>NC_052674.1:2836632-4254948 GCF_016802725.1 Solenopsis invicta | reverse complement strand
AAAAAGCGCAAATATGCTTTTATCTGGAAAAAAGCACGAAGCACTCTTAAACAAATTGACAACAATAAATAGATATTCAAAAAAATAACGCCTGTAACGTTGATTAAGAGGAACAAATCGCGTTATAGCCACGAACATGAACATAGTTCCCGAACTTTTTTTTACACAATTCAGTATTTAAACGCTAAAAGGATATTAAATAAAATGGCTAATACGATTGATAAAGAATTAAATAAATTACATATTTTATTTAATACGCAAAGTATTTAATTCGCTTTTTTACGTAACGTCGTTTCGTCGCAAATTAAAAAACTCAGTATGCGTGATCATTCTAATCGTAACGCAAAATTTGATTTCTTGACAATCTACAAACGTTCTTTCTGTTTGAGACGCAAAAGTTAGACGGTTGACTAAAATGTCTTTGTTCGCGACATCCACTAACTTCCGTGGGAAAAACAAAAAAAAGCCGGGAACCGTGAAGAACGAAACTCTCAAGCTAGCAACTTGTCCATTTTCTGATGCCGGCGGCGCTCCTGCTACCGAGATTCAATCAAACTTGCAAAGCTTTCGAGCACTCGGCCGAGCTCTCCTTCCCGGATTACTCTCGAGTAAACAGCGACTACACGGCCTCCAGCGCGCGACGCCGGGTGTCGATAAGAAGGCGCCGAGGAAGGAGGCGCGGATGCCCGAACGGTGGTACTGTAACCCGTTTCGGGTACATTCTCTCTCAGAGGAGAGTTCGCGGAGGGAAAGTTCGCGAACGGAGGGAGGGATGGAATGATGTGGACTAAGGGTGGAGTACCGTGGAAAATCAATGTGGTCATAGAAGAAAAGTGGGTGGGAGAGAGAGACAGATAGGAAACCGAGGACAAGGATCCTTTATGTCGGGTCACGTCTTTAATATACCTCGCGTGGGTGGCGGTGTGGCTGCGGCAGCGAGTTTAATCAATCTTCACAGCGAGGCCGTGTTGCGCCGCACGGATGCTGCATCCGTGAGAAACGTGCGGCACTAAGACTTCGATTAAGACCGATTGCGGGGATGAAGTTTACGGAGAAAACGTGAGACTAAACTTGCACAATTGTCATGTCAGCGAAAGATTCTTATTCATCTCCGGTAACGGCCGCTATTCTAACTCATGAACAATACACTTTTTCTTTTACTCTTTACGCTGTACTTGTAGCTATTATTCATGACCATTACGAACAGTGACAAATTTCCTTTTATGCATAGCATCGTATGATTTTCCGTTTTTCTAACGTTACTTTAATTTGTTCAATTGTGTAGTTTCGTTTTATTGTATTCCATTTTTTCCCTTTTTTTTCTTTGGACATGGTTTCCCGCTGTTCGTGCTGCGTTTATCCATTGCTCTGTTAGAAAAAATTTCCAAATAAGGTTGTCTTTTATGCTAAATAGATTAATGAGTTTCTCTTTTTTGGAAATTTTCTATTCATGGAATTTGTTGTTCGATTTCGGCGTGTTAAATTTTCGACCTTTGAAATGAAATAGATTCGTAGAAATGGAAAGACAAATACCAATTTTATCCAAGATATTAAAGTAAAAATGCACTTATTACAAATTCCGTTTCAATTTTATTTAATTAAAAAAACAATCTTAGATTAGAAATTTCCTACTTTTATTAAAACTAATTATAAGAAATAGCATTGTTTACGTATTAACATTTAACACACGCACACACTCTCTTTCTCTTTTTCTCCCTCTTTCCTTCTTTTTTTTTATCTTTCTCTTTTTTATTTAAATTTTATCTGTATAATCCTATCTTGAAAATAATTTTAATTAAATTTCTTGTTATTAAGCTAATCTTGAATTATTAATTTTAATTTTATCAGAAACTTTATAATATTCTAGAATTTATAATCTTATAACTTTTATTAATCTAAATTATAATTATAAAATAAATATTTTTAATAATTTAAATTTGTAGAAGCATAGTTTAAAGCATTTGAAGACAGAAATCTTCAAGCCGTTTATCCAATAAACAATATTATATCGAAAAATATTAATTGTCAAAATCATCCATTATATCAATAAACGATGTGTTCATCAGTCGGGAAAATGAACATTTCGCGAAAGAGCGAGATCCACGAGAAAGAGAGAAAGTGAGGCTTAGGAGGCCAGAGACGCGGAGAGGAGCGAAATGAGAGTCAGAACAGACGGAGGTAGAGAGGGGAGGTGCGAGAGAAGGAGTGACAGAGAGAAAAACACAGAGGCCGCGCTTCCCCCGAGGGTCCTGGGATCGATCCCTGTGCAATTTCCCGCACATGTCCGCATTGATCTGCCCTCACTTGCCCCCGGTACCCACCCCTCAGCACTCAACCACCACCACCACTACCACCACCGTCGCCGTCGCCACCGCCGCCGCCACCACTACTACCACCATCACCACTACCACCATCGCCACTGCCAACCACCCTAAGCTTCTTCGGTGGTACCTCCGATCACCGAAATGCCTACCCCTAACCCTCGATATTCTCCCTTCACTGCTCCCTTCGCGGACCAAAGTCATTTCAACTACGTCAATTCGCCCTCTACTTTTTTCTTAACGTGTCCGAGTCTCACGCATCCGTGGCTTAACGCACGCATGTCACGCGCGTTACAGATATCATTCCCTTTGCGAGTCTCTGATATAGTTCGAATTTCTTTTTATGAGTTCGACAGAGATGCAGACAATCGTTATACATTTGTAGACATACGTAGCTTTCGAAATGATTAATGTGCACATTACGAATAATAACGTTCTTCTTGGCCAATACATTTTTATATTTTATGTTTTAAAGAGTAACAACTGACAGCCTCTTTTGAAGTACGAACTTTTTCATTTTGCTTTGTATTTTGTTTCAATGTTTTACAAGTCGATTTGTTTCATCCGTTTTTTGGTACGCTCTATTTTCCTTCGAAGCTTTTACAAGGTGCTATTGTCCTACGCACTCTTGGCCGGCAATCTCCCGGGGCAAAATTCACTCCGAATACGTAAATCCACCTTTTATTTCCTTCTAACGTGCCCGGAACGTGCGCACTCACGTTTTAACACACGCGCGTCACGCACGGCAATATCCATCCCCTTCAACGTCTTCCAATACCCTTTCTTACCCTTCTTCGTATCGTCTTTATCCGTACAATTCTGTATCACGTATTCGCTTCGATCTTCTGCTGTCTTAGATATATCATTTTTCTGGCATCTCTCTAAAAATGCGTGCTGCTAGGTAATAATCCTGGTAGTTATTTCATAAATATGTATTTCCATAAAATGCAAAAATATTTTATTGCATTTACTTTACTATTTTAAATTAAGCTTCGAACAAAAGTTATTAAAATATCTACCATATCTTGAGAAATATTCTTTACATATATTTCGAGGAATTTATAAACTTGATACAGAAAATTTGCATAGTATAGTAATTAGAAATTTTTTATTATTTCCATTTAATTCAACAAAGCAGATTTTACTTTGCTGAGGGAACAAGTTTTTATTTCAGCTATCTTTATGCCAATCTTCTTGTCTACATGTTTCTCTCGTTTTATGTCTCTATAGTTCTCTGTATTTTCCGTTATTGCCGCCATTGCCAAGCAATCTCAGTTTCATCCAGGCGGCTCCGGCCATCCGGTTGTGTTCCGTTTCAACTCTCCCCTTTGCAAATCCAGCGCGGCAGGACGAAAGTCGTTTCAACTGTACGGAACAGTCTCCCTTCCTTTTCACCTAAACGTACTCTTTTTTATACACGTACGTCTCACGCACAATGCGTTGTATCCCGATAGTTGAGGAAAACTTTCGACAGAGGACATGGTTTTTCAATTCTAGGAAAGTGTCTTCTCATCTTATTGTCTTATTCCATAAACTTCTCTGGGAAAAAAAAACTTCAAACAGTATTGGCAAATTGTTTTCTCGTGTTACTTCGGAAACTGCACCAGATGTAGCGTCTTTAAAAATTTTGACTGAATTGATTTCTATAATTAAGACGTTTATTGTAACGTGTACTTTGCATTTATTTTGAATAATATTTGATTTAGATACTTGACATTTAAGTCAATAAATAAAATTAATTATAAGATCAAGTTTAATTATAAGAGTAACTTCTGACAAATATGATCAAATATAAATTAATTTGAAGTGATTAGTGATGAAATTATTAATTAGAAAAATTAAAAAGTTTAGAGATTGCCATTAATATCTGATTGCTAGAATTAAAAAAATGACGAAATTCAATTTTTTTAATTATTTTTTTTTTTTTTTTAGAAACATACTTATGTGTGCTATTAGACTAAACGCTAATTAAAGTTCAATGGAAAGAAATCGGATACGGGTGCCAAGGTCAGAGACTTAAATGCCTCGATCAATTATTGCGAGAGCGATGTGGTTCGTGCAATACGAAACGTTGTGTACCCTTTACATCCCTGCTCCGCACGCGAGCAAATGAGCGAAAAGGCGAAAGTTGAGCAAAAGTAACCTCATCGCAATGCGCGGTATATTTTTTCTCATCCCCGACGGAGTGGAAAACTTAAATCATGTTGAGGGGAAGAGCTCGTAGGCAAGTACGCCGGCTATCTAAATTAAACTTTTCTATCCCTTCGGATTCTCTTCCTCTCGCTCAACGACTGCCATATATCAAATCACCTGTCATAAACCTAAACCGTGCCGAATACTGATGTAGCCAATCGTTAACAAAGCCGGTACCGGATACCAGGTGTGATCACAGTTCTGTATAAAGTAGCACACAAAACGTTAAACTGAATGTACGTTAGTGGAAAATTTTGAGAAGGTTCCTTTTAATACTATTAGTTAACAAAAAAATTTATAATAAACACTAAATATATTTTAATCGAGACTGTTTATAAAAATTTACTTATAATCTAAAAGAAAGAGAGTAAGGGGAGAGAAAGGGAATAAGCAATTTATTTAAAATATTTAGCTTGGAAAGTTTTCTATACGCGAAATATCAAGATTTGAATTTCGTTCTTGATTAGTTTCCGCGCGAAACGCTGTGGAAAACTGCTGATGGTCGTTTCGCGCTTTGCCGCCGCAACATCGAATCGGATTTCGGTGGAGCGCATGCAGGTTCGTTTCTCATTTCGGTAGTACTCCCAGGAATAGAAATTGCACCGACGCATATCGATTCCTGTCTATATCTTCGCGTCTTTCCCTTCAACGGGATCGACGTTTTCGAGTTGCTCGCCCTTGCGGTAACGCGAGGCAGACGAGGAAGGACTTTCCCGGAAACCCGAAGACATCGATCTTCGGGCTCCCTTCGGCCAATCAGAGTGCTGACTGCTCCTCGAGAAGCAGGTCCTCGTTAATGCAGCGCAATTCGTCGGAGCGACGCCGCTAATGGACTGGCGCAATCATCCTGGCTTGCTACCGAATCTCCCTCCTTGCCAACAACATCGGTATCCTTCTTCCCGTTTTATGTTTCTTCATCTTACTTGAAGTTTTTCACGAAAACCTTGACGTTCGTCCGATCGCTGTATCATCTTCCCGTATTTTATTTTCTCTTCTGTACAAAGGGTCTTTAGTGAACTCTCTTCGGCCGTCCTCAGTCGTTTTCCCAGATGCTCGTGGCGACGTATTTGTAGTTAAAGCGATAAAAGTTTCTGACTAATTTCGTAATTATGATTTTCAAGTGACGATCTCTCTGTGTTTAAAATGATTACACTAGTCATATCAGAGAATTGCTGATATTACATTTTATGCTGTACAGCGTACTTCTCGAATTATTTTTGGATGCATTTATAAGAAAATTTTATAACTCACTGCATATTGCATTTTTCATGATTTTATAATTGAACAATTTCAGAAAAGTTTATAATTTCCTTGCATTTTATGAATATTTTGTAATTAAGTAAAATGACATTTCTTGGGTGCTAATTGCGATGAGTCGATATTTAAAGAACTGATTTCTAAGATTTTATTATAATGGAACAAAAATAATGGATCCCAGTTTTGCCTTCTTGTAAGATATTCCAACCTAATATCATTAAGCTTGGTAAATTTAGAAACGTACGTTCACATCTTCTCTTTTAACCAAATTAAAATATTATCTTTTATTTTATTCACTTTGAAATCAGGTTAAGCGAAGAAAAGACTGGATTTTTATTTCTCTCTAGCTGTCTTGCGGAACTTGTTACATTTTCTCCTGAGGTAATTTCGTTTTGGAAAGAATTTCTTGAAGGAAATCGCGTCCCTTCGTTTATCTTCTCTAAATCTCTTAGCATCTTTTCCTATTTTCACGGTCCTTCATCATTCCAGCTATCCCTTTTAGTCTTTCAATTTCTCTCTTCTACCTCTTTTGCCTATCCCTCCGTATTTTGTCTTTCCGCTCATCGTTCTTTTCCGCACCCCACAACCGTCTTTCTATCATTCTCTTCCGAACGATCGGCTCGGAGGTTGGCTGTAATCGGACTTACACATACACCTCTCATCCCGATCGATCGAATCTGAACTTTTAAGACTCTCCGACTGATTGCCGTTTTACCTGAATATATTTAATGCAGGGTTGGAAAAGTTCATTGTAAAAAGTAACTGTTACCGTTTCAAATTATTGCAAAACGTAACTCGTTATCTAAAAAGTACCGAAATGTTACTACCTTTGTTACACCGAATTTTGCTGATTTTTTAAAAGAGTTGCATTCAATACTCTTTACACACGATTCGACAATTTTGTCCTGCAATTTTTTTTTTTAAACTTAGAGCACCGGAATTAATCACAATATTTACATAAATTGTAGCAACATATACATATAATTTTTTTAAATAAAAAAAATTACATGTATATGTTGCTACAATTATACAAACACCTTCTAAATAATTAAAATGTAAGTAAGAGTCATTAAGGAATTTTTTTATACTGCTAATAAAAGCAATGAAAATTAACTCAAAAAAATTGTGACCCAACGTGTAGAGAAAGTGTTGATAATTAACTTGATTACACAATGCTAAAACTTACCTATGCACGTTCTATACACATATATTATATATGATCAAAGTAACGGTAAGAGTAACGATTATATTCATTAGCGTTACCCCAAAAAATGTAACTGCGTTACTATTACCGTTACTAATAAAAAAAAATATAACGTCGTTACCAATTCGTTATTAGGAAAAAAGTAATTGTAACAGTAACGGTATTTCCCAACCCTATTTTGAATCTAACAATGTGAGCCTAAGAATTGAAAATAACTGAATCGATCATTTAACAATATTTGTTTAATCAGAAACTTGGATTTCTGTGAGTTTCATAATTTATGATTCTTATGAAATTTCAAAATTTGTGAACTAAAAGATAAATATAGATTGAATTATTGGGATTAAGATATAATTGAGTTCTGAACAATTTTTTTTCCGAAAACAAATAATGGTTTAGAGATTACGAACTTTATTCATGTATTTTCGCGGAATATAATCGAAGCTCGGGTGAACATTTTATCGAGTGATGAAATATGAAAACAGAAAAAGTAAAAACCCAAGCTTAATGCTGTAGAAGCGATGTGACCTTAATTCCACCCGAATTCTGGTGTAGCCCGATTGATATATAAATCATCGCGGAATACGGTTCCCCGCGGTTCGCGTTATATATATGCGGCTCTGTAACTCTAATAAATTGGTTTGTCATCCGCCATAAATCAGCAAGTAGTTACATACTGCTATTCCTCTTTTACACGATGTTCATAGGTTTAGTCGACAAAAGTTAATTTCGAAAATAGAATGCTACGGTTACACAAATATTGTTGATCAAATTTCGGTCCAGATGTTATTTCTGCTGATGCGCTGAAAAATATTTTCCGTCTATTTTTGAAAATAAATGTGTTTTTAGTATAGAAATAGAATTTTATTCGTTCAGTGAACGTTGTTACGATAACGATCGTTATATTTTTCTGAAATTCAATCAACCTAAGTTTGCAATAATTTTTAAAACAATACATAAAGCGAAAGAGAGATGGAGGGATTCCTCGCGATCAGCTGTTAAAAATACATTACTGATGTTTTTTTTTTAGTAAAAATATAACATCTTTTATATTGTTATTTGAATTAGTGATTATTAATGACAAAAAAATGCTTTAAAATATGATAGGGCGTACGATGTTTTCTGCATGATTATCGAGTACTTATCACGTGGTGAATCTACACATCCTTCCCTTTTACGTAATGAGACGTGCACGAAAATGGGAGAGGCCTTATGCTTAGAGATTCGTAGGAAAGATAGTCGTAACGAGGCGTAGAGAGTGGATCAATACGAAGGTTCTTACGTAGTTCGCTTACTCTCGCTCTGTCTCCCTTTTTCTTGCTCCACCCTTCTACTCTTCCTTATCTCTTTCTTCCGTCCAGGTCCTCCATTTCTCTCAGCTTCATCCTGATGCTCTCTTTCTCTGTTAGACTGCCTGTCTTTCTCCATCTTATCTTTCTTCTGTCTCTGTCTCTCTCTCTCTCTCTCTCTCTCTCTCTCTCTCTCTCTATCAGTCTCTCTTCGAGAGCTTGATGTGCACGAAGACGAAGGCGAATGACGATGCTTGCCGATAGATCGAGTACGGTTATCTTCCGTTTTACCCCCTGAATTTCCTGTCTCACTTGCGAGATGCGCAAGAAGCGGAACGGCGACAGCCATTTCAAAATGCGAAAATAATGTCGCGTTTGTAAGAGTACGTTACGGCGCCAGATGTTCGTTCGATTTGTTACGACCGGAAGTCGCTCGCGTCTCCACATGAGCGTGAGGCTGAGAAATTAAGAGAGATAAATGAGCAACAAATCACGGAAATAGCTTGCGTATGCGACTCGTATAGTCTAGGGCCATCGTATTATATTTTGGATAAGAAACAACATCAACAACTACAACAACAATAACAACACACCAAACATCCTACAACCGGGCATGCCCTGAGAGTACGAGAGTAGTAAGAGTGCGATGTGTGTACGTTAGAGCAGACTGAGGAATAGAGAGAGAAGGGAAAAGCAAGTGAGAGTGTGCATGATCGTTGGTGTGGAGGGAGACAGATCGGGCGCGAAAGTTGCGCTCGAGGGTGCAGTGTGAATGAAAGAGAGGGAGAATAAGAAAGACAGAACGCGCGAGAGAGACAGTGAGAGACAGAGAGAAAGGAATCACGTGTGATTGGCCACGTGTGTGCTCAGATACAGAACAAATAAAGCGAGAGAGAGAGAGAGAGAGAGAGAGAGAGAGAATGTGACAGAAAGAAAGAACGAAAGGTTTAACGTGTCTTCATACACTTGTGTCAATGTATGTGTTTGCGCATGATAGAGAGAAAGGAAGCATAATCGAGGCGTTGAAAGAGGGAAAGAGACAGAGAGCATGAAAGAGGTAGTGCGAATGCGCGTGCATAGAGAACGTTAGAGACAGGGAGAGAGAGAGAGAGAAAGAGAGCAAAAAAGAGAAAGAGAGAGAGAGAGAGAGAGAGAGAGAGAGAACGTGGGAGGGACGGGAGAGTTGGCGAGAAAGAGCAAGGAAGGAAACAGTATCAACTGACGGGCATGTCCTGGTTGTAGGATCGGCGATGCCGAAGAGGGAGGAGGCCGCGATGGCGGCCGCCGCCACCGATACTACACAGGCGGTGGAGAATTTTGCGAGGCTCTACACGGTACTACGCCATGACGACACTAGGCCTCTATGCCGTTACTGCGGCCGTAGCTACTCGTCACCGAGCAACCTACGACAGCACGTGAAAAACGTCCATTCGAACTGGCCGTCGCCGGACACGTGGCCGCAGTGCAACGTATGCGGCAAGCGGTGCAAGACCAAGCACTACCTGATCAATCATCAGCTGCAGGCGCACGGCATCCATCAGAGGCCTAGCATGAACAATCCCGTTGCCCAACAACAACAACAACAACAACCACAGCAGCAGCATCAGTCGCCGTCCTCATCTTCGTTGCCATGAGTACGTTCAACGTCTGACGCTGAACGTCTGGAAACGCGTAAAACAAATGCGATTAAATCTTCGCTACTCGTCGAAAAGCTTTAGTCGATATCGCGCAGTTACAAACGAGGCTATCCGCTTGATAGGAAATTGTTGGAAATTGTAACGGGGATTTCCGTCACCGCTGCAGCTGCAATTGTCGCCATTGTGCTGATTGCACGTCTGAAATTTGTTTAATCCGTTTAGGACTTTGTTCGTGATAGAACATTGAAGGTTTTATAACCAGCAATGGTAAAGCAGTAGGGACTATTGGAACGCGATTTTTTGGGCATTAATTGAGGAACGGCGATTGATACATTTTCGCAGTTACAATGTAGTTGCGATATTTATACCACGATAAAGTTTCAACCAAAATTTCTTATTACGTAATGTTTTTCTTATATTAACTAAATTGTTATATTAATGAAAATATATTTTATTTTATTTTTATCCCTATCATGCATGATGCATGATTTTGTAAATTTATTCATTATAACATGTTCATTGGCACCATGACTAGATTTCATTTATCTCGATATTTGATATGTCACATCGAGATTCGATATTGATAACATTATAGTTCTAACAATACTTTTATAATTAATTGAAACAGGATATTAATAAGAGAATAGAAACAGTGCGGAGGGGGAGAGAGAGAGAGAGAGAGAGAGAGAGAGTCTAGCCCATTTAGCGTATTTCATTACATTATTTTAAAAATTAACTAATTTATTGAAATAATAAAAAATTATACATTCACAATGCAACAGAATAAATGCACGTTCAAATATAATGACGAAAATAGCAGCGCGGATATCAACATTGAATTTTATACAGTATGAGGCAAAATCATCGATCATTTTAACGTTACGCCTAAATCATACATTAAACTTAATGTATACGAAAAATTGAGTGAGTATACGAATAATAACGGAAAAGAATTTTTAATAATCATACGAATGCGTGATTGTAATTAACAACATGATAAGAGATTTGTGAAGAATCTGGCATACTCGATCAGCATGTTTGCGAATTCAGAACACCTCCGCCACCCTTCGCCGAAAATCCACCTATTTGTAGTAAAAGATCTTCAATTTATGTTTATATTCCCATTCCCCCCTCCATTTAAAAAACACGATTAAATGGCAATGTTAATTGTCCACACTCTTGCACGATGTCAGACTCCTTCCAACCACATTAAAGTAAAGAGCAGTTATCCCGTAAAAAAAAATCTTGATAATACCGTATTTTTGTTTGTGTAGAATTTCATTTGTATCGAATTCGTTAGAATTTGAATATCCTAGTTATATGTCAACATCATAATTTCAAATTGTGACGTGTATCTATTGTCATGAATGTTTGGTACTATGCCGAAAGTAATGAGAGATATTTAAATATTTCAATGGTGTAATGCAATCTTCATGTTAAATTTTCGAAGACTATTTCGCATATGTGAAATTATTTCGAATATAAGTGATAATTACAAATAAATCACATGTATATTATGAAAAATTAAATCAAAATTATATTAATTTTTTCAAAATTAGAATAAAATAATTATTTATAATAAAGTAATTAATATCTTTCTTGAAAGCATAAAATTATCACTTTATGTTCAAATAATGGACACTTTACGCTGATGGCCACCCATACCAATGACAATTAGCGATCGGTTGATTTCAAATAGTAAGAGCACGGTATAATACAGTAACCGCTCTGCGGGAAATAGCCCTAGATGTTGAACATCGTTGGGTCGAGGTTGGGCGCGTAGTATTATCGTGTTTAGCTCGGGGTGGGATTATGGTGGTGGTGGCTGGTGGTAACGTTGGTGTGGTGGTGGTTGCAGATCACGGGCTTGATGAGGCAGAGGGCGCGGCTTACCACCACCACCACAGCCATCACCAGCAACATCATCGGCATCGCCATCATCATCCACTATCCGTCCTTCCTCCTCACCACCGTCATCAGGCGCAACTGGAAGACGACACATCAGTTAATCAAACTTCCACCACGGCCACCACGACGATCACGACGACCAGCAAATACCAACGTGGCCAACCGGACTTCAGGCAACAGAGATTATTGCGGGAGCACCATCGTCAGCATGGTTACAGGTGTCCCCTTTGCTGTAGGACGTTGCAGGATATCAGTGCTATGAGGGCGCACTTGGATCATCATTACCCCAGAGACTCACCCACCTGCCCTGTTGCCTCCTGCGCCAAAACCTTCTCCCATCCTAACAGTGTCAGGAACCATATGCGACTAAAGCATCCTGTGCAGTGGGATCAGATTAAAACCTTGAGGTGGACCTATGTCTGATGAATAGGCGAGGATCAGTGTCATAACGCGTGTCATAACTTTAATCTTCATCTCTGATCGTGAACTTTAATTTTTCTTAGAAATATTTTACCAAAGAAACTTTGCTTTTCGTTTTCTGATGTGGCCCTGCAATTCTTTGTGTGATAACTATGCGGCGATAATGAGTAACAATTTAATAAATTTAATAAATTAAGGCAGAATTTTCAGTTATTGCTATTGGTATTATTAGTAGAAGAAATAATCTAATATATAGACATAAATTTGATTCAGTATTGTTTTTAAAATATTAATCTAAATACAATGAGAGATTACAACTCATATGGTATTAAGTATCTTAATTATTAATCCGTTTTCTGAGCGCATATATGCATCAATAGTATTCATTATATTAATATAATTATATTATATATAATATAATATGTAATTATATTAATAATTATATAATAATTATGTATTAGAAAAATAATGCATTTAAATGAATATCTACATTTAGATATCAATTGACAATCATTTCCTGTATAAGAAGATTTTAGGCTTGCTCATTTAATACGTTCATATTAAAAATAACCAAATTAATTAACATCAGATCGAGCTTGTTATCGCCGCACTAGGCTATTTTTATTAAGTAATGAATAATTGCACGTTGGAAGAGAGTCTGGTCGACGAAAGTTAGGTTCTCTGTAATACCTACAAATATTGGAGTATCGAAAGACACAAATTGGTAAACTCATTGATAGGAACATGCGAATTACGAATCAGCTGTGAGAAAATCTAATGCGTACCCCGGCGTGATAGAAAATGTGCAAAAGTGACGAGCGAACTTTAGTGCTTTATATTGAAACTGTCGCATACGCACCCACCGTGAAGTTTATTCCTGACGAAAAGCGCACATTGTACATATGTGAGAGATTATATTGAGACAAAGGAGAGAATCTATAAATATATATATGAAAAGCTATTATATATTGCGCATATATATGTATACATAAAGAGATATACATAGAGTTGATTTTGTATAAAATGTACGAAACAGTATTTCCTGTAGAGCCTGAAGCGTAGATCACGCCGTAGAGAATGAAACGATACACTACACATCCGGCGTATGTCGGACATTGATATAATGATTAGATTACGTATCTAAGAGAGAAAACAATGTTCCTCTAAGCTGAGTAAGCCAGCCTTATGTTAAATAAATGTAGTCTTAAGAGTGTAGAAGCCGAACGGAAGTGCGCACGCCGAAGACCGCGACGAAACTGAGCTGTCGATCGACTTTAAAGATCCGTTTGCTCTAGCAACCGCAATAAAATGCGATATTGCGATCCTACGTGTGTGTGTGTGTGTGTGTGTGAGAGAGAGAGAGAGAGAGAGAAAGATGCTAAATGCGTATACTCGCGAAATGCGCGAATATACACAAGTCTATATGAGTGAATGGATCACGAGTGAATACGTCGACCAGAAGTACGGTCGCTTGACAACGCCTAGCCTTATTTTTCTACGTCTTACGTTTCATCAGTATTCCTTAGGTCAAGAGTGCCCCAAAAGACATTACGTTTGAGACCGTGCATACTAGAATACGCCGCGCGTAAACACGAGGAAGTATATTTATATATATTTCTGTGAATGTACGAGTTGTTAGTTGCGGATCTCGAAGGGAAAAATATCGGTGAATACATAAACAAAGAATATAATTATGGTAATTTCTAAGATAAAGTTTTGCACGAAAAACTTTTTTTTTTTCCCCATGAAATGTATTACGTCCTCGATATATCGAGAGCATCCCGCGCCAAGTTTTTCTTTCGAAATATTTTTTGTTCATTTAGACGCTGCAATTATTATTTGCGAAGTAAAATTTTTTTTATGGAATATTATTTATTGTCGATTATCGATTTTTTCTCTTCCTGGCTAACAGCTCGTACTATGAATAATGTATAGAATACCGTACATACTATTTTAGCAGATACTAGCTTCTATATATAAATATATATAAATATATATATATAAGATGTATGAAATAAAGTCTACTATTTAAGTAATGCTTTGTACAATAAAAAGTACTCAGAAAAATCCAAAGTATTATATTTCTAAAATCTCTTGTAAGTTAATACAATATTATCGATTGCATGATCGTGTGATTCACCTTAGAAGAAAAATATTTAATTTTTTTTATGTATTTCTTTCTTAATATTTTTATGTAAGAACTCTTTTCTTTTTCCATTATTCTTATTATGTTTCTAAACTTAATATTTTTCATATAAAAGTCCCTAATTTTAATTATGAAATTAATTTTATATAGTGGATTGTTTTTAAAAAGAGATGAAGATAGGATAAAGTTTAAAATATAAAAAAAAGCCAAAATTATTCTTATCGAATAATCATTATAAATCATCAATTGCATACTGATCAATGCTTCAACATTCTTTCCCCCATGATGAAATGCATCAATGACTCTCACACACCAATCATCTATTTTCAGTCACTCGACGAAGTCTGGATATGATACGAGTTCGTGCAACGGATCCTAGGCCGTGTCCGAAGTGTGGAAAGATGTATCGTTCAGCACACACATTGCGCACTCATTTGGAAGACAAACATACAGTCTGTCCGGGGTACCGCTGTGTTCTATGCGGAACGGTAGCAAAGTCTCGAAATTCGCTACATTCGCATATGTCAAGACAACACCGGGGAATCAGCACGAAAGATCTTCCAGTTATGCCGATGCCTAGTAAATTTGATCCTGAGTTGGCGTCCCGTCTTTTAGCTAAAGCTGGAGTCAAGGTGAGTCCGGCTGAACTCCGCGCACGAGCCAGCCCAACGGCATCTCGAAGAAGTGACATTAGGTTGGAGCCACCTCGTGCGGGTGCGTCCGAAGTTGACAGCTGCGGCGGTGACGACCCGGAGGATCTTAGTCTAAGGTATAGTTCGTCAATTTCGAACACTGTTATCACTAAGGTAAGCGGCAACAGCAACAGCAGTAGCAATAGCAAGAATTCGGCAACGATCGTCCCTAAGTCTTTGGATACTATGCATGGTAATGGTGATCTCACTATGGGACCGTTGCCACATGGCAGCCATCATCCAGTCCACCACAACACCAGTGCGATTGCTGGCTCGGCAATTTTGGACACCTATTTGCAACTTATCGCGGAGAACTCTGGTCTGTCGGCGATGGGACTTGGTCCAGAGCACGCGGCCGCCGTAGCTCATGCCGCTAAGATGCGCTTGGGTATAGACAAGCATGGTGGACGCAACTTGGAGGATTATCCTATGATTGGCAGAGACGAAGGTCGAGGATCCGCAGTCATTCACGAGGATAGACACGATCACGACAGACATAGCGGACTTATCGATGATGTGGAATCGTCAGGTGTGGACGATGATGAGTTTAGCGAGAATGAGGAATCAGAAGTGATAAAGGAATAAAGATTCCTTTCTCCTAGCTAATGATTACAAACGGCATCTTCGAAGAAATTGACAATTCTTCGAATAGCGTTTGCAACCTTTTCAATGAAGAAGGAAAGGTAATCTGTACTAAATCGTCCATCCGAGGAATCAACCGATGATTCTTGTTTCTTGTGCTATTATTGCGCGTAATAGCTTGTGAAGTTTATTGAATGTCAGATTTACTGAATTACAGATTTAAAGAGTCAAAAAGTCTAAAGTATTTTGACGCCGACTATACAGACGACATACGTGAACGAGCTTGCTCGTTGGACTAAAGTCACTTAGCTACTACTAAGTGCATACATATGTATATGTGCAAAATCTTGTACATATGCAAACACGTACACACGCACATACACACACGCATACACACAGTAAAAGCGCATGTGCGCGATGAAGCACCCACATATACGTCACAAATATTCCATCCATCTACCTCAATGCACATAATAGATAGAACAGACTAAGTCGAATCTCAGTAAAGAAGGAGCAGATGAAGTACGCCGCTGGATCGCAGAACAACAATGATCGCAAGGTTTGAAGATTGACGATTGCTGCTATCGAACATGATGGTTAGACAAAACAATTTTATTGTTTAATTTCAGAATATTTAAGCGGCTAAAAAATTGACGTGCGCTAATTAACAATATTTGTTATATTATTATTATCATTATTATGAATAATATTGAAGATACGCTTAGATATATTGTTTAGATTTATAGAAATATTAGACAACATTTAGATACTTCAATATTTTTTTATTTGGGTAACGCGTGTATCAATGTGTTATGTCGTATCTATATATGCATGCACATATATAACTGAATGCGTTCACACATTGATATATAAATGACACTCAATTTCAATCAAAAAATTTTTAGAAAGCTGGAAAAATGTTTTATTTTTCAATTTATTTTTGCCATAAAAAGTAAAAAAAATATGTTTCTAATATTTTATTTTTTTAATCATAAAAAATAAAAGGTACTATTATTGAACAACGAGAAAATCTTGAAAAAAATTTTATATTATTTTTATTTAAGTGAAGCTTTCAGAAACAAGAGATGTCATTTGTATAGTGTGTTAATAATGTTTCATACACTTCGAATTTCTTCTCCCAAAGAATACGAAGATTGATGAACCATGAAATATCCTTGTAATTGACGTACCAAATACTTATAGATTTTATTCGCGATATAATTACGGTAATAATTGTGTTTCAGTTTTGTTCCAATTAAACATTCTTCAACAGAACTTAAATATAACTGCACGTATTATCAGTTTGTTTAAGTTTCGATCCCGATAATGTAATATTGGATTTTCAAGATTAATATTTTACCAGAACAATATACTGTTTTTTAGTTTTACATTTTAGTAATATAATTACTTATACGTTTTGCTACAATGCTTATAAATATAGTTACAGTGTGTCTCCTTTTTGAAAGGTGCCTATCTACTTTAACTGCAGTTTGTTGTGAAGAAAAAAATTTATGTTTCAGTTTTAAAGCAAGTAGCATATCCACTAAGAGAATTTGAGGAAAAATTATATACAGTTGGTAATTTTGCAATTAAAATGAGAAATAGCAATTATTTATACATAAAAATGTGCCAAATAGTAACGCTTTTTTGAAAAGTTGAAAGCACAAGCACAATTCATTATTTTATATTTATTCGATTTGAAAGGCAGTTTGAGCGAAGCGAAACTGGAATGCAATTAAATCGTCATCATATCAGAGCAGTAAAAAACCTTCAATGCACTCGATTGCACACACATTTGATATGTTTCAAGTTCTTTTGATTAAAAAAACGTTTTCTCAAGACAATTTTTTTTATTAAATAAATTCTTTTATTAATTAGACGCACTTGAAGAATGAAAAAGTACTAAAGAAAATTATTTGAACCATTTTGACATCGACCTACATGTATTACATGCGTCGACCCACTTAAGATTTGACCAAATGCGCGGTTATTTTCACTAATTACAACTGACAATTTGTAGTTTATTATTATTTTTTAAAGTAATTTAAAAAAAGGAGGGAAAATTCAATACAGATAAAATGATAGTCCTCTTTTAGTTTCTCTTTGGCCCCGCCCTTTCATGTTATTGTCCCCTTTTGCAACATCCCTTTTGGGAAAAGCCATGACATAATTAAGTAGTGATTTAAGTTCAGAATAATGATTGTTGTTGATAGGGAAAAATGATAGTTATCATATGTCGAGAATAAAATGTTAGGAATAAAATCGGCGCAGTTTTCGAGATTGCAATTGCACCAATTAATAACGAACCATGAGATAAGGGGCGATTAAACTTATTCCGCGATCTCGCGACGAGAGTCGCGACTACATTTGAACGTGAATGCGTTTAAACATATAGTTCTCGAACAACGCGACGAATGTTTGATTGTTCGTTGCTTGCGCGCACGTAATATTCGTTCTCAGCGCGGCAGAGACTTTTCTACTTCCGCGAGAGGCGTAGGGAAAAGTTAATTCACCGGAAGATTCGCCACTAAATGTGCACGACGCGATATGTCGTGAAATTGTTCCTACTAATATATATATATATATAATTCATAAGTTAATTTCATTGACAACACATTTAATAGATTCTACGTATATGATAATAATAAGAATACACGTATATGCGTATTCTTTATATATGCGTATAAAAAAAGGAAAGAGAAATTTAGCAATATGTAATAGCGTGGCGCGGGTCATACGCGAAATGTTGGGAAATGTTGAAAAATTGGTGTTTTCTTACTGTAGAGGATAAACTTTGCCATGTTTTGCCGGTTGTTTGGTCAACTGAGCTGCAATTGTGCATCGGATATCTTGGCCCTTGGTGCGTGTCTTAACATAACTTAATGTGACTTAAACATAAACTTGGATTGATCTCTGCATGTATTTTTTTGCTAAAAGAGAAGTGCTATTAAAATGTTGGGGCTTGTAATACGAGTCAAGCATGAAACAATTTAAAATTTCCGCATGAAAAATTACCATAAATCCTACTAAAAGGTTCCACGTGAGAAATTACCTATATTAAAGTCACGGTATTGTCATATAATTATAATATTGTCGTTTTCATTAACGCAAAGAAATTACGAACAATTATAGTAATTATATTGCGATCGCGTGTTGCTATTGGATACGAACACGGAAAATTTGAGGAGTCAAGTAAAGAAAAGCTGCTTATCTAAAATGTCAGAGAATCGTAAAAGTCAAGTCATTTTAAAACGAGTCATAAAAAGATCGAGTTACCGTGTTTTTATAAATAAAATTGTTTGTAATAAAATCTATCTTGATCGTGCAAGTAATACGATGAACACTTACAGACAAACTTGATACTTTCGGTTACAAAGATTCAATTACTAATCAAGATTCAATAGAAGCATGCATATCTCTGCCTTGGTTTTTAAGCTCCGCCATAGTGTTTGCTATTCAATGTTACAGAAATAAAATTTATAGATTCCAGCATATAAATCACATACTAACAATTTGATCGCTGATGGAATATGGATGGTTATCTCGCGTATAAAATGTATTTGACTGAATGCTTTATTTGCCATTTATAATCATTCGTTTAAGTAACAAATTACGCATCAGAAATATTTTAGATTGCGAATTGGATTAAAATTAAAATAATTTGATTAAAATTTTAATCTTTAATTCGTAATTGACAATTTTCAATGCGTAGTCTCAGACAGGCTTTACATTGGTTGCCTAATATTAAATGGGATTGACGAGTTTTACGTTCTAGTAACATACTTATTAACTTTTGCTTTAGCGGGAATATGCATACTGCATCTATCTTAATTTTGTATCTCACAATTCGAATTCGAGTTCTACTAAACAAGACGTTCAGGAGTATTTGGTTGCTCCTATGCTAAAACTATACGATCTATTGTGAAAAACAATCGAAAGATTCTGATGTGTAAAATGCCCTGAGAGACCAGGAGAACAGAAGATGCTATATTTTTTGTTATTTCTTCTCTGAGAATGAATTGACATGTCCAACATATGATTCCACGTTGAGTTTCAACGGTCACTTATCATGATTTTCGTTGATTTTGGAACAAGATTCCTTACAGTGTTAGCTGTCTCCAAGTCTCCGAGGAAACAAATATTGTTATAATCAGGAAAACAGATGGATGTATTAGATTTCGCGTACGAAAAGTTAAATATTATCACAGATTCTTTTTTTTTCGTCCGTTAGAATGGACGATGTTCTCGATTAATTATCTCGACTAACTTTTAGATTTTATTTTATATTGAGAAAAGAGTTATTGGAAAATGAAAAATTCAGCCGAAGATAAAACAGAAATGACATTTTCAATCGGGCATGCTTTATGACAATTCTCTGTCATGCTATTCAATCTATTCAGTGCTTCTATTATTTTTTTTTATTTTTACGACACACGAGTTTGTTGTATAAAAAAGAAGATTGCATCGAGTTAAAAAAATTAGTGCCTATTCATGCTAGATCCCACTCAAAATCTACTCAAGTTAGCCTCAATTGAGCTATTGCTAATACTAAACTTAATTTCAACATGAACAGAAATCCTAAGGGATGAATATACTATTAGCATAACTTCATTTCGACTGTACATGAAACGAGTAAAAATAGGCGTAGGAAATTGTCATATCATACCTGAACCCAATATTTTTGGATTACTTCTGTACTTCGTATTCTAATTAAGAAATTGTGAGGGATGGAAAGTTCAAAAATATGAGGTTCTACGTACGATGCACAGTGAAACAGAATCTAAAAAGCTGACCAAGTGTAGAAAAATATATCATTTAATTCTTTTCGTACAATTACTTTTTTGATTTGTATAAAAATATTTATATTTAATACTTATGTATGTTAATTACAACTATGAGTATAATTATAACTCATTTGAACGAAATTTTTATTTATCTTTGTTTTAATGTTATTATAGTACTAAATTAACCACCACATTTATGTATATATCATTTGAAATGAGATTCTATTAGAATAAAATGTGTTAAAATTATATGCCGCAATCCTAAGTAGAAGATTCTCAATTGGCTTTTATTTATTATTTTGTATAATATTGTGTATAATTTGTGCAATACATCAGTATTTTAAAACTCATTTTTTTACAAAAACGATTGCCGCATTTTGTATTATATAAAAATGTATATTACAGCATTTGATAATAATAATGATAACTTTAGTGTACATACATGCGAGATATTGCGTGGTAAGCAAATATTGTAAGAGTAACAAAAAAGAAAAGTGAAACAGTTTAAAAGAAAGAAAAAGAATAGAAAAGAGAAAAAATTTTGAAAAATTTTAAAAAAAGAGAAAAATTTAAGAGATTTGAAAAAAAGAGAACAATTTAAAAGATTTGAAAAAAAGAGAAAAATTTAAAAGATTAAAAAAAAAGAAAAATTTAAAAGATTTAAAAAAAAACTTTCAGACTGCCTGCTGCTTTGACAGTTTTGGCCATTATATCGAAAATCTTTTGGAATACATTTTTTGGGAGCATACTCTTGCGCGGTTACACCATCGCAACAAAATAACATATCTTGCCTTCTAATTATTCATATGCAGATTTAAATATCAAATGATTAATGGAGTCGATTCAGTCGAATTATACTATTAATTTTATATTATCAGAAAAACTAGTAATCAGTATCAGTTTTTGCAGATGAATTCTACAATATAGCACAAATCAGCTACCTACAAACCAGATCATAAAAAGTGTAGTCAAACTCTCCTAAGCTATTATCTGATGCCAGTTTACATAAGGAGCAATAAAACTAACTTTGAAAGAGAGAAGAAAGAAATGTTAATTTATTATATTCTAATAAAAACAGCTAAATTAATTTATATGTGAATTTATCTATGAGAGATAAGAAAATTTATTGAGAATAGGTTATTACATACGATCTCTCAAATATTAAAAGAAATTATGCATATAAAATGATACAAAAGAAATATGCAAAAGAAATTAAATGGAAGATTTGTGAAACAAGAAAACGAATATATATGTAATAACAGATATACGAAACATACCATAAATAAAACAAACAAATGAAGAAAAATTGAGGTGGTTTGGAGCTTTCATCAGATTTTCATATGCAAAAGGTACAAATGTATTTAAAATTAAAAAAGAAAGAGAAATATTTATAACTGTATTATTAATATAAAGTTTATTAAAAAAAAGGTATTAATGGAAAAAGAAATATATAATAAGAGACACGTATAAATTTAGAGATGAAAAAATGAGTGAAAAAAATAGGAGTGATTTTAATATTCGCAAGAACGAGAATTGTCAGAACACTATCTTTCCTATTTGAGTTATAAGTTCACTGTACAAAGAAAAAAAAAATGAATGAACGTTGAGTTCTAACTAGACAAAGTGACACAATCTTAAAACAAAAATGACATAATCTTAAGTAATTTTATTTTCTCAGTAAGATTTAGGGAAATTTGGTTAAAATTAATTTATAAGAAAAAATTATTTTGTGTTTTAAGAATTAAATAGTACGTATAACTCTATTACATTAGTACATAATACAATTAAGAAAAACAAGAGTATAATAATATTGCGAGAAATTATTTGAGTAAGATAATCTGATAGAATCAATTCGAAAATATAATGTGTGATCGAAGAAATTAAATTACTCGTAAAAAAGGGGCTTTCCAAAATAAAAGAAATTTGGAATAAAGTGCCGTCGCTTTAGATGATTAAAAAAGTGGAAAGTGGATCTTTGAAATGATTGATGAATTAGTCCATTCAGACGTATTGTCATATCTTATTCGTACACAAGATATTCATCAAAGATCATCTAGATTATTTCCAGGACAATGTAAATATTATTTTTGACTTGTTCGTTTTTTATTAACTTCTTTGTTACATTTAAAAATTCTGATTGAACAGTATGTTATTGTTGTATGCTTGCAATACATACACTAATTAAACCAATTTATTACAAATTTAAAATTTGTAAACGAAATTGATAAAACGAACAATGCTAATGAGGAAATAATGAAATTAAAGAAAAACGGTAAAGCGTTTTAAGCTCTTGAGTTATAGACATATACTGATTTGCACACACAAAATATACATTATTATTATTCATTTAATATTCATTTCAATGTATATTTATATATTTAATATTCGTTTAAGAAAATAAAATTAATATTATTAAAAATTAAAATTAAGCTTCGTAGCTCATGCATAAGTCTTATGTATATGTCAATGTTTTATGTCTAATTAGATCTTCGTTTTGGTCAGCTTTTTCGAATTTTGCCTCACTGTGTACGATGGTTGCCCTATATGAGTCAAAGACGCAGACGGTTTCATTTCTTTTCTCGTTTTCTCTTTCTCGTGTTTTCAAGATTGTTGATTATTTGATTGGATTCTATGTGCAGCTAATATTCAAACAAGGCACTATTGAATATAATGTCCTGTATAGAAATAGAATCAAATTCAATATGTACTTAAAAATGAGTCAATAGTACACGACTCTTATACTAGTTGTAAAATTGTCAAGTTTAAATTTATTTATGTAATTAATGTTTATGTTTATATATAATTAATTGTATAATTTCACGATTTTATTTATGCAAAATAAGAGAAAAAAAAAGATGAATTATGCGTCACGAATCGTAAACTTTTAATCCGTTGATCAAATTAATGCATCCAAATGGACAAATTTTGTTGGGTTGAATAGTTGGTTCCGTGAATAATTTTCCATTTATCACGAGCGTGTCCCGTTGTGAGTGCAACCACTTCTTGTCGCTGTGGAAAGCGAGGCAGCAGATTGACAATGCATGTAACAATGCCTTTCATCTTCAGAGAGCGATATCTATTTCACTGACTCAAAGTGCTAGACTATAGAAAGGAACGAAAGGTCACTAACAAGGTATGAAATTAATAATAAAGTAGTTAAAATTGGGATAAAAAGGAAATGTTTCTAGCTTATAGGTTGTGCACAATGCTCGAAGTATACTTCTCAACTATAGCTTTTAAGATAGAGCCTTTTAAGACGAATCTAAGATTAAAATTAGGTTTGTCGCGAGACGCCAAGCGTGATTGTGCGGAATTTTGAAGAGAGCAATATCCGTAAACGATACTCTAGTAGCATTCTAATAAAGTTCAAATTTTTTAGAACTTTTGAAATGACAAAGTCATTGATCCCCGTTCGATGAGATTAAACATGATTAGAGTAAAAGTGTCTACTGAAAGAAAAACGTGGAAAAACAGAAAGAAATATACTGTGAAGTGAATGTCTGACGTAATTGTTTTAAAAAGTGTAACATTGTAGAAAAGAGAAATTGAAAATTTAACTAGTCGCATAACACTGCATCAAATACACGGAAAGAACGGCTCTGTATTTATATTTAGCTAAATATAGATCAGAAAATTTTATTAAACTATCAAAATAATCATGTTCACGATATTCAAGCATAATGAGCGATGTTGCAAAAAATTTCGAAATTCTAATAACTAGCTTGAACATCCTACATAATTATTTTAATGGTGTAACAAAAATTATTTCCAGACCTCTGTATGTAGCTAAATTTTTAAATACTTTAGTTATTTTTTCCATGTAGTTAAAATCCGAGAAAAAACGTCCTTGCAGAGATGGAATAAAATTAATTAATGTAATATCTGTTACGTACATAAAAATAATACATTATTCTTCACTTGATTTCTTAACTCAACAGTTTTACTTTTAGCAACTTAAGGGTTATAAATGAGGACATTTACGTCAGTAAAACGCAAATAAAACGAATGTCATATTGATCGCGTGTCGACACAATACATTTTCAGGATGTTAAAACTTGACATTGTACATGTGTATACGAATGCAGCTGTATACGATTGTGACATTTGTATACGATGCGCGCACGAGAGCCAAAAAGCGGGCACGCGTGATGAGATGAGATTGCGCATATTTATTGCCCGCGCCATGCTGTACTATGGAAGCGTCCGATATTTTACTACAAATATTGATGTTCAACGGTGACGCTTTTTTTTCTTTTATAGAATGTTCGACTGTAAGGCGCGTTCATAATTCGCGATCTATCGAGCAGCATTTTCAGACAGAGATTGAAACGCGCGACGATTCCGTTCTAGACTCATGTTCCCGTGAATCTAGAAATTTCGCATTTTTATTTTGTCCACAGATAATCGCGTCCAGAGATAACTTTCTCTCGTAAGGTAAAAATGCGAGAAAATTCATCGAAGATATGCAAACAATTTTTAGAAGAAAAGGGAAAACGCGAAAACGTCATCAATCGAGAGACAAATCCAGGTTTAATCGGTACAAAGAAACCACTTCTTGCCTTGAAGCTCTCTATTATTATAACAGAAAGCAGATCATTATGCGCAGAGTACAAATTTATTCGTGGATTCGTTAAACTTTAATGAGCATTGTAAAGATAAAACTAAAGGAATTAGAGGAAAGGAAAGAAGACGCGAATGTTCGCATCTTCCGTTTTCCATTAAGTCACTTCCGTTAAAGCAGTCACATTTGACGTGGAAAAAAATATGTATACCAAATTTAATATGCATACGAATGCACGCGAGATTTGGAAAACAACCTAAAGCAAAACTATGAAAAAGTAAAGAGACGACAAAGGAGTACTGAACTTTTAATTGCTGCAAAAGAACTTATTATATAAATCGAGAGAACAAGGAAGTCAAGCAAGAGTAGAATCGAAGCGGGAGTAGAACACAATCGATCGTTTTGTGCCATTACAAACTCCAATGAAAATTGACGATAATTCTAATTAAAATCCTTGTTCAATTACTTATCACATGACTGCGAGGAGAAAATCCTTGATGCGAAGAACTAAACGAGCGAGACATTTTTAAAACAAGCTAACGATGATAGGTATACAATAGGTCTGGTGCCATCATCATCGTCGGTAATTAATAGCAATCTCGTCGATAGATTTTGTTCATTTTTTTTCATAACAGCCGATATTCGTGCGCAAAGGGTTTCGCTTGAAATAAACACAGATATACATAGCAGGCATAGATATAAACGCGAACATGTACACAGATTATCGTACATATCCAAGTCATATAACACGTACATAAAAAAATGTTTAATCAATATAGGTCAAAAAATTAATATTGGATTCATGTGATTATTTTCACATAATCGATTTCCTTCTTCATTTTGCACACAAAAATATTAAAGTATGACAATCGAAAAGTGAATATTTAGATATATTACATATATCCGAGATTATATATTCCGAGAGATATATTATTCGAATATATTCTGACAATAAGAGACGAAGTATCTCAAAGTATTTATTTTTCTAGTCATCTTATTTAAATATTTTTGTATGCAAATGTCAAGTGAAAATCGATTTGTGCAAGAAAACAAATAGTTGTATGCAAATGTGCAGTAAGTCATCATTACCAAAACCGAAAATCGCTCCTACCTCTGACAACATTAATTTTTCGACCAACATTGATTAAGTTCTTTTTACTTAATTGAATAAAAAGTAAATATTATCTGTCCTCTAAGTCCTAAATTTTTTAATATTTTGTGTGTATATATGTATGTATATACACATACGTGTATTTATATATAGGTACAAGAAGTTGGCGGGGTTGGTTGGTTTCATTTGCATGACGAGATGCAAACTTGCTTTTATTCTTGCTTTTATTTCCGGTTCTCATGTTATAATTTTCTCTATGTGTGTTTATATAATTATGTATACGAATATACTTCTATATACATATATACATATACATGCATATATACATATGAAGGAACATATATGTATATATACACACATGAATACATATATATATATATATTTTTTTTTTTTACACAGAATAATCCCGGCTTAATAACCCCGCCATCCTCTTTTAACTTTTTTGTCAGATCAGTCCCTACATCGTCATAGTCCATCGAACATAGTCCGCAATAGTCATTTCGAATATAATACCACCAATTACAGTATTGCAATAGCTTTTAGAGACAATCGTGTGCGTGAATTGTATAACGCCCGGCCGGCGCATTCAATTGACATCTCGGTAAAATTATCGCAATTGTTACGCAAGAGCACTCGCTAATTTTCCGCTAACATAGTTTCATATGAAATTGTTTGAAAGACGCATGATTACTCGAATTTTTTTTTTTTTATAAGTTTATATAAGCCCCGTTTATATAATGCCCGAGAGACGTGTTGTTATGAAATCGATCCTCTTAAAAGCACAATGATTAGGAGTATGTAAAATTTGCCGTAAATTTATCCAACCCGTTCTAAATAAGCATTAAAATGTCATTTAATTACTAATAATATTTACATTGTAGTATTTACAAATGGTTAGATACCTATTTATTAAAGAATCTATGAAAACATTCACGTGGGGGTTAAAATTATTTCAGTTGCATTAATTAATTCGGTCACAATGCAGATCAAAATATTTAATCATCGAAATAATTTCAGTTATCTTATAAATAAAGCTCGCTAAATATAGTAATAAATTGTAAATGCTATATGAGATATGTCAATAAAGCTACACAGATTTAACATCTAGTTCGTAATTGACTGCATTTTTAATCTCATTATATCTTGAGAAATTAGTGCTCTTCGAGAACAAATTTGATATATTTTCCTAGAATGAAATTTTAATTCAACTCTCTTATGATATTCCAATTTTATTGAACAATGACATGTTTAACTCAGCGACTATACAAATAGCTGATTCTTTTTACAGTTACTTTTTACACGCTTTCGAGGATCGATTTATTCCCAAAGAGACACCGTGCAGAAATATTTCTGGCGCGGTCTCTGCCGCTCCCTTTCAGTCTCTTCCAGAAGGTACGGATGGACCGTCGCGGAGTTTTCTATGCGAAAAACGTGGCTAGGAAGATAAGGGCAAACGTAGTTAATACACGGCGAGAAATGACGGCGATATCGGTAACGACCGAGGCCCCGCGCGAGGCCGTCGCCGATAATAACGCGCCAGTTGAAAGCTCGTAAAGGCCTCCGAATCGGCCGAATGCTCTCGCGCGGTTCGCTTCGTGATTATAAAAGCGGATTAACGACGCCGTAAACGCAGTGAGCCTTTCATGAACTGTCTGGACGCCGCCGCCGCCGCTGTTCGTTCGTTCGAGCTAGTTGCGTTCGCTCTCTCCCTTCGGCGAATGCAAATGCGCAGTTATAGCGAATAATTCTCGCTGCGGTGACATTCGGAATTTGCGAGCGAATGTCGCTGATATCCGCCGTGAGGAAAACTTTGCTTAATATTCTTGGTAGATTTTTGAAATATTATCAATTCGATCGAGTTAGCTTGTTTTTACGAAGATTACAGCTTAAATCCAATTAAATCTTTTTGCAAATAATTGCAAAACTGTAAAAATCATTCGCAAAAACGTAATAACGTGTATGTAGTAATTTGCGTGTACTTCTATTTTAATTCAAATTCTTTCATATATTAATTAGTTATGAAAATATGAAGTAAATAATAGATGTATTTTATTTCTCCCTTATATCATATATTAAATTTTCGATTGCAACCATGATAAAGTGTGCTTGACACAATGGCGTTTCTACGTTTACATAAGACGCATTTGACCTACAAGATTATGACGCGTAACTTATCTCTCGTGTTTAATAATACAGAAAGCGAAATGGAAAACTGTAACGATGAACTGTTAACGAACCGTTAAAACAGTGTTACGCAATTGCGAAGCGTAACGCAATTGCGAAGATATTCGAGATGTCCTCGCGTAATGGGATGAGCAATCACTTGATTCTTTTCGCTATTTCGTCCATTGTACTCGCTTCGACGTTTTTCTTTTAATAAACGGAACATGTCGACGAGGGCACGAAGACGATCGATGCCTAATTAATCATTGCTATCTTTATGCAACGTACAGTTTGCCACCTCCCTGCATTGTCTTCGGAACATTTTCCACCTGACAAAAGAAGTTCGGGTAAACCATCGGGTCTTTTGAATGAACTCGATGAAATGAAACGATTGAAACTTGTCTGGTACGAGCCTAATATCGTTATTGCGCTATGTTACAGACAATTGCAGGATTGGCAAAAAGTGCATATGAGCGCACGGCCGGGAACGATCCGCCGTCTCAGGTACTTAATAATCGACACGATGTAATAATGCATTATGTAAATGTAATAACAAACTCAGGAAATCTGAAGCAGCCAGGCCGTGATACTATACTTATAGACTATTACTATTACTACTATTACTGCTACTGCTACTACTACTACTGCTACTACTACTACTACTACTACTACCACTACTACTATTACTACTACCACCACCACCACCACCACCACCACCACCACCACCACCACCACTGCTACTACTACTGTTACTACTACTACTACTACTACTATTGCTACTGCTACTAATACTACTACTACCACTACTACTGCTACTGCTACTATTACTACTATTACTACTATCACTACTACTACTACTATTATGCGGGTGTTATTCTTACGTTAATCCAACCTAAGCGATTCGCGTCTCAACAGCTTACTCTGTTTTGTTTCATTTGTTCGTTTGTTTCTTGTTTGTTATGAGATTTTACACTAGAAAGTGACGAAACATTTGTACATTGTATGCTCCAGCGCGCGTACAAATCCGTTTCCGATTATCTTCATTTAATTGACAAATGCAACAGAAAGTCGCAAGAGTCTCTTTAACAAGAAAGAAATAAGCATTGTTTATTTTGTATTATTTTATTTTGCAAGTATTTGGCGATGAGTCAAATTTGTTTTTTTAACGTTTCTTGTAATTTTATTTTTTATTATATTTTTGGAGAATTTCTATTTCCTACGAAAGTAATGATATTTTATTTTAAGTTTAAGTTTGTTTTATTATTTAATTGTTTACAAAAAAATTAAATATTTCTTTTTTTTTTCAATTATACAAAAGTTTAGTTTCTAAAATGCGTCTAAATAATGACCAACAACGTTCGTCCATTTAAAAAAGCAATTTATTTTTGCGACATATAAAATCCTTTTTGCTGTAGGGGATAAGTCGAAACGAATTTTTGCGTGCGCATTTACGACAGGAAAGAAATAATTGTGAAATCACCATAGCTACCTCCATGTTATTAAATATCAATCTTTTTCTCGCGTTATTACTCATGCTCACATACATGACATATGTTATTTTATAAAAATTCGCGCGTGTCAACTGCGAATTGACGTCTTCTCTGTGTGAAAATTAAAAAAAAAATATATATATATACATATATATATTATATATTATATACATATATTATGTATACACGATATTTTACACATAGTCATGCGCGGGGTAATATAGCTTCCAGGATTTAAGTTAAGAGATTGCCTCCTTACATGGAACAGTCGAGCGAGCGTAAATAATAATAATAATAATAATAAATAACAAACAAACAGATTATATAGTCATTAGATAATAATGGATAATAAGAACCAACGTATAGGAGGTGCGCGAATAAAATCGTCATTTTTAGAATATCAATCTGAAATAATTAGATTATACAGTAACTTATAAGTTTCTGCGATTAATTCATGCGGGTTTTTTTTGAAAATTATGTGATAATTCAATCATATATTATATATAATAGAACGTTGTCTTTACAACAAAGATGTACTTTACTGTATGTTGCCAGAGAAAAACAATCTACTTAATTTTTTTATACTTTAGAATGCTAACGATTATCTTAATCATTTGTGGTTTATGTATTTGTTATTTATCATTTGTGCTTTGTTATATAACTATAGTACTTTACATAACTATGGTAAATTATATAAACATTACTATTGAACAAATGATCTCTTTGTATGTTACATGTACTGCAATTTTCATTTTCATTAATATAATTTTTATCATCTACTAATAGTCGATGTTACGTCATATTTTATTTCTCTGATCATATAATTCCCCAGCTTTATGTACGTAAAATTGTATTGAAGTTAATAACGGCAATTATCTCATAATAGCTTTCTAGAATTAAAGGATTCAGTTATTGAGTTAATATGTGCGAATGATCGAAGTATCGTTCATACATATTTTACGCAACATCAATCATATATCACAAAAGAAAAAGTAAAAACAAACTACCTCAACCTCACGTAAAGTTCATTATGAGAAGCCTGTAATGCATTACTGGACAAAACGATAAAACATCTCACTTTTATATGTATCTTTGATTGAAAACTTTCCGCTCTTTAAAGCGATTGTTTTCTATATGGTATATTTATACATGTTCGGAAATTTAATAGTATGTCTGACCTAATATAGAATTATCGATAAATGAAATAGAAATTGTCTGCTTGTGGCACATTGTTCAAATTTATCATTTCTACAATATTTTCTGCAATCAATATAAAAATTATTTTATTTTAATCGATATGAAATAATGATTCGTAGCAAAGAATTATTAGAATTAATAGTAAATAGTTTGAATTGATTATTTACTTAAAGTTTTATATTAGCGTTCCCATGATGCTTTATCATTTTGTCCAGTTATCTATATGTAGACTCACGCATCATGTGTGCGTGTGTGTATACATCTGATTCCGAAATGTATGTACGGATGCACTGCCAAACGCCGCCGCTCGACTGCTCTATGACCAACAGTGCTGAATTCCAAAACCGCAATGCAATATGTGTTGTATTTACAGCCGTTCTTACAAGTCGTGACAACGGTTAGTGATTTTTAAAATTTGAAACAATATAGCACGAAAAAAAAAACGTATGAATGTGTAGAAAAGAGAGAGAAAAAGAAAAAAAGGAGAAGAAAGGGAGAATACCTATAATTGCAAAAATGAGTGTGCGAATGCGTAAATACTTTACACGCCCGGATGGCAATCATGACGTTAATATATATATTATATCTAATATATATATAGATGCATAGAGCTATACATTAGAAAGTAAGAAAAGGCAAAGAACATACACCTATACATATACGTGATATTTTGACCTACGCAACTAATCAGGGATATGTTATATAATCATATGACATAGAGCGTATAAGCAGTGAATCTTTCTAGCAGAGGCCAACACTTCCTAACTTATTTTGTGACTTGTGTTTGGTATAAGAATTTTATTGTGGAATCTATGAGCGTGTGCAATCTCGACGTACTCGGTGTCACGAAGATCTCTCTAACTTAACTTTTCGTAACTTTATCCACGATAAACGAAACATAATTAATATTATTTTGTAATTGTAGCAATTCTGTCACAAGTAAATGTCATAATTTAAATCAAGAATATTACTTATCGTCGTAACGAATTAGGAGGAGTTAAATCGAAACGGGAATGTAGCATAGTGAAAGCGCACAATAGTATATCTTCAAAAACATTATCGGAGGTATTGTTAAGATACCAAGCACTATAGAATCTTCTATATTCTCTGTGTGTTTTCATATCGTACGTAAAGAATTCGCTGATCACAAAATTTTTCAGCCGTAATTTTAACAAAAGCAGACTTTAATTTTTTTTTCTCTTGTAAAATGGGCATTACGTCCTGTCGTAACATTTTATTTTAGTGTTCTAAAATTATTCCTAAAGATTCCATTTTGCTCTAACTTCCCCTAATTACCGTTGCCGAAATTTATCGAATGACTTTCAAATTTTAGTTCAATTTTATGTGTCCTTTTGATTTTGTACTTATCATTCATTATGATTAAACTATATTGGATTTATTGTCTATAATACACTTATTGACTCAGTTTACTTATTAGCGACTAGATAGATTTTAAAAAGTGGAAAACTTTTCACAAAAAGAAATCACTGCGATTTTTTTTTGGAGTACTTATTCGAGAGTAATCCAACAAGTTCCGCCATCACTTTTAACATTAAAAGCCATTTTTAGTAACATTTTTATTAGGGAGTACTACTTTTATTAGTAATTCGTTAGTTTACTTCGTTTAATGCGTTTATGTTTAATTTTTTAATACTGTCGTTTAAGTATTAGTGATCATGTCATTATTATTACTTCCGTTTCGTTCTTTTCTTTTTTTTTCTTTTTTTTTCTTTTTTTTTCGCCAATTTCGTTAAATGTAAGGAAGTGCGTCTGTCTCGCCGTTGAAAGGGAAACGTCGGCGATGTTTATTAACGCGCGTATTCGTTCGGAAAAACGGGTTTTTCTTTTCTTATTATTTTCTCTTCTTTTTCCCGGTATTTCGATATCGACTTTTCGCCGCGGCATTCCCACTCACCGAGACAGACGTAATTGTTAGGGCCACTGTACACGAATGTGCCAGTACTATATATCTTGAATCACTCCGGAATTTCCATTTATTTGTAAATATCATATATTATATTTAAGTCAAACAATTCTCCGGAGTTTTTTGTGCCTATAATTATATTTTGCATCTCATTGTTATTATTAAATATTAGTTTAAGTTTTACCGTCTCTATTAGCGTGTAAGCTTTTATGTTGAAAACTTTACTTGCCAATTTATGTGAATCAAAATAAATATATGTTAGAAAAGAAAATATAATAACAGTGTCTATTTATGTTTTGTACGTTTATTTTATTTCCTTTTCTGGGCGCGTATTATTCCGAACTTTTTGGAATGGATTCTGATCGGAATTATTCAGGTACTTCCATCGATTTCTATTGTGCTTTCTAGGGAAAGTGAAATAATTCCAATCGAAATCCATTCCGAACAGTATATATAATATATGCCCTATTTACGTTTCGTGTGTAGGTGCTTTCTCAGCTTTCAGATTCGCGAAAAATCGTTAATAAAAGTTTTTCAGAAGAATTTATTTGACGGAAAGTGCAATATGCAAAATTTAGGTTATTAAATGCAATTTATTTATTTATTGTAAATAACGAGGAATAACAAGTTTATTTGCTTGCCGAGAATTAATTATTAATTAATTATTAATTAGTAGTGTTAATAAATAAGAATAATTATTTTACTGTTTTTTTTACATATTTTTTTTCTCTATTATATTTATAATATTTTCAAAAATTATTTTTTTATTTAAGTATTCATCAACAATTGTTTCCAACTCATACTCTGTGTACGTCGAGATTCATAACTCACTTTAATATAATCAGGGATTCACCGAAATTATACGGAAGTCTCTATCAAAGTACAAAATTAACCGTAAATAGTTATAGCAACACAAGAAAAGGGAGCATTCGAAAAATGTTTAATTCGTAGGAAGTTTCCATGGACATTTCGAGATTCGATATCGAGCGATTAGAAGAGATTTTCTCCGTAAGAAAATAGGAGGAAAGTAAAATTGAGTCGGACATCATCGGATGAGAACAGATCTCCAGATTGCTGAGTCTGCTAATTTTCAAAGATACGATTAAATTTAAGCAATTGCGAAAATAGTTGATGAACGAGAAGCGCCATCAAAGCTCGTTCTCGTCATCATTAAAAATTTATCGACGCTACGGCGTCAAGAGGACAAAAACGATCGAAAGATAAATTGCTCGGCAATTTTACTTCGACGCATAGCGTGAATAATAATGTATACTGTAAAATACTTAACATTTAAGGAAAAGGGAAAATATAATAGAGCGTATATATCCCGTAATTAGTTATAGATAGATATCTTACGTAATGTTATTATTAATCACATTCAACGTTGAGTTAATCGCGGATTAACCAACGTAAATGGATATAACGGAACTGGCGTGTACAAAATTAAGGTTCATATTAAACACAGCCATCTTTTGTGAATGATTAATTAACAGCAACGTATTTCCACATTAATAAGCCGATACATCTAAATGCTATCGAAATATTCTCCAATAGGCGAGATAAATATTGAAATTGAGTGATAAAAAATTATGTAACAAAAAAATTTTTGTTGATTAATATTTCTTTTCTAAAAAATGATTTCTATTTCTCTTTCGTTAACTCTTATTGCGTGCAGATTTTTGTACAAAAATTGACAAGCGGCTGTAATCTTTAACGTGAATCTGTTATCTGGCGAAGAGAATAACGCTTCGAAGAACATCTCGAGCATCCGACGCCGTGAGAGAAAAGCTCGGCTTTAATACGGATGCGCGCGACGTTTTCATCGATTCGACGTCGCGTATTTCACGTACAGCGCGAGCAAGCATTTCTTTGGTAGTAACGAATCATCCTTGTATTGCCACCGCGTCAGCGGATAAAGCCTCATACAAACGACAGCAATTTTTCCCATTGACGCAAAGACCTGTACGCTCGTCCTTTTTTTATGACGGCGGCTACTAATTAGTTCCCATTGTTCCGAGATAAATGCTATCACTATGAATGAAATTTTGTAACGCACCTTTTTTTTGTATGTCGCCATTCTCGTAATCGTCATAAGATTTAGGAGCTCGTGCGTTGCGTTGCTCGGTGCCTTCTTGCGGCCTGTTTGTACGCAAACTGCACCATGTATTCGTCCAAACACTTTACTCGCCGAAAGCTCCGTTTGCGATAAATCACACGTTAAAATTCCATATATCTAATATTTATATTAAATATTAAAAAGATATTTTCATTTTCATTGAAGACGTTAACTGCCTAAACGATATCTTGATCTACCTTTCAGATCACGATTTATAAATACACTTGAGTATTCACAACATTAACTAAAAGAGTATTAATATAATAATAAGATATGTTGTCACCGATTTTACTAAGCAATTATATTACAGCTTGAAATCGATATACGAATTTATAACATTTTTTTACCGTTTCCAAGATTTTACAATTTTCTAAAGAAGTGATAGTTTATAAATTGCGACTTGAATTCTCTTAGGTTCTATCACATTTGAAAGATAAACATTTTAAAAAATCTGATATTCTTAAAATTATATATAGTTATAAGAACTCGCGAAAAGAAGATAAATATAATAGAACGGCGCATAATTGAATATTTGAGAAAACGGACGAACAAGGTACATCAGGCGATCACAGTTCCTATTTTGCCCCCTTGCATACATTAATAAAGGGCACTACGTATGTATACATAGAAATGAATATGAAAAGAAAGATGTATAACTATATTTAGATGTTAAGCGCCGATGAGTATACAATAAATTTAGATTGATATATCATATTGTAAACGAAAATAGTATACGTTATAGTAAACCGTATATGTATACACACGTGTATTCTGTATGACGTAGACGAGCAATTAATTAGCGAGATAAAGTTCATTTTTTATAAGGAAGCATCGTACGTACGAATAATTTTGAGATTCTCGATGAAGATATTTGTCTCTTTATCTTTGAGCGAACATGTACTATGGAAAATTTAACTTTTACGATCATTTTATTGCGCGTCCACTTTTTGTGGATATGAATTTGTTTCTATTCTCTCTTTTGTTAATGTTGTTATTTTTATAAAATAAGTTGTACTCGATAATATAGCGTTTTAAATAGACCTTTGTATATATACATACGAGTTATATATTGTAGAAAAAAGATATAATAATAAAATTCATAGAATGTAATTGTAAAGTTTGCATAATTATCATCCTCATAATTTATACTACACTAAGTGAGAAAAACTACTTAAAAATTTATTTACGATACATAAATTTATCTGACTGAAATAAATTTTTATTTAAATAACGAAAGTTTATTCCTAGCAAAGAAACCAATTAATAAGAAAATGTGATATTTCACAGAAATAAAATATAGTTTACAGAAGTGTATGTTCCGTTATCACAATCATAAATTTTTTTATAAATATCGAAAAATATGTTGTAAACAACATTTATTCCTGAATACTTTGATTTTTTCTTAATGTAATAAATTAAAAACAATAGAATATTTTTATTAGTATTATTTACTGAGTCTAAATTAATTATTATTCTTCTAATTTATAATTTTTTTCATGCGTGTAATAAATATATATTTCTAGTAAATATTATAAATAATTTATAGCTTTTTATTGACCATAATTAATGATCGACAGAGCTGATGTGTCGATAAAGTAGCAAACAGAAGAAATAAATTCTCTGCAGTCAATAAAACTTTATCTTTTGAAATTATGCATAAAGTGGCAAATAATATATAAAAAATAAATAACTAACCGAAAGATTGATATAGCGATGCCCGATATCTCCTCCTCCTCTCAACTTCAGATCGAGTCTTCTCTTGTTACGGAACACTCGCGTTAAGTAGACTTCCTCCTCTTCCTTTTCTTCAGATTATCAGGTTTTGTTACACTCATTCACTCACTCGCGAAAATACGGTTACAATAATACGCGGTATCATGCTTGGATCCTGCGCAGGATTTACAAAATATCGAAATATAATAAAAAATTTTTTTTGGACTCACCGACCCGATGCGCAACGAGCGGAGTTAGTCAGCCACGAAGCTACGGTGATTACTGTAACACACAAACATAAGATTAAAAAATTAAAACTGTGTTTAAAATAATCAATATTTCAAAAGTTAATTCTTACACCCCCAGAGAAAAGTTTCTTTGAGTCCAAAAATATTTGTGTAGCTGAAAGAAATTCGTACACTTTGCTATACAGTTAAAGAAAAATTTCTTTGACTTGAAGAATTTTTTTCATTGTTCCATTTAGTAGAATTAAAGAAATAGTTTGGTTGTGCAACGCAAATTTTTCGTAATAAAAGAAATATATTTTTAAAATTAGACAACTAATCAACAACTAATTTATTTCTTATATTTCTATCAATACTTTCTTTGAATTAAATAATTATTTATTTAAATTAAACAAATAATTTTTTACTTTTAAAAAGACTAATAACGTCATTTCTTGAAATCAAATAAATTTTTACTTTCTACAAAGGTATTTTCATTTCAACTTAAAAAAATCAAGTTGAAGAAACGATTTTATCAATTTAAACATAACTTTTATATGAGTATGCATAAAATTTTATATGAATTTCCTTTCTTTAAGTACCTTTTTTTAATTTATTGCGATAAGATAGAATAAAATAGAAAAAGATTATTAAATGTATATAAATAAAGAATGATATTTACCCCAAGGTTGCTCCGCTGGGGCCAGATGCCTTTCCCAGGCCTCCTCCTCCTCTCAGCTCCAGGTCGAGTCTTTTCCTCTTGTTGCACTCGCGGAACACTCGCGTAAAATGTACTAAAATTGCGCCCGTGGACTAATTAAGTCTATAAGAGTCTTTCTAGTCCATTAGTCCAGTTACTTTACACGGCACTCCCGGAAAAAACGCGCGACGAACCGGCTGCGGTTCGTTTACTTTATTATAAGTCGGCGACGATGATTTACCTGTTCTCGTCGCTTCCACCTCGAGGAACATCTGTAACATACGATATCCATTAATTAGTCTAGATACGTTATACATCCTGTACACGTTAAAAATATTACTCACCTCAAGGTTGCCTTCCGGACTTCTTTTTCTTCCTCTTCTTCAGATTATCAGATTTTGTTACACTCATTCACTCACTCGCAAAAATATGATTACAATAATACGCAATAATATCATGCTTCGATCCTGCGCAGGACATCTACAAAATTGAAATATAATAAAAAAATTTATTTTGGACTCACCGACCCGATGCGCAACGAGCGGAGTTACTTGTCAGCCACGAAGCTGCGGTGATACTGTAACACACAAACATAAGATTTAAAAATTAAAACAACGCTTAAAATAATCAATATTTTAAAAGTTAAGTCTGACAGGCACATCAAACTTTTAAAATTTTATTTTTAATTAGTAAATAAAAAAAGACTATTAATTTTATATAAATAAGAAATATTTACCCCAAAGTTGCTCCGCTGGGGCCAGATGTCTCTCCTAAGCCTCCTCCTCCTGTCAGATCTTGTAAATCTGTAACATGCAAGTATAACAAAAATTATAGCAACGGTCGAAATAATTAATATTTTAAAGAATAATTATGTAACTCGTGGAAATTTATCCATACTTTAAATATATATAAATAAAATATAATTAAAAAAATTTTTTATATAATTCTTTATTTAAATTCGACTGGACGATTAAAATTCTTTCTAAAAAAAAAAGCGCGTAAAAAATATATCGAAGTTATTGTTATCACTTTTCCGCAATGCCGATTGGTTTTCTTACTACGTTAACTTCGTGAGCGGCTGTTATCGCAGAGATCCCATATTTTAACTATATGCATTAAGGGGTTAATAATGTAATATTAAATTTGTAATTAGTATGAAATTATGTAATATTAAAAGCTTTGTAGCGCGCGCAAGCTTTATCTAGTTACTAACAAAATAGTTTTGCAGTGTTGTAATAATTTGTTTTTATCATTAATCGGTATATAACTTAAAGAAGATAATTTACTAGCTGTTGATGTAAGAGATGTAACAATATACATTTATTTTCTTTCTATAAAAAGGTATGTAAAGAGTCAAGAATATAACGAATATATCGAAGTTATTATTGCTCCTTTTTTGCGATGCCGATTGGTTCACTCGCTACGCTAACTTCGTGAACGACTATCATCGTGGAGATCACGTTATTTGACTATGTGACTTTATCATTAGTCGGCATATAAGAAGGTGATCTACTAGCTGCTGATGTAAAAGATGTAACATACATTTATTCTTCATTGATAATATTGCGATTAAAATCTTATTTATTTTGTAATCAAATTCCCAAATATTTTTAAAAATTTTTGATTGTATATTTAGAATAAAATGCTTTGAAAATAATAGAGTAAAAAAATCACACTTTAATTCGTTATAAATTATGTATAAATTCAGTTACTAAATGAAATGTTATTTATTATTTCATAAATTTATTTCCATTTATCTTCGTACGCGAGCGTACACACGAAATACACACGAAATTTTCGTTGCCATTAATCTTTTATATAAAGCACCTAAACTCATTTCTGAAAGCACAGTATTGCTTTTTGTTATTTATTACCGGGACGAAGCTTATTTTATACATACATAACACATTTCACGGAATTCTATTGTCTATCTTTTACAGACGATCTGAATTTTTTTTATTCTTGTTATATGTATTATTTAGTCCAATGTACGTAACACTTATTAAATTTTAAAAGCGAAACATTTCTGTTATTTTTACGTTTTTAAATCAAATTTTATTTTAACGACTGTATAATTTATACGTACTCTCTAAATCTTTTAGGATAAAATGTCATTCTGAAATGAGTGAAATTTTATCCTAAAATTTTATTTTACGAGAATATAAAGATAATATTTATAATTTTAGATGCATTTATGTAAAGAGAGCATGGGACTATATGTCGGGCTGTCCTAATATGTGCATGACTAACTTTATCGCACGATTTTGTTGCGAAGGCGATTGACTTTGCAAATTTATTCCGGCAAGTAACGCGATTTTCCACCTGGCCGAGTTATGATGGTTTTCACGCACGACTTCGTCATTGATCTATCGCGAATATAATGAAGAGCCGTTATAAAGTTATTCGTTCGGGGCTAGGCGCAACAGGCCCTCTTTGTGACGCGCGTACAAAGTGAAACGCGCGGCTCTAGACGGTACTTAAAAAAAAAAGTGCGGAAAATATTCACGTTTCCACTTTAGAATACTTGTTAACGGATATAAGTAAAGCTGTAACACGTCTTTTCGACCGTGTGCTAATGTGTGAACAAACGACAAGGATTTGAAGAAAACTTGAGAAAGAAACTATCGAACAAAAGATTATCGAGTATATTTTGAGACTTTGTTACGTAAAGTTAATAAAGTAAAAAAAAATGAATAGTGCAATTAAGAAAAGAAATCCAATAAGATCTTAATTCAATGAGAATTAGAATAGATGAAGAACGTAAACTCTTTCAATTTTATTGCGTAAGTCGCAATGTAATGAAAGAAAAAATACACTGTTAAACCGAGCTTAAATTAATTGAAGCTGTTGAATATTCAACACCGTGCGCGAGAGAGAAAGCGCGCATGATTTACTCGAATCGGTAAAATTAACTTCATTATACCAAATATAAATAACGGATGTTATTTGTTAAATTGACTGTCGAGAAAGACACGAACACAAGGGGAGGAATGCATTTTCGGATCACACAATGGCTCGTTATTCGTACCCATCAGGTTTGCTTTGAGCTGGCGGCGCATCGTCAATACGCGGCCATTAGCGAACACGTGTGTACATGTATGCATTGTAGTTACCTGGTCGATGCATCTTTACGAACCGCTTGCATTGTGAAAGTGTCCATTAAATGCGTAATATAGTGGGGAGATTTTCAAGAGGCCGATATTTATTATTGTGAGAAGCTTCTCCTGCAAAATTTACAAACATAATTCTGTCTCGAGTCGAACAATTGTTCAGAGTGTACGAAATATCGCGTTTATAAATTCAGAAATTGAAACTAACAGTGTAACGTAAACTTCCCATTAGGATCTTACTCTTTCGCAATTTCTATAAATATTTTTACCCAAGTCCGAGCTGTATGTAGGCCAAATTCATTTATACATATCAAACTCATACGCGCGATTTTGTATAACGCGAGTTCCTAGAATTTCTTGAGTGACAGGATATTTATCTTCGATAGACACGCGGGCACGTTGGAATTTCTTCCCCGTGAGCATGTGATCGCGGAGCGAGTTAAAAAGGAAAAAAATGGGTCGTCTATCGGTGTCATGGCTGACTGGCATCCATGTAATTACTGGTGACGACACGTTTCCGCATCGAACAAAGGTATTCTGGTACGCTCAGCGCGAGGGTATCTTCCTGGACGAAAGCGCAGCGCTTTCTCGGAAACCGAATAAAGGAAATGACGGCGCGTAATTATGACGGGGTGTAATCGGAAGTTCGCGAAATTAGCCGGGGACCGCCTCTTTTTCTTCCCTTACGCCGGGTGAGAACTCACCTCACCTGGCAGTGACTCAGAGTCATGAAAAATGGATAGTACCACTTTCCGCTTTGCTGGGTGTCGTCTCAGTAATTTGCTTCCGGTAGATAATTATTATATTCGTGTTTAAATTTACGATCTAATACGTATCTAATATGTATCTGGATGTGCTACAATAAACAATTTAGAATCTAAACCTACAAATTAGCGATATGCTTTATTCTGACACGCCACATGAGCATTTGTCTTCATTTGATTTAAGACAGTTAAGTGAGTGTTAATAATATAGATAGTACGCTGAAAAATAATGATTTATTAGCACGAATCACTCAACTTTTGCAAGAATGTGATATGCATATCTCAGTTACACTCTTGCCCTTTCAATTACTAGACCTCAGCAGAAAGCGATGATAATAGCGACGCGTGCGGTATATGCACTTCGTCACACGTCCCACGCGTCGAACTCACTTTCGCGGAATAGTAAATCGCGCGTGCACGTTGAAAGCGACTTCGATTGTTCGTTATGCGGAATAAAAGTAGCGGCATTTCGCCGACACAAATCCGTTCCTGGAAGATACGTCAGCTAGCCCCTTCACGATCAATTACCGGCGCATTGTGGCTGGCCCGTGTTACCGCGCGCGTGTGCGCATTATTGCGTACCGGGACCAATTTTTCCGCGAGCTTTCTGTAAAAACGTCCGCATCCCGTTCCGCGCGAAACTTCCGGTCGTCTTCTTTGTCCGCTGCTGATCACGCTGGCGGCGTGAGAGCGCCGGAAAAAAAGCCGCGTTCTGAAAAGCGCAGGTCGTGCGTGTCATAGCCGACGCGACGCGTCGACAGTGCGTGCATCGCTGATGCAAAGCGTGTTATGCAGTGAAAACCGAATAAGAGAAATCGATGAAACTCGGAATGAATGTAATTAAGCTAACAGTCGCGAAAATTATCTATTCTGCAAGAGGAACGAATGGATTGAATTGGACACTATTTATTAGGAGAATATGAAGGATTGTATAAAATAAGATAAGTAGCACAGTTTTCTAAATTGCCGAAATTTTAATAATTTAGACAAATTTAAATTGCATAAAAAAAAATTGGGTGCTATATATCCGGAAATAATATTAAAAATAATTTTTTGCGTTATTCTTTGTTTTAATATATTAGTAATATTAAGTCAACTTTTTGAAATTTTACATACAAATTAACACGAAAAAAACATACTTTTTTGCATATCTAAAATTTTAGCTAGATATAATACTGATGTAAAAAGTTTTGACATTCTACAGCAAACAGTTTAAATATCTAATAAATTTTTTTAATAGTTTAACATAATTATTTTTAAATTTGTATTTTGAATTGTTTTTTCCGTAATTTTAAATGCTAATTGTAGTTTTAAATTCCAAGGATGAACAGTTAATAAAGTGAATAAATAATGAATTAATTCTAATACGCCACATGACTTTGTAAGAACTATCGTTAGATGCCAACCCTTTCTTGTCGAAACAGTCTTTCACTTCCGTTCACGTATGCCAACCGACGCTATTTGCGTTCTTGATACGAAGTTAGAAAAGAAACAGTTACATACGGAACAATATAATTTTCACACTAGACACGTTCAACTATATGCTGACCCAAATTTGACATTGTTCTCTTATTTTTTCTACGAAGGTTTATTTAATTGATGGAGTTGTTAATTGAGCCATTATAGAATAAACAGTCTAATTACTGACCGTCTCAAATACTTGAAATTCACGCAATTTTTTTGTATATAAATATTTTTTTGAATATATAAATTATATTTAATTTTATACACAATTGTATTTAAATTTTTAAGAAATCTACTTGTTACTATTCCATTAAAAATACAACTTTTAATCTTTTAATTATAAAAAAGCGTTTAGATCAGACTACCAATATTTGAGACATTGTCAATAATTTGGTCATTTACTTCATCTCTTTACAGTATCCTTCATAATATTAATATATGTCATGCCTTATACACGATAAAAATGTAGAAGGGATAGGAATATGAGATAATAATCTAATGATATCAATGTTGTAACTGTAATAACATATTGTAATTATTTTTAAAAGCATCACAGTGATGATCTCACCCTCCTTCTTTTCTTCCCCAAGTAATTCATTTCTTCTGAATGGTTCAGGCTAGGAAACGCCGGTCAAGCAATCGCGAAGATAGGCGCCGGTGTGTGTGACTCACTATCTTTCTCCGTGTCATCAGTAATCTATTTCCGCCACCGGGTACATTAATCCAAACACGCAGATCGGTGAGTGCCCCGTCGCGCGCGTCGCTCACAAACAATAACGATAATGACTTAACAGGCCATCTGCTACCTAGGTATGAACAGGGGTAAAGGAAGAAGCGGGCCTGATGGAAGTCACTGTCAATGACTTTAAATGATGATAATGGAAATCAATCTATCCCCTGGGACGTGCGTGTCTCGCGCGTTCACGCACGAATGACTCCTGTCGTGCGCTTGTTAGATTTACTAGCCAACGCTTTTAATTACTCGTGGTAATTTTCTTACAACTTTATACAAAACATCAAAGTTAATTAGACAGAAATAACTTCAAAACATTAGCCAAACGTGTGATCAATTAAAATGCGGTTGTAAAATTTTAAAAAGTTTACCTAATATTACTGAGTTATTAATGCAAAGATTCTACATAGTAATTAAAAAATTTTTTTAAATATTATTTTTGCAAATATATATTACATTCTCGTAATAATTTCCATTTCAATTCATAATTCGTTCCTCATTGAAACTTTTGCGATTGTTAGCTTCAATTGTTATTTCTGTAAAAATATATGATTTATTCGTATTCCGAAGAATTTCTTCAAGTGCAAATCTTTAAAATTTATTAATATTTTTTAATTATTTTTGTAAGATTAATAAAATAAAAGTATTTATATCAACCAATTTTATAAAAATTTTCTGGTAAAGGAAAAAGATAGGCAAAGATATTACTTTTTGAGATTGAACATTTACATTATGTATAACTACCTAAGAAAGATTAATTTTTTATGGTGATCAGTAACAATGGAACTTGCACGACGCATCCGCGTTACATTATAATCGCATCTGTATTCGCTAAACAGTTCGCGCGACTATGCTCGCCGACGCAAAGCGTGCATCGCAGACGAATCCTATTTATGCGTGAGACGGGCTAGTTATGCGCATATGACGGCATATCGCTAAGCAGTCATCTCTATTTTGAACGACGACGAATCGCGTCAGCGTAGGCTGTAGAAAAGTTCAAAGAGTTCGTTCCTGCAGTGACTTATACGTGGGCGGAAATTTTGCATTTTGCGAGTGAAGAGAAAACAAATTTCATTTTTAAACATAAATAAAGTTTCTAAAGATACATAAATAAAGGCATAATTACTGCTCTGAAGAAATCAAAGGCAGAAGTTAGACTACTTCAATCAAATATCTTGACAAATCATTAAAATAAGAAATGCAGAGAAAGACTCAACAGAAAAATATCATTTACTTCTAAAAATAAAACACATATTTGTACAAGATATTTCCTTTTCTTTATATAAGAGTACGTAAAAAAAATTAAGCAATCTATTGTAGTATACGAAAATATTTTTAGTAAATTTTTAGCTTCTCTTGTATGATCTCATCAATGATTTTAATTTAACTTAGCATTTATATAGGCGTAAATTGAGAATGTATGAGTCATTGTGCTGAAAATATGCTCGTCTTAAAACAAACGGTATTCAAAATGCTGATCATGCGACTTGTGATTATAATTTTACAGACATAGGGGATTGGACATTGAGGCATTGCTCTGATATCACCAAACCGTGATTTATACCTCTATCGCGAACTTACGATTATATGCAATTATGGTAGTTCGTGAACATGAAGAACGTGAACGAAGAATCGTGAGCAAAGAATGAAAAAGGCCCTATCGCCACGTGACAGAAATAACAACGATTTCTCAAGGAAATTGTTCCGATAATAACACTGGTGTAACCTGGATGGCCCGAATGCCCAATTAAAGGTCGGCTGAGAAAGTTTCGGGCTCATCTCTCGTCACAATCCTTTGGGATTAGCTCATTGTCAGTCGAATAGAGAGGAATTTAGAATCAAAATTTCTCTTATAAAATAATATAGTATACTTTTAAAATTTTCATCCCATTATTTATTAAAATTGTAAAATTTTAATAGAAAACGTGGCTATTTCAATTATCATTTAATATATAAATCGTAACTTTATTAAAAATGGGTATCTAATCACATTTTGTTAAATCATTACAATAATATTTTAATAAAATTTCATCGTACGTTTATATTAAGCTTAACTAATATTTCATAAAACATAATGTAACAAAAATAGATCTATTTAACAATATTAATAGAAATAAAAATAATTAAAAAATAATATTATAAATGTTATGTATTTATATTAATGTAAAGCAGTTTAAACAAATATAAGTGTAGACAAATTGAACACTGCCAAGTACAAGATTGTTGACCGTAAAGTTGAAAGAGATATACAAGAGAAACGACAGTTTGGCCATCTCTTTATAAAATGCATGAGTATTCATCGTTCACGTATATCACTGTATAAGAAAGCGTAGGACGATCGAATGTACTCTGAGTGAAATATGTCCTTTTGCATTTTACTCAGAGAGAGCACATTGAATTGTTCCATTGCACACGCGTGCAACAAAGTATACGAGCGAGAAATACTCGTACGTTTTGTGGAAAGACTGGAACGTTGTTTTCTTTTTTTTCCTGTCTCTTGCGTATTTTGTACTTTTGCGCGCTTAACAATGAAATGCTGTGACTACATTTTACAAAGTACTCTCATAAAGTAAAGTAGACAAATTTGCTTATTTTTATTCTTATCAAAGAAAGGGTTGGTTAAAACACTCCAGATTACAAAAGAAACTACGTGTCAAGAGTTCCCGGAATTTCTATGGAAAATTATTTGAATTTCGTAGGAAAACACACACGATACAGAGTGAGGAACGGTGCAGGTACCAGGTGGTTACGATCTGGAAAAAGAGATAGATTCGTGGAAAGGGGATCTGCGAAATAGCGGGAGCGTACAGATGTCGGAAGCAGGATGGCCAGGTGTGAGGCCAGGCACGCGACGTGTCTGTCAAAAATAGATTGAAAGGCCAAGCCCGACACTTTGGCTTTGAACGGACGGGACCGTGAATGGATGATCTCGTTACGAATCTACGAAATAAGGAACGCAACATCGACGAGCGACAAAGGGGAGAAGCGTAGGAGAAGCGAGTTTCCGAACGGCATTCTTACTTATTCAGTGAGAAACATCAGCTGGAAATACCGTTGCTTGATTCTCGATAAAAGTCTCTATTAAACATGTCGCTACGAAATGCACGTATGAAAGTTGTATGCTGATATTCTGTCAATTTAATAATATGTAGAGGACAAGCTTTCGCTTTGTGTTCGGATTATATTTTTTAAATAAAAATTAAAAGTAAGATTTGGAAAATATATACATAAACACAAATTAAAAAGTGTCTTTTTTGGATGATATAATAGTTTTAATCATATCGTTTCGAATATTAGAATAATTAAATTTTTTTTCATAAAATAAGTAAAAATACGCGTCTGACAAAATAAAGCCCTAAAACTGATATAGTAGTCAATAGTGTTACTTATTCTTCTTGTTTGTTTAACATCAAGCACCTATATACAATTGTGCTGCATCTCGATTTTATGTTTAAAATCACATGAGAAAAAGAAGTAGAAAAATAAGTAACATAGTTTTAAGACTCTACAAACACAAGTAAAATAATTTAATATTATTATTTCAATAATAAACTCATCATTGTTTAAACTAAACAACTTGCAAAAGAAAATTATATAAATTTTATTTTTGATTTAAAAAAAATTTGTTTTTAACAGATTTCATATAAAAGATAGCCATAAAAATATAAATTAGAGTGTTCTTACTTTTTTAATTATCTAACAATCTAAGCAGATCATGGTTTTTATCAATATTAATAAAGTGTAATTTAATTTTCAAAAAACAAGGATTTCCCTTTAATAGATTTATATCAATTTTGATGACTTTCAACTATAGGTATCGAAATATAAAAGAAAAATTAAATAAAATTCTTTTTATTTTGTGTCGTCAAATCTTCAAAGTTTTTTTCCTAGATTCATTTCTAATTGAACATTTAGTAAAATCAGTCTACGTATTATATTATTAATGTTAACAAGTCATACAGATTTTATATGCCATATGTCGTAAGTATGTATGGTATACCCTTTAAAGGACACACTCTCGAGACGAAGATAGAATAATTTAATGATTTCTCTGAGTAGTATCTCATCTGAGAAGCACTTAATTACCATCATTAGCATTCGGCAAAGTGCATTTGTTAATGCTGTCACGATTTATGGAAAGTTCACACGACGCGTTTACTGCCGCGTTGTACAGACAAGATGGTATTAGAATAATGATCCAGGTTAAGTCCAATTAGGAGGTATTATACGCCGTTCAATGAGCTACGCTACAGACAATCACTGAACGGTAACGTCCGTCACGTGACGATGAATATCTATCATGCATATTGTAAACGCTTTACGCAAATTATGCAAACTTGACCTCCGTTATGACTATAATTCCGATTGTCGTGACGTAAGGTGAACCGACTGTTCCGGGAGTAACAATTTGACAAAATACAATAATTTTCTCGGTTGTAGTCGTGAGAATTCTTGAAAGCTGATGTTATTTGCTTTGCAAATAAAATTTACAGTTTATGAGAATTATGATACAATAATATACAGTAGTTTTTTAATCTCACAAAGAAAGGTCTTTCCTCGTCAAGTGCTATATACAACTTGAGAAACAGACAGGATAAAGATTGTGGCAAAAATACTAATTGCTATGAAACATTTTGAGTATTGTCAATACTGAACATGCGATTCAGGAAGCATGTCAAGGATCCGTTACAGAAATTTACGGAAGAGTGCGAAGCTTGTTGAAAAATATAACACGCGTTAACAACTCAGAGAGTTCAAAGACGGGCTACAAAGCGTGGGTTTTATTTCTCAATGAAGATATAACGAACGAGCATAACGGTAGTGGACCTGATACTTCCAAGCAGATCAAGATCGAGTATAACGTAGTCGAGAAGGCGTCACCACGGTAAAATGGTATAGAGAGGAATGGTACACGTTTTTACAGGCAATCTCGATGTCTCTTTACGAGGATTTATAGTATACGGTGCCACGCGACCATCGGCCGTAAGAATTGCGCGAGTCGGAACCACGGAGGAGGCGTAATCGCGCACGCGGCGATTTATTACAAATTATTACGCCGCTAAATACGGTACCTCGGATACTAAGATGGAGAAATTATCGGGAAGGTGGACGTTCAATCGCGCATATCGATGTATCATAAGATGCACACAAACGGCGCATCTGAATGATCAATGCGATAATTGATCGTTTAATTTTCATGAGATATAAAGCCGCGGCGAATTCCTACGGTTTTCCCTTCTCGAGATTATGTCGCGGTCATAATTTATTCCTATATTTAACTACACGTTTAAGAGTGATTAAGCTACATCCTTTTCTAACATTACCAGTATTTCCTTTATACAACAGTTGAAAATTTTTACATTTTAGTAGTAACGTATACAACATTTGAACATCAAGTTGAAAGGAGAAAATCTTATTGTACGCATAAAAATCGCACAAAACGATTTTCACAGTGAAAATATGTACCGTAAAGTGTCGTTTGATGATAACATGTTCTTGATAAAATGTTTAAGTCGTTATCCGAGTGCATCTGCATCCGTGAAGATTGTGGTATTCATGTTGGAATTCGGGGATCCATAAACCATGCAGTGACACCGATCTGAACGTAGATCTCAGTCGCGATTATGTTCGGCTTAACGAGAGCGATAATTTCGATTCAGTGTCGTGAGATTGCTTCGTATTTAACACTCACGACGTCAGAATAACTGAGACACTTATTATTTTAATCTATGCAAACTTGTTTTTATAAAGAGGAAGAATTGTAACATGTGAAAGAAATTTATCTCCAATTTATATCAAATCTGTACAGAAAAAAAAAATTAGCATCAAATCAACAATTCATTGTTTTATATATAAGCAAGAATATAAAATCTTTTTGGAAGAATTCATAATATTAAACAATTTACTTACATAAAAAAAAACAAGTTTCTTCATGTAAGCAAATTGTCTGTTTAAGATTATAAATTTTTCCAAGAAGATTATTTTTGCCTATATATGAAACAATGAATTGTTGATTTAATATTAATTTTTTTTTATGTAGTACAGGTCTCGTTATACTCATGTAAATTAAATTTGTATAAAAATGTAATATGCAATTAAACATATTTGTATTAAACGCGTTAAATATTAACAATTATTAAAATACAACTTCTCTGTTTTGGAAAATATATTAATTTGTTTAATAATTTCAAAACTTTAACTTAACTGTTACTTTGATTTACGTAAAAATAATTTAATGACTTGTTCACTAAAAAGTAGATATTCTGGTTGTTCTGAATTATGCACGCGTATGCTTTCAAAAATACACATTTGTCGTGCGTGAAATTGTGGAAAAGAAATAATTGCCGGGTTAACGGACTGCCAAATGATAAATGAAACTGCGAGCTGCCTAGGGCTCTTTCAGTTTCCTCGCGGGGGCCGAAACAAGATGCAAACCCGATGCAAATGCCTATGATGAACCGCGTCTCCTGCCAAATTTTGAATGAAAACACTGAGCTACGGTTTGCGATTATGCCGGTGTTTTGATTTATTCACTGCTATTATAGTTTATCGCAGCCAGCTGCGCTCGGGTAAGCTGAGGCTCGCGAGATTGATCGGCGGCGATGCATTCCAACGAAAATTCAACGGCTGCATAATTCAATGTCGCGATTACTATCCTCGATGTTTTATAATTGCCAATTATATTAACCGTTTTTCGATATTTCTTCTTGCCGCTTGTATTCTCGCCCCTTGTATTTTGTGCAGCATACATCACTTACGAGAATCTCCTTAGATCAGATTTTTCGTGATTATTTTTCATGTTTAATCATTATTTTTCGCGTGATTTTAATAAAACTTTTATTTTTATGTATATAATAGAATTTTGTTCAAAAATATTGTTTTCGTTTCTTTTATTTAAAAAATAAAATTCAGCAATCAGCAATCAGCGCGCAGTTTATAGAACTAAAAATGTATTTATGTTAAAATTTAAAATTTACATATACTATTAAACACCAAGAGATGCAACCTCGTATTTAGTGTTGCTCTATTTGTTGTTAACATACAAAAGATATAATTAGTTGTAATTGTGTAGAAAAATTCTTTAATTCAATTTAATATTTAAACGATGCCCACATCTTGGTATAATCATCATAAAAAAATAAATAATTTCATAAATATAAATATATGTATTAAGTAATTTAATACAAATATTCACAAATAAATTTCATGAAAAACAAAGTCATAAATCTCTGTGAGCGTAGACGAGTGCGTACATATTGCGTATGCATTCTCGGTGTAGTTTTAACTTCTCTCGCAATTAGTTTAACATCCGGCTGTTTTGGTGTTGCCATTAATCTGATGTAAGTGAGAAAGCCGGTGCACGCAAATCACCTCGCTTTCTCAGCTCTGCTCGAACGCGTTATACGTCACGCGGCCATTATACAGACGTCTTCTTCTTTTTCTACCGTGCACTTCTACCCACACAACACGTAGCCCATTATTTGTTTAAGTTTGTGGGTGGGGAGAAAAAGCGAAGAAAACAGAGAAACTGCAATCGTCTTGCATTCTGTACCGGATCGGAGTTGTACGCGGAACTGACGGGCGAATGAAAAATGAAAGCAGGGCGAAGCTTCGCACTGTTCAATATTGCCACGTTATATATCTAAGAGAAAAATAAAATAGTTCAATGTCAATGCATGCATATATATATATATATATATATATATATATATATGCATGCAACTCTGAAATGTTAAACGTAAAAAGCCAATGGTATGGAAAGAGTCAATATTCTACTAGGACTATCTCTACGGTTGTTCGAATAACATATTTTTTCAGTAGGACAAAATATTACATGAAATGCCAAAGCAAAACGGGATATAAGGTAAAAATAATAAATTTCAACAATAGATAGCTTGTCAGAGTTTCGTGCGCGGTGTGGTGAATTTTATTGGTGCTCTTGTAAACCATCTATCTTTGTCGGCATTGTAGGTGCAGATCACTATTGCAGCAGGAAGCGAGAAACGGTAAAAAACGGCACAAAAGCTACGTGAATAGCTGCGCGTCTCATTCGGCTATTCTGTGATGACAATTCCTGAACGTATAGTTATACTTCGCGTCGCACAAGGCGCGGATTACAAGTTTATGTATGAATCGACATTGAATGTTTTTAATAGCCAGAAAAATATGTGAGAGACGCGAAGTTGATTTCCCCATAAATCCGAATACCGCTACAGTGCTACAAGTTCGGATTATTTTGCAGTCTACATATTGATCTTTGCCAACAACATCGCGCCTACTTCCTCTATCAGTCGAAATTTTACTGCTCTGTCATTAATGCTTCTATATTCGTTCTTGTCAGGAATATTTTCATATTTTTTGTGTATTTATTTTTTATGCTCGCAACATGAAAATTTATGAGATGGTTAGTCATTATATCCAGTTATATGAAGCTATAGTAAAAAAAAAATCTGCATTCATTTCTTTTCATTGAAAACTTATAAAGAATCTCGGTACACGGAGAGAATTTTTCGTAATATCTTATCGCGAAATTCGCTACAAATTTTACCATGTGGCAACAAGCTTGAGACCTATCAAATATGCAACCTATCAAATATTATAGGTAATAAGAATTTTTTTTAATACACAGAAAACGTTTCATAAATTGCTTAATAAAAATTAACAGCAGCGTTATAACGTTTTAAGATAAAATTATTATAATTCGAGGCAAAATTTTCTTATAATGATACAGTATAATCATACAAAATCTGTCCTTATATGATTGTACATTTAATGTTATATATATTATTTTTGAAAAAATACGCTTAAGGGATTCGACCCCAGAATCTCTAGATCATGAGTTTTCTAGTATGTTATTTCTTCTGTTGATAAATGTGTCATATATTGTCTTATTTATGATGAAAAAATTCTTTCGATGTATAATTTTCACTAAAGTTGGCGAAACATAATTTTTCGCTTCGTTTACGTTGTGGTGCGTACGAGCACTCGCAATCGTGTACCGCATTATAGAGGCCATATTGCCATGCTTGATCCCAGTGTGTGGCCTCCGCGGTCTCGATATGTGTTCTCCGAGAGCGATACACTTTAACATCGAGCTCAACCGTTCTCAAGCACGGCGCTATACACGCGTACACGCGTGTGCGTCGATCAGTGGCGTAATGATCGCTTCTGTGGCCGCTCGTGTGGATAACATCGAAGGAGTGGCACGTGAATCAGACGGAGATCTCAGGGCTAATAATATCGGGAGATTAATGGAGCCATTCGCGGAACGAACGTTTTTTACTCCGCTAATTCGCTAAGACAGCTCTCGAGCTGCCGTACGAAATTCTTTTCTCAAGCCCGCGTTCGTCTCTTTTACGCTTGAAAAATTAACCGACCCAGAAACGTGATTGCGTTACTATACATGTAATGAAGAAGACGTAATTACGTTAACAAATTCTGTCAAATAAATCCTACCCTTTTCCAACCCTTCTACAAATTTAATTTTCTCTACTTTGTATTAGTGCCTATGTATGCTACTCGCAATTTACTTTTAAAATGACCGCGAGAAAAATTTATTTCAATGGCCGACATAATATGTCTTCTAGAATCAGAATATAATTTTAAAAAGAAAGAAAAAGCAAGTATGCGAAATTCTTTCTAAGATTTAGTCAGAGATCTTTTTAATCATTCGAAGCAACGCGAGAGTTATAAGAATAAAGCGATTCTGAAATTGCTCAGACCCTATAGCATAAGATCGGATTGTAGCTTCTTCCTTTACATACGCCACTGGCACTGTGCATAGGTGCACTTTGGAGCACTACGATATTGCATTTTACTTAGGAAGGGGGTGAGCGTTCGCGTTATACGTCAAGCCGTGCTGTGTCTGCGTTAATAGCAAAACGCGACTTTGTGTTCGGCGGCAAGTTAGGCGAGGAAGATGAGCAAGACGCACAGCTTCAGGTCAATGCATCGTCATGCACCGATTTACACGATATTGCAGTTTCGTGTATAACATAAAGTTTGATGTAATTCATAGTATATCAATCATTTCCATAGCAGGTTGTGTAGCGCGCTAATGAGACGCCGATCTTAGGGAAAGACGCGAAGTTATACGCGAAGAAAGGATTAGCCGCAACTCTACGCGCTCGAATACGTTTATAAATTAACCGTCTTCGACTCAATATGTTCTCCATAGGTTTGCTCTTTTTCCGCTTTCTAAAATGGAACTTCTTGTACAATTTATCTTTCCTTTATCTACTCTCCAATGTGAAAAGAATAAAAGAAAAAAATAAACCGCCCAAAAAGTTCAGTTCTGATATAAAAAAAGGACAAGCCTTATGTATAAAAAGTGGTCCCAATATGTTGCTGAAAAATACTAATCAACAGATGGCACTAATAATTTTTTTTGTGTCTAGTATCTTGTGTGGTTTACACCACAAAGAAGTGATTTCAGTTATTTGATAGCTGTGCAAGACAAAGAATAGTACCAGTCTATATTTTATTTACGTAAAATTAAAAAAAATTTTTTTTATACAAGAAACTGCATAAAATAATTCATAAAACATACACTGATTTTTATATAATAAGAACAAAATATAAAATAAATAAATAATAACATTTTTTATATATATAATCAAATGTGTGTAACATGTGAGGAAATTAGCTGTCTTTGATTCAATAAAAACAAGTGTACTCGTAGTTCACACAAAAAACTGTTGAATAAATGAAATTAATCTCTTTGTGTGCGTGTAGTGTGAACCGCTGAACGCAAGAAGGTTATTAATGTCATCTGTGAACTGCGGTAAACTGCAACTTAGGAACAGGTTTTTTTATTAAATCAAAATCCTCAAGATATTAAATAAAATATTTAAATCTTGCGCGAGAATCTTCTCAAAATGATGATACTAAATGAATCGCTCTGTACACCGTATAAGTGCGTATATATACTTACATAAGTGCCGTGGCTTACGCGCCCAATATTAAGTATTCCACTCGCATTACCTCCCCCTGAACAGAAAGTTACAGACTTCTTCGCCTTATACGCGATGGCAGTGCTGTGCAAACTTAATTAGCGACTCCGCCAGCGGCGGACGTCGTAAAGAAGGACGAAAGGAAACTTGCGGCTGCCGCGCGCGCAGAAGAATCTCCGCCCGGAAAATTGCACGCCCGTTTTCCGAGAACGGCGAGCCGGGAATCTTTAAATCACGCGATCGAGGGATGAGGATTCAGCAACTCTTTTTACAGACAAGAATTCAACACGGCGATTATAATAGAGCCAGCGAAATCATATTACGTTTCGAAGTCGTTAATGCACGTAGCGCGAGCGGCACTTTATCGTCAGTCTTCAAAAATTCGCGAGATATAAATGAATTAACTGAAATTCCGCGGTTGATCCATAACTCGTTTAGCTGGAATCGCCATAGGTGCTCTCGAGCAAATCAATTTTAGCGCCATTTAACCAGTGGTCTAATGTACTAGAAGGCTTCGAATATGTCGCAATTTATTGACGGGAAATTTCAGATCAACTTTCACACAAATTACGCAAACTGTCAACCATTTCATTTACATGTACCGGTTTTTTTCTGTTTCCCTGAAAACTGCCCGGAATTTGTAGGCAACGTTAGTAAGCAATTCTTTCAACAAAATGTTATCTCGATGAGTCGTAAGTTCCACTCTCTCACATTTAAGTACAAACAGACCAACTTATAACGTTTATAATTTTAACTAAAAGTGTTAAAATGTTCAAATCTATCTGTTTCAAAATGCATCTTTTAATTCCCATTACCTCACCTTTAATTCTATTATAATTTTAACCATAATTTTAAACAAATAAAAAAAAAATGTTTTAAATATTTCTCATATTTATTCATTGCTCGTTATTTTACCGTATCATCTTTATATCACGTGATAAAAGCGCAAAGACGATGATTAATACGGCACTGACTTTATGGCCGTTTGTCGTAAAGAACATACAAAACGCACACGCGTGTACTACACGTCGTTGCAACGGAACGAGATGTAAACGTGTTTCTCGTTGATACCCTTCTTGTAACACAACCCGCATTATACAAAGTATCGCGTCTTGGGCAATAGGACATCAGATTTTATTATCGATTTGTGGGGTACGTACTTCACGTACGTAAGTGTTCTTTTATCGCTGGGAATGGAAAACGCAATGGGGGATACGCAGCTTTTAGCATTTTGTGACGTGTGATAAAGGAAAAGATCGCTCCGAATCAAAGTACTTCATAAAATTATAACGTACGAGACCTGCAAGACTGCCCGATAATATTTCTTGAAAATATTGACTGCAAATTGACAAAATGGTCTGCACAAATGTTATGTACCGACAAGAAAAAGTCGGAATTATTCAGAAGTAAATGTTACTTGTTTTCTTCGATATTTATTTGTTATTAAAAAAATTTTGATTGTGATGACGGAATATACTTTTCCGTGAAGTATATGCCGTTTTTCTTATTAATCGGTTCATTTACTAGAAATACAATTTAATCTTGCGCCGTATTTAAATGAAGATTTATTTCGGTGAAATAAACTTATATCCCACGAAAAATTTTCAATTCTATCTTTATCTCATCAGTATAGTCGCATATATAGGTGAAAGCAATAACGATTGTTCCACATTCGCGGCTCACCCTCTCACATACCTTAACTACCCGACGAACCTCCATGTGGCGCGCTTAACTCGCGAAACCGAGCGGGAGTGCATAGGTGCACCTGCGTGCTATATATGCCGCCGTCGGAACACAAAGGGCTAACTTCCTCCGACGTAATCCTCGCGGAAGTTGTGCCGTAAACGCGCGGCGCAACCGGAACCGAATCGATGCTCGACGACCTCGAAACCGCCGCGGCGTGCCTCCGCAGACATCGCGGAGACTCCACAAGCGGTCGCAGATGCTACGAGAGCCAAGCCATGGCTGCTATTCGACACGGATTGTTGGTCCCTTCGAGCCGCCTGGTCGGTAGGGCCGCTATCTCTCTCTTTCTCTCTTTCTCTCTCTGGATCTGGGCTCTCCTCGTAGTGCCGGCTGGCATTTTCTGTTAGTCGTCGGCAGACCGCGGTGCTAACCGGTCGGTGGGGACCGCCGCGCGTTTTAAAAAAAATATAAACGCACACTCTTCCTCTCTCTATTTGCCATCCGGTCGCGCACGCGTCATTCTCGATTCGATCGGTTATGTTGAGACAGCTGATCTATTAATTAAGTTGCAAAATAGACGGAGAGAAAGAGGAAGTTTCTCTAATGGATGATGAGAATCGGTAACGAGTTTGTCGGCATAAACACGTAGACGTCTACGATCTGTTGGGTTGCATTCCGCGACGGGAGGGTGCCGCTGACCCGGGGTGGGCCCCGACGGGAGATCGTGAGGTCCGTTCATCGTATCACGGGGTCGAGCCGTAAATAATAGCAACCGGCACGCGATACGACACACGACTTTCGTGTAAGCGTAACGATCGAGACGTAGCGGCGCATCGCGCGCACATTAATAATCTCGAATGGTATACGAACGACGTGAAGTAAAAGAGTAAGAGAAAAAGAGATAAAAAGATCCCGATATTTTTCAATTAGGTCTTATCCTTCATCGCAACAGCATCCGCTTTCCGATCGGCAAAGCGTCTTTGGAACACGTTTTATCTCCGTAATATCATAAAATATTATTGATCAAAGCGTGGTTAAGCTTATTAACTATAAATTCGAAGATGCTGGTGCAACAGCGGGGGACTACGACGAGATCTGGGAATAGCATTGATGACGATAAGTCATAATAGCGAGCTGAATTTTTGGCGACAAAAATTTTCCTGTTCGTGAATCTCGAATGAAAAATTAATCGATTCTCCTGACGCAGAAGCGTACGACATGAAGAAGACTAGACGCTGTCTTATAACGTACCATGATCGATGAGAATGGAAGACTACGATCTGAATTTCTCAGGACGCATCGATTAAAATTTGACATGCCACCGCTATGAGATGAGAAATGGTGTTGTATGCTCGTGTAACGCAATACGATAATGTAATAAGCCTTTGATATATCCATAATGAACGATGATAAACGATAATGACTTTATGAATATTTCATCACAGTCGACCGAAAATCGGAGCACAATTTGTGTTTGCAGCGAAGTCGTGTCATGTCATTGAGCGAGAAATTGTTGCAATTCAACGCCGACTTTGATAACACCGGTCGTCCCGACAGTTTTTTGATAATCAAATGATAAATTTGTTTAACGGAGCACAAGAACTCTCGAGGAATATTTTCGCTTAAAAGGCTATAATAGAACGTCGATTTTTTACACGTTGCGCATCTTTCTTCGAAAATACGATGCATACTGGGAGTGAAAATCGATCGAAGAAGCGGCGTCTTCAACGTTTTCCACGATAACGCGGACCCAGCCCGGGTGCGCTGACAAGGCGCGTATAAAATCGACGATAGCGAACTGGACAGCCGCCAGTCTTGCGAGAGCCGCGCGCGAGAGCGGACGTCGCTCGTTTCACGCCGATGCGGTGCCACGTGAGGGAAAAGCCAGGAGGAAAACTCCGTTCGCGCGTAGCTACGAAGTAACAACATTTTCTTCTCGTTTCTTCCCTCCCGTTGTGGACTCACGTTATCGCATCGAGCGACAGGAATGGTGTGGATTGCGCCGGAAGTGTGACACAGAATTAAAACCAAGCGGGATCGGCCCTCAGAGTTCGTGGGATGTGTCTGATGATCGCGGCATTCCATCGGATTTTATTCTATCGACACGGGAAATCGACGATTTTCTCGTGAATCTTCGACGCAGGACAAAACGAAAAAAAAACAAGAAAAAAAAATCGAAAAATCGAAATAAAGTTATAAATTAAAAGTTTTAACGTGTGTGAATCCATTTCTATTTGTTATTTGACGGACAACGCAATAATAATAAAAAAAATCGATACTCTACTCGAAACAACGATAAATTGAAGACTTTTATTAATGAAAAAAGTTACCGTAGGTAATAATTAAACAGTTACAACGGGATTCGAGTGAAATGTAACAAGCATTTTAATTAAACGAAAACAGACGACGAAACGATAACAAAATCGAATGTTTTCATTAAATGGACATCAAACGAATTGATATTCAAATATTTTTATTGTTGATTACTTTTTCTAGAAAAATGTAATCAAAACCATACTTGTGTTAGTTTTGTCACCGCTCGAATTATCGCTTTTCCACAGAATCACAGATTATAAGCGTTTTCAAACAAAGAGCTTCAAGAGCACGAAAACAAAACGGAGAAGAATTTTCAAAGAGCAGAAAATTATTCGTGGTGTACCTATTGTGGCATTTCACGCAAGGTATTCTCCGCGCCGATATTCTGAAAGAAGATTTACGCCGACTGACCCTGAAAATACTTCCGCGGAGGTGTGAACACGGTTGTTACGAAATTCCCGAAGGGGTCGAATCGTTTAGAGTTCACCACGTAGATGCAACGAACTTTTACTACGCCCGAAGACTCGAGCAATTCTTTACAAGCATTTCGGAAGCAGGCTCTTCGCAACCTCACCCGCGCGCACTTACTCCACTGAAAGTTTTCCGACCCGCGGCAACTTCCATGAAAATACGACGAGCAGAATTACGGAAACCCTGTTTGTGAACAACTTAAAAGAGGGAGGAGAGTGTATCTCTGTAAGATAAAAATTCATTTCACCGTGAAAATATAAATCGCATCGGTGCGAAAATATTCTCTTCGTAAAACTTGCTCAAGGGAAAAAATTCCGTAAATTGTGCAAGAACTATCTTCAGAATCTCGGCAATAACTGTTGTCAAGAAAGTTAAATTCGTGACAAGTATTAAGAGAAGCACCGAGGAAGAATTCAAGAGCGTCAAATTATTAGTGAAGGCTTTAAGGACTCTTCAATTATAACTATTGATTTTCCGACACTCACGACGATTTCCGTGTCAGATTTATCTAAAAAAAATCTGCGGTAGTAAGCTTCCCGAACTGGGGGGAGGAAAGTTTCGTCATAAGTCGCGCGATGCATCGGAGCACACGAAGGAGCTTCGAGAAGACAAGTGAGAAATCCTGGGAATCTTAGGCAACGGAAAAGAAGACGGAAGCCGAAGGTGAATCGCACGAAAGCGAGGGAGGAAGAGAGGAAGGAATCGCGAATAACAGGCAGAGGCGAGGAAACGCTCCAGGAATGCCGTGGATAAAGTGTTTGGGTGGTGGAGGCGGGAAGGCCAGGAGGGGCAAGCCACTCAGCGTCAGTCAACCGATCCACCTGCTTGTCAAGGTAAGATTCCTCTCGAAAAGTTTTCCGCAAGACTTTCTCGTGGTGAATCTCGTGACGAATCGAGCGAACACATTCGATACATTTGAATTGCTCCTTCCGAGAAATTTTTCGGAGCATGATTCTTTGTGCGCCGACTTTTCAGGAACTATTTCTCCAAGCTTCAAGAAAGCTTCAAGAGGGAAAAAGTGAACGCGTAGATGCTCAAGATAAAAAAGCGTATTGTACTCGAATTATGTGCATTTCTGATCGTGATGATTTTTTTATTAGTATCATAATAAAATATAAAGGCTAATTCATTGAAATGTTATAAACATTGATATAATAAAACAAATGAAAAATTAAATGAGAAAATAATCTCGATATTTAATAAATGGTATATGGCATGCTCGATATTCAATAAATGGTATATATATTAAAAATAAAAAATATATTGAAAACTTTTATAGTATAAATATTATATAATGTTTATAAAATTTCCAACATGCGTTTTTTAAAAACTTCATAAAAATATAATGAAATTTATAAAGAGGCTTGGAATAAGAATTGTATTATCGCTTCATTCAATCCATCTAATGTAGTAGCACATGGCCCTCTATTTTATGGCTATCAAATTTTCCAATGAGCAACTTGAACTGAAAAGGATCTTGGTGCCTGGTAATATCCCATCGAGACTTTATGATTACGATATATGGACGGAACTGTAATGTTCCTCTTACGTACGTGGAAAATTTAGCTCGCTTGATTGACTCATAAAATGATGCCTGGTATCTAAGCACGATCGTTCCCAAGTAATTAAGCAATTAAGACTAATTGTAAGAAAGAAAAAGAATAACCCTGCAATGAATTGGATCCGGATTTTTTTCCAATTTCAATTCTTTTCATTGATACTTTGAATTGAAGTTCACGCTTGACAGCAGTTCTCACAAATGCAAATCGCTGATTAAGTTAAATTCGATTTTCATGATAAATATGTGTTATGAAAAAACATTTTATAACATCGTTTAACTGTACAATAAAAGGAATTTTATTTGACGATTCTAGTTTCTTCAATTTATGTCATTTCTGACGTAACGTCGATTCTACGTTATCACTATTCTTCCGAAAAGCAACTTCCTAAAATCTATTTGCTCGGAATCTTGGGATAATGCTGCGATAACATAAAACATTTCCTCTGTCACAAATCATCGTTCAATCACCGTCCACTTCCTTCCTTATCGCTCTTTATCCCATGGAATATTGAACCCGATAAAGTTCATAGAAAGAAAAAAAAATGTTTGTGTGGATTACATCACGCGGTTAAAAAGTACTTATAAGAAAGAAACTGTCTTCCACGTTAATGCAACGGAATGTAGGAGGGTTTCCGCTTAAGGCGATGGTTATTAGGCAGTTTCGTTCGTCCCGGGACGCCGTAAGATCGGGAGATACGAAATCTTGAGATGATGGAGGGACGCCGCGGTGGTCAACATTTCTCCTCCTCGCCGACTAGCTGATTTATTAATTCTCCGGGTCGGCCTTTTTCCTCGGTTCCGGGGCCCGACAGACGCCCCGCGGGTACCACCATCGATTCGACGATATCTCGGGCACGACCCGGCAATTAAGCCGGTAATAACAGACGCGGTGTTAGCCACTTGTTAAAATTACAACAAGCCCCGAGTCGTGATATTCATTGCACGTTGAAAACGACCATTGCACGATATCATTGTGATATTGTTTTGCAATCGGTACAAACGCGCGTGATACCTATTTCCGGGCACGTTTACAAATTCTGAGGAAGCGCAGCCATTACAAATTATTCGTATACAAGTCATGAATATTCATTACTCAGATTTAATACATTCCATATAGCGAGAATTCAGACATTTAATTTAAATCGGTGTCTTTCTGGGAAATATTTTCGTGATGTGAAGCTCTCTCGTTTCAAAACACGCACAACAGTTACAAAATTTATCACCAATAACAATAACGCATTATGATTATGACGGGATAAATCGTAAAAATTAATTGCCAATTCCGAAGGAATTTAAGCTGATATTTCAGTAATTATGTTTGGAAATCGATTATACGTATTTCTTCTCGCAGAATATTACGGCACTATTTCGACGAGGAAAAAAATATCGAAATACAGAGAGGACACATTTCTAAATGATGGAATAAAATTACAATTTAAGAAGCAAAAAATTCTATCTAGGTGATACGAGAGCGGCATTCGTGCGAACAGCTCATATTTCAAGTTTCTGGTCGCCGCATACCGGACAAGCTGTGCATCGGACAAGCTGTCCCAACAGATGTGCACGTATACACCGTCAAAATACAACGTCATCAGTAATAATCTGCCGCGCTGAAATAAATGTTAATCGGCGATTTCGCTAATTGTACATTTCAATCGAGTCGAATTTCTGTAGGAACAAGTCACGAAGAAACGCGAGGTAACGACGGCAGACGAGTTAATTCGCGAGCGAGTCATTACGTGAACAATTCACGTCACTCGCTTCCGTATTTGCATATCACTTGCAGCGGCGCCGTTGCAATAAAACGCGGGAGCGTTTCACAAGTTGCAAAAATAAACATACCGGTAATCGAGTGCCGGGATCGCTCATTGCAAAACGGTGGAAGTTCTGTCGGTTCGCTTCAATCAAATACGAATTTGCTAGAATTAATAGGGAAGGTAAAATTCAATTTCAGCAAATGTACATTCAGAATTTTCCATTCGACTCGACATCTCGACTTCAATAACGCTAATCGCGAACGGAAATACACCGACGAGAGTAAATCGTCGGTTGGTAGAAAAAAAAGCGAGGAACGTTAAAAGGCCGGCAATCAAATAACACTAAGCCACCCGCGGAGGCACGCTACGGCATTTTCATTAAAGCAGCACTTTAAACGCGATACGATATTCCACGGAACGATTACAAGCGGAGCGCCGTTCCTATACCTGCGTAAAACGATACAAGTACGTAAACGCAAATTAACGATACACGTGTGTTAGTGATCCGCGCGAATATGTATACAGTGAACAAGATGAGCAATGAAATCTGAGACTTGGAGAAGAACACTGCGTAATTAACCAGATATTTCGCCTTCCCAAACATAATTAATAAATAAAATTATTATATATTTTATCTATAAGCACTTTAATATATATTATTTAATATTAATAAAAAGTGATTATGTGGCTATTCCTGATAACATTATATGAATATTATATGTGAAGTATATATAAATGATATAATTTATTTCAATATTTTAAATTATCAGAAATATTATAATTTTCAAATGTAATAATTATAAAGTTTATGAATATTTTAAGAATAATAATTCACATTAATTTTTTACCACAATATAATATTCGTAGAACATGTCATAATATTTCACTGATGTTAAAATAATATACCACGAATATTATATAAAAACAAGTATAACATTTATATAATATTCTCACTTACAATTAAAATAATATTAAAAATAATGAATAATATTTTCGGAATATTATTTTAATATTATTTTAATTTTTAATAATATTCATATAAGATTCTAAAAATATTGTAGCACTTATAGAGAGTCCGTAGATGTACTTAAACTTTTTTTTGGTTTAAATTATTTGGTTTAAATTATTTTTCATATTTTTTTAACTAGTATTCGATTTTGACATATGTGTAATGTAAATTGTAAAAAAAGATCGCAAGAAATGTAAAGTCTCTGTGATAATGCGAAGACGTTGAAGAGAGACATAATTCTTGGTTCATGCGAACACCCTATAGAAGACTGGAGAATCTCGCGAGAGCATTGGACCTGTCTATGAACGAAGATTGTACAGGAGATATGTGCGACGAGAAAATGTTTTTCCCGATGCATGCATCCGCCGGTGCTTCAAGTCCGGTCCGACCACCGCGGCTTTCCAGCGGCAGCGCGTCGGCGTTTCTGAACGTTGCACCGAGCCGCGCCGCGCGCCGGCTCGTGTACGAGAGAGCCGCTCTCTGTTATTATAACCGTACTATTATCGGTACCGACGCGCGGCGATACACCTGCGTGTACATACGCGTGTGTGCACGCGTGTACGAAATATACGCCCACCGCGTCATGGTGCGCGCTCCTTCGCGATATAAAGACCGGCAATTAAATTAGCGGGCCCCTCGGGGCACGGCCGATTTTTCCTACGCCTACGCAGCGATTCGTTCCTCCGCGGAAAGGTGACGTTTCCCACATGCAGAAAGACATTAACGTCTCGGAATTCTAATCGATTTTTGTAGCGATCCTAATCGTCATTGCGATTATATCATTAAAATTGCAACTAGAATTTACTTTAATCTACAGTTATATATCACGATACATATAATTTAATTTAGAGAAATGGCATAGAGAGATGAAATATGGAGCGAAGAGATTAGAATCAGAATGAGGAAACTATGATATTTGAAGCTTGAAAGCAATTGAAAGCGAATGTCCCCCGCTTAGATTTGATCATATTTCATGCGAAACATTATCACGATATTTTAAGTAATTATCTGTATGTTAGTTTTGTAACATTATCCGAGTTTTTTAAGCGTTAGCAAAGCAAGCGATGCAATATCTTTCGAAAGGTTAGATTTCTTCGCACCTTGTCGGTTTCTACCTACGCGCATGAACTCACTCCGTTTGCGGTACGTTTACTCCGAGCTTTGCTCAATACCTTACGTTGTTTGCTCTTCACACACGTATTTTTCTTACACCTCGTAGGCGCTGTCATAATATTACCTTACTACCTAGCTTCTCTATGTCTATTTCGATATCCAAAATACAGGCATAGATGCAGCAACGAGAACGCCTTGGGCCTATGTATATGTAAAATAAATTTTAAAGCGAATCAGTTTGCGTGAAAATCTAGCAAGTGTGTAATATGTAATGGATAGTTACGCGGATTTATCAGGTCGATGACCTAGGGTCATGTTAATTATGCGAATTTCTTAATCCTTCGACTCGAATTGCAAGCGGTCTGCCTGCGGGTCTATAAAATCGTGAACGTGCCTGCCGACCTTTTGACGAAGATTATCGTGTTTGTCGGAGTTTTCAGGAATTGATCGGTCATAATTAAGGGTTACGAGAGTTTTTGATAGATCTAGTATACGTAATATAGAAATCAATCACGCGAAATATGTGTCTATTTGTCAATTTCATCATAAATTTATAACTTCGATAAATCACACATATAATGTGTAGTTTTAGCTGCTAAAATTATGTCAAATTTTAAAGATTTGTTACCGTTTCTATTACGTTTTCCTTTAATACATTGTAGATATATGAAATTATTAAATTTTTTGAAAATTTTAATTAATCACATCTCACGTCTTCTGATGCTCGCAACTTCTTTAATCCTTTTTTTTAGTAAAAGGTGCCAACCGCGACCAAATTCAAGGCAAATAAACTTAACAAGATTAAAATGAGTCAATTACGCAGTTTCATCTTTATCTTATTTTTGGCACCAGGGACGTCTACGGCGATTTAGATCACAGAGCAAAGACAAGGACTCCCTTCCGAATATAAACGTTAAAAATAACGACGCGATAGTTTTTGTTCTCTTGTCTGCTTTCGTAGCAACGTCTCGGATCTATCTTGTCGCGCATATTTTTATAATATCTAAAATTATGGAGCAATAATTCAACATATAACAATTAACGAAAATGTCAAATATTTTTAATTATTAAAATTTAACATTAAACATTTAAAATGTTAACAGATAAAATACTCTATTTATTACTTATGTTTTGTTACATTAAAGATTAATGTTATATTAAACTTGTTATATTAAAGATTAATGTGTTTTAGAATATAATGTTATATAGATGTCTTAGAACTTTTAATCTTGTAATGTCATATTAAATTAAGTTTACATATTTCGTAAGAAAAGTACGTAAGAAAATAATAATAATAAATTGCATTATATAATATTTTTGAACGGCTAAATAAATAAAAAATATCTTAGCATAATTAATTAATTACGTTGAAATATTTTTGATTTATTTAATCTGTTTAAAAATAATTACAATGAACAAGTATTAATAGAAACGAGATCTTAACTTCATAAAACGATTGCATCATCTTTGCCTGAGATTAAAGTTGTATTATAAATGAGTGACTCTCGTTTCCCGTTCTGCAATTAAATTGAAGTGCAAGCTGCGAGTTCCTGAGTGGAGGCCAAGGTGATTGCATTAATAAATTTCTTGTTCTTTAAATGCTTGGCACTCAAAGGGATGCGCTTTAAAATTAAAACGTTACACTAATGTGTCGGTATAAAATATCAGTAGAGATAACTTCTGCAATGGGTCAAAAGTAAATTGAGAAATGTGCGTATTATTTATATTATAACTATACAGATAATTCGCCATTTCAAATATCTGTATCGATCTTAAAGTAAAAATATGCGCAATATGTTCAAACTAATCATTCCCATAAACTATTTACATTTACTTAAATTTTTTATTACCAACGAAATTAAAAATTTATTGTTAGTGATAAATATATCTTTTCTGTAAGCTTTAATTAGCAAGATATTTGCAGGGCTGTTCTATTTCTTCAAATTTATCAGAGATGATATTATACTTCTATCTGATTAAATAAAGTTTTTAATAAGTATAACATACTTGTAAAACTCTATTCTACTACTAATTTCTCTCAAGTATGAAATGGCGGATTTTTATGAATGGTAATCGAGCGTTCATCTTGCCAGAGAGTCGCTTTTCTACTTTTTACGTCGTAAATTAAGCGCGAGCGATATCCGGTGGAAAGAAAGAGCGTGACAGTGTTAAAGAGACTCTTAACGAGCATTAAGCCGCGAGGAATGCACAAAAAGGAAAAAAAACGAACGGACAGATACAAGGAGATTAAATCGCGCGATATCACGGTCGACGTCTCGACTCCTGCACCACTGGCGACGACGACGGTCGACCTCTCGAGATTCCTTTAATTGCACTTGCACGATTCGTAATTAAAAGTTCAACAATTAGGACACACGACGTATTCTCACATAGCATTGTCCGCGAAGGGTCACACTCTTGTGAGACAGTATTAGGTTTCTTGGCGTAAAGAGTGCTTCTAAAACATTGCTCTTTCAATCTCTTTTTGAATTAATTTTAAATGTTCACCATTAATCACGAATAATGCCGAGTAAAACTTTGATTGCTCTAGTCGGGAAAGTAAGTGTCGCAGACATTTTCTGCGTTAAAAATTCCATTCCATGTTTGTAAGCGCGGAATACAATTGTATATATAACATAGTGAATGTAAATATTATAGCTGTTTAATATTAAATATGCTTCTTTAGTTAATATTTTGCAAAATTATATTATTGTTACTGTCCGGGATATCTTGATTGCCCATTGTCACCGTGACAATCAGTTAATAAAATTTGTGATATTTACTTTATAATCTTATACATCATTGTTCCACGAGCGACTTCTATGTTGCATGTCGTATTGTTCTCCGATTTTAATTGATGTTTGTGGGCAGGAAGTGTTTCGTGCCAATGTCAAATATTATAATAATGCACAATACACTGTGGGAATAAAACAATGGATTCTATCGTACGATTTAATTGTAATCGTTTATGAACGGTAGTAAATCGTTCATTGATCGCGTAAAAAATAACTTACTAATCATATCGCTTTAAAAATAAGCATATCTTTTAACGATAAAGTCCAGCAGGACTCTGATAGCTTTACATTGACTTTTAACTTCTCAATAACTGCGCGCTGTCAACACTGATTCGCCGATTGCGGCAAGTAAACTTTTATTATTCACATGCAATAAGTCAAGGTTTCGTTAAAATGCCTATTTATACGTAGGATCCTGCGGAGATAGGTCTTCTCATCAAACAACCTATAATCATCCCGTATAATACAGTATAATTAACGTTAGACGTGCAAATTCATTTCTGCCATATTAATTACACGCTTTTAACGACGCGGAATGACAAATTCCAACGGCGCCATTCCTCATCGATCTTCGCGATTTTTTCGACTGTCTCATATCTTGTGAAAGAGAGACGTCAATCTGGTGTATAGATGTTGGAGTCTGAACGTCGAGCAATGGCAATAAGGAAGATATGACCGAGGAGCAGGACCTCCGCGCGCACGGCGACGTCCAATCGTTGGTTTATTGTTTTGAATAATTGATACGCCACTTCGACCGAGCCGCCGTCGGTTTCGAAAGGAATCGAAAGCTTCGTGTGTGGCACGCACTTGTTAGTATAAAGTTCAGAATGCTTTCTCATCTATCGATATTGCCTTTCGTACAATGTAACAAACTGAAGAAGTATTTGATATTTGAAGAAGTATTTGATGTGGCTATAATTGATTTAAAATAATAGTTAAGACATTTATATTTGTTATTACTGCAATAATGTTAGTAACAATACACTTAAATTTACAGTGTTGAATTTTATCCAATTTGAGTTATTTTTAATCATTCTTCTAGGTTGTCATTGTTCCTATCTAATATGTCGCCAATTTAAACTAAAACAATGAAGTTAAACAAGTAAATTATAAAAATGTTGAATTTGACTCAAATTTAATTTATTATTTACTAACATACATTACTAACATACACAATACAGACACTATTTATTTTAAAACCAAGCAATGTAGCTATAAAAATAAATTGATAAGAAATGTTATTTAAGGAATTGATTTAAATATGATTTGTTAATATGTAACATGCAATTATAGTCACAATGTCAAATACTTTTCTCTCAATGTAGCTTTACGATCTCTCTTTCGATCTAATTGTTCTATTAATCTTTGAATGTTTCTCTTTCAAAATAATACGTAATCTTTAAAAATAATATTTACGTAACTCTCTTTACGTTCGTCTAATGATCAATCTCGTTAACATTCATATTATCTCGATATTAATAGTCGATGTGTCATCCAGTGCGAATATAACTCATTTGCACTTTGCGATCGCGAAACAGTGGCGGCGAATACACACCTCTTTACGCGAGCGGGCGATAGTCCATCGGGCAAATATCTCGTATCAGCGAAACAGCAAATCTGAGAGCGTCAGCGGTGCGCCGTCGCGCATACGTGCAATATGATAATCCGCCAGACAATACCGGGAAATGTCAGGGAGTAAAGCGCGGCGTTTCCCGCGCTATTCCTCGCGAATGCAAAGCGTTTACGATCGGCTCAAGTCGACGTATGTGGGAAAAATATCTCGCAACGACGGCGACGCGCCGCGAGTTTATGATCGGTTAGCTGCGCCTGACAAAAATAGTTTACGACAGCCCGCCGTCCGCCGATCTTTCTCGTTCTCATCCTATCCGCGTTCCCGGCCTCTTCGCAAGGCCTTTTAGGCCGACAGAAATATTTTAACGCACGAATGGTTATGTTTATTGTTGCTCGTATCATTCCGAGTTAGAGAGAGGTCCAGCCGTCAAGAGCACATAATCTTCGCGGGACTGCGCGCAAGCGAGCGGCATAAACGGAATGGAGGGCGTTAAGGTGTTTTTTCGATCATTAATTTCGATTAGCCGACGGATAACAATAGCCGACTCAACACGGTCGAGATCGACTAAATGAGATCGTAAATGTTATCTATGAATATTAAGTGAGTTTTTTAGTCTGATACTTGTAGCGCAGTTGTCAGACCATTTTTTTCCCGACGCTAGTGGATAAGTCGCGCGTTTATCAGATACATATAATGGCATGCTCAAATGAAGAGATTATTTACAGTATCGTGTTTATGGTCTTACAGCTATAAAAATTCCTAAGTGCTTTATTACACAATGCCGTTGATAGAGTTATCTTGAAAATAATAAATGTATGAATAACGAAGACAAAGATCCAAGGGAGCTAGGAAACAAATTCGATTTTGTAAAATCTATATACTTGGAATTATAATAAACGTAACGTTATTTAAATTTCATAAACGACTATAGTGTTAATTAAAAAAAGGCAACACAATTATTTTTCTTTTGATGCACAAGATTCTCCGAGATTGGTTATTAAATAAGTCAACAACGTGGGTAAAAATAAAATCACGCTCGTATACTTATCCAAAGTGCAAACAACGGCGCAATCTCGTCCGTGTAATCGCATTTACTCTTGTCGGTGCAGCTTCGGAAAACACAGAATTGTGTCGTGCATCGCGTAAATAGATAGCACAGGCGAACGAAATCGCAGCGGAGCCAACCGGACCTGCACGGTGGTGGCGCGTTCGCGACCTCTCGGTTCGCGAGGACCCGTAATTATATTTTCTCCAATTGGATCGTGCCGGAATATTTCCCGAGCGAAACTTCGTTTCCGCGTCCACGGGATCGCTGTGATCCCTAGTAATCAGCTTGGCAAACTCATCTCGTCGCGACGGCGGTCGGACGGCGGTCGCCGAGGTAAGCACGAGGTCACCGGATGATTTTAGATGAGGACACGATTATAATGAGGACAGACGAGCCGGGAAAAAGAATTGGAATTCGTCGTACAGAGTCGTGCCCGCGCGCAATCGCGACTACCGCTGGATGAAATGAAAGAAATAATGAATGGATGTGCGTGCTGTGTGTTGTAGCTTCGCGTACAATTAACGGCACATCCGAGGTGGAGAATGCGAGGCTAAGGGTCTCCGCAACGGTGAACAAACCCCGGTAGTAGTCCTTTCCCTCGACCGCCCACGCATTCACCGAGAAGAGACAAGTGTCGCAAGCCGGCGGTGATTTCGAAAGACAGACTACCGCATGTGACTTCAACGACACTAGAGAACGACAGTCTCGGATTGAGAGAAAATTGGGACGCTCTTACTTTTTTTTTATGCGACTCTGACGAGGAAAACTAACAAACAAATTTAATAAAAATTAAAACGACCATAATGCTGTGTCAACTTCTTGTAATTCAGACTATTCTGCGATTATTGTAAATAGTAAAAAGAATTGAAGAATCTATAATAATTCTTACAAGAAATAAAGGTATTTTTCTTTTTGTCGCCATCTTGAAGAGAACAAAACTAAAAAGATATCGAGTAAAGCGAAGAACAAACTCTACAATGTATAAGAGGATAAAGAGCGTAGATCAGTTAAGGATAATATAGTAAAGGCGTTTAGCTGAATCGATCAGATAGGACTTTGCATGGCTCTTCAGTGGCACCCTCGTGCGTTCGTGCAATGTCTTTTCTTGATTTATGAGCGACACTTACAAGCCGTAACTTTTCCATCTTTCTTCCTCGATATGTATTCTCGCGATTTCTACGTGCAGTTTCACGATTTATGTGCCGCACAAAAGACTGTCTGAACATTCATATAACTTCATTTCGTTTATAAATGTGAATCGATAATTATTTTAAATTCCTCAGCACTTCCGAAAGGATTCCTTTCTAGTAATCCAAGAAATGTCAAACGTAAAAGTCTATAGAGGAATTACCATTTTCGAAAGACGGCATCAATAATTAGCCTAGCACTCTCTCTCTAAGCGATGAATAATCAACCGTTAAATAACAGATAAACTCTTCAACGCTAAAAGTATGGATCGCGCAGTCGTTTTCAGAATTACGGAGGAGCTCTTAGCGGCACGATTTATCGTTCGGTTACGATGCCGACTGGGCGTTTCACTTCATCAACGATATCGAGAACGGGTAAGGATAATGGGCCACTAAGCGCTGGACCACTGGACGGAGTACGTTGATATCAAGATGCGCGCAATTTAAAGCCCTCTGTAAATCGCTAGAAAATCCCTTCTATCGTTTTGCTCCCTGTCCGAAAGTTCCGGCATGTTAAACCATGAAAGATAATTGTGTTCTCTCTTTGTTAAAAAAAAAGAGAAGAAACTATAAAAAAATTATTATAAATCAATATCGTGTAAAACATTATGATTATTATTTCGACTAACAGTAACATAAATTAAACGTTTAATAAAATTTTTCTTGCATTTCCAATTTGTACGCAAATAGAATAGTTTTATAATATTTAGAAAAAAATTTGATATTTAAAAACCATGTTAATTGTCTAAAAAAGACTTTGTATCTCGCAATAGCACTGCAAACGCGCGGAGTTTGATCGTTTGAATAAATGTGTAAGCATGCTTGCGCTTCCTGTTTGGACCATTAGCTCCGACAAGGGCCGCACAATCGAGCCGAAGGATCAAAGTGTACGTAATGGTCGCGTGCTGACTTATACGGCGAGGACGACCGCTTGGATTCCCACGAAAAGCACGATTACGGCGCGCGATCCCTTTTGCTACTCGAGAGAACAAAGGTGAAGATCAGAATTTATGGGTGGAATTAATTTACGGGACGGAATTTCCGAATGAATCTTAAATTGAGGAGACCAAAGATTCGGTCTTCTCAACTGAAAAGGACATTCCTTTCCTAATCATTCATCTTGTTATTCAGATTTATTTTTCTACGTAGACTAGTAACTATAATTTTATTGTATTTTTATTAAATAAAAAAATTCCTTTTATGTAATTCTAACATCGAATTTTCAAAAGTAATGTAAGCCGAAAGATAAAAGATTAATATATCCTCATAAAAATATATTATGAAACAGAAACTATAAAAGATCGGATACTTTACGTTATAACATTTCATTATATAACGCAAAATTACAAGGAAAGATTTTGATTTTATTAAAAGTCTCGAAGAACAGAGCAAAACACTGGTTCGTGATGCGAGAAACTAGTTGTTGCGTTACTACAATAATTATATTTTCCGCGACAGAGAGAAAAACAATCAGGACGAAGAAATCAATGACTTCCGAGATTATAGATATCAATAAGGTATATCAACGTTGCCGTTCATTACATCGCTAGTTATGAAACCGCAGGTGTAACGTGCCACAAAATCGCTTCTGTAACTACCAATACCGCATTCCCGTAATAACTACGATTCACGTGACGCATACCATCCAGCGATATCCCCACGCAATTTGTTGAAACTATATTTTTTCCAATTCAGAACGTTACGTCATTATAGTTATTAACTCCGATTATCTTGACCGCGCTATACCCCCAAGTTCGTCACGGTGATCACGGATTTCGATTTACACAAAGACGCGAGTCATAGCGGATTTCACCTCTACTTAAATCCGGTTAACTGGACTGTCGTACGTGATTTTCCTGCAGAAACACACGCGCGTTTCTCGACGCTGCGCGAAGAAAATCGAACGTGATGTAGGTGAATGTCAATTCTTATTTCACGAACGTACTTTTTAATTGATGATTAATAAAGTATAGATGTATATTTTTCTATATTAATTAGTGAAGAAGTCTTTTACTTATAATTATTACATAAAAATTACGCGATTATTAATGCATTTATTGTTTTCAGTTATGTTTCCTAATATGTATGCAACAACAAAAATCTGTATAAAATTTAATAACTTGCTTGACAAAATTTTTACATAAAATGAGCAATATAATTTCGTGCTTATACCAAGATTAAATATTTGTACTAATTTGTCCCAGCTTATCTGGTCCAAGCAATAGATCTTCATGAAACATACGTATCTAATATATTTAATTCTCTCTAATTTTCGGACGTGCTTTTATTTATAAGTTATGTTCATATTTGATTCAATTTTCAGGAAGATCCATTACAATAATAAAAGATTTTACTCACCAATACGATGCTCGAGGCTGAGTTGTAATGACGTTGACGTTTCCGGATTTGAGTTGGCACAATATTCTGTTAATATGAAAAATATATATAAAGTTCCAGTGGCGTTTTTTTTTTTTTTTTTAGTTTCGAAGTTCCTATAAAAATAACAAAAAATTTTACCCCAGTTTTTACCCCAAAAATAAAAAAAAATGTGTTAACTTCGTGAATCTAGCACGACACCTCCTCCTCTAAAATACAAGAAAACAATAAATATTAATATATTTGACAAAAGTACTAGTTAGTATTATGGAGTTCTATCACTGATTGCAAACAAAATTCATACAATTAACATTTTTTTTTACACTAAAATATTAAACATATCGATACTTGGAAAAAACATATCATGTTTCCTACTATCACAGTTCCAGTAACAGTTCTTGCTAGTTCTGATACAGATCTAGCAAGAACTGTTGCTGGATCTCTACACAATCATTATTAAAAATAATTCTGGCGATTGCATATTTAAAAAAATTTTTTAATATGAACCAGCATATTAGGCAGCACAATACTTGAACAAAAAGTGTCGTGCTACCTAATATGAAAACAAATAAAATTATAATTCAATATTAAAATATTAAACGGTATATTTCGTTGTCAGATAAAGTTCGACGTAGTCCAATGACAATCCGTGAAATCCATGAAGTCTACGAAGTCCGATAAAATTCGGTAAAATCCGGTGAAACTCGATAAGGTCCATCGAAGTCCATGACAATCCGTAGAGTGCGATAAAGTCTTGAAGTTATAAGTCCGGTGTACACCTTTCTTCTGAATGGTTATCCCGAATTAAATGTTAAAATGTATCTTGAAAACGAAATGCTGGAAAGTAAAAATGCTGAAAAGTAAAAGTGCTGAAAATAAAAATGCTGAAAAGTAAAAATGCTGAAAAGTAAAAATGCTGGAAAGTTCAGCGTGGATCACCACACAGTAGTAACCACACAGTACAATACGTTTTAATTTAACAAATTAATATTTCAAGTTTGAATACTAGTAAAATATTCAATTCTTTATGTTAGAAAGTACTTATAAATACATTTCAAATCTTACAGGTAATTGTAAGATTCAAAACTAACTAAATAAAATATTATTTTTTATAAGTTCAATAAAACCCAGCGTAGTCCGTAAAATCCGACAAAGACTGATGAAGTCCAATGAAAACCATGACAGTCCATAAAATCTGGTGAAATCCGGTGAAATCTTGAAGTCTTGTAGTTCGGTGTATACCTAATTTCCCAGTGGTCCATAAAGTGCGTAAAGTCCGGTGAAATTCAGTAAAATCCGACAAAGTCCGACGTAGTCCGATAAAATCCATGACAGTTTGTATAATCCATGACAGTCCATGTAGTCTGGTAAAATCCGGTGAAATCTTGAAATCAGAAATCTTGAAGTCTTATGGTTCGGTATACACCTATTTTCCTAGTGGTTCGTAAAGTGTGTAAAGTATGGTGCAATCCAACAAAGTCCGACAAAGTCCATGATACCCCAACAAAGTCCGATGAAGTCCATGACATTCCGTGTCAAATAAAATCAGGTGCAATCTTGAAATCTTGAAATCTTGTAGTCCAGTGTACGTCTATTTTTCCAGTAATCCATGAAGTGCGTGAAATCCAATGAAATTCAATAAAATTCGATAAAATCTGACGTAGTCCGACGAAGTCCATGATTGTCCATGAATTCTACAAAGTCCGATAAAGTCTGGTAAAATCCGATAAAGTCCTGCGTAGTCCATAAAGTCCGGCAAAGTTCGGTGAAATGCAACAAAGTTCGACGAAGTCCATGATACTCCGACAAAGTCCAATGAAGCTCGTGACATTCCGTGTAGTCTAATAAAGTTCGATGCAATCTTGAAATCTTAAAGTCTTCTAGTCCAGTATACATCTATTTTCCCAGTAATCCATGAAGTGCGTGAAATCCATTAAAATCCAATAAAATCCGATAAAATCTGACGTAGTCCGATGAAGTCCATGACTGTCCATGAAGTTCACAAAGTCCGATGAAATGTGCTAAAATCCAATAAAGTCCTGCGTAGTCCATAAAATCCAGTAAAGTCCGATGAAATCCAACACAGTTCGACAAAGTCCATGATACTCGGATAAAGTCCAATAAAGCTGGTGAGATTCCATGTAGCCTAATAAAGTTCGATGCAATCTTGAAATCTTGAAGTCTTCTAATCCAGTGTACATCTATTTTCCCAGTGATCCATGAAGTGCATAAAATCCAATGAAATCCAATAAAATCCGATAAAATCTGACGTAATAAAATCTGACGTAGTCCGATGAAGTCCATGACTGTCCATGAAGTTCACAAAGTCCGATGAAATGTGCTAAAATCCAATAAAGTCCTGCGTAGTCCATAAAATCCAGTAAAGTCCGATGAAATCCAACACAGTTCGACAAAGTCCATGATACTCGGATAAAGTCCAATAAAGCTGGTGAGATTCCATGTAGCCTAATAAAGTTCGATGCAATCTTGAAATCTTGAAGTCTTCTAATCCAGTGTACATCTATTTTCCCAGTGATCCATGAAGTGCATAAAATCCAATGAAATCCAATAAAATCCGATAAAATCTGACGTAATCTGATGAAGTCCATGACTGTCCATGACGTCCAAAAGTCCGATGAAGTGTGGTAAAATCCAATAAAGTCCTGCGTAGTCCATAAAATCCAGTAAAGTCCGATGAAATCCAACAAAGTTTGACAAAGTCCATGATACTCCAAAAAAGTCCGATAAAATCCATGACATTTCGTGTAGCCTAATAAAGTCCGGTGCAATCTTGAAATCTTGAAGTCTTCTAGTCCAGTGTACATTTATTTTCTCACTGATCCATGAAGTGCGTGAAATTCAATAAAATCCAATAAAATCTGACGTTGTCCAATGAAATTTATGACTATCCATGAAGTCCACAAAATCCGATGAAGTGTGGTAAAATCCGATGAAGTCTTGCGTAATCCATGAAGTCCAGTAAAATCCGGTGAAATCTAATGAAGTCCCATGAAGTCTGATAAAATCTGATAAAGTCCAGCGTAGTCTATGAAGTCCGGTGCAATCCGATGAAGTCCGACGAAGTCCATAACAATCTGTATAATCTGGTAAAGTCCGATGACAGTCCGTGAAGTCAACAAAGTTCGATAAAGTCCGGTGAAATCTGATAAAGTCTAGTGTAGTCCATAAAGTCCGGTAAAATCCAATAAAGTCCGACAAAGTCCGATGACATCCATGATAATCCGGCTGAGTTCAATAAAGTTCATGATAGTCTGTGTAGTTTGGTAAAGTCTAAGAAAGTCTTGAAGCCAGGAGTCTTAAAGCAATAAGTATTGAAGTTAGAGGTCTTGAAACCAGAAGTCTTGAAATCAGAAATCTTGAAGCCGGAATTCCTGAATCCGGAAGTCCCAAAACCGAAAGACGTAAAACCGGAAGTCTCGAAGCCGGAAGTCCTGAAGCCAAAAGTTCTAAAACTGAAAGTCGTGAAGCCGGAAATTTCGAAGACAGAGGTCTTGAAGCTAGAAGTCTTGAAGCCAGAGGACTTGAAGCCAGAGGTCTTAAAGTCAGAAATCTTGAAGCCGGAATTCCTGAAACCGGAAGTTTTGAATCCAAATGCCTTTAAACCGGAAGTCCTAAAGCCGGAAGTTCTAAAGCCGGAAGTCTTGAAGCCAAAAGTCCCGAAGCTAAAAGTCCTGAAGCCGGAGTTTTGAAGCAGAAAGTCTTGAATCCGGAAGTTTTAAAATCGAAAGTTTTGAAGAAATAGATCTTGAAGTCAGGAATCTTGAAGTCAGACGTCTTGAAATCTTGTAGTCCAGCGAACACCTCTTTTCCTAGTGGTACACTTTGACAAGAAGTGTTGTGCTATCTATTTATCGCAATGTCCATGTGTCGTGGTCCATATATTTAGAAAAGGTATTTTTAAAAATGTAATCACCAGAACTATTTTTAAAGAACTCTGCCAGAACTGGCGAACACTGTAGCTGGAACTACGATAAATAAGCAGCACAACATTCTCTGTCCAAATGTTTTACTGGTTTGTGTATTAAAAAATTATTTAAAAAAGTGTGCAATCGCCGGAACTATTTTCAAAAAATGGAATAGCAAAGAACTCTGCTAGAATTGACAAGATTTGTCGCTGGAACTGTAATAAATAAGCAGCACGATCTTTTTATCCAAGTGTTGTGGTATGTTTAATATTATAGTACAAAAAAAATATTATTCATGTAAATTGTTTTTAAAATTGCAATCATTGGTAGAACTTTGATAGTACTAACTGGAACTTTTGTCAAATGTACTAATATTTGTTTTCTTGTACAAAAGAATGAGATGTACCAGATTCGCAAAGTTAGCATATATTTTCATTTTTGTTTTTTTGTGATAAAAATTACAGAACTCTTCGTTATTTTTATAAAAAACTTCGAAATTATAAAAAGTGTCCTAGAACTTTATGTCTTTTTTTCATATTAATAGAACGTCGTGCTAACTTCACAGATCCAACATTCCCAGGCTTTTTTCTCTTCTTCTCGGATTCATTCGTTGCACTTGCATAACACAATAGTCGCGAAAACACGGTTATTTACGATCACACGCGACGCGCATTTTACATCATAATGAAATTGTATTGAAACAATCGCAATGTCTCACTAATTAAAAAATTATGTTATTATTCTAATAGCATGCGATATTGTGCTATTAATAAAACTGAATTAATGACTAATTAAAACGCGATCATCCGAAAACGTATGTGTATTCGACAACTCATGTGTTATTCCACACTCTTAATCTGAAAGTAAAAAAATATCAAAAGTTTTATTTTTATTTAACGCAAGATAAATTCAAATTTAAGCATTATTAAGAAAATCTATTATTCGTGCGTATATAAATGTTAAAATAAAACAATACTTTCAAATTCTTATCCTTTAACGCTGCGATTCTTAAGTAACATGAATAAATTATTCAAAGTGTTGTTTTGATCAGAATAGCTGATACATTTATTAGCAATTAATCACTGGAGTTAATTACATATGCTAATAGGTGAGCTAATTCCGTGTAGAATATTATTGCGTTTAGGTTCTCCTCGTACTTGACACGATTGCATCGAAACCAATCGAAACGCAGTAATGCGGCAACACGTAGAGTGGCACGCGTCACTATCCGTCGATTCGTATCTTGCAAATAGCAACATTATGCACAGCGGATTGCATAACGCTTGGCAGTCAAAACAAACATCAAAGCTACAAAATTCTTATTGTTTTTTAATTTTTCAATTTTATTTAACATAAAATTATGCCCTAAATATTCTATTCCTTACATCTTTCAAATTAAAAAAAAAAAAAATGAAGTATTATCACAATTGCTGCGCATTGTTTACATTTTTATATGCAAATTTTTTAACTTTTAAAATAATCATTTGAATATTTGATTAATTAATCTGTTTAGAATAGAATTATAAGAAAGTATGAAGAATTGAATTCTTTATTATTTATTTTTAATGTAAAAAGTTAAATGTATTATTTTGAAACTAAAATATATTTTTTAAAAATATTTTTTAAATTAAAAAATTAATATTATTTATTTAATAAAAAATAAATTTAGTATCTCTAATGTGATGCCAAGTTCAAACAAGATTAATTTCAAAGTCGCGTATTATTACGTTATTAAATCATTATGCAATTTAAAACAAACTACGGTCTAATAAAATTTCAATGTATAAAGTGTAATAAATCTATATAAATCTTTTCCCTTAATTATTAAATTTTAAGAGTATATCTAAAAATAAACTTTATCTAACTTTCCTAATTAAATCGTGATAATAAATATAACAAACATTACAAATTAATTTTCAAAATCTGTTTATTAACTCACGTGCAAATTTTATATTTTGAACTATTTTATACATTGAATATTGGCAAGGTATTAATCTTATATCGAAAAATGTATGTAATCTATTCATTAATTTACGTAAACCCTCTCTCAAGACTGTTTCAGCAGAATCGCGATTATAAATACCTTAAGTCTTAAACAGCTGGATAGTATAATCAAAGATTCTTCTGCATTCTCTTTATTCAACCCTGCCTTTTCTTTTCTTTCGATCTTAAATATCTTCGATAAGACTTTAGTCGATCGAAGAAATTCCGATCTAAGTTAAATGCCACGTTACAAGCTCGGACGATTCGAATCGCGATGTCACATCGTTAAGAAAGAACAGGGAAAGAGCAGACAGGAAGAGGCACGGAGTAGGGAGGAAAAAGAAACTCATGAGGTCTTTGATGCCAAGCAGATTAGAGCAGGTCGGGGACGCTTGGATCACGGATCCCGCCTCCCTTCTATCTCTTTTAGTGCATTCTCTCGCTCGTGAATACCTGCACTACGCCCTAACGGAGAAGCACACATAATCGAACGCGACGCCCTTCATAGGGCGCATCTGGGCGGCGACGACACCTACGAAAAAAGAGGAACCGGTTTTGTAGGAGTTCAAAGAAGCGTTTAATCGCGGCCTTGTTAGAATCCTCACGCTATGTTCCATCAAACTTTCAATAGAAATTGGAAATCGAAGATACGCTTATAATAAGCAATAATTGATTTTCTTGAAAAAAAAGTAAAACACTAATAAAATTTTATAAATATAATAATAAAATATATTGAAAAACTCTATTAATTGTTATCTGCGCTTGCACGCTTGTATCATTAAATCTATTTAATTTTAGTTGTTGATTTAGTCTATTTTTTCCTTTCGGCAGTTTAGTCACGCGCGAATATAATCCGCAAAACGGGACACGATATATTTAGAAGCACCGATTATTCGAAAACAAATCTAGAATCCGTGAGCTGTCTTTCGCGTAGACGATCTAAAATGTAGAGATATTTCTAGCTGATTTCGTAGAAACGTACACGAACACGTGCCTGTTACGCTTAAATCACCTATAAATAATGCAAACTCCCTAACGTGCATCGATGTGCACATCGCGACCCATGGCGCCGCGCCGCAACGCGTCTTGGATGAATTTATCAGGCGGTCGTTCGTCGTACTTCCACCCTCTCGACGACGTTCCCATACATTTTTCTCCCACGTCTCCGTGGAAATCTTGCGCGAGATCGCGTCACGCCAGCCGCGACATGTGTTGGAGGAGGCGATCTCGGGAACGGCTCTCAATCTTATCGCGATCGTGACTCGAAATCCGTCGAGCGAATGGCGATCTGCCGCGGAGTAACGTCGAAGATTTATTTTGCGTTCTCGCGTACGAAACGGTTTTCATATAACTCTTTCGCCGTTTAGTCCTTCTTAAATAATGGTTCGTATTCATCACACGCAGCGACAAAATGATAATAAGAATAAATCAGAATCAGTCTCGGCCACAATTTAGCTTTAAGCGTGCGCGAAACGTGTCTATATTTTAGATCTGCATACGCTGGCAAATAATTCTGAGCACCGCGCGTTTTGCTCTAATAATGCAAAGCGCAATGCATCTTGCTTATGTGTAATCAGTACAATGAATTAGAGATAGGGAAATGAATTATGCTGAAGTAAAATATCCATGGGATTAAACCGACGGTTGTAGGGTCAAAGTTGGAAAAAATTTGACTTTGATACACGTGCGCTCGCATTCGTTTAAAAGCGCTCTCGCGCTACGTCAGATTCGAATTTATTAATTCAATCCCCGTTTCCTGCAATATTATATCATACTAGCGAGAAAAGGTCGCATTAACATAACGACTTTCCTCTACATTTCGTGAAATCTTTTCGGACACTTTATACAAAGAAAGCGTACGCGCACGAATTTCGTCGCTGAAGCTATAAGATCCTTCTTATAGTCGGAGAACGTGCTCTCGCGATACGACGACATATTAGCGGCATTTAGAGTTATTTAGAACCTGATGCAGTTGCTTTATCCGCTTCAAAGCGAACTGTGACCACGAGAACATTTCTTTTATTCTTCTTACACATTCCAAGATCATATATTCTATTTTTTATTATTTCCAATCTCGAAAGATAACTACTCCCTCAATGATTAATAATCACGTCGTCACGTTATCCTGTATATCGATCTAAAATATCGAAATTTTTCGGTTGAATATTTTTCTGGGCCGGACCGCTGAGACTGTTCGAAATATATTCGAAAGAACTTGTGATTTTACGAGCAACGGGTGTTTGTGTGGACGAGAGATCATTGGCGGTTGGGAAATATCCAGGTTTGAGGCGCGGCATACGAACAGCCACGCGCGCGCGAACAAAGAACGTGAAACGTTTTACGGTTTATGCCGACCGGATGGACCCTGCGGTCAACGACGATACTTGTCTCGGATGATGTTCGACGTTGGCCTACGAAGAAAGATCCCGCGCCTTTTCGCGCATTCTGGTGCGTTATACCGAGATGTGCGAATATCTCGCGGAACAATGGTCCAGTGGTTTAGTCAGAAGAGCTTTTCGTCTTGAGTTAGGACCGTGCGCAATTCTGGCACAATAGGTTCTTAGAACTTAGCATTCGTTTATCGACGAAAATAAGACGTCACGGAAAGTCGTGAAAGTTTATTCGAGAAGCATGAGGGTCCTAAATTACGAATATAAACACGTTAGCTTTACGCTAGGATGCAAATTCGATATTAGTGTAAAAAAAATATTACATTATTCAATGTCGTAAATTATTTTGAAAATTTTAATTACTTATTTTAATAAAACAAAATGTTATAAATAAAATTTATTTTAATCATAACAGCATTCCTAATAATTTTGTATATAGTTCGATCATTTAGCGTAATTATCATTTCTGTATTAAATATTTAAATTTAAAAATAATAGCAGAAATTATAATCTTGTAAAATAATTTATGGAAATTGAAAAAGAAAATGTAGGAATTTATTTAAAAAAGACATTTGAGAAATTATCGTCAAAATTAAAGTAATCTAATTTCTATCGTTAACTGCAGTGCATTCCTAGATTTTTAGAACTAACGAGCTTGTCGGCTCATTAGTCGAAAATTCGGGTAAAGCCGACATACCCACGTTAACATGAATAAAGTTTCCTTCATTCAACATAGGAAGTTACAAATGCTTCTTGATAGAGTATAATGAGCTGCTTTGATGTAACATATGTTTGATAAGATTAATAGTCAGCTTTGAACTTAATTGTAAACACGTTTCGATTTACGCTTAAATCCGTTAAGAACGTTAAGTCGAAATCATTAACTCGGATTTCTCCAGCCGCTTATCTGGCTAGAGAACTCCTCGACCGTCATTTTGCACGAAGGTTGAAAGGATTAATCACATACGAACGACGTCGCTTGACAAAGTCACGAGTAAGCGATAGAACGCCGCGGAAATCGATAGATCTCAGTGGGTGGATCGGTAGAAACGTCTGCGCAATTGCGCGTCGTGAAAGACGAGGTTGTGTGCCCCGCATAAGAATACCAACGCGACTGGGAGGCCACCCGTGGAACTTGTTTTACATAATCGGTCAGAGGGGTAACGATGGTTTCTTTTTTTAATAAACCGGATGCATATCTTCATACGTTTCTTTACAGAGACGTACACTTCACGGTTATGGTTTAGCGATCTGACCAAGGAGATCACCGAAGGAATTTATTTATAGTCGCTACACACCTTAACTTGTATTGTTTTGTTGGACGTATATATAAGATACATATGTCTTAATAATACTAACATTTCTATCTCTATTAAAGGTAGAAAATTATTTCTTACATTAACAATTTGCTTCTTTACTCTTTGTCTTCTAATCAAACTAATTGAATATTTTTGGAAAAAAATAATAAAATAAAAATTGCAATGAGAATAGAAAAAGCAATTCTAAATAACCAACTGCAATTTTTAACTGTCTCGAAGATAGAGGTCAATTTTTCAAGAAGATAGATGTAAGAAGCAGAACCGACTTCCTCCCAACTTGTCTCCCGATCCTTCGGAATCGGATAACAGTTAATCTCCACTGGAGCTTAACCAATATATCTACCATTTTCCAAGATCTCGAGTTACGTGATCAAAATCGCAATTCCGTTTTCGCCGATTGAAGCACGGCACAAATAGCCTGAATGCTTCGTAAGACGGGCTGATAACACGGCCTCTTGAGGCTAAGCTTTTCTCTTCAGATGTGTCGAAACATAAAAGGGCGACTTACCTTGCTCTTGCTGAGTGGGCGTATTGTCCAAGTGCTTCCGTCACATTCCACTCGATGAAGAACGAGCGAGCAACAGCAACGAGCGCTGCTTGTCCTGGATCGCAATCTTCAAACGACGCCATACAGAAGAACGCCTTTTTCAGATTTCTTTCTGTTAAACATAACAAAGAAAACACAGTTAGAAAAAATGCACAATATTTCATGAAAAGACACTTAATCATCAATAACTACATTAGCAACATTAATTGATGAGCGATAAATATGCAATGTTACTGTGACCATTCATAACTATTTATCACATAAACGTTACTTACAATATTTGTTATACAATAAGTAATATAAACGGGGAAAGTATTAGGGGCGAATGGTGCTATCAGAAACCAAATTTTAAAACCATTAAATGATTTTAGATGCAAAACTAAAAATTTTTTATTATTATAGTTTATAATATTTCAATATTTATATGTAAAAAATAATTTATTATAATTGTACGAATAAAACGTATATAAAACATTGCTTATATTTCCTCTGCATATTATATTCATGACTTACAAGAAACTCTGACTTAGCAAATAATAACAATTATTCTGCGCGCTCGCTGAAAATTAACAAACAATGCTAATTTTCTAGAGAAACTATGTCTCGAAAACACAACTTTATAGAAATTATATGAAATAGACGCGAAAATTTTCTTAACTTTAACCTTAACTTTACAGAAAGTGTATATACAAGTATACATGCCCTAGAAACATTCTTGCTATTCTTTTTTCTATCTTTTTTTGTACATGTACAGATTCAAACATTCCTTCCTGTTTTGCAACGAAGGAGCAGTAACAGTCTGTTCGTTGCGGAAGACAATGGCTCTGACTGGACATTGATGGATTTTCCCTTCTGCTTGACACGTGTTAACAACCACGCGAAGGTCCAGACCTAATGATTTATGCAACAATTGTTTCTGTACATGCATCTAAATACAATCCGCAGTTACTTCAAGAAATGCTGCTTATACCTTTAACTTACAGTGCATGTTGTCAATGGAAAAAATTTTAACTCGATGCTTTTTATAAGACATTGAATAACTCTAGTCGAATTCACTTAACTTTATTAACGAATATTGCAAATTATGTTGCAAATTATGTTTATATATTTACTTTATAAACGCGGTTTGAGATTTTAAGAGAATTCATCAGAAAACTCCTTATTTATATTTGCGGAAACATTACTCACGTTCATAGTTCTTGCTAGTAATAGCAATCGGCGCCAGAACGCCAATATAATAGTGTAGGAATACACCGACAGTTAATTTTAGACAGTCAACGACCGGTGCAACGACCGCATTACATAAGTAGCGGAAACGTGCCAAAATCATGCGGCACGTTTCTCGAAATCGACCACGGTTGTGCATCACACCTTCTACTTCTAAACAACATAAACAGAATCATTTCAATCCGTTTATTCTGCGACAAAACACAATTGCAACTTAAATTTCCCGATACATATACTACAATTTAAAAAAACTTCAAAAAATATATAGAATTCCTTTAATCAATAGGACTTTATGGACTGACTCGTTTGGAATTTACGGTGAATGGCTTTACGTGATCGTTTTACGCACGCATACTACGCAACGGCGTCGCTTTGAAGAACGCCGCTGCGTACGTCGTCTCGTTGCACTCGTATGTTGCTCTTACCCACGCGGAAGTCGAATTTTCTGATTGCTGATAAAGACCAATTTACGAGCTTCTCGGAACGATCGGTCTCCTCAGGCCAAGTACATACGCGAAACGAATGTATGGTTGATTTTTTCACTGTTTCGTAACGTGATTAATCAATAACAAAGTGCGTAGTTTATATATTTTAATTTAAATACGCATATACACGGAATAAATAGAAATCGATTTTCTCCCATGTTTGGTAATTTGTGCAATTTCAAAAGATTAAATTTTTCAAAAAATTCTACGTATAAATTGATAGAAAAAAAATATTTACTGATATTGTATACATTAATATTAAAAATCTGACGTTATATTCGAAAGAGAGTGTGTAAACAAGAATTTCATCTCTTGAAATTGCTGATGAATGCTGAAGAAGTTGGTAATTATTCTTCTCATCTTAATAAATTAATAGACAAAATATTATATTTAATTTAATAATACCTTACAATTGCAACAAAGTAGGACTCTACGCGCGGCGCACCTTCTGTTATTTCAGAATCTCGTATTGTAATATCTCGGTCTCAGTAATTGCGTACAATACGAGTGGAGAACGAGCAAGATTGTAATACGTTTAATTAAAGTCTATTCTGACATAACTATGTTACAATCGAATGGCGTGAAAGCGATATCGATGCGAGTAAATTGATGCGTTTGTTGGAAACGGCGTCTCTCTCGCGTGCGGCAGAATATTTGCGATTATATCGTTGAGATCGCATTAACTCGGCATATAGTTTTCTCACTCGGAGAAAATAACTCGGTCTTTGTAATTTCTACGGGCCGCACTGACAAATTATCCGGAGTCAAGAGGATCGTGTTAAAGATCGCAGCGCTTTCTAACTCGCGTGTAATCTCGTCTGCGCACCCTCACTCGACCTTTCAATGGAATATTATTATAACAGTACGGTAAAAAAAATATACCTTATAACGGCAAATTGATTCCGCATTAACGAAATGTCACGATTGTAAATCTTCGATAAATATGTACTGCGTTATAAATAGTCGTATATGAAACACTATGTTTCATAGTGAGAAATCATGTATGGCCCATCCGGGTGCATATCGTGAAATGTTATCCACCATTCGGAAAATTTTATATTTCATGCATGTATAGTGAAATGCACTTTTCTAGTATTGTAATGAATTCATATAAATTTCCACCAAGTTGTGTGAAGAGAAACATAAAACAGCAATGTACTTTATTAAGTCATTTATTCCTTTGCAATTAACTGGAATTTTTTTGTCGACTATATGATATTTTAAAATTTCCATCTCAATTGCGAAATTTAAAGTATCTTATAATTATTTCCTTTAATATTTTAACAGTTTAATTTAAAAATTAATTGTATCAAAATCAAAATTAAAAATATGAAAGTGTTAAGATTATGACAGTTTTTACGTTAGTTAGCATAATAAATTTTTTTACATTATTAAATTTAATATTAAATTCAAATTTTTGAAAATTAAAATTTAAAGAGCCTTGTTTGAAAGAACATAAAACATTATTTTACTATCACCTATTTTTACTTGAGTTTTTACAAAAAAAATTTAATTGTTCGATTTTAATAAATTTAGGAAAAGTGGGTTACTGTCTGTGTGTTGCGGCGATTCAATTTGATTTTCTAGATTTATTAAAATTACACGATTTCTCAAAATGTGAATATTTAGGAAAGTGATTACAATTATCTATTAAATCAGTATATCATACAAATTAATTTAAATACTTTTGCAATCGAAATAAACGTTTTAGTAATAACTTTTAATTATTTGGTATTAATTTTTCAAATAAACTCACGTTAGATTTAACAGACCGTTTTTTTAAATTAACGCGGAATACAAAATTGAATATTTGGTATACACATATTTATTCTATAATGTTCAAAGTTAAATAAATTGATTGGAGCATGATCGTGTGGTTCGTTGTTGCGGCATACAATACGTTGTGTCTATAAAATCGCGCTATCATTCGCACGGTGAGGCTCGAATGATTCGATATAACCTGGTTTTATTATTATCTTTCGAAACGCGATCATTCCCTACGAACAATCACTGATTATCATAATCTACGCAATTAATTTACTCCCCGATTAACAATTCGTAAGCGTATCGAGATGACAATCGTTTATTATTTCCTGTTATTATTATTGTGAGCACTTGTCCCGCGTTATTACTTAATTCTCGTGATTATTTGTGCGCGATTTAAATCAAAATTAATAATCGAAATATTTTTCACATAATTTACTCATACAAAGCAGCAGTCAAAGAGATAACTGAATTATAAATGAATTATAAATCGTTTGATATGATACATGCGCATATACGGACAATTATCTCGTAATAATACTTGTATGTATTAAACAGAATAATAGTACTTGTATATATACACATCGCGTCTCGATTCAATTTTTTCTTCGATGCAAATGTAATTAGTCAAACCATTCCGGTTTGCAAACGCGATATAATACCCAAATCGTCGAAAAAAATTTACCGTGCAAAATGAAAAGCGCACATTCACAATTCATTAATCGAAGTTTTTTGAAACGTAAAAAATTGGATAGCTGAGAATTAGCTTTTTGTAAATATTTCGTAATAATGACGAGAATCGGTTGATAGATTAGCCTTGAGCTTTGTTACCAACTTATACTACTGCACGTTGTGTTTACGACAAGGTCGCCACGCTATCATTCGCGCAGTGAGGCTCGAACGGTGCAAGTTTGATTCCACATATTATTTTTTTCATGCTATTTTTCGAAACGCGATCGTTTTCCTTGGACAATTTACTAATTATCATAAAGTCTCTGCAATTAATTAATTCTCTGATTAACAATTTGCAAACGAGATGAGATTCAATTTATCGATTGTTATTATTATTATTATTATTATTAGCATTTGCCCGTATTATTACTTAATTCTCGAGATTATAGGCTTATTGCGATTATGAGCGAATCCCAGTTAATTATCGAAACATTTTTTTGACAATTTATACATACAAAACAAAAATTACAGCGCTAAAGAACGTGAATTATAAAGCATTAACTGTAATACGGACAATAATTTTCCCGTAATAATACTTGGATGCATATCGCGTCTCGTTTCAAATTTTTCCTCGATTTAACTGTAATTAGTCAAATAATTTCGAATCGCGAACATAAAGTATTATTCAGTTGTCGCATAAAATTTATCGTGTAAAGTAGAAGGCGGAACAGTTCGTTTATCAAAATTTATTTAAAATCTAAAAATACAAAACGTTTGGCTGAGAATTAGCTTTCTGTAAAGTTATGAAAAATTTCCCGAGAACGCGACGAGAGTCGGTTCATATACATAGTTATTAGGTTTATTACTGGCGCGGCGTTTTAAAGCAAGGTCGCCGTGCTATCATTCACGAATGGCTTTACATATGTATATATGCATATACCCTCATGTTAACTTGCACAACGCGATCATTCCGTACGAACAATCACTAATTATCATAACCCACAAATCGAAAACCTGTCAAGATGATAATCCTTCATTGCTATTTGTTATTATTATTATTATTTGTATTGTCTGACGTTATTGCTTAATTCTTACAATCATTAGGTTGTAAGCTTTAATCGGAGTTAATTGCACAGTCATACAAAAGTAAACATTTTTTTAAATCATTTTTTTACAATTTCAATTACGCCACTTTAATTCTTACTTTACACAAGGGTTACCCATTTTATTTGCAAAACAATTTTTTTTATGTATCTAGTACCCTGAAATTTTACAAGTGAGTTATATTTTTTATCTAGTTTCATTTTTTGCCAGAAACATTTTTTTGGAATGACTGTAACTCGAGCAATCAGGCTTTATTTTTTACATATTATCTATTTCTATTGAAGAAGTATCTAATACATATTGGAATTTTCAATGAAAAAAATCACAATTTATATTTTTTTTACATTTCTAAATGTTTTATTTTTTTGTTTTTTCATCCATAGTATTTTAATTACAAACAAAAGATTATATATTATTTATATAAAATAAAATAGTTTTTGGTAAAAAAAATATAGCAACTTGTAAAGTTTCAGGACGTTGAAGCCACTAAAAACATTTAAAAAAAATTGTTCCACAAATAAAGTGGGTTCCCGTCCGGTACAGTAATGGTTAAAGTATTGTACTATTTTTTATTTCTAACATAAATTTATATTTATTACTGTATAATTTTTTATATGCATAATTAGCACATTATAAATCAGGAAATTAAAGAAATAATGCAATTATACAAAAATAAATCTTTTTTTTAGTACTTGAACAAAGTTGAATAGAATAATTATGTATTTAATCTCATGATTCATAATATACCAATTTTGTCGCCGAATTCGTTTTTAGCTTTCAAAACTCCATCAAAAAATATTTTGTTTGTATATCAGGTTTCAAAAGTATTGAACTGTATTACTGAAGCAATTTTTCGCATGATTTACTCACACAAAGCAGTTGACTGTGCAATACATACGGACAATTATCTCTTTTAATACCGAATTCTAGTGCATGTACATCGCATCGCGTTTAAAATTTTTCATCGATTGAAGTGTAATTCGAGTAGCCAGACAGATTTCCGGACTACGAACAGTGCGAACGCGATATAATACGTTAATAAGAGTAATAGGTACGCGGTACAAATTGGCGCGAATCGAGGTTAGCAAAAGGGAAATCGTATGTATATTAACAGCCGCCCGTTTGTTAGAGAATTTACCTGAAATCTAAAAGAGACAAAATATTCGGTTGGAAAAACATTAGCTCTTTGCCAAGTGCGTGGATACTTCGCGAAAGCGACGAGTGTCGGTTGCGGTTGGTAAATAGCTCCGAGATGTGTTGTTACGCAGCGCGGCGTACGTCACAGCGCATTGTTTATAACAGCAAGGCCACCGCGCCGTTATCGTTCGCGCGGTGGGACTGGAGCAGGTATAATATAGACGGCACGATACAAGCCGCCCTGCGTATCTCTCGTAATACATTACCCAACAAAACGATCGTTCTCTACGATGATTATAGATTAGCAGTTCCGTACCTTTACTCGATCCTTGCGACGAACGAGCAGAGACGAATCGTCATCGGTATCAAATCGAAGTGACGCCGCGCGCCGATATGCATTCATCTACGCACATCGCGAAGTAGCGCGAAGTAGTGCCTTCTGCCTCAAGCTTTTCAATTATCGATGATTAAAAATTATCTGAAATCCAAAAGGGACAAAATATTCAACTCGAAAAGAATTAGCTCCTTGTAAAGTCGTGGATGCTTCGCGATAGCGACGAACGTCGTTTGACAAATAGCCGCGAGGTTTGTTGTTATACGCGGCGCGGCGTACGAGACGGAGCATTGTTTTTAACAGCAAGGCCACCGCGCCGCTATTATTCGCGCGGCGGGACTCGGCAGGCATAGACGGCGCGATGCGAGCCGCCCTGCGTATCGTAATACAATACCCACCAAAACACAATTGTTCTCTACGATTATCATAGATCAGCAGCTCCGTACCTTTGCTCCATCCTCGCGAGCGGAGTCGCCAAGAGTACCGAAGCACGCCGCGCACCGCTATACAGTCGCCTACGCACATCGCGCGAAGTAGTGCCTTCTGCCTCAAGCTTTTCAATTATCGATGATGAGAATTTATCTGAAATCTGAACGGGACAAAATATGCAGCTCGTAAAGAAATAGCTCTTTGCAAAGTCGTGGGTGCTTCGCGATAGCGATATAAATATATAAATCGACGAATGTCGGTTGATAAACAGCCCCGAGGTTTGTTGTTGTGAATACATGTATACCTACGCAGCGCGGCGTACGTTACGAGACGGCGCCGGCAAGGCCGCCGTGCCGCTATCATTCGCGTGGCGCGACTGGAGCAGGTGAAGCCGGCGAGCGAGCGCGATGCGAGCCGCCCTGCGTATCGTAATACATTACCGGCCAAAACGCGATCATTCTGTACGATTACCACAGATCAGCAGTTCCGTACCTTTGCTCGAGCCTCGCGACAGACGAGAGGAGACGGAGTCGTCAACCGTCCCGAGATGACGCCGCACGCCGAAAGACGGTCACCTACGCGCATTGCGCGAAGTAGTGCCTCCTGCCTCGAGTCTTTCGATTATCGATGAACATCGCGTGGGATGGATCGACGTATCGACCCCCGCGAGGTCGCTCAGTCACTGTCGTCACTGAGGGTTGAGCAACATGGCGGCGTGACGTGTGCTCGCGAGAGCGCGATCGTCGTTGATCCCGCGGTTTTGGCAATTGTCGACTTCCACGCGCGTATATCCGATATGCCGGTGATCCGTTATCATTCGGGCGATCGAGTCGCTCTGTTCCCGAGCCTCGTTTTCGTTGCAACCGATGCACACTGCGCCACGCACGCCGAGAGGATCGCGCGCGCGCGGGCGTTCCTTTTGTTTACTCTCGTTGCTCCGTCGCGGTAGAGTACGTGACGCGTGTGATTAAGTCGAAAGTACCGTAGTAAGTGCCGCGTGATTAATCTAATTGTTATAAGGGTGCGCACGCGATCGTAATTGTGTTCTTGCGAGTGAGTTTTGTACGAGTTCGGCAGAGGAACTTAACCTGAGAGGAGCAAGAAGCCTGGGTGGTATCGCGCGGGCAACAGCGGAGCCGTGTCCTCGCGCTCGTACGTCGGATATGTCGATGATCTGTTATCATTCGATCGATCGAGCCGCGCTCTCTTTCCGAGTCGTTTTCGTTGCTGCCGATGTGCACCATGCGTCGCGTACGTCGTGCGAATCGCGCGCTGTCCTTTTCCCTCTCGTTTTACTCTCGTCGCGATAGTGACACGTGTGATTAAGTCGGGCGTGCCGTAGTAAGTGCCGCGCGATCAATCTAATTGTCATAAGGATGCGCACGCGATCGTAATTAAGTGTGTTTTCGCGAGTGAGTTTTGTGCGAGTGCAGCAGAGGAACCCTAACCTAGCTGACAATGAGAGGAGGAGGAGGAGGAGGAGGAGGAGGAGGAGGAGGAGGAGGAAGCTTGGGTGGTATCAGGCAACGACAGAGCAACCTCGAGGTAACTTTCTTTTATGTCTTGCTCGTAAAATTAATTGTTTGACACGCACTGATAAAAATGTGAGTTCATGCAATTCATGTCAATATATTTTCAAGTTAGACAGGTACCTTGGACTTCATGTATTCATAGAAAAAAATGTGCAAAAGTTATTAATGCAGTTTTTGACAAAATTGAATTGTTCAGTGTACTTACCTGGAATTTCCTTCCGTTACATTACATTAAATTTTGCTGCGTATTTTTAACAGTGCGTGCAATAATTATTTTTTGGCACAACATGTACTTTGAATACTTGAATAACATATTTGGATGTTTGCATTTTCTAGTTCAGGATACGCACAACTCCGCTGCTACGCATCGATATTGGTGAGTTAGATTACTTTTTGCTACATTTCCAGTAATGAATTTGTGAAAATTAAATATTAGATAATAGATGTATATAAATTTATATATGTATTTAAAAACATAAGAACATTGGTAAATTAAATAAATAAATGTAAGAAATAAATGTAAGCAATAAATGAAATAAATTCATAGATTCATTATCTTAAAATAAATAAATTGGAATAAATATTAATATTTAATTTTGAAATCATTGAACGAATAAATATTAATATTTAATTTTGAAATCATTGAACGACTTATATTAATTACGAGAAAATATACAAAGTTTATAAAACAGATCTAATTATTGTCGACGTATCGTTAATCAATTTGATTAATTATTAGCATACTTTGATGTTGTATTATGTTAAAGATCTTATTGCTTAAGGAGTCTTTTTCTTTTTTACACGCGAAACAAGACTATTTTTACAATTTTTTAAATAAAAATTATGTGATTGTATTTTCACTACGGATTGGTTTGTACGTTTTGTTTATGTATCGTCAACAATGTGTAAAATAAAAATTACTAAAAAATTTTATTTGTTTAAAAGATATAAAATAATGAAGAAAATACTTTACAAAAAAAGTTCATGTGCGATAATGTAACTTGGATTGATAGGAAACAAAAAATTCTAATTGCATTTTATTTATTAAAAGGGTGGGTAGAGAATAAAATTTATTTTACGGAAAAAATATAAATTGGCGAAGCGGTTTCGGTTTAAAGTTAATATTGCATATTTTCATTAAAAAATTAGGTTTGCCACAGCAAAAGATATTTATTTTTTATAATTTGTGAATTTTTTAAAGATACATTTTTTTAGATAGATTAAAAATAAATGCTAAAATGGAAGTCAATCTAAGTTACTGTTTCAAGGCGTGCACGCAGATTTTGAAAATACAGTTTTGACAAAATATGTTTAAAGTATTTTATACATAACTATTTTTTACACATTGTTGAAGATATGTAAAATAAATGTACCAAATTTGAAATTGTCTCATCATTTTTACCAAAAAAAATCGAAAAAAATATTTCTCGTTTTTGCGTGCAAAAAGGGAAAGATCTTTAAATAAATAAAGAGAAATAAGAAAATAGAGAAGAAAGTAAAATAAAATTGTAATATCATAAGTAAGTATAATCTGATATTTTTGGAATACAAAGCTTTTATTTAAATTTACTTTGTTTTGGAATTTATGTAAAAAATGCTAAGATTATAGCAAGAAAATTTGTATAATTTTTGTATTTTTAAGAAATAAAAATAAATTATTATTTCTATAAAATTTGACAAATTTGTAAAATATTGCTAATGTTAGAATATATTATATTTTATTTCTCTCTTCCGCTCTGAATATTTTTGATTGTTAAATAAAACTTGGAATCCGTTTTTCATAATTTTTCAGGACCTAATATTGTTTTTAAAATAATATGGAAAATCAATACTAAGAACGTTTTAATAATATAAATAATTCACAAATAAACAGGAAACTTTTTGCAGAGTCATGTTACATGTATTCACGTTACGTACGTAATTAATTCAACTGAATATCGATAGCTATTTTTTGTAATACAATTTTATTTTAATCTTTTATATTCAATATTATTTATTCTTTATTTTATTAATAATTTGACTTATGTCACTATGCGGATTGTAATATACGTCGCGTTTAATTTACCTTCATTCCAAATAGGAAGAATCGGTTTTGCAATTGACGGTAATTAATCTCACGCGATTATACAGCGTCCTTTGCGTACGTGTCATCGACAGATACGTACTCCACGAGTTAAAACGTAATTGACATGCCTGACGCCCGATAACGGACGAGTTCCACAATCCACGCGTTGAAGAGAGATCGCGTTAAAAGATGAACGTTTGTTGACACAGGCGCACCCAGACCCTAAAAAGGGCGCGTGAGAATACTGTTCGATCTGCTGTTTGAACAGCCATCCGCGACGGGAAAACGTTAAAATGATTAAGGGTTATTTTTCAAGCCGCACCGAACATTGTGTAGTATCACAGTTATAAGTTGTAACTGACAACTTCCCTTCCGGTCGTAAAAGCAACGTGTGATGTTTTGATCATCATGGGTGGTACTGAAAATTACTGTTGCGTTCTTCAATTTCTTGCTTATTATTTTTTTGCTGTCGAGAGAAGCAAATAATTATTTGAATATTGGAAAGAGACATTATACACAATAGGAAAAATATTTTGTTGTAACAAGTAACTTGGTTAAAATATATATATTGAACTAAATTATTTAATTAATATAAACAATTATTTAGTACAAACAAATATTTTTTTTATTTACATGTGTTTTGTAGAAGCAACTAAATTTTTTGTTGTATTGTATAAAATGAAGTATTTGTTCGCAGTTAAAAAAATGCTTCGACTGAACAGCCTTTGCTGAAGGCACTAAATGTTTCTCCTAGTGCAAAAACATTTAATTATAATTAACTTAAGTCAGACTCGTTAGTTAGGCAATATTTTTGAGAATTACAGAAATTTCGTTATCATTTTATTACAAAACTGTCCTTGTGCTGATCGTTAATTTTTAGTCGACAACGTGGAAACCGGAAATGACATGATAAACCGCGTGAGATATTACGTTGATTGCATAGAGCGGTATTTGTAAAACGTGCTTAACAAAAATGGGCTTGGCAGCCGAAGGGCTGGAAACGATTTGCGCCATTTGCGCTAACAATAGACAGATTGAGTTCGATACGTTGAATTCCTCTCGCCTGGCGTAACGAGCTCGCCGACAAAGTGCTAACAAATCCCCCGCAACAAGATCGCGGCAGATGCAAGTATCAGCTGCGCCGCCACAGGCGGTCAACATTCCATTTTGTAATAAGGCATTTCTAGAAACTGTTTTTCATAATTTCATAATTACACCAATTTGTATATTCTCCATTCGACACGCAGATTGTATACGTTGTAGGTAAATTATCGTTTGGATTAATATTGCTTCGACGATATTACATAACGTCTTGGGATTTCTTTGGGAAGTTGAGATGCTGCATAAATTCGACAGGAAATTTGTAGGGAGAACTAAACTTTACCGTATTACATCGAAAACCATGTTTCAGCCTCCGGCTCGACCAGGAACCATTATATATTTCCCATCGCTTCACGTTCCGTATATCGCGTATTTCCATCTTTCGCGGGATAACATACGAGCCGGCGTATATGATCGCATCCGTATTGGCGGGAATCGATATTCCCGGACGCAATTTATCCTTTCGGTTTTACAAGTCAATTCAGACTCGTTCGTGGTACATTAAATCCGCCCCTGCGCCGCGTTCTTTCCGGTAGCCGTCATTTCACACGGCATGGTTCGTGAAGCCCACCATGCCGTTACGGTGGCGAGTTGCAAGTTGCACTTAAGCTCGAGATAAGAGACCCGCCCGTTGGGCGGTTTTGCGGTTAAATCGGCAGGAAGGGTCCGCTGCGAGGCACGATAACTGCAAGTGACCATCTCGTAACTTGCATCGTTCGTTGCGGTGAAGACCTCGAGGCATTTTCCGTAATAACGTGTCTAGACTTTGGCTGCTGTGGATTCTCTTTCTCAAAAAAAAAGAAGGCGGTAATTTCGTTTGTACAATCGGAATCACAGTAACAACATGAAAATTTAAAAGATGTTCGCAAATTTTTAATTCCGAAGAATGTTTAAAGAACTCAGGATACATTTTAAACATGTTCTTATCGTTCTTCGGAGAGCTTGTGCCATTGAAAATTATTTGACCGATTTTCTTCGTATCGATATTGAAACGACATGTACAGTTAAGATAATACTTATTAATTAAAAAAATATAAACATAAATTTTGCGCAAAGTTAGTTGCTGGTCGAGGTCTTATTATCATACATAGCACGCATATTACATGCAATTTCTAGATTCTCACGAACCGTTGTTTTCCGTCGTTTTACTGTGGCTAGCTAATACAACGACCATAAGATCTTGACATGAGATGGATATCGCATTCCCTATAATGCATGGGTCGGTTGCACCGCTGAATTCTGCATCGCGCACGAACTGTCTTTTGCATAGGTTATCGCGGAAGACCCGGAGATCCGGCACGAGGTGCGAATTTTTTCGACGTGACGTGTATATCGACATCACGACGATTCTCCCGAGATTGAAAAGTAGTGTTGCGCATAGATCAAGTTTTTAACAATTTTATAACATACTTTGTTCATATTTTTATCTCGTTCTACACTATTATGCCTATAAGCATATAATATTCCTAAAATATGATAAGAAGAATATTATTAAAATAATATTACTAACAATATTCCGCGAATATTATTTAATATTTTTTAATATCATGGAAATATTCTATTAATGTTATATACCCGCTTTACATAATATTCTTGGTGTATTACTTCAATATCCGTAGAATATTATGAAAATATGCATGCAATTTTAAGATTTGAAGGGATAAAACATTTCTTTATATATATTATAAAGTTATTAATAATAAATAACACGTGTATACTCTATTTTTTGGGTAAGCTTCATTTTATTTTAATAAAGAAACATATTTACATCAATGTTTCAGAAATATTATTTAATATAGATTCAAGTTCGTGATTTGTGTACAATAAATTTAATAAAAAACGGCTGTAACGGTTACAAGACGTTTCTTGAATATCACTTGTTGCGAAAAATATTACCAAGTGCCTTGGTGGTGAAAGCGACTAAGACATCCACACGGAAACCAACTTCAAATCCTGGCTGACTAATATTTTTCACAACAGATTTTTTACTTTTTTCGGGGTGAGGATTTTAGAGATGCTAGTTGGTTATATTAAATTGATTTCAATTTAATTCTATGATAATACTATTCTAATTAATTTCAGCTTTTTCCTATTTTTTTATTTAATATTATGTTAACATGAATATTATATTTAATATTTTAAAAATATACTTATAATATTACTTAATATTAAATAATATCACATATTTAAAGGAAAATAATAAATTTTTATTTTTGGCTGTAATTATTGAGTTTTGCTGTGGCAAACTCTATCATATTCTTTACATTCGCTTATACATTAAATATATATAATTAAAAAAATCATTATCGCAGTCGTAATATTTTATCATTCTATTGTTCGATGAAGCCTTAAATAAATACAATCGCGGAACTCTCGAAGGCTCTGGATTTCCTTTGCGAGTAAACAGTTCGTCGTAACGTAAACACGTCCGGCTATGCCGATGAATGAACCGGTCGGGAGGATTTCTGCTTTAAAATTCATCCTGGCCGTGTGCGCCAGACAACTCATGCATATTCACGTGACTCGCGCAAGCAGCGAGGATGGATGGCTTGGAAGAAGGGCGGGTCGAGAGGAACGAGAGGGAGGGGAAGGAAGAACAAAATAAAAAGAGGTACGCGTCGATAATCGAGATCGGACGTGGTGAAGTGCCGCATATGAAGCCCAGGCCAGAACCCATGATTTCAATTTTAAATGCAAGTCCGCGAATCGCTCGCACGAGGGGCAGATGCGAGGGTGGGACGAAAGTTTGAACCATTGTGCTCATACGTATGCGCATTTCTATAGATATCATCCTCCGATATCCTCCGAGCGGGTTTTAGCCGGCCCCTCCGCGATGCCGCGAGTCTAGTCATCGTGAAAATACAACGAGATGCACATGTGATAGCGGCGATTCTCTCTTGTAGATCACGATGATAAGTTCCAGGGATGATCGCGTGGGGAAAATTGGTTTGCGTTTCGATTCGTGCAATTTATGTTACGTGATCAGTGTACTTTGAAAGTTTATTCCGAACGCGAATTGGTTTTTTAAGACCTCGCAATATGTAGATTGTATCAATTTGTATTCGTACCTTATATAAATTCATGATTTCATAGTGTGTGCCTTACATTATTTTTGAAGTGAACATGAAAGATCACGTAATTTAAAAAAATCATAATCGACTTACATTACACTAACATGTTTCGAAGTTATCACGTTTCAGCGTGTTTAAATTTATAATGCCTTGAAATTTAAACAAATGTCGCCACAAAAATTAATTCGTCAATTTTTTGCACGAAACGAGACTAAATAATAAAAGGATACGATAATCTGCTATAAACATTTTAACAGTAATTCGTAAACGCGTTTGCGAATTTCCCTCAAAGTATCAATTACCGCTTCTTTCTTTCACCGTTCAATCATGCGCCACGCAAGAGGTAGTAACGTTCCGGAGATGAAGCTCGATTAAACGAATTAAAAGCCTGCTCGTGCTGAACACGATAATTGGCTGTAGACGATTACGAGATAAGTCGCGCCAATTTCGACGGTAACACAGCGGAATCGTTCCGTTTAAATCGCCGGCTCGTCGAATCGGCCGACATGCCGCATTATCTCGTTCGGACCTTTTTCCGCCAATCAGTACTCGTTAAATTGCAAATTAATGCGGAGACGAAGCCGCCGTCGAAAAATTGCAATGCGCGAATTTCGTTCGAGTTTACCGGCATGCATCGCGATGGGTTGTCGCCGATTCGATACACAAGTTTTTGTTTGCCTTATAATTGGATAATAGCTCTATAATTGCACAATTTAGCAACATTAACATTGTCCGAAAAATGTAAGCTTATGCAAACTCTTTTAATAACATGTTTCTTTCGTAAATGTTAATTTTGTTATTAAAATATCAATGTTAAAAAATGCTGAACACTGTGATACATGCGTTTTATTTATATCATCATAAAAATACAATTTTATTATAATAATGCAACACTGTAAAATTCTATACAAGACATGAATAATGCATAATAAATAGTAAAACTATTTATGACTATGTATATCTATTAAATCTGTTTAGACATATAAAAATGAATTAAGTAAACATCATCTAAATAACATAATCACTTGTAACATTTTCAATAACTGTATTTGTACAGTCTGTCAATTATTATATTTATATATAATTGGATTATTGCGTTTGATTTAATGAGATAATGCATTCTGAATAATTATAAAATTATCTTATACGGTCAAGTTCCAAAACAAATATTTGACTGTTCGTGGTTTTTTCTGCCTTCTGGCGGCGCCGTCTGATCCTTTTGGCCAGGAATGGTACAAATAATCTTGGATCATGTTCGATATTATTTCCGCCTTGAATACGCCGAACTATAAAACTCGCCACATATCCAACTACCAGAGTAATCACCAGTCCTATAGGATTGTACCATAAATAGGAGATGCGAGACAAATAGAAGTACGACGACGGATCTGGTTTTATAGTACTGCAAAAGAGAAACAGTAACTCATAAAAATTAAATATAACCCATTGAAGGTTTTGTATAGTTTAAACGGTAAAGAAAAAGTCTTTTTTCTTGCAATATCGTAAATGTAGTAATATTACTTTCTCCACTTTCTCTTCCCTGTTTTGTAATACAAAATAATTAATTAGCAAAACATTTCCTTTCTTAAGTGATGAAAACATTATTTGCACTTAAATTATATTTACGAGAAATGCATTTATTATTATTATCTGCTATCCTTGAGATGATTTCAATTAGATCAGATCATTTATCTTTACTTCTCGCCTTCAATTTTACGTTGAAAATGGACCGGTCAATTTAAACAAATCCTCGCTGTCTAATAGGGTAACTCCGATATTTACGAGGCTTTACACCGCAAAAGTCAGGAAAAATAGAAAAAGTGAAAGTAATTTACATGAAATTTACATTAAAAATATGCAATTATTTTATTATGAGATTTTATGCCATTGTATCGTGATTTCAGATTTTTACTGTTAATATTAATAAAACCATTGTGAAATAAATCGATTTGTTAAGATAATAAGGTAGCGTAACCATGTATTATAATCTATTAAAATGATTATTCTAGAAAGTGTAAAAGACTTCGCGGTTACTTGACACATAAGTATAGGTATAGATGGATAGTGAGAGTAGGATGGAATGCAGTAAAGTATTATAGAAGTATTTAGTACTTGTATTTTTTGTTCACATATCTTATACAAGAGTTGTCATTTGTTCCTCCTTTATAGGATATAAGGCAAAAATATAACAACTTTTAAAGTATTTTTTTTTTATATATATAAAAATATAAAATCTTTTTTCTAAAATATAAGAAAATAATACACAGTAAATAGTACTTGATAAATTAAAGTTAAGATACGTATAGTATATACCGGAGTTACCCCGTATCTGATCCTGCTAATAATGATACAGTTAGGAATCGGCGAGACAACCGTAATTTTAGTTTATTAACGGGTGTAATCAACGTTATTTACCTATTGCGGTTATACCAAATTTATGGTTGTTCGATTTGGTCTACAATGAGCGAGATAAATGGCTAGCAATTATCGTTCATGAAAAAGCGTAAAAAAGATCAAGAAGTGGCGCTTAATTTCCAACTAATTATAGCGGAATGAGATATCTTCGCGCGCATAGCAACACTGACGCATCGTGAATTTCAAAGAGTTACGATAGTGTGTCGATAATTCATATTGTAATCGTCGCGCGATACGGCCATGTATCGGCGGGCCGTTCTTTCTCCCCTATCTGTTTCCCTAAGATAAATTTATGGTTGTTCGATTTGGTCTACAATGAGCGAGATAAATGGCTAGCAATTGTAAACATGTACTGCATTTATTTCTTATAGTGTCGTAGTGTTAATATTTGATCATTGATCGAGGTAAATCTTTCACTTTAAAGGAAATGTTTTGTTGTGAATCTCTAAGTTTAAATCTTTGATTTTTTAATATGTACTTTAAAAATGTACAATACATAAAAGAATATTAGACACATAGATAAAGATAGCAGATTTAGGAATTATTCTCATCTGTCGAACCAATTAATGCTAATGCGTCTTTGATAAGTCTGTTTTCAGAGTTATTTACAACGTGATTTTTTTTGTATGTTTCATTTTTCTTATCTGAAAAATCGATTTGAATTACGCAATCTCTTAAAAGTACGAATAATTTTATTGATTTTGAAAACATTATATAAATTTGAAATTTTAATAATACCTAAAAATTACTTTAAATATTATGTAAGATTACTTAAAATATCATGCAGAATTTGTTATACATTTTAATAATCAAAGATATAATGCACAATATTTGTAAACGATATTGATTGAACATCGAATTGCTATGATTTTTGAAAATAACTTACCTGTTAAAATACGTTTGTTCCGTAAGCATCGATGTAGAATTCGCGCAACCTTCGATCGATACCGATAACTTTGGAACTGGTGGTTTAGGACCGAAAGCGGCCGACAAGCAAATGATTAACGCTGTAATTGAGCCAATAATAGTTCCCACCTCGTTAGCACTTTCAGTGAACATTCCGAGAGTAAAAATTCCTAAAATCGGCCCGCCAATAGCTCCATGAATGCTAAAGGCAATGGCGACTATTCCACCCATTGTTGTCGCAAGTAACGCTAAACACATAGAAATAATGCCATTTATAGTACTAAGAAGTTTGGCTATCAAAGTGGTCCTTTTGTCTGATAAATCCTTTCCAAATTTTCGGTGTAATGGCTTTACATAGTCCTCGAGTGCCACCGCAGCTAACGAATTCATCATAGCGGAAATCGTGCTTAGGCTGGCGCTAAAGACACCGGAAACGATAAGACCAACTACTCCAGGTGATAAATTCTCCACGGTGAAATACGGCAATATTTTGTCATAGGTCGAAATTTTTCCAGAAGCAACAGGATCGCAATCTTTATAGACCGCGTAAATTGTTAATCCGGCGAAGCATGTTAAAAAGCCTACCACGAAAATAAATGGACCACACAGTAACAGTGCTTTTGTGGCCACGTTTACGTTTCTATGGAAATAAAATAGGATTGTTATATGTACAATAACAATAATTCTAACGAGTATTTAATAAAACAAATTATCTAATGATCAATATTTTTTAATTTTTTAATTAATGGATTTTATTTTATTATATTGAACGTTTATATTTGTTTAATTAAAAATAAGAAACTTGAAATTTATATCTTTGATAATTTTAACTATATGTGAATTGTTGCTTCAGATTACTTTGCGAAATTGTGATAAAAAACGTTTTATGTGTTATCAAAGATTAAAGAAAAAAAAAGAAAGGCTATTAAATGTCTTTGTTATGAAATATGAATATTCATTAACGTACTTAACAGTCATTAAACGTTGAACTTGCACCTGGTTCACTGCCATATATGCAAGACCTATTGATCCTCCTCCAATTAAAAGACTCCACCACGTGTATTGTACAGTTGGATCTAAAGATGCTCTAAATAACAAAAGCATTAGTAGTTTGATTATTTTATTTACTTCATTATTTATTGTATCATCGACTTATTTTAATTACTCAGAAAAATGTGTACGATTTCCCTCTTGTGCGATGCGCCAAACAGCACCGATTCCTCCGTCGATGTTCTGGGTGATAATGATGATAATGATGGAAAGTGCGAGTAGCATAAGTAAGCCCTGGAAGATATCGGTAATCAAAACCGCTTTGATACCACCTAACGTTGAATAAATGGTACAGATTGTACCGAGTACCAAAATGCTCATGGTACTAGACAAGCCTGTGGTAGCTTCGAGAGCTAACGCAGGAGCGTATAGTATCACTCCGGTCAATAACATTGTTTCAGTGAAATTAGCTGCACTTACGAGCAACCGCAAATTCAACCCAAATCGCATTTCCAGATACTAAAAAAAAAAAGGGAAATGTATATAAAAATTCATACCACGAATGACTCAGAAAATACATTGATCCAAATTACTTTTCTCGTGTAATTATTTAGGAACAAACTTCTTAAAGCTTTAAATGAAATATATAATTTTTTAAATAATTTACTTCAATCATTTTCGAAATAATTTAATTTTTATTTTTGAAGTAATTAAAAAAATCTTTTAATTTATTTTTTATTATTTCTTTGTTTAAAATTTACGAAACACATAACTTGTTCAATTATATGTTTGTGATATTAAATGACATAGGTGATCTCAGAGCACTGAAACATTACTTAGACTAGTAAACGATACCGGAATTCTCATGTAACAATTACATTGTCCGACATCATCAGATAATTACCTGATAAATGCTTACAACCTTCAGCTCGAAAAATACTGGTAGATAACAAAATGCTATGATTGGCACGATGTATATCCCGGTGGTATAAAATATTACAATCATCAGACCGCGGATATAACTTTCCCCGCTCATTCCTAGCATAGTAATTCCTGATACATGAGATGCCATCATTGCGATTGATAGAGGTAAAATGCCCAATGAGTTGTCTGCGGAGAAGTATTCCTATTGATGATAATTGTGCGATCGGTTAAACAGCAGTCTCGTACAGAGGAAATTATTTATGCTACGAAATGTTAACTTAAAAGATTCTCCGTCAGTTGTTATCGCAATACGTATCAAATCTATTAACATAAATTTCAATCGTTTTGTTTTTTTAAGGCAAGGTTATCTTATCGTAACGATTTTAATATTAATCAGCAAAATATTGAATTGCCTGACTATGAAATTTGTCAAGAAAAATATCCACGTTGGTAATAAAAACGTCAGTTTAAATCAATTTTTTATACATTTATAGAAGAAGTTTCTGGTATTCTTTGGAAAATTATAGTTGGCAAAATAATTACTTTTAAGCACTTTTTCTTTAAGTATACATAAAAAATAAGATAACAAAGAACATGTTCTATTTACTCTATAATGACGACAAGCAATTAAACGCTTTTATTAGATGATCACGATATAAGTTTAAATAAATCTATCATTCGACATTTAAGATTTTCGATTAGCGTTTCTCGGGTTATTGAGTCAAATCATAGCAACAGTTAATTCTAACGTTGAACATTTGAAAAATTGACTGGAAAATAATTTATTATTGACCAATGGCCCATAATTTACGCGAATAATAATATTTATCACAAAATGTGATCGATCACGTACGTAACGGCATTAATATACCGTGCGCGATTATCGCGATTGCATTTGTTCAATGACGAATTGATCCCTTGCGTAGAAATTGATTTTTTTGTAAACTAACCGATGCAGTGCTTTGTCGTCCGCCGCTGAATCGATAGTAGAGTCCGATAATGACAGAGATCGACATAATTGCGGCGATCACAAGATAGTCTTGCCATTGCAGTCTGTTAGTTTCCCCTTCAATAAATGTCTATAAATAAATAATAATGAGCAAGTTGTTTTTTATTACTATTTATTAAATGATTGGTTTAAAAATTTGTATACCATAGTTTCTTAACAATATAACAATATTTTAGAACATGTTTGGCTAACAACGTTAAAATAATGAAGTTATTACGTGTAAATAAATTTGGCGTCTTTAGAAAATTTTAAATTTTATTTATGAGTAATTCAAACTTAAGGTATAAGTTGTTTGATATAATTTTGTTTCACTTTTTGAACAAACTACCATATTCTATCTGAAAATATGGTTATTTGAATTCGATGAATTTATTGATGCACTTTTTCATATCTTCGAAATGAAAGTCAGATAAGTGATGTTACAGTAGAGACCGGAAAATAAGTAAAAATTTAATGGAATCAAATTTAAATACGTTAGGTATGACAAAACTTTCCAACTACGATTAAAAATTACTTTCTTTTTTATCTTTGCAACATAATGACCGAGCGATTATTACAAAACTAAATTACTTTCCTTGTTTTTTTTTAATTTAAATGCAAAAAAAGAATTCAGTGTATAATACATTTTGTCAGTAACCATTGAATACAATTGATTTTTTAATATAATTCATTATATTTATTATACAACTAAGTTACATGGAGTTTTGTAAACACAGATAGTATAAGTCAAGAAAATATTTTAAAACTGCTATGAGGCAAGAAAATATTTTAATTTAAAAATTGATAATGTGAAACGAATAAATCTAAAGACATCAAATTAATTTACACAATATTTTCTTAAGTATTTTAAAATTTACAATCAAAATTTCATAAAATAAGTCTTATGTATATAGTGATTATAAGTATTTAATTATTATTACTTACACTATTATATATAGTATCCATCTTGTGAAATTTACACCATCCACTTGATGAAAGATTTGACTTAAATCGTTGAATTTTTGAAATATTCACCAAATTAAAAGATTAAACACGATTTCTTTGACACTTCGAAAACTCAAAGAGCATAAAGTTTCAAATGTTCATGAGTATTCGACAAGGTCTCACTGATGAATGTGTCCGCTTCCATTGCATGCTATAAAACGCATGAGAAATATTACGTAAAGAATTGCTCGGCAAGTTTAGCGTTAAAGCACGCAAACCACGGAAATTTCATCAGTAAATTAGATTTCGTAATGTATAATAGACACTTTAACATGCCGCTTATTATTATTTAATGATCAGGTAGACAATACGTTTTAACTATTACAAGTATTAATGATACATTATTAACAAGTATTAGTGATAATAAAAACTGAGTTACGCCAAAAATTATATTAGATTTATGTTTACGTTTATTATCTATATATACATGTCATATAATATTAAAGGAAGCTTTTTAGTTAAGCAATTTTACAAATGTGTGGTCGACAGCTATAATATTAAGTACAGATATACTGTTTGAAACACATTGAATCCTGAGGAAAGACTAGATTGCGATCCTTGGATAAGGCTCAACCTTAATTTAATGCGTTGTAGACGTTCAATATCGTTCAAGATGATTATCTTTACACGCCAATTGATGCGATGGATCAATTCACTTAACGATGAAAATGAAAAGAGACAGGTAGAAACTACCTATTGATAGATACGTTTAACTCCGATGTTAATTAAATAATAACCATAATTAAATCTATCTAAGAAAATGTCTTTGCCAATATTATATCGTTCAGCATTTATATTTCTAGTATACGCCATTAAATTTTTGTTTCGACTGGTTATGAACAGGTTTCTTGTGTACACATTCTGATCTTAGAATGCCGTAAAAGTAGTTCATGCGTTTAAAGATAAGAAGACAAGAATTAAGAGATGTTAGATAACATCATAATATGATGATGAAATAAGAAATAGTACGAAACTTGTTTTGCGCAAGCATATGAAGGCGACGAGTACATTTCTCTTATATCACTGTTACATCAACATAATAATCATTCGTATAATTATGTTTTGATCTTGATGTTTCCTGGTATTATGTCAGTAAGTACAATTATTTTAGGAACAAAGAATAGTTACAAAAATGTACAAATAATTGGTAATATGGAGACATATAGCAAATATTACCTTATTATTATTTGGAGATATAACAACGTCAATTTTTGCGTCAATTTCAGCATTACTGTGTAAATCGCCGGCATGTCATCATCGAATCGACCCTGGTTGTGTTCGCAAACATGACTTGTTGGTGTGCGTCGGTGATTTCACTGAAAATGCAGTGAGGATACCGCGTGCGTTCAAATGTTGAGTTTTCCCGAACGAAAAAGTAACATACCGGCACAAACTTGTTTTTTCGACAGGTAATTTAGCGGCACTCTGTATGATTTTCTCTACGTTTCCGAATGATCTCACCCGAATGCACAGCGAATGCACACTGAATTTTCCGAACAGCGATGTGTTAATGGCACACCAGTAAGTGTTTTCAAACGTAGTTTCACATGCCACATTATTCACTTTGGACCCTTTCCGCCACTCAGTGCTCGTTACAAATTACAAATTTGTGCAGAGACAAAGCTACTGCCAAAATATTGTAACACTCGAATTTTGTTCGATGTTACTGACATATATTATTTATTGTCATAAAAATACCATTTTATTGTAATAAAATGTGCAACGCTACAAAATTCTATGCAAGACATAATCAATTACAGCACTATTTACGACTATGTACATGCACATCTATTAAATCCGTTTAGATGTATAAGAATTAATTTAAGATCAACTAAAGCACAAGCAATTTTAATTGTAATATTTCGTATAATTACTTTATTTATACAGTCTGTTTATTGTTATTATACATTTGTTATTGGGTTATTGTGATTTGACGAAATAATGCATTTTAATTAATTACCAGTTATTTAATTTTAAAAATCATCTTATACAGTTAAATTTCAAAACACAGATTTAACTCATCGTGGTTTTTTCTGCTTCCTGGCGCCGCTGCCTAATTCTGGCAGCCACGAACGGTATAAATAATCTTGGATCGTGTTCGATATTATTTGCGCCTTGAATATATCGAACTATAATACTCGCCACATATCCAACTACAAGAGTGATCACCAATCCTATAAGATTGTACCATAAATAGGAGATGCGATATAAATAGAAGTATGATTGCTCTGGTTGTATAGTACTGTAAAAGAGAAATAATAATTTATGAAAAAAAAATTAAATATAATCCAATAAATGTCTTGTATAGTTCAAACAGTAAGCAAGAAGTCATTTTTCTTGTGGTATTTCGTAATGTTAAATAAAGCAGGAATGAAGCTTATCTGTCAAACGAATTAGTGCTTATATGTCTTTGATAAATCTGTTTTTATAGTTATTTTTAATATGAATTTTTTTTCTTTAATTATATGGAAAAGCGACATAAATGCAATGATAAATATGGATATTTTCGAAAACATTACATAAATATGAAATTTTAGTAGTAACCTTACTTTAAATATTACGCAAATACAATTTTTTAATACGTTTTAGTTAAGATACCCAAAGATATATTGCGCAACTTTAATATTTGTAAATGATAGACAGAATAGCGATTTCGCAACATTTTTTCTCCTACCTGTTAAAATCCATTTGTTTAGTAAGTATCAATGCTGTAGAATTCGCGCAACCTTCGACGGATATTGGTAAATTTGGAACTGGTGGTTTAGGTTGCCCAAAAACGGCCCACAAACAAACAATTAAAGCTGTAATCGAGCCAACAATTGTTCCCACCTCGTTAGCACTTTCAGTGAACATTCCGAGAGTAAAAATACCTAAAATCGGTCCGCCAATAGCTCCGTCAATGCTAAAGGCAATGGTAACTATTGTACCCATTGTCGTCGCAAGTAACGCTAAACACATGGAAATAATGCCATTTAAAACAGTAAGAAGTTTGGCTATCAAAGTGGATTTTTTGTCTGATAAATCCTTTCCAAATTTTCGATGTAGTGGCTTTACATAGTCCTCGAGTGCCACAGCAGCTAACGAATTCATCATAGCGGAAATCGTGCTTAGGCTGGCGCTAAAAACACCGGAAACGATAAAACCAACCACTCCAGGTGATAAATTCTCCACGGCGAAATAAGGCAATATTTTGTCATAGGTCGAAATTTTTCCGGAAACAACGGGATCGCAATCTTTATAGACCGCGTAAATTGATAATCCGGCGAAGCATGATAAAAAGCCTACCAAGAAGACGAATGGAACACATAATAATAGCGCATTTGTAGCCATTTTTACGTTTCTGCGGGAATAAAATACGATTGTCATGTATACAAAAACATTTATTTTAAACGGATATTTAATAATCTAGTAATTAATATTTCTTTATTTACTTTCTATATTTTTATGTTTTTATATTGCATATTATTTGTTTAATTATATAAAATTTAATTCTAATTAATTTATTTAAAATTTATATTTTTGGTATCTTTGATAACATGTGAATTTTAGCTTTAGATTTCTTTTCGAAAGTTATTATAATAAAAAAATTTGATTGGTTATTAAAGCTTTAAAAAGAAGAAAAGAAAGGATGTTAAAAATCTTTATTGTGAAATATGAATATATATTGACGTACTTAACAGTCATTAAACGTTGAACTTGCACCTGATTCACCCCCATATATGCCAAATTTATTGATCCTCCTCCGATTAAAAGACTCCACCACGTGTATTGTACAGTTGGATCTAAAGATGCTCTAAATAACAAAAGCATTAGTAGTTCGATTATTTTATTTACTTCATTATTCATTGTACCATCGACTTATTTTAATTACTCAGAAAAATGTGTACGATCTCCCTCTTGTGCTATTCGCCAAATGGTACCGATTCCTCCGTCGATGTTCTGGGCAATAGTGATAATAATGATGAAAAGAGCGATTATCATAAGCAAGCCCTGGAAGATGTCGGTGATCAAAACCGCTTTGATGCCACCTAACGTGCAATAAATGGTACAGATTGTACCGAGTACCAAAATGCTCATGGTACTAGACAAGCCTGTGGTAGCTTCGAGAGCTAACGCAGGAGCGTACAGTACCACTCCGGTAAATAACATTGTTTGTATAAAATTAGCTGCGCTTACGAGCAACCGCATGTTCAATCCAAATCGTTTTTCCAGATACTAAAAGAAAAAAAAATGATATACAAAAAGAATTATATCACGAATCTGAAGAAATATACATATATTCGTCAAATGCTTTTTTCCTATAATCATTTAGGTACAATCTTATGAAAGATTTAAATTAAATATAAAAAATTTTGTTCAAAGTTTGGTCGAATTATTTTTGAAAAGTTTAATTTACATTTTCAAAATAATTTTACAAATTTTTAAAGTCTTTACCTTTTCTTTGTTTAAAATTTGGGAAACAGATTTAATTTATTTCATTATAATTTTGCGTGTTGATAAATGATGTAGGTGATCTAAGAGCATTGAAGTATTGTTTATACTTAGTAAACGATACCGAATTACTCATGCAGCAATTACCTTATCCGATATCGTAAGACTATTACCTCATAAATGCTTATAATCTTCAGCTCGAAAAAGACTGGTAGATAACAAAAGGCCATAATTGGCACGACGTAAATCCCGGTGCTATACAATAATACAATCATCAGGCCTCGGATGTAACTTTCCCCATTTATTCCAAGCATAGTAATTCCTGATACTTGGGAAGCCATCATTGCTATTGAGAACGGTAAGATACCTAATGAGTTGTCCGCGGAGAAGTATTCCTATCGATGATAAATGTGCGATTGATTAAATAGCAGTCTCATATAAAGGAAATCATTTATACTACTGAACATTTATTAAAAGATTCTCCGCCTGTTTATTACTGATGCTCCATAATTTACGCGAATAGTAATTTTTATTGCAAAATGTAATTGATCGCATGTATGTATAACGACATTGATATGCCATATGCGATTATCGCGATTGCATTGGTTCAATGACGAATTGATCCTTTTCATAGAAATTGATTTTTTTTATAAACTAACCGCTGCAGTACGTTGTCGACCACCGCTGAATCGGTAGTAGAGTCCGATTATGACAGAAACTGACATAATTACGCCGATCACAAGATAGTCTTGCCATTGCAATATGTTAGTTTTGTTGCCTCCAATAAATGTCTATAAATAAATTTCTTAAATATTTTAAAATTTATAACCAAACTTTCAAAAAATATGTCTATTGTATATAAAATAATTATTAGTGTTTAATTATTATTACTTACATTATTAGTATCCATTCTGTAAAATTTACACCACCCACTTTATGAAAGATTTAACTTCAATCGTGTCACTTCAATTTTTTAAATATCGACCAAAATGAAAGATTTATGCGACTTCTTTGACACTTTGAAAACTCAAAGAGCACAATGTTTCAAATGTTCATGAGCGTTCGACAAGGTCTCACTGACGAAGGTGTCCATCGAAGTACAGTCCGTCTGGCATACGATATTTTGTTAAGATTACAATAACTTTTTTGTTTATCTTAATTGATTTAAATTTTATTTTATTATTTGGAGCTCTAGTTGCGCCAATTTTTGCTTCAGTTACAACAGTACCGTTTAAAGTGCCGTCTTGTCATTGTCGAATCAAGCCAAGTTGTGTTCAGGAACATCACTCGTTGGTATGCTTCAATGATTTTAATGGAAAAGTAGTGGGGATACCGTGTACCCTTGAATGTTGTGTTCCCAAACGACAAAGTAACACACTGGCACATATCGATTTCTTTTGTTTTTTTCAACGGGTGATTTGATGGCACTCGGTATGATTCTCTCTACGTTTCCATGATCTTACCCGAATGCATAGCGAGTACGTACTAAATTTTCTGAACGGCTTATTAGTGTGTAGTAGTGGCAGTTACATTCACACGAGTGAATACTTCTGAACAGTCCCACATGTTATTATTCACTTCAGACCCTTTTCCGTCAATCAGTGCTCGTTACGAATTAGCGCAGAGCCGAAGCTACCGTCAACAAATTTTTTTCGAGATTATCGGCACATATCACGGTGAACTGTCTTTAATTTAGCACACTTAGTTTGGTTTACTTTATAATTAAATAACTGTTATAATTGTAGAAGTCGGCAACATAAATAATGCTCGTTAAACGAATGTTCGTGTAAAATATTTTAATAACATGTCTTTTTCGTTAATATTAATCTTATTATTAATATATCAATAATAAATAATAAACGCTGTAATATACATGCATTTTATTGCCATAAAAAAGAATAAAATTATATTACAATATTATATGCCACATAATAAAATTCTGCAAGATATGAATAATAAATAGCTGCAGTATTTATATACATGCACATCTGTTAAATCCGTTTACATATATAAAAATAAATTAATCAATTAAACATCAACTACATAGCACAATAAGTTTTAATTATAATGTTTCTTACAATTTTATGAATGTTTATACAGGCAGTCAATTATTATTTTTATTTTTAGATTATCCTGTTTGATTTGATAAGATATCACATTTTAAATAATTAAGAGTTATTTAAATTCATAAATCATAAAATGATTTTAAATCTTCCAAAATAAAGAGTTGACTGCCCGTGGTGTAACGTGGGTCCTGACGTCGCTGTTTCATCTTAATGGCCAGGCATGGTACAAACAAATCTGGATCGTGTTCGATATTATCTCCGCCTTGGATACGCTGAATTATGATACTCGCCACATATCCAACTATTAGAGTAATTACCAGTCCGATCGGGGTATACCATAAGTAGGAGATGCGATATAAGTAGGAGTACTCTGACGGATCTTGTATAGTACTGTAAAAAAAGAGTGATTTATGAAAACTAAATTAAAAACCATTCCATGAATGTGTTTGTAGTTTAAATGCTGAATAATTAATTTTGTAATATTTTTCTTTCTTGTAGTATTATACTTTCTCCATTTTCTCTGTTTTGTAATACAAAGTACCTAATTAGCAAAACATCTCCCTTCTTAGTGATGAAAAACATTATTTGCACTTAAATGATACTCGCAAGAAACGTATTTATTATTATTATCATCTACCATTTCCGAGATTATTTCAATTAGATCTGGTTGTCCATCTTTACGTCTCTTTGAGGTAGCCTTTGAATTTTTTGCCACGTTGAAAATAGACCGGTCAATTTAAACAAATTCTTGCCGACAAAGAGAAAGCTATAATTTATCTAATCCCGCTAATAACGGCGCAACGAGGATTCCGCGAGACAGCCGTAATTTCAGTTTATTAACGGTGCAATTAGCGTTATTTACCACCGTGGGAATGCCGAATAGCAAGCTTATCGTCTATGAGAAAGCGACAAGCGTGAAAGAAATCAGGAAGCGGCGCTTAACTCTCAACTAATTACAGCGAGACGAGATATCTTCGCGCGTATAGCAATATTGACGTACGAATTTCAAAGAGTCGCGATAAGACGATTTACAGCGCGTCGATAATTCATATTCTAATCACGACGCGATACTGGCCGTGCGTCGTCGGGCCGTTTATTCTCCCTGTTTATGCTCGCTCGAGTCGGTCTACGACGAACGAGATAAATGACTTGCAATTGTAAATATATATTACATTTATTCTCGAAAGTGTTGTAATGCTAATACCTGAACGTTACGCAGCGTAAAAGGTGAAACTTTTAAGTTTAAAGGAAATGTTTTGCCATGAATATCTAAAGTATAAAATCTTTGATTTTTTTTTAAGTACTTGAAAAATATATACGTTACATCAAAAATATGTCAAAAAATATTAGACACTTGGATAAATACAGAATAACAGATGTAGAAATTATTTACATCTGTCAAACCAATTAATATTTATGCCTCTTGGATAAATCTATTTTCAAAGCCATTTGTATTACATAGTTTTTATACTATGTATAATATTTCTTTTTTATCATTATCTGGAAAAGCGACTTAAATTGTACAATTGATAAAATATGACTAAATATGACTAACCTAATTTACCAATTTTGAAAATATATACATTAAAAATTTTAGTATTACACAAGAAGACGATTTTAAATATTATATAAGTTTTAATAGTTTATTTTAATATAACCAAAAAATATAATGCGCACCTTCAATATTTATAAACAATATCGAATATCGAAATGTCAATTTTGCGTTTTCTGAGAATGTCTTACCTGTTAAAATTCATCTCTTCAATAAGAAAGATTTTTGTAGAATTTGCACAATTCTCGATAGATACAGGTAACTTTGGAATTGGTGGCTTAGGTTTCCCGAAAGCGGCCACCAAGCAGATGATTAACGACGTAATTGTGCCAATAATAGTTCCTTTCTCATTAGCTCTTTCACTAATTATTCCAAGAGTAAAGGTACCTAAAATTGGTCCGCCAACAGCCAGATGAATGCTAAGGGCAAAGGCGACTATTTCACCCACTACTTCTGCAAAAAACGCTAAATTCATGCACATAAAGCCGTTTACAACGGTAAGAATTTTGGCTATTAAAGCAGCTTTTCCGTCAGAAATATCCTTCCCAAATTTTCGGTATAGTGGCTTTACATGATCTTCGAGCGCCACTGCGGCTAACGAATTTATCATAGCGGAAACTGTGCTCAGGACGGCGCAGAAGACACCAGAAATAATAAAACCAACAATTCCAGGTGGTAAGTTTCTCGCCGCGAAGTAAAGCAATATTTTGTCATAGGACGAAATTTGTTTGGAGGCAACAGGATCACAATCTTTGTAGATTGCATAAATTGATATTCCGGCGAAGCATGTTAAAATACCTGCCAAAGAGATGAATGGACCGCAAAAAAACAGAGCATTCATGGCCCCTTGTGCGTTTCTGCGGGAAAAAAAAGAAATTTTGATATACATATACAGTAGCAGAAAGAAACAAATAATTAATAAAATAACATATTTAATATCTTTATTTTTTAAATTACTGTCTAAACTTTATTTTATTATATTTTATATTTATATTTATTTATAATTAATATTTTATATTAAGATTTATATTTTTGATAACTTTGTTTATTCCTTAATTGCTTCAGGTTCTTTTTTCGAAAGCAATTATGATGAAAGAAATTTTAAATATTTTATAAAGTTTCAAACGCAAAAGTTTACTGTGTAATGTATGATATACATAAACGTACTTAGCAGTCTTTATACGTTGAAAGTGCATTTGGTTCACCGCAAGACTGGTCAGACATACTGATCCTCCTCCAAGTAAAAGACTCCACCACGTGTAATGTACAGTTGGATCTAAAGACACTCTAAATAAAAACAACATTAGTAGCCTTATTATTTTATTTTATTTATTATTTATTGCGTTATCATAACTTACTCCAACTTACTCAGAAAATTGTGTACGATTTCCCTCTTCCGCGATACTCCAAAGGCCACCAATTCCTCCGTCGACATTCTGGGAGGCGACAATGATAATGACAAGGAGAGTGATTAGCATAAATAAGCCCTGCAAGACGCCGTTCATCAAAGTCGCTTTGATGCCACCAAATGTGGAATAAAAAGTACAGATCATAGCGAGTAAAAAAATACTCGTGGTACTAGGCAAGCCTGTGGTATCTTCGAGAGCTATTGAAGGAAGGTACAGCATTACTCCGGCCATTAATGTCGTTTCGAAGAAATAAATCACGCTTACGAGCAACCGTATATACAACCCAAATCGCTGTTGTAGATACTAAGAAAAAGAAGATATGCAAAAAGATTATATCACACATAGCTCATGAAATATATTTATCCAAGTTGCATTTCTTATAACTGTTTAGAAATAAATTTATTGAAGATTTAAATAAAGAAATAAAACAAATTTTGGGGTTCAAAATCTTTCAAAAGATTAATTTCTACTTCCAAATTAATTCTATAAATTTTTGAATTGATCCTCCACTATTTCTCTATTTAACATTTGACCGATTTAACTTATTCGAATCACAAGTTTGCACGACGTTAAATGATATAAGTGGTCTTAGGATATTGAAATATTGCTTAGAGTAGTAAACGATATTGCTCATGTAATCATGCAACAATTACCTCATAAATGCTTATGGCCTTCAGCTTGAAGAAAACTGGCAGATAACAAAGGACTATGATGGGCACAACGTACATGTCGGTCAGGTACATTAGTACAATGAATAGACCGCGGATGTAACTTTCCCCACTCTTTCCAAGCATAACAAGTCCTGATACATAGGAAGCCATCATGGCGACTGAGAGGGGTAAGAAACCTATAGAGCCATCCGCGGTGAAGTATTCCTGGAATAATTGTGCGATCAGTTAAACAGCAGTTTCGTATAGAAGAAATATCATTTGCATTATGGAACGTTTCCTTAAAGAAATTTTTGCCCGTTACTATTGCAATAGTTCAAATCAAACAACGTAAATTATATTGCTCTACTTTTTAAAGAAAGATTTTTCTATTGTTATTATTTAATTATATTTAGCAAAATACTGAAATAGGATCTATCTAAATACGTGATTTATAACTAAGATAGCCGTGTTCTTAATTAAAATGTCAGTTTAAATCGATCTTTAATTAAATTATGGTAAATGTTACCAGCATCCTTTGGAAAATTAGTTAGTAGAATAATTATTTATATGCACTTTTTCCTTAAGTATATACGAAAAATAAGATAAGAGAGTAGATACAAGTTCTATACGCTATATAATACGTCAGGTAATCAAACTCGTTTTATCTTTTGATTACGATAGAAGTTTGAATGAATTTATCGCTAGACATTTAAAATTTATATATTATCGATTAACGCTTCTCGAGTTATTGAGCTGAATTGTAGCAACAGTTAATTAACAAACATGCGGAAAATCGATCAGGATTTAATTTATTATCGATTGATAGCCTATAATTTACGTGAATAATAATATTTATCGCAAGATTAGATCAGTCGATTGATGCGTAAGATGATAGGCATAGATATGATTTGCGTGCAGATTATCGCGATTGAATTAGTTTAATGACAAATTGATCCATCGCGTAGCAGTTGATTTTTTTTGGAAACTGACCTCTATACTACGTTGTCGTCCACCGGTGAATCGATAGTAGAGCCCGATAATGACGAAGATTGACATGGTTGTGCCGATCACAAGGTAATCTTGCCATTGCAAGCTGTCAACTTCGCCGTCATAAAATACCTATAAATAAGTAACAATAGACATAACAGTAACATTCTTTTTTTATTACGATTTATTGAAACATTGTTAGTAAAAATCTTAAGCATAGCTTCATAATTTTGAAAAATGTTTGGATAACAACGTGAAAATAACGAAATTATTAGGTGTGTAAATAAATTTGGTGTCTTTTGCAAAATTCAAATTTTTATTTATAATTCAAAATTAAAAAATATATCTTCATTATTTAATATAATTTTGATTTACTTTGATTAATTATCAAATTCTAGCATGAAAAAAATACAAAGAAATGCTATGTATGCTTCTTGTCACCAGCCATCGCGAATACAACTGATTTTTGAGATTTTGATTTCCCTTATATTTGTTACATACCTGAGGTATTTTGTAAACAGAAATGATGTCTTTTAAAACTGCTATAAAACAAGAAAATATTTTAATTAAGAAATTGGTAATTTGAAACGAATAAATTTAGAGGCACCAAATTAATCTCCACACTTAGCATTGGGTTGGAACAAATGTTTGTAGCGGCACATATGTGATTGAATAAATCTATGTACAAATATTTAAACGTTATCTTTAAATTTGACTTAAAAATGTTAAGAATTTTTGTTTCAGCTCAATATTTTTTTTAATATTTTAAAATTTTTAATAAAGATTATAAAAACGAGCCTGCTTTATATAAGATAACTTTTGTTATTTAGTTATCATTTATATACACAGAAAAAAAATTAATATTAAATCAACAATTTATTGTTTCATGTATAAGCAAAAATATAAAATCTTGGAAAAATTTATAATCTTAAACAGACATAATTTGCTCAGTTGAAGAAAATTTTTCTCTTTGTGTAAACCAATTATGTTTGCTTAAGATTGTACATTTTTCCAAGAAGATTTTATATTCTTTCTTACATATGAAACAATGAATTGTTGATGTGATACTAAATTTTTTTCTGCGTAGTATCTAGAAGTATGTGAATCGAGCATTTGTGAGATAGGATTGAATTGAATCGAATCTTTGATAGTATGTTTGAAATCGAATCTAATTTGAAATTTTTACATTCAATCGAATCTTATCTTTTTAATTCCAATAAAGAATCGAATTCAATAATCAAATTTTTCCATTGCATACTAATTTAAGTAATAAAATATTTTTGATGGCATTGCAAATTTTTTCCAATTCGAAAACAAATTGCATTGAATTTATTACGATTCCATTCAATTCAATTCGAATTTCAACTATTTGCACATCTATAGTACTTACATTATTAGTACTTACATCCATTCTGTAAAATTTACACTATTTACTTGACAAAAAATTGAATTTTAATCATGCCACTTAAATTTTTGAAATTTCCACCAAAGTAGAAGATTTACGTGACGTTTTAACACTTTGAAAACTTAAAACACAAAAATCCAAATGTTCATGAGTGTTCGACAAGGTCTGACTGACGAATGTGGTTGTTTCCATTGTGTCGGTTTCTCATGCTGCAAAACGCATGAGAATTATTATGTAAGGAATTGCTTGGCAACTTTAGCGTTAAAGCACGCAAACTAGAGATTTCTTCAGAAAATAAGATTTCGTAATATCTAACGTACGTAGTCACTATTAATATGTTGTTTAGCATTAAGTGATCGTCTGTTAGATTCAACGTTTGATTATCACGTTATGATTACCACGATGAATATTAATGAAAATAAAAACCAAGTTCTATGACGAAATATATCTGAATAAGTTTATTGTGAAAAATGTACGTATGTGATGGATAGTAATATTAAATACAGATGTACACTTGAAATATATTGAATTCTGAAGAAAAAATTTATTACGATTATCGATTCAACCTCAATTTAATCTGCCGTAGACGATATCGTTCAAGATGAGTATTTTCACACGCTAGTTAATGCAATGGATCAATTCACTTAATAGCAATGAAAACGAAAAGAGCCAGGTAGAAAATATACGAACCGATAGATACGTTTACTTACAATGTTAATTAAATAATAAACATAATCAAGTCTGTTTAAAAGAGTATGTCTTTGCCAATATTATATCGTTCAACACTTGTATTTCTAGCTTACGTTATTAAATTTTTGTTTGGACTAGTTATGAGTTTCTAGCGTGCATATTCTGATCTTAAACTTCAATACATGTAGCTTATATTCTTCAAAATAAGAAGACAAGAATAAAAAGATGTTATATAAGATAATAATGATATGATGATGAAATTAGCAAAACTTATTTTGTGTACAAGACATTCGAAGATGCCGAGTGCAGTTTTTGTTATACATTCACTATCACATCAACATAATAGTTATCTGTATAATTGTGTTCTTATTGTGATATTTCTTTGTATTACGTAAATATTATTTTAAGAACAAAGTTGTTTTGCAAAAATGCATGAATCGGTGATATGGAAATAGATACAGATAATAGATTGAAATTTGCTTAAAATTATGACGCACGATTAAATAATTACCATTTATGGAAATGTCTATATTAACATTTGAATTAAATATAGTCTTTTTAACAGCACTTTTTACTTTCCTAATTTTAGTTATAAAATAATTTAACAGAAAAAAGGGAGGAACAAGGGTTAGAAATGTTTTAGTTTTAGAAAGTTTAAAAATGCTAAGAAAAATGAATCCATTATTCTTGTTACACGTTTATTTTGGCGCGTATTCTCTCGCTTAAATTTATTTCTTCCGATAGCTAGTTTGTTTGGCACAATAATAGTTAATGACAATCCCGTTTAAGCGTTGACTAATTTCCGACATTGTTATTGGTCTGTTGACCGTGTTGTTTTACGCGAATAGCATTGCCGATAAAAGAGGGGAAAAGAACTGCGGACAAAAGAGGATCAGGGAGAGTGAAAGAGAAGAGGATAGCATAGGGGAGAAAAAGAGGAACTCGTAAGTGGCGAATTCCCGTCATTAAGTCGTTAGCCGGACGACAGCAGACTAACTGGCTGCTGAACTTGATCGACCAATCGTTGACCCCCACGGTCAATCGAAATTTACCGTGTGTTAAGCACTCTTGTTCCACGTAATTCGCCGATATTATCCGGATGCGTAGACCGCTTTCGATAATTTGACGAGGGAAAGTATAACGGCCGTGAAGCAGCTGAGCGGTTCAATTTCGAGGTAGTCCAGGGGTTAATGTAAATTTTGCTCGCAAGTCAATTATTTGGAAAGTCATGTATTCGCTATTACGATCCATGTTCTTTATTATGAATATTTTTTTGCATTATATGTAACTAGAAATTTTTAAAGAGATATCTCGTTTTTAAAATATTTGACAAAATTATTTTCTACTTTTGTGCTTTCCTGAAGAGAACGATTGTCTTCTCTCTAAAGAGAAAAATGCCATATTTTAATATTTGAATAAAAATGTACTTGATTATAAAGTACATTCGTGTAAATAAATCAAACTGTTGCGGAGCACTAATTGATCCACTAATTGATCTTGCTTGTTGTGCGTGATTATGAATTCTGAGAAGCATCGACGTCAAGTCTTTTCACACCTATCGTGTGTACCCAGAGATTAACGTCATTATTTTGATATAGGTGTTAATTAACTTAACGTACATTTAACGATTCTCGTTGGTCCCTTGAAGTTTGTGAAATGTATGAATCCAGTTTTTGCTTTCTCTTTCAATGTATGTACGAGGCGAAGTATAATATTTTTTCCGTTAAACAATATGCATAAATCTTATGTCGCCATCAAGATTTTAGTTTTAATCTTTGATAAATTGAAATAAACTTAAATATTTTTTGCTTCCGCACAATTTTTTCTCCGAAAATATATTTTTTAAAATTAAGTTATTTTTAGATTATATTTAAATATCTGATCTTTATTTAATAAATAAACAAAATCATATGATTGTCGTAAAAGTTGCGCATCTGGCTAAGATCCAGGTTCAAAACCAGAACATTTCAGATTTTTAATTGATCGTTATCCCTCGAAAGGCAATGGCATTCCACCGAGAGTACCTTTGCAAGAAAGTCACCATGAAACATGCATGCTCATGCATCAAATGGAGACCACGATCTTTAGTCGTGAAGGACCGACTTGAGAGAGAAAATGCATTGTAATACACACAAAGGTGTTCCATTGCATCGAAAGGTGTCGGAAATTACCGTTATTTGATTCGCCTGTAAGCCGATCTGATAATACCCGCGTGCGAGCGAGTTGATTCCCATAATTAATTCCAATCATTAATTAATAACGAGATGGCTGATCCCCTGTCTCATGATTGTGGTATTCGACTCAATTCGTGCGTGGTGCTACGCTTCGTCTACCGTGTTGTGCTCTTAATTAATCCAATGTGTTAATGCGAGGGGAACGTAATAGTCACAAGGATCAATTCCAAGAATTAATTTCTTTATATTTTTAGGAAGATTAAATACATATCTAATTGTACATAACATTGATATGAAAGAGTAGTTTTTGATATAACAGAATGTAACGAAGAAAATAATTTTTTCTGTAAAATTACATTCTTAAATGCATATAAAAAATATTTTTGGTGAAATTTGCTAAGACAACGCTATCTGTCTGAGACATTGTCTGGATATCAGTTGCTGTCACAGTCGACGTGTAACATAATTAGATTTATTGTCGTAAAGTCTAAATTCTGATTCAGAATCATATGATCCTGCTTCTTCATTTTCGCTCGTCGAAGCATTTTTACTCACGTATTACGTATATTTAAATCATCTGAGCTCATCAAGTATCAGATTACTGCAATACAGCCATACATTTTTATCGTGCTTTAATCAGTATAAATATAAAAAATGGTTATCGTTGATCTCATTTTTGCATGAATATTATTTTTCTTATTGTATCATATTTAACGATTCATTCATTTATACATTAAATATTACGAAAGATGATTCACAAGTTTTCATATGTCATGACTCATGTGAATAAATGCACTAATAAACATGGGATCACAGAGGCGTGCAAGTGCAATTAAAAATAATGCAAATTATTGTTTTAATAATCCCGTATTGCGGAAACGGCTGGCATTCGCATGTAATATTCCAAGCATTTTGACTTACGTAAAAAGATTTGAAATTACAGCTTATTAAAAGGCTCTTTACCCGCACACAAAAGCACATAAATACTAATATTAACAATATTTTAATATTACACAATATATTGTTAAAATATTCAAAAGCATAATTTTCAATATCTTTATTTTTTTTAGTGCGTTGATTTACAATGCATTTATAATATCAAATAATATTAAACACACGTGCACATATAACACGTATTTCGATACGGGACATTACGTTTTTCTCACATTAATCGTGTCTGGGAAAACTTTGTAGATTAAGCCATCCCAAAAGTTTATATTAACAACAACCGTTAGTCTTCATCAAGTCGTGCAAGTGTCAATTGGTTTCTTTGATATCATCGCATAGCTCGCCATAACTGGAAGATGCGGGCATTGCTATGAGTTCCAGGGGACGACAAAAAATTTATGGGTCTCCTCAGTGCGCGCGGCATGTAGTTCATTACGAAAGCTGTCTATTAAGTTAATTAACAAAGTCGTGCGCTCTTCCCCAGTGGAGGTTAAGGAAATGCGAAGGCCTCTTTTTTTTTTCTTTATCATGCAACACACGTATCGTCGAGCGGCAAACTTGCCGTGGAAAGTGGAATATGACAAGACCGTGTATTAAAATTCCTGTATGCGTCGCGGCGCTGCGCGCTGGTTAACACAACTAACGAAGTGTGGCGAGCGACGATTTTTCGACGATGCACGCCGGAATGTGCCAATCTACCGTGATGCATAGTTTAATGGATATTCGAAATCGATAAACTGCTAACGTTAAGCAAATTTGCATTTGATGCAGTTGACGTTCTGCAACTACGAATATCGAATCGAAATCAGTGAAATTCAATAGTCATTTGAAACGAGAGAAAAGATGCAATTTAGTAACATTAAATCTTTCTGTATGCTTTAACGCTGAATATTCTTATGTACTTTTTGCACTATATTTATTTAATCGATTATTTAACTTATTAATTCGTCTCAACAGTGCCAATGTTATCAGTTTAAAGTTAGTGATTATAATGATTATCGACTTATCGACATTATTATGAAAATGACTAGATTATTAGAATAATATTCTTGCTCTTCTAGTAACTTTTGGAAAAAAATCTTTATCATAATAAAAGTTATGAAATTGAAACGGCTTACTGTCATGTAAGATGCATGAATTATCTGAAATAAAAAATTAAAAGAAATTTTTAATTTATAGAAATTCTTAATGTATAATATATAATCTATATGAGTTAATGTAATTGTTCGAGCTAGTTAAAGTTGATTTTTACAAAATTTTGAAGAAGAAAAAATTTGTCTTTTTTCACGATTTTTTTTTTATCAAAAGAATCGAAACGTTGGAATTTTTATTCGATTGTAAATTGAACGAGGGAGAAACATTGTTGTGAATATCTCCCCAAAAAAATTTTGTGTCAATCACATTAAAAATAGATGAGTTATTGTGTCAATAGTCTATAAAAGTTAATAAAAGTTGTTGCAAGTTTTGTCTTTTACCTTTAATTTGCTTTCTGTCTCGAGATTTAAAAAATGTCAAAGAAATAATTGACATTTTAAAGTCCAAAAGAAAAAAATCCTTTTAAGAGAAAATGTAATAGAGATTTAAAATAGCAAACATATTAATGGAGATTTATTACTATTAAACATTATTACATGCTATGCCGAAAGAATTGATACATGAAACGCTTGAATGCGTTTTCACGTATTACCATGGTTATGTTTTGCATTGCGACACGGAATATTCAGATCCGCAGTGCACCTGCCACTAGAAACGTTTCCGACCGCCGCCGCACCGGTGCGGCATCACGCAACAATCACGCTGTTACGTCAAACGACATTCCCAACAAATTCTTTCTGTCGCAATTTCGATCTGCCGCGTTCGATATATCGAACGACAATCACTCGTGATCAAGGCTGTACGGGTGCGGTCACACCGTTTAATTGTATCAAATTACGTGGCTCGAAGGAAAAAAAAACGAGGCAAAGTATACACGAAAGCATTTGATGCCATCTCCGGTGCACGCTCAACGAACAAATATTTAAGAAACGCATCTTTTAATTAGATAAATTATTTTATTCTACAGAAAGAACAAAATGAATCGATGAATCGCTCGTCGTAAAATTTCCTTTTGAATGCGGTCGCATCGGATGACATTATTTCCGATTTCGTGCACAACAACGGCAATTGTTTGTTGATTGATTTATTGAATACCGTCGACATGCTACGTTGTTAACAGATGTCGATACAAATACAGATAAAATACAAAATACACAGATCAATTTAAATTATTAAATCTTGTAACAGTTATATAATGTTTGTTTTTTATCGATTTTATTGAAGAACGAAGTTACGATTAAATTATTATTTTTTAAACATTATTGTATATAAAAGAATTGATTGATAAATTTTTATGAAAATTCTATTTATTTCTTTGAAATTATTTTAAAATTGTCAAATCTGGTATACGAGTAAAGTTACTCTCTCTTTGTTACGCTTGTATAGTACAACTGTCGCCCTTATAATTCACTCATATCCGCAATCTCATGTGACCTAGTCAATAGCAAGTAAGGGGCTCAACAATTACAAGCACACGCTAGATCGTGAAGTATGAGACGTCTAGGAATACAAATTGCCGTCAGGCGGTCGACTGATAGAGCATCAATTTCCTTGCAAATTCTCGCGGCGATTACATATTTTCCAGGCACGCCTCGTTATACATTACTTTATCGTTGCATCATGAACTCAAAGTGTTCATTGACTTAGCGGTCAAGTTGTATTTGCGTCATAAATAAAGTAGCTGGATTTTGCACGCTTAATGCAGTGCATTAATCTCGCATCCTCATTTCGGTTGCCGCGGAAAAGGCCAGATATTAGCATTATTATTTTCACTCACAATTTAAAGAAACAAGACATCATTTGAAAGAAATGTAATTTTTGCAATTTTATTATCTAGAAAAATGTTCTAATTTAATATAATAGTTTATTCTTAACATTTTATATAGAATTACAAGAAATGTTTATTTCACAAAATATATCAATGTTCCTTTATATCATTTTACTGTTACGGTACAGCCAGGATGCGGACAAAAGAGATTTATGTATGGTACATTTATCATTCTTTGAACGTCGCCATTAAAGTTTACAGTTTCGAATAATTTCTGTGCTATCTTTTTTATCGTGCGTGCGAATGCTTCATCCTCGTGCCGTGATCGATAATGCGGCACCGCGAGATCGCGAGACTTGACGTCGCCTGTGTTTTCCTCGCGACACGCGCGACCGTCTGGCGACTGGCGATCTGACATTCTCCGTCTAAAACCTTATGAGCTGTCTGTCTGAAGCCTAATTATCTACGCCAAGTCGCAGTAGGCCATGTACGAGAGTCACGTGATAATGACAGGAAACGTGTTGGCACAAGAGAAATGCGCTCTCGAACGGTTCTCGACGGCATCGCGTGACTTTTGATAACGACAATCTCCCATTCAATTGCTGCTCCACTAGGCGTCAAAAATGATATCTTCCTGATGATGAGTGTTATTAGGAAATTTCGCACATGAGAATTATTTCAGGAATGTGTTCGATTGCCACGCGGATCGTGATAACTCAATCAACACAAGAGAGTAATTTTTGATGGTACGCTTCGATAAATAACACAATGAATAGAGTCTGCGATTCACAATGGTTAAATCTGATTATTTTACGTCAAGCGTGTCAAATAATATTATTTTTTCGTCTTTGTTAGGGGCACTGGAAGATGTCGTTTTTACAAATAATAAGTTTTGTTAACATTATGTAATTTTAATATTTTAAGTTTAATAATTTATTATTTATTTCATAAAATAATCGCCATCATTTTCTATGATAATTATTCACTTATTTATTTGTTTATTTATTTATCGAAACAGCTAACAGACTTTGATTCTGTAACATAACATTCGCTCGCATAACCGCAACAAAAAGTTAGAGTATTAGGATGGAAACTATTTTCTCATCCACTGCATTCGGACTGTCATCTTTTCTCATCATCGAAGCATTTCTTACGAGAAAAAAACTTTGTAAAAGTTTCTTTGAGAACGCTTCCTTGAGAAAAGAATTAAAAATTAAATCAGTTGACGAGCATCATAGAAAATAATGACGATTATATAATTGAATAAATGAATTACATTAATAAATTACATAATGTTTACATTCTTTATAAAAACGACTATTTTCTAATTCCCCTAATACTAGGTTGTACATTTATAGATATCGGATAAGAGATGTACAATAATAAACATTCACTGTTGGAAAATAATATCGCAGGCATGTTTCATTTGGTGATTCAATCAGCTAATGGCTATACTTTCGAAATATCTTTCGGTCGCAGAAAGCAATGAATTTTGAACTTGTTCTGCGCGTTTGACAGCGCAGTTAGAAGTGGATATGTGCGACCTCGAATCCACCCGCAGCGAATCCGATGACGACGCTGACGATAACCATATCTCCTTAATGGATCGGCTTAACAAGTCAAATTACATGTCTGCTGGTCGCTGTTGACGTTACTTCTAAAAATGTATTGGGGGAATGTTGTTCTGCCAATCGATATTGACTGACAGGGTGATTTACAAGCTATTCAGCGCGCTGCCGATCTATCGTTGATACACAGCGAACACGAATCACTATTGTATTTCTTTTCCATAGCTTTTCCCTTTCCGTAATACACTATTTATAGAAGCCCTGGAAATAAACCGTTTTTCATGCTGTCATTCATAATTGCTGACGTAACGCCCCGATACCGGGAACTGTATTTTATTTGTTGAAAGGAGAGATAAATTACATTTTTAATTATCTTCTCCCATTTAAAAGAGTAATTAAATTTTATAATACGTGATTGCCATTTATAAAGAAACAGTCATTGACAAATGTAGCGTATAAACTTTATAATTTTTGTAAATTTTTGCAATGATTAATATTTATTTAGTTTAAAAAAGTATTTAACATAAGTTTATCATACTTTCTGCAATCAAAAGTTATATATTTATGTATTACGTTAAATTTAACCTTTTTATTAAAAACAAGATAAGAAAAGCGTTGTCAAATATATCATATTGCTCGAATAAAAAACTTTTGTACTAAAATCCAAGTCGTCTCATGTGCTTAGATTGATGTCTTGGTTTTGTTGATGACTCGTGTACAATATTTTTTTTTTAATACAAAAATACAATCGTGTGACGTGCTAACTACAAACGTTGTATATTAAATAATTATAAAATAAATAATTATAACATGTTTATATTTTAAATTTTTTATAAATTTTGTTATATAAAGGACATAAAAAGTTATACATATCAATTACAAGAATGTGATATTAATGTATTTTTATTATTAATGATGATTTTATAGACTTTTAATACTAAATCAAATTATATTCTATTTTTATTTATTTGTAATCTGTCATCAAGAAGATAATCTGTTATTTGTTATCGTGAACTTTATGATTCTTAATTATAAATGTTTAATTATGTTTTGTAGTTTTTATTATTTATATTTAGTTATATATAAACATGAAATTAAGTAAATGGCGCACGTGTAGCGCGCGCTTGTGTTGTTCTAGTATATATAAATAAATAATGAACAAATATATGTATGATGTCAGTGTACATTTTATACTGCATTATAGGGTATTATCATCTTACAATTAGTGTAATTATTGCGAAATTTTTACTTCTCAATTTATGATGCCATCATTGTACAATGCTTGCACATTGTGTCTCTCGGGATAAATTACTTTATGGATATTACGTTACTGTTCATTAATATTTATTAGAATAACCTACTTTCTTCTATTAAGTTTGTTTTTACTAACTTTTTTATATTTCCTGCCATATGTGTGTATGCACTTAATTTTTGAATTTTAAAACGAAATTTACGGAACGATACTCTTCACGTTTTTTTTACGCGCTAACTTTTATCATTATGAATCAAAATACCAGCTGTCAAATAGCTGTCAAAATGTCAAATTTAAAACGAAACCAATGACATCATGATTCACCATTTCATGCAAGTAAACGAGCGCTAATGTATCGAAAATATGAACCGTACTTACATAGACGACGACGTATCTTAAATGAAAGCTTTAAGCTTTAGATTTTGCGTCGCAATATCTCTGCTCGTAGGGCACGTAGAAGAAAAATAAAAACACTTTTATTATGTAATTCAAACATAAACTATCGATTGACCTTACTCAAAACTTGATCGATTCAGTCGTTATTGAAATCCGATAATTTCGAGTGCTCGCAATTCGCCGATTCGCGTAAAGAGACGCGAGCGGTCTCGCGTTGTGCATTCACTTCGCACGAGACACCGGGTCTTCTGATTTTATCCTTCTGTTGAATTATGCGATGATAAAATTACCGGATACTGCATAATAAGATAAATCTTGGCAGTAGGATGAATCTTGAAGTCTATTCTCAATGATAGTTTGTCCTTGAACTTTAATATCCTTTGAATAAGATTGTGCGTTTTTAGCTTCATTTAGCGCTGACCTACTTCGTATATGTACCAATTAACGTTATTAACGTGTTTCTATCATTAGCTGGATAGCCGAGGACGGGCTATAGATACACTAATATAATCTCTAAGAAAGAAATCTTTTGCAGCTTTTTATCCACGACATGATAAATTGCTTTAAACTTTATAAACTTTTAAAATTGTCACTGCACAGTGCGAATGAAACATAAATCTACTCTGGAAGATCCGTTGAAATAGAATAGCTGCCGTTTTACATTGACCTATATTCTGATACGCACAATGCACGCGAGCATTTTTATTGTAGCGTGTGCACTTCGCGGTTAATTAACTCGGCGTATAAATCCAGCACAATTGCTCATTTCCATTTTTTACGCGCGTTGATCAGCGCACACCGGAAATGATCGTTCGCGCGAATACTCCGTGACACTTCGCGAGATGAACCATATCGTGGTGCTCAGTGGTGGGATGACAGGACGTCGCATATGGGGCACTAAAATTATGCGGAACGCAAACGTTATGGCGTTGCGTAAACAGTGGCTAACTCGATGTAGGAAGGCACCGTACGGTCGCTGACTTACAATCACGACGTACGGCGATGTGTGTTGCGTTTGAATCTCGTCGGCTATAAATCCCATGAAGATAGCCAATTGGGACGAGAGTACATACAGATCTAGGACGATACAGATCTACGAGAGTGTTTGCGACTGTTAATATTGCGTCAGGCCTAAGTTGGAGTTCGGAGAAACGGTGGTCTGGTTTGAATTAATACTGACGTGAGCAGTGCCGACTAAATGGTTTTGGAATATCTCGAATAAATTTGTCAAGTAAACAATCTCAAGATTGTATAATCCTGAGAATCGAGATAAAAAGTTTCTGCGACGTCTATTTTAAATTCAGAAATGTCTGTATCTCAACGTGACACAGTTTAGAAGTAATTATGCTGTTAGATAATGCGTAGGAAAAGAAGCCTGGATCTTTAGATTCTCGACGTTTATTATCGACATTATCAGCAATGCTATACGATAATTTAATTATATGTCAAAATAACAATAGATACATTGTGAATGATATCTGGTACTACCAGTGTCCGAGTCTCGCTTACGACATCGCGCTGCTGGTAGACTCACATTTCCTCCGGCGTCCACGATAACGAGCTATGCAAAAGCAAATCCGTGTATCGTATGAAACAATGGAATAGTACTTATCTATAGAAGATCTTATGCATATAACGTGTGTGTGCGTGTGTATGTAACAATGCGCAACGATTCACCGATAGATGCGTAGTTTCGTTGAGAGAAGCCGTTGGTATGTCTCTGATAGCCACAATGTCCACGTGAGCAAACACGTATCTGTGCGCGTAGACGTGAAAGGATTTCTCAATGGAGAACGGCGGACGAGAAATGCTTTTATGAATCAAATGACGGATTCAATTGTAGATCGTAATATTTTCTTGACCTTGCATAAATATATAAAATTGTTCTAAGATATATATATTATATTGGAATAATCTGTAAATTTAATTATACAGAAAAAAATATATACACGCATTTTTTAAATAAAAAAAACATTTATATTTTTCTAAATTGAATTTATAGATTTCTAATACAGAGTTGTGAATTTTCAGAAATAAAATTATATTAAAAATCTGTACAGAGCACATAGCATCTTTTGATTGACACAAGTTATTTAAAATATTTAACCTGTGATTTTATTTGATATAATAATCGCACGATTTTTTCTAATTTTATAAATCTACGACGTGCAAATAGAACAGGGAGTATCCGTCCACGTATAGATCTGCAATGGAAGATGCTTGAAACTCTTGACTGCGAAGGTTCGCAAAAAATTGTTTGCCACGCCAAGGTAACTTGAGAGAACAGATCTATATTCGAAAGTTCTCGTGGTATTGCTGTCGCATTGTGGAAGTTATACGTTTATTCCGTTATTTATGTCCGCTATAATCCCATCAATGTGGAAATACGTCTTCTGCCTCCACGCCCACCAGGATCTTATTCCGTTACTATCTGACGAGTTTTCCTTTGCGCATAGAAACGTTCGAGAGCGTGGTAGATTGTTACAGGGGATATCGATGATTACTTGAGGATAATTGGTACTTTCTGCCATAGAAAAACTGGAAGATTTATGATTAAGCGGTTTTACAAGAAATTTCTTGGGCTGAGACATAATTACGTAATATAATTTAATTTACCACATCGCCGTTCCGAATTTTTATCTCGCTATGTTTAATATTTACGTAGCGCATTGGAAAACGCGGAGACTTCTTTATCATTAAAATAAAACCAAGTATCATTTTAAGAGAAGAATTTCTTCTTTTCATATTCTAATAAATAAGAAATGTACGCGATATATGAGAAATAAGGTCGTGTAATATTGCCGGTGTAATATTGTATGTAGGTACATGTGAATAGATACCGCCAAGGTTGACATTAAATACGCCGTTTGTCGCTACAATTACGCAACAGTCACGAAGTAAAATATGCGTGATTAATGATATTCACTCAGGCTTTAAACTAACAAATCCTTTTTGTTCGAGATTTAGCTTTATTTAATTAATACTGATGATTAAATATTTGATATTTTATTTTTGCAGTAAAAACCTTTAATAACAAATCGATTCTTAATTAGTTAAGAAATCTTTAGGTGAAATTAATGACTGAAAGATACTTTGTAATATGTATTCTGTAAGTGGTATATAATCTGAACGATCAAATCGCCCGCCAATTGAGCGTTCTAAAAAAAGTAAGTTGCAACCTAGTTTCTGAATGTACGCGTAGTGCATAAAGAGGGGCGGGGAGGGAGATCGAACGACGCAGATTTAATTAGCGATAAATCATTAAGAACGGCACTGGCGACTTCTAATCGGGAATTAGAGATCTCACCGTCGGCATTTTCGCATCGTGGCTTCAATGAAACGTTGTATGACTCCGCTGTAGCGACGGTTGGAATTTTATTCTCGAGCCCCATTCGCAGTAATACCCCGCACATGACTAGGTAACTTTACATCCGATTCTCGATCGCGCGCGGCGTTTAATTTGTTCGTGTTTAGTACTCCACGTGCTATTAGACATGGTTAAGAATGCAAACTCACATCTGTTACCTAAGCTATATTATTTTTGTAGATATTTGCTGCATAACGATGATAATAGTAATTAGGGTAACATATTGAAATAATAAATGATGAATTCTAATAATTGATTTTATTCTGTGATATTTGTATATTTAATACTCGTGAGATTATCTTTCATCTTTCTGCATCTTTATTTTTGTAAATTTTATAAACATATAAGATCTTAAATTGTATAGCGCACGTTATATTAATTCTGAACGCATAATTGACTTTTATGCAACGGTTTTGTTCTGCTTTGTACATGCCTGTATAAAATTTTACTCTGGGGAGCTCACTTGATGTCACGAGCTACACAGTTGCACGGGGCAAAGGCTTACACTTAACATTACTATAAAACATAGGCAAATGTCGCACGTTGTACTCTTTTTGCCTAAAAACCGCAACAGCTTGCAAGATCATCTTTTTACTTTCGGTCAAACCCCTCTTTGAGGGGTCTGGCGCTTTATCTCCGCTAAACAAGGCATTGTACATAAACCAGCGGTAATATGCATTAAATTATTGAGGTCAACCGCCCGACGCTAATGCTTTAAGCGACCACGCCGCTCTATTCTGTCAAGATAAACAAGGGAGAAAGTAGGCAAGAGAGACTTTGCGCAGATATAAGGGAGCTTTTTGCAGTCGACGTTAATAATTCTTCTGCTAACCGGTCGGATTAGTTCTGGAAAAGTCGCTCCAATAATGAATGATTTCAAGTTCTATGAAGCAATTCTGGTGACATATTAAAATGTAATAAAATTCCGTATTCGTTATGCCTCCTAGTTTTCCGTACGTAGTAAAATTGACAAAATTTATTTATTACTTATTTTTTATTTAAAAATATTTTATTAAACGCGAAGTACGCGCATGAGCAAAAAAAAAAGAAATCTAAAGAAATACTAAAATAAATTAATATAATTGTAGTAATTAAAACGTTATGAGACGAAGTGTAAAAAATATTCTCTTATTGAATGAGTTTTTTGTTGAAACTGTCGCAATAACGCAAAGAGAGTTAAAAAGCGACAACGCTAAGTAACCCGCGATAACCCAGCATCCACTGTCGGCGCTGGATCCTGACGATAGTCATAAACTGGATGACCAGAAGATAAGAACCGTTCTTGCGTTCTGCGGCGCCACGATTGTATTCATGACATAATCACCGGAATTAGTGCGATGAAAACATGCCGCTCAAATTAAACGAATATTGCGTGTTTGTGAATTGCGTGACGCATCGCACGCGCATATGTGTCCATCCGAGAAACAGATAGCTGGGATTATAAACCATCCGGCATCCGTTCGCTCGTACATTCTCCGTAATTAGCCTCGGGAGCGTTCCAATTATCGCGCCGCTCGGCGATCAACAGTAATTAAGCTCGTTCAAGTTCAGAACCATGCCTGTAGCGGCAAAAGATGTCGAAATTACATCCACACATGAGTGGTGTACGTTCTGCCTGATACGCATCTGATTTTGGGCTCTATTTTAGTTTTAGACAAAACTTGATCTAAGATTGCCTTCATTTTATTTTAATCCTAGAGTGCTACTGTGAGAAAATTTTCAACCAGGAACTTCTATTATTAAATAGTGGCGCCATATAGCTAGAAGTTTGTGGTCTCATCTATTTTCCTCTTTAGTACGTCTGTAATTATAGGCACTGTCAGTTAGTACATAGTTGTTCTTTATGATCTGATAACACGAGTGTGTCTGGATAAATATTCGCACAGCGTAATATTAATGTAACTTTTCTTCATGTGTGTATTTTTTTGTAATATATATTTTATTTGAGATGGAATTTATTTTTATAAATTAATAACTTAATGATATAGGTAGAACAATACTTAAAAATAACTATTCCACCAATTTTTAATGAATTTTGCAATTTTTCGTAATAATGAAAATGAGGAGCTATTAGAATATAATTTCGAATAAAATAAATCGACATGTAACTATTATACATCTTTTCAAAAAGTGTAACTCTTTTTTTCTAGATATCAATTACGGTTTAATAATAATTAGAATCCAAAAATAAAGAAAAAACAAAAATTAATAGAAATCTCCTGGACTTCTTGAATTTACTGAATTACAATAACGTTTAACAGGATTATTAAATATTAAAATTTATTTTGCATTAAAACAGTATTAGTTTAGATATTTTACTATCTTGTAAACCATAAAGCAGTTATAAAAATGTTTTAAAAAAATTTTTAATTATATAGGTGAATTAACTGTCTGTCTAGAGTAGTATTAACGTCAGAAAAAAATGAGTAACAAAATGTGAACAACACTCTAGGATTAATGAATAAATTTAAAGCTGTATGAATACGTTACTAGCGAAAGTTTGTTCCCTGCAATTTTATTAAGAATTTAAGGAAATTGCTCTATAATTTAAATTCAAGCAGACCTGCCTTTGGCGTTTGTCGACATCGATTTCGCTTCGTAATTCAAAGGAGCAGGCTTTAAATACGTGTTCAATTTGCGTATGTGCCGCGGCTACCGGGAACAATGAAACGCTCGATTGGAGGATTACGTAAATTATCTGGCAGCCATCTGCCCTTATACCTCTTTGGAATGCAAACGAGGTATGAAGGCTTCTGGCATGGATGACTTGAGATGGTATTTCATCATTGACCCTAAATCCGACAGGTGCGTGTCTGGATTACAAGTTGTTGCATAAGCTGCTTCGTCTTTAAGCATCAGATTAATTGTAGTGTAGACAAGATAATTGAAGATAAGATGATGAATAATAATAAATAATAAATAAATACTGATAATATTAAACACATAACACACGCAGCACGTGGTATTAAAATTCACAAAATTGCGCAAATATTTTAAATAAAAAATTACACTTTCAGCTCATTAAAATTTTGAAATTTTTTTCAATTTATTTGCGACATCGTCAAATTGCCAAACTTAGCTTTTACAATACTTCTGATGGTCAACTGAGGGTATTCGGTGAATGTACATCACGAAACAACTTCCGCAAATCCGACTGACCGTAAAGCACAAGCGAAAGACAACGAACAATACGATTTCTTCTTTAATTTTCCGAAAACTGTCGGTAACATCTGTTTCCAGTCGGTCGAGTGGATGCCAAGAACTTGCTGAACATTTCATGTTAAAGCCGGGACAGTGGAACGCTTATCGCTCTTTTTTGGTAGACGGAACCGGCGACGAGAATGGAATCATAAAACGTTTTCCTTTTTTCCAATAACAGAATGAAGGGTTATATCCCTTGAAGCAGTACTTGTTGCAAAAGCTTCGACGCTTTAACAAGAGATAAAGAGTGCATTTCCACAATTTTTCATCATTTTATTAAAACAAAAGCAGACACACGAAAGGATCGCGCAGAAATAAAAAGTTAGATTATTCGCTCGTAAATATGACGTATTTTTATTTCAAGCTCTTTGTATTGAAAAGTCGTTTAAAGCTGAAATGATTGCGTTTCCTTTTATTCGTTATTACAGAATGTATAAAAGTATAAAAACAATATTTATTTATAAAAAAAGTTATATGTCACATGTGAAATAACATATAAATTGATATCTATTAGATGACATACATGTATTTAATTAAAAAGCGATGAGGTTTGGAAATAGTACGAAATTAAAATATATTAATGGCTGGTAGAATAATCGTAAAATGTAGCAAATGGAAATCACGAAATTCGACGAGAACGAATGTTTGTTAGCAGTCTAAGCCCGTGCAGGCTTGTCGGCTCTATGAATAAATTCCACAAGCGCATTGGGAGTAACGAAGGGACCAGAGAGATTTATACTTTTCTCTTTCACCCATATGTGCGCGTGTCCATCTGCGTCGAAAATTTAGGATTATGATGTTTCCGAGTAATAACACGCCCCGTACGGTCGACACGTGTGTCTTCGATCAACGGTCGGCGTTCCTTCGTCTTTATGGCGTTTTTGCTGTGTGACAATCAGGGACGATAACGTATAACGAGGATGTATGCATGTGTACGCGCACTACGCGCCCGATGAAATTTTGATTCTTTTTTTTTATTTATTTACATAGAACGCATTTTGCAACGGTGCCACGACGAACGCGATAAATTCATTTCGCGACATGTTTCCGTTGATCAATTCCGAGAGCAGCTTTGCTGACCCATTTTTACGCGGCGCCATATTCGCGTAACAGCGCATTTTCTACATTTAACATTCAAGATGCGAAAACAAATTCTGACGATACGACTGGCGCGACTTTTCACCGTCGCCGTGGAAATCGTCGCGGATTACCTAACGATGACAAACGGCGCACGGATTATCCTGCTGACTCTGATTTTCCTCGCCGGATTGAATCGTCTTATTATCCGTCCGGAATGTATGGGTCCAATAAAGATTCTGAAAAATAACCTTCCGTTACGGTGCGGATCATACAAGCCATTTTAAATCGGAGTCGGATATTCCTTTCCCTAGCTCTTTACACGTGGTTGTCATATGTAAGATCTATCAGAGCATATGAAGTACCTACAGCACACAAAGGATTATGATACTTGGATACAAGTAGATATAAATTTGACCAAATAAAAATTAATTCGAAAATATTATTTTACATTATATACGCAACTATTATTGCAAAATTCTAAATTTAATATTTTAATTGGCATGAAATTTGAAAAATAATTTTAAGAATATTTTTATTACTTTTACTTAACTAATCTGCTTAATTAAACATCTTTATTTTTTTGTCCGAAAAACTGTTGCATTTCTTTGTGAAGACGACGGTTTTTGGTCGGGCCAAGATAAAGAACTGGCTGAAATTACCATGTGTTCCGAGAAAAGGACATGTGCCGAAGCCTCGCAAAAGAGCGGCGAGATTCCTCGAGTGGCCCATATCTCATTCAAGTCGTAGGGTTGCAAAAACCGCGCACGACCGTGCCAGACAAATGGCAGACACACGTGTACATCGGATTTGTTTTCTCATGGTAGAGAGAAAAGGATTAGCTGAGATAGTAATACGATAGAAATAAGAAAAGCCGAGTTGATACTTCTATCTCGCGTTTGAGTGGCACTGAATGATTGATTTGCATTGTAAAGAGACTAGTACGAGAGTAGATTTCTAAATTAACTTTCTTGACCAAACCGATGTGATTTTTATTAAGAATCGGTAAAAGTTGCGAGGAACGAATTTATAGAACGATAACGTAATATATGCAATGCGTTATTGTACTATCTGTTACGTATTAATTACGTATTTATTCAGTCCTACTTGGATATATGAATATTTTGTAACGAAAATAATTCATCATTCTATAGACTAATAGTAAGAACGAGAAGTGTTTTATTAAATTTAATTCTAAGCTATGTACAAAATATCAGTCAGACATATCTTTCTTTTATTTTCTACGTATCTTTCAATTATTTTGAAATAGATTTCTGCGTAGAGACAACTAAAATTTCTGACTGACTTATACATTGAGTTTCGTATTCAGTAGATCACATTTTCATCTAAAATCTCTGGCATGCATTATTTCCGGTATAAGCGGGTAAGCATTCCACATACGAGAAAGTTACGATTATCTCGGTTAGCATCGCGTGTGCGGAAATGCTGGCTTTCGCTAAAAACCCGGAAGAACGTTCTTGTACGAAGATGTAATGTAATCTATCCTCCAGCAGCGTTCAGCCGAGCTTCTGCGAACCTCGAGCGCGATCATCGGCGCACGTGTACCTCAATTCACGGACATCCCGGGTGATCCTGTGCGAAATTTTCTGCGCAAAGAAACCGGTTGGCACGCCGCGAGATAGAGTCGCGGTCGTTCGTCATGCCGCATTTTACCTCGCCGGCTGAATCGCCACTACGCCCGGCGTGGCGCACGTGCAATATAATCTCTCGCCGTGCGGTGTGCCAAGTACAGCAAGGCCGCATTATCAGCCACGCAATCTGGATGCACCGCGAAAATACCTCTCGTATATCACGCGCATCTATCTCCAAGTTCATTGTCAATAGGCGTCTTGGTTTCTCTGCTGCGCGTGACACGCGGATTGCATCTCGAAAATCGTGATTCTCGGAACATCAAGATGAAATGCATCGCAACAATACTATGTTTCGTTGCGCGCAAACTTCCATTTCGCATTACATTAGATTAGATAAATGGGCATAGTCGTGTAACGCGAAGAAATAAGTTTCTGCAAAAATCTTTTACTCTCGCAAGGGCGATTTGAGGGAACTCATCGAAATTTAAGTCTCCCGGTTTTCAGATAAATCTTTTTAAGTTCCTAAAAAAAGTGAAATTTGGCTAACGTTCTTTGCTTTAGTCTTTTCAAATCACTGTTTAAATAATAACGTTTAATTTAATTAATTAATTAAATGTTATATCATACAATCAATAAAAGATTAAAATTCAAAAATCATACGCGAACTAAATGGAAGATGAATAATAGTAAAATAAATCAATCTTAAAGAATCAGTTATACTTAAGGAATATCATTCAGAACAGAATTCCTTTATACTGACTTTCACAGTCGCCTTCGTTAATGCCTGACGAATCTTCTGTTGAGCGTTTGAAGCTTGTAAAGCGAAATTCGCCTTGAAACTTAATATCCCAGCCCAAATACCGAACAACATGGGACCCTAAATGGAAATTTATTGGCGCGTGATCGCGCGGGTCTAACGCACATCGTCCCGCGCGAACTCACGCACGTTCGGCCGTCCAATGAATAACGAAACGAATATCGTTTTCGAATGCGTGTTCTGTTCCATTTCCATGCCGGATTTACCGGACGAAGGGATTACCAATCACGCGGCCGTGCCCACTTCTTTCTTAATCTTCATACCACGACCTTCGTTCTCGTTCCCTCTGTTCACCAGCCGCGGTTTCGATGTCATCGAGGATTTGGCCATGGTGAAATTGCGATATGGCAGTTTGAAGCTATCGAGGTGATAAAATTATACGACCACTGGCGTACCATGGACGTATTCTAAAAGAAATGTGACTTTGTGCGAGAATCTTTATAAGCATACCGAAATTCTGCAGATGAATATCGTTACACGACTTAAAAAATAAATTATCAAAATGTTTTGAGCGTTAAATAATAAAATTGAAAAGTTAATGATCTAATTAAAAGTTTAAATCAGTTTATTATTTTTTAACTTTGGCTAGATTGTTTTAAGATACGCAAACTTTAACTTATTAACTTTTTCCCCAATTTAAAAGTTACTTGTGTGTATAGAAAAAGTCATGAAAGGAAAAAATACCTTTCCAATTTTGAAAAAACCAATATTTCTTTGTTATTTTATATAAACAGTTTACAAGTAAAATATTAAGTTTATTTTATGAGAAATTTATATTGTAATACTTAGTTTTGTTATTTAAAATAATCTAATTTTAACAAATTACGACGTTCTACTTTAATATCAGTAATATTTTTTAAAATTAATTTTTAATTTAAATTAATTTAATCTGAACATAATTATTAACTTAATTAATTTTTTGTTTATGCTGTTCATGCAACGTTTAACGTAATTAAATTAATTTTACAAGTCATTAATATTAATTTAATTTGATTTTAAAGAAATTACTTAACTCTATAGACCTTCTAGATATTGATTTCTTTTTAACTTGTGTATATTTTAATCCTTTGAAATTATCGTTGTAACGTGCAATAATTTCTACGAGAAATGTATCGTATTATCTTTCTCTCCATTTCTTTCCTTTTTTCGCTCTCGAATACTTAAAGATTTATTTATCCTTTCGTTACATTTCTGCTTCTTTACTCCCATTGTTATGCCGTCCGAATCTTTATTCTCAATCCCTTCCTATTCTTTTCTTCCATTGTTCTTTTTTTTTATTACGCGACGTTGCGTCCGGAATGCCAATGGTCGTACAGCGACTTTGTGAGTTATTGTTCTGCTCAAAGGCAAAGTTACGATCGTGAATGCGTTATCTGTACCGAAGAACAACACGCTACAAAAATGATATAAAAACAGAAGATCACGCGCCGCCATATATGACTGCGTAAACCGACAAATTTATAATATATATTCCAGGAATACCAGTTCCAACTAACGGTTTTAATCGTTTAATCTCAGGCCCGCATAAGTTATGTCTAACAAGTTTTCCGTCTAACAGAGAGATCAAGAAAATCTAAATCGATGGTTACTTAAATTACTTCTATTCACAGACTTGATATCTTATCTAATAAATGGTAATAAAATATAATTAATTAATTACCGAGGCTCGGGTGAGAATTACAAGCGTGCGGTTAATATCCGCAAGTTTCCTCTTGTCCCGGCGACTGCCGTCATCACGCGCCATTGCAGAGCGCGCGGCGCCACACCTCGTGAAGCTTCACAGGACACGAGCGCGCCATCAGATATAAAATCGCCACGCTCCGCGAGCACGGATCCCAGATTCTTTTCTGCCCATCTCGCCGCACGCTCCCGCAATTTATTAAGCCGTGAGTGCTCGCGATGCAGTCGCCTCGCCGCGCCGCGCGCTCACCTTGAAAGTTATTTCCTTCGTCCCTAGCGATTACAAGAAGTACCATTTTATAACTTTAGGTGGTAATCTTCATTTTCTCGCAACGCGCGGATTAATTTCTGATTTCGATATGTTTAAAGAATTTAATGTGAAATAGAGAGTACTATAATATAAAATATTAGTATATATTTTATCTGTAGACACGCGGGATTGTTAATGTGCGCGTAAAGATATATAAGCTGCGAATACCCAAGACACATCGCGCATTAGAAAACAACACGTATGAGAGGTATTTCAGATAGCAAGAGTTGAAGCACGGCGTTTCGCTCGCTGCGGCAGATATGATTCATTTCTCAACTTCTTCTTCAGCCTCACGCCGCGCCGTCGTTTTCCATTACACGCGCCGCTTCCGTAGTGACGCGATCGCAGAGATGCTTTCGAGGAACTAAGCTCTAGCGAAGACGTGGCCGCGCGATTACGTGCCAACGGCGATACAAGGCGTTTGCTGTGCACGAGCCGCCATGCGAGCGGAGATCTTGTCGTTGCGAGCGTTAGCCTCGTTTCTGGATCCGATCGCTTGTTTATTTTTTTTCTTCATAGCTGCCGCTTCCTCGCCGACACGAGTCGGCCACCTTGGCGAACCGTTTGTCAGTTCGATCAGCTGCGACGGCAGAACAAGTATGATCAAATGGCGATCGTTTAGATCAATGCGAATTGTCGTCCCGTTGATTAATGGCGCGCGCCTGGTGTTTGTTGCGCGAATGGTACATGCATTTTATTCTGTCTTCTCAAGTGAATAAATTTCTATTCTCCATGCTTCGTATGAATGTACGTAATACTTTCTGTTAGAAGTATGTTTGTCTTCAATGAGCACAAACTTCATAAAAGAGATAAAATAGTTGTGTATTGTAGTCGGAGAAAAGTTGGAGAATGTCTAGGGGTTATCTGTCACTCCAATAATAGTCTGCGTCAGTATCTCTTGCATATCGCCCACCCACTGGACCATTCGACACGAGGATAAAATCATCGGGGAAGTAGAAGGCTCTGAATCTCTGAAAGAGAAGAGTTAGAGGGGCAGGACGCGCGAGTTCTCGTCTTTTCTTCGGTTAATGCAAGTCGAAGTATTCCGAGTCGCAAGCGCGAACGCGGCCCGACAAAGCCAGCTCTGTTCGAGCTCTCGATCGCCTCCCATCGTTTCTTCCTCTTCGTTTTCTTTCGAAAGAACTCGCGCTGCTCGAGGCTTATGCGATATCGCGACAGAGAAAGCGCACTTGATGCCACTTGAATCGCTTGGCCGAGCTTTGAACCTACGCTCTGTAAGCATCTGACTTTCTGCATAAGCTTCGTAGGATCGATCAGAGACGCAAAATCTATAAATAGATTCAGATTGAGGTTCTGGTTTTATAAAAAAAAAAATTGCGGAACTCTGATCTTGAACTTTTTATGTAGAGAATCGCGAATTGTCAGAAATCAAGAGATTATTATAAAAAGCAAATTAACGAAAAATAATTTCCATTTGTTTTGCTGCATATTAAAATTTCCTTAAAGATTTTTCACGGATACATACACATTTTGATTTAAGTTTATATCTTTGTATGAAACAGTTATACTTAAATTTAATTAATGTATAGTAATATATAATCAATTTATTAAAAGTATATTGGTTTAACGGTATAATTTTTAAGATTTGTTAACTTAGTAAATCAATGTATTCATCGCAGTTGATTGCTGCGAAAAAAAATATATTAGTAAGAAATTATTGGTTTTTTTTACGTTAAAAAACGTTTAATTAAAAATTTATGAGAATTTATTGCTATTATTAATATGCAGTAATACTTCTTAAATAATATTATATTACCCACATATCCAGAATTTATTAGACAAATTCTCTTACTGACGCTCCTGACTTCTCTTTAATTAATTTTCCATTAATTTTTTTTTTTTATATATGTCGCGGACAAGTGCTACAGACAAATCTAATTTTAAATTTTATAATAATTCAATTATACGTATGAGAAATTTTATCTATTGAATCATATCACCATTGAAATTATAGGCACGACTGACTACAATTTATCGTCAGATTGTAATAGCTCTCTGAATTTATTGAAACAACAGGTGCTTAGCACCGTAGAATTATTTGGCTCGTTTCGAATTCATTAAAACGGACTGGCCCCGTTGTATGCATTTATCACAAATTACACTAGACTGCACAATGTTATATACGTATTTTACCCATGGAACGCGCTATGCTGAAATTACACGTTACATGATATATCGCATGATCCATTGAATCTATTATGAAATATAGTTATCTAGTCGCGGCAAGGTGGATTATCCACTGTGAGGTGATTCTAAATCAGCCTGTCCGTTAATCCAAATCTCATCATATTGTTTCATTTATGCACAATTGGTTCGTGTCTATCGCACAGAAACTTGTTCTGATCATAGAATGAAAAATACACGAACAATTCGTCTAACCATGCGAGTTTTGCTGAACGAAGTAAAGTTACTACTTAATTAAATTGCGAACGAAGTAAATGCAACGAAAAGCAAATCCGATTAAATTAATTAAAAACTTTTAATTGTTATAAAAATGCTGGCCAAATTTATAAGATACTATTTTATTTTTAATTTTGTTATAAAAATGAATCAAATAAATTAATACGTAACATAGAAAAATAAATATTATATAAAAATGTAGTTTTTAATTATAATATTAAAAAATAAAATTAAAGTTATTTACATTAATTGTTTTAAGAATAAGATTATGGCGAAGAGAAAAGGGCTTGGGAATGGGAAATCTTCTTAAAGGAATTTTAAATAGCGTTGCATAGAGGTTTGAAAGACGGGCAAAGTCACGAAGTTCATAAGATCCCATCGATTTCTTCCAATTTGCGAAGATTAAAGATCAATTAGGTCCCGTATGAGCAATGGCGGTACTTCATTTTAATGAAGTCAGAGGTCGCGGGATATTAATGAATCCGGCAATTAGCAAGATGTATGCATAATCGTTACAAAATTCAACAGCAGCGCATATTGCTAAGTCTACATCGTTATTCATCTTTTCTTTCTTTACTGAAGTACCTAAAAATTTAACTAGATACAGCATATATTATAAATTGTCTCATATTTTTCTAGATTATGCTTATTTAGATCAATATAATAGGTATCATATTGAATGTGCCGAATAATAGAAAACAATATGAATCACAAATAAAAAGAATAAAGTCATTTGTATATAAAATGTATACGTGTGATTTTCGAAGAATTTATATTTATTCCGAAGTTTACATGTGTGCGTGACATTTACTCGCATTGTATAAATCATTTTTACGACGACGAAAAGTGCACGCAATATCACAATGTATCATTATGTGAGAATAAATCAGTCAGGGAGAAAGTAATTTCGACAAAATTCGCGGTGTCTGTCGATGAAATTTCGTGGCCGTTCGGCGTTAAACGAAGAATACAAAGAAGAAACGCATTTTTTATCGTTCGGCAAAAAAAATAAGTACGCGATATCGTTTATGACAATGATGAGTGAAAAAAGTCCCGCGACATATAATGCTCAATAAAAAAGTCCTTCTTCGTGTTTGAAGTGTCTGTGTAATATTATAATAATTCATAGCACGTTCGTGTTTCACGATGCTAATAAAAGTGATAATTACGAAATATTACATCGCAGTAATGGCGTGGTGCTTCGTAATTCACGTTAACGTATCCGTTGCGAATCGAAGTTGATAAAAAAATTTGCCGTGTGTAATAAAATTAACACAGCAAAACGATGGGATGTCGTGCAATTCATTCAAGGATTTCTCTCTCTTTTTCTCTCTGTCTCTTCCTTCCTCTCTTTGTTCTCTCTCTTTCGAGCGTTTTTCTCGCGTCTCAATTACGAGACTTGTTAAAAAACGTTTTATTACTGCGCTGCACACGCGCGATGATTAAAACGCCAAGGAAAACGCGCGTGTGCGTAATTCTCGCACGCATTCTCACGAGCCTTACGCAAACCATAACGAAGTCATGCTCGTACATTGCAATGTATTCTGTTCTATATAATTTGTTTCATTTCTTTTTGAAAATATGAGTTTCTTTAAAGAGTAATGTAAATCTATTACCTTCCTTAAAGCATTTTGGATCTGTACCATCTGTAGTATATTTTTACTCTAAAAGGATTTATTCCTATGTGAATTTTCGAACTGTCTGCATGCACGCAATTGCTCATTCGTGCTTCACGGAGCGCAACTTACTGCTAGTGTACTGTAACTCGTATTCAAATCTGCGTTTTCCTCCGCGGGGATTCGAACGTGGGTGAAGAGATGGGATATTTCTCGAGGAAGAGGACCACGTGCATCGCGTGTCCGTAATCGGAGGCCGCGCTTCTTCGCGGAAGATGCAGTGCGCCTCGGGCGCTTATTTGCGCATAACTTCGCGAACTGTGCCTCCCCCGATAGAGTGCTGCACACCGGCTTAAGTACTGTTAACAGGTTGACTGTCGTACTGAAATCATACAAACCAGCGTTTCACCGCGCCGGCAGAGTATCCGGGGATAAACGCGAGCCTAATGAATGGCTGTTCTGTTTTCTCAATTTATGCACCGTTCTCGCTCGAAAGACTTCCCCCCATTTGCGGCCGCAGAAAAGCCACACATGAGAATAATTATAATTGCCGCGAAACGAACGGTTGAGAGATTCTCGGAGCAGTGATTAAGTGAAGCTGATCCTTGGTGTGTTATGTGATTAATCGTATGAGCTCGTTGCAGGTCGGCAGTGTTGCAAACGCACGCTCCAAAAAAAATTGATGGAAAAAAACGTTCGTTTTATTGTTAATCGCGATATTGTTTAAATTCTGATTCATTTAGATCTTTTTGATGTTGCAGGATCTTTTTTTATCTCTTCCCTTGTGACAAATGTGACACTAATGATCCAGATCTGTGGAATATGATAACAGGATAATAAAATAATTTTTCTACATTTTGATATAATACGTTACGATTTTATAAATATTTGAATAATGTCAATTCTATAAGTATACAATATTCTTATAATATTACTAAAAATTAAAATTATATTATTATCACATTATTCCAAGAATATTATTTAATATTTTTTAATATCGTAGAAATATTCTAATGTAATGTTATATGTCCGTTTTACATAATATTCTTGGGGTGTTATTATTTTAATATCCGTGGAATATTATGAAAATATTCATACAGTATGAGATTTGAAGGACTAAACAGTTCTAGAAATATATTATAAAGTTATTGCTAATAAATAGCACGTTTAAACTTTATTTTTTACACTTTATTTCTTATTTGAATAAAATACATATTTACATTAATATTTTAGAAATATTATTTAATATTATATTAACTAGAATATTATATTTAATATTCTAAGAATATACCTAGAATATTATTTAACATTAAATAATATTATACATTTATAAAAAATGTGTTACAGGCGAGTTTTTCAATTCGTTAATCGCATTATGCGCAAGTACAATTTTTATAGAACAAAGTTGCATTTGTGCATGAATACGTATGAACAATTGATGAATTAAAAGACTCCTTGAGTTAGACAAATTTTCGTGTTTAAACATTGATATTTCCCAATCTAATAATTTGTTTATAAATGCTTCATTATGATAATGTGTTCAAGATTTAATTCGAGACTTGAAGTCTGCGACCTTGTTTCAAGAGACCCCCTCGAGTACGAGGAGCCCGCTGTTAAACAGATTCCTCATTTATAATCCTGTGTCTTAACGAAGTTAATCGTTTGAAAGGTTTTCGCGACTAATTAATCGATATCGACGAAAAAGTCGGTCACAAAAAGTATATGGAATGGCGCCGATCGCTTCCTTCCTTGCTCACCCGAAACGGTCATCGTAATAATTGGATCCTCTTCTTGTTTCAGAGCGATTTCGAACCCCAGTGTCACGTGTTCCGCACCAAGCAATTGCGCAAACCTCGACCATGTCATTTATGCCACCAGGCGGTGATCAAGCAAGCTTCCTGCTGCAGAGGTGAGTCGATAACATCATTCCCTTCAGGGCAATGAAGTGGGTAACAGCTGGCTCTCGTCGGTAGTACTCTCGAATCAATCGTTGATACGGAAGCTTCTGAGGGTGTCGATTAAAACCTCGAAACAAGGCCGTTCCAGGGATGAAACTCGACATTTTTCTTTTTATTATTATTATTAACGTTATTACTGGTATTACGTTTCATTGCCCTGCTCCAGATTACACGAGATGATTACTACGATTAATGCAGAAATGCATCCTCGATCGTACGCATATTATTTGTGGACGCGCGTGAAAGTTGGGTCGGGCTGATCACGGGCATTCATATCTAGTGGATAATTAGCATGATTGTAAGTTAGCGTGCCGCGTGGACCAAAGAAGCGATTATAATGCTTACAATAATAATGATTTTAATGACTTGCAACGTGAAATAATGTACAAACAAAATTTTCGAAATTATTCACTCTCTACAAATTAAAATTTACAGACACATGCTTTTATAAATTTACGAATTTTAATAACGAATTTAGTCACTAAAATTAACCTTCGGTGAACTAGGTGGGATATGAGAGCACATCCAGTAATAGGATTTAAACTGCCACAATTTTTTTATTTTTATTTTTTTTAATATGAAAAACATAGAGGAAAAACATAACAACGAGCCAAGCTAGGCAGTAATAACAGAGAGTTTAAAATTCCATATCACAATTTAATAAATTACAATTTTGTTTTATTTTTCACCTTAAAGGGAAAAGTTGATGATATAACATTGGCGTTGTCGTACTAAATTAGTATACTTATGATGAAGTGTGGAATGCGTAAGCATGAGGTATGAGATACCTCACATGGTTTGCCATATGATTTGTCTACCTAGTTTGCGGAAAGTTAACGAGACTGAAAAATTTATAATTATTATATTATTTATTTCAATTTTTTTTGTTTCAGTGTGCAAGTACATTTGTCACAAGTCATGCGAGGACAAGGTACGTGAATTTTTTTTAATGAGTATTATTTTCGATAGTTGTGCTCGGTTTCTTCGGCGCGATAAATACCCTCGAGCGTTCCACAAATGCAAACGCGGCGATTAGACTGTCGTGAATATGTCACTTCTCCTAAGTGAGACATTTGTAATCAAGACGCTCCTTCTCGGAAGGTTTATGACAGACTGGAGCAAAGAGTATATACTTCCACGTACACGAAGAGCTCCACTTCCACCCGAGAGTTGCGGTCTCTTCCGCGTACTTCCTCGTACTTAAACAAACCCTTCGGGAGATGCGCTGAGCCGTGGCTTTGAGTTGCTAGCGATTACGTGCATCTGTTTTCAATTTAGATCACGCGTGAACCAGATACATTTTTAAGAACGTTGATTTAGGTTTATAAAGATTTATATACGTAGTTTTTTTTTTACTTCTATCATATGTAACTCGCGAAAGGATGATATAACTAAAAAATATTTAAATAATATAATAGGATTTTTAAATTTAAATTAAATTTAAATTAAAAATTAATATTTAATTAAAATATTTGATTGGTATAGTTTGTAATAATATGGCGTATGTGATACTACACCTTTAAATCTCTGCAAAAATTTATCTAAGATACAGCGATAATAAAAAGGCTATAACAAGCTTCAAGAGATTTAATATCTCTGTTAACGTCACATAATTTCGCAGTCGTTATACCTACTTGTCTCGTAGTAATAATCCTTCTCACGGCCTAGGGGTCGATCGCGCGATAACAAAATAACGCGGATTAATGAGTAGTTTCCACCGTTCTCCACCCATGCGCACAGTTAAATCTCCGCCGCGCGCTTTAATCCAAAAAGCACGTCGATATCTTAACTGATGAGATCCTCGGTTCTCCGAACGGTTCTTCAGTCCGATGTCTCGGCCGGGCGGACGTGTGTGCACGCCGGTTTCGTGCGTATATATTGGTGCATGCGTGTGCGCTCCTTACGTGAAATGCTGTGTGGGTTCAGTCACCGCGCGGGCAGGGCACGAGCCTTGCTTACCTTACCTTCCTCGTATCTCCAAGTACTCCTATGTCACGCTCGCGCATGAGAGGAGAGGAGCATACCTATACGCGCATCTCCAGCACGCGTTTGTATCGGATCTGACGCTCGTGAGTGTCGACGGGAAGATGAACGTTGCCGGACATGGAAAGGAACGTGCGTCAGACACGAGAGGTGCATGCCGAAGTGCAGGCAGAAGAGTACAACTTCCTCCGGTAAAACCGGCGGGTGCGGTCGTTCCGCTTTGTTGCGGCACTCTTCGCCGGAAAGGACGGATTAATCTTGTCGTTACCTCAAGATAACGGCAAGTAAGCGTGTAGGAAGTGTAATCCTTGGCTTACACGGACGTCGTTAGACCGCGTAGCGCAAGGGCGGTTACCCTCATAAGCTGACAAAAAGTTGCTGAACGTTATTAGCGTTACTTTCGAAAATCACGCCTGTTTGCTTTGTGACTTTGCGTTTAAATTTTTATTCTAACTTGTATACAGAGTATTTCGGGACATGAGACGCGTAATTTCAGAAAAAAATTCAAGACACAATAACAGAAAGTTTATATACATTAAAACAAAGTCAATTTGACCCAATTAGGGATATTTAGATAATTTTATTAATATTGCAACAGGTCAGAAATCTACCAGACACTTATAATTTTTTTAATGTTAATTTTATTTCATAATTTTACTAGATAAATATTATTCTGTTAATTATATTTTTTTGTTCGAAACTTCTATCTTCTGCTTGTAATCATGCTGCTACTCTTTGTATCATGCCTTTGTAGAATGCCGCTAATTAATTTGCCCAAGTTTAATGAAATTTTCAATAAATAATATAACCAGAAGGATACTAGATTCAAGATTGTATAACAATAAAATTTACTAATAAAAATTAAAAATGTCTGATATTTTTTGCTTGTTAATAATAAAATTATCTATGTATATTAGATAAAATTTAGTAATAGTAATTCAACAAATTAATTTACCTGAATGTCGTAAAATTTTTAACACAAAAGCTAATTGAATAAGAACACGTTTGTAACGGCTCGCGGCTGTAACAAGCTTGTTAGGAACCAAATTATATTGAACATGAACGTCGTTGTTCGAAATGTCACGCTGCTCCAAAACACCCGCCATTGCCTGTTCAAAGCTACCGCGAAATTAACGATGGCGATCAAATGGCATTTTGTGCTCCCTAGAAAAATGTCAGAGGGCCATAAACGGGTTCATAGTAATTGCCAAGGTCGCAAGTATTGCCAATTGATCGGCGAGTCCGGCGGCATCCGGTCCTTCGACGTGATTACAAACGTACGATCATTAGTAACGCGGACTCATTACGCTTACGAGCGGCAGACGATAGTCATTGCTCTTTTCTCGATGAAAAACGCATAATTGCCCACCGGCAACGTCGTAAAAATACTACATCATATCCGCCATGGAGGTATAAGAGATCGTTATAGAGAAATGAAAAAGATTTGAGCAAACGATTGCAAAAACGTTGAGATAGTTGAGAATCAGTGAGAATTATTGCAAACGTAAATGTAAAAAAACTTTGTTTATTAAATAACATATAAATATTAAATTACAAATTACTCAAATAACTTGATAAATAATTCGAATTTCGAGCATTAATTATACATGATATGATTCCAGTGTTGATATCTAGTTTCAATAATTTCAATGGCCAATTAATAAAACGTATCCTGACATAATACATCGCAAATGAAGCAACGGCACTTTTCTACGCCACTGGCGTAATCGTGCACACTCGTTAGAAGCGCGAGACCTCTCGTACGAGGCTCATACACGCCGACACACGTGAGGTCTTCTATCGGTATACACGGTATCTTAAGTTCAAGGCGAGAGACGCGGTGTAGATATTCCGCGCGTCCGAGAATCTCGGAGACGCGTGTGGCGAATTACATCATATAACGAGGAGAAGAAGAGGTCGATGAAAGCAACAATACCGCGAAGAGATGTGCCGAAGAGGGGCTCTGCCCCTGGGCCAATGTAACTCTTGGAAGGAACCGAAACCTGCTTCGAATTTCAAAACGCATCACGCAAACGTGACGCACATGGAATTCTGGCGCCCGACGGTTTTATCTCCTCCGGCGAGGGCGCAATAGCGATAGCGGGAGCTGGAAGCAACGAGCTCGTCATGTATTGGACGCGCCGTCGCGTCGCTCCGGTGTGGAAAAGCACTCATTTCACGCGGAACGATGTTTATATTTCAACGCAATTTGGAGTCGCCGTTTAAGGCAAAACTCATTCGATTTTCTGCTCCGTCGCAGATAAGCGCGCCTAATCGCCGCGGATTATGGTAGCGGTGTAAATAACGATCGCGTGCTGGCTATGTTCAGCATATTGCTCGACCGTGACGCGATACTCTTCACACTTCAACACACTTCGGTTACAAGAATAAGAAATGTAAATGGCCGTATGTAAAATATTAATAAACTCGAATATAAAATTTACGTCGGTGCCCGATGCTTGGCTGACGATACAACGCGAAAGAGCAATTTTACGATGTTCATCGAATTTGAACTCGTGAACGAACATTTCGCTTAATTCGGTGATTAATTTTAACTTTGGAGAATCCGTGCTTTAAATCGCAATTTTCTCAAGCGATTCCTTGGAACTTTTAGCAGACAGTGTACTCGTAGAGTAGATGCTGGTACGCCACAATGGTATCGCGAGAGATATGGCGCGCTCCTCCCTCGCGGGTGTATCTCGCGAGTATTGATATCATCGTAACTCGGCCGCTCCTCCTGGAATTCCAGATAGAGCAAGTTGAGAGCCGCTGGCCAATGGAACGAGCTAACGAACGACATCATTCGTCGGATATGGAGAACCGGAGGTTTCCTTTGAGATCGAAGGTCACACGATTCTCGCCACGTCCTCCCTGTGCGAACCATCTTTTTCTCCACCCGCTCAGAATTCCCTTCCTTTTTATCGGTCCCGAAATCTCCATACACCTCCAGGCTACTTCGCTTGCATACGAAGTCATCCCTGATGCGTCCCGTACATTCTTCCGAAATGTTGAGATATCTCGTGCCCGAATTTCATCTCTGACCCAGTGAGAAATAACCTATCGACTCGATATCAGTTTGATGAGTTCGACGTCGAATCGATATCGATTCGACATCGATTGCATTATCATTTTTCACTGGGGACACTTGTTTCAAATAGGCGCATCCTCATCCATAACCAATCGGAAATTGATTACTTTTATTTCTTTGCAAAGAACATGAGGATTTCAAGTACTTAAGGGAGAAGTTTGAGTTTATTAGAAGTTTAGATTCGGAATTCTGATTCAACTGAAAGGTATTCCTACTGCGACCTATTGAACCCAAGAACCTATAATTTCAGAACGTGCTTCATGTTTTACTAATAATAGCGGATAATTAGTAATAAATAATGCAGTTTAACAATCCGTCCACTGAACAACATAATGAGCGTCATAACTTGCTTGGGAGAAAATTTTCACAATCAATAAATCATATTGAGATTGGAAGCTCATGCGAATAATCGAGGGCATCGTCGTCCGTAACCTTAAATCCTCAGTACGGCCTTGTTCTCCACTCCGCCGCGCCGACTGAGCTGGTAGCTAGCCAATACTCTTCGTAGGTAAACTCTTTTAGTGCTCTGAACCTCGCCAAGACTTTTCTCCGGTGTGGTGCATCGTGCGGTCCGTTGTAAACCGCGTCAAGTACCAAACCGGCGACGGCTACCATACCTGGCAGTACTAGCGGTGTGTATCAGGCTCAGTCTTCCAGGATTGTAAACAGGCGGTAAGAACCGGGGAAACCAGACGGTAGGCAATGTCGTAGACCCCTCCTCCACGACATCTCGGCATCCTCCTCTTTCCTCCCTCTCGCTTGCTGACCCCCTAGGCCTGTATCTTGGCGCGCACGGTAGTACAGCGATGCAGCTGCAGCTGCACTGATATTAACCCGAGCGCCGAGGTTCTCCTATGCGACGAGTGTGAGACCAAGTATAATGTAATGGCGGTTGGTCGCACTCGATCGAGGAAAACTTGGTGGCTGCGGGGGAGATGGAGGGCTGGTTCGCATCAACGTGAGGTCACGGGAGATCTCCGCGGGGTAGGAGCACACGAAGAGGGCTGCATGGTGAGGGAGGGGGCGGGAGGAGGGAAGAAGGGTCGGATCGTGCCTGGTAAGGCGCCTGTGTGTGATGTTCGTTTACTTTGACGGGGTAGGATGCCGGATTATCGGCTTTGCGGCGAGATCGATTTGCCCTTTGAGGCTGAACCCTTCCGCGTTGAGAAGCAGCTATGACTCCGCTAGACGCTTTGAGATGTTATTGGTTAAGTGAATTCAGGAAATTACGAGCAATCACCTCATCTATAATACATAATGAGAAATGTAAAAGGTAGCGAAATCCTCTTTATTAACTTTTGATAATTTTCTTATTAAATAGCACAGAAATAATTCTCGAGGGATTGCAGTTTTACTCATTATATGCTTTTCTCCATTATGTTTTAATAGTTCACGTAGAACAAAGTTATACAATTTTTCACCGAAAGGAAAAGCCGACCCGAGTTAATCATTTTACCACATGAACTTTAACCGTTCTCACGCCTAAAATTCTCCACTCGCTGCGATGGCGTATAATTAATATAATCACGTGCTCGACGAAAGAGGGCAATTATCATGATTCAGCACAAACAACGAATTATGTACGCGGGCGCGTTAAGTTAAACGATCGTGACATATTGTCCTCGTCGTCGGACGCGAATTACTCCGTGTCGTGATCTCGGTGCACGCACATGCATCATTCAACCGTGTATCAGCCGCACGTCTTCGGATCGTGGAAGGGAAATGCGATGGGATCGCGTGCAAGGGGTTGTAACGGGACTCCGCCGAGTCCGTAGCGGTTGGGCCGATTGATCGAGGATTGAACAGCGATCGGCAACGAGCGAGACGCGAAAAAATGTCGCCGTGACACTCGCTATGCCGCGCCGTATATTGCGCGAACAGATTAATGACTGTAAACGGTCGCGATCGGTATTCTAGATCGGATTAGGCTGAAAGGAACTGCATCTTTTGAGAGAATCTAGTCTGGAGACGTGGAAAGAGCAATTTTTTTATTTGTTTATTTTCAGAATTTAATAATTCAATAATTTAATAATTTAATAATTTTGATGTAAATTTAATATTGTTGAATATTATTTCTAATAAAACTTGTCATGTTTTAATTATATCTTAAAAAAATACGTTTAAAACACGCTTAAAAAAAGTATTTTTGAATTTTTTACACAAAGTAATTTTAATATGTAGTATTTTTGGACTGGTGAAAACTGACTAAATATTGTTTACAAAATACTTTGTTTGTATATAGAATAATTTTAATTAAAAAATGACGATTCTTTACTCATTTGTAAAATATCAAAAATGTATATATACATAAAAAAACTTAATTTTCTTTTCGAAGAAAAATAGCAAATATAAATTTTATTTAGAACGTTTAAAGAATGTTTTATTTACAATTTATATTCGACTGAAATTAAGTCCATCAAAAATGTACGAGGAGTTTCAGGATCTTGAAAAATTTTGCTTCCGGTAATAAATGTCGGTGTCGAAGGTTCAAAAATCCTTTTCTCCGGCATGTTTTATGAGATCGGCATGTTAACATAGGGCCGCCCGCGCACGTCGCGACGTCGTGTCGTGTACACGAGAGAACGGGTTATTAACTCGTGGCAACGAATTTCCAAGCGGCGTATTTGGTGGGGTTTCTACCTGCGGCGATAGCGATGGACTCCGTGCACGCGCGCCGCGGCGCTCTCCAGTCCGCGAAGAGCGCTCCGACGCGAAGGACGTGGGAAAGATCGATTCGCCGTCGCAGCGCGGTTCTCACTTCGTTTCGGTCCTGCGATGAGACCGGCGGCGCACGACCGGCGAGGAACCGGCTCCGAAAACCACCGTAGACGCGGGCGCGCCGAAACTCGTCCTTGAAGCGATCTCACGCGAACGATCCGAGATGACGAGATGCTGACAAGAGATCCGTTTTGACACTTGCAATTCTCCTAATTGCCAGAGAGACGTGAACGTGTCGTAAATCAGTGGTGATCCGAGGGATCTAAAGCTCAAGATCTACCGAAAGTAAACTCTGAAGCGTGCATTTTACCTGGGTGCACTTTTCGGCGAGTGGTCCGTGTCGATCGATCGGTATATCAAACGGTACAAAGATTCGCGGTGAAGACGCTGTTGAGAGGGATCGCGAACAGTACTCGAGACAACGGTTCCTCCGGCCACTCCGCATTCTTCTGCTCGTAAAGGAGATAAGTCGCCTGGCGCGGGGCAACCGGTCGTCGTTTGCGATCGATCTCTCGTTACCCCTCGGATCGATGCAAATCTCCGCCGAAGGTCGTTGAACCCGGTGTTAACGGCGACCTTGACGTACGTCCGAAAATCGAGAGTCCTCGCGGAAACGCGCGCGCGCACGCGAGCGCGTGCCAAGGACGAGATGCGCCATTTTCGAGAACCGATGCAGGGAGGTGAACGATCCTCGGAGTGTTCCGCCGCAGACCGGTAATGGGATACCAGAGGTGACGGCAAGATGAACGGTCACAGCTCCACCAATGAGGTACTCGCATTGCGTACGGTTCTTTTCTCTCTTTCTCCTCTCGTTGTGTATCTTGCCGCCTAATTTTTTGTCCCCTCTCTCCCGTCTGTGTCTTCTCTCACCGCGATATGTGCTTTAGATATTTAAATCACGGTGTCCGTTCCATTCTTGACTGACGATCTCGAATCGTGGATTAATCCCGCCCCGCTCAAGGTAATCCTCGGGGTTCTTAACAGGCTCCAAAGAGAGAACACATCCGTAGCGCTCGTAGATCCTCTTTGATGTTCAGGTTCTCAACGCGTCAGCCTTGATGTTGATCCTTGTACCGATGTGCGATTACAGTTGATAAGGATAGTGGTAATCGCGATGTGCTGTTATAAAACGAGAACTTTGCCGATGTAAACACATATTTCAAGATTGCCTCTTAAATAAATACACGTTAGATAAATACCCCTCGAACGATACATATGAAAAATTACAGATTACGGATATTATTAATATATGTGTAAGAATTCATTATATATATATGAAGAAATCGATTATATCTATATTTTATTTGTTTGAATTATAATTATGTTCACTATGTGTATACATACATGATTTTCAGAGTGCTTTAATTATTACATTGAATATTCTAGGCAAATTAAAGATGTAAAGATGAACGTATTTACATCTATTATACTTATAAACGCGCTCGAACCAACTAAATTATTTATTATTATTACAAACAAAAATGTATCAGAAATATTATACTAAAATTTATCGCATTTATATTATTATACTGAAACTTTTAAGTTTTACTTCCACGAAATCCATAAGAAACACGTTTCTCGAATAAATTTGTATTTATATCAAAATATGCACTATAAGTAAGGTTACGTCATATCTTTTTCATATTTGTGGTATGCAAATTCTTCTCAGCGTTGCCGTTGGACGTGCAAATGCTCCACCAGCAGGGCAAATGTCTGTTATGTATCAAAATGGCGCTCCTTCTTCCCTCGATTTCTCTGTCTTCCGCCGACTGCTGCCGTCTTTCCCGCCGACCCCCTTCCTACCCCGTGTCGCCCGTCGCGATTTCTTCTTGTTGCGTTCTAAATTCGCCGCGCGGCGCGCGTATGTATATAGCTCGAGCGAGGAAGAGAAATTCCTGACGTCGGTCGCTCCATTCGGCGGCGCGGCGGCTGCGATGCGCTCGCGATGAGTTTACGCGGGATGCAAGGCTCCCCGGTTTCTGCCACAACGATTGTTGCTCAACACCGGCTGAAGAGCTGCACGCGGCGGAACAGTTTAGGTTTAAAGTGCCCCAAGATCTGTCTCGTGTGTTGCGCGAGGAGCATTGCGATCTCACTCGGCGAAATAGCAACGTGAATTCCCGGCATCAATAGTGTTTGAGAGATTGCGATGGAAATATTTAGATCGATTCGAGTAGATGGAATTACTCGAATTTATCGGGTGATAAGATTGCGAAATTGCAAAGTAGTGAATGAGCGGAAAACGAATTCTTTGTTTAAAGCGTAAATTTCATTACGTGCTGCATCAATTCAGTAACTTCCCGTTCCTCGAAGATGAACTTGATCGCAGTGTAAACATCACTCACACATAAAATACAATGAAAATATGTGTGTGTGTAATTTTTTTTAATTTGTTCTAAATATAGTTTTGCAATTTTATTATTGCAAGATTATATTCAACGATAGCTATTAGACTTTGGCGGTATTCTATTTCTTGCTACACATTGTTCACTATGGATATAAATGTCAAGCGTATTAAATGTTTCGTCGCGATATTTAGCGTAAAGGTTGCAATCTATCGACGCGTATTATCACTAGAGAAAAGCATTGATAACATGCAATCTTTCTCGAGTTGCCTGTTTATCCGTCGAATCTACGAAGACGATAAACGAGGATTGATACACCGCCATTGTCTTCAAACGGTACGAAGCTAGCGATCTTGATATTTTCGGAGCAATCTCGGCGCAAAGTGTACATCGAATGAGAATCTCGTGCGTGACTGCTATCGCATATATCAACGAACGTTTATTTTGCATTTATACGCCCTACGAGACCAGAGAGCACTGTGTTGCAAGACTGAGCGTAATTTTTACGTAGCGACTCGCGATTCTAGGGAGGTCATGTTTGAATAAGAAACGGCCAAGGGGGGGAGGGAGCGATAAGGCTCATGCTCGATTAGATAACGGCTCGTGACAGGTACGGTACTGTTTGCGCGTCGAAGAGTGCCGCTTTTGCATGCGGCGAGCAACGTTGGATTTTCTTTTAACTTAGCTGCGACGTTATATTCACAAATTTTTTAACCTCGCTCAAAAAAAAAAGAAAAAAAAATTAGAGACTGACAAGAACTGAATGCGAAAGTTCTGCTTCGGTTCTTTTTAGTATCAAACTCTAGTATTGGAATTTTCATTTCGAGTACGCATTGTGCGCGTGCCAAATAAAACCTCGATAAAGTATCCCTGGCAACGTGCCACGAGAGAAAAAGGAGATAGATTCTTTGCCCATATGCGCATGCAATGACAAAAGTGAAGAGCGGCGTTGATTGCCATACGTTATTCTCGCTTTACAAATAAATCGATAGCTCTGCTTTTATTACTGACCGGATATCTCACGGGTCTCTTATCTTCTTAGGCAATGAAGAAGATTGTTTGACCATTGTGTAAAATGTATTGGTTCTTAGTAGTTTACTTTACGTCATGTATCTAAGTGCTTCGCCAAACTTTCAATTTTAGTACATGAAATAATCTTGTGCTCGGACATTTAACGAAACTTAAGAGAGAGAAAGAGACAGAGAATAGTAAGTCAGAAATTTCAAGAAAAAATTTCGAGAGAAAACGGATATGGATTGTATCTCAACACATTATTAAAAATATAAATTTTTATAGAGTATTCTAGTATTACGTTTGAGTATCTGTGTAAAATATTTGAGCACAATTCACTTGTTGGTTTAAAAGTTATTTAATTTTTTATTTACTCTTTATTTTTATGTAACATTGTTTTGTAGTACTTATTTACAAATTTGATGGTGAAGTAGCATTATCAATTAAACCAAAATGTTTACATATATACGAGTATACTAATGAACATTTTAAAACATCCTTGGCTGATCAATTTTTTAAATATTTAATATATTTTTTCAAGTTGTAATATTTTGTTATTTATCTTTCTATTAGCATAAACTAATAGCGCAGCACGAAGACATTGAGAGCCTCTGTACTAAAATAGTGTTGGGTCTTCTGCTTATTTCTATTGTAGATGGCAATTTGTTTCAATAAGAAGCATGAGGATCAAGTGACACCCGGCCTTGGGCTGTCAAATGCGAAGATGCGTGTGAACATTCAATGAGAAGTGACGTAGGTTCTTAAAAATCCGTCGTTACTTGATTTTTGTATGAAGTACAGGATTGGCGAACGTTAGCAAACTAACACAGATAAGGATTAATGTTGGAAATCGAGAGTGTTTGAAAACGAGATAACTTCAGGTAAAGTAAAATAACAAGAAGTTTAATGGGAAAAGATTCAAACGGGGAAGCTTAAACAATATTCAAACTTTAATAACGAAGATGAAAGAAAAGTAGATCTTTTAATAGTTAATTAAACGATGCAAATTGTATGCCGACATGGTCATTAGCGAGTACCAGCAGTATAAATTTCTATCGTTTAAAAAGCGAGAAAATTTCTGCCGTGGAGAGAATATGAAAAAGATGTAATTTCTCCGCTCCTCAGCCTGTTGAACAAATTACAAGCCGCCGAAGAGTATCATAGAAGCGCCAATAATTTTTCATCGGCAATACTCGACGAGACGGAAAAGGGTGTGCCTCGTCGAGGATTATGGTGACAGGAACATCCACGGCGTCATAAATTCTTCGGTAATTGTGGCCAATTAATTGTCATGCAAATGAGGTGAAGCGCAAATCACCGGGAATGGAGGCGGATCCATTCATTTGAGAGCGATCCTTGGACATGTTCCTTCATCCGGCGAACTTTTCATTCGCTTCTCGTTTTTTCGCAATCGTCCACTCAATTGACCGCGTTGGCACAGTTACATAGATTCTTCCCTTTTTTTTTTCAAAAAAAGCTCAAGAAACGTATAGCGTCGCGACTTGCCAAGGTCGACTCCCGAAATTCACAAGCCGAAATTGTCTTTCCGAGAATCTCGTCGCAGAAATGCGCATCTCAGATGGGCACGCATCCCCATGAATCAAATACACGTAACAATATGCGCCCAATATATGTGTATAAAATTGTGATGTATTTTAATCAAACCGATCAAAGAGAGTTTGCAGATCATATAAATTAATAAGACAAATCATTGAATCAAAGGCTGTTATCGAATATTTTTTTTTTTTTTAATATATGCACACACACTTTTAAACACGTAATTTTAATTAATTTCACGTAAACATTTGTAACAAGTTTTATAAATAATTATGAAGCAATCGATAAACTAAAAGTCATAATTGTTTTACAGTTAGTAAGCTTAATATGAATGTTTCCTAACTTCGATTGAAATATGTTCGCATTTCATTCGATCGTACACGCTGCAATTAGTTATAATGCTGAATCGCGTAGTTAATTGTAACATGTAGTTTGCGAGGGAATAAAGAGCTGTAGTTGCTGAATGTGTAACATATGTAGCCACGTATTCGCTTCGTTGCGACGCCAGTGTTATTTACGCCAACGAAGAAATGGAATATTGAATGAAACCAAGCGTGTCTGACAGATTACGACACGACAAAATTGTGAATTAAATATGCGAATGCGAGCGGGCCGCTGTCGCCCGGCGCCAGGGCGATTTCGAAAAACCAGTTTTACGACCTCCAATAATCGCTCCCTCGCCAAGAGGACCCTTGCCGAATTTAGTGTCTACGTCATCGTGATCTTTCCGTTGACCGCGTGACGTAAGCGGTCGTTCTAAATTCCTGGGCGTTTGCTGCCGCAGGATTTTGCGGCCAGTGCGGAAAGGACGGAGTTTCGCGAACAGTCGGACTTTCCCGGGTTACACTCTGTATTACGCGAAAGTCGGATGCCTCGAGCGAGGAAATGGGAAAAGCTGGGAAAGTCGAGCGCGCACCGGTCCGTCAGCTACAAAAAGCACGTGCAAGGAAAGTGAAAAAGCAGAAGAGACTAGTCGCTTTACTCTAACTCGACTACATCCATCATTGGTTTTCAGTCACGAAAGTCGGAAAAGTCGTTTCCTTTTGTCATTTATGAAATATATTTCTGATGATCATTTTTATCTTACGCTCTTTCTTTGAGCTCTCTAATATATTGACTACAATTACAATATACGTACAAAAATAACATAATGGTAATACTCGCTCACATAAAGGTAAGCAAATGTAATGATCATTTATAGATAAAAGATACATTTGAGCTTTTGTTGAATCAAGGTAATTCTAAAATTACATATTTAAACTTTGAATGCCGTATATGTAGCTGAAAGACAAATTCTCCTCCGCGCACAAGCGATTATTCGTAGTTCAAACGGAGAAGTAGCGCGAGGCTGTAAAATCTCTTGGGGTTTCATCCGAATTTCCAGTCCGCAATATATAGTGTTTTCCCGTTTCTATGAATGGAGTCGGGAATCAGCAAAGACTTGGAGATTTTTATCATTAACTCTGGAATTAGCAGCACTAATGTTTTATGAGCTCTCTCTCTCTCTCTTTCTCTCTCTCTCTTTCTCTCTTTTTCTTTGCGTTGAAATCGTTCTCGTGCGATTCGCCCATAAGGAGCTCGTAAACGACTTGCATAAAATTGATTCGCCATGCTCGACAGCAAAGTGTCTCGCTTCGAAAACCGGACTATGGAATTTCGAGATTCACTTGACGGCGGAGGTTGTCAAGGAGGAAGATAATTACGATCGCAGAATAAATTATAACGAAGGCGGCGCAGAGTAGGCGTATCAAGCGATTTCGGCGCTTCTTCAGCGCTTTAAGGCCCCATTCCTCCAGCTCGAGCCGGTTTTGTAATTGTAATGTGACCGACAAGTGTTAACCTGTCTGCTTTGATAATGTTGTCTCTGTTAATTTGATCTTTTGAATAAACGCGCAGTTGGCCAAGAAATTTCGGATCATAATATTTCTAGTTAAATTAAAAATTAACTTAAGTTTCTTGATAACGATTGACCTTAAGCTTTTTGTTTCTTAGACAATCACAAACTTGTGATATCGCATACTTTTTGAGAAACTAGCAAATTATTGATTATTTTTTTATTACCAAAGTGGCTAATAATTTCTAAACTCTAAATATTTTTTTATTTGTCATAAAGTTCATATTTCTATAAATTTTTAATTAATATTACTGAGAATTCTCATAAAGAAAGAGTAAAAGAAAGAAAAATACCTGGATTTTTATTTAATAAAGATTAATTCGTATCATAAACTTTTAAATACAGAAAACTATTCGTTTTAATAACCATTGACTCTCGAAAGTTTTGAAACTATGCAATTTGAATTGCCGATTGTTCCTATCGTATTTGGACACAATGTCGATCACGACAAAGTTGTTTCATTGCGAGAATTTACGAGCTCCGTCATGGCGAATGTATTTACGATTGGGTTTTATTGGCACGAGTATTATGGAGCTTCACTCCAACGAGCCAGATATTCGTAATTAATCAGCCGTTACGATATATCGGGACAAAGGACGGATATATCGCAGGTGTGTAAATACACACATGATGGCAAAAGGGAATCCTTTCAGCTCACGAAGACGCGGGCACGTTATATTACGTGTAAAATGGCACATTTGTGCGTATTGTAGGCTTATGGGTTACGACGCCGGTCCGAACGCAATTATTCGGCGCGCACGACGAGCCATGCTAATGAATATTGATGTGCCTAGCCACTACGCTCCACTCGAGGTCAATGCATTAGCATTATTAACACTTTGGAGCATTGAATCGCGCGGTCTGCTACAATGAAAGAGAAAACACGCCCGTGATTCCGTGGCGTCCCTTTTTCTTTGTATCGAACACGTGACTATTCTCAACTCATTTCTTTTTTCTTCTTTCTACATATTTCTCGACTTGTTGAATTTACTATTACTAATTTCGAAAAGCTATCTTTGAACGATTAACTCTTATAACCGAGTAAAAATGTTAGAAAAATGACGACGAATATAATTCTCAAAAGTGGCATGTGGTTTTCTACTTGGCAGACTTTTTCTCTATTCTAATGAGATTTACAATTGCGCCACTAACCATTGTCGTTGAAAAACGGATTCTGAGCGTGCTGAATCGTTCGGAAGCGCTCAGTGTCGACCATTCTCGCATTTTATCGATCACCTTAAGCAGTACTTCGGAGCTTTTTGTTTCGAGCCCGCAGTTAACTTTTCTGCAGAGACGTCTGCCGGTCGTTAAACGATTAAACGAGGAGAAACGTCCGGTGAGAGCTTTCCTCGGATCGCTTCAGGAGCTTCGATAACTTCAGTTAGAAATAACTTTCCAGGGTTCCCATGGTTTTTCTTTTCAAGGGGAGTTCTCTAAAAGAGACACACTGTAGAATGATTTTATGAAGAAATCACATATGTTCAATTTTGGAGAAAAGATTCAGTTTTTTATTTTAATTTTTGCATTTTATATAATTTGATTTATACTTATTTATTTCTGTATTCTTATTGTTGATTAATAACCTAGAAATTATAACTTCTGAGTAAATTTCCGTGGGAATGATTGATACAGTCATTTGAACTTAACGAATCCAAGTGGACACAAGCTTAATATGCAGCCCTACATATATCACACACTCGTGCACACACGCTTTTAAGAATGATAATGCAATGCAATGAATAATTAAATGAATGGTAGTGCAATGAATAGAAACACAAGTAGAAGCAAAGTATATGTAATGTAGCATATGAAAAAAAATTAAATTCTATGTGTAAGGTACCTAGGAATAAAATTCATATAAATTTTCTTGGTTTTTGAAAACTCTGTTAAATAAAGTTTGTAAAATTTATTTTTTAAAATTCTTTTAAATATAGTTTTTAGAAGATAAAGTAAATTTGTTGGGCTTTATTTAGCAAAGGTATCTTATATGTAAGATAAAGAAAATAAGATAAACTTTATTAAATTAGAAACCTTGCAATTTTGCAAAAAATTTTCGAATGAAATTCGTATAATTCACGTACATTCATGTGCTTTACTTATAGTAGATGTATAGTACAATAACTGTAGCATTTAATGCTGTCACAAATACTATTTATAAATTGCTCGTTCTGTCAATATATCAGTTTAACTTCAAAAAAATTAACTAAAGTAGATTTATGTCGATTTTTCTTTTTATGTGCTATACATTACCGCGATTGTGAGCGCTCGTTGTCGAAATTGAACTCGTAACTGATCTCTTTATTACAATCATTGCAAAACAGTTCGAACAAGATTAACATATAACTATTTTACGAAAACGAAATAAAACAGATTATTTCCGACAACAGCTAGTAATTGCTTCGCCACAAATATCGATGCAAGGAATAGTCGCTGGAAAAAAAAGTATATGAGAAGTGCCGTGTGAATAAGTCAGACAGCTGGGAACTAGCCGACGGTAATGAATCGCCTTGACTTGCTTTTGCAAAGTACTATTGCTGGCAAGGAAATTTGACAGCTGACTGACAACGCCGCGCCCAAAATGCCCGTCGGACAGCCTAATCGCATTAAATTGTTTTGCGATCTGTCTGTTGGCTACATATTCGTCTTTCGATGCTGCTTGATGCTACGAAAGGGTGCTCCTAAGTAATTTCGTTCTATATTATACATCATATTCTTTTTATTTATTTTTTAATAATTTCTCAATGGAACAAAATTTTGGACACGTAAATGCGATGAAATTGTAACGAAACGGCAACGAGGAGAGAAAAATCGATTGAAACTTTTTCGAATTGAGATGAAGCGGGATGAAGGCAGAAGTTTCGTTGTTTCGTTCGCTTGTCTAGATTTTATTTACGATAAATATGCGTGGTAACGTTACACCGACCTGCCTCACCTCGAGCTACGCGCAGGCTGTTATTTAAAAGATCTTAACAAATGGTTAGTCAGGTCGGGCTCCTTATTATCCATGACTCCTTGGAGCGCCATAGGACGCTAATTGCAAACTTTCATTACGAGTCACGCTCGGAGTCGGCTCGGGCGGACGCAACGCTGATCGCGATAGGCTTCCGCGAGTTTCTACGCGAGGTACGAGTGAGGCTCCAGATGAGAGAAGGAGAAGAGAAAAGAGCGCCCAGAGCGTGATAGGTAGCGTTATACGCTCATAAATATTAAGATACTATTCCGCCTAAGCCGATACAGAAGTATTTATTGCGAGTCTGTCGCAGTGCACACGTAATGTAATTGTTGTATTAGCTAGAAGTGGTAATGACATTTGCTAGCGTTAAGATGATCGTAAACAGAATCTAAGCAGTAATTTCAGATTAAACAGAATGATAATTCTCCCTTTTAGTGCCACTTCTTATACATGTAAACATAATTTATAACTGTAGAGTTATTGTTGAGCTTTATTAGAGAAAGGCATTCGAGCAGGCAAAGTGCCGACTTTGAAAATAATGCTTCATTGTTCGCTCGTCCGAAACAATAATCTGCGCAATGCAATGTCCGATTTCTCACTGATATAATTACACAGATATTATATTCATAATAAATAGATATTATATTCCAAATTATACACTGATAATACATTCATATTACACGCGACAGGCACTTGCGGTTTCTGTTCTAATAGATTTTAATAAAATATCTCGATGATGCATGTTGCGGATTGCAAAAATAACGATGCAACGTCCCCAAACAGCATCGTTTATCTTAATCTCAACCCTATTTCCAGCCCCGGAAGGGAACACACTCGCTTCGTCATCATCGGTGATCTTGCCCGCGCCGCGTCGATAATCACGATGATCGATCACTCGCGGCTCGACGGACGGGACGCACGCACGCACGCATGCACACGCATCGATTAGAGGCCGCATTTCGCGCCTGCACGCTCGAGTCGCCGCGTCCGTCGTGCCGCCGCGTGCGTGCGTGCGTGCGTGCGTGCGTGCGTGCGTGGGCGATCCGCCTCGGAGCAGCCACCGATGCACGCGCGATGCACACGACGTGCGACGTGCACGTGTGTTCGTGACTCACGGTAGGCATTCTCGCGCGACAAACCGGTAACCAACGCGGCCGTTACACCGCGAACACCGCGGTCACTTTGTCCCCGACGTGGCTCTCTTTCTCTCTGGTCCCGTCTCGCGCCGCTCTTAAACTCGCGTTTACAAGTGTCGGCGGGCGCGAGGATTCACGCCGCGCCTGTCACGCCGTACGTCCGCGAGCGGAACGGATGGATTTAGGGAGAGAAAGAGGGAACTTCAAGGTCGGTGAAGATTGTGCGCGCTTGTGCGTGGCCGTTCGACTCTTTCACCGCTCCGTGATAGATTGCGTAGAAACGCGGAGTCCGAGACCGAGGATAAAACTGGACGTTTCGTACCCGGGAGGCACGTATCGTTATGAATTCAAGCTTGTGATATATTTCACGACAAGCACACGAGGATTTATCTGCGGAAATGTAACGGTGATAAACACGACCGTGGAAAATTGAATGTTTTTGTGAAATGATAATTCTCACGGGATGTGTTTCAATTGCGTGTATTGAAGTAAGTCACTCGAGATGCCGTTTTTCGTCTCGATGATTTGTCATTGCTAGTCGTTGACGTCCATCATCTTTGTGACAAATTCTATATGATAAATTTATCTTAAAAAGCCGGCTAATGTCAGGAATGATAACACAAAACTGTAAACATATCAGATTGGAGTAAAATAAATTAATAGCGCAGCTAGTAGTAACGGATAAAACTGGTCAGACGTCAACTTTCACGAATCTCTTTTTTTTTAAATTCTGCATGAAACATACTTCGTCGTAGTATTCTTTTCTCAAACATATCGCTGTTTTCTTTAGGTTAATAACGTTTCCCACGTTTCGATTGACATTAATTGCGGGCATTTAAGAGACCTTGTGAACTAAAGAGTTGAATATACATTGCAACTTTAACTTTCGCTCCTAAATCACTTATCGATGTCTAAAGATTTTATAAAAGTACGACGTACAGCGAGGGGAATCCGCCGGTTGGTTCGTAGAAACGTTTCGCCATTTATCAGCAATTCCTCTCTCAGTTAATTTGTTAACGTCAGGGTGGTTATCACAAAGTTAATCCACGCCTCCGTTGAATTCCACGAACGCGACGTCGCGCCGCCTGTGTCGTCGGCAAAATATGCCTGCTAAATTAGCGATATATTCCGAGTATTACTGAATCGTTCCCTCGAATGAACTGCAGGGGTTTAAATACGACTCTAAGACCCGATAAAACTCGTCTCTTTTTGCACAAATATTGCCGTATACGTCCGACACGGATGAATTATAATTGCCGATAAATCGAAGCGGATGCGACACGAGACTCGCGATTGCGTTAATCCCTTTGTGACACCCTTTGCACTCGCGTAATACGTGCGTTTCAGGCTCTATTGCAAATGCGCAAGAACAATAACGTTGTAAATTGCGAAACTAAATTATACCATAATGCATGCGTAATTACTAACGAGTATACAACATTTCATAGGGGCTATTGAAGTGATTTTACATAATCACAGGCTATTATGTGTAATTGCTGTACTCTTCGCTTTAACAACTATTCAATTGTAACAACGGTATACATGAGAAAGAGAGAGGGGCCTGAAATTGTGATCATGAGCTTGTAGACGGACCTAATGGTAAATTTCTAAGAGGATTGATAAAGTAGATATTAATCACTCTTCAACAACTACTGAAATTCGTACTGTATCAAAATTATTTTACGTAATTTTTAATATGTAATTAACATTCGCTTTAATTTCCTTATTATTGTTATTACTAATCTTTATTGCTGTTGCATTACACCCAAGTAGATGATACAGAGACAAAAGTAGATAAATACAATAATGTCAGCTAAGAACAAAGCAAAAGATGAAGCATCCGCAAGACTGTTAATTGCTACTAGGCCTACCCGTAACGAACAAGATAACGACAATAATGATATAAAGAAGAGAAAGAGAAAACAAAGGAACACAAAATAAAATATTAATACGAAAAGGAATTTAGTATAAAGCACGAAATTAAATGGAGCAATAATTAACTCGTCTCAGCTTAATTAACAGCTTAGAACTTGCTCTAGCCCAACTCGCCGTTCAACGAGACCACTAACTATAAGATTCTGCACTTAAGCGGTGTTATGGCGACGTAAAACTGCGTACAAAGTTTCTACGACCCCGAGGGAACCACCCGGCTGATAATACGCGACAGCCGTTTGTTCCGTCGCAGGCGACCGGCGCGGTACTTAACAAACACCAGGCGGAAGAGAAAGTCACTTGCCGGCGGTATGCGCGCAAGTGTCCTGTCTTTTTCCACGCCGTTGGATCCTTTTCGCCTTTTAACTCTACGGTACCTTATCGCGCTTACGAATCGAAGGCGCCCGGCGCGACGGGATGGGAGCGCTCGGCACAAAGGGACGAAGACGCGTGGGCGCGATTAACTCTCATCCACCTTGCGTCGCCGAAGAAGCCGTCAACCGCGCCCTTCTCCCCTCCTCCCTCTTCTCCGGATTTTACGACTGTCGGGCGTAAGCCGGTATTTAACGCTAGTAAATCAAGCGGCGGCGATTCGAGCGCCGTGAACTTTTATGACGGCTAATGATCGACGTCGCGCCGCCGCGCGTGCCGCGTGCACGCATCCGATGCCGCTCCGGCGCGGCGCGGCGGCGCTGGCTCGCGCGCGCATAATTACAAGCGAGGTATTTGCATGCATTAGGCCGAGATGCGTACAATTAAGTCGTGTGTATTCCGGTTAAACGTTGCCTCGTCTGTAACAGTACGATGGAAATTGCCTCTTGTCATTATCGTTTACTTACTGCTATTATGTTATACCGGGGATTTCTCGCGTGCACGAACACACGCGATTCGTCGTGGCTGCGAGAGAGGAAATGATGCGCGTTACATGTAGGGTGTTTTAGAAATTGCATACTCCGGGTCCATTAAAGATCTATGACTTGCAGAAATCCTTGGCAAAGGTTTTTATACCGGACGCTAGATTTTCTTCAAACCAATGTAAACTTCGGTCTTTTCTATTTAACTCTTTTTAACGAAATTAATATAATGCATGAAAAAGCTAGAGATTGTTGCTGTTATATATTTCCAAGTTTTTATATTCCAACAAACCCTCGCGCACGTGCAGGGACAATAAATAATACCGTGAGGACGAGGAGCTGTGCAGCAAGACGGTGCGTTTTCAAAAAAATAATTAATCGTCGCGCGTTTCGCCGTAATGATCTGCGGCTTAAGGCGAGAAATTTCATGCCGAGTTACGAGAATCTCTTCGGCTCGTTTATCCCGCCAATTAAGAAGGGACACGATATCCGGCGCGAGATCCTGGCGCAAGGTAACGAAGCTCGTTTGCTACGCGACGCTCAGCGCGCCGCGGCAAGCTTCCCGGCAACGCGATTCGTCGCACTTTCGTTTTCACCTTTCTGGGCCAGTTATGCTAATTTCATTCCTTCCTCCCTCTTTTTTTTCCTCCCTTTCCCGGACTGTCCACGATAATATTAAATCATTAAATCGGCGTGGTCCGCGCGCATCCGCCGCAAGCCCGGCCCTTCATAGTCGAAGATGAGAAACGGCGAGTGGAGGCACGTCCGGAGCGCGTATATGCGAATATTTTAGACTTGTACCTGCGTCGTGTTAAGTGATTTTTAAGTAACACGCGATACCCGCCGCTCGCGGAACGCGGCCCGGGCATTACCGCCGCGATATCTGATGCGAGAAATTCTCCGCGTGATTCCGTTGCGTATTTCATATTGAAAGAAAATCTCGCGCAATTACCGAGTCTTATGCTACTTATTTAGTGATGCGATTAGCAACGCGACTGCGATACCCTTGATACATTATTGGAAGAATTTAACGGTAATTCGCACACAGATCTTCTCTACGCGCACTATTATTCCTATTAATGTGTTGGAGGAATTAAAAGATATTAGGATACACAAAGGAAAGAACAATTTTGCTGAAACACAGATCTGAAAATAATTATGTTGAGCCATTGAAAAATTAATATTGGACGTTTAAGCTAGTTGACAGAATGTGATGGATGCTGCAAAAACTTTTTGCAGCAGGATCATCGTACTTGAACTGCCTTGTATAATTATTTTGATAGTTTAACATAAAATTATTTTCTGATCTGTAGCTAGATAAATTTTTATATACTACAGTAAAGTTGTTCTTTTCGTGTACACCAAGGAAATTTCAAAAATTTAAACGACAATATTTTATTATTAATAATGCATTTTATTTCTTTAGTAAATTAATTGGATTAAATTATATGTTCTCCGCTCATTGTTCATATTTTTATTATATGTATAATATATATACTCAAAGCATACATGAATAATAACGACATAAAGGTAGATAATGCATTAAATATTAAAAAAAAAAAATAGCATAACACGCTAAACGATACACGTTTTTGATTGGCCCAGCGATCACGTCCTCGCTGTGATCTCGGCGACCTTGAAACTGTGGCTACCACAACATCGGCGAATAACCTCAACTGGCCTCATCCCTTCGTCCTTCCTCACCTCCTCTTGTTCGCTCACCAATCTCACCTACGTCGGTCCGATCTTAAGCATCTTTCACACTGAAAAGGTTTACCAAAAGTGTTGATACAATAAAACGCAAAATGTTTTTTTATATTATAATTTCAACGTATGTAAAAAAATTATCGAACGTGTCGTTGTACTAAACGTAAATATTATAACGAGCTAATATATACATGTAATAGTGTCAAGCATCAGATATTTCTGTAAGTCGGTCCTTCGGTAAAAGCGTCTTTGTGACTCGCACTTGAACAATTCGTTGGCCGTCAAGTGCAATTGAAAGCTTTTTTCTGGTCCTGTCGATACATCGCATATATATATTCAAGACACTCCAACATGCTGGAACAAAGTGCTCTCGCATTGATGAGTGTTTTAGAACGACGATGAAAAGCGAAGTGCCTTGAAGTACGGCATATGTACGTTCCGTAATTTACACAGTAGTCGAATAGCGTTAATACAAGACGTCCTTCTGCCCTTAACTTTTCCTATTTTTATTTTCTCATTTCTTATTATTAGTTGTTTAAATTGGAATATACGATGGCTGCGTTCCACGGTAAAAGTAGCTTCGCAACTGTAAGATTTTCTTTAAGATTATTTATACATTCAGTTCCAAGAGGAAATAAGGCAAGTATCAATCATAGAATCTTACAACAGCTGCGAAGCTGCTTTTCTGCTAAACGGTTATCTCTTACCACATTCTGGAAAAGTACTGCAAACTCCGCAAATCGAAACTGCCATTGCATTCTGATGTTATTCCATTATTTCGCAACCAATCTACTTTCGTATTCGTACTTAATCAGAAAGTAGATTATGCAGGTTTGACGCAGTTGAGAGAGAGAGAGAGAGAGAGAGAGAGAGAGAAAGGTCATAATATTTTATTATCACGCGCTAAAACGAGTTGATACACAATCGATTATACGGTAAATTATTGAAACGTATTTTCAGACTTCTTAGAAATTGAAACGATTCCCAATGGAAGCTTCCGATGTGTATTCGTCGCGCAACTTGCGCGCGCGCGTATATGGGTCAGTGAGACGATCAGCATCGGCGTAAACTCCCCTTATCGATCGACGGCTTATCGAGAGTAAACACGGAAAGACTTCGTAGTACTACGAAGATAAGGGACCGCCTACATTGTTCATTCATTCCGCGTCAATGCTTGTTTTAATTAGCGGCCGGCTTTGACTTGGTCGATTAAAGAGAGAGAGAGACGGAACTTATCGTACGCCTTTGGGCCAACCGGATGTTGCGGAGTCGTTGTTTTACAATCGTTGTTTTACTGCGTCCCGTGCAGGGCTCGTAAAAGCTAGTCCTGAATTGAGTTACGTTCTGGTCCGCACAGAACGCTGGCTGGCGTCATTGACTGTCGCGAAAGGCATTGAAAGACTGTAAGGTCTTATGAGATTCAATATGATCGTTCTCTTTCTTGGAAACAATTTCGTGAGATTTCTGGAGCATCTTCCGTGTAACTTGGAGCAAGAAAAGCAGAAAGACCCTTGTAACGTCGTCAAGTTAGAGGAAGTGCATATCCACTTTCTATTTAATAAAACTCATGTCCCCAGCTACGAAGAAGTTTGAAAGAGCAAGGTATCGCGGAATTTTGAGAGGAAATTTCATGAAAACTTGTTGCTCTTTTCACTCTACGGAACTTTTCATACACTTCGTATATTCCTGCAGGAATAGAGTTTTGTAGGATTCCATCCGTGTTCATGCGCGTCTCGGGACGAGTTTGTTAAATTTCTAACACATCCGTTTCCTACGCGCAAAACGCATTACTGTAGCATTCTTTATTCAAGGAGAGAGAACGTCAAAATTCACCGCGCTCCTTAATATTTCACGCAAACATTGTCATCAGTGACTATCTGAAATGTTTATGCTAAGGGAAACCGGCGGTCATTTGTTCACGCGTATTTGTGTAACACGTACTGGGGGGACGCGAGAAAGCCATTCGCTCGCTGAAAAATATTCTGGTAGCGACGGCTGTAACTGGAAGCAATAATTTCTACGGCGACTTCGCGACATTCCGGTTTTTTCTTCTCCTCCTCGTACGCGCGCGCTGGTACATTCTCTGGAGTGCCCGGCCGGACGACATCGTAGGGGAAGGAATGCAAACACACGCTGGAGCTGTGTGCGCATTGCTTATATGCCCACGTGGGTGGTTGGCTAAAGTGGGTGGCTGCTTGACCGGCTAGGCCGATCGGTGGGAGAGTGCCGCTTCAAGTACCCACTACGCCTGGGCTCCACAAGCTGTAACTTCTGGTTTACCTTTCCGTCGACCTTCGAGACATCGAGCCGAACAAGCATCTCCGACGATCGGAGAAGAACATCACAACGTAAATTATTATCAAAAGTTATTTAACAGAATTAAAATTGGGAGAAGTTGCAGCAGGATCTTACCGTTCAATAATATTTCTTATGCAATGTGATTTCATATGCATTTCCTACCTCTTCAAACTTCACACTATTACTTTCGGTCTTGAATAACGCAGCTCTTAAATTGAACCAGAATATAATAGATTATCGTCACAATATTAAATTGATAATACTGATGCTGTGACAAGTACCTATTGTGGCACCAATAAGACTCTCTCCTGGCACCAATAAGACTCTCTCCTCCTTGGTTTAATAGGTAGTAAAATTTGGGATTAATTATGATTATAATGCACACCTGACAAAATATTGTTGTAGGAATCTCAATATTTAGCAACGATAACAAAGCTCATAATCTTGCTGGTCCGAAGGATTTAATAACTAGAAGTACTTGTACAGTTTTGACTTAAAAACAGATTTCGTTAAAAGTGTCGGTGTAAAATATAAAACAGCTTACGATAACTCCGCATAATGTAACACGACATGACGCGGATTATTTGCCGAACGATTGCGTGACACCGTCGTTGTATCACACTGCTGATACGCGAGCAGCTCGACGGGGCCATTAAAACTTGAGCCATAATAACACTCGGCTTCGCACGCACCTTTAGCTCCACGTGGCGGCGATAACGTTCGTGAAAACGCTGCTGCTCGACTTTATGACGCGCGATACAGCGACTTAACAACCGGGACGATACCGCAGGGAAGATACCGCGATCTGCAAGGAACTGCACAAACGGTGATCCCGCTTGCCTTCGACTTAGAGCCCTACTTTTACATAACGACTTACTGTCAGACTGTTGTTTGAAGAACGTAGTAAAGGTATCTAAATTCCGATACTGTCGTTTTGTTTTGCCATAAAAATATTAGGATATATAAGATTAAATGTTTAAAAAAATGTAGTTTTTATTTCTCGTCTCTTCTGTAAATTTATTCTTTTGTAAATTGGGTCTACGATTCTTCTCGCTTTATATCGCATGTTGGTCAATTGCGCGAAACGTTCAGTCGAGGTCAAAGTAGACAATGTCGGTTACACTTGAACGAAATTCTCGATTAATAAAGCTCTCGTCTAGCTCGCGAGGTCTAAGCATTTTGGAATGACGCAACTCAAGCGCAATTAGCACTTACTGCAAGCCGATGCGACCTCGTCTCGCGGCGTGCATCTTAATTACTTTCGCAAATACACGCCGCTGGGCTGGGAGACAAATTGCATTCCACGGCGGGACCAATCGGCATGCAATTATGCGACGTCTCATAACTCAGATCTTCTTCCTCCTCGCGGCTCCATTGTCCGCCGTCCTTCCACGCTGTCGTCGATGGGGGGCGAGTCTCCCCTTGAATCTTCCCCGTTCGCACGCGAAGAAACGAGCGCACGTGCAAATCTCCCTTTGTGCAAACGACCTCGCGTTACCGGCGCGTTCGCGTCCGCGTAGGACGTGCAGTGTGCTCCTTTTCCGCGTGGGGATATCCTGCGAACTTTTTGAACGTACGTGCGCGGAGCGGCACGGCGTGGGCGTCGTGCCCACGTTCTCCAATGTTCTCTCCACCGTTCTCCAAGCTTCTCCGACACTCTTCAGCTCGCTCTCCGCCGACAGATCGTTGAAATCTTGACGGAAATCTCACTTGTTTCGAGCCCTCGCACACTCTCCAGATTTTCTCCTCGCTTCACTTTTGCAGACTGTGTTATCCACGAGAGTGCTGCATGTAGAATAGGCGTATGCAGTTTTGCCCGATCCGTTTAACCTCTTATGTTTCATCAGAGACGTCTCTCGTTAGCTATACGCACGTGACACACGCTGTCTTTATTAATTATTTTTCTGCATCACGGAGTCAGGTTTGTGACGTCACTCGTGTCATGTACTTTGGCTTCGTTGTGACTAATTGCAAACGACGAAGTGCAATCCGTCCACGATTTATGTTATAATTTGACTTTTATGTCTTGTACTTCGATTTAGATAGATATCTGAGTCGCTTATGCCCGAAGAAACTAATTGAAACCGATAAGACGCGACGACGAGTCATACCAATCGTTTCGATGTTACGTAAGATTCAATTTTTCTTATCTGAAAAAGTATATTCGACGATTTCTGCCGTTCTGAGTGAAGCCGCAATGAGGTGCAATAGTCGCGACCAGGAAACTCCATTTGCCGTAATAGACTCATTGTTCGGTCGGACACGTGACGTTCATACGTGTAAAGCCGGTTCGCGAGATTAGCCGCATCGATAAACGGATTAATTAAACACCGAATTAGGACGGACCGCGCGCCCCAGCTCTAATTAAGCACAGATCGTTTAAGATTGCGATCGCGCGGGATCACCTGCGACGTCTGAACTTCTTCGTCTGTTATCTGTGCCTATATCACTGTTGTCACTTTAACGTGTGACGAATCGCACGTCCGTTTCGTTACATAAGCACAGCCGGTATATACATACATATTGCGTCGCGACGATAAACATCATATGCCGTGGCTTCGTAAATTCCGGCAATGCTCCGGAGCGCATCAATCATGTTACCGTATATTTGCATAAATCTCTGACTAAATTTGATATTCGTGAATTTGGAAAATCTCTCAGAATTATACAAGTAACATGAAAGGTTTTAACTAAATATTATTATATATTCAATATACTATTTTAAATACTTTAAATTTGGGTGCTGAATTAAGTTTTATTTTTAAGGTATGACTTACGTTACAGGATTCTCGACCGAAGATTTTGCGTCATAAGATTTTGCGTCATAGTGAATAAAGGCAGCATTGATCGAAATTCAAAAATAGATTGTGTCTGATCAGATTATTTCTGACCGCAGATATCGTCGGTTTCAAGTTCACAGTGTAACTTTATCGGCTTCATAAAGTTGAAAGATATTGAAATAGTAATTCTCTTTAATAGCAAATGAAGAGACGTTTTTGCTACCGTCGCGTCGTTGCTTTCGTAATTTACCTCGGTACAGCTGCGTCGAATGTTCTTATTGAGTACGCAAACATAAACGCGTGGCCTTCGTCATCGTCGCCGTAGCAAACATTGCTGATGTGTTTGCAACGGTCTATGATCTCGTGACCTAGAATTATATATATATATCCAATATAGCTAAATTGTAATTATTATTATAATTGCGATCTTAGTATGTAGCAATGGGTAATATTAGACCCTAAATTGATGATAACATAAATTACAACGATAAATCTATCGACATATTTTCCATCTATTTTAGTAGCTACTCGAATTTTTATCAAAATTTCAATGTATTATTTTACATAATATTTCAATGTATTATTTTACATAATATTTTTATTTTTATCAAGTGAAAATATAATAATAATAATGATTTCGTGATTATTTTCGTAGTAACAAAAATTCGACGAAATTCTTAAAAAGTCATCATTCAATTAGCTATATTCTATTTTGCTTGCGTGTCCACGGTCAACTCGCCAGAGGGAAATTAATCGAATATGATCTATACATCATGCCGGATGTGTTCAGTGAATCATGCGACAGCAGCCGCAGTGAGCATTATTTATAGAAGTAGAACCTAGTTGTTTTCGAGGAAAACTAGATCGTGTCTATAACATACGAGAAATATTCTTTCATCATCTTTGAAGTTCTTCAAAAGCGAGAAGAAAAATCTTCCTCTCTTTTTTTCTTCTTTTTATATATATATATATATATATATATAAACAATTTCAAAATGTTGAGTTTTATATTCGTGATATTTCGAACAAACATTATCTGCTGCAGCATTGAATTTATTTTATTTCGTCAAAACATACATGTCCATCTGTCTACGAGATAAATTTACATCAGTCGATTGCATCCGATCGATCACTCCGTTCACATGGCTCGCGAATAACGGAGAATGTCCGAGATTGGAAAAAAGTTCAATGCTCCGCTTCTCGCTATCCCCCGATATCACTATTGCGAGACAGCTTTTTGCTTCCAACTGAACAGGAAATGGGAAACCTTCCCTTCTCAATCCTTTATATTCATGCATATCATGAGCTCTGGTTATGCAAGCGGGGGTAGTTGCAGCTGTGGTAGAAATCCCCTTTGCGGTCTCTGCCATCGGTTTTCCCCACTCTTTCGGAGTGAACGGCGTCTTACGACGTCGCGTCGGTACGAAGGCGAAGACGAAGAGCACGCCGAGGTGCTCACAGCGAACGGCACATGCGACGCACGTCTCTCGGTGACTCGTGAGCGTGGAGATCGTGAGTGGATCTGTGGATGCCGCGACTCGCTGTGCGCACAACAGCGGCCAGTCGACGTACGTGCACACGTGTGAGCGCACGTACGCCAAGCGCGCGTGAGAAATACGGATAGGGCTAGAAAGGGTCTAGGAATCTGTTTGAGAGTGTCGCAGGATCCAGTGATCGCGGCAAAGTGAAGCGATTTTTCATCTCTCACGAAATTTATGTTAACATCGCGCGAACCTGCGTTTTGCTTCTTGAAAAATTTCTCTGAACTTGGTTGAATTATCTCGACACGTGAAATTGATGTCTCACTGTCGTGCATAGAGTGTTTGTGGATAAATTTGTGAAATTTAATGGTTTCAGAATATAATATATGTGTTATTATTCGCAGAGTTTGCATACGTTGATGCATACTGCAAGAGTGAGTTATACTGCACATAAAGTTTTTTTCGAGTCGTGTGGTGTTTGCAAGATGAGGATTTTAGAGTATTTAGGGATTTGTCGTTATAATTTTTTTTTATAATTAGTTTTAATTCGTTTAAGCTCCAGAGCTATACTCGCATCTGTGTTTTTAGAATATATATGTATATAGCTTAATATCAATTTAAATAAAAAGAAAATAGACACAAGGTGAAAAACATATATACGTATATTCTAAAACACGGATGCGAGTATAGCTCTGGAGCTTAAACGAATTAAAATTAATTATAAAAGAAAATATAACGACAACTTCCTAAATATTCCAAAAAATTATATATATTTATATAACTTAATATCAATTTAAATGAAAAGAAAATAGACATAAAATAAAAATATCTCGATAATTATTGTTAACATTTTAGCTATCTAATAAATTTTATATTATTTTACAATAATAATGTAATAGAAAATTTAAATAAAAAACAATCGATAGCAATTAAAGAACACGTAACATTTTAAATAATTTTGAAATGCCGGATTTATTTTAAGTAAAATCATTTTAATGAAACTGCATTTCTGAACTAAATAAAAATCTCGAAAGGAAGAAAGTTTATTGATTATATAAAGGATTGAATTTCGATAGTTATTTCTATTCGATAATTGTCTGTTCTATTCGCCTCGTATATCGACTTGTTCACTGACATTTGAACCGAATAATATTATATGTTATTCTCGGTATAAAGTTCATAAGCTTGAAAGCGCATATTAACGAGTTTCACTTAAATGTTATTATGTATCGAGTTATGCGCGTTTAAATGTCGTCAGTGAATCACATATCAATTTCTTATATTCAACAAAAAAGTCGGATACATAATGTATGTCGCCTGATTGCACATATTATGACGTAAAGTACAAAGGACAATAATTATGTAAATATTTGTATGGTTGTTACGCGATAAGTTGTGGTCCAAACTGGCGGAATCAAAAAAGAGAATATAATCCGATTATATCCGGCTGGTTATCGCCCGACAGAATTATACATTCAGCCATACTTTGATGCTGATGCGTAGCAGACGCGTGGGCGGCGACGATCTTGAATTACTGTTGAGAGACGTTATTATCTTACAAGGAAGTTATTGGTCCATGAAACCTGCGTCCCGCTTCAAGGTTTAATTATAGACGAGAGTGAAACACTCAACCTCGTTACTTGAAACGCTAATTTTTTTTTAATTTGTAGTATAACAAAGTTTTGAATGTAGAAAATTTGAATAATAATAAATATTCAACAGCCCTCTAGTTGATAAGAAGATTAGCGATTTTATTTTAAGAAAGGGGAAATATTTTTGTTATGATTACGCAGAAAAGATAAATTACATAATAAAGTTGAAATAATTTTTTGTCTTTTTTTTTTATTTTAATTCAATTACAAGAGAATGAAATACACTTAATTTTCTAAAAAGGAATGCTGGTACACGAAATCGGATAAATTTGTCTATTTTAAATTTCTGGGAAATCGAGGATTTTGGTACGATAGTATCTCGCGCCAAGGGAAAGTATAGAGGCTTCTTTATTCATGCCTGCTTTACGCGTGATCATTCTCACGTGCTTCAGCGACACGTAACACAAGTTAGTAGCAATGCGTGAGAGCGATGATTGTTTGCTTGCTTTACGTCATAAACGGCACTATCTGCCACTGTATAATAGAGATAATAACGATAATAGCGATGCAATTCGGATTATAAAATGTTTCCCATTGCATACCAACTTTGGCATACTAACTGTTATAAGTTTGATAAAATAATTAGCATTTCAAATTACGAGGTTGAGTGTTTTACTACAGTCCGTAATTTTGAAATTGCATGCAGCTTTACCGTGTTGAAATAATATATTACGTATTACAAGTTGAACAAATATTTTATACATAATACATATGTCATCGTACACCGTACCCGTCCGACCTTTCCGGGCCACTAGAATCATCAATTGACCTTTTCGTTACTAATGTCCCAGCGAAACGTAATACTGCTGGGACAATAACGACCTATATATTATTGTACTTCCACCAGGATGTATCACATGCATTGCAAATTATAAGTACAGTCGAATCTACAATTAGAACACGATATCAAATTAATATCAATTAATAAAAGTTGTTTTCAAAGTAAGAGGAAAGTTATAGAGATTTCTGAAAACGCGTGATAAACGTACATTTCAATTTTCTGTTCATCGTCGAGAAGGTAATCAACTCTGTTCTGTATTTTCTGATTAATACCAACACCTCCATGAAATGCACAATTTTGCGCCGAAATAATAATTACACCGTACGTTGTCATGTTTCAGCGAGATATTGGCGATAATCTCGTAGCATTAAACCGCTGTAGCATTTTGTCCCGCCGCGTCATGTCGCGTCGTGTCTCGCGATAGAATCGACACCCTCATTTAAACACAGCAACACGATATTTCGCTCTCTCGTGGACCGTCATGTCCCGGGCGTCGCGTCGTAACGATGGAAATTCTACAGTTTATTGTTGGTCCCGATAAACGCCGCGCGGACATACATACATACATACATATCTGCTCTGCAAAAGCAAGCCGATAGCACGCCGTGAGAAACGGTATCCGAGGTGTAGTATCCCTTTGGCCGATGTGTTCGCGAAACGTGCGCGGCCCGATCGCTTAAAGAGGAGACTTCGTAGCACGAGCACGAAGCGGAGCAGACATGTAGCCTGAATTTCTTTCGTGAACAAACGGCGACAGCGGGAACGGCCGCGTGCATAGCTTGGGCTCGGAGAGTTGATGTCGACGTTGAGGTTTTGCTTGTAGCTCGTAATCCTCCCCACCAGGGCTCATTTACTCAGGAAATGGAAAATCTCCGCTCGCAATTTTCGGTCTAACAAAGAGTGATACACCGGCTTTATCTCTGTTAGCCATTATAAAGAAAGACTTCTAATTCGAAACTTGTCCTTTTACTATTGTTTGTAATATTCCTCAAATATATATTCAGATATGAAAATGAACACTCTTTCGTTCATAATGCGATTTTCTTTCACTTTCAAAGAGCAGAGGAAGAATTAATTAATCATTTAAAACTGTACAATTTTAATGGTATTAAAATTGAAAGCGTCGAAATTTTATCAGTCTATCCATTTCGTATTTTTTTTTCTTTTTTTTTTAACGAAGATCAATTCTTTTAATTCCAATTTTACACAAAGCATTTCCGTTTCTATTCCCTTTCTCCAATTTTGCATAGAAGCGAAATTTTTTACACAGTTATTTGCATTTCGCTGGTGCACATAGTCGAGAATATCCGGGATTACGACGCATTCGGTCGGCGAAAAAAGGGGAGCGTTCCTCTGTTAAATCGGGTCTGTACAAATGTCGAGGTTTCGCTGCTGGTATAATCTCGATCTCGCGCGCCAGGTCGTTTATCCTCCCCGAAGCGATGCTACGGAGGAGCGGATACGTCTGGCTTCGTTCTCCCTCGCGTGGTCTACCACATCCGTGCAACGTACTTCAGAGCGCACTGTCGTCACCCGTTCGCAAGCCGACAACGGAAAGTCTTTACTCGCTTTATCTTTTGTAATTATTATCTATACTTATCAACGCTATTATTTTATTTTCTTTAAAGGCTTGCTCTAAAATATAAATAAGATGCTCAGTCAGTCAGTCGACATATTAAAAACAACTCCGGAACAACTGGGATTTTTGCTGCTCGCTCCTTTCGATTGTCTAACGAACCGAGACCGGTGACAGAGTGACAGTTAGATGAAGGGAAGTAGTGACCACGCTGGTGACGGCCACAGATCTCAAATATTAACCAGAGTCGCTCGAATAGCTTCGCGGGAGGTGTTTACGTCAGAGTAAACACATGTATCGTTAGTTATTACAGCCACTCGCGCGCGGGATGCGCGTCAGTGGAGACAAAAAGTCAGAAGAAATTATTTCGCCGTGATGTCTGCGAAAAGCTTAGAAGTGACATCTTTCCTGAGTGCATCGGGCGTGCAGCGTCATTTACCCGCCACGAAAGATAGACGGATGGATCTGGCTTAATGCGCTGAATACGAGCGATAATCCTTCCAGTCATTCGGTTTGACGTTCCAGAGCGCGACGGGTAAACAGATGTAAGCGAAATTGAGGAACACAATTACCGTTACGAACGCGAGCGGAACGCGCATTCTCACAGGAAGCGGTGACTTTTACTATTATTGTTATTATTATTATCACCGTACGACGTAATTCATAACTCGTATTTGTCTACGCGGTAGTGCGTGGAGCCGGGCAGGGAACATTTATTAGCCCCCCTCCGACGATCTGGGAACCCGCGCGGTCGACTGAACATTTTCGCATTAACATTAACCCGCGAGATTAATGGCACGCGGAAATCCTCGCGGCGCGCTGGAAAGAAACCGAGAGATCGTAATCGGCCAGATCGGGGACCGCGTGTCGTGAGAACATCGCCGTGGCCGCTCTCCGTCGTTGTCACCGTACACATTTTATGCACTCGATATTCTTGCAACGACTCGAAATCCAGTACGCGCTCGAAACACGATACACCGCGAGCGGAAGTGCCGATCGAGGAGCAAGAGCAATGAGCCCTTGGTCATTCGGAGTGGACGTTGAAACGAGTTAGGTTTCAAGGATGAGGGTTCAAGCACGAAAATGGTGGCTTTCCCGCGGGCTAAGTGCTCGAACACGTAAAACCGCTATAGTTAATGATTTTTTTTTCTCTCAACTCTTGCACTCTCCTTTTCCTCAATAGCTCGAACGTTATCGATTTTGAGGCAATAGTTTCAAAAATAGAGAATGTAAGTCGATGAACATTGTGCATTAAAATTATCAAATGCAACATTTTAAAGAAACTTGTTTTTTTTAAATTGAACTTATTACTTAAATAAGTAATAAGTTTTAAATTAGTAATAGTAGTTAGTTAATTAATACTACGATATACTAATTGTTTTATCTCTGAAAGAACCGTGGACAGATTCACGTATTCAAGGTCTTTCATATTTCGAAGGGAGAGATATGTCAATGCGCTGCGAACGCGTGAGACGAATTGATGTCGTTTGCAAAGTTCTTGAAAGGATTCCGCGGTTTATCGACGAAGTCACGCGAATTCGAGGCGTGGATTTGTACGTCGGAGTTAGAAAAATATTGCTACGAGTTTGCCGAATGGCCCAATAAATTTTCATACTTAATATCGTCGACACGAGAAGTACTGCCAGCCTTCGAATGCATTATCGGAATACGATCAGTGATTATCGAGATATTACGTGAATTATTTATAATTAAAGATATTTGCTTTATATACGTTTTCTACCACACGAATTCTCTTTCACCACAAGTTTATTGAATGCTATCTGAATATAATACAATGTAAATTCCAGTGATTCCAGTTTGATTTATAAATTGATAATAATAATGTGTTAATAACCGTATACAGTTTTATAATCGCAATATACGAATTACTCATTTTTTTATGTGAAGAAATATCGATGAAAACTTCAATGAAAAATCGGATGCGACGTGTCATGTGTCAGTGTAATTTCGTATGAGTTGCTCCGGGCGCACGCTCCAGTCGAATGAGCAGTGGCGATGAATGATGAACCGACGTGACCGGTTGGTGCAACGACGACATCCCCGAGGATGAAGAGTGCAGAACCGGCCGCGCGTCGTCGTGGCCATTATCGCGCGACCTTCTCTCGCACTTTACCGCGCGTCATCGACTATTTATGTGCCTAAGAAAGTGCTTTCGAGAATACCAGCGGAAACAAGAGGGAGATCCCGACGAGAGAACGGGATTCCGACTCGTGATATTTGAAGAAGCGAAGGGAAACGAGGCCCTCATCCCTCGTTCTCCTCTTCGACCCTTCTTCTTGTTTGGTCTCCTTCGCGCAGCGTCGAGATAAAGAGACGTCGGGGAAGTTCGACGCGAGGAATGCCCGCGGGATGAAGGCCAAGATACCACGGAAAGAACTGGACGACCTCTTCGACGAGGTACGCGGTAAGATCGCTCGATAGGAGATCCGCGCCGTGGCATCGAGTCCGCAGGGACTTCAATTCGGCGCGCGATCGCTTCCTCCTCGACGCGCCTCGCGATTTTTGCGATCGCGCGATTAGTCCTCGCGGCATCGTCGCTCGAAGGCAGACCAGGCCGATTGGCATGCCAACACTTCGTCGGCACGTCAAGCGTGTTTAATTTTAATGACGCGGGAATAACGAACGTGTCATGACGTGGCTCTCGGGGGAACGAAGAAGACAGAGTGCCAGCTTCTCTTCTGAATATAATGTTTTAATTTTTATTTCTCCTAGATTATCTGATACTGATTTTCTTACTTTAACTTGTATTACTCGTATCGAAATTATTAAAATTATTAGAATTAAAGTCGAACGATCGTATTCCATTAAAAGTTTTCAAATTATCGATCAACAATGTTAATTCAGGCGTGAATAAATTTAGGAATTGCAGAATTTTTTCGATGATGCGAAAAGTGCGAAAAGTAATATGTCAAATGAAATTTGACGATGAGTGATTTTACTGTCACTTCGAATTACAGCGAAATTCCAAGAACTTCTCGATGCACTCACAGAACCTCAACTAGATTCGAGAAGCGGCGTATCATCTCGGTTGTCGGGTAACATTATGCGCCATACTTGACGTACGTACACCGCCGTGAAACTCGCGCGTGCTCACTTTAACGCTCTCGACGGATACTTGATGCTGAAAAATTTCGCGCAGCATTTAATTCGCGAGAGAACGACGTCGCACGCAAACGAGATGACGTCGCTGCCCCGCGTCCTAACCCTTCCGTGTATAACAGGGAACAAAAAGCGGAACTGCGCCGCGTTGCATTACCACCGCGATGCAATCAATTTCCGCCGCGTGCTCGAGTAGACCGCGCGTGTTCGCGTGGGGATTACATGATAGATAACAGTCGATCTTCTCGAGCGATCGCGAGATAGGCAATTCAACTGAGTACCTATAGGGAGAAAGGGCGGTTCGCTGATAATGAAAGATCTTTTTCTGGCAATAAATGATATTTACGATCATATATCAATTGTAATCACGATTATTATTACAAATAACACGGATCATAAAACGGGCTCAAAACTTTCAAAAATTGTCACATTTTGATAACGTTCAAATCTAATGTATACCCTAACAAAATAATTTTATTAATTAAGGAATTTTTTTGCTTCGAAGGCCTAAAAACTGACTACTTTTGGAAGTGGATTATGAACAAACTGTACAACTGATGAAGTTAAACTTTTTATTTGTTTTAATACCAAGTTTTGTCCTATAAGTTACAGTTACAGAATTAAAATGATATTTCTCTTCTCCACTCCCCTCTTCTCCTGATCCATTGAATTTGACGCGTTGAGAAAAATATAAACATCACGGGGAATTTCCGACAATCCTGTAATAAAAATATTTTAATTATTCTTTTTTATCAGTATTCTACATTGAACCAACATTTAGATTAAAATTGTGAAATTTAATAAAATGGCGGCAAGGCGAAAATCATGTTTTGATTTACAGCATTTTTGCGTATTTTTTTAAAAAAAAAGATCAAATAATTGATAAATATAAACAAATTGTGGTTTATGAACTGCAAAAACGGTGTCAGTAGTAATTATGCGAAATTTCAAATCGATCAGTTAAACTGTTTTTTTCGAGAGAGTTTCCCACGATTTTAAAAACAAGGTTTGAGAGAAACGGTTTTAAAGTTTTAAATTGATTTTCTACGCATATAATCCAAATATTTTTTTACCAATCGTTAACCTGCTATTTTAGAATTATAAAGTAGACCTTTTACTTTCTACTTCTTCATACATGTATAATCGATATTTTTTGCCCTTTCAATTAGAAAAACCTTTTAAATTAAAATCTATCACCAATTCATCAATTTTAAATTATATATTCATAAATTATGTCGAGATATACTTACTTTTCTGTATTGTAGGATATTATAAACTGTTTATTAATATCGAAGAGTGTCAAAGTGAAAATTATTTTGACTTTTCGTGATTTTTTATTATTATTTAATAATCATTAATAATTTTATCATAAGAAAGAGCAAGATCTCTATTTAATGCAACAACAATTACAGTTTTGAATTATAGGCGAAGGAAAGTCCACTAGTATATTATCTGTGAATCTAAATGAGTCTACAACATAAAGAGAGCTAAGTTTTCGCTATATCACGGTACGAACCATGCGATTCATTATGAACAACAGCGTCGGAAGAGAGTTTTGTTTCGCAACATTGGGCTTTATCCTCTAAATCGTGATTTAACTGAAGCGCCATTTAAGCCGCGTCTTTGTTTACGATGAAAACGATCGCGCCCCGCACACGTTCCGCTGAACCGTATCCGGTAGTCGACCTCCGCGTAGATCGTCCGGATCGCCACGTGAATGCCACGAACGTATCTGACGATCTCGATCGTGTTGGATCACTCTCGCGCAGCGTCATGAAAGACGGAGGCTAAATCACAGCAGCCCGTTAGTCTTGATCGTGCACGTTTATGTGAGCCTATACGATCGGCGTGGCACGCACACGAAAGCGTTTCCATTCGGTCTCTGGCACATCGAGATTCGCGCACGTCGAGATTCTGTTTGAAACACATATCGGGTGAAACATGAATTTTCTTCTGTTTTATTATTTTTCACATAAATTTTATATATAGAGAAAGCTAGAAATTCTTTATACATTTCTCTTTTCCCACATAGAGGATGCCGTCCTAACAAAACTTTCGTAATAAATTTATATTTATTCTCGATTTTCGGAACATTTGCATTGTTGCATTCTGAAAGAATTGACATTAAAATATTATATTGAAATTTATGAATGTAAAATATATGGAAGGAAAAAAAATATACATTGGCGCGAGCCGCTACCGCGTCTCTTGATGTATTCAGCACAATTTTATTAATAAAATATCGTATCGTATATCGTATGATATGAATTATTGTATACGGTATGTAAATATCAGCCATTCCTAATAATTACAAAAAAGTATTGATCACGGTCGTCAATATTTTCCTTAAAATTGAAACGCATTTTCAAAAAATTCAAAGAGTGAATTTCTAAGCCACCATGTACGCTCTACAAACACCAACTGTTTTGCCAATCTATTCCGCGAGTGTCACTTTGACCGACACGTGCACGCGGCCGTAGATTTAATACCGCGCGATGCGCAGAAGTAAGAGAAGCTCCCGAAAAATGCAGCCTTTAATCGCGGCGTGCAATCTGCGGGAGATTACACGACGTGAGATATTATTATATACAATGTGGCCGCGATTGCGAGGGGAATGCCGTAGCGGATGTAAATTAGCCTCATTCCTCGTGAAATTAATTCTGAGACCGTGGCAATCGGGCGCGCCGATTTGACATGGGTGAAAAATTTTAGATTGACTCTCCGCAATTCGCCGACGTGCTCTCCGCTCTCGCAAACAGGGCCTACACATCGAGTCTCAAGGGTCTGAAAAAGGCAGCTTCGATTGGCAGGCACGGGCCACGTTCGGAACACGCTCACTTGAAAGAGAGAGAGAGAAAGAGAGAGATTCCACTTATACGGTCCCTATTATACTCCCCCGACGCTAATTGCTATTACGGCGAGGCGTTGCATAAGCGCAATTATCGCATCCGCGAGCGACGCCGTTCTTGAAGGATTGCACACGCGCACGCAATCTTTCGCAGTTCGGCCGTGAGGTCTACGAACTTCCACACCAGGCAGCCGTCAACCCGTCATCTTGACAGCCGCTGTAGAATTATTAATTGCGGTAGATACACGTCATAGTAAACGATTGACACAGATATTTTCTCATATGTGTTAAATTACGCACATTAAATAATACCGTGATACGTATACGTGCAAAAAGAGCACCGTCGTACACGTGATATATAGGAAAGAGAGAAATAAATTAATGACTATTTCTTGGCCATTATTTTCTTAGGCTTCATATTCGTTGGCACTTAGCTCGACTTCCGTTTCAGGTCTCCGTCTATGATTGTTTTTAACTTTACGCTTGCAACGCACTGTAGATTTAGCTTTGATTGATATCAGTACACTTACGGGGTGATATGAAAACTAGATAGCTAACGGCATTTCAGATTAACGTAAAATTTAGTAGGGAATGCGACCTTATTTACAGCAATCGCGCAGGCTGGCTCGCCATTCTAATTAGACTTGTCGGATCGGCGGAGCGGAGCGATCGATCTCGATACGATTGTCTAGAGGCAAATATCCGAGACTAATCGAACTGTGTCATCTGATGATGTGACATGTACGCGGGCGATCTAGTTCTTCAAGGATGCAAGTGTTTAACAATACGTCGCAGAGGCGACGTACGCATATTAATTGTCGTGAAATGGTACGCGTTTTCGCGGGAAAGGAAATCGTTCAATACTTTTACTGACCGAACCAAACAGCGTAATGAAAATATATTTTAAATATCAAACCACTTAATTACACTTTCTTTAATATTTTATGAATTTCTACCAAGACAATACATTTTTTTTTAATTATTTATAATTATGAAGAAACTGCAGCCTTGGCTAAAATTATTAAGCATTTATACTTTTTTCGTTTATCTGAAATTCTTGTATCTTATCATTACAGGCATTGTATACAAAGCATTCTTGAAACAAAGGATAATTCACATTTTAATTTCTGTTTAAATTCTTCCAATTAAAAGTATTTTTACAAAATGTAGGGTACCTACTATTTCTGGCCACGGCTGTATGTTCGACGTTTTAATCTGAAAACAAATACTGACGTGTTCCTAATTGCTCGGAGAACATTTCATCTCATCTCGTCTCGTCTTCCAACATCTTTAATAAGAAATTATGCGCTTTTTGCTCTAGGGCGCGCGGTTCCGAGACACCTCGCAGCAAATCCATAAACAATGGCAAGCCGATCCAGCGAGGGCATTTCCATCCGTTGGCAGTGTTACTGCAAATTCGCCATCTCCGGCATCAGGAGAACTCTCTACGCCAACTTCCACTCCCAGCCCTAGCCCTAGTCCGACTAATCATCAAGTCACGGTAAGTACCTATTGTTAATCAAATTATGCCTGATATACAATGCCGAAACTACTACAATTTAATTTTAATATTACGAGTATGTAACTCGCAAGTTTCGATTTCAAGAAAGAAATTAACGCGAGTTAATTTCTTTAATGATGCGGCGCACTGGAGTTTCTCACGATCATTAGAAAATGGGAATTATTGAAAGATTTTTGCATATTTATATTTTTAAAGAATATTCACTCATTAGTATTGGCATTTTAATTGCGCTACATTTATGCAATTTTATATAGAGACGAAATTGACAGCGTGTATAAAAGTTTTTAAGGTATGATTTAGAACTGGAGCAGAATTTTCTCCGCGATCCTCTATTCTCCTGCGAATATCGTTCTCCCAATCTCACGTACCTTCCATCGTGAAATCACGAGCGACATTTTGCGATTCCACCTGAGCTCGCGGCGCTCTGTGCCTCACGAAATAGGTAACGAGAAACAATTTCTTCCGACACGACCGTCGTGCAAAATGTTGAGCTGTAAGTCGCGCAGCGGGATGCGGACTGACGACATTTTCCTCAAAAGACCAATATACTTTTATCTTGGTAATACGCGAAATGCAACGAGTCGTCGTTGTATCTTTTTGCGGTGCAAGCCTCGTGCAAGTGCAGGCATCGGCATAAGTGAGCGCTGTGAGCCGAGCCCTGAAATCCTTCGGGGTATATCAACCACAATTTGAGATTCCGTCGTCCATGTAGGTCAGGGATCGAGGCACTGCTGAGCTTTCGCAGAACGCGATACACGTGTGAGCACGTTCAATGTGCATTTTGCATGCATTCAATGTCACAACCGATTTCAGCCGACAGACAACGCGCGACAGTTGCTTCTAGAATATTTTCGGTTACAAACTTGCCTTTTTATAGAAGAAATTGCTTACGATGCTTTGACATACCTTTTCAATGTGTATTCAAGCAAATTTCTTTTGGCAGCACTAGCAAATTGGAACTGTATTGCACAATTTTTCCCAGCTTTTGTTCTAATAGGCAATATTAATGCATGTCGAAACGAACGCAAGTTGCATAAGATGACGATCCAATTATGAGTCATTTAAGGTTATTAAAATAATTTCGTCTAATTTAACGATCAATAGAAAGGTTTTTTTTATTCAGAAAGGTTGTTAACATCAATGTAATCAGTGAATTATAATTTCAAAGGAAAGTTATTAAATATTCAATAAACCGATTGTGAATTTTGGAAAAATGTTTAAAAATGTTTAAGTTACAATTAGAGGCCGATAACCTACGTTTTTAATGTATATTATTATATATTTTATGTACTAAATACTAAAAGTATCATAATTTTTCAAGAAGTTATTACAGATAACGTTCTATTTTTTTCTTAAACATCAGCAAGGATTGAAAAAACAATTACGTACTACAATAATTACAAAAAAAATTAAAAAATGTAAAAATATTTCTGCAATTAATATGTGTATCTGTAAAATAATTAATTTTGTAAAGTTGACCATAATTAATTGACCAACCCCACCCATGGGATCGTCATCTTATTTCATTTTAGCATAAATCAATTATCGAGAAACCTTTTAAAGCGATTCCACGGCTCTCGAAAAAGAAGTAAGAAATTTCAAAACTCAATGTACTGAACTTGTTTCTTCCTCTTTGTGCATCGTGCATTAATTCGGTGTGCTGTTATAGCGATGCTTGCGTCACTACAGAAGACACATTCGTGCTTTGGCACATACAGGTTTACGCACAGTATTGTTCCCGCGAGACTATCGGTATGCAAGCTGTACATCCAATTGAACCGGTCGAGCAGTCGAGGGGGTGGTTACCCCCGACGATGGTGCCATTGTGCTCGCGCTGTGGGATCTGGTTCTGGGTCAGCGTGGCTTAATGAGAAACTATCGGGCTTATATATACGTGGCCACCGCGGCGTACTCGTTATGCAAAACTCGCACACAAATTGAATTTCTCCGGGCGACGCGAGTTTGTCTTTTATGGAATTAAGTCCCGTTCGTGTCGCACCGCGGAGAGAATGTTTGACGTGACATTTAGGGATTAAGGTCGTCTCATTCGCGCGACTGGCAGATGAAGATCTCCTCGTGGTCGCGCTGTCTGGAAACGGACCAAGACAGCGAATACGTAATTGCGAAATTAGCCCCAGCGTTTGTTACGGGGAAACGGGATTATCATTTATTTCTCGGACAATCTAGTTTTTGTCTTTGGTTTCTGAGGCTTTGCATTTGTCAAATATTTCTTAAGATACTAAAAAAAAAAAACATTGAGTAATCAGATAATATCAAAATCGATAAATTGATATTAGTACTCTGTTATTGTTTTTGTTACACAGAGAATTTAAAAAGAATTTTAATTAGATTTGAAATACTTGGAACTTTGATTGAAACAACCGCATTGAACAATCCTCATATCTTCAACCAGATGTAGTACCGCAAATGCAATAGCAACAACCACAAATAATGTATCCCTGGCAACTTACAGCGGTTTATTGCCATAGTTGCGATTGCGGTGATACCGCACGCGTGTTTGCCATCGTCATTTACCTCGCTGATACACAACTAGATGCGGAAAAATAAGATGCTCGTCATTTAAGCGATAAATTAGGATCTTGTTCTTGCAGATTTTATCTCGGCAAATAAAACCGCTGTGTAACTCGCACTCGTGTCGCAATATCTTACACTAATCTTGTTTTTACACATTTCCATCGCAGATTTATCCTCGACGAAAGGTTACTCCTGATACACCGATACGATGACATCAACGTTGTATAATATTTGAAAATTTGCAATATTTTCTTCTTTTTTATTTATATTGCCGACCTAATTACGTAATTACGACCTGGATTTCGCGTTATCGCAGTTAGCAGACTTCAAGCGCATGTGATGCATTATGATACATTACATCTTTGATAAAAAAGAATTATCGGTGCAGAAGGAGAAACAGAAAGTGTAGGAGTTTTTAATTTCTTGATAATAATTTTAAAAAGTTGAGGATTAAATAAAATTCTCTAAAAATTTTTAATAAAAATTGTATTATATTGTGCAAGAATATTTTGTATTCAAATATTCAAAGAGTTTTAATATTGTTTAGACATCCGTTCCCGAAAATCGAGAGGTTCCAAATTCGATCCCTGGCTGACATGTTATTTTTCACAATAAATTCTTTACAGTTTTTTCTGGGGTTAGGAAAAGGGTGAGAATTAAATTATTAAATTGCTTGTCAATTGTTACATCGCAGATTTCGGTTTCATCTAATGAATTGTATTTTTATATTGCCAAAATATTCGGCGCACAGTTTATGTGAGTTAGAGTTTGTATAATAATAAAATTATTATATACACACGAATACCAAGTGTCGGCTTGTATTGGCATTATTCCGTTATATATTTCTGATTTAATATTATTGTTGGATTGTTTGGACCCTTTTTTATTCGAATTTGCAGTGTCCGAACGATATTCCAATATATTTGAAATACTATTTCAATATCTTAATATATTTAATCTTAATATATTTAAAGATCGAAATTTTCATTTCGATGTTGCATCCGATGAAGAGATGCAACACGAAATTGAATTTTGCACAAATCGAATTAGCTGGCGCAGTTCAATTATGCGTGCGATTGCAGTTTGATATCATTAACACATTAGCACTGATTAAAGGCGGACATCGATATCGGTGGCCCCTTCGGGAAATTCCTTGTTTACGTAATAGAGATGCCAAATGAACAAGAAACCACTTACTTTAACGGATGGCTAAACGGGGGCAATTTCGACAATCTTTTATCGATAATGATAACGGCAATTTATCGTAATATTGTCATTGCAACTCGTAGTTAATAATAGCAATTTTTGTTAACATCGGTGCCAAGGAAAACAAGAATAAATAAATTCAGGCGTAAAAGTAGAAATGGATATTGCTAACGAATACATTGCCCGATAAGCCTACGCCATAACGCAATGTATTATTATGCCCGTTTTTCAGGAAAGTAAAACGACCGTACAGTTATTAATGTTAATTAATGCCATATTATTATGTCAAACGAATACGCAATATTTACATGTAGCCGACAGCAATTAGCGTTGGTTATTGCTACATTGAATTAGTTGAGCATTGTATAACTTCATTAGCATCGTACTCTGTTTTGCTGAGGTCTCTTCGTTTACCATAGAGTCTCTTTATTTTCCCTCCAAACCGAAGTCGTTAAATGTAGGCTCATTCTTTTTCAAGCGGCTGTATTTTTCCTAGTTATCCTAAACCGTATTTAATAGCTCTCCCTCTCTCCCCCTTTCTCTCCTCTTTTCTCTTTCCAACCGCGTATATTCCAGCGCATAGAAACGCGCGGATATATTATCGCGCGGTTCGCTATAAATAGTATCACACCATACACCATAGAACGTAATTTACCAGACGTCATAATCGCGGGTGCGGCGCGCGTCATGATTACACCGAGAGAGTGACTGATAGCGCGAGTTGAGAATCGCTCCACACTGGAAGCCAGAGACCAGACCCCTCGACCAGATTACCCGTGATATGCAAAGAGAAGTCACTAACCCGCTCGCAAATAAGTTGCCTTAGGTGAGGTCCGTATCGGTCGGCCGTCGTAGAATTTCTACGGCAGCGTCGTCAACGCTGACAACAACAACAACGACGACGACGACGACGACGACGAAGATGAAGACGAAGATGACAACGATGACTGAGTTGTAGATATGGCGCGTTGTGATTAATCCGCGATGCTTTTTACTGGCGCGCGGAGATACTCGCCGCGCGGCGAGTTAATTAGCCTTGTCGGGAATCCCGTGGCGCGCGAATCGAGAAACGGCGTGCGCATCTTTCGCTAATTAACGTCTCAATCGCCGGATCTCATTGCGATTGGTGAAACGCCGAATACACGCCGCGCCACGTTCATCCCCCTCCCCGACGATCGTTACGGCGACGTAACTCCGCGATGTAACGCCGCGATAACTGCAACGACCGCTCGTGCTGCGCTCGTAAAAGTCACCGGTTCAGCCGGAATAATGGACCGGCGTTTTAACACGGCCAGCTCGCTCGCCACGAGCGTCGATTTTTACCACCAGATATTTGAATTCGTCGCGCAGTGAGTTATGTTACCAACATTGCCGGAAGTTATTTCGCGTCGCGAATGTATGGCGACAATAAAATTTTCACGAGCGCAGGCGTGATTCGGGGACCTCAGGAAATTGGATTTCGACAGTTTTGGCACGGAGAAATTAGGATACATAATTAAATTCGAGAACATAATGCAAAACTGTATCAAATTCATTTTACATACTTGTAACTCTATATAGTAACAAATTAATACGAACGGAATATTATGTATCGAGGCGATTATATAAAACAACGGTTAAATATTTCAGCGCAAGCAGTACTCTTGCTTGTTTTAACGATGCGAATATTAAATACGCTCGGCGATTAATCTCGCCTCTTGCATGCCCCGACCACTAATTTTCCATCCGCTTTAACTAAAGTTCCATTAAGAGCTCTCTCTCTTTCTCGCCCTTCGTCCTCGCTCCTTGCGGCACGCATTCGCCAAAAGGGTTTAAGGTTAAAAGGGTCGGCCGTTAAAAAAAGAAAAAGAAAAAGAGGAGCAGCGAATCCTTGAGAATTCTGCAGCTGCCAGTCATCATCGGTGCAAGAAACGTTGTACGCGTGTTCCACGTCTAACCGTTTCGACGAAAGGTCGGGAAACAGTACCGGAGGTTGTTAGACCGTTGACAGGATACAACGCGGTCCATAATGATGCAGCTGGAAACGCAATCGCTTGTTATCCCGCACACTCTTCGATGACTTTTGCCACTCGCTGTTTTACTGAATTTCCACCGTGCAAAAAAATATTCTGTGCGTTGCGCGTATTACGATTTGCATATTCATGTTTGTGTCACCAATTTGCATAGCTAACGACGACGAAACGTACATCTCGCGGTGTCTCACCTACGCAAATAGTTTTTGCGTTTTATAAATACAGCAGAATTTTTCCTTTTTTTTGCAAGTAACGTACAAATTATATTTTAAACAGGTACACTTTATTATCTCTATTTCTTTCGAAAACGTGACATGACGCTTGATTTAAAAAAGAACTTTAGTCATCTTAAATTTTTTCTCTCTTCACAGAAAAATTTATTTAATTCTTGAATTTTAAGATCTGTAATTAAAATGATTCTGTATTTGAACAGAATCAAAACATGTTACGAGATACAAATTTTGATTAAATAGCGTAATTTTCTTACCGCTTGAGCAGATTTATTCATCGGGAACATTTTTTGTTCTCTTGTGTTTGTAACTCTTTCAGAAATTTTTAGACAAATTTTTCCGACATTAATTTAATTTTATGAACAATAATGACGAACATTTCTATCGAAACCGTGGTAGGATTCCATGTTGTTATGCATTATAGTTTATTATACAGATTTTATCTGACGACACGGTGTATTTCCAGTGTCCAAATTTGCGTACTAAATATCTATAAACATTTGTTATTACGTATCGCTAAGCAATAATTTGCTTATATTTCCATAACAACATCAGATATAAATATTGAATTATTGTTTGTTGCAACAAATAGTGTTTTATTGATATTTTGAAATTACACGATGTATATTTAATTATTTACATTTATAATTTTATTAAAAGCGATTACAGTATGATTTTATTAATATTGCTTTTAATTCTCTAGGGATTAACAACAGTGACAAATTATAATCTCAAACACCTAGAAAGTTCCCAGACAACACAAAATCTCAAATCGCATCGTAATTACGTCTTAAAGACATCTAAAAATAACATCTTGATGATGTCTTATGGCTCGATTTTAGATTTTGTATTATTTGAGCTAATGGAATGTAACAGCAATTACATTATTTTATATTTCTCTACATTTTTACATATAATAATTTTAAACTTTCGGATTCGAAATGATTTTTAAATAGTTTGAACATGCCTTTAGTTTGAAACGTTTAAACTATTTGACATTCGATCTTGAGATTCGTATCGTTCATACCATCAATTATTTTCAGCCGATTCTATAAATGCTATAAAATAATTATCAGCAAACATGAAACTGTCATCGTAACGGATGTTTTCCAAACTCCCGTGTTTCCCTTTCAAGAGAATACATTACCAGCAGACGACACGAGTATCTAACATCTGCCGTGCATGCGTAAATGTTACCGATTTATTTACGGTAACTGGGAAGGAGCTGTATCTCGTGCTCCTGGATTCGATCTTTAACAGAAAGAGGAGGAATGCACTCTCAGTGCATGCACCAGACGCAATCTGTCTAACGCGTGTCGTTTATCGGAGACATAATTTCCGGATAAATTTAGATATAAAAGTCTAATCCTGCTTCAGTTCCTGGGTATATTAAATACAATATTGTTTTTTTTATTATATTATAACGTAGACTACAACATGTAACTGATGTTATAAGGCTATTGTTTTACTTCTTGTACATTAATTATTATTATTAATTATTATTGAAAAATAATTTTAATCTTAATAATACTTTATTAATATATTTTGGACAGTCAAAAATACTTTTATTCAAATCTTTTATACAAAATATTGAATAAGTCAATTTCTGAATGTCAAATTCGATAACGCGTGTTGAAAATTCAATAGAAATTCTAATGCTTCTCATCATTCATGACGAATTGGGGATGAACTTTGGGGCTGACACGCCAGATGCATCCCTAGCAACGAATGTGTTAAACAGATTTGTTAGTCGGGCGAATAAATCTATTAAATCCCAAGGAAAGAGGTTGTGAATCTTTCGAGGGGAGTGCAAATCGGAAGCATGCACGAATTCAGTTTTTTTTTCCAGACTGCCTTGGAAGATAAAAGCAAAACGAAGTGTCGAGAGAGTGTGGAACACTCAGCGACACACCGCATAATGCATAAAAGCGATTTATTCTAGAAGCACACTCGGCTTTCATAGCTCCCAGTAACCGTGTCAGTTTACGCGAGAAAAAGAGCAGGAGAGAAAGTTTCTCTCCGAGTCCCGTACCATTTATCAGAGTTTGCATTTTTTTTTCTATACGCCGGTAGCACATTCTTTCGTCCGAATCATTTGTCATTACTCTATATAGAGTTACGGTATTTGCACGCAACTTTGATCACTTCAGAGTCTCTCTTTCTCTCCTTCATTCCATCACGATTTTTTCTTTTTTGTGCAATAGCAAATCGCAGTTCTTTAATGCCCATAGTAATTTTGAACCACTCTTATAATCCAAAGAATGTAGAGTAATTATAGTCCATTGAAGAAAATTCCACGAATAAAGGAATCCTTTTGCGGACTGAGGTACTTATCGTCTTTCTCCCGTGAAAGAAAGCACGGAAGCTCTTATTGTTATAAAAGATGGAGATTTAACAATAATGGATTACTTGATTCAATATTTTATTACTTTTATCGTTATCATTCTATACATTGCTATAGATAGCGTCTTTTAATTTCTTCGCACAAATTTTTGTTATCTAATTCAACATTCGCAGTTTTACTTTATAGGAATAATTTGTATTTTAAAAGATGGTTTCCTTTAATAAGTATGAAAATATTTGTAGACACCAGACACATTTCTATTTCTAGACACTTAGAAATGTATTTATGAGATATAAATCTATTTCACTGAAATAATTCTTTGTTTAAATAGCGCGAAATAAAATTTTATTTCCATCGAATAAACCAATTAATGAGAAAAATGAGATACATTTCTGTGAAATGTATATTACCGTGGGGTGTCATCAAAATCACAATTTTTTTATAATCAAATATTGAAGAAAATATCAAGTAACGTTTGCTTATTAGTATTACAACTTTTTCTTTTAATAGTATCTCTAGTTTTTCTACCATCTCCGTCAATCGATTCGTTTCTCGTCTTTTACCGATTGCTCGACACCGGGGTAAAGATTTGATGCGTCGAAGGGGTGGTTGGCGCGCCGCTCTAAGTGCATCGAAATTTATGAACTGTCTTGCCTGCAGCCGCTCCGCCGAGGAACCTTCGATGCCGCTGAAGGATTAATGCTCCGCTTCTCGCCAGGATTTTATGTCGGAAGCATGAAAAATGTTCCGCCCGCTTTGCTCGCCGGTGAAATACCACCACACCACCGTGCGCGCCCCCGCATTAGCGTCTCTCGCGCCTCTTCCGCGGATATCCCGCCAGTGCACTTTAAAGCGGCGACCTTCGCCGCGAGAGAGCGGCTTTAATTGGTTTCGCGAGCGATGCGTGAACGCGCACCAACACGTGCGCGCCGCAAAATTGCTTTCTCGCCTGCATTTGCATCCCGAAATTCGATGCGATTTCTCATCGGACGTTGCGGCGTCGGTTTTAAATTCGCGCGACAGACGCAGATGAGTGTGCGTCCGTGAGCTTGAGAATAAATTGTTGGCTAATTAGCGATTAAAGAGTCAACGACGAGATTAATGGCTCTCTCGGTGAGCATCGTGCCGAGGCGCGCTCCTCGCGTGATCCTGGTTTGTTAGCGCCACTGAAAAATCATGCGTACAGATTTTTTTTTTTTTTTTTTTTTGAGATAAAGTTAATTTATAGATTATATTTAGCTTCAAGCATTCATTAATTTTAACTTAAACTTTACTGAGCATACCTCTGCATATTTATTCACATATTTTACTAATAATAATAATAAATTTTCTTATTTTATAATAAAGATAAGATTACGAAGACCATTATTATAATCACAATTTTTCTTTGTCGTGACGTGCCACGGTATTATTTTACGAAGCAGTAATCAAAGATTGGAAGGAAATTTAATATCAAGTATTATTTCGTACGTGTAATAACGCGTGTAATAAAATCTTTAATTACAAAAAATTGTTTAACAGCTACTACTGGTAACGTTTGTCAGAGATAATGAAATGCGTTCGTTAAAACGTCGTATTTTTTTCGCTCGCGCATCGATTACCGGTTGTGTGCATGAAAACAGGAAAAGGGGAGAAACAAGAATTTATCGTGCCGGAGTCACCCACCGGCCACGTAAAAAATGATGCCGCGGACCGCCCATCGGGACGATCTATCGATCGCGAATCTCCGTCGTAATGAAAAGACGCTCTAGACTTGGAAGTTCCTTGTTCGACGATCGTCGATCTTCATTGCTGCCACAATGCCGCGAGGATTTTTCTTGCGCGAGACCTCTTACTCGCACGATGTGTATCGAATTGCCAAACGGCGCAAGCCAGAAATATTTGCTGGCTTGCAGTTTCGCTAAGAATTAGGACATATTTCTGTCTTCTTAGAGATTTATCGCACGCCCAAAACGGCATTATCATCAATTAAATATTTCTTAATAGGAACCGTCGCAACATTTTAAAAATTATACACGCGAAGGAAAAAATGTAGATGTTGGACGGGAAAAATTTCTAAAATATAAATTTAAATGACGTTTAGATTCTATTCATGGTAGTTACTGAGCTTTCGAAAATAAAAACTTATCGATATGTAATATTACCAGCGGGTACAACTGAGATTGAGAGTTCTATTAATATGGCATGTGAAATGGCTCGGAACCATCGATCGTTGTTATTGTTCTGACGTCGCGGCGTCGGCGGTTCCCGTTTCCTGTACCTGTGCAGAAATCACTGCTAATTTTAGGCGATGAAACGTAAGACTTGTATTTAGCTCGACGCATTTTTTTTCCTCGTATTCAATGGTATTACCACATCCTCTCTTCCTAGAAAGAAATAAACAAAGATGGAATCTAGATGGAATCGTCATTGGTTAGTGTAAGTTGAGTTACAACGCAACTCAATACAATTCTCTCGAAATCTCGTAGAGTGAAACGTCAATTATCTCTAATAAATTATTATTTTGAAAGAATAAAAATTGAGGTACAAATTTTCGAGTAATTTGCCACTCTGACAAGAAATCGAAATTTACTCGCACAGAACAAAAATTTACTTCTATAGAGTGAAAATTAAGTTTGTGCATTATTTTTGTGTGATTTTTCACTCTACGCGATTTCGACAGTTATTAAAGTTTATCTTTTAAAAAGATTTTAAGCTTCACCATCTCCTTCATAACATCGCACTTCTGCGTTATATCACGATACTTTATTAAAGCATTTTGCAACATAATCGACCGGAGTAATTAAACTTCTCTGTTCGGATATCATTAATCTCGCGTTATCATGAATCAAATAATAATTGACGATGGCAGCGTACAGTCGACTACGAAAGTGAACCTGATGTATTTTCGTAAATTAAAGAAGAAGACCATTGATCAATTGCGCCCAATCAGAATACGATCGCGGATCAAGGACGACGATGACACGACAGGATCGAGAGAGAAAGAGAGAGAGAGAGAGCATGAGGATCGAGACAAATGATCCATCTCGCGAACCGGTTTAGGCGGTAAAAGTGACGGAGCGTCTCGGATCGAAACTGTATCGATAATCGATCGAGATACAGCGAGGAATAATAATTTAAAGCCGCCGCCTATAATCGTAAAATAAATCCGTTACGCGTCGCAGCTCGGTCGGAATAAGATTGATCGGTCCTCCGATGCGCCATTGTTGAATGTAATGAAATTTAATTTAATCCACACTATTATGAATAACTTGTAACGAAACGTAGAGCCAATGCTGCGAATCTTACGGAGAATTTGACAATATTGGCTGTAATAAATTAATTAGTTTTCTACTTTTTTTTTATCGCAAATTTTGCGTTAAATTATTTACTCAACGAAAGTGGAATTGAAACGAGCGTGTGCTATTTACGTAATTATTTGCTTTAATTTCAAACTCCTTTACGGCCATTGTAATGCAAATTACAACACCCATTCTCTTCAAAACTTAACGATATTTTTTTTCTGCTCGAAGGAAATTGAAATTAGACACGCATTTCACGTGAATCGTAAAATGTAGCACGAGCGCGCTCTTCCATTTTTGCCTTTGAAATTTTAAAATACAATTCAGATTTTTAAGAAAATGGTGTCATTAATGGATTTTGAGTGTTCGAAAGTTTATTATTTTTACGCGTTCAGACGTGACACAAAATAGCACTTAGCTATTTTCTTTTTGATTTAATCCCGCTGTCAGAGAGCACCCCCAAAAATTTCGCGATGGTTTCGTGATGCAAATACGTGATATTTGACGTAGCGTTGAAAGACACGAGCTGTCAGAGCATTGACAGCGATAACTGAAAAAAAGTCGGGAACTGTCAGATGCGGAGGATGCTGATGGAACACGCGGTGGAAGGCAACGACAAGGGACACGGCGCGCGCGAATCAGCCCGGGGCACCACGCATGCGTGTTTCTTACGCCTATAAGCGCTATCGCTATCCGTGCTCCGAAAGGCGCGAGCTCACCATTCGTGCTCTGACAGCTTTTGCCATCGAACGTGCCGCGTTCTTCCGGACTGTCTCGCTACCGGCTGCTGGACAAACTCTCAAATTTCTCTCTCGCGGACTTGTCTCGCAAGTCCTTGCGCCCGATGCAGAGAATTAAGATAATGTTTTGTTAGTGATAATTGCGCGCGAATCGTCTCGCTTTCGATCAATCGACGAGTTGATCGAGCCCGAGATGCGATTGAAGGGGTAAAATAGGGAAAAAACTGTCAGTGACGTCGGAAGTGACATTTGGCGGTCGCGAGATGCGGGCGCGGCGCGCGCGAGGAACTTCCGGGATATTTGATGAATTGTCGATGGATTGCCAGTGAAAAAGTGTGCGGTGAATCGGTCAGATGTGGTATTAAGCCACGAGGTCGTTGCGCTTTGTACGGAGATACTCGGAGGCCTCGATATAGTTGTCCTTTTTTTTCGAGGGGGCTGACAGCCAGCCGACAACATGCTGTCGACGGTCCAGTGTCACGGCGGTGTACATCGGAATTATCACGTCGTTTATACGGTGAGTCTTCGATCGAGATCGTCGCTCGCTCTTTGCTGTCAAACGATTTATCTTAAATGCTGATAATCTTTCGACGACAGCGAGATTTGATTTTGTAATAATGTAACGCGAGATAATCGTTGATTCAAAAAGCATAATTTAGTTGTAGAAACCCGTTTGCGTAATGTGCGATAAAATTGTATACTGTATAATATTGCATGTTTATTAATTAAATCAACATTTTATTTTAATATATGATACATTTTATTAATACGTAATACGTATTTTAAAACATTGATATGTATCCATATCAATGTTTTAAAATAAGTATTACTTGTTAATATAATGTATTATGTATTAAAATTTTGATCTAATTAATAATCATTTATTTCAAACAAAAAGCATAAAAATTTTAATGCACAATACATGTTATTAATACATAATACATTATGTGTTAAAATAGTGATCGAGGTTATTCATAAAATTTACTGTAATATCTCTAGTAGAAATTTCACACGTTTTTGGAATAGTTGCTAAACAGTTTTATTGCTTTATCTAGTAACTGAAAAGTAAAACTATCAAGAATCCCAATCAAGATTAGATGTAACGCATTGCCTGCAGTACTGCGCGAAAAAGATGCGCAAAATCTGAACTCATTTACTAAAGGAAAACAGGACAATGGACTAATCAATTGGTTAACAAACAAGCTTGAAAACCTATCTGTTAATACTAGACAATAGCTGGCAGGTGTCTACGCATACTTTTACAATGAAAACTCTGCTTCAGCCATTGAATAAAATTATCATGTTTTTATTTATTTTCTATGCGATATTGTTACAGCTAACGAGAATACAGTAACTGTGAATGGGTACCTAGGAAAACTACATACATTTTTATCATAGATACTTCGTATACATATATGTACATGTAGACATAACAAGATAAATGATTGAATGTTTAAGATAGTAAATATGATACGTACATTTAGAGAGGGAGAGAGAGAGAAAGAGAGAGAGAGAAAGGAAAATTTTTACATTCATAGTTTGAAAAAGAGTAGCTGTGAAAGTATTATGCTATAAAAATGGATGAAAAAATGAAGAATGTGATATAATCCGTAATCGAGAATAGAATTTTCGAGGAAGTAATGTAACGGCGATGATGTAAGGTAATGGCGACGGTGCGTTATTCCAAGAAGTCTGTACATCGTATAACACGTTTGAAATAAGAATCGTTTCGACAGAAATTCACGACACACTGCTGACTGCAGGGGATCGCAAAATATTAAGAATGCAATAAATCGCCAGCACCAAATTTTTTTCGTGAATCTTTTTGCCACTATAGCCGATAATAACTTCGTGCTCTTTTCGTAGAATAACTTGTTTTTCGTCTTGCAAAAATTCTCATAAAAAATTTACGAGCAAAATGTATATGTAAATTTTTTATGATATTTGATAGTTGATACTACATTTCGATGCAGTATTTGAATTATTACTGACATATATGGAAATCGCAACAATATTTGAGTAACGTTATATAATGCGTCTCACTTTTTCCATATCGGATTTTTATGACGGCCTTCGTCGAAATTGAAGTTGATTTTCCCTTAACGGAAATTTGATGGGAAGTACAACAATGAAATATGAAATATGTGACATTAAACATTAATAATATCTATTTTACGAATGTAACGTGAAATAACATGATGAGAAAATTGTTTTTAATTTAACTCGGAATTTATTCCAAATAAACTTTATTTTAACAAATTTGATTCGAAGATTTATTAACGAAATGACTAATGACAATTTCTTATCGAAATCTTTCATTCAATTTTTAATTATGAGAAACTCCTTTATAATGTAGGTCCAAAAATTTACATCGAGGTATGATGTATTTAGTTGAGTCGCGGTATCTTTTGTGTACGAAACAATTTAATTTTGAAGAACGTGAGAACATGAATTCTTTCCTTATCGCTGCTGTAAGCCATAAAATAGCTTTGCTGATATCGCAAAGGAGTGGTCATAATGTGAGGCTCAACAGTAATCTTGAACAGGCTGGATCAATTCTCTTCAATTCCTTCTGAAATCTCGCTCATACTTGTCGACTACGGATAAATATCGAATACATATCGCGACCTCATGGCGCCTTGCGTCACTCATCTATTCTCGTTCGACTTTATCGTCGGCGGCGCGAAGAGCGCGTTCTTGCGAACCCTGGCGTCACGCGGAATTTTAAAACGGCAATTTCATAGACTTGCGGAAAATACGGAATCGACCGCCGCCGTTCGGACGTCAGATAAGAGGCGCACGATTCAGCCTGAATATAAGCGCGCATGTCTCCTTTCTCCGTAATTCTAAAGAGCAATTGCTTCACGTTTGTTACCGCATTGATTAAAAACTATCAGAACATTAATTTTATTATTCAATAAAACATTTGTTTTTAACTGCAATTCATTAATAAAATGTCCATATCCATATTTATATCGCGGATAAATATGTTACAAAAATGTAGGTTACGGATTTATTATAAATGGAGATTGATCCATCAAAGTTTGCTAAAGAATTGATAGCCATTTTTCATGCATCAGTGCAAAAAGAAGAACGGGAAGAAAGAGAGCGCGAACCTGATAGCGCTCGTGATTTAAATAATCTCTGCAGTTCTTTCTAAATCATCTGGCAAATTACAAACTAAAATATGCGATCCATCAGCCGGTATTCGCCGATAGTGCACACATTCATGACATTGATTTATGAAACTCGTGCGTGTTTGTGTCATCTGTATTTCTACCGACCACGGCAATTTCTACCAGCAACAATACGCTGGTTGTTTCCTTCCTTGTTTTCCTTTGTATCGTCGTGTCATTGTCACGCGGGAATGTATAAGGGACGAAATCCGAGTTAGATTAAATGAATTGGCGACCATCTGGCATGTTGCCGAATCATCCTATATATCAGAGCAGAAAGATTATAAAAGATGATAACAATATACAAAGAAGCATAAGAAAGAGGCAAGACAGGCTATTATCGAACAAAGGTGGCAAGATAATAAATAAAAGATTAATTAAAAATATATAGTACATCGGCCTATATGTGACTATTTTATTATCTTTGCTTTAATTCTTTTTTACCTTTTATATTTAGATGCTCCTTGTTTTAGCTGTTTAATTTGTCATCTTTAACATCTCGGTACAGACGTTTCCCAATCGCTTAGCGAATCATCGTTGATCTAGAACAGCTTGACGAAAAACGGTCAGGCTTGCAAGGTGCGTCAAATGATTTAAGTTTCCGCCCAACACGTGAAACAACATAGGCGAACGCTTGGAAAGTGTCGGGGAAAGTTCACAGGATCCGGGGCGGATTCGCGGCGGGCGGGGTATGCGAAGTCGTTAAAGTGTGCTGCCCGGAATTCTTCGGGATGCTCTTTGACCTATTTGATCCGTCATGGGAAGCATACGTGTTATAGTTTGTAACGTAATACGTAGCTATTAACAATTCTATTTCGGACCCACTATGGGAAATGTACGTGTGACCTGTAATGTAATATGTAGCAATTCCAGCTGTTAACAGTTTCGCTTTGACTCTTTATTTAACTATTAATCCGCTTTTACGCGTAATTTTATTCCAATATATATTTTATGCTACACGAATGTGTGTGTGTGTGTGTGTGTGTGTGTGTGTGTGTGTGTGTGTGTGTGTGTGTGTGTGTGTGTGTGTGTGTGTGTGTGTGTGTGGTGTGTGTGTGTGTGTGTGTGTGTGTGTGTGTGTGTGTGTGTGTGTGTGTGTGTGTGTGTGTGTGTGTGTGTGTGTGTGTGTGTGTGTGTTTAGATATTAATCTATTCCTCGGATATTCGGCAATCCATTACAGCTTTCAATTCTTCCAAAATGAATTACTTCCGCCTATTTTCAGAGACGCAGGATTAAACATGTCGTTACCGTTATGTCATTAATTATATTGTAACCGTGTAACGAAAACTCGCATTTTCTTCCATAAGCACCGCTGTCAATATTGCATTGATCGATCGAGATGCAATCGCAAAAGAACAAGAAGCTCCGGCGACGGGCGAAGACAGGGGACACATCAAGTGTGCTAAACTGGTTTCTCGACGATGCACTTTGATTCGTCTGTTATGCACAGTAATTGGCTGTGACATTAGGCCCTTTACACGCCTCGCCAGACAAATGGAGGCAAATCGCAGGCGACGTTCTTGTACGGAGTTCTCTCTCGTGTTGGGGCATCAATTAGTGACTCGACGACAAGTTTCTCGCTCACAAACGTCTTCTCAGTTGATGCCGAAACCCTCCATGTTCCCGTATGATTCTCAATGAAGTAAGCCGATATCGATGATGTTCTGTGGATTGATGTATTCGATCTATAACGTGATAAAAAAATTTAAGGTTTAGGTTCTTTCCTCGATATTTTAAGCTGTCAAATAGGACTAGGGATTGGGTTCCATTGTAGAATATTAATATCTTGTTATTTATACTTACTTTTATTCATTTTTATTTAATAATAACGAAAAGGCTTTAGGAATACTGATAAGTGTATGGTTATGGTAATTTAATAAGTACAAACTATAATAACTTAACTGGTGAAGTAATATAAGATTTAATGAAGATTGAAGATGATATAGGTAGAATTTCACAGCATTGAGAATAATATTTGCAGACATAAAAGTTCAAAGTTGCAAAGTCATTTGTAAGTCTTCGTTATCGAACGCGAAAACCGCTGGTGGTAGGTGCCGACGATTCGCTTTCTGGGCGGTCTGTGAATTCCCTGAAAGAGCGTGTGTCGTTAACACGGATCTTCTAACCACACGCGAACGAAATACGCGAATGCATCTCGTAAACGGCACGTGATTCAATTCTGCTATCGCTGCATCCATCTACGGAGCGTTCCTTGCACGCTACAAGAGTTTTGATATAGCGAGCGACCAGAATCCAGATCGTCGCAGGAAGATTTGGAAATTTTTGTGACTGACTTTATCTTATCCAAATTGGAACTTGTAACATTTGCGAAATGAGATTTTTTAATTTTGGTCCAAAATTTTAGGTATTTGTGAAATTAACTTCAATTTTTTTTAAATACAGCACATAATTTTTAATTTTTTCTTTTTTTTTAAGTAAAATTTTTTTATGAATTCCGATTATATAATGATAAAAATTTATACAGGTTTTTACACATTTCCCAAGAAGGGATTCCGTTTAAAATGATTCGATTCGTCTACCTTTAATTTGTCTACTTTCAATCAGAACTAGATAACACTCGATAACGCGCATGGTCGTACATTGAGAAGACGTAAGTAGTTGGAATTGTACCGTGTTCGTCCTTTTTCCTGCGGCCACACGCGACGCAGGCGATTTACCGCTTCGAAAGTAGAGGGAGAGGGATTTTCGATAGCTGGCGTGAATCCAAAACCCGAATCGAGACTACGATCTAGAACGAGCGAACGGTAGCATGCAATCGAGGCTACGAAATTTCCGGTGATCGCATTTCTGGTACGTTTTGGATGAACTCGTGAGAAAAAAGAACGAGAAAACTATGCTCTGTGATAATATAGTCGCATTAGGTTTCATTTATTCGCGCGTACGAAAAAGAGATAAATGGTCTTTTGTGAAATAAAAGGGGGCTAATTACATTTCTATTTAATTATTCCTGTCAACGTAATGTATTGAATTAAGCGAAGCGTCGAGCACGAACTTAATAAAGTTCGCATTAAGCACAATTTAACGTTGCATTCGTTATGACGAATTATCCGCGATGGCTTACAGAATTGGATCGAGACAAATATATTTCTAAGATGTACATCCGTCCGTTTTTTATGAATTAGCTAGAATAACTTCTCGAGACGTTTATCTTCACCGATGGGCGAGGAATTATCTTTATTACCGCTGCTAACGATTTTATTACGCTTAAGAAACAAATGGAGACCGAACAGTTTGAAATTAAGACACGTTATTAACAACCAGTAACATGAAAGGTCTGAACCGGCGCGCTCGCATGGCCGGGTCGAAGGTCAACGATAAAACGGAACTAGAGATAAGCTACGGCTCCTTTCGACGCGGCGCGCGGCGCTCTTTACGATCGCTATCGTCCTCCTCTTTATGTCGTATTTACGGCGAAGCTGTATCATTGAAAAACCATCCAAGTCGCGAAGAAATTACGACGGACAGTGTGAAGGAAGAGGAAAGAGGACTTGAGAAGAGGGGAGGAGAAACGGATAATAAAATGATAGCTATCGGCGTTCTGTACCGGTGTGTCGCGTGCGCGCGTATTTATATCGATGATCGTAAAGGGCGTCACTTCCTGTGAGATCACTCGCGGATCTTACGGAAAGATGAAAGAAGCGAGAAGAACGCATATTTTCTCAGAGAACCTCGCGACATGAGTAAAAACTTGATTTTACGTAATCGTTCAGCTATTAAGCCAAGCATCGTGCAACGTATGTGCATGTGCGCGTATGCATGCACGTGTCCACGTCTCGTCACATCTTGCCACAAGGTTTTTCATACTCTGGAGTATGACGCTAACGTTGCAAAGGTTGTCCGTTCTCGTATTAGATACTCCGATAGTTGTGGACTGAAAATGGATCTTACGAAACGCTCTGTGTATCTAATCTAAAAGATTTGTCGGAAAATGTTGTCGAACAAATTGGATAACCAAAGTCATTTTGGTTACGTGATAACACTTACATCTCGAGCGATGGCCTCGACTTTTTGATTGCTCTCCGACTTTGCGGCACTTTGACCCAAGTATTGTCATTTTTTGCGGATCAGGCACGTGCGGGGTATTTCATTTATATTAAAATGCATTGTGCGCCTTGTGTTTAAAATGATGTTTTTGAAGATGGTTTATCTGCGATGAAAATCTGGCAGGATTTTAGCTGTACTTTCTTCAGCAACTTATAAATTATCAGGATTAGCTGAGTAACCTCGAATCAAAGTCTTAAAGTACTGCGAGTTAAAGAATAAATTTGTTTTGGGATCATTAAAGAGTTAACGATAGATTGCGAAGTTCAGAACAGTGAATCTTTTGATCGTTGAGCTTCTGAGCATTATGTACTTTCGAGAGACAGTGTTTATACAGCTCAAGTTATTATATTATACTCGTGAGAGTATCAAGGATCATTTGCATAGAAACACGGGCGTAATAATTATCGATCGGAATTTACATTCCACACTTTCAATCGGCGTCTTACCACACATCCGCTAACGTAATACGGCGTGACTATGGAGCACCATTGTCATTCTCGCTCTTTCCTCATTCCAGCGTCACGACTCGTTCTCTGTACAAGAACTATCCGGAATCCGAACCCTCCTCAGCTGCGCTCCAATTGATCCCTAATGCGATTCTTGATCGCGACGCTCGATTACGAGACATAAGTCAATTAAGTACGGATTGGCTAATCGGCTACTCTCGTCGCTACCCCAACTCAATTCGCAAAGAGCGTCACACTGATTTTTACATTCCAAGCTAAACGCAGCGTACACCTTTAATGTTTATTGCCGACGTCATTAAGAATAATTATCTTCTTCCGCTGAGTGTGTCGATTTCCGTAACGATATTCCGCGCAGCATTGGTGCAAAGGTCTTGCGTTATCAGTATTATCTGTTTCTTTCTATGCCGTTTTATTTTAGCCTTTGATCAAACTTAGAGTTATCACTTTTAATTAATTCGACCAAGATTAATAATGTAGCTAGATTTAATGTATAATATGCATAACCAAAGTAAATATTTTCAGATAGATATTAAATATTACTAACGTTTTACAGGACGTAGAGGAAAGAGGTTTTTTTGTGAAACATTGTAAACATCAATTAATTCTGAAATTGCAAAATCAGTACTACGTATGCTTCTTTACCAGGACGTGATTTTGATTGCGAATTAAATATATTTTTTAATTGAATTAAATTTATACGCAAATAAAAAATACGCTCGCAGTATTAATATTACAGAAATCCATGTATCTCTTTTCACTCGATTTATTAAGCTTGATATGTGAATCTTACAGCAAATCACATATACTCTAATAAATTTAACGATAAATTTGTTTGGATTATGATGAAAAATAATCAAAATTCTCATTGTAATCCTATTTAATCCTATTTAATGATTGGATCCACCATGCGTGGTTGAACCATCGATTTTTCTGTTCCGACAAAACGCATCATTTCAGATCAAATTCATTGCCCGTATTAATTAGCGATTTAGTTGATAGAGACGTATTTTAAGCGATTAAACCAATTAAAGTTCGATGGCCCTGCACTTATTCTATAATAACCTATTCAATATTATTTGTACTCGTATAATGTATTAGATTGCAACGTTAAATCGTTTTAATCTGTAAATATGTTATAAGCGTTCGCCAGCATGTTGCAATTTCATGTATGGCATGCTTTTAGCGAAATCTGAAAATACTACGATTTATATCGCATCTCCATAATTCACTATTCACGAATGTAAATTTAAACGCAAAGGCCTCTATTCGCCTTTTTTTTATAGCCGGAGCTACGCTAGTCGCATTTTTACGCGGTGGATTTAGTAATCGTACAGTTTTCGCAATCCAGACGGAATCTGGACTCGCAGACAGAGGCGACCGGCGATATATTTCACCTGTGATCTCTCCCGCCAAGGACAACCTTGTGTTTATCCAGTAACCTGGTCCTGGTGAAACATGTTTCACCTAGCTTATAGGTCTTCTTTATGCGATTTATCTTGCCATAAAATCGGCGGTATTTCTTTTCGCTTGTAAAAAAAATTAACGTGTTACGTCGAGACGGACGAAATTACCACGAAAGCCTTTAAATTCTTCTCAAAAGGTAGTGCGGATATTAAAACAGCATTAATATATTCACAGACAGAACGGTTTTGCTAGAGTATCTAAAAATTTAGTTGGATACAGATCTGAAAATAATTTTATTGGGCCATCAAAATAATAATGTTGGACTCTCAAACTGAATTGCTAGAATGTCGAAATTTTTTGCAGCGTTGCTTATTATGCTTGAACGCCCGTCACAATAATTTTGAAATTAAAAATAAAATTATTTTCTGTATCCAGGTAAATATTCAGATACTTTAACAAAATCGTTCTTTTTATATTACTTTTTCATGGAAATTATTGCGAAACAAAAATTCACGTTCAACATCTTAATTTAAAATACGATATAAAATTTTGGTATAAAATCTTTATTGTTCGATGTTGAATTTGTTTTTTATATATAAAATATAATGAAAAGTTTAGAACTCGCCCGTTATACTTAATTCTTACAATATATAACTTAAAGTTTAGACAATGAAAGAAAAATCAATATGCAACCTTGTGTTTCTTTTAAGGTAGCATGCAACTCCCCTCGAAACACAATTTTATCGTAAAAGCTTGACCTAATTACATTGAAAGGGTGCGGTATGTCAAGTACGCGAAGCCATTTCGCACGTGTCACGATACGCGCTCGCAAAGCTATTTCATCATCCGAAATGAAAATCTTGTTACAAACGCATTAAAAATTGCATCCAACGTCGCGACGCGAATCTCATTCTCTACGATCTCCCTGCCGAGCTACAAATTAGCAAGTTCAAGCGCCCGTTCGCGCGTTACTCGCAAAATGTAGATGTATGTACGAAGTAAATGGTTGGGGAGAATAGCTTGTATATCACCGGGTGGCCTAATTGTATTCCACGGGAGTGGCACACTCGACCCACTCGGCTGTGCTTTTTCTTATCGGCGATGCAACCGCGCGGAGACGCACGCAGCAATTTACTCTAACGTATCGATAACATCATATACGAGCAAGTGAAACTTGGCAAATAGATCGAAATACATTTTGTTTTTCGTTCCATTAAACGAGGAACAAAGTTTCTTAGTAGAAGCCATTAAGGAAAGATCGATTTCTAATTGGACGATAAAAATTCCCAAAGTTTGCGAACAATACTTGATACTGCGTTCTGTAAAAAAAAAATTTGCACTGGGATACTATTTTAATTGAGGTAAAGATACCGTCCATTATTTATAGGGCGGATTGCATAAACGAGATATTAATGAAATAACACGGAATATATAGGTAAGCACGCGGACTGCGTTACATAGCGACCGATTACGTCGGCACTGCGGCGAAGGATAATTTAGACGTTAAGATAAATTTCATAAGCCCGCATCATCAAAGTCCCATTCACTGGGAGACCGATGCGATCTGCGGCCGCTCGCCCGGCCGAGTGAATATTTCGAGGGACCATCCACCCCGAGTAAATTCCGCGCGGGGCAACGTGGCCTAATTATATTTCAAGGGAGTGGCGGTTCAGCCACTCGGAGGTGTCATCCCTATATACCGGCTTGCGCCGGAAGTTCGCACGCTCGAGGAGAGGATCCGCGCGCGGCGCGGCGCAGGATCGGGCCTGCGTGTAACACATCGCAACGCCGACTACGGTCGCCATGGTTACGTGTCAAGTTCTCTCACCCCGTGCCACCCCGCCCCACGGACTATCCCGGCCTGCCGGGAGAGATGCAGACTTTCAACCCTCTGTATACCCGCAGCGCCGGGGCGGCTCCCGTGCGGCGCAGACGTTCATCCCGGTTGTCCTAGGTCGCGTGACAGGACTAAGACTCTCGTCCTGATCGTTTCAAGCGCGTCACCGTTTTCTCGACGTCGCGGCGCCTCGAGGAGAACGCGAGAAGAGTCGCGTAGATAGCGGTGTACCGAGCTGTGAGAGGTGGCTCTCGGTGAGAGAAACGCCCGACGAATCGAGCGTGACCACGAGAGGGTGCGTACCTTGAAACGCGACTGACCTTGAACGCACACACCTGCGAGCCGGAGCCGCGGCAGGTGAATTGATTGGCGCTCGGTAGGGTGGTATTGCGCCGTAGCTGCGATCATGCGGCGTGGTTGCGTACGACGCTTTGAAGGCTATCCGCTGTACGTCGTGACAAGTGCATTCGTTTGCGTGTCGAGCTGATAAGAGATTAAACTGCGAAATATTAAACGATTGAGTCACTAAAGTGCGACACGTTTGCACTATTGCAAACGTTATAACTAAACCGAATGGCAGTGCAGCCAGAAAGTGCAAGCTAAAGCAATAGAGGTGAATAGAATTTATATTGTACGTTGTCATAGATGATAAAAAGATATATAATATCAGAGTTGTATAATCTTTGAAATATACCTGTTACATCTATTAATGTTATGTGAGACAAATGTATAATCTAAAATCTAGAAAGGCACAGTAAAATAGAATTAATTGTTACATAAGCACGATCTACAATAAAAGTGTATACACAGGTATATTCAGTACAAAATATAGAAATGCTCAAACAGTATTAGTTGCTAACAATAATAGTCTCGATTTGTTGCAATAAAGGTCAAATATTTTGACTTGCGTAATTAAAAGGGGCAAATTGCATTACGTCTATACGACGTTTGACCTGGAAGCGACGAGTTCGATGATCCGCGCCCTATCAGAGAAAATCGTTTGGCAAGCGTCGCGGTTTTTCGCGCAGGAGGGAAAAAGGAGGAAGAAGAAGAGGCGGTGCCCGGTCCGAGTGAAACGAATATGGCGCGTTCCACGTTAACACACGTGGCTCGGGACATCTGGAATTCAATATTACTGAAGCAATTAAGATTAGAAATCACACGAGTGCGAAAGGCCTTTCCGGGATAATGAACCAAACCGATCGCGCCAAGTTTTATTAACATTTTTAAAGAAATATTAGCACTGTTTATAGGAGAATGATGAGAGATCCATAATTTTCTTGTTGGAGATATAATCGATATTGAGTAGCGTAGCTACCTGCTTGAGAGAATTATCGGAAGATTACGTAAAAAGAGGATTAAAGAAAGAAAGAAGTTTCAAGGAATACGATGGAGTTATTCGATTAACTTCTCATGATCGATGCGAAACATCATTCGCGTTGTTGTTACTGTCGGAACGTTTGATTGATCGAACGCCGACGCCATTCGCCTAATGGGTGATATATGAAAATTACAAATTGCATAAAAGCTACAGAGCACGATATTGTGCACCGATGACGAGTTCGAACGGCAGCTCATTATCGCGCGCTTGGTTGCGAGCGAATTGCTTCCGTTGTGGAGACACGCGGCAAGATACGACGAACAACAATCTTAGCGAAGCCGAAACGCCACTGCGGGAGGAAACGGAGACGCTTCTGCATCGCATCGCTTTTACCGTCTGGCACACTGCTCTTCATATAGAGAGCGAGGTGCGTGCGAATCGTACCTGCATGCCCGCGCGACGTGTACATCAATTAGCATGATACAATCTACATATTCTACAGAGCTGACTTCTGTTTAACGAAAATTTGTACGCTAATCCGAATATCTGTGCTGTCCGAAAATATTAATTAAAAATTACGTAGCATTATTCCATAGTTTTATTAAACATCAGATACTTTTTAAGAGGTGCTGTCAATAGACATATTTAGGCATAGCTTTTTATTTTTCGAAATTTATAAGCTTTCAATTATAGTTTTTTTCTTTTTTATTATAATGAAATATATAATATATATAGAAAGTTCTCTTTTTGAGCTTTATTTATTTTTTCTCTTATATACATATAATTGTGTAGTATCGCATGTGCATTCTAGCACAACTATTCCATATTTGTTATTTAGGTTTTTGGCAGGTTTCAATCTGTGCCGACTATGCAACCGTTTTTTTTTTAGGAATATTGAACACAATACGCTACTGCAGCACCTGTCGTTGCATAATTTTTCTTGCAATAATGGAACCGACAATGGGAACAACTTACCGTATATCATTAATTTCGAAACAATGGACAATAATGTCACCTACTTCTCTTGAGACAACGCCCATGAAGAGAGTAATAGTAATTTCTACACACTGAATAGAAAGTTAATAAGAATGAAGATATTATGTGTTTGTTTGATTACAAATACACTCAAATAAATACGTGCGCGACATTTTTATGTGAAATTAATTTTTTATTAATGTCATGCGCTGAAAGGACAGCTTTACTGTAGCGTTTAAGAATTTAACTAGATACAGATCAGAAATTAATTTTATGTTAAGTCATTAAAATAATTATGTACGACACCTAAGCATGATAACGCTGCTGTAAACAGTTTTGACAGGAATCAAGATAAACATCCGATACAATTTTTTCAATGATTCAACGTAATTATTTTCAGATCTGTATCTCAATAAAATTATTTTTTCCGCGTGAGAATGATTTGGTTTCTGTTATTTTAAAACTAATTATATACAAAGATGTAGCACGTAACATATTCCTGTATATTATTCACAGAAATGTATTAATTAATTGTTTTTTTATTTTTGATTGCAGCACAATGGCGGTTACGAATCACAACCGAAAAATGTCAACAACATCGCGAGAAGCAAGCAGCATCAAGTAAGTATTTATAATTATTTTTGATAATTATTTTGTCACTGAGCACAACTTACTAATTAATAATAATTAATAAAACTTAGAATTGTTACAATATATTCCATTTATCACAAATTATTATCAGAGAAATCAATTAATAGCAACATCGAAAATTCATCAAAAGAATATAGAATTATATTATTCTAATAAGAATAGATGTAGTAAAAACAGAAGATATGGATAGAGAGATCTTGACGCAAAAACGTTAGACCGAAGGCTCTCTATCTCAACCACTTATTTTAACGTCATCAATGAAAGCTCGCGATTCATCTCTAACTCGTCTCTTTAAATATTTAATAACGATACAAACGGCGATACACGCGAGCGACCGGTTTTCTACATGTCGTACGTAAGTGCCTTTATTTATTCCGCAAGAGGCAAAGCTGCATTTGCATTCGAAATGTACGACTTTTGCCTTCTCTCTCGTTGGGACTGCTTGTCCTGTCAGATAACATTTCGCTATACAAATTGCACGAAATCATTCCCAACGACTTATCGTTATTCGTCCGGCCCGTCGAGCACTCAAAATACAAAAACTGGAAGACACGTATACGACCTCTCCGAAACGCTGAACTCGAAAGAATGCTTTCGCCGCATTCAAATGGAAATGAATCTTTTTAAGCTATCCTATTTTTCACGCACCGGAAGCTCTACGTCGGTAGCTCGTTACGCGTGCCGCGACATTAAGGCAGAATTATCGCTATGTGCCTAACGATGGAAGGAAGGTTCCCCCTGTTCGACCGCGCTTTCGGCTCTCACATAACCGGAATGTGGAATTCTACAAAAAAAATAAGCGATGCGAAACTTAATTGCGCAGGCAATTTAATCTGGGAAAATCGCATTAAATCGCGGCTCGGCTAAAATCCATGATAGCCATAATTGCGCGGATCAAAATGAGACACACGTTACACAAACCGCCACTTACAACGTCAGCGGAATAACTTTCTATTACCGCGCAGCAGTGAGGGAATACTAATGTCCGACCAGTAATCAGTGCGCTAATTACTCTCCTTCACCGGCCGATATTTCCCAGGTTTATTTACTATCCGCAAATCGATTCTGTAAATCATTTCACGTGACATTTATCTGCCATTAGGGGAAATTCTTTGAAAATCAGGAAAGTAATAGCGACATAATTTCGCATTTAATCTCCAGCCCGTGTCTTTCGATTAATTCAGAATTTGGGACAAAAGAAATAACGAGAGTGTCTCTGAAATACCGACGTCCCGCTGTCGGGCGGTATTTCCCGCGCGTAAATGACGATGCCGTTGAAAATTATACGCTAAAATGGCAATAAGGCGGCGCATTATACGGCTGGTCGGTATCGGCTACGATGTACCGCCGCGATAACCCGTGCGTGTTGACGTCGGATGGATAATATATTCGCGAAACCGCGCATTTATTCGTGAACGGACCACCGCTATTACTGCGGAAATATATGCAGAAAGAGCGACGACTGCAATCGGTTTCTGCTATTTTCGCGCGTAATATGTAGAAAGTTACGGGCTTTTGCAGTAAAACCTTGTGTATGATTATATGTTATAAAATGTATATTAAAATAAAAGGTTATTTGGTTTCTGCGATAAGGTATTAATTAAGATATACTTTTATTAATGCAATCTGTGTGTACTGAATCTCTTCTATATAATTATGTATTTTTTTAAAATATTATTTGCTTATTATTAGTTACATTTTTAATGCAATAAAAACATTTGACGTTTATATTTAATGGCGTTGAAAAATAATCAACAAGTTTAATATTATATGTTTCTTAATATTAATTAATCGCATGGATTCGTTCCGGAAGCTGACGTTCACGATTACTTCGCAACTATGGGCCGCACAAAGAATAGCGAAGGTGAGGCACGTTGCGACGATAATTATGCGGAATAGCAATTAGCGTACGGTAAAAACTGTTGCGCAGCTGTTATCGCATTCGTTCTTATTTCTCGCGACATTGAGGATTATTTTATCGGTTATTTTTGTTTAAATATTGCATTGTATTTTTATCAGTCCTGTAAAAAGTTGGTGCATAAAAATAGCATATTAGTAAGCTTTTAAAAAGTAGAAAATGCTGTTTAAAATTTATCAACGTAAGATTCAAATCACCACATTTTCAAAAAATTATTTTGCTAAATTGATTTTCTCTTTGATTGATTTTCTCGTCAATTGCAATTCATTGATCGTCATGGAGTGATCGGAGTAGGAATCGGCTTATTAATTTGACAATAAAATAACAAGAATAGAGAGGATAATCCAATCATATTATCATTATCAGCTTTTAACACATAATCGATGAAAATTAACCCCATTCATTTAAACGTTATACTTTCAATTAGAAATTAACAGTGAGCAATTAGGTGGATTAACGGTAATTGACATTAGTGGTGAAGCTCGTTGCGTGCATCGAGCTTCTTGCTTCCATAATCGCATAGAATTAATGTCGATGGCGATATATAGCCCCAATAGAACTTTATACCGCCCCATAAAATCTTATTGTTGAGTTCATATCTTTCAGTTTTTTACTAACAATTTTCTACATTTTTTTACTAAATCTTTAAATTTAGAGATCTTCGATAAAAAAAGCGAAAAATTAAAAATCAAAAATTTTTCAATATTTTACTTTTATTATTTTTTTTAAATGTAATTTATTATTTTGATATATTTAGTAAAGCTTTATAATTTTTAAAAACATACTTTCAGAGAGAGAGAGAGAGAGAGAGAGAGAGAGAGAGAGAGAGAGAGGTTAGTTGAAGGAGCATTTATTATTGCCCTAGGGCAGGTCCTCTAAGGTTATACAATAATCGAAAAGAAAAGAGAAAATTGTAGTGATTAAATAACACCGATTAGAGAACAGAAAATTAAATAACAAAAGGTTAAATAAAAATTAGAACAGACTATAAAAACAAACAATAAGTACAAAATAAAGAACGAAATGTAAAAAAAAATATATAGAGTGAAAGAAGAAGAAGAAAAGAAATTAAATGCGTGGATAAAATTGAGAGAGGGGGAGAAAGAGATCCATTCTACTCCACTCTACTTCTACCAAACTCTATTTTATTGTCGAGTTTCTCAATTTTAATAATTTATCCATTATGAAACTTTAATTTGAAGCCAATGACGTTACGACTTGTTTTCACCGATGCCTGACAGGCGACGGGCAATATCCTCGTTTCGCGACTTTCAGTTAGTCGGGACAGTCGGTCTTGCTCGATTCGACGATTGGGTGTGAAACACGGTGGACTTAGGGGTACGTACACACATACACACACGGGTGATTTCCGCGTAGCGACAGCTGCGGTAGGACCGCGACGTAATAGCAATTTCACACGTGAGTCTAACGGCCAAAGGGATTTATGAGCGGGTGGGTAGGCCTGACTGCACGCCCCGCGAGAAACGAACTTGCGTGGCGCGTTATGATCCCATAAAACCAAGTATTTTTAGAGGTAGCCGCCTCGCGCTCTTGTTCTCTCGCCCGGCTCGTTCTGCTTTCTTTTCCACGACGCCCGTTCATTGTTAGCGGCCCTTTATATTTGTGAAACTCCGACGCGAGCCGCAGTGTACTCGTTCTTCAGTGTACTCCTGCTCCTTTCGTCTTTCCACTCTGTGTTTGTTTCGGATATAAATTTACTTGCACACGTTATCCGAAAAACGTGACGCGCGTACAGAAACTCGATGTCTTTTTATCACGTCTCTTATTTTAGTTATTACACGCGGAATTATTCACAGACTCAGATTATGGGATTAGATAGGATTACGTAATTGCATATGCAAGTACACAGAATGACGTATGCATGCACGCCACGGTACATGGGATTTCGGTTCTACCGTCGTAATTAGTTATAATACTATAGTCCGGAAAACAAAGGCTTTAGTCGCTTTTGAGGGCCAGCCGGAGGATTGTTGAATGCAGTCGAAATTACGCGCGCATTAGTACGGAAAGGCCAACTTGTCAAAATGTACCGAATACATTACTCCGTCTGTCGAGCAGAGAATTATTTATTAATCTGATAAAATTCCTCGACGATATACACACGAGAGACAGACGAGTGCTTAAAGGCAGATATAAACACGAACAACGTACGACTATATAAATCCGATATAAATCATGCGAATAATTTTAACAAGCGCCATCAATAACGGAGTATCTCAACGGTGCGACCGGTGTACCCGACCGTTGAAGCCCTATAAATGACTCTCGGCTAACCGACGAGGTGCACTCGCCACGGATGCTGTCCGGCCTGGAAGAAACCGCAGCAACCGTGCAAAAACGCAACTTACATCCGGCTCGTTTGCGCGCCAACTGCTCCGTGTAATTTTCGCACGTTCCCCGCGACAAATCATCCGCGCAACCTTCCGCGACGCGCGTAGACGTCCCGGACTCCCTCTTGCATTGTATTAAGGTGATCTAGCACCGACCACGGCTCGACTGCCAGTGCGAATAGCGTGACTATTTGGTGGGAATCGAAGTCACGCTACCTGCGCGAATTCGTTACATCACGCGTCCACGCGCGAGCGAGTTCTCCCATCCGCGTTCAGGGCCGCTTCGATGCGTTTGGGGCAAAAAGCGTTCGCGTTCAAGTAAAATTGAAAAGTTTCTTACAAAAAATACCTGACTTTTCTCTGTTGAATAATTTATGGGAGATGAAGAAACTGAACAAATCGAGGTGTTAGAAAAAGAGACTTGTCACGAAAAATTTCCCTTACAAATGTTTTTATAAATTAGCGTATTATATAGAACTAACAAAATGACATTTGTGATTTATCGCGGAATAGCTCTTTGAAAAATGCGTATCGTAAAAAAATAAAATATTCTAAATGTATCGCAGAGTTTTTTGTTTCTGCGAAATTCTTGAAATTAAAAGCGATATCACGCAAATTGATCGATTCTCGCAAATCGGGAGATCATTTTCAACGGTTAATTGAACTGCGCAGTTATTTAATCGCAGCCGTATCGGAAATCTATTTTATGACGCACAACTGCGATCACGATACGCAAATAAACGTCGCGGAGTGACGATGACGAGCCGGCCCTGGAGCATGCGAGCACCAGCATACGTCAGACATACATGACAGAAGGCGGTGCGATTATCTGACAAAACCGCGGACTGGCCACTGGATATTCTTGCGTATCTTCAGTAGAACCAGGCGAAACACAATACCCGGCAGTGTGTCGTTCAGCTGCGAGGAACACGGCGTATCGCCCCGATCGTATCTCCGCATCCTCGTCTCTCGCGGCGGGATAAACGCACCGTTCCCGTTAAGACACAGGGATTACATGTCGATCTTTCGCGATAGCGTGTCCTCCGTAAGGACATTGCCAGAATGCCGGAGAATATCGTCGTTAGGATCGTCTACGCGCCGAAGTACTCCAAGGTGGCTACAACGTCGCGATGGTGGATTTTACCGTAAATCCTCGCCAAGTTATCAATTATTCGTGCGACTAATGTTGAGATAGTGATGAGTACAGTGGAAGTGCATTTGATCGATGCGACGTAGATTGAACAATTAGTATTTAAATTCTGCGTCTAAAGAATATTTAAAAATCGATATTTTTTAATTATGGATATTAAACAAACATTGTTTATCGAACACTATGACATAATAAATCGATAAATATTACAAACTTTTATAATTTCTTTTTAAATTTATTTAAAAATTTTTTTTTATAATTTTTTTACACTTTATGTGTTTTATATTATTAAATATTAAAGACACGTTTTGTTAGTTTAAAAAACTTTTTATTACATATAATAATTTATTCATTCAAATTGAATGTCTATCAAGGCTATTTAGAGGGAAAATAAAAATAAAAATAGATTTATAGGCGAAGAAACAGTCTACCTCCACAGAGAAAATTTGATTGTCCGATATAATACTGTTTTACGAGAAAACTAAGTTTTGTGGCAGAGATAAATTTTACGGTTTCCAGCTAGGATTCAGTGAAATGAAATCGCTCGCAAATGGATCCTCTTTGAAACGAATTTAGGAAATTTCGTTACGAGTGACGAATTTTGGTCCAAAAATAAATCTCAATTTACACATATATGTTCAACTGATTGCAGTGCAAAAGAAATTTACAAGTGTAATTTTTGAGAAACAATTTTTGATGCTTTCTACGATAACATCTGATGCAATTTTTTAATTACTTGTAACAACAAAATATTTATTGTACGGATTATTTTCGTATTTATAATTACTATAAACAATTATTTTTCGAATATTTTTGCCGTCGTATTATATATAATATTTAGTAAAGTTCTATAAATCTTTCGTTTGCCATATTTAAATAAATCATTGAATTACAGGTGCAGACATCAGCGCTGGTGTCAACACCTGCAAGAACGCCGGGTGTCGGCGCAGATTCAACGATCACGGGACCGGGAAAGGGCGGAGGTCGCGTGACGGAAGTGATGGAACTCTGTTACGTCACGGAGAGGATCATCGCCCTTTGGTATCGAGAGGACGCGCAGGGTGTCCTCGAACATGCTACTACCCTTCTGCGCGGGAAACATGCTGACAATTACATGGTGACTATTCAAATAACTCTCATAACTTTTCGAAATAACAAGAGGAATGCGTTATGGATTTAGTAACATTAGCCAACGTTGGTAATTTTATGATTATAAATATTATAATAAAAATTATGTAAAGTTGATCATTTTTATGGAGATATAACAATGTTTTTTAATTTCAAAAAGTGGACCGCGAAATTGTGAAGTTATGCTTCATAATATTTCTGTTGGTTTATTTTTATAATTTTTTTGAAGTTTTTGGATATCCTTGGTTTTCAGATCTTTAATTTGTCATCGCCCGGTCGACCCGGCGAGCCGAATACGAGGGAAGCAGGATGGCCGCAGGGATTAGCGCCAAGTTTGGAGAGACTGTGTGCTCTCTGCAAGGAGCTGGACTCCTGGTTAAACGGCGCTTCCAATCGCGTCGTTGTTCTGCATGCCAGGTGAGATTGCGATTTTCAAAGTTGTCAAATTTATTTTTTAATTCCTTGTAATAAACGTAGAAAAAAAGATAACTAAATTTACAATTTAAATTTTAATTACGAGCGACTTTAATAACACTCAATATACATACCTGTACCATGAAGAAAAATAGTCCCAAACGAATCCTTCAAGGCGAAAAGAAATTATTTTCGAAAGATACAAGTTATCGAGCGCAAGCATCTCCGTGTACGCATTTATACGCATTCGTGACCTGGTTTTTGTAGAGCGGCCAATGTTCAAGTGATCGGCCGCAAAAGCCATAATTTTGCCGCGTACATTCACCGCCCCCTCGAAAGTCCGCGCCCATAACTTCCCGTTAGTCATTTCCATTCATCATTTCCATTCATCGTGAATAATAACGTCATTAGATTAACCGCGATCGGCCCGCGGCGAAATCTTTTCGTATCCCACCTCTTATGGACATTGCGCGTTCGCGATACTAACGTTAACGTTATCGTTCTCTTCAGGGGCGGCAAGGAGCGGCTGGGTGTGGCAGTGTCCGCTTATATGAACTACAGCAGCATCTGCGGGGGACGCGATCAAGCGTTGGACAGGTTCGCCATGAGAAGGTTCCTCGACGACAAGATCGGATCGCTGCAGGTTCCATCACATCGAAGGTAACGAGAGAGAAAAAGGGAGAGAAAGTCGCACGTATACTACGTGTTGATGTATATACGACGTTAAGTCATTCTATCGTATCTATACTCGCAAATAATTCAGACAGCATCATAAAATTATTTACGAGCGTATGCATGCGTCGCAAAAAGCTCACAAGTTCATTTCTTTCTCAATTCCTGTCTTAACCGCTGCGTGTTGAATATAATCTCGCAATTTATTTTAATTGTCATCTCTTGACACTTTTAATGACAGGTAATTGATCATACCGGAAAATCTTACTTCGTAAATCTATTTTGCGATATTTCATATTGACTGACTGTATTTGACATTTTACGAATCGTAACTTTGTTTCTCTTATTTTACTGTCTAACTTTAAAACGTGATTATTGAAAAATGTTTTTTTAATAATATTTCGCGATTTATATAAAATTTAGGAAATGAGACTATGATATCCACCTTTGCAACGATATAATCTTTTTCTCTTTTGAAAGCCACTTTATTAATCCTGAATTAAATAAAACGAATGAGAGACGTGTGTTTAACTAAAATTACATAAGGAGCCAGTCATCTCTACATATCAATGACGCACTTGACGTTTATCGCGGAAGCCATGTAATTTCTTCAAATTTATTTCACACACAGGAAGAAGAAGCTTATAACTAGCCTGCGTTTATTACTATGGCTACCATATAAGAAGGACACTTTGAATAACCATTCCTATTTGTTATCCATTCTACGCACCATCGACCTGAAATGTCGAGTCCTCATTATCTAGTCGTCATCATCTTCAATCATCCTTGCTCGTTTTCTGCCATCCTTCGTCTTCCACCGCCTCCATTAATCATGTTGATGCCTATCCGATCATTCCTCCATAATGGATTCCGGAAATTCGTTCGGGATTCCTAGAACTTCGGAATAGCGTCGACGACTCTTTTAAAATTGCAACTCCATAATCGCTTCGTTCACACCATGATTACAACATTTACTGACGAGGGAAGATCGCGAGGCAAGATGGCAGTAACGAAATAAAATGATCGGCCACGTTGCGCACTTAACGTTCTTGTTGTTGAAGAGATGTTTCTGTCAGCCTGTTCTATCGCGCGTACTACGAGAGCCATTGATCTAAAGATAGCGAGCTCCCATCATCATCATCATCATCGGCAGCCTTATCGTTTACTTCATCGCCGTGTCGTCGTATGCATTCATAACGACCGTAATGAAACGCGGTCGAACTTGCATGCGGCTGTCTCTTTTAATCTCGTTCTCACTTATAGCCATCGTAATATTTTCCGACTTAAATGCAATTTGATTGAGGAAAAAAGCTTTTTCTCGCTCGCATAATAAATTAAAATACATCGATATGCCCACGAAGATGATCTTATTTGTCATACGTATGATTTAAAAAAATATATATCGTCGTAATTTGAATAATTATTTGGATACGTAATGATGTTAAATTATCATTTATAAGTAATCAATAATTTTTTCCAGAATCAATTATCTAATAAAATAGAAATGATTACAAATAATGACATCGAATTATTCAAATTACGTACTTTATATAATTATTTGTCTAGTCAAGTAAAAATATTTGTTCTTATAATACTTATAATGCTTATATAACTAATAATGCTGAAACACACGGAAAGAATAATTTTACTATAGTGTCTAAAAATTTAGCTATAATAAATACATATCAGAAAGTGATTTTTATGTTGTACTATCAAAATAATTATATAAAACGTTCAAGCATCATGATGCTGTTGCAAAAAGTTTTGACATTTTAGCAATCATCTTAAACGTTCAATATAAATTTTTTAATGATGCAACATAATTATTTTCAGATCTGCATTTCAGCAAAATTGTTTTTTTTTGTGAATATTTAAATCATTTATTGGATCTTTTTGTGGCGAATAATTATTTTCAGAATTGACTACTCAATTAAAAATTATTAATTGGATATAATTACGTAATTAATTAATTGTATTAAGTCTTTTGATTTTGATTATCTAATCATCGTTCTTTTTTTCTGTCTCACTTTTACACGCGCGTTTCCGTTCCTCTCGTGATTTATGCTCACGATTCGATCAACCGGTTCCTTTTAACGAAACAAACGCAACCCATCCGGCAGTTTATCGCGCGTATTACGCGCCATCGACCCCGTCGCAACCACGACCGCCGTATCATTACCGTCATCATCGTCCTTATCGTCGTCCTTGTCATCCGCGTCGCCGTACGCATTCATAATGATCGTAATGAGCCGCGACCGAGGTGTGCCCGCGTGCGAGGCGACTTCCTTGCCGCTTCTTCTTTTTCTTCTGCTTCTTCTTCTTCTACTACTACTTCTTCTTCTTCTTGCTTGTCATATCGCTTCTTCTTCGTGATCCTCACGCTCCTCCGGTTCTGCCTACCGGAGTTCTTCCATTAATTCCGCGAGCCGCGAGCATTAGCATGTCGTTAGCGTAGCTGCACTCTCGCGAGCGTATGAAACCATTACTAGCCTGCCTCTGAGAGATCTCTTACGACGAATGATGTCGAACGTTAGTGGCACGTATTCCTATCTGCATGCTCGTCCAACATGCACACCTCTTCGTGTCACGGGCCAAGGCTTTCATTGGTCGAACCATCAATCCCATTCATCATGTTTCTCATGCATGCGCGCATTTGCGGCTTGAGAGAAATTTGCCCCTTTATTTTTTCGCTTTGCAATGTTGATCGTACCAGGAAGATCATCTCTCACGCTTAATCCTCATCGATTTATCGTTCATTATTTGTGATATTCATGTTTAATCCTTTAATCCTTTAAACCATCAGAACGAGAGTCCAGAATTAGATTCGAGATTGAAAATGCAATAGCATACTTAGTTTTAGATGTCAAATATAATAAAGTTTTCTTGGATTTTCTAGGTACATCGAGTACTTCAGCGGACTGCTGTCAGGCTCTCTGAGGATCAGCCAGTCACCATTGTACCTGACCCATCTGACAGTCCTCGGAGTGCCGCTATTTGAGCCGACGGGCTGTCGAGCCTTTCTTAAAGTATACGAAGGACTTACACCGGTTTACACTTCGGATCTGTACTCGGTGACGAACGCACGTGAATTTACAGTTAATCTCGGCGGACTACGACTGAGAGGTGACATCTTGGTCAAGTGCTACCATAGGGTATACTCGAAGCAAACTCGAGAAGTCATGTTTTCTCTCCAGGTAAGAGAAAGCAATGTAACACAATAAATCTGTATGCTATAGTAATATATTTTTATACCATTAAAAATTACTGACATTACAAAATGTTTATTATTTGGTTTTATCGTGATATAATCATGCAATGTCTGACTTTGCATATTTACATAAAATTATATAACAAATTAAAACTGGAATATCAAATTGAAGTAGCAATCGAATACTGATCCAATATCCATTTATGTTTATATTTGTCGCGTACAAATACATCATGCATGATGCATTTATGATGAATGCATGATTATAGCCCACAAGTAACACGATGTGAAATCGGAAGCGTAAATGATAGTTTATGCAAAGCTATTCGTAAATAGTTACAAGGACGATGAAGTAGAGCTACATGTTCGGGGAAAAAAAGCAATCAACATTTGCGCGTTCAGTTTTATGCCCGATGGGCAAACCACATCCTTTGAACAACGTAACGATCAATTAATAACTAGATATAATTTTTCCTCTTACAGGCAGGAAAACTGACACATGAGAATTCTATGAAAAAAAAATATCGATCGCAATATATTGCATTAAGTTTTAGTTTATTAGAATGATAAGATTTATGCAAAAAAAAGTAGCACTCTTTTAAATTGATTGATGTTATAATACGTATGCTTTATACGAACACCGACCAGTAGTATTTGAATTTGCATACCCGCAATTGCTTATAATTAATCTCTCTGCTGTCTTTTTCGCATCAATAAAATTTCGTTCTTCGAGTTTCCTTTCAATCTTTAGCAAGGATAAATCAATTGTAGATTCTGCGGAGAATCTACTGAGAATGCTAGCTGTAATATGTTGTGTGACTTTAAGTAAGATCGTAACTTTAAGTAATGGTTCGTGTCAAACAGTAATTACGTCGCGCGTATTCTCACATTTGCCATTGTTCTCTTAGTTTCACACGTGCGTAATTACGGAGAACGTCGTGTCCTTCCCGCGATCGGAGCTCGACGTCGCCTGCGACGATCCTCGGTGCCCACCCGACAGCGTGGTGACACTCTACTTCGCTACCGACGCTAAACGTCAGGACGGTCCAGTCCCGGCGCCGACACCCGCCGTGCCGCATGCATCGGCACATCACGATCCCATCCTGCATTGGGACAGCTATACGAATCTCGAGATCAGCGACGATGGTGAGTACAAATTTCTTTAGATTCTTAGAATAATTTTTCGAACGTGATGAGAAAAACAGCGTGATGAGAAAAATTATAACTTGTCTCTTAGAGCACACACAACACAATTTTTAATTCTTTTTAAAGATTTATTATAATTAAATATCTAATAGCGCTTGTCTTAATTATTTGAATAAGTTAATTAAAATTAATTATTTTATAACAAGTAATTGATTTCTATGTGCCAAAATTGCAAGTGAATTGAATGAGATATAAAATTTCATATAAAATCTGATTTCTCGGATTCTGTTACTGTGCCAATAAAATTTGGCAAAAGATGATATAATGTGATAAATGAGATTCAGGAATATAAACTAACATCGCTGACGTTTATGTTAACGTCGATTATCATGTTTCGCTTGTAAATCGCTCACATAAAATATGGTAGATACTTAGGTACACGACATAATATTGCAATAGGAAGAAATTTTCGTTAAATATTTCTTGTTCAACATGATTTTACGTGATTCTGTGGAAACACTAGTTTGTCTCTCGTGTGTCATAAATTTGACAATACGAGATTGCCGATTAATTTATTGATATCACGAAATCTATGATTCGCGGTCCACATCGGGAGAGCTCATCGTTGCCGACTGATACGCACTAATTTTCGTCGTAATGGCACCCAATTAACCTCGATCTGACAGCGAGAGCTGGTCAGAAATACAACTTGGCTAGTGTTCCCAGCGAGGGAGGGAGGGGGCGAGCTAGACGAAAGAGCAGCAGTCAGTATAGTGCATTTAGAACGGCTGACTAACGCCGCCGGAAATATGTTCTGCCAAGTGGAGGGAAAATGGCGGTTTATCGCGACGGGGGCGATTTCCACGGCTGGAAATAGATCAAAGGTCGGCCCGATGGATGGGCAAGGTCCATCGCGTTAGCCGCTTCCGAGTATAGCGTTTCTACCCTGTCGCTGACTATTTACATCTTCACTTTTCTCTGGTGCGCCAGCCTGACTTTTTGATGAGACGAGTAAAGTGGTTGTCGTGACGAATACCCGCGATGTAAAATGTATTTTCTAGATTTCGATCGAGAACCATGGAAATTATATAAAGTACGAGTAATTATTACAATCTTACGAAGATGAAACATGCTCGTTAAAATCTAAAAAAAAAACAGCTTTTTATGTTAGTTCCCTTAATTTTAATTACGTAAATTTGATTCTGGGCAAGATTACGAGAAAATTTATGTTGGTTCCCTTAATTTTAATTACGTAAATTTGATTCTAGGCAAGATTACAATAAACACATTTCTTTCTCTTTAAATTTTTCTAAAGATTAGATTAATAATGCCATGAAATGTACTATTCCAATTAATTAGGTCTCATTATTAAATAAAAGATTCGGATTTGTTACGCGATGTTATCTACGCTTAGCGAAGGATAATAGAATCTAATGTAGCGATTTGTTCTGCTCGGTATACTGCTGTAATCGAGACGATTGCATCATCGCCATGATTCCTCCAAAAGCACGCGCCGGCAACTCAGGACGACGCTCTCGGAGTCAATTCGTTTCGTTAGCGATCGGCCGGTGGGTTCCAATAAAGCTGTGACCTAAATTGCGCGCAATGCTAAATCGACGCCGTTTGTTACGGGACGAAGAGTGACGGCGGACGAGACCGGAAAGAAAAATGGAGGGTGCCAGTGAGCGGCGTGACCCTGCGGTCGAAGAGAGACGAATAGATCAATGGATAGGTTGCGCCGATTGAATACCGGTAGTTTAACCGCAATACCGTCGACGACCCATCTGCCGGATATCCACCCCCTCCCTCCCCCCTAGGTTGCCGACTAAAGGGTGTGACCGAACTGAAATCAATTCCACCTCTCGGTGACCAGGCATCTCCGCGAGCGAAAGAGATCGTCTAGCCTGTCGTTGTCAGAACGCGATCGATTATTGAAATTCTTCCGCATAACTCTGCGCAGTTTCTTACCGTCGGATTTTTTGGATATTGATGAATATATTTGGGTATATACTAAAAATTAAAACTAATGTCTTGTATCGATCTTACACGATCAATAATATAGATCATGTATGTATATAATATAGTAAAGGAGAGGGCTGTGGAATACCATTTTGTTTTTTTTTTTGCCATTAACGCGACACAATTCTAACCAACGCCAGTTTGGAACATTTCATAGAATATATTTTCAACATTTCATAAAATTTTTTCCAATTAATTTTTTTGGCTTGAAAACTTTTTTGAATAAAACTTGAAACTTTTTAATAAACATTATTTTGTATTAACATTACATACTATTAAACCTTATCCGGTCTATAATACTCTGAGTATTGACAATGTATTATTAATCGTGATTATAATATTGATTGATAGAATATTGACAGTGATCCGGATTTCTTGATTCTCGAGCATCAGTGTCTCTGTATAGTAGAGATACCGACGCCCGAGAATTAAGAAATCCGGATCACTGTCAATATTCTATCTCAATCCATCAATATTAACGCACGATCGATAATATTGTCAGTATTCGCTGGTAACATTATTATTAATCGTGTAAGATCCCTCTATTGAATATAGAGGCACAATGTACTGTTGCAAGGTACTGACCGTGCTATAAATCTTTCAAAATAAAGATTTTATTACCGTGTCGCCGAACAATCACGCAAACTGTAAAGAGAGCGCTATTCGCGACGTCTGAACCACCTCGACAGGCAACACGAGATTTCCCAAGCCGTCCCCCTTAATTGTCCCCCGTATTGAGTTCAGACATTCTAAATCACACTTAAATTGTCCCAGTCTCACTCGTGCCGTTAAGTATCGAAACAATTTGTCGCCGGCGGGCGCGCCCGCATCAATTGGCGTTCGAGCCATCGATTTGCGCCGCTACTTTTTGTCTAATGATTTAATGCGAGTTCACGATTTGCGATTTTCCTTGCTGCCGGGTGAAAGCGAAGGGTTTAACGGACGACGTATTTCCACGTCACGAGACAACGAGGATTCTTTTCCTGTCGGCAAATCGACGAGTGTAACGAACTCTCGATCGAAACGAGGTACCTGACGGAAACGTCATGATGCCCACACGTTGCACCCACGCGACAGAACATAAGTTTTCCCGTGACATCGTGCTTGCACGATCTGCTTTAACGATCCGTTGAGTAATGTGAACCAGTATGAAAAAGTTCTTCAACTCCTTTGAACGGGTGACACGCGAAGCGAGACGGAAATGTAATGAATCTTCCATGTTTCCGGGTAATTTCGTACGAATCGATAGTCTGTGTGCGCGATCTCTCGGGTTGACTTGTTTAAGCAAAGTATATCGGAAAAATAAAATTAGAAATGGGTATGTTTAAATTTAAACATTTAGTTAAAAAAAAAAGTGCCGATGCAGTCAAGAAAAGAAAATTATATTTGCGCTGGAAGTGGAAATGGTTTCTTTAATTTAATAAATGGATATTTTATACATTACGTAAATATAGATAGTGTAATCAAAAATTAGACAGAGTGGATCACAATATAAATAGAATAGATGCACTTAATTAAGTAAGCAGGCCCCATTGCATCAGATCCATCGCTCGTTGGATCAGGATGTAACAAAAGTCGTGGAAGCTGCAACGAATGGAAAGGGATGGAAAGCGGCACAATATAAGAGATTTTCATGGTGGTGGGGAGTCCGCGGGTTTATTCTTGGCGTCGAGACGCCATGGATGGGGATAGAGTTTAACAGTTTTCGCGCGCGCCTCTCTACGTAACCGTGCCAGAGAGTCTCAGTTCGATTCTTGATTCTCCGATGATCAATAGTGCTCTCTATTTGCACAATTCGGTGTTCCTACCATTTACATCCGGTAAACATGAAATTTTATTGATTATTACGCAATTAATTACGCAATCGCGCGGTTGCGACAACTACAGAATCGTGAGCAAAGTGGCAAAAGTGACGAGCGTTTCGTAAGCTGATTTTATGTTCTCTTTACTAACATAGCGATTTACGTTGTTGAGAGTAAATTTATTCATTTGAATCTTGAAATTATTTTAGCAAATAAGACGGCGAGTATCTTTATAATTTTATGTAGCACTTTCTAAATCTATTAAATTATGACTTTGAATCTTTAGATAAGTGATATGTATTCAGATATTACTAAAACCGTAGTAGTCTAGAGATATTTCTTCTTGCCGCTTTCTATCGCGATATTGTAACGTTTCGCGACAAGTACCCGTTTCAACGTTTCGCGATACTCGCGATTGGAGATTGACCTTAATTTTACGGTCTACCGTTAAGGTGACACTTCACGCAGGATAGAGTCTTTTGATCCAAAATTGGCGAACCGGCTTGACTGGGCGGCTCTCGCTCCGAGAATCGCCTTCGGACCATGCCACGAGAAAGTTGGTTCCTGGAAAGTGTAGATCGAGCTTGATCTGAGAAAACACCCTATAGTTGGCAGCTGCCGTAGATATAGGTGATTTCCGTTTGTACAGAATATAATTTCTCCGTCCAAAGAAAAAAGAGAAATATTAATACCAATATCTCATTACTGTTTCTTTACTTTTCTCTCTCAGTACAGCTTTTCCATCTAATTAATGAAAATTTATTCATTGAAAGCAACTCGTATTATACAAAAATTGAGTTAACTTTTCGATTTATATTACTTTTTTATACTATTATAATTAAACAAAAATACTTATGAAGAAATCCTGAATTAATAAAAATATTTGATGGCGAAATTGAAAAAAAAATTTACTAGAGAAATAAGCTATCGAAATATGAGAAAAATGTTAAGTAGTAACGCGCACTACTAAACAGACGCCTGGTTTTCGCACGCGTTAACCACTTGACACGCAACAGAGGAGCTTTTAGCGCCTCGATAGCCGTATTAGATTGTAACTTCTTTTTGCGTTTGTGTGTTCCTGGAGGAATAAAACAAGAGTTTTGTCGATCCTCGAAAAATCCCGTTTGTGCTTCGACCTCGGATCTTTTGTTTGGCCGCTGTCGAAGAAATTGTGCGGTAAAACAAGAAGAGAAAATCTCCGCTTAGCAAGAGCGAGAGAAAGAGATGGAGGTGGAGCAGTGAGGACAGAAAACAGAGACAAGAGCCCATTGTCTTGTCGTTCGGTCGTACGTCTTCTCGCTGTTACGTCACCATTGTTTACTCCAATCCTGTGCAGCTTCCTCCGTGCAGGGCCGCCTCCGGCACTTTTATTTTGCCATTTCGATGCCTATTGTACGAAGAGAAATCGTTTTTTTGCTTCGGCTTAAATGTCAATACCGAAATTCCGTTATTGCTTGTGTTATATAAAATGAGACAATCATATTTAGTTAATCCAGGCATTTAAGCTACACGCATCTACGTCACGATTTTTGGAAAAAAAAGTTACAATTTTTACGATCTAATGTAAAGATCGAGATTTGAAGAATTCAAATTTTATGAAATGTATGAAAAACAAAATGATTAGTCTTAACTAAGTTATACAGAATGATAATGATTGATATGTCACGGGAAGCTTAATATCATAGAGTGATATAAATTGAATATGACATTCAAAACACGTTCAGAACCACGTGCTATGAATTTATATATGTTGCTTTCTGCTGGCAACGATGCTGCTATCGATTTAATTGATCATTCCTGGCATCTCCTGATCGCTGATAAAGAGATGCATAGGTAAATGGCGTCGTCTCGTATTCGCGTGTTACCGAGACGGACGCATAATGCGTCATGTCATCTTACGCACAAATCGTGCACGCGTCCTTGTCCCAGATTGGTTGCCTAGGAATACACCGCCGGTTGCCGACGGTGGCCGACCAACTTTTCGCTCTATCTTCGTTACTCGACAGTAGAAATAGCTACGTTACGCTCGGACGAGCGCGAGGCAGTAAATCGGTGGTTGCGATCTACCAGTGGTTTACCGGCCATACATCCGGATCCCTCGTAGACGCCTAAGCGTGAATTATTTGTCTGAGAATAAGTAAATAAAAGCTGACGTAATGCGCAAAGCATATCTCAGAGACGCTAAACTTAAATTATTATTTTTTTTTCTTTAGAAAATTATGTGCGCAAAGTATATATCCCAGAGACGCTAAACTTAAACTATTTTTTTCCCCCTTGGAAAATTACGTATGTAGAAAATTATGTCTTGCGAAAGTGTTAATGCTCCATTTCAGACGCTTAGAATATCGAGCGTCAATATACGAGGCGAAATGTCAACGAGCTTCGATTATTTCGACCTTCTATGACTGTCTCATAATTTTCGCATCAATCTCAATCTTACGTGCTCCATCGTCGCATACCACTTTCAAAATCAATAAATTTCTTGTCATTAATACAAACGCGCTGACACGCCGGTATCTTAGAAACAAACATAGTTACTGTATCGAGTGATCTAAACGATCGCGATTAATTACCGGTTGTCGAAGCCTCAGTGCAGCGTTGCAGGTGATACACCGCGATAACGTAACAGTATCCGTATATGGTGTGGCCTGTAATGGCTAAATAAGCAAGTGACGCGTAATAATGGTGCTGCCAGGTGAACCAATTATTCCTAAACACATCCCACGCGTGCTTATACGGATCGGAGGCGATTGCGTACCACGTTACGCGTTATGATCGCGGCGCCTAATATTATTAGGCTACCGGGTAGCGAGGCCAACCTATTCTTGTTTAACGCTGCATATCCGCGTGATGTAAACGTATCCGCGCGCTCCCGTTCGTCGTGATGAGCAATCAGTGGCAGAATCATGCATCACGGCTGCGAGATAGGCGCTTTATACCAACCTGAAGCATGCATGTGCGATTGGGAACTCATGCCACGCGAGTCTTACGTGATGAATACGTTTCCGCATCCGATATGAATCTCTGACATATTGGCGCTTAGGATGTAAATAGATTCTAAACAGATTCTTCTACCTTAGCTCCCTGATAGTTTTGTGTCTCCTTGTTTAGTAACGGATGGAGGAATTTGCTAATATCGTAAACGGTACAGAGTTTTTTTATGGAAATAATCTAAATGAATTTAATTAGTAATAATATTGAAATTAATTTTAGTATTGTATTAACAATATTTGAAAGAAACTTAAAGTCGTAATATTTCTTTCTTGTAAAGGATAATGATTAAAATGGACCATTTTTGCCTCTAAAATGGCAAGTAAAACTTTATGCTTTCTTGATTGAAGAAATGTGGTACGTCATTTCTTCAACTGAGAAATGTACATCATATATTGCCTGTGGCGTAAACAGCGCACTATTACTGCAAATAAAAAATTCTTTTTGTTTTTGTCGGATACATTAATTTTATTCGAGTATACATTTTTTCAAATATGTAACAAATTGTTTTAAAAAAGTTTTTATCTCTAATAAATAACTCGTTTATTATTTTCGTAACTTTTAAAACGTGAATTTAAACAAATATTTGCTAAAATGTTATTTTTTAAATTAAAAATACCGGATGCAATACTTCGAAAAATTCATTTACTGATTTTCAACAAGTATTAACTATAATATATTAAACCTGAGGTTGATACAAATTAATTTTTCAACGAAAAATCACTTTTTAATTTTAATGCTTTGGTTCATTATAATTAAGATTTGCAGTTTTATACTTTAAACATTATTTATTTAAATTAAATAAAACTAATTCAATAAATATGTTATTAAAATTATATAAAATATTTTTTTCTCAGTGTATCCATCATTCTTTCTTGTAAATTTCTTATATATTATAATATTTCTCTTACACTCGAGCTCTACTATTTCAACGATAAAGGCAACGCATCATAAGCTAGATGTAAGTCCATGGCAAATTCCGATGAAGGTATCCGAGCACTACGGTGAACATAATATATAAGCGATCAATCACTTCGATTCAACTTGCAATCCACGCGATCGTAATTACCCTTTAACGATAATTGCGCCCTCCGTCATAATTTTCCCTCATTGTCGACGTACGTCGACGTTCCGCGCTAAGCGTCAGTGCATTAGCATTCGTCACGAGCCACCTGGTACACATACGACGTTCGTGAATGCGCGGCGTCGCGGTACGTGCGTTCGTTTGAAAGAAGAAGCGCATTACGGACTCGCGTGCCGCACGGTAGCAAGAGGGTGGTACTTACGAGTCGTATTTACTTGCGCACACGTGCGTACGTTTCGGCGTGCAACGTCGGACGATGAATTATTAATTACCGGCCATTCATTTTCGCGACTATCGGCATCGTAACGTTGAGGCGAGACACGACGCACGGCGCGCAATTAAAGGCGTGAGAAAAAGTCACGTGGAGAGGAAACAAAATGAAAAGAGTGATAAGAAAAAGGAGAAAATGCTATTTGACTAAAATGCTATTTTGGCCAATATATTATCATAGGGGAGACTGGGTCCAGTTGGCAAATTTGTAGCGAACAAGAGAAATTACTTGTATAAAAATTATTTCTTCATTTTATTTAAATAAATATTTCAATTAAGAAATTTTTAACTCGACTGTAAGTAAAAATAAGTTATCGCGGCCTATTGAATGAAGAATTATTTTGTGTTTGGTAAATTTTTTTTCAATATAAACGAAATGCTTTACAAGTCACAGCTAGATTATAGTGCTGATATATTTCTTGTGTGATTTTATATGTATATCTTTTCAAGTTCACAAAACGGCCGAATAAATTATCGGTCCCGCACACTGCTCCAAGTTGGACAGGAAATATTAATATCACGTTATTAAATGAAAAATCAGTTTAATAATAAACGATGATAACGAGCATCGAATTGTGAGAATCCCTTACCTCCTAAAAATGTTTTGTTGTAAGATATTTTTTCTCTCGGTATGTAATACAATATTTTGCGATAATTTTTCTGTTATTTCTTTCGCCACAAATACATAAAAAGGGAAATTCCAACTTGTTCCTTGCTCCCCTGCTAACGTGAAATGCTTTGAGATCTGGTTCAGACTAAAATCCGAGAAATGTGTTCTGGAATCTTGTCGAAGCGAACGATTCACCAAATACATTTGATGTGCGTGCACGTCTTAATGATCTTCCGAGCGAACCATTTGAACGACCACGGTTCGCATCGCGGCCCGCCTTTCGCGAGCGCGGCCTTTAATTTCGGTATCGTAGCGGCGCGGTACAAATCGCAGGCGCACGTCAATTTGGTCTCGATCTGAGTGCGGGAACCGTTTTCTCGTGCACGCCAAATAACGGCGGTGTGCGTGAGTGAGTGCGTGCGCGCACGGGGATCGACGTGTGCGATCAACCAACGCCGAGAAAGACGACGAAGACGACGCGCGTTAACCGGGCGGCTTGTTGCGCGGCGCGGCGCGGCGAGCCGAGAGTTGCCGTAGAAGGACCGGCGGCTGGAGGCTGGAGGCCGTTCGAATGCGAGTAGAGGGGTCTCCGCGAGAAAACGCAACGATACTCATACCACGGAATGGCACACGTGCACATGTGCGATCTCCAACGTAATACGAGGAAACACGTGCACCATAGCACGTTACTAATGCGTAACGGAGCGGCCGATGCGCGTATGAGTGGAATGCATGAATCAAATCAGGCCCACGCTTCTTACCGATTGTTTTCCGTCTGAGTAATTATGTATACGCGCCGTGCGAAATAAAAGCCGTCAATGGGGACCATCGTTTAACAGTCGTGCGCTCATTATACGCGCGCAGCGATCCGATTTCATATACGGCGCTTTTGATTTATTATTGTTAATTATAAAAGTACCGCGCGTCTTTAAAGAGCCGTCGTTCAAACGAGTACGAGAAAGTACTTGTGGCCCACTTATACAAAGGCGTCTCAGAAATCTCTCAGAAAGTACGTACTCGAATCGAATGTAAGATCTTACACGTCAGCATACGTCCTGAATACACCCGCGTTTCTCGTACGTGAATCTCAAAGGTACGGCTTCGTGCGTGCATCTCTTGGATGGAAGCTGCGCGATTTGGGATCTGCGGGATCTGCGGGATCTGCGGCGTGCGTGTCTGCACGCATGTGATCGCCGTGCGTGCATGCGTTTATATGGAGCCGCGACGAGGAGAGGCGCAGCTCCGAAACTCCATATCGCCATGCCAACTTCTTGCGTAGGACGCAGGCTTGGCCGCCGATGATGATGACGAGGACAGTAGTGGTGGTTGTGGTGGTGGTGGTGGTGGTTAACGCGAATGACGATGGTGGTGGTGGTGGTGTCGTGATCACTATCGTAAGGCATTTGCAACGCACAGTGCCGTTTCTGTGCTCCTGGTGAATGGAACACGCGTTGTTTTCTCGTTAGCCGTCGAGTCTCTCAAATAAGTCGCTAAAGAAATATCAACAGTTTCAGCCGGGGACTAGTCGGTGTGTGCCCGCATTAGGAATCGTGTTTAGTGCAACTATCCGTTTGGTTTCTCCATGGCTGACGTTATTGGAGTTTGAGATACACAGAGTTTTTGGTACGATAATAATAAAACTCTAATAATATGGATTAGTAATAAAGTTAAGCTACGAAACTAAAATCAAACATTACACGAATGCAAAGCAGTTGTTTGAATTGTTAAAAAGAAAATTTTATTATTCTAAAGATTATTTTACGTTTGAATCAAACGTAAAACTAATTACTAGAATCATTTTTGATTGATTTCTATCATAAATTAATTTTGCGTGAATCAACAGTTTTAATCATAGCTAATAGAAATTCGCGCGGCTCTCTATTATCTTCCTTATGGCCATTACCACGCCTTCGTCTTTCACATTTTTGCCATCGGTTACGAAACGTGTACCCCTGACCGGATCTCAGTGCCCACTTCCCATCGGCTTATGAATCTCTATAAGGCTGTCAAACAAGTAATTCATCCCTTTCTCTCTTTCGCATCCAGTACTACTTAACCGCCTTCTCTCTCATCTCGCCCTTCATCTGAAGATAATAACGGTCCACTACGCCAATGAATAGCATCTAAAGACAGGATGCTAAATTTTAGTACCTTGCGTATGAGTAATCTGTCCTTCGAAATCGAGGACCAGTGAAGGACGAGGAAGGATGAAGTGGTTATACGATGCGAAATAAAAAGGTTTTTTATATATATATATATGAACACAGTGCTATTGTATGCATTGAAATATCTACGTGGGCGACTGCTTTATTATGCAGATCGATCGCTCGGTTAATTACGATAGCCATTTCGTTCGCTACGAAGTTGTAATTATAGATTTGAAACGTTTGAATGAAGATCAATGCATTTTTAAGAAATTACTTATCTGCGAATATTACCAAAAGAAGAACATTCCTATTTTATTTTCATGTGAAAGATAACGTAACTTCAATTCCATGACTGTATCACTAGAATCGCTGTCAATCCACTGCTACCAAGGCTTCGCACTATGCTAATGACGTCGTGTTCCATAGACTTCCTCCTAGAATATCTCGTATTTTCATTACAAGCCCGAAGGCGTAAATCGCTAAGAAAGTTTCAATTTACATCCTCGCTTGAGTATGCAGAGGAAACCCACCGGGCGTTGTAAACCTGTCGGGCACGCGGTATCGCGTCCTTAAATTTCTCGCTACTCGCTACTATATTCGCACTCGCGTGTGTCGCGCTTGTTCTATCTTTGAATTTTACAGTTAAATCATAGCAGTCTAGCTTGTAAAATAAGTTAACAGCCGCGATTAACTATAAATTCGCTCTCGGAGCAGCGAGAAAGAGAGAGAGAGAGAAAGCGAGCCGGCTAAAGCGATGACGTTCTCGCGCGAGAATCTAATTACCATATCCAGCCTGGTACACGAATGCTCTCTGTGCTCGCACGTGCGCAATTCGTTCGCGGCGTTAACAGTGAGAAATTGAAGTAGTTGGCAGTTGCCATCGTCGCCGGTGCCCCGATAGCGACCGTCGATGGTCACGCGACCCGCGTATCATCGTTGCATTCTACTAGGATGCGTCAACTGAATAACTGATTTGTTGCAGCTTTAGCATGTCATAATCATTGCCGCAATTTTTTTGACTAGATACAGTGATAACGAAGATTATACTGAATAAAATTAATTGTTTAAACAAATTTTACGTATAACCGTATTATATAAAATAATTCATTCATTTTTTATTCTTTGAGTTTTTTTTTGCGTGTATTTATATAATTATCGCAGTTGTCTCTTTCGACGATCCAGAGCTGGATAATGATACAGAATAAAATTATTCAAACAAATTTTTATATATGTTGTATAAAATAACTATTATATTATAGTAAATAGTTTATTCTTTTTGTCAATTTTTAAGCGTGTACATGCATAGTCGCCATTATCTTCTTCGACAATTTAAAGCTGAACAATAATAATAAAAAATATACTGAAGACAATAAATTGTTCTAAATATAATGTACGAATATTAACAAATTAGTAAAATAGCTTACTCGTTTTATCATTACTATAATTGTATTAAATATCTGAATCTGTACTGATGAAGTGACATCATTAGTACTCACGACTCGTCGATTTGCTAAAGATAATTGATATTATTTCCACTTTCTGCGAAGTTGGTCTCTTGTCGTAAAGATAAAGTTTATCAGTTTGTACACGCGGAAGATTTTACGGCGCATTGCGATGCCGATATCGCCGATACCGTCTTTAGGTAGATCTACACAATCGTGAGTCTACTCATATTATAGGCAATCTTATAGGCAATAGTATTAATTAATTGGTATCGCCTCCCACGCTTCGTATTTACGCAGCTCGCAATCGGCCGCTTTGACGTTTATATTAGGGCAACGGGAAATTTATGTCGCTCTCTCGGAAGATTGTTTGTTCCAGGCAAAACTCGTTAAACTTGTAAATCGGGGCAACGTTAAATGACGGCGATATTTTACGTTGCTTCGAATAAACGCTATCGACTTTGATTTAAATTTCCTTTCTATACTCTCCACAAACTTCCTTCTAAACTGCTAAACATTAATTACCTTTCTATTGGATAAGTCTAAAAATTTTTATTTAAAAGAATATGCTAAAAATATATTATTCAATTTGTTATAATTTATAGATTATTAGATGTCTATTTAATCATTGGTTTTATGGTGCGTATCAAATGCAGATTGAGAACTGTTACGTCATAATATTCATTAAATTAAGAGGAATAGGAATACCATATATATACGATTGATTTATTCTGAAATTGGACAAAATTTGATTAAGTTTTTTACTATAATATAATAAATAAATCCGAAAAAGCGAGGACATATTTTTTTGTTTGCCAAAAAAGAATGCCGTAATGCTCCGATATAAACATGGAATACATAAAGTACAAATTATGGCCGACTATATTTTATTCCCTTTTTTAATTTTATTTTTAATTTTTAATTTTGTTTTAGGCATTGTATGGGCGTGATTATTATTGTCCCTTAATAATTCAGTGTATTCAATAAATGTAGGAATGAGTTTTGTATGCATTTTTGGTATTTTTTATTATACTCGATACTAGTGTTTAATCAAATAAGTGTTTGCTAATTTAGTATTGGTCATTACTGAGTATTGAGATTTCAATACCTATTTTCCATAAGGGTTTACACATTACGGACAAGTCGCCCGCATATATCGCAGACGCACAGTGCTCCGAGACACTTCAATCACCCATTATGCGATCGCTCGCGGATGATGAATGACGATAAATCGCGCGCAAATCGATTTCGTCCTTGATGCGGCGGCGGCGCGCGAAACGCCACCTCGCGCGTTCTCGCATCGCGGCGCGAAGCGCAAAAAAGCACGACGCATGTCAGAGAAATTGCAATAAGGGTCGGACGGAAAGCTGGTCGACGGTATCATTTGGCACGATAAATCCCCGACCGATTCGCGTTGGAGCGTGCGGCCGACGGCGACGCCGCTATCCGCCGCGTGATCAGCGGGCCGCAGCAGCGTGCAGTTGCAGTTGCAGCTGCGGCCCCGAGTGCGCTAGGCGTTAAGCACGCTTTCCGGGCCGCGCGCCGCAACGCTCGCAGAAATTTATATCAGCATCGCTCTCGGAATTGTGATAAACGAGGAATCCTCTCTCGCGTTTTCGAGATACGGCACCGCTTGCGCGCGGTTCAGAGTCGATTTAGACTCGACTTGCCGCGAGGCAGAAGCCTCAGGGTTAATTAATATATCTTTAAGGACGGTTAATCGTCCCCTTTACGTTACGGCGCGTAATCGCACCGTTACGGCTGTCGTGCACTTTATGCGCGCGGAATATCGCGCTATTAGCATTCCTGTCGTGTTACTATTTTTAGCATGCTCGCGCGCCGCTCCAACGGCAATTTAATCATACTTATGTCGACCATCGCATGCGCCTGGATTACGAGATGCCTCCGATAATTTAATAGGATCGACCGTTAATGGCTACTCGTCTCACTTTTATCCAAACGACGCGTCAATCTCGGGGCCCGCAAACGAGGCGTCCGGTAAATGCTTCGGAGCACGCAATTCGGCGACGCAACGTTGTATCTTCTCTTCGGCCCATTACTTTCACGTGGCGTCGATGAGAACTGGCTTCATTAAATCAGCTAAAAATCATCGGCCGTACCTTCCGGCCAAGTCCGTTCCTCGAAGAGGTCCGAGGTGGTCTCGAAGTAGGTGGCATTATAACGCGTTTACCCGCATGACGCAATCTCGTATTTAAAGTCATTTAAGAAAAATTACGCAGATGTCGTTAAAATACCGTAAGAGTTTTTATATCCACGTTAACTGTAAAATATCACGAATTTTCTTTTAAGCGCATTTATTTGCGTAAAAACACGGTTGTCGCTTGTACGCTGGCACATTTCACGCTTTCGTCGCGTCTTCATCAACACCATTAAATCCTCGTATACAATATCGTCAACGGTCGTGTGCTCCATATTCCAATTTCATCATCGTGCTCTGAGAGAGGCCGCATTACCACGGCAATAATCCTTCCTTCGGCATGCAACGATAGAATCCTTGTTCTTAAATGTGTGTACACGGTAAAGTGGGTTCTCCTTGCTCATGCAGTATCGCATTAATTAGAGAACCAATTTTGGATGATTATCAAATTATACAGTCGATTTTTATGACCAAAATTCGATAATATTGCACTTCGTAATATTTTTTACAAGGTGTTTCCTGTAACTCGATTATTTCCAAAACCATTTTTTAAAATGGCATGTTTTAAATGTAATTCTTTTATGTTTAAAATTACTTGAAGTCAACGTATGGTTGAATTTGGTTTTTGAACATGAACTATATTATTATATTAATGAAAATACGCCATTCCATTTTTTAAAAATGTTAATGATCTTGAAATCTCGTAAAATAGTAAGGAGAAAAATGCTATCGTAATATTTGCTTCTTTGAAACGAACAAGTTTTCCCTCTTTTGTATTTTTTTCATATCATTAGAAACACTTGAGAAATGTTCTAGATCCTAAAGAACCGAATTATACAAATACGATGTATATAATTATTTATATTAATATTTTATTATATTAATATTTTACACGGGAAATTTTATCATGAGTGTTTTATTGTATTGACTGTTTTGAAAACAAATAGAAACATATAGGACTTTTAAACCAATTTATTTTAAGCTCCACATTGTTCTTAAATGAAATCCTACTTGCATATGTATGTTGCAAGCAGTCGCTAAATGCATCTTGTCTGCCCGAGGTGACAGATTAGTAGTCATTGACAGAACGCGCGGACCGATTCAAGTATAATAAGCGAGAGTCGCTCGAATAAAAATGATTTATACCAGGCGCGATGTGTCAACGAGATAGCGCCGACGTGAATTGAATTCAGATGAGGCTTCCCGCACCTCCCTAAGAAATTATACCTGGTGTCCTTCATGGAATCTCCTTCGCGGCGATCCTGAATTAGCCCGATCGCCGATCTCGATCACGTCATTATCGTAGCGAACTTGTTCGTACAGGGCATAGGCGACAGTAGCGATATTCGCGATTCGTTACAGTCGTTTACATTTTTACGAGTTATACCTTGAATATGCGACAGAGTTTTCGTTCTCTTTAGTCGGCATTAGTAATGATTGAAATATATATACAGCTTTATGAAGGAAGCAGTGGAGAGTCACAGCGCAAAATATAGCGAACTGTATGAATTATTAAAACTGTGAGATTTTAATTTAATCTTTGATTATTTCGAATTTGCACGAATAATAATTTGATAATACACCTTGCGACATTGATATATATTTACCTCCCCGTTCTCGAGTGAAAAAAATACAAATTGAAACTTTATACAAAAGTATTTCTTGTAAAATGTAGGATGCAGTGTGCAAATAACATGACACATGTTTTGCAAATGCCAGAACGGTCGTTTCAGCCGGCGGGGCTGAAAGAACAAACATTCCGACGGTCGAAATTATGTTATGACCCGGCCAATCATGCGTACGCATACCGCTCCGTACGGACAAATAATTACACTCCGAGAATTCCAATTAAACCGATAAATCAGTTATAATCGACGCGATTGCGTTAGCGCGGAACGCTGTCATCGGAGAAAGACGTAGAGCGTGACAAAGGCCTAAGGCGCCAAGTGCATTGGCCACACTTGCGTCCCGCGGCGCATGGAATGTCGGATCAAAGCGGACGATTTGAGAGAGGCAGATAAAGAGGAAAAAAAAACGGGAATCCAGACGCAGAGCGAAAAATAAACCGCCGCGAAATTTCTTCGTACACGCACGCGGCGCTACCGGATACGCATCTCGATGGAGAGAACCATCGAGTGCTCTTTCTCGTATCAAGGGTCATCCCTCGCCCCCGTTTAGAGGCCATCGCCATGCATTTCGCTGTGCTTTTCTCGCGAATTCTTCCTCACATTGCACTCTTCTATGTAAAGTAGGGACGGTCGGTGCTTGCTCGCTCACTCGCTTACTTGCTTGCTTCCAGGTTTGCTTGGCCGAAAATGCCATCCAATTTCAAAATATCATCTTGGGCAGTAATTATAAAATGAATTGTCGATGAATGATATAAGGTAGGAAAGATTTTGGCTGTATATCTCCCTCTCTTCTTCCTCCGACAGGAAAGAACATAAGAGGCGTAGGAAACATCAGCTGGGTCTTGGTTGATCCGCATCAAATACACGGATCTCTTGGGAAGGTGTTGTCGACACCACTCTTATCGTGTTGTTTCTTTCACTTGTCCAAAACGAATCTTTACTTGTCTTTCTTGAGAAACATTTCCGTTTTTATCACATCTTATGTGTATAATGTAAGATAAAAATATAAGATGTAGCTCTAGTAGAAATAATAAGTATTAAGACAGAGAGGAAAAGAGGGAGAGGGGCAGAGAGGGATGTGTCTTTGTTAGCTGTCGTCTAGTTATTATCTATGAAATAAATATGAATTATCAATGTCTCGCGTAATTGTTGGATATTTAAAGCCTGGAAAACTTCATAATGTCGCGCGTATCTAAACTTTCATTTTCCCATCGCACTTCCATTCTCTACGAGTAGATTCAGATAAAGTTTTATCGTAGAAAGTTCGACCCTGGTTCTCCGGCGTGTTCTCGATTTTGTTATTTGTATCTACAGCTGGGTTCGCGCCTTTTTATCCTCAACATTGTTACCCAAGTTCGCTAGAGAGCTAAATAAACTTCTTACCATCATTCTCTTGCTTTCTTCTTGCATTTCTTTTGAGCCAGTGCAAATTCTATTTCGAGAAGCTTTCACACTATTAATAGCTAGCTGATAAGATTTTATTAATATATTGAAGAACTTTTAATGAACATATTTGAAAACTAAAGATTATCTCTAGATTTTGTCCATTATTTTTATTATGTATTTCCTGTAATTATTAAATTATCTTTAAAATTTGTTATCTTATGATTAATCGCTTATCATTTATCTCACGATAAACTTGATTTTGTTTAATGACGCTTGAGATTGCTATCGTCGAAAAGTTCAATTCATCTTCCCGTCTTTTTACTTGAATTTTTACGACGTTAAAATTATAAAGTTTTTTTAACGTGCAACTGGAAAATTGTTTTATAATTTTCAACAACTATTACGATATGAAATATCTTTCTATCCCTTCACTTCTGCTTTTGAGTATTACGTCAATTTATCTCTGATCCATATTATGTCATGGTTGAGTAATTTGCGCGCTTTAGGTGACGTAATCTTTGCGGTAGGTTAGCCCTGTGTCATGAGGTCACCGAGAAAAAAAGACTCTGTCGAGGTTGCGCCCCAAGAAGGCGGTCGAGACGCCGCCGACGGGGATCAAGTAATCATGACTGGTCGTGGACTTCCAGAAACCCTTGTTGCAAACTTGGCAACTACAATAGTGCAATGAGTTTCCGAGAATTATGCTTGTAACAAACATTACGTCGGCTATTGTCGCTTAGATTGCGACATCGACTTCGTAAAAGACTCGATTTAGGAAATGTTTACACTATTTCGATTGTAATGAACTTTATCAAAAATATATATTGCAAGAAAAACATGTTGTTACTGGGATCACATTAATATACAAATGTTAACACATTTTTCATTAACGTACGAATTTCATGTTAAAATTAAATTTTGAATATTCTTAGAAAAAATTATAAAACATTTGTACTAAATTATTATTATTTTTTTTTATTATGTGAAAGATCAAGTTATAAATTTGTTTTATTTTATTTATAAATACTCGTAAGAAATTGATCGTTAGAAACTGATGGAGCAATTAGTTCTAAATGGTGTAATGCGTTGGTAGAGAGAGGAATGCATGTAATGGCCGATTCTTAACTCCTTCGTTGCAATTCGCACTGAAGTGCAACGTCAGTCAACAATTTATGGCTGGTGGTTCCTTTAACAAGCTCCTCGATTTTCCGCTCGTGGAATTATAGTTCACGCGGGTACCCGCAGATATTCCGATGCAAGAAGAATCCGAGAGAATTTATTTGCGGCTTAACTCGTTAGTCTCACATGAATGCTTTTATTGTCATTCAAATCTAGACCGTTTTACTTTACAATAAATAATTATGTATTTAATGCTGAATTTAAGAAAATATAGTCTAAAATGAATTATTACAACTTTTCTCTACTAATGTAATATATAATATAATTAATTATTATACAATTGTTATATAAAATGATATAAAAGATAGGATCGTAGTGGAACTAAAATATACGAAGTATGTTCAGTAAAATTTGAAATTTATGTTATAAAATATTTTTTTTTTTTACATTGCTATCATTTTACTATATTTGGACACATGTTTTCTTCTAGAAGGCCGTGAGACTCCATTATCGCCACCACCTCCTTCAAGCTCTTCGGTTCAGACTTCACCTCGTGGCTTGGGCTATACCTGTGGTCCTATAGATGGATCTTTGTATGCTGTGGTGCATCAGAGCGCTGCAGGAGGTGCTCGTGGCTCGCCGTTGACAGTTTCTATGGACAGTGGCATAAGTAGTGCACCGCCACAAAGACCTAGTCCACCAGAACCCGAGTCCGAAAATCAAGCACACGGAGACCTCGATAAGCTTCTTCATGATATGATGCTTACTGTCGAGGTAATAGAATTTGCCAATTATGCATAAAAAATGTAAGATGGGATGGAAGGGAGAAAAATTAAAGGGTTTTCCACAAAAAGTTAAATTTTTGGGACAGACAATTTTTTATTGATGAAATTTTTCAAATCGTTTATTGTATATATAAATAGGATAATTTTTTTTCCGGATATGTAATAGATGTGAGAACAAAGTTTTAGACTTTAATTAATATTTTGAAAATTTGAAAGGAAAAGAAAAAAAACATTTGGACTCGTTTAGTTCTTGCGAAAATTTTATATTTAATTTGTATTTAGCACGTAATATTTTACATTTTTCTTTTTCTGTGTAATTCTTGCCGGAACAAAGTTGTTAATGATGTGACGCTACCGAGAATAATTTAATAATGAACCCTTCAATTAGAAAAATTAATTAAAAAATATCCGTTGTTCACATTACGTTATGATTTCATAACATTTTTCTTTACAGTCTATGCCAGACCCTCCGACAGATGACTACAATCGCGATCAAAGTGAGAAAATGTACATTCAAGAACGCAGCTACAGCAGTCACGGCAGCAGCCATCCAACGTCTACTTATTCCACTCTGAAGGATTCCTACAGAAGTTACGGAGCCGGTAAAGAATCGAGTCCGCCCTACAATTCAAGCAGCAGCTACAGCACCCTGAAGAACGAGTACAGAGATTCGTCGAAGAGCATCGAGCATCGCGACTTCGAGTATCGCATGTCCCCGGATCGAAAGGTATCCGAATCATCGAACGATTCCTACAGAAAACACGCAGATTCTTTTTCGCCGCCTGGCAACATTGACTTCATCGACGAGGATATCCCATATCACGCCAGGCAGACCAGCCAACCGTTCTCCTACGGTGCCACCACCGATATGATAAAGCATCAGAAATTGTCGTCGCCTTCGTTAGTGAGGAAGGCGACAGTGCGAAGTATTGCGCCTGTCGTAGATTTCGAGGATATTCTTGGTGAAAACTCTAGAAGACCCATCAGTCCTCTCAGTCCCAATACTCCGGATCCGCCGCCGGAATTCGCAAACGGACCCATGAAGATTGGATCTGATCATATCGATGGGTAAGTAATTTTTTATTTTACAAAATGTACTTACTTTATATGAAAATTACTGTTTTTTATAAAAACAAAATTATTATATATTAAAACTGACGAAAGTGCTGAGATATTTTTGTTCCGCTAGTTATATTGGAATTTACGACGCGCTTGCGAAGTTTCATTCTCTTTGCAAAATATCATTAACTATTCACTTTTACCACACTCTTTCTCTCAATATTGCATGGCAAGAGAAATTACTCTCCCCACATCTCTCGCGACATACGATACTTAGTGGTTTCGCACTGTCAACGACCGAAAACGGTTTCATCGCAGTGGATAAATAACGTTACGAAAGTAGAGATTAGACTGTGTTTTCGCGGACATTGGCAGGGAAATCGTGGTGAATAGGCCGTACCTCTGGCAAAGTTTTCAGACGAGCGTCGCGTCAACAGCAGTACGATGTCGCAATGAATCGTCCGAATCGGGCACCGCAAAAGAACCCCGCTCGCGCTTAAGAAAACGAGCGGGCGAGAGAAAGAGATAAAGAGAAAGGGAGAGTAGAAAGATCCACGAGTCGGCTATGGACAATTAATAAATTGTCGACCCATACGCGGCTACGACCGCGAAGCAGTACTTTTGCCGCTAATGGTAAACGCGGTCATCATGAGTCATTGTTCGTAACGCGAATAGAGAGATTTAACGTCGTATGTCCCCATCGGCGGTCGATAGCATTTCACGATTGACGTGAAACGTGGAACGTGGATCTTAAAAATATGAATTATGAAATGTAGCCAATGAGCCTACCTACAGAGTTACCTACGTTAACTGATTTTAACCGAGAGCGAATAAACAGAGTTTAATATCAATTTATTGCTTGTTTTATTACTCAGACTGCGTTTTATTTATAATCCGTTTTAGCAAATTGAAAATTCTGTAAGCGAAAAATTTATTGCGGAAGAATTTAAATAAATAAATAAAAACATCGCTTTCAAAAATTTTATACTATCAAAAATAAATTGGCGCAAAAATATACCTAAACCGATTACTCGAGTAAACACTATTTGTTACAACTTATTTATTTTTTATTTAAAGTTTATTTATAATAGTTCTTTACAAATGTTTGTAAATAACTAGATAAGTAAATTAAAAACAATAAGTTGCTGAATATACATAATATATTGGGAGTGAAATAAGAGGAAATGAAGTGAAATAAGTATACATAATAATATTTCGAAAGAGGGACTCGTTTGTTACATCGCGCTGCCATAAATGTAAAGACATCCCATAAATGTGCAGTCACTATAACGCCATTTCACCTCGAAGTCGTCAATTTTTTGTACAACCCGAAACTTTCGCGGTCCGGTCCCGTTTCGCACATTTCGCGAATGAAATCCCGCATGTGAATGGAAGAGAAAGCATGCACGATCGTATAAAATGAATCTGTTAACCCTGTCTGTCTCAGCGATTATAAAGTAACACGTACCGGTTCACGCATTTATTTCTTTTATTGCGAGATCATTAAAATACGTTAAATTAAGAAACCAATGTCGCTATTGCACGATTTTTTTCTCTTTGCTTACAAATAATTTTACAATTTTCTGGATGTCCAGAAAAATACTTTTACATTTTAAATTATATATTTTATTTATTTATATGATTTCAATATTTATTACACATTAATTATACATTAAACAATCTTATTTGGTTTAAAATTATTTTGCAAATAATAATTTATATATTTATCAATATTCAATGTATTATTTCATAAATCTATACATTTTACATTATGTTTAACAAAGTGATATCGCGTAAATTTTTATTTCTGAATTTTGTTTACTTTTTTAAAAAGTTCATATTTTAAAATTTCCAGTTCTCAACCTCTACTTTTTTAAATTATCTGTCTAAGAAGAGTGTAAAGTTTTATATATAAAAAAAAATAGAATTATAGTGGGTCAGTACTTTGTCGGGCTCGACGAACCAAATCTGTACCGTAAAATTCGCATCGTATTGCACACCACGGAACATTGTGAAAATAAACGCGCGACTACCCTCTGCGAACGGAACGATTTTGCGTTGCGCGCGAGTAAACGCGAGATCTCGTGGTTATTTACGAAGAGACGTCTCGACCTGAAGGGGAAACAGACGACATTTACGGTCGAGCAGATCAACGAACGTTCGGCAGCAGGTCCGCTTTCTCGTGGGTAAAAGAAACGCAACACTCCAAGCATGATGACATCGGAGATCCTTACTTTATCTCCTATGACTCTTGCAATCTAAATAAAACTGGACGAGTTGTAATGTCGCGTTACTTAACGAACACGTTTTAGAATCCTCAGGATTGCGACATCGCGACCATATCGTCGGGGAAAAATGTGATGGGACTTAAGACACGAAGGACCGGTATTTCGGGATACTGCGCTCTCTGACATAATTATAAATATAGAACCGACGAGAAAGAAAGAGAGAGAGAGAAAGAGAGACGCGCTAAATCAGCCTTGTAAAACCATGAAAACATCTCATTCTGCCGCCACCTCATTTGTCTTCATTTATTTTACCTACATTTGATATATCGGGATGATACCGCCCCTCGTGAGACATCACAAATGTTTCCTGCTTGGAATAAAATTATCCTTCGTTGATGACATATTATGTCATCATTTTCCCATTTTTATACCATAATTCGTCAAATAAATTAAATATTGTTAGTATCGAAAAGATTATTTATTTAAATTTATCATCACATTTATAACATTGTATTGTGTTTACTGTTTTCACTGATTACTATTTTCTATTCTGCCACGTTGCTGCTTTTTCTTTTTTACATTATCGAGTACATTACTCTGAAACGTCTCTTTTTATCTGTTCTTCCGACATCACTCCGGAAATAGTAGAGAAACGACATTCGGAAGCGGAAGTCATTGGAAGAGGCGAAGTATGAGCACAAAAGCCGCGCGTATAATTTTCTTCGCAAGCTCGAGCTCTTGCATCATCCTTTTTTGATAAACGTCACTTCCAGGGCCTGTGAGTCAAACTTTTCTATTGCACGCGGAAATCCTTCTCACCCACGCAAAAAATGTCGCTGACGGACGTAACCCATTAACAATTTTCTTCACCAGACTTTTGCATATTCATGGGTACTTTTAATGCAACTTCACAAATTACTGTGCTAGACAATATGCTGCAAAAGTGATGTAAGTAATAAGCGATAACAATACTGGTAAGACATCGTAAAAGAAATTTATTCGTTACACCAATTTAATAGCACATAGAAAAGCGTGTGAAAAAATATTTTCTCATATAATTTTATTAATTAATAGATTAATAAATATCATTATGAAATAAGCTATTTAGATGAATACGAAGTTACATAATAAATCTTTGTCACGTAATTTTTGTTTATTAATAACCAACAAGACCCATGCGTCTCGTAAATTAACAGACTCCATTTTTTTATTTCCCTGATAGACCGAAGAGCTCGCTTTAATTTAAAATTTCACCCGCGGGGCGAATTTGCACGCATCGTCGTTACACAGATGAGATCTCGACGAGCATGCACACGCAATTGTGTTTTATGGTATTCTTGATTCGCATGCGAGCCGGGCATCTGTTATAATTACTACTGATAAGCAGTGACACGTATTACTCTGTAATCAATTTTGCTATCAACAATTTAGATTTAACAATTTAGGTTACGCGGATAGAATATTAAATGATAACAAGATAAGACTCGCTCGATAGTTTCTCACGTTCTAAAATTTAAAGCAGTGGAATCTCATATTTTACAGAAAAAGAAATGTTAAATAAATTTTAGGCCAGACACAATAAACGCCGCGGGACGATCGAAGCTGCATAAACAAACCAGCGGAGATAGAATGCTGTTTGCTATTCGTCATGAATAATAGAAGAGGCGCAGTATACCGCTTCTCTCTTCGCTTTAATAATACAGCGTATCGAGTTTGGTTTCCAAGAAACACAACCGATATTTCAATCAGTGATACGCAATTTAAAATAAACGTGGATATTTGCGAAGGATTCAACGAATCGGTCAAGGTTAGCGCAAGCCCGCGATTCCAAGCTCTTTCATATTTGATGTTATTAAAGTAGCTCTCTGCATTTGTCATCCAAGACACGGCGGAAGTTATTGCACGTCTTTAGACATGCAATTTTATATCGCGAGATGAGTTATTTTTCTCTTAGCAAGGCACACAAAGGAAAAACGTTTTATAATTTTCCAGAGCTTGAAAACACTGAGATTTCTTTTGTGAAGCAGCAAAAAATCTTTTAAACCAAACAGAAATACACTAGTTATAACGGATTTCATTATACGCACGCACCATAATTAATTTTTATGTAAGAGTAATAGAATTTTACATCACATCGTTTGCCGATGGCAAATTCAAAGTTCTAAAACGATGCGCCGTTAAACCGATGCTCTTTTCAAGCGACAAGTTCAACTCGCGAGGCGCAGTTTACAACCCTCCTGGGGGTTGTGCGCGTTCGGTCGGGCATAAATTTCGTTATTGGAAAAAAGAAATCCTCCGTGACTTACGCTGATTGGCTACCGAGGCCATCGTTTATTATCTCAGCGAACGGCTGGATGTAACGCGCTCTCCAGAGCCACGAGTCGATGGCCCGGGGCGACCTCATCGATCAGGGTGTAATTATCGGCGTCTATCGCGGTAGGAGGTCCACACGTAGAACATCCGGCACAGTAGAATTTCGCGAGTCTATTCGCGAAGGAGCCGGCACGTTCTTACCGAGCCTTTGTTACCGGAGTCGTGGTCTCGTGTTCCCTACGAAAGCGTAACTTCTCGTATTCTCATTTATACGCCCCGTGTAACGCGATAAGTTCCCTATTGCCAGACATGAAAGCGAGAAACATCGCAATTATCCGGTGTTATTTACAACATGCTATTAAATGTTTAGTCTCACGTTGCACAAGTCAGTAATAAATATTCCGTTGGAAAACTCGATCGCTGGTAATGGCCGACCGATGGATAATCGACAATTTGCAATGACGGCAATTGTTTTTTTTTTTAAGGGTTTTTTATCTTTTATTTGTTCCTTAATAAAGTAATTAGAAAATAATTATAATTTCTTTGTACGCAACATGCTTGACGAGAAGGCATCTAAGAATTTCTGATAAAACAGTTCCACTTCTTTTGTTATCATTTAGTTTGTCGTGGCTGAGACAGCAGCAATTGAAACTCGCCGCTAGGCGAGATGAAAGGAGCCCTGGCAAGCTTTGGCGACAAGAGACCGGAAACCGTGTCATTGGCGAGCTCAGGAGCTTACAGAGAGGGAGATTAAGATACGACGGTTACGCGAGCGATTCAGCGGTCCTCGACGACGATGACGATGGGTGGACGAGTTCCGTTTCTGGGCAGGTAAGAAATCGTCAAAGCGTGTCAGAGCTAGATGTTGATTGGCAAAAAATTTAATCCGGTAATCGATAATTAAATTTTTTTACATAATTTTTTAATAATACTGTAAAGAAAAAGACAGCAATATTAACACAATTATTCACCATATTCGGTACAATATGTACAGGAAGTCTTTTGGTAAAATTGTTAATCCTAGAATGCAAGTATAGTGACAGAAATTGGAGAACACATTATTTAATGAAAAATTAATGTTTGGGGTAATCATTTACTAAGCTTCCGTATTTATGTATTGTAGTATCGGAAACTTTCCTCCTACACAAATACAATTTACAACTTTCTCGGAACTTATATACTAATGTAATGAACCGCTTCCTAATTTAGTAGACAATATTTACTGACGCGAAAGACAAATCGCGCATTCTGGGATTAACTTTGTTGACATTTTCCGTTTATCGATTAGCCGTCGTCGAGAGCTGCTCTGTACACCTCCGCACCAGCTAGTCCTCTACTTCCGCAGAGATCGAGCAGCCGGAAATATAACGGCAGTGCCGGAAACGGCGTTCTCGGCAGACCGCGAGCGGAGAGTATGAACGAACGGCCGTTCGTTTCCGTAAAGCGTGCTTACGAGTACCGCAAGTACAACGACAGTCAGGTGAGTACGTGTACGACATTTAGGCGTGTTCCACGCACCCTTTGCTCGTTAGATTGCTGGAAACGCGCGCGCCGTTGTTTCGAATACTACAAATTGTACATTACGATACGTAATAATTAGATAGATTTCTGTAATACTGTTATATTTTTTATAAGGACCGCGGTGAGTGATTATATTCAAGTAAAATTGATGTAACACAGGTATTAGAAATTTTTTTAAATGCCATATGTAGATAGCAGATTTTATCTTTGCAGTATTTTGCATTGAATTAATTTTAATATTCCTCGGATATTATAGAAAATTCATGGTTATTACAAAACTAATTGATTGGTTAAATTGACCGATGAGTAAGGATGATATTGGACGAAATAAACAGTTATTTACATGGAGTTCGGAACGGTGGTACGGTCGATCTCGCTTTATGCCAATAAGACGGCGGCAGCACGAGCGCTACAATTTAGCTCCATAGATAACAAGCTAGGGAAACTCCTCCAACAACGCTATACCTTATAGAAATACCATACAGTTAGACCCTAAATGGCAAGAAACGACTCTTCTAAAACGTAGACCGTAAGGCGATTACCTATCCGAGATAAAAATCCCCCTTGATCCTTTTTCGTGCTATACTTTCGATGCATTTACGAGAAAAGGAGCCAGAATTGCACAAACGTTAAAGTATTCGACACGCTACTAACATGCACTCTAAATCTCGTACAATGGAGCATTACTCTAAAAGAGTGAAAATTAAGCTTGAACAATTTTCAAGTAATTTTTCACTGTACGAGATTAAAGAGTAACTTTATTTAAGTACTATATAAATTTCGTTTGAAATTTTTCAGTATATTTTAATAGTAAACATTTATTTTCGCTTAACGCAGTGTTCATTATATTAATAATATTGACTGAAAGATTCTGCTTCAATTGTTAATACGTCATATGTTATCATAAAAATAATCTTTTTTAATCTCATTGTGTACATCACATTTATTTGCAAAGGAAGAATTTGTATAACAAATCTATTCGTCATGAATTTCATTTTGTTGCTATATGCTCTCGCGATTTTAATTAAAATCATTTATGAAATACGAAGCTGCATAACATATTATTGAAAGAATCATTCTCTTTATCGTTATCGCTTAACGTATACAATTCCCAATTGACGCGGCAGCTGCGTTACGGCTCCGCCGCGTTAACTCGCGTCATTAATTAGCCGGCGCAATTAATTAACAACGATTTGGGCTTAAAGCCTCGCTGGCGTGGGTAATCGAGGGCACTCGGAGCATAGCACTGAAAGGATTAAACGCTCTTAGTTCGCCGGCATGTAGCATAGCGCTTGGCTTGCATTCCAGAGCCCTCCGACATCCCCTCGCTCAGCCTTAGTAGCCGCGCCACCCTTAGGATTCGCGGCGGGCCAGCAGCAATCGAGTTCCAGCAGCAACGACAGGCCGCAACAGCATCAGCAGCAACCGCCGCGGCCGGAGTCGCGCAGCGACAGTTTTGCGCGCGCGGACGCACTGCTGCGCGAGCATCGCCATCATCAATTGCAATCCGGTGTCATCAACAGCGTCAGCAATGATCACTCCGAGCGGAAGCAGACGATCGCGATTCAGGAATACGCGTCATCTAGTCGAAATGCGCGGCCCGAGTCGAGGAATCGCGTTGCTTATCAGAGCGTCGGGAGTTACAGCTCGACCAGCAGCAACGATCAAGTTGACGGCGGATTGTTAGCGGTGGTCGATCAACCTGACCCTCTCGTGAGCCTCATTCAGTCTCTAGCCGAGATCTCGCCGATTCGCGCGTCCCCGAGCATGACAAAAACCGAGAACGAGCACCCTGCCGGCAGCAACGCAATAGCAGCCGCTACAATTTCTGCCAGTGTGCCTAGCAACAATGTCACTAATTGCTCCTCTAACCAGTCACCAAAAGCATGGCAGAATTGCACCCAGGTTTGTCTCCCCTTTGCACAAATCCCGCGCGTCCACGAGTAGGAATCATATCGTAACATGCACCAGCCTTACTTTTTTTTCTACGTGTCGCTGATGCGTTAATTGCTAATTAAGTTTCAACATTAGTCTCGGTACTCCAAGCTTGTCCAGCACGCGCCTCGCTTGGCTGGTAGCGCATTCTGACTGAAGAAGTAGAAAACAGCGATGTGCGATATAGCTCGCCACTAATCGGTGTCTCATCGCTTCGTTACGCCCCGTCAAGTATATGCTTCCGGCTATTGTAATTACATTAATCGTCTCGAATTTCACACAGCCGCACAATGACTCGGCGTCATCGTGGACCGAGAGAAGCGTCAGTCCCGGAAGCGCGATCGTCAGCGGCGCTTCGCGACCGCAGACACCAGCGTTTCCAGTTCATCCACGAACGCCGTACGTCAATAACGCATCACCAACGGTGACGTTTGCTACCGATCGCACTTACGTGACGGCCAATAATAGCTATAATGTTAGCAACAACAACAACAACGAGGCTAGTGGAAACAACAACAACAACGTCGGGAATTACGGCGCCGAACGAACGATATACATCGAAGAACGAAGGGAAGCCTCGAAGGAGACGGGGCTTCCACCCAAGAGTCCGACAACACAGCGGTAGGTTTTTTTACTTTCCGTTCAATACATATTTCCATTTTAAATACGTAATTATATAAAATTAAAAATTCTTCAGACTTTTCTTGCGACACTGAAAAATTTTATTCCAACATACAAGATTAATGGATTTATCAGCTACTACTCGCGATAATTTTCATCGAGATATTAGGCGAAATAGAAACTTTCTGCTTTATAACGTAAACGTTCTCATTTTTTAATATTGAAATTTTTTATCTCGAATTTTGGACGGGAACGTGAGATTTAAGATACTGCTAGTTCGGTATTGGACATTTTATAAATTTTATAAAAATATTTTATACCAAGCCAGTATGTGACGTAATAGATTTGCCCTGACACGACGAAGGATCGTAAAACGACGGTAATGATGACGAAGAATGATATTCGTGATTCTAGACGCTTGAGTTTCCCGGCAAGCGGGCCGCTTAAACAAACGCATAACAAACGATGGCCGCTCACTAACCAATCGGCGTCGTTCGACTATAGGTAATATACACGAAGAATCGCGCGAGAGCGAGTGATCGTAACTGAATATGCAATTAACGGCTTTAGAATTAATCACAGCGATGGAGAGCGTCGCGCCCAAATGTGCACTATGAATGTTTTGTGTCATGTTACTAATCGCGCGCGTTGATACGCCCGGGGAATGCATCCTACATAATATCATTGATAATAAATCATTTTTTTACACGATGTTGCATAAGTCGAAAACGCATTTACATTAGATGTAATTTTTTTCCCTTTATGTCTGAATAACATTGGTTTCACGTAATGTCATAATTCTGTATTGCATCCTTGCTGTTTACCGTTGTTATAAATTGCAATCATTCATTGCAGAGATAATTTAAAAACTATTATTTCATGTCTACGCAATTGTAATAGAGAAGTTTACCTGATCGTATCGTGATCATAAATCGCGGCCACGTACGCTGGCCATATGTGTGTTGCACCTTTGAACTAACAAGAACTCGCGCTTTCCTGCATCGTGTGTCATAGAAACTTCTCACAGATAAAGTATGTTATATCGACGAAATAAACTTTGTTATTGAAGAACCAAAGTAACATTTCCATCATCCTCACGTGAATTCCTCCGGGAAAAAATTCTTTTCTATCCAACCTTCTCTTCTCGCTTCTCGCTAGAGATGTTCGTCCCGTTTAACTTAGAGGCACTTCTTTCGCCTCTCAAATTCTCTTCTATAAAATGTGTATCACCCTTTTCCGATATTTTCCTCACGATGTATAGCACTGTGCACGAGTCAACCGACACACATCTGCCTGCACGGAAATGTCGATACATTTTCGCGAAACATTATTTAATGTTGCGTTCGGTTTGCTCCCTTTCCAGTAAGGACCGACCTGTTTCTCCTATAAGCGAATCGGCGATGTCACAGCCGCAGGCTGTTTCGCGCAGCCCTGGAACACCCACCCATGTAGAATTCGCCCAAAGCCCTAAGGTAAGCATCGCAATATTACGTTACGTTCAATTATCGTCGTTATTTCAATCCCATCGCGATGATAGAATAACTCGAACGTATTTTATATACATATAAGCTTTAATTAAAATTTAATTTAATCTTTTAATTTTGAAATAAGTATTTAAGTATAATTAAATTTTTTTACCGACAAATAATATGGAAATGAATATAACAATTGAAATAGAATGTATTAGAAATTAGATGCATTGATAATATTATGTTATAATGTTATGGTGTGATGTTATAATATTTCGGTATATGGATAGAAGAAAATATATTCTTCTAATAACTTATTTTGCAGAGTGCTACGTCGTATACATCGATCAACAGCGGTAGTTCGCCGCAAGTTCAATATTATAGCTCGAGACGCTCCAGCGTTCACTCGAATACTGAGCCCCAGGAGGTAGCTGACGTTAATGTAAAATTCGTACGCGATACTAGCAGGATCTGGTACAAACCCAATATATCGCGGGAGCAAGGTAATTTTTAAATCTGAAATAATTTTATCTTTTTTTTTGCTATTAAATAATTTAGCTTTTTATTTATTATAATACATGAAAAAGATATATCTATTTTAAATATTATTTATATTTATAGTTACGATTGAATATACAAACAATAATTCGAATTTACAATAGGTAATTCAAGCGTGAGAAAAAAAATATTATTTTTTACGCGAATCTTTGTGCTTAATATTTCTGTATCAGTTATTAAATACGAAATGTTGCAATAAATTTTATAGAATTTTTTATAATACTTGTAACATTTATTATTAAAATGGACGATTAATTTAATTTAAAATATTATTTTTAGCTTTAATTTACGAATGCGTTTGAAATCCGATAATCCATATCGGACGCAGTTTGTAGAATTAAAAAATGTATTTATTAATTGATACAAAAATATTATTACCATCAATATCCTCTTCAACCGTAAAGTGGTATTTCTTGTTCTGCTTGCATTATTTATATATTGGTCTAATATTCAACTTATTGGTAATTTGAACTTTGTTATTTTATAATATTTTAAACTTTTATTACTTTATTGAAATATTTTAATTCTGTTATGCAATGGCTTAAAAAGCTATTATTGGATAGTGTGAGAGATGAACTTCATAAAATTTTTCCTAGCAATCTCGATGCTGAAAGACGCGACACCCGGCACATTTGTCGTGCGAGACAGCAACTCATTCCCGGGTGCCTTCGGTTTGGCATTGAAAGTGGCTACGCCACCTCCCGGTGCGCCCAGTAGCCCACGAGATCCCTCGAGCGAGCTCGTCAGGCACTTCTTGATCGAACCAACGTCACGCGGCGTCAGACTAAAAGGATGCGCGAATGAGCCCGTCTTCAGTTCACTCTCGGCACTCGTTTACCAGCACAGTTTAATGGCAATGGCATTACCTTGCCAACTGCTGTTACCCGAACCGGAGGCAGCCGCTAGAGCTCTAGATTCACCTGGTACCAATAGCACTCAGCAGCTCCTCGCTCAAGGAGCAGGTATAATTAATTTATTACACTTCTGCGTTAATGGGCAGAATAAAAAAAATTCATACTAGTTAAATTAAGATAGTTATGCGAGATAAAGAACTCTGACTTTAATTATTACTACATTTATACATTTTAGATATTTTAATTCTTCAGTAATTTTATTTATAAACTTTTTGGATTTACGAAAAAAGAGAAAAAGCTTTTTTTAAATATTTTAAATTTGTTTTTTGTTACAGCTTGCAACGTTTTATATCTCTTTACAATTGATACGGAGTCCTTGACCGGGCCACAGGCCATCAAGAAAGCCATTACTAATCTCTTTGAGCAAAAGCCTTTGCCGGTTGCCACAATTGTTCACTTCAAAGTCTCCACGCAGGGCATTACTTTGACTGACAACGCAAGAAAGCTATTTTTCCGTCGACATTATCCCACAAATAATATAAGTTATTGCGGATTGGACACTGAAGAACGCACGTGGGACTTTAGCAGCGAAGATACCGGAAGACCACTTAGCGCTCAGTACGTTTTTAAAATTTTATCAAATTTTTCTTGATTAAGAAATAAAATTATACTACATAATAGAATTATTTGAATTACTTATAATTTGAAAACTGAAAAATTTTATTTTATGACTTATTTTTTTTAATAATTTTATAAAATATGAAAATTAAAATTTTACTCTCTATCGGAATCAATGTATTATTCACTGAAAGGCAGTAAATAATCTGATTTCAGTGATTTCAGTTATATTTATAACTATATTAATCAATGATATATGCACTCTTTCAGTGATAATACACTGATTTTGATCCATGAGAATACCTCCTTTCCCCTTTCCTTCTTTTTTAATTAGAATCACTGAAAAACGATGAATAATCTTATTAATAATTACTGATGATCATAATTATAAATATAACAATAATTATAAATATAAGTGATTTACGATTTCTCTGACCTAGATTCAGAAAATAAAATTTCTAAAATTATGATAAAATATTTTGAACATTTAATAGCAGAATTCGATATAAATAATTTTAATTATTTACATTTAGCTTAATCTATTCAATTTGCTTATTATTTTTTTCCAGTCGCTGCTTCGGCTTTGTTGCAAGAAAACTCGCTCACAAATCAGACAATCAGTGCCACGTGTTCGCTGAACTGGAACCAGAACAACCCGCCACGGCCATCGTAAATTTCGTTAATAAAGTCATGATGGGTAGTTCCATCGCCAAGGCCAACATCGTTTAAGAATCGCTACTCGTTCGCCACAATCGCCAAGACTAACGGGCACAAACATCATTGCAAATTCATTAACGGTTTCGCCTTTAAGGTCGACACCGATACATATCTTGAACGCAAAAAAAAATGCAAAAGTCCAATTAAGATCGACTGAGAAGTTGGGGGATAACTGGACGAATGATTGATATAATCGATTAATGAAATCGTTATTCCGTTGAGGACACAAAGGACACACGTAAATCCTTTTAAAGGATTTGCTGGAAATGGCTGCACGAATTAATCATCATCATTAACCGATTGTTCGTAATAAGTCTACGTGCATTTCGTAGCGTTGAATCAGTAGAGCATTCATGTTGCAAACAGTAGGAATGATATAATTATCGATAACGCTGGGAAAAAGTCGAGAATCGCTCTCTTTAGAAGAGAACGAGAAGAACGAGAGGCGATAACGTAAATCGATTCCATCCTCGCGTCAATATGCAAACAAGATAAAAAAAGTTGTTGTTATGATTATCGTTACTATTGTCATTTAACGTAGCGAATAGTAAAGATATAATAGATGGTCTAAGAAGGGTAAGGTGGTCAAATGACTGCGTTGGAAAAATTTGATACATGTAATACAATAATTTTATTTTATTTATAAAAATATAAAATCTTGAATATTCTTTACGTTCTTATTAATAAGTATAATTATAATTTAGCGTATATTATTTACATTTTAGCAATTATTGAAAGATTTCAAATTTTAATATAAGAATTTTAACGAAATATATTTAAATGATTCTTCGCTCTCTCTCTTCCCTCTCTTTATATTCGAACATTTTTTTAGAAGCTTGTTTTGCGAAATTTTGAAGTTCATGATTTCGCCACCTTTCCCCGCTTATGATACGATCGATCAGCCGCACACGAATTTACCGATAGCTCGTAGTCATAGTTGAAAAGACTCAACCGTGCTCTTCGCGCGATTTACGAAGAGCATCGAACATTCGAAACGAGCGTATCTCGCACGACACTGAGTGCGCTTTCGATTTCGGAAAACACCTATGCATTGCGCACGTATAAATATGCATTCATTTACACATGATTACACATACTACATACACGTAACTATCACTTGAATGGCAACAAAACTTGGGCTCGCGTTTTAATAATTTTAATGATCCAGACAGTATACATGGGTAAATACATGATTCAGTCTACAAAAAACATTTTTTTAGTTCTGTTTTTCTGTCATTTTTTACTTAAAAAATGTTACAGAATTAATAGTAAGATAAAGAAATTTATAGAAATTTACGATCACGAAATAATCAGAATTTATTATTATATTTGAATGTTTTATTTAAGAATCCTAAATTTTTAAGAAACACACATAATAAAATTTAAATAACGAATAAATCGTAAATAAGGCGTGAGCATCGTAAATTCATATATTATCATGTTATACTTGAGACTCTCGAGTAATGTTTGACAGAGAATGTTACATCATGTGCAGAGTATATTATACCCATACATATACATGTACACGCACGTATAAAATCCTCGTGTCATGCTCCCTCGATGTGTGAAAGAATGATGTTATAAATAACTGTAAATACACCAAGAGACAAAAAGACGCCTTAAAAGAAGGCCTCGAGGAGACACCTTGAGGGAAACCGTGTCGCGAGATGAATGATAGTCCGCGACTCATGGAAGAAGCAATGTTACGTTTAGGAGCAGCTCGAAAATTACGCAGGTTAGAATGAATGATGCTATTTAAGGAGGAGTATGCACGTGACGAGGCAGTATCGCGCGTATTCTTTCGGTGAACTCATAGATTCTTGCCATTTCGGGCTCGTGTACCGTCGAGAGCTTATACTCTCTCGAAGAGTGTGTCTCGACGGACACGACGATGTCAATTATTACGATCGAATCGATTATATAGTAATTACGACAATACGACGGCGCGAAGGGACTGCTGGTGTCTGCAGTAGCCAGCCTTTCTTTCGACGTCGTCGGCTTCTTCGTCATTTACTTTCGCGATCCCTTCTACTTTTGTCTTCCGAACGAAGGTCGGTCGAAGCTTCGGCGTTTTCTCCATTCTCTGCGAATTCCTTCACGATCGAGAGAAGGAGGACCCGTAGTTACGCAATGTGCTAGTCAAAATTCGTACTGTATATTCAATGGTCAAGAAATAGGTTAACGGTGACCTTGGGAGCCCTTTTCGGGAATGCTTGGCCCTTCAATAGCGGCGAGCGCGAGGTACTTTACTTCGCGCTGAGACTAGATGTAAAGTAATATGTTTTATCTTATGGATAACGGGCTCGAAACGCATAGAGATAATTGAGTGTGCCGCTGAAAGAATCAAGGGCCCGCTTGAGAGAACCGGCCGTGTATTTTTTTGCGTTCTTTCTTCTCTTCATCGTCCGTCTGCCCTTTCTTCTTCGTCTAGATTTCTTTTCGTACGCGCCCGAACCTGACTAACAGAAGTAACATTAATTTAACATTCAGTCATTATAATAATAATTATTAATATTATACTTATTTACGCTATATTATACTCTGTGTATGTTTGCGCAATAATTGTACCGTTGCGTGCCACATGGGTACGCGCGTATAGTTGTAACAACAATAAATCATATTCACAGCGTGTTTTGATTTTAATATTTATTCTACTATTTTAAGCAGCTTCTCTAAATATATATATTACGTACATAAATTATTAACATCAAGAAATTATCTTTGTACTTATCAAAAATTTAATTTCAATTTTTATTACACACCTAAGATTATAGAAGAGCTAGTTTTATTATTTATTATTTTACATAAAGTCTATTATTTTCTTTTAGCAATTTTATGAAGTGATTTACAATGATTTATTATTCTGTATATTTCTCTTTAATTACCGACATGTAAAGTATAGAAAAACTCCATATTAAGATGAATTAAATTTCTAAATGATACATAAGATGTACCTAAAATTTCCATCTTCACGTGCTTAGACTTTTGAAAAGGTTGTTTTAATTGTAGTAATCACGTAAAACCACTACTTAGTAAAGTAAATTTAATACATATAGTTACGGTTGTTTGAACACTGATATCGCGAAAACGTGTTTTGCTAACGGCAAACTTACTGACCTACTACGCATTCCACCATACCAAGCAAATTCATGGGAATACTTGCTTGGCTTGGAGGTTTTACCTTCAATTATTGTATTATTTTATTATTTTGTTAGTTGTGAATACAAAAATTACTTTTTCTTCTCTGAATTAAGCGCAGTAAATCAAAATTAAACGATCTATACGAACTCTGATAATAAAGTACATTTTTTTTAGAAAATCAGAAAAATAGGCATTAATTTTGTGAACAGATTTGAATTTATATACATATATATGAAATATTTTATCAAATATTTATAAGTTTGATTTTTTTTAAGCTATATAAAAATATCACGAAGATAATGATACAATGTATTACATAAAATCACACTACTTTGTAGATTTCACTGCTACTGCTACTATAGCATTATCTGAATCCGTGTTATGTTGCATGATCAGTCAAGTAGTCCTATGTGAAAAAAACCAATAGAAAATAATAGAAACAGATTTAAACTTTATTGAAATTATATTCAATTTTATAATACTAATTCAAAATTATTGTTTCAATTGAATGCTCATTTGATCTATTAATAAAGAAGTTATCTATTTCTACAATTTCTTAACAGTATTTCAATTAAATAATTAAATATTTATTATGAGCATATATATTTTTTTGTACAATTTCTCGAGTTATCTAATTCAATCTGAAAATTATGCGATTTGTTATGATTTATATGTGTTTGTTTTAATATTAATATTTTATACATATAATATGTATATAATATTAATAATAATAAAATCAAATATATCTATTTTTTAAATATGTATATTAAAAATAATAAATTATTTATATATAAATAGTTATAAAAAAATATTTAAATTATTTATAGATAAAAAAAAGATCTAAAATTAAGATATTATGTAATTCGTCATACACAAAATAATAGGATTATATCAAATTCGATAAAACATGACCAGATAAAAGATTAAAGATGTTTATAAAACTAGATACTAAATAACACAAGTAAAAAAATAACAAATTTGATGTTTACAAACTAAAAACATGAGAGGATTATATAGATTTTTTCTTATCTAATCTATCAGATTTTTTAAATATAGAGGGTCGATTTAAATTACTGTCAAGATTAGTAAATGTATCCTCTGTAACGTTTCCAATACTCTATTCGTTAACCCCGAGGTTGCTGATCCGCTGCATGACTGAAGAATGAACGTCGTCCAGCGTTGAAATGAAATCCCGTAATCCAAGCCCGTGAGGCAGAACAGTGAAACCGTCGTGTTTCATGTGCCCGTATGAACTAGCAACTGGTTCCGGCTGCGGGTTTGCCAGTCAACGAGGAACCTTCAAGACGATCAAGTATTCTGCGCGATCAAAGTACGCCATGAGTGTTGCCGTTGAGTCGATTTTGTGCGTGATCCTCGGATTTTCGTGGATTCTCCTGCTACATCCGGCATATAGCAGTCCGTATCGTGATAATTATACGGTGATACGTTCACAATATAATCATTTGAAGGAGAAGATATTCAAGCAGGAAAAAGCACTTAATGTGGAAAGCGGGTTGGTGTCGTTAATAGATAATTAAGAGCTTATTAAACATACATACACAGTTGAATAAACTTGAGTTTGATTGTAAATTGAGTTATCTTTTAATATCTTAACGAAGTGTACCAAACGTTATTTTTAGGCACCTTCTCTGCGCTGGATCATTCGCGTTTAATGTTCACTATTTTTATAAATATAAAAAATTTATTAATGAGTTATATATTTTAATATCTCTAGAAAGTATTTGTATAATAATTAATTACAAAGTAATTGTATATAAATGTTATAATTAATTTTAGTTGACAAAATAAAAGAAACATACATTTTTATATAAAAATTAAAAATTTTGAAATAAAAATAATTTAAAGAAAAATACTTTTAAATCTTAAAATTGACATTCCAAATTACAAAAAAAAAATTAATTCAAAATAATGTCTATTCAAAAAGTTTATTTACATAATAAATTGAAAAAAACGTATTTTTATATGCACAAATTTACATATTGATTGAAGGTATATTGCATTTACATTTTAAATAATGCCTTTTTTTAACACAGTTAAAAAAATATTAAAATAATTACAAAAAAAAATTTTTTTAATATTATTTATAACATTTGCAAAATAGCGACTAATACTTTGCATTACAGCTTAAAATTATCACTTAAATTTTCATTTTTTTTAATAATTGAAGTGATGAAAACCTTTTTATATAAACGAGAATATGTTGAAAACAAAGAAAAAAAATAAAAATTTATAGTTGTAAAACGAGCCATGATTCTATATACAATAGAATCATTTGTATTTTAGTTTTTTAAAATATTCTGGATAAAGGATGTGTACGAGTTAAGGTCGCCAATGTAGTCCTGTTTTGACAAATGCCAAATTTATAAGGAAAAAATAGACTTATTTGGTCAGGTACAATCACAGATTTCTTAGTTTAGAAATCTGCGGGTACAATATTTGTAGTACTTAAAAAAAAAATACGCTGAATATTTTTGTTCAATCAGTTAATTGTGTGTAGAAAGTGTTAATATCTAATATCAAAAGATGTTTAAAGTATTGTAAGATTTTATACCTGAGAAATTAAAATAATTAAACAACGAATCAATAAATTAAATAAATCGCTACATCATTTTTAAGTATATTTAACTAATAATATATTGTACAATATATAATATGTAAAAGAGTAATACGATACAAATTTTAAATATTTAAAGAAGACTAATTTGGTGATTTTTATTTAAAAATTTTGTAATTTTGATATAAAATTAATTAAAATTTTAATATTTTTAAAACTTTCTCTCTCTCTTTCGCTTTTTCTTTCTTTGTAAAATGTTTTATAAAAAGAAAAGAGAAGATTTAAATTTATATTAATGTTAATTGAGCTCTGCAATGGAGTGCAACAAATGTCGTAAATTTAAATTTAGTTTGTATAAAAAAAATGTTATTCTTGTTATTTTTACATTAATTCATTTATTGCAACTTTCATTAATTCTTGCATGTTGTTTATACTAAGAAACATTCAATTATATTAATTAAGATGCACCTTTTCATGTGTTTCATTCGTTTATGTGTTCTTTCCGTCCTAGTTTTTCTTTTAAAAGAGTTTTTCTAAGAGAAAGTAGACACGCGTTAATCATAAAAGAATGTTGTATTGCTCGCTGAATTTAGTTAATTATGAAAATGTATTAATTCAAGCGTTTTTTACATGAGCATGAGCGTTCTTGGCATTTAAAAGCACGTAATGTTAAGACGGTTATTAAACATTTTTATAAATCTCTATACATTCTGAATTTTTTTATAACAATTTGAAACTTACAATAGAATTTACAATAGCTAAGTTATTTTTAAATCATGAAAATTATTAAACATTTAAAATTTTACAAAGCACAAAGATTTACAAAATGATATTTATTATGTGTTTATTAGTGATCTAAAGAATTTTAATAACAAACATTATAATAACAAACTGATATAAAAAGTTTTAAAATATATTTTACACAATAAAAATCACAAATAATAATCTACATATAGTTTCCAGGATGCCCTTAACGATGAAGAAATGCAGCCGTGTTTGAATTTCAAAGGTAGAGAAGAGGATCGTCTCGTATTCGCTAAAGCAAGTAATCATCAGAACACACCCAGAGACTTACTCTGGGATGAAGATGATGACGATGATGATTATAGAGGTTTTTCTTTATTTGGCCTCGTTGAATCCGTGCTGTCCGTCGTAGCTAGCGGACTCAGCACAGTTGTGAACAGTATCGTCGGTACCGAGAAAAAGGATTCACGGTCACGTACCAGAAGAATAAACTATAGAAATTTCCATTTAATCAGGGCATTTCCTAACACGGCAAGTCAAGTTACGGATTTGCGCGAATTAAGAGACGCCGAGCCTGAAGATATTAAATTTTGGTCCTTTCCAAATTCTAACAGGTTGTATTTGTATTTTAGTTAAAGTAAGATTGCCGATATCGACATACTACTTTGTTCTTGAATTATATTTCTTAAACAAAAATTAAAATTAAAACTTTAGAAACATAAATACGAACTATAAAGTATTTTCTATCAGATGATGTAGCAGTTTTTATAATATTTCAAATTTTGCAATAAAGTTTTTTGTAAGATAAGCAAACACGTCTTACAAAATGATACCAAAACTGGCATAGTAAAGTGGTAATGCTACATTTTCATTTTTTTTTCTTTTACATGAGTGTAAAAAATATAAGTTAAGATGCAGAATTTTTAAAAATTGTTCACTTTGATGTAAATCATTTTTTGTCTATTTATACAAACATCTTATACTGTTCCGCTAGACGCAACAAGTAGCTCGGAAATATATAAAAATTAGGTTACTAACTTAATGATGTGTCTCCTATTGTCTGTCTTTTATTCTATTCTTTAGTTTTTACTATTTTGTAGCCTGTCTTATCAGATGTCTCAGTTTACACTGCATCCCAATTATATATTTTAAAACGGTATCATGAGAAAAATATAAGAATATAAATATAATCTGAACATGATGGTATAAATATGCAAAATAATCTAATATTATTATATGATATAATATGATATAACATTGTAACATACTCATCAATGTTTAAACTGTGTAATTTGCAAAAAAAAATTATTAAAACTTTATTCTCATATTTAAAAAATTTATTTATGACTGATTTTTCTAGACTGAAGGCATGAACGTACTTGTAATAATGAGTTTTCACTTCTTTCATTATCTAAGCAAATATATTTTTATCAGTATTAATAAAGTGCAATGTTCAATTTCCGAAAAGTTAAGGAGTGTCGCTTTAAGAAACCTATGTCGGTATTGGCGACTTTCCTCTAATTTTTTATATATGTATAAGTCTACGTTTTCTCTTACAGAACTTCTGACATGATTGTATCGCCAGATCTTGTAAATGATGTTAAGGAATTTTTAAAGGATAAGAAGATTAACTTCAAAATATTAATATCGGATATTCAGGTAAAAATAAGTACATATTTTTATATTATTTACTTATACCTATTAATACGTTAATATTAAATTGTTCATGATATTGAGTTTTTGTAAAAAGCACATGGAATTATATAGTAACAACAATAATTGAAAAATCAATATTATTAAGATTTGTTACTCATTGAAATTTTAAACTATGATTTAAAAATTTATACATAATTAATCTCATTACAAGCAATAACATCGGATAAACAAAAAAAAATTTGAATGACAGCAATATCCATGGCTAATGCTCACACTTATGACCTTTTCAATAATTTTTTATGGCGTAGAGATACCAAATAATAAAAAATAGTATAAATAAATCATAATTTATTATATTAAAATGTTTAATCAAAGATTTTTGTTATTGCATGTATGAATAGTTATTTGTAAATGCTATTGATTAATGATGGATATGGAAATAAAAAAAGAAATTGTACTGTTTAGTGATATGCTTAAATGATACTATTAAGACGAGAATTTGAATTGAGTCAGGTCATGTTAACACTTTTTTTTATGTAATTGACAGAAGACTATCTCTTATCAAAATCCAAAAATGTCTAAAGAACAGCGCGACGATTTGGTCATCAATCAAGGCCATACGATGACGTGGAAACGTTATCATCGATACGGAGGTAAAATCGTGTTGATATTTTTTATGCTGTTTAAAATTAATTTAATTTAATAAACTTAATTAAGTTACACAATTGATTTGTTCTTCGGCAGATATCATACGCTATTTAGAACACTTAGCCACCAAATATCCCAAAATGGTAAAATTAATAACAATTGGACATAGCTATGAGGGTCAGCCGATAAAGGTGGCGAAGGTTTCGACAGGATCGAACAAACAAGGCCAAAAGAAACCCGCCATTTGGATCGATGCCGGTAAGTTTCTTTTGTAGTACAATTTTAATTTTTTTTATATAGAAAAAGTACAAGTAAAAAAAAGTAATTGTGAATAAATTATAAATTATACGTATATATTAGTGTTATAATATTTATTATTATAAATGAAAAATTATTTTTCTTGTTGACTGTTCTTATTAAAATTGTAAAAACTTTTAACATAGACAATCTGTCGCCAAAATTATGACCGGTTTTCATCGGCGTCGAACCCGGATACTTCCCACGTTTTACACACATTTCGTCCCGTTAGATCATCTTTTCGGTAAACCGTCATCGTCTTTGCAGGCATGCACGGACGAGAATGGATTGGTACCGCAGTGGCGACCTACATATTGAATCAGTTGGTAGAGAAGAATACGAGCTACACAAAATTATTAGATAATTCGGACTGGATGATTCTGCCGGTTGTTAATCCTGACGGTTATGAGTACAGCCATGTCAGTGATCGTTTTTGGAGGAAGACCAGAAGCAATCATGTGGAAAGTCAGAATGATAGTAGGTAAGGAAAAAAACCATCCATTCAACTCCACAATTTTGTATACAGGATCTTAATTAATCGACTAATATCAGTAATATTTGCCTATATGATCTCATTTGTTGACAGTGATACTATACTAAGAGAAATATTACAGATTAGATTGGCAAACAATAAGATTTTAGATTTTAAGATAACAAAATTAAAATTGTCTGAATCGAAAAACATTTTTTATGCCTATTATATAATTGATGTTTATGCAATAAAAAAAATTTGAGAGCCTCGCGTGTTGCTAAAACTAAAACAGTGCGTGATCTTCTTTCCTAGGTACACGCCTTCCAATTTATTACAGCTCGTAACGCACTATGCCAGATGGTTATGGACTACATGCGAAGGAGTCGATCCGAATCGAAATTTTGCGTACCACTGGGGCGAAGAGAAAGAAGGAGGAGCTAGTTTAGATCCTTGTCAGGAAACGTATTCCGGGCCTTTCGCCTTCTCTGAACCAGAAACGAAGGCGATGGCAGATTATATTTTGGCGAACAAAGAAGATATTCGGTACGCCAATTCAGTCCAATTAATATTTAATTAATTTAAGTTTACCGTTGAAACCAATTTTATTTTAAGTTTTTAATTTTATTAAAATTTTAATTTAAGCATTTCGTAACAATAGTGATAAATTTACATTTTCAGATTGTACTTGACTTTGCATTCTTATTCTCAAATGTGGCTGGTACCATGGGGTTACACACGTTCGAAACCGTCGGATTACTCTGATTTGGTAAACGTGGCGAAGAAAGCAATTAATGCGATTGCGAAAATTCACGGCACTAATTATCAACTTGGACCAGCAGCAGAACTAATGTATCCGATTTCTGGTACTTTAATACATTAATTTACTTTAATATTTTTAATTTTAATATATTTTTTGTAGATTTGTTTATACAAAAGATTTAATGTGTTGGTTCACGGTTATTAGGAAAATTTCAGAAATATCGAGATAAGACGATACTTCACATCACGTCACGTCCATAATAAATGTGTTTTTTTTTCAGGAGCGTCTGACGATTGGGCTAAAGGCGTCGCTTCGATAAAATATGCATATACGGTGGAGCTACGTGATCGCGGAACATATGGATTCCTATTACCGGCTACTCAAATAGTTCCGACTGCGCGCGAAATTTGGGCAGGCATACGAGCGATCGCCCGATTAGTTACGTACAACACGTGAATGCAACGTCTTACGCTTTTGATGCGCATTTAACGTTCGAATGTTCTTGTTTTAATCCAGGTAATGGAAACTGGATCAATGCCCTTCGTGAGTCATACAAGTTGCGGGTTTTCACCGTTATTTCTACGCAGTAGACATCGATGAACTGAGTACATAGGGCATTTGTATTGAGAAATCGGCATTTAAATGTTATCGACATAATTTAATTGAGCTACAAATGTCGGCGAGAGATAAAATTATCTTTAATTGAAAACTCAGAGAGGACACATTATCTGTCATGATAATCATTAATTTATTTTTGTTATGATTCTTGAATTTTGAGTTACATAACAAATAGGTACATAAGATGCTGTAATAGATTGGGGTTTCCCGTGCAAAGTTACGTACCTTAATTGATTACATAGTCGAATTAAATAAAAAATTATATTTTAGAAATTAAAATTGTTTATAAGATTTATTACTTTTTTAGATACGTTTATCTATGTACATTTTTTATAGACTAAGTAAAACGTGTTTCTGTGTATACAGAATTATATTTATATACTTACAATTAGTAATGAGAGAAAGTGTATAATATAATGAACGTTTTTATTATTTATTATTTACTTTATTATATATTAGTGCTAAACTCTTTTGTACAAATAATAGTACGTTAAGTATCTTCTTATTCTATTTATTAAAACAATGTATCGGATTATTTAGTTTAATGTTTATTTGCAACCTTTAATTTGAATATATTATAAAATTCATAAAACAATAAATAAATAAGTTTCTTTTAGACTTAGATTATTTTATTATAATATAAAAATAAAGGTAAAATTTTGGTATAAAATATACATTATTAAATCAAATAATGTTAATTTTTTTATTAAAAATATAGAATTAAGAAAATTAATTATTAAGATGTGCCTTTTCTTTAAGGGACAAGTTAAAAAGTAGTCATGCTCAGTGCATGCTTATCTAAGCGTTCAAGAAGAGCGTTATCAAAAGTTGCGTTATTAATTCAAAATACACACCTTATCGCGAGATATAGCCAGTTATTTCGTATATAAACCGTATATAAGATCTTCGGTGTTTAGATTCCATTGAGTTAACATACCAACCGACAATGTTGATTCGGTGCCTTCTAGTTACCGTTTTGGTGTTCCAGGGTAAGTACGCACATTCAGTTTTTAATTCTTATATGTTATATATGTATATTACATATGTATACATATGTAAACTTTAAAAATTTTTTTTATAATTCTTTTTATAAAAATAAAACTCGTTTATTTTACATTGTCAGATATAATAAAAATTAATACGGAATATGTAGTTCGCCGAACTCTTTTTTCTAGAATTATTAAACACGTGTAAAATATTTCTAAGAAATATTTAAAAATAAAAATACACTTGGTTAAACGTTCCCACTAATAATTATATAAAAAGTATAAATATCTAGATTATTTCTTTTTTAAATTAAAGATCTATGTCTATGTCTGAAATAGTGTTATATTTTAAAAAATAAAAGTTACTAAAAATATTATAAACACTAAAATAAAATGTTTAAGCTTTGCGAAAATATTATGGTAATTCTAAAATAACTATTTTGAAAATTATTTTAAACATTTGTACAGCGTGTCTGGCCGTTCCCTACCGCCTGAAACCCAGGATCACCGATGGTGAAGATGCCGAACCAGGAGAATTTCCTTATCAAGTCTCTATTCGATTGTCTCTATTTCCACCCTTGTTGCCTTATAATCATGCCTGTGGTGGTTCGATTATAGACGAGTATCATATCTTGACTGCTGGACACTGCGTCTTGCCAATCGGCAAGCTCAAAGTTTTTGCTGGCAAGCATCATCTTGTTAATGATGAGGATACTCAGCAAGAAAGTGACGTCGAGACGACTTACGTCCACGAAAAATATCCAGGGTATGTCTATTACTTTAATTCGCAGTTAAAAATATTTCAAAAAATTAAACTGGCTAGTTATAGTTTTTTTTGTTTTTTAATGTATTTTAATTTAAATTAGTTTATTAAATATAGGTTTGTAACTAAATAAAAAAACAACATTAGTTTTGATATTTACTTTTGGTATTTATTTTGACAAAAACAATTTAAACAATTATATAAGATACTCTTTTTAAGAAACGTGAATTTCATCAATAATCATCACATAACTGTGAAAACACATCACTAACATTTTTGAAATATATAAGAATATATTAATAATTTGTACAAAATTATAAAATTGTTTAATATTATTAAAACAAACTTTTTTTATAAAAAAAATATTAAAATACGAAGTTGTATTGCTTATACTTATTTAAAAATATTATTAATTAATTTATATTTTAAAATTATAATTGTGAATTATATCTCTAAATATTAAAATCATGAACAAATTATATCCAAAATAGTGGAAATAGTTATATAGATTTAATTTTTTTTACACTAAAAAAAATTTTTTTTATATTCAAATAATATTCAATATATTCAATAAAATTTATTTTAATATTATTTTTCCTTAATATAAATATTAACTAGTATAAAACAATTTATTTTTAAACTTAGAAAATATTTTTAATCAAGAAAATGATGTTAAAATAAATATATTTACTTGAACATAAAAATTCTTTTTTCAGTATAAGAATTTAAAAGTTTGTACTTTTTTTATCTTAAGCAATCATTTCACAATGTACGATCTATGTCATGGTACAATGTCATCACTCTTTTTGATAAGTCTTTTCGGCATTGGCGTCTTTTCAACTGATAATACAGTTACCGCGTGTGATCATAATATATTAGACTAAATTATATTGCTTTTTTCAGAGGTGTTGCTCCATACGACATTGCTATTCTAAAACTGAAGACTCCTCTCGTTCTTAATGAGAGAGTGTCCGCTGTCAAATTACCTGAGCAAGACGAAGTACGAACTGGAAATGTGGTACTCACTGGATGGGGCTCTACTTCCAAGTCAATACTTCCAGTACTCCCCAAGGTTCTTCAAAAGGCTACTATTCCTATATTGGATAATAAATCTTGTCAGGAAAAATTCCCAGAAGGTCCTAAGACACCACAAATCTATGATTCACAAATTTGCACTGAGCCTGTTGGAGAAATATCCGCTTGTTCTGTAAGTCAAATTTAAACATTATATCCTTTTTGCGATTAATTGGCATTACAACAATTATATTTATGTGTTAAAAATAATATTATTTCGTAATTTTACTTTGTTAATGTCAATAATATTTAATCGATTAATTATTTCGTTAATCTATTTTGTTGATCTACACAAAGCAATAATTTTAATTTGTTTAGATATATGTATAAAATTACATTATACAATGTATAATATAAATTATACACATAATTTGTATATTATATCTGTATATTTTTAAATTTGTTATTAATATAGCAACAAAACAATTAGATAATTAAATTTTAAACACATTTTTTTTCGTAATATTTTTACTAATTAAATATTTTTTTTATAGGGCGACTCTGGTGGTCCATTGGTTCAATTTGATAATGACACTCCTACCCAACTCGGTATTGTTTCATGGGGTGTCTATCCATGCGGTGTCAATCGAATGCCCTCGGTTTATACCCGCGTAGCTTCTTACGTTGATTGGATTAAGCAAACAACAGGGGCTAATAATTAATTAATATTAATATTATTAATAAGTAATTATGTTAAATTGTTTCCATCATATTTCACTGATTAATGTATTCATCAATATTATATTTGGATCATGACTCTGTATTTTATTAAGATGTTAAAGTTTTTAATTTAAAAAGTAAGAGAAAGATTAACAAAATTTAACGATACATTTTAAGAACAATAAGGCTACATTTCATATAATGTTAAAAACTGATTGAAAATAAATATATTAAATCCATAATGTAATACAATTTATTTTTTTTATCTGAATCCTAAATTACGTAATAAAAGAATACAAAAAAAATGAATAATAATCGTCTAATCTTTTTATTCATAATTATTAAACACCAATACTTATTAAATTCTTGTAGAAAAAGTTAATCGCTTTATATTGAGTTTTATATACACAATAATATACATACATATTATACATTATATATATTGTGTACACACACACACACACACACACACACACACACACACACATGTATACTCTATAATTTTAATATATAATTTAAATAGTTTAATTTTATAATGTCAATTTTAACTTTTAACTAAAAATTATTAACAAAATTAAAATAATTTATACAAAATTAATGTATATTTATGTTAAATACGTATAAATTAAAGAATTAATAATTAAAGTATTAACCCATATTTTCTTTACAAAATGTGAGTTTGCTGCACAAATCTGCAGCAAAAATTTTTCAATCGTATTATGCAATAAATTTAATAATTAATTTGTTTATATTTGTAAATCAGATATTACCAAAATCAATATTAAAAAAAAATTACATTACTGAAATAATATTTCTGTCTATTTAAAAAAAAAATGAATTTATGAGCATTATTACTTTAAATATCAAATATTTTAATATCTATTCAGAGAAGTTCAAAATTCTTTTATATCATAAAATATTAATTTTATATCACAGAGTTAATTTTAAGTAGTTTAAATAACTTTTATGAAGATTTTTAGTAATTAATAATAATGCAATAGAAATTATTATAACAAAAAAATTTACATATTGAAAAAGATAAAACAATTGAAAGTATCTGGTATAAATAAAATTATTTAATTCCCAATACCAATACAATTACTTGTAAAATTTGTGAAAAACTTTTGTTATGCATATAAAATACTATTGTTTTTATATAAGTACAATACACAAAAAATGAAAGGCAAAGAATGCTAAATGTAAAATTGTAGAATACTTTAGAAACATATAAAAAAATAGCAATACGATAATATAGATAATTCTTAATAAATTTTCCTATGACAAATTTTTGTTTAACAATAAAAAATAAATTTAATCGTCAATATATTTTGTTTAAAAAATAATGGTTTTTCAGACTGTCTCCAGTAGCGTTGCATAGAGTATATGACCTTATAGTAATATACAATATTTACTTACGCACTGATTTCTGCATTAAAAACTAATATCTTCAATATTAAGAAATAATTTAAAATTTTTTAATTTTTTTCTTTTTTTCTTTCACTACTTTTTATACTTTAATGCTTTTATTGTTACTCATTCACCATAAAACTTCTCACTATCATGATATTGATTTTATATATAGAGAATTATTTACGTCATTCCACTTAGCTCACTTAACTGCTCTTAACAAGTACAAGATGCTAAATGTACAATTTTTCTTTTCACCTTAATTAACTTGATTGAATAAAGTTTTCCGTCCCAAGTGCAACGCACCAACAGAAGTTCTCACAGCGCTGAATGGTTTGTTGAAAATAAATAAAAGGGAGAAACAAACAAATACAAAAGTTCTCAAAGGTATCTCGGTCTTTTATGCACATCCCCTCCATAATTACTTTATTCTTATCTAAATTTTATCGAAATAATAATTCATTGAATTTTAAAACCAGGAAACATTTTTATCACAATTCTGATTAATAAATAAATCAAAAAAGAATTATATATTTTTCCTTATCATAAACAGATTACTAATTTTCCTTATTCTTTTTACACTTTTATTGAAAGACAAAGATTAATTATCATGAAACAACGATAACACAATGATCCATCACAATCGGATTATATATTAATTAATTAAAACTGAAAGAGTGTTATATTGTTATTATTTAAATAAATTTTATGTTTAATTAGCATGTTAAGACTATGATTTAAACAATATATAAATAAATAGTAAATAAGAACAAAAATTAAGTCAATTAATAATGTCTGTTATTATTTTTATATTTTTTATTTTTTATTAAATTTAGTTTATTTCTAAATTTGAATTATTATTAAAATAATACAAAAATGCATTATTATTAATTTTTACATTTATTTTTTAACATTACTTTTTTAGCAGCTATATTTTTTATTTATTAATGAGCGTTATTTTTTTTTAAATAAAAAGTAAATACAATTAAACTTTTAGCTCTAATGTCAACAGTTCTAAATTTATAAAAATCATTTCTTGTCAGAATTTGCACAGATTTTGTTAATGATAAGGCATGCTTACGGAAATAAATTATTAAACTATTTAAAAGCTATTAGTAATTTTTTTTGAACAATTAAAAATTGGAAATAATGCTAGTAAAACTATTAGTAAAACTATTTGATTATTTGTTGTAGCTTTTCGCGGATTATTTGAAACAATTATTAGTTTAATAGTACAACTAAGTATTAAATTTTAAATAAGTATTAAATTTAACTATTAAAGGATCATTTGAACCCAATAATCACTACATTATTACAAAGTAATTATTGATTTTTAGTAGTCATTTTCGTAATGGTGCAGTGATTGGGCCTCAAAATCCAAATATGTATAAATATGTTATTTAACATAATAAAAATTATTTTTGTTTTCATTTTATATAGATTTAAAGGTAAGAATAGATTTTTTATATTTGTATAATATTATACACTTCAATCAGAAATTCTGTAAATGATTAAAATAAAAATATATGTATAGTATGTTAGCCAGTTATCCAGTGTTATTACTGCATACTTTAATTATACAATTACCATAAGTATATGTACTTATTTTACGAACAATGATGGAAATAATGCTTATTATTAATACTTTGACTACTGATATAACATTATTGTCTTCTAAGTATTGTAATATATAAATATATAAATAGTTTAAAACTATTGAAGTTTCAATTAATTATAATTGTGGATAATTCAACTACTAAAAGTTAATAATCACATATATATACATATAAAATTTTATTATTAAAAATAGTGTGCTATTATTAAAAGTAGTGCACTATTAATAATTGCAAATAATCTGATTAATGGAATCACTAATCACTCTATAAAAGAACTATTAAAGAGTGATTATTGTAAACAATCCGATTATTAGCTACATAATCACTATTAGAAAATAAAGTATTACTATATTAAAAACCAATAATAATTATTGGTTTTCCAGTTTATTTCTGTAAGAGTATAGATATCAATACACGTCAGGTCACAAAGAAAATCCGTCTGGAGTAAAATCCCTCTTATCGTAAACGTATGAACCTCTGCAGATTTGAATGGATTATCACAGCTTTGAATGGATTATACAGCCCATCATTATCATTGATATTGAATGGATATCCTCGACGAAAAGAGTATAAAATGCAGTCAATTTGTTGCATTGACAGTAAACAGCAAAATGTCTCCTAAAGCAATTGTGTTATTTGCCTTCCTAGTAGCGGTGGTTGCGGGTAAGTCAATTTTCTCAATATATACAAGGTATAAAATTTGAATTTAAAAAATGAGCAGTGAAAAAAGAACTTCTCTTATTAAACAATCTCAAATTTATTAAATAAATAATAATTGAATCATTTTGTCTTTTAATAGATAATGAAATAGGTTGTAAAGAAAAATGAATATAAAATAGGTCAATTTTGGTCCTCGAATTGGCAAAAAATAATGTTTTTTTTTTGTAGCGTTTGAACTGTTGAATCTAATTTTAATCTTTAAAAAGTTTTAATATTTCAATAAAGTATTATAATCTGCATACAATGTTGTTAATTCTCTAGAATTGTACATCAAATTAAAATTTTTGAAAAGTGAAAATTAGATTTAACAACTAAAAAAATACAAAAGAAACGTATCACTTTTACAGTACAAACAATCAAAATGCTTTATCGGTCATAATTAGATCTTAGCTGTGCTGATATGTATTGTGTGATTTTATATTGTCTTTACTTGCTGCTTTTAAATTGGCCCAATTTACACATTTTTCTTTTAGATTTTATTATATCATTACAAATCCTTCAATTTTATTTCATTCATCTTCAATCCTTTGTTTAATTTATTTTGTTGCAAAAATAGTTTTTCAAACATTATTAATCTAAATTTCAGGGAAGCCGCATGTTGGTATTCAGATGCCGTCATTCTTATCTTTTACTCGACCACATTTGCCTCTAATAGTCGGAGGTGAACCTGCGCCAGAAGGAGCTTATCCGTTCATAGTTTCTCTTCAAGCGTACGGTTCACATTTCTGCGCTGGATCGATTTATAACGAAGAAATGATTATGACAGCAGCTCATTGTTGTCAAGCAATTCCTTCTCTGGATGTTATTAATGTCAAGGCTGGAAAGCACAATCTTCAGGATAGTGAGGCCTCCGAACAGTCGGCCGGAATATCACAATATATTGTACATGAAAACTATCAAGGGTCAGTAAAACGTGAAAAAACGATAAATATTTATTTTTAACAGATTTTATATAGAAAAGAAGAAAGTCATGTTTAGTATTAATAAAATCAGTAAATAAAATACAATGTTTAGTTTCTCAGATATAAAGGATGTCGCTTTAGAAATCCTATGATACTGACAACTTTGCTCTAATCAATGCTATATTTATAATGTAGAACTGTAATTGTATATAGAGACAATATAGGACATAATAGCTGTTGCATTAATAATCAACAATTTTACTTCTAGAATAAATACAATAATCAAAAGTACTGATAATGATGTAGCATTAATAGTGGTATCACGATAATCATTTGATTGCTTAGAAAAACTATTATATCTCAGATAAGAGGTGACGATATACAAAATAATCTCGAGATTTATTATATTGTATATAATATTTCTATTTGTAAGATTATTATTATTATTTTTCTATTAATACTACAATTCTTTTAACATTAATAACAATTACTTTTTCAATGTTTTTAATTAATATATATTAATAAATGTATATTTTTTATATTTATATTATAATATGTGTTTTCTATTTTTCCAGTGGCGTGGGCCCATATGACATTTGCATGATTAAACTTTCGTCTCCATTGAAGTACACGGACAGAGTACAACCCATCGAATTGGCACCAGCAGAAAGTGAACCAACGGGAGAAGCATGGCTTTGTGGATGGGGCTCCATTTCAACGGGTCCCTTCCCAGTATTGCCAGATACACTTCAGCAAGTTAAAATGGAGTACGTCGATCGTCAAACTTGCCACGATGCCGTTGAACGCTTAACAGGATCTTCTCCCGTTCATGAAACCAATGTTTGCACAGGGCCAATGGACGAAGGAATCTCCGCATGCAACGTAAGTTTTAATCTATTCAAAAAATAAGCTTATCGTCTATTAATACAGCAATTTAATATGTCAAATTATTTTTAGGGAGACTCTGGTGGCCCTCTAATCTCACGAAATGGACAAAAAGCGATACAAACTGGAATAGTATCTTGGGGTATTGTTCCATGTGGTAGTGAAGGTGCGCCATCCGTGTTTACTAAGGTATCTAAATTCAACGAATGGATTGAGCAGAAAGCACTTGTTTATGGTAATCATTAACGATGGTAATACTGACGACGTACAAGTGATTGACGACAAGTTATATGTATATTGTTATTATGTTATTTAATAAATATAAAATAAATTGCAGCATAAATAAACAATGTTTTTATTTCAAACCTATACACCACTTACAACTAATTTAATTCAATATTGAATACATTCGAGTAAAATTTATTGTTACATTTGTGCTTTTATTTTATACAATAAAAAAAATAGTTGCCAACGTTATTAAATGTATCATCTCACAATCAGTGACATTTGGTAACACACTATACATATTCTAATATATAATCATATTCTATCACAAAATTTTAATATAATATGTATAAATAATTAAACGTTACTGTATTTAGGAATAATTCTGGAATTTAGTAATTAGCAATAATATGAAACAAATAATTCGAAAAAAGATTTAACTTTTTTTTTGTCAAGAAGAATTATAATAAAGTTGATAAAGTAAATAAGAATACTCGTCTTTTGAACTTTTGACCTGATATTTTAGAGACGTAAAGTATATAATCATGGTACTGATTCATTCATGAGCACTGTTTTCTAAATAAATAATAAAAATATTATACTTTTAAAAACTACAAAAAAATAATTTGAAATCTTTAACTCTCACTTTTACTCTCTACTCTTTATACTGTAATTTTGTCATTAATCAACACTTTCTACTATTGTGTTACTGATTTTATTTTTAGGTTCTTTTACGTCCCTTATTTCACTTAGCTGCTATTATGCCTATCATTAACTATAAATAGGATACTATAACTTAAATATATATTTTTTCTTCCGTGTTAATTAATTTTATTAAATAAAATTGCTTGTTCTGCCTGCAATATACTAACTTAAAAGTTCTATTCACAGTGCGGAGTGATTTGATAAAGCTAAACGAAAAAGAGACAATGGTTTTGCACAAAGATATCTTGACTTTTATATCCATCCCCTCCAGACCTTTTTTATTCTTATATATAATCTAAACTGCTAACTGGAATTACCATTAAATATAAATTGAACTGGAAAATCCGTTTACGTCACAAATCTTCATGATAAATAAATAGAAAAATCAATTCATTTATCATAAGATCAGATTACTGATTTTTTGTATTTTTTTATATCCTTATTGAGGGATAATGATTGGCTATAATCTGATAACGCAAGTTTATCTACTGGATGATCAATTATAATTGAACTGTACTTTGATTAAAAATATGTTTTATTTTTATTGTTATAAATTTTATCATTTTGATTAGCATGTTAAAATAATTGAAATAATGCCGAAATAAACAACGAATAACATAAAAAATTAATTCTATTAGTAGTATCTTTCAATCATTGTTATATTTGTTGCTTCTTGTTAAATTTAGTCAATATTTCAAAAATGATAGTACTATTATCAGAATAATTAATTATGCTTTTTTAGTTTTTATATAAATTTTTTACTTTGCAACTGTTCTTGTTAGATATGTTGATGATCTATATTTCCAAAAAAATTGATTAAAATTGATTAGTTAAATAAATAAATCAAACTAATTTATTAATTAAATATAATATAATATATAGAATAATATATTATATAAAATAATATATTTTCTTTTTTTATAAAACTATGAATTATGCATTTATACATTTTATGTTAGCAGATCAAATTTTATAAAAGCCGATACTTGTCATAGAATTTGTAAGATCTTGATATATTGAGACAAAATATATATGATTAGTAACATTTTTTTAATTAGTTGCATGTCGTTCGATTTACTATCTATATATGTCACGACACAAAAATGTCTCATCTCAACTAAAATCTTTCTTATCATAGACGTATTAAGAATTTTTCAAGATTACGGTGCATTATCAGCGCATTGTTGTTGATATCGTACAGATGCACTTGACGAAACAAGTATAAAATGCACACAAGTTGTTGAACTGATTTCAAATAGCAAAATGTTTCTTAAAGCAGTTGTGTTCTCCGTTCTCTTTGCGATGGCGGTTGCCGGTGAGTTAATTTTTCGATTTATATAACATACATTTGTATAACATATTATGTTTCTTTTAAACGTATACATATATTAAAGTACGTTTAAAAATTGGACAACAAAGTAAAATATAAAAACATTTAAAGACACAAAAAATTTCTTTTATTAAACATCTCAAATTTATTAAATAAATACTGGTTATAATCATATTTTCCTGTCTTAAATACATTTTCTTAAACATTAATAATTCAAATTTTAGAGAGGCCCCGAGTCGGTCTCCGGATGCCGCCAGTGTTTCCGCCTTTTCCTGGAAAGTTTCGACCACATCTGCCTCAAGTGGTCGGAGGTGAAGAAGCTCCGGTAGGAAGTTATCCACACATAGCATCTCTTCAACTGTTCGGCAGTCACTTTTGCGCCGGATCCATCTTGAACGAACGATGGATCGTAACAGCAGGACACTGTGTTCAAGCAGTTCCTTCTGCAGATCTTATTACCGTCAAAGTTGGCAAGCACGATACTAGTATTAGAGAGAGCTCTGAACAAGCGGTTGATGTGAAACAGGGTATCGTACACGAACAGTACCAAGGGTAAGAGTAAAACGTTGAAAAGCGATTAGTATAAACAATTCAATTAGCAGTATTTAAATTATTATCTATTTAATATAATTTTAAATGTCATATTTATGGTTGGCTTATAATTATAGAGTTAATATAGAACATAATAGTCGTTGCATCAATATATATTTTTTAATTTGCAGTGGTGTTGGCCCATATGACATTGCTCTGCTTGAGCTTGCATCTCCAATAAAGTTGAACGACAGAGTACAACCCATCGCATTGCCAGAAGCAGAAAGTGATCCAGCGAATGGTTCAGAGGGATGGCTTTGTGGATGGGGCTCCACCTCGACTACCAATTGGCCAGTATATCCGGATAAACTTCAGCATGTTCAAGTGGAGTATGTCGATCGTCCAACTTGCCACGATGCCGTTGAACGCTTAACAGGATCTTCTCCCGTTCATGAAACCAATGTCTGCACCGGTCCAATGACTGGTGGAATCTCGGCATGTAGTGTAAGTTCTAGACATTCAGTAGCTTTGTTACCATCTACTAATACGGCAATTTAATATATCTAATCCTTAATTCTTTTTCAGGGTGACTCCGGTGGTCCTCTAATCACGCGTGACGGACAAAAAGCAGTGCTCACTGGAATAGTATCTTGGGGTATTGTTCCATGCGGTAGTAAAGGTGCTCCATCTGTTTACACCAGAGTATCGAAATTCAACGATTGGATCGCGCAGAAAACCGGCAATTATTAATAATAGCAATACTGATTATGTATTAATGCTGACAAGTATTATATATTATTCAATATAAATAAAATGCAATATAAATAAAAAAATAATATCTTTTTTATTCTGAACCTATATGATAGTCAAAATAATTTGATTAAATGAAGAAAACATTTATAGCAGAAAGTATTACTATATTCATGCTTTTATTTTCAACAATTATAAGCGTTATTACCTTAAACATATATATCTCACAATTACTGACACTTGATAGTATACAATAATATATTAGCAAATACCACTTTATATATATATATATATATATATATATGTATATATGTATGTATGTATGTATCTATGTATAATGAAACTCTGGTTCTGAAATTGAAAGTAAAAAATAATGTAAAATACATAATTATTATTAAGATAAATTTAATGTTGAAAAAGAAATTAACTAAAGTTGTTTAACATGTTAACATTGATATATACTCCGCTTTGTGTCTCTGATTCGAAAGACATTATACAATAAAAATTTAGACTCAAAGCTCTTTACTGCACTTAATTCCGAATTTTATATCGCATTACTCTAATATCATTCTGTTTCGTGTTTTAATCATATATAAATTTTTAATTTTTTTTTTTTATTCTATCGAGGAATATAATTTTTAAAAAGTTTTATTTTTTTCGTATATAAAGCCAAAATGCTCTTTTACTTTGACAATTAAATTGTGTATAACATTTTGACATTTTATTATAAAGTAACGAATCATAGACTTAATTTTAATGTTACATTTTATATTTTGATCAACACATATTTATATTTGTATTTGGCTTCAATAAATCAATCTTTCAAACTATTTTAGATTAAGTATGAAGCGTTTTTAAAAGTAGCAGTATATATGCAAAATTATTTTAATTAAGAAATGTATTGTTTAACTATGTAATTATATTGGTTTAATTTGTTTGGCAACTGAAGAAAACTTTATAAAATTAAACCGCTTTGCGTTTTTAATTATACTAGATAGTATTTTAACATTACTAAATATTACTTTAATATATTAAATAATATATAGTTGCAATAATCATAATCTTGTTCTTCATATATTTTGGCCTTTTACATTTGTATGTTTAAAATGCACTTTTACATGAAAAATTTATGCATTTTCAAATTTAAGCGTGTAAAAAATATAGAATCATTATCAGAACATAATTTTAATTCTTTTATTCCTTTCGACGTCACTTTTTTCAGTTTCACACAAATTTAATTGATGTTGTCCGATATTTCTTCTTTTTCATTCTTATGATACATCAACATAACACACATTAACACAAATGATTACGAAACCATAAGTATTTACGTTAGAAAGTTGAAACTTGAACTGGAGGGAATAGCTTTCAGCTTAATGCTCTTTTATCTTTATCATTATTGACAAATCCTGGAAATAAAAATTCAACCTCATTACTTTCTGGATACACTGTATATTTCCACGATATTGATTCACGTGTCATTAAAAGATTAAAAATGAGAATATCATTTCTGTTGCTAAAAAAAGAGCATTAGTTTATTTTCATCATTTTAATTTTTTTATTATTAATTATTTATTATAAAGCTTTTCATTATTATATATTAATTTTATTTCCATATACTAAAAAAAGGCTTTATGAATTTAAACGTAGTTTGATTCAATTAAACATCGAATTATGGGCTGCCATTAATATATGTACTGTTAAAAATGTTATGAAATTTAATGCATCTATAACTGAAAGTCATGTGCATGAAATTAGTGCACTTTTGACAACATTAAATTTACATGAAATGTATATACATATGTTTTTAATGTACCCGCTTGAAATTTGCTTCCGTTACATTATATTAAATTCTGCTACCAATTTTTAGCAGCGAGTACTTGATTTATTTAAATTTTATTTATTCAACTATATTTGTTATTGTTTTTATTTTCAATCTTTTTATTTCATTAATACTGTTATTGAATTAACAAAATATTTCTAATTAGACTAATACTGTTGATTTAACAGCATTTTTTTTTTTTGTGTACAGCATACTTATCGTCATTTTACTCAACTGTTGTTATAATAACTAGTAAAAGATGTTATTTTATATTTTTTCCCCGATTAATTAAACAAAAATTCAAAATAATATCTTTAGCTTTTAATATCTGCAGTGAAATCAATTAGTTTTGTTCACAGCGCGGAGTGATTCATGGAAAACAAACGGTTGAGAAAAATAAACAAGTACATTTTACAAAGATATCTTGGCTTTTACGCCCATCATTTCATATCTTATTCTTAATCTAAACAGTTTATTGGAATTACAAGTTATTGGAATTTGAATCTGGGAAATCCGTTTTTATCACAAAGACAATTTTGATAAATGTATCAAACATTTAAGTGGCTCCATCAAATCTGATTACTAAATTTACGCTTTTTTTAATAAAAGATAATTATTGATTATACACTGATGACGTTAATACAGATTTTCCTATTAGATACTTTGTTATTGACTATATGTATATATTGATTATAATTGTAGTTTACTTGACTGGAAATGAAAAAATGCTTTATCGTTATTTAAATAAATTTTATGTTTGATTAGCATGTTAAGATTGTAATAAAACATTATCGAAATAAATAACAAATAAGACAAAAGATTAATTTGATTAATAATATCTCTTATTATCATTATATTATACTATACTATATTACATTACATTATGTTACGTTATGTTACGTTACGTTGCATTGCATTGCATTACACTACATTACATTATATTACATTATATTACATTATATTACATTATATTATCATACATTATTATATTTATTGTCTTTTATTAAATTAGTCGATTTGTCCAAATTATATAACCGTTATTGAAATAATAAAAATTTTCTTTATTAATTTTTAGATGCATTTTTAACATTACTCTTTTAGCAATTAATTTGATTCACATACAGGAGCTTGTTTTGAAAAAAAAAGATTAAATTGAGTAAATAAATATATTTAAATATAACAAGTAAATAATATATTCTCTCCCTCTCTCTCTCTCTCTCTCTCTCTCTCTCTCTCTTCTTTCTTTCTCTATGAAACTTGTGTATTTATATCAGCAAATCTAATTTTATAGAAATTATTTATTATTGCAGAATTTATACAGATTTTATATTGTATATTAATATTGATGTGTGCACTGTGTAGGACTAGTAACATTATTTAAATTATATGACATGTTGATTTAATATTAATATAATATATTAAGTCACAAAATAATCTGACGTAATATATTTCTTATCGTAAAAGTAAATCCCTGAAGATTTAAATAAATTATCAGAGCATTATCATTGATAATAATAAATTATTATCATTGATGTTATACTGATATACGCAACAAAATGAGTATAAAATGCCAATTTGTTGGAAACTGTCAAACATCGAAATGGTTCCCAAAGCAATTGTGTTGTTTGCTCTCCTAGCGGTGGCGATCGCCGGTAAGTAAATTCTCTCAGTTTATACAACATAAAATTTATATTAAGTTACATTTAAAAATAAATACTAAGGTAGAACAATTTTTTTTATTAAACAAGTAAAATGAAAAACTTCTCTTATTGAACGATCTTAAATTTATTAAATAAATGATATTTGAATTATTGTGTCTTTTGTGGATCATGATGAGCAAATATTAAAATTTAGTTTTTATTAAGTATCTTTTAAATTTTTCTGAGAACCCTTCAGAAAGTCGAAAGATTCCAGATTCGATCTCTAGTGTAAAATATTTCTTTATTTTTTAACAAACTATGAGTTGAGAGAAAGGGATTTCTTATTGACATTATTGTAATATTAAATGCTCGTTAACATTATTATCATTAAATTGATTGTCGATTTAAGATTGCTATATTACTATTCTTATTAGAACTGTATTTTAAGACTGAAAAATTTATTGTGAAGCGCAGTTTAGTAAATTTATATAAATATATATAAAATCACACAAGAAATCAGCACAAAATTCAACAGTAATCGACAAGACTCTTCTTTAATTAGTCGTATCATCTAGAGCTATTTTTCATGCTATGATCAACTTGTTCTGTCATAAAGATATATACTTTCATAAACATTATTAATTCAAATTTTAGAGAGGCCCAAAGTCGGTCTCCGGCTACCATCATTCTTTACGCCTGGTCGATCAATTTCACCTCAAATATTCGGAGGTGAACCTGCACCAGAAGGAGCCTATCCGTTCATAGTTTCTCTTCAAGTTTACGGCCAACATTTCTGCGCTGGATCAATTTTAAACAAATACTGGATCCTAACAGCAGGGCACTGTGTTCAGGCAGTTCCTTCTGCGGACATGATTACTGTTAAGGCTGGAAAACACAACATATTCTCTAGTGAGGCTTCTGAACAGTCGATCGAAGCGTCACAAGGCATCGTACATGAAAACTTTGGAGGGTAAGCGAAAAGCTATATGTATTCATTTTTAACAATTCTTATATACAAGAAGAAAGGACAAATTCTATTTTTATCAGCATTAATAAATGCAATGTTTCCCAGAAATAAGAGAGTATTGCTTTAGGAATTTTAGGTCAATATTAGCGATTTTCCTCTAAACAATATTCATAATAATTGTATTTATAATATAAAGTTGTTATTGTATAAAAAAGCAATCTAGAACATAACTTTTGCATCAGTAATTAGTAATTTTGTTTTTGGAATAAATAATTGAAACTATTAATAATGCAGTATTAATATTGGCATCTCAATTATCACTTGACACTTATATGATTAAAAAGACTATATGTCAAAAATAAGCAATGCATAAAATAAATCTTGAGATTTACCATATCACACATTTAATTCTTTCTATTAATATGTATTTCTATAAATATTTCTATTGAATCTGTAGATTATTGTTATTCTTTTACTATATATAATATTACAATTTTTTTAACATTTGATTAATAACAATTACTTTCTTTTTAAGTTTGTAATTAATAAATATTTACAATTTTTATATTTACATTATAATATATATTTTCTATTTTTCCAGTAACGTTGGCCCATATGACATTGCCTTGCTTAAGCTTCAGTCTGCATTGGAGTTCACGGACAGAATACAACCCATCGAATTGGCACCAGCAGAAAGTGAGCCAACTGGAGAAGCATGGCTTTGTGGATGGGGCTCCACTGAGAATGCTGATACGCCAAAAGTACTTCAGCATGTTAAAATGGAATACGTCGATCGTCAAACTTGCCACGATGCCATCGAACGCTTGACAGGAGATTCTCCTGTTCACGAAACCAATGTATGCACTGGGCCAATGTACGATGGAATTTCCGCATGCAGCGTAAGTTTTATCGTCAGTAAATAAGTAGTTTATCGTTTATATTAATACGGTAATTTAATATATCGATTCAATTTCAGGGTGATTCCGGTGGTCCTCTATTCTCACGAAATGGAAATACAGCGATACAAACTGGAATAGTATCTTGGGGTATTTTCCCATGTGCTACTGACGGTGCGCCATCCGTGTTCACTAAGGTATCCAAATTCAACGACTGGATTAAGCAGCAATTTAATACTTATAGTTAACGATGATAATCTTAACAATTCAATGCATACCGAATCAGTGTATACTAATGACAAGTTGTTTCATATAATTCAAAATAAATATACAGTCTAAATAAATAAAAAATTATTTTTATTTTAAACTTATTTGACACTAAAAACTATGCAATAATTTGATTGGATGAAAAAAAACATTCAATATATAAAATGGATTGCTATATTTGTCTCTTTATTTTATTCAACAGTCACAAATGTTATTACCTTAAATATATACAGTCTGTTCTACGAGAAAGTGTATGGCTTTTATTACCCCTAAAATGATCATAGCGCCATTTCCTTCATAACACTGAAGAACTGGAAGCATGCTTTTTAGCACATTATATGCTTTGTTGTCATTTTGAGTATTACCTTTGTTAGAATAAAAATTTTGAAAATAACGTTATTTACATAAAGAAACTTTCCTCTACTAAGAGAAAAGTTTGTTTTTATTCTTGAACAGCTGTCAATCAAAATCAAGAAACTATGATACTCTTTATCTCGTAAATAAACTTAAAAAGAAATTGAAAGTACCAAAAGAGTGCTAAGCATTAAATTGACAATGAGAGCAACTAAATTCATTACTGGATAATTGTGCAATACCATTATGAGTTTACTTTGATGCGTTGCAGTCCTTTTTTTTTTATTGCGTATTCTCAATATGTTGCCGTTCTTTCTTGTAGAACAGACTGCATCTGTCTCACAATCAGTTACAGTCGCTAATATAAAATACATGTTTAAAAAAATTATATGTTAAATATATATAAAGTATAAACCGCTATGGAAATCCATTGTTAACAATAACATAAAACATATAATTTTCACAAAGTCAAATTTTGTAACATTGTACTGAAATTTACTGAAATTACCAAATTATCTGCGATGATATATTATATCATTATAGTAGTATATTTAATATTTAATAACGCTCAAAATCAACAAATATATATTTTTAGTTTATAACAAATTAATTAAAAAATGCAATAGATAAAAAAACTGTTGCACTATGTACTAAGTTCTTTGTAAATGTCATGCTATTAAAATTTGCGATTATACATATAAAATATCACAAAAAAACATCAATTAAGCATAACATACATAAAAATTAAGAATTTCTTCTAATTTTTACATATTAAATATAGTAACAAATTAACTGGCTAAAAATTCACTATCTTAGTCAAAATTCTCCAATTGATTATACATACAATTATAAAGGTAATTCAATTAAGATTTTATGATGGCATCCGCAACCACCTGCACCGCGGCAAGCGCTTCTTTCGCAGTCGGAATAATGTAACGAGACGGAAGTATGAAGCCATATTTACCAGAGTCTCGCAATTCAATGGTATATGAATATTTGATCTTAGACATTGCTTTTGCAAAGTCTTCAGAACCACCAGCGGCAGGGTACAACGTTATTGCACTGTTCCCCACGGTGTACACAGTATTACCATCTGTAGCTTCTTTCATAGCTTTAGCTGCGTTACGTCCTACTGTATCAAGATCGATGTAATCAGGCGGTAAACGCTGGTCATATCCCCAGGGGTATAGAATATATTGACCGTACGAATGAAAAGTTAAAAATGCCTGGAAGAGAAAAATAATGGACTATTATAATGTAAAATGCCAAAATTATATTAAATTTTAAAACCTGAGGTTTTTTTTTAAATAACGTAGATAGTGGGATGTAATCAAATTAAATGAAAAGTCAAGCAAATTTTTATCCAAATGACTAACCTTGAAATTTGCTAAGCTGGCATCGAAGAAGTTTCGAATAGCATCGCTTTCTGGCTCGGAGAATGCTTTATTGCCTGCGTAAATCTCAGAACACATATTTCTGCTGGTCCCCTTTCCACCCCAACGATAACCAAAGTTTCTATTTAAATCTACACCCATGCAATTGTAGCCTTTCCTTTTGTTCTTTCTCCACAAACGATCGGAAAGGAAGGTATGCTCGTATCCATCCGGATTGACAACTGGTAGAATGTAATAATCAATTTGTAGATTATCACTGTTTTCAACCAGATAATCGATAATGTAAGTCACAGACGCCGGTGAAATCCATTCCCTGGCATGAATGCCGCCATCGATCCATATTGCAGGTGCATTCGTTCTACCATTGCTAATTCTTAGAACCTTAACATTTATAAGAAGATCTTAAACACTTGAAATTTTTATCAGTATCAAACAGTAGATTAGGTGTGGAATGATACCTTGAGAGGTCGACCTTCGACGGATTGACCGATAGTCTGAACCGAACAAACTTCGGGATAAGTGTCCGCGAGATAATCCAAGTAGCCAAGAATGTCATCCAGGCGATGATAACTGCTCCATTCCATTCGATGACCTGACGAATATACCTTCAAGATTATTCACAGATTACACGTTCCATGTCCTCGTGCACCTATACAACCACTTCGTAGATTCAGCTTGATACAATACAAATCGAGATTTCTTTTCTTTAATTATTATCTTGTAAAAAAATAATATTATATTTCTTACATTATGTATATCTGATATATCATTCTGAATCGACGAAGCGGATTATGCAGGTTTGAGGAAGCTCACCCCTAAAATGCCAAGAACTACCCCCACCATGTACACTAGCAGGATAACGAAGAGGACGAGGACGTGAGTACCTACGTCTGATTGTCTGCCACCAAGCGTAACGAGCTAAAAAATTACTGAAAACTCGGTGACGGAAGCGGTGCGCCCATTATACAATAATTCCCAAACGCTTATATTTATTCCAACAGCTTAACTTGCGCTCCAACGATTTTTCGACTTTTTAAAAGTATTATTTTGTAAACGTAGTAATTTCTCGCGCAAATCGAAAACCAAAACTTGTCGAGTCCGCCCCGGATAACGGCATCGAGATCGGAACGACCGACTATGCAAACGACCACAGAAAACGTCGTCGAAACGCCGCGGAACGCCTACGTGCGAAGACTACACGTGTATTTTATACACGCCTTACAAGTAAAGTATAACTGTTAATGTTAATCAGCATTGAAGCGGAACCGGGTTACCAAGTGGAATTCACTCGAGGCCGATAACCTCGATTCGTTTACAACTGTTTCTCCTTATAAAAATGAATAGAATTGAATGATATAATTTGTACTAATTAATTGAGGCATTAACGTTTCTTTTTAGAATATATCATATACCTGAAGATATGTTTTTTACAACACTTACACACACACACACACACACACACACACACACACACACACACACACACACACATTCTATGAAACACTTTAATTTTTCATTAAAAATGTATAAATAATATATTTATGATATAATAAGTGATGATATATTATTATATTATATTATATATACGTATGCGTAACATATATATTTATTATATATATACATAAATGTAAATATATATATATATATATTAGTTGAATTATTACAAATATTATAATAATTTAGGGTAATTTAATTACAAAAAATAAGCTAGAAAATATTTAATTAGAACAATGAAATGTTGTTAACAGTATTAATTTTTTAGAAATTTATTTTAATTATTTAATTTAGAGTTTTAAACAAAATAATAAATTAAATTTAAATTATTTAAATTAATTTGTCTAATCCAAAATTAACAAATCCTGATTTATAACAAATCACTTTCGCAAATGTATTTTTGAATAAGAATAATCAATTCACTTTTATTAGCTTTCTTCAATACGTGACCGACTAAAGTAACGACCAAACAATGCTTCTTTCGTGACTTCCATGAATGTCGGTGAAAGAAGTCTAATCATAAGATGGTTGCTTTTTTTATTATTAATGAGATTGTCAAAAAGTAAAGAAAAATGATAAAGCGCGATGCTAAAGCATAAACGGTAAGCAGCGATGAATTAATCCGAAATGTATACATTCTTAATGATAATTATTAAAAGCATTCAGCGATGCACGAATATATCAATAAATGTTACTTTACGCAAATTATATAATGTTATTATTACTATTTAATTTTAAAGAAATCTTTACCTACTCTGAAATTATTGCTGAATGATTTCATAATATATCAATTTAAAATTATAATAAAGTTTAGTTAATATGTTTGTAATGAAAAAGTCTCAAACCTTTGCGCCCTTCAAGTTCAGCTTGCATCTCCATGGTGAGAGGAACATTCTCTTCTGCGATCGCTTTTTCCACATTGTCGATCAGAACGTCATAATTTATTTTTGAATATGCCAATGTCGATTTAACGTTATCAAGCATATGACTCCGTACGAAAATATCCGCGATCGACGGTTGATTCGACCATATCGAATATGCTACATGACAAAAAAATTCCGTTTAGCTATTTGTTCTTCTACAATCCTTAATAATATATAGCTATTTCGAATCTGAGGTAAAATTATATTTAAATATAAATTTTATTTATTACGTACAACCGTGCTCATGGTATTGCTCCACTAAATCGTTCACCGAATCGTTATGCTTGTAGATCCTCAATACTTGATCTCCATCGTAATTGACTCGTTTCGCATAATTCCTTTCATATGTTTCATTGTGTTCAAAATTTTGATTATAAGCCACGAATTCTTCAAACTCAGAATTTGTTGAAACGGAATTTACATCAACAACGAAGACAACGATTGCTATCGTCGTCCACATCACCCATTTCATATGCCCTTTTCGTACTTCTTCTCTGTTACTCATTTTCACCGAAACTGTTCTTAAAAGCAGAGTATACACAGCTTTTATAACATCGCGGCGTAATCGGTGATCGGGAGTAACGGAACCAATCGAGAATCCGAAGCAGGTTCAACCAGACGGGGGGAGAGATACGGTACATATTACCTGCAGGTCCGTTGATTTAAAGAAGGCTCAGTAAACATAATTCTGTTACACTTTTTTTTTCTTGGAATTAATACAGATCACGTCACTGTATTGTATGTAACGAACTGTATCAATAAAACGATATAGAAAGATCAAATAGACGTCGTAAACTTTTCAATGGTCACAGACAAATACTATAAAATATATAAATGACACGTAAAATATAATTTCAATTTAAATATTTTCTATTGAAAAAAATTTATACAAATGTAACACTTATACATTTATATATACATAGAAAGAGATATAAATATTTTATTTTACGAAATAAATTTTTCTTATTGATTTTATATATTTGCCGTAAATTAGTTATCGTTCACTACAACAAAGAGAGAGGAAAAATGACAATGGAAAAAAATTGTTACCAGTTCTCAAACCTGCTATCGTCGATCCTGATCCGAAGATTGCCGGATCCGTTAAAATCGTAGGAAATTTCCCTTCGAAATTTACTGTTAAGATATGTACTGTGAAGAGGATCCTAAAAGGGCAGTAAGTAAACACTTTTAATACTGCATATTTGATATAATCGAACCAAGCAATCGATCCACCACCATGATATTTGATACAAAACTATGTGTTTAATAAAGTCAAATCGATATTAAAAAATTACAGAATGAAAATGTAAAGTTTTAATTTGCAAGAAACGATCGACGAGAAGGATATTTCTTTTTTGTTAGAAATAATGCTCTATGTTCTTTGAATTAAAGATTTTACTGTTATATGTATACAAAATATTTCAATAATTAAGTTCTTTTGTCAAATTAAACCAATTTGTTAAACACAATTTCGAAAAAATTAAATTAATAAAAGCAAGATTCTGATATATATAAATTCTTCCTTAATTTGTTAACTTTATTTCCCTTAACAATAACTTTTCTTTACTCTTTCATCTTCGTAGAACTATAAAATTATTGTAATTAAATAAAGAAAAAATGTACAATATAAAATTCATTTTTTTTATCGCATTATACTTTTTATAAATCAAATGTAAAATTCTATATACTAATTAATTTCTTAAAATAATTATACAAGAAAAGTAAATGTCAGAGTTTCTGTTTTCTTTTTTTATTTTATATCTCATTTTTTTATCTATTTTGAAGTAAGATAATTATTAGTAGACTTTAAATGTTTTTGTTACAAAAATTCATTACTTACCTATTGAAGCACTACTTTATTTAATTTAAAGCGCCGACGCAACTGTCGACGACAGCGCAAAGCGCGGATAGACACGCGGCTTCTGTACGTCCCTGTTGAATCGTTTTTCTTGCATTGCTGAGTCGTGATCGCGGCTTAATAACCGATTTTAAAAAAAGCCAGCAGCATCCGTATCATCTCAAGACAACATTCGAGACGAAATCGTGAAAGTATGAAGTGCCTATTGATGATCACAGTTCTCATGGCTATTGCCATGACCATCGAGGTACCGTTTGTTGTGCATGCTTAAGATGATTTTATTACATTTTCACCTGTAACTGTATTTTTGATATACCGTTAATACGTAATTTTATTAATTTATTATATTTATTTAAAGAAATTAATTATTTCTTATATTAAAAGATCTTTCTTTTTTATCTGTATACTTTGTATCAAATTGAGCAACTGAACATTTCCAAATATTTCAATATTAATACTTTGTACTCATTCTCATGAAAAATAAGAAATGTAATTTCTTTCAAAATGTTAGACTATATTGAGTTTTACAAATATTTATTATAAATATTTTTTATGAAATTTGATCGAAAAGACATTATTTTGTGTTTCCGACAATTAAGATTCTAAATCCGTCATATTAACGTATATCGGTATGAAACTTGGATATTATTTTAACCTGTCTAACTTGAAAAATTACTTTATATACTTTATACGTTAGAAATAAATAGATAAAGTAGTAATAGGTCAGATGCTATCTTTATATATCATAAGGTTTCTTCGATCGCTTCGATAGACACATGTAGATATTTGGCCGTGACTAATTCTTCTGAGACTGTGTATATCACTTTACATGCAACACGCTATGGATCTTGTAAATGCAATTTAAAATGATTCTATTTCGAATTACTTTTGTGAGCATCAAACATTTGCAAATGTATTTAAAACACAAATATTGATAAGATTTGCGATACATAAAAATTTTTTATTAATACTTGAAAGTGTAACAGCATCTAAATGTTATCAAAATAGCATTTTTACATTGCAATCAAATTCAATTTATACATAAAATAAAATATAATTTTAAAAAATGTATTAATAATTAACGTATAGTTAAAAAATGGAACAAAACAAATTAAATTAAATGATCCTTAGCAAAATTCGTGACAAGTGTTAAAAAAATTAATGAACTTATTGGCATAAAAGATTGGATAAAAGAAATTTATTAATCTATAATGTGTCAAATTTTAATTAGAACCTCTTACTTATGCGATAAATAAATAAATAAAGTTAAAGTCTAAAGAAATATTTTTATTGCTTAACATATATAACGAGTTTGTCTTTTATTTAGAAAAGAAATTATACGAAATAAGTCAGGAAACACTTAAAATTTATTAAATTTATTAAAATTTTATAACAAAAATATTTAGACAATAGTGAAAATTCATTGTTGATATGTGATAATATAACAATATGGAGGCGATATTTATTGAATCTTTTTATTCTAGCTATGTTTATTATTTTAGATCATCGAAGGCGATCAGCATCGCTACGTAAGCGACCTTGTATTAGTCCCAAAATATCAGCGTATGGTTGAAATTCATATCAACACATATCACGAATATTCTTGAACAAAGATTATAAACTGACAAAATAACGTTTAAACGAGGAAATGTTTTCCATTTTCTACATAAACTATTTTAAGCAAAATATTTATTTGCAACAATTAGCATTTCAAGAGTTTTAATATGTGAGCAGAAATATACGATGACATGTGGGCTTATCATATTTTTTAATAAGCTAACAATGTCATTAGACTGCACATTTGTTACACGTTTCACAACTGTTTAAATACTTTTACAATATTTTATCGCTATAAATCTATAATTTAACTTAACGCTATATTAATAACGTTTCAAACTTTTCGAATTATGTGAATCTATAATTAAATATAACGTGATAATAAAGTTTTAAACCTATGTTAGCATATTTTTTTTTATTCATAAAATATTCTCAAAAAATATATTGACGAAGTTTAATCATTTAATTGTTCAAAATATATAAAAACATATTTTGATTGTTTTGCGCATTTTTTTCCTTTATTATTTTATAAGTCCCATATTATTTATTTATTGTGTTTTTATATTTTAACAACAATGTAATTTTGATAATATTTTAATAAACTTATAAACAATTCCATTTCAGACGAAAACATTCATAGTTACTGACCAAGTATACTTCGATATTATAATTGATAATAATCCAGTTGGTAGGATTGTTATTGGCCTGTTTGGTAATATTGCGCCAAAAACGGTGAAAAACTTCATCACTTTTGCTACTACTGGTATAGCTGGAAAAAAGTATGCAGGAACCAGATTCCATCGTGTGATAAAGAGGTTTATGATTCAAGGTTTGTTCTTTTAAAAATTTATTTATTTAATAATTATCGTGCTCACATTGTACCTTCAATTAAATTCGTGCTTACGCGTGTGTTATTATCAGGTGGTGACGTCGAAAATGGAGATGGGACTGGTTCAATTAGTATTTATGGCAAATATTTCGATGACGAAACTTTTGAAGTAAAGCACAGTGGACCATTGATCATCAGCATGGCAAATGGTGGGAAGAACACCAACGGTTGTCAATTTTTTATTACTACCATACCAACTCCTTGGCTAGATGATCATTATACAGCGTTTGGAAAAGTAATAAAAGATAATTGAAACTATATAATGCATAATTTATTATTTATTTATAATTTATTATTATATTATTATTTGAATATATTAATACGCTTTGCTAAACTTGAATAATTTTTTTTATAGGTCATTAGCGGTGAGGATGTGGTCTTCAAGATCGAGCAGACTAAAACAGATAGCGACGACATTCCATTCGTGCCTATAATAATCTACGAAAGCGGGATTCTTCCAACGGTTCCCTTTACTATATCAGATAATCCTTATGAGTAATTTAACATTATCAATTTGATTTTAATATAATTAATTTGTTCTTCTCCTCGACTCTTTTATAGCTTAATCATCAAGCAATTTTGTGCTTCCCTTTATTAATTATAGACTGTATGCTGATTATCTTTGCATAACTCGTAAATTGAGAGACATAGTTATCGTAATAATGCTTAATTTGTTGAATAATGTTGGCATATGAAGCTAATAAATATTAGCTATAAATATTTTTCTCCGCTTTGGTAGCTTCATAAGCTTATAGTACACGCAGTCATTAATTTATGTTATTTAATTTATATTTATTTTATTAAGTAAATATAAATATACAAGAAAATGTTAAAATTTTAATTTGCTTGCCAGAAAGACAGAAAGCATACTCCTTTGATGTATATTATCTATCTTTTTTACATTCGCCTATCTAGATAAATCATCTTCTAGTGACACAGCTGAGTTTACAATTCATTAATGCAATATTAAAAATTGCATATTTGCAGTGTATGGGCGTGGATTAAGGCGACCTGTGTACCGTTGGGATTTAGCTTCTCGATAATCGCGGTTTTCCATTACATGATGAAACAAATGGATATCTAAGTGACAATCTTGGTATGAAAGACTGAATTAAATAACAAATTTTGCTTTTACTTGATCAATAGATTTCATATTTAATTATTTTTGTACATAGAACTGTGTGTAATATTGTGTACATTACTAATATATTATTCTTATAAGAGAATTAAATGTATTACACATATAGAGTTTGTATATTGTTGCATAATTTTGCTTCTTATATGGAACTCAACCAAGTGTTCTTCATCGGTTTTAATAAATTCCAATTATTATAAAGTACTTTTAAAATCATTCAATTTTTATTAAAAAAATTTTTTTCAGTCTTATAGTTTTGATAATATTCATTTCAAAAGGAAGTAACTGAATTTATTCAAAGAGATGTTATTACTATTTTAAAAGTGTAAAAACGCATTTACAAAAAAAACAAGTCATAGTTTTGTTTATATTTTAACACATCTAAAACTTATTAAAATCAAAGAAGAACACTTGTATCTTAGATAACGCAAGAAGAAAGAGACATCGGGCGCCATCTCTGTGAAGCTCGTGAAATTGTTATTCAAAAACTACTTCATTTATTTTGTAATAAATTAATAAAATAAAAAAGAAAATAATATAAACGTAACATTACATATGTGTCTGTTACGTTCTCATATCCGTCTGCCATTTTGACAATAGATTCTAAAACATATATACAGCTTTAAAATGTACATATCATTATTTCTTCATCGTCACGATATGATAATATAATATATACTAAATACATAGAAAAGAAAGAAATACGAAAAAATGTTCTTTTTAATTAAATTACGATTATTTGGGTTGAACGGCGCGGAAGAATGAATCTCGTTACTACAAGATAGTGTCGATGACGCACAAAGTTATCGCGCATGCACACTAGGCTTTGCTGCGTACGTGTAAATGCGGATGTCGAAGTGAGCCTTGGTGAGCCTTGGCTAGGCATCTGAACGACCAAACCAGTTGGTGGCACACCGGCGTCGGTCACCGGACGTCGATGGTCGGCTGAAGTCGGTTGTAGTCGTGTGTAAAAGAAAATTGAGTGTCGGTCGATGCTCCAGCGATCCTGTAACAGATGACACGTGGACGTACACGAGCGCTGTCATTCATAAGAACACGAAGAATACACAGTAGTTGATTGGACGCGGTGCGTTTGTGATCGGTATTGATGATGGTGTGTTGCTTTCACGATTGCTGCTGAGAAGAGTGCTGGGGAGCGCATGTTGCACCCTTTGGAGTTCGATCGGTCCGTCGACAGCTGGGAGAAAGTTCTTGAAGGGGGATGCTCCGAAACAGTGCATGAGCGTACTCATATAAGGTAGCTCCATTTTCTACCTGTAACGGTTTACATCTACGCCAATGCGAAAACCGCAGCGGAATGTTTGGAAATGTTTGCTCCAGTATTTGTTGATCTTTAACGTCACGAAGCAGATCCTTCAATGAAGGTTAAAGAGTGCTTGAAAGCCGACGCGAGCGTGTTTGATTTTAAAAGCTGTGAAGAGATTTTTGTTCTTTAATTGATATGAATGTATAACATATTAGGTACAAGCCGTAACCAGACAGATTGCATGTTTTTGTGTCATTTTCAATAAAATAATTTACTTCTCTCATACTTGGAATTTTGACTTGTAAATTAAGTTGAATGGAATTAAATAAATAAGTTTATGGTATCACCTTCAATTTTGTTCCATATGCACTTAAATGTATCTAAAGCTTTAAACTTGACTTTATTTCTTTTATGATTTTCTTGCACAGAAATGGTTTGACCATCTTTAAAAATAAGAATGAGTAAACATAAAAAGTCTGCTGCACTATACTAAAAAATCTTAACTTCAAATTGTGAGAAAAATTTCTTAGAAATTTTGCCTATAAAGTTATTTTTATTTTATGGATGGATAGATGTAACTGTGAGTCAACACAGCTTCGTGGACTATTGTCCTTGGCCACAACATATATTCGCAGTAAATCATGCTTCCGTTTTCAGTAACTACTGTCGACAATGCTGATACTACTCAATAACGCAATCTTACATTTACAATGTAAATCTTACATTTGCTTTTTTTTTAATTTTCTTACATAATATTTTATATAACTTCTTTTATATATTATTAGCAACTATTGAATTCTATTTACTTTTAAAGATGAATAAACAATTTCTGTGCAGGAAATATAAAAGAAATAAAGCCAAATTTAAAAGTTTTAAGATGTACGTAATATCAATATAGTTATTATTAACTAAAAAAATCAAAATTTGAAAAGCATTTACATTAAATTGCGATTATTAATTTTTTACACATACTATTTAGTTTAGGTTTCAAATCTCTAAATTTTATTATATTTATGTAATACATGTTAAAATTTACAATTGCAAATAAGTTTGAAGATGATTGTAAATTTTCGCAAAAAATTTTGAATATCTGTTGTAATCTCTCTTCATTGTATTTTATTTTGCAATTGGCATTGTCTACCGGTGTATCGCGCAAATGCATAGACCTCCCACGTACACATGTGTAATCTATTATCTGCTAGATAACAAAAAACACAAAAAAATTTAAAATTGTTGTTATCGTGATCAAAATGTTAAACAGTTCTACTATTATAAATTAAATATATATATATATATATATATATATATATATATATATATATAACCAAACAAAATAAACATAAAGTTCAATATATATATATATATATATATATATTGAACTTTATGTTTCATTTTGTTTGGTTAATTTATTAAGAAACAACAAATAACATAATTATTATTATTATTTTTTGCTGCTAATTTATTGCTTATTCTTATCTAATTCATAGCTGCAAAATAATACAACTTGAACTAAAAATAGTCTTACAATAATTAATATCAATTGAAATTAATCTGCAGCTTTGCACGTCACAGAAATTAAACAATTAATTAATAAATGTCCATAGTTTTCCGGAGAATCTATTTTAGCGTCTTTATTATATTTTATTAAATTATTTTAAAAATGTAAGTAAGAAGAGTACAAGTTAGAAGAAAATTTTATTTTGATTTTATAAACCGAATGACAGTTTTAGACGTTGAAATAATCTATCGCAATTATCAAAAACGTATAGAAATCCAGTGTAATGTTGCACAATGCAATTTATTTTTTAAATGTGCAATCCTTTAATTAATCCCTCGTTAGCGTGTGATACGCATCTGTCCATGAAACATATAAACTCGTCACGCAAACTGCACATTTCACATATTACTATGTACTACGAAATTCAATCAAAACATTTTTTATAGCAAGAAAGATAAGATATAAATATCAAACGATTTTAATAATAAATCTAGATATGAATATTATACATATTCAATCTAGATATGAGTAATAAATTTAGATATGAATAGAATAATTTACATTGTCTATACACTTACATTCAAACAAACATTTATTCAGCATTGAATTAAAATTAATTCCTTTTATTAGATGATAGCTTGATCAATGACCAGACAAAGACAATGATAATAATTGATGATGACAATAGATTTGACTACTCCTTCAATAGCACGGTAATTTGTTATTTGGACTTACTGATTTATTTGGCATATAATAATTTATATTATCTGCGTTTATTAATATTATATAAACTTAATAAATAATATTATATAAACTATTAAATTAATATTATATAAACTTAATAAATAATTAAGATAATTAAGTTTATATAATGTTTTCTTGTACTAATAATATTACAATATATATAATAATTATTATGTTAAATAATATAATAAATATTAAAATATTAATAAAATATTTATAAGAAATAAGTTGTTACATTATTATAATATGTAACATTTGCAATATCGGTTACATATTTGTAAAATTCTTCAGAAAATTCTTTCAAGTTAAAAGAAGAAACAGCATACCGTTCATTAAATGTTAATAATATCTATACGTTTGCATAAATTCCTAGCATACTTTGAGTATTTACGCTTCAAATAAATAGCCAAGTCATTGCTAATTAAAATACGATACACGTAACACATGCGCAAACTACGTGTAAACATTCGATGAACATTTGCACACGATCTTGAGCATTCTTAAAACAAAATGCTCTTAAAATTTGCGCAACAGAAAATGTATAGAAAGGTTATCAACACCGGCTTGAGTATCCTGATAAGAAAATGATTATTTTTGTGCGTGAATCATACACAGTATATGTGTCAATGATAGTTATTATCACAGAGGAAGTATTGCTTCAATTTATCTCCCATGTGCAGTTCAATAAATAAAGCATCTAGACGCACCTTACACGTTATCTCTGGCAATATCCACTGATATATTTTTTTCTTTTATAAAATGTTATAAGAAATGTTAAATTTATCTTGCGATAAATTAACAACACCGTTGTTATTATTTAAAAAAAATAAATTTAATTATTACAAAAGACTCATATGTAAAATAACAATTCAAAACAGTAATAGAAAAACTATTAGAGTCGAACGCAGTTGGTGGTACGCGAGTTTCTTTCATGGAAAGTTGTCTTTAATTAAAAGTCGTAAATACAGTACATTGGTGTGTTAACGAATCAATATTTTGACTCCGTTTTAGACCTTCAATATATGATAAGAAAAATCGATTATTTCACACTCTTAGAAAACCAGAGTAAATTTTCTTCCACTCTCAATTTCAAAAGTTTTATATTAAAAAAGTTGTCAAAATGCATGACGTAAGAAAGAAACTACATGAAAAAAAAATGTGTAAGACTGCACATTGCACCGTCATTATTAAAAAAAAATAAAGTAAAGTTGATATAAAGAATCTTGACATAAAATAATTTACGATCTGACTACAATAGTGCGGAAGTTATCAATTTATCTTTTTTACTTCTTAAATAAGATATATGTATAAATTTTAAATACGGATTTTATATGTCTTCTTGGAAAAAATAGCTTGATTTTTATCTTCTTTGTAAATAATTATTATTAAAGTTGTTATTCAAAAAACCAATATACTGCTTTGCAAGAACAAAGAATTCTTTCAATTAAAAAAAAAATTAATCTGTTATAAAACATAAATTAATGTTTATATTATATATTCAATAATTTTACTTTAAGAATCCATTTTTAAATTGTACAAAAGAATTAAATTGTTTCAATTAACCAAAACAATTAATGCTGCTTTTAATCACTGTGTCTGTATTTTATTCATATTTTATCAGGTTTTATTTTTTTCCATTTTCTTTCCTTCTTCGCGTACTGTGCCATAAAGACTATATTGTCAGATTGCAGAGAATTATAAAACAAAATTGATTGATATCGTCCATGGTAATATCGTCACGCAACGTCATGTTTCTCCTTCTTTCTACCGCATACACCATTCACATCTTTATGCGATAAAAGTGTAACCGGCACGGCGCACCTCTCAGCGATGTCGTCCCTATGTAATTGGCCCGTAATTAAGGTGGGCGCGCCTCTTTTTGCTGAATCCTCTCACGACCAAAAACATACTCGCTCTAGTTCCCAGAATTGTTTAATGGCAAGTCATTTTGGGAGCTTTCAACTACCATTCCGTTTCGACTTAATCGCGTCCCGTTACACACGCACTCGCTAATTAATGAACTGATAGAATTGTTTCATTAACAATAACGTAATTACGAATATTTAACAATATTTAATTAATGATTAATTAATTTTGTATAATAATTGATAATTGTATGTTTTATAATTGTTTGTTTAGTAATTAATAATTGATTAAATTGATTAGTTACATTAAATTAGAAAAGGTTTATAGTACGTATAAATAACTTTGAGTAACGTCAAATGCAGTTCATACTACGGTTACGACGGCTTGAGGAGCATATCATGGAACACGGCGATGAAAACCGGTTTATGAAAAAAATTTCAGGGTCTGAAAGGGTCAATGCAATCGAAGGGCATAGCGCGGAACGTCAGCGTTGCATCTCTTGGCGAAACAAAGTTAAAGACGTTCGACCATGACAAAATTTTCTTGTCGATATCAAAAAGTTTGCAATCACAGAGAAATTTGAAAATTGCTCTTGGGTGCGCAGTTTATCACGTCTCTATTTTCTTTGTTTCAGAGTGAAAGACCATCCAGGCAGCTTGAAGCATGACGAAGTACTGGCTGAACGCGGCCCTTCTCAGGGTCGTTCTACCAGTAATCTTAGCCGGATGTAAGTCCGATTCGTATGACTCTTTTTCTACTCTTTCTTTATGTTGCTTATATTTTACAATTAATAAATACTTTACGTGTACTATAACTTTAAAATAATTAGAATGGATAAACATAAATAAAAAATATTTTTACATATAAGATTTTTACATATTTTGCAACTATGTTATATAATTATATTTTATATAACTATTGCATTTTCAATGTATTTATACTGGCTATTACAACTAGCTTGATCACTCATTTTTGCAAAAACTTGTAATTAAATACGTGAAGTATTCCTGATTAAAATTATTGCAGTTTATATACACTGCAATAATTGCAATAGAAAAACAATTTAAAAATCAAAAGAAACGTAAAAAATTAAAAAGCTTTAGTTTAGTACAGTTTCTTTTTTCACAAATATAAATTTCTTTTATATATTTCTTGTGAATTTTTTAATTTTATTGTTAGTTCTTTTTATCATCTTTGTAAAAATCTTGAAAATATTTTTACTTTAAAATTAAACTTTATATTGCCACAATATTATGTTGATGTTTATTAAAGAAGCATTTGCCGTGAAAGACAAAATATAGAATAGAAATTAAATACAAATATTAACGTAAAAACTCATAGTTCTTCTCTATAATATGAAAACGTCTTTTAGAATATCTTTGGCATAATGAAACAATAAATGTACTGGTGATATCATATCTGTAAATGTCATCATTTATCAATCGATTAATAACTTTAGCTTGTTGATCGCCAGTTGTGAAGCAATAAAAAGAAAACACGAATCGCCTTTTTATCGTCATTCGTAACAGAAATAAGCAAAACTAGAAATAAGCGAGGGTCGCATATCAAGGAATCTTGGATTGACCGCCTACACTTTGCATAAGCATATTCAGCATTATGCTAATTGACGGTTGAAAGGAAATAATAAAGTACCACATATGTCTGTAACTTCTTCTGATGCGTGTTCATTATTTAGATTTATCAATTTTTAATAAACATTTAGTCAAAGTTTTTACTTCAAAACTTAGATATTGATTAATATTTTTGTATTTTATTAATAAATAAAAATTTCTTAATACTTTGATAAACAGAAAACAATGTAATCAATAAACTTATAATTCTGATATAAAATATTCTAATATTTGTTATCTTATAAATACAGTGGAGCCTTCCATATTCGAAATAATAGGGAGACAAAATTGTTCGGATAAGGAAATTTTCGGATAATAAAATAAACGCATTTTTATATTAAATTTTATTTATTCAAACAGAAACTTAAAGTTTTAACAAAAAAGACTTTATATGTTCAGAAAAATTTAAATTCTTTACGTAAAACAAAAACAAAATTAATTTTACAATATATTATAACATTTGAATAGTAAAACGTTCGGATATTAAATACTCGGATAACGGAATAGACTTCTCTCGGATATGGGACAGCTCTACTGTATATTGTTTTTATAAATAATTTAAAAAAATACATATCTACACACAAATAAATTAAAAGATAAGTTAATACACTTAATCAAGTAGATTATTTCATTTACATACAAATTATATTGATCTGTCAATTATCGGTAAAGATGAGTAATGTTGTCATTGTTTATCAGTATGTTATCAACTCACCACATGTTAGATCGCTCGCAATACGTTACCGTTGTTTCTCTTTATACTCCATATTGTTTGAATATTTATTTTTTATAAGCATTTGTTTTAAACATTTAAAATAATTAATACAAATTTATATTATATATTCGAATTTCTGTAATAGTTGCAATAATTAAATAATGTAAATAAATATAGTCTTGTAAAATTTAAAAAATGCGAAAAGATAAATTAAATAGAACAGAATTGAATTCCCATACAATCCACGTTGACATGCATACGTGCCTAAGCAGAGAGAAGAGTATTCTAAAATTAGAAAGCAAGCGCTTGAACTAGTAGTATATTCGTATCAGACGAGAGCAAGATTTGCTTTCTTTGTCTAAACAAATATTCGACTTTAACATATCAAATCACACAAACTTAAAATGAGTTCTAAGAGTTCTATTATCGAAAGTAGGATATTTATACTCCAACTGAAATTGATAAAGTAATTTTTTTATTTAATATAAACACAATAATTTATTGCAATACTTTGCAATATTGCAAAACTTTTGATCACATATTTGAATAAAAATATAAGCAATAGGTAATAATATTAAAACCTAAAATAATATTGTAATTTACGTTAAAATATTATACAAAAATAATATATTATAATTTTTACGTACCTTTATCTACTGCGAATTTTGTTAAATTTGTCTTGTTACATCAGTAACCATTTAATAATATTATTAAAGTAACAAAAATTAATATATATATTAATATATTTTTTATTATTTGTTGTACTATATATTTGAGATCATACTCATTAAATGACGTATAAGTTACAACACTGGAAGTATAATCACAATAATTAATTATATTGCATGATTCCATAGAAACACAAAATTTAAAGAACATTAACAAAAATTTTGTGCGTGCCATCTCTCCATTTCCAGAGTCAGTTTCGTGATGTGAAACCTTCTAAACTAAGCTTGAACCTTTAACCTTGTTTAGCAAGAAGATGATATGATAGTAGAGATATAATGACATGAATATAACGTTTTTTCTACGCCCGATTATTATTGCGCATATTATCGCGCGTCGAAATTTTAAACGCAAGATAATTAATGCTTTTTGCATCGGCAATTTGCTTTGAAAACAAAAGCCCGTTAATATCGTTGCTATAAAAGAGTTGCTATAAAAGGAAATTAATCGATAATTAGCCCGTATGATTCTTTAAGTTGGCTAATGATTTCGAAAATAGACAATAATGTATTAATATTTAAATAAAATGAACAGTGACAATTTATCAGAAATATGGTAAAAAAAACTGGAGAGCAAGTAACTATTATAAATTAAATATTATTACAGAAAGACAGAAAACTAGAGCTCTTGTATTATACGAGTACAAAACTCATTTAAAAAAAACTCAGCTAAAATAATTAGTGGATTCTCTTTTGTGAATTTCATTTGGCAGCGCCACAATGTCGTTATTTATGTGTGTCATGCATATATAACACGTGACACGAATAAGAATGGTGACTAAGCTGCGACAACTGAAAATGATACTGTATTTCTGCGAGCATTTGAAAAGTTTAAATAACATGAATTTTAACTTGTTTTAACTTACTTGAGTCAGCGAAAGTTACGTTAGTTCATGAAATATTTGTAACGTTCCGTGACACAAAAGTAATTATCGTCGACAGACTAAACTTCTATAATTGGTATTAATTACTAGAACATATGCGTATGCCCTACTTATATACCGGGTGTGCATTTAGTAGCATAAACTTTGAAGAATACATAGGAAACATTTCTGATATTTTTTGTATACATATACTATTATATTAATTTAAATGCGAATTATTGAAATATGTAATATTACATGTAATGTTTCAAATGAAATAAAAAGTCGTTAGAATATTACGATCTAGATAAATATGGATCAATAATAAAAAGCAAAGGTCTTGATACTTGGAGGGGGTTGAAATGTCATTTCTTAGAAGTACCTCGTTATAAATGACCTTTTCACAAACGTAGAAATAACTATTATCGCGCTTTTATGCACTTTATGTGCTGTACATTTTCATTGGGGAAGGAAGTTATTCTAAATGAAACTGTTAAAACGAAAATAAGAGGAATTTTTAAGTAATTTAAATAAATAGGATAAAAAGCGTAATTCCTGATAAAAGCGCTATAAACATTTCTGATACTTTGATTAAAATAAAAAAATTTTTATTAATTTTTTTATAACAAAAAAATGGTTGGTATTTTATATTTAGTGAATCCTTATATTTTTAGTATCCAAATTTCTCTTTCTAAAAAAGTTTCTGTCAAAGTTTTCAGAAATTTTTATAGAAGAGCAAAAATTTTATTAATTATATTGAAAAAAATAAACTGCAAACGTCATAAAGATAAATTTTAATTTACAGGTACGATATGGCGACCAACGGGATTGTCAATCATTTATTTGGGACTGATGCTTTATTCTCCAATGGTCCCAATACCAACGAACAAAACTATGATGGGCCACACGGGAATATACCTGAAGACTTGCATTTGTCTAGCTTTTCTTGTAGTCATAGCTCAGATTACCTTTCACATTGTTCTTTTGTCACTACCGCCCTATGGATACTTTTTAGAAAATTGTAAGTAACACTTTGACTTAAACATTATGATATTTTTCAAATTCTACAAAAATTTGCAATTTTTCTAAATACCATATATCCTTGCATATGGCAATATGCCTCAAAGGACAAATCAAACTTTTCAAATAATTAAAAAATAAATTATTCAAAGTTTATAAAATGTAATTATTATTTGAAATATCTTTTTCCTGCATCAATACAGCGTTGAGCACATTTAGTCAATGAATAGATCCTTATAGGTTTTTCTTTGGAAACATCTTGATGACCCTCGTCAGGCCAGCTTGTGTATTGCACTAATATCATCGTACAAAGTTCTCTTCAAACAGTCAATGGCAAGTGTTATTTGAGTATCATGAAGTTGAGTGCTTATGAAAGAGAGTTATTCGAATTATCAAGAGAAAGCTGATTGCTAATTCACGAGATGCATCTCCTGTCGCGAATTTTTTGCTAAAAATAAAAGTGTGCGTAATCCAGCATTTGTTCAATACATACACATGCATCCATATTTATGAGATTTCTTTACCCTGTGTCTAATTTCTATTTTCAAAAATAAAATTGACAATGAAGGAAATTTTGTACGACATTGTTAACACTGTGACAACCTGCTGTGACGAGAATCATTGAGGTGATTCCAAAGGAAGATCTGTAGAAATCTATACCCATTAATCGTGCCCAATGCTGTATTGATACAGGAGGGATGTATTTCAAATAATAAATATATTTTTTAAACTTTAAATAAATTATTTGTAAATTGTTTAAAAAGTTTCTTTTGATACTACCTATATTTTATAGATAACATATAATAATATTTAATTTAGTATTACATAAAAACTAAAATTTAAAAAAATATTCTCGGAAACCATAGAATTTATAATAAAAAATAATTTTAATTTGAAATATAAGTAAATAACTTTAATAATATTTTTAGGTGTGTTTTTGGAGAAACTTTTCAGACACATAGGCTTTGTCAGATTAGATAGCGCATCTGTATGGGAAGTATTTTACTGGCTGTCGCCAGAATTTATAGTCCTGCCCACCGTACTTGCCGTATATTTTATATCTCGTTTCCTTACGCAAAGACGTGTTGGCGATGAAGAGAATGAAGCTGTTCTTCGCCAGGAAAATAATTCTCAACGACAAAAAACGGAAGACAATAACACGAAGGTGATTACATTTCCGTACTGTTATATATTCAAGGCAAAATAAAAATTTTATATACAATCTATAATGTAAATATGTGTACAAAAATGTATATTGTTCAAATTATTCAATTTAAGTCGATCTAAATCGACTCTCGTTTAAATTGCACATTTCAACTACATTTTGCACAAAAAATCGATATCTCCTCAAAGATAACTCACCCCTACGCACGTTCACGATTCAGATAATCAATTTCCTGGGAAGTATCGGTACCTATGTTGTGTTGGCGTCATTATGCTGTGTCGCGGCCTTAAGGCCATCGATAGAGGCGGCTTTCTACTATTTGGTGTTCCTCGGAGCCGCCACGTGCTGGGCATGCAACAAAGAATTGCGAAAGGGTTTTGCCGTGATCTGTAGGATCATCATGGTCATCGTGATCGTTCACATCGTTATCTTGCTCGCCTACCAGAACGAATGGCCGCAGGAGATCATTCCGGAATCTAGTGCTTGGCCGCGTTATTTAGCTCTGGTTGCAGTTTATCACACCAATTGCAGCGATCCGAGAAACGTGGAATACATAAATGATGCCGATTGGTTGATTTACGGATATGCTTTAAGGTTGTTCTGGCTCTACTACATCCTTGCGTTGCAATCGCAATTTCTCAGTAGAAAACCGGTAAGTTCATATGTACTTATCTTATTCAGTATAAATAATTATATTCCAAAAGTTCAAAAATTATAAATCAACTTAATTAATTATTAAGAAAATTAGAATAGTATATGTAAGGATTTTGCTAGGTAATATTAGAGATGTTTTTAATATATATTTTAGTGTTTTTAATATATATTTTACTTCTCTAGAATTTTTAGTGCCAAATTTTAAATTACATAAGAATTGTAATTGCTTTTTAACGCAATTGTATTATTTTTATATTTAAAAAAATGTAATTACAAATAATTTTGTATGGAGCAAGACACTCTATCGTATATTATCTAAATTAAAGTACAATATAGAATAGCGATGGGATTCACACAATGTCTCTCTACGTAGTCTATAAAATATACTAAATTTTATTAGAAATAGTACATCGAACGGCACTTTTCTCTATTGAAGCTTCTTTTGAAATTTGGAGATCTTTATTATCCCAAGCTACATATGCTGTTTGCTTGTTGTTAGAGTAATTAATCCATTAATGTGGATAAGGAATAATTAACATCAATATCGCAAGTAACAGCTAATTGCCTAATAAGACCTTTAAACTAACCTAAATATATTTGAAATTGTTGACACACAACTAAGCTTATTAAATAAATTATAAAAATGGAATCGCCAACTGAACTATTGAACCAGTCATATGTACTTTCTTTGTAAAATTATAGAAATTATAACTTTATAATGGTCTAATCTTTTGTTACGGTGATAACAATTTACTATTACTTTATTACGCTTTATTAAATTATATTCTAAAATTACATTTTTATTAATGAAACATTGTTCATGAAGAAAACTCTATGACCTATTCGATATCTAAATAGAGAAACATTTTATATAAAGTTTGGCGATTCTGTCGATTCTGATTTATGGAAAGTTCTGTGGAAAATATCTTGCTTGTACTAACGAGGCATTACAGGCGAAGGAAGCAAAACGATTAAGCGGCAGACTGGAGGACACTCCTTTGTCCAGGCACGTGTCTATCAGGGTGTCTATCAGGCGTAGGACACCTTCCCAAAGATGGCAATCAGTGCGACGTAAGGCTCGCGTAAGGACTCGTTCCATATGAGAGCCGATTCAATATGATTAATATTTTTACATATTTGTAATTACGCAACTTCGCCTTTGTCCTCGGCTGCAATTTTATTTCAGATCTTGTGTTGCTGATGTTTTGCTCATTTGATGCCAAAAGTTTATATAAAACATTTTATTCCAAGCTCATTTTCAAATTGTTGTGTACGTTCATAGTTATGCATTCTAATTAAAATATTCACTAATTTTTCAAAATATCTTAAACTACTAAATTTATAAATATACTATTTATATTTTTTTAGAATTTATATATATATTTTTTATTACATTTTATTTGATATTATATATATATATATATATATATATATATATATATATATAAAATTGTATTTTTGTTATACATTTTTAACAAAAATTTAAAATTATCCAAATTTTCGAAATGTTCACTGAACTTTCCAATTTTCCAGTTTCCAATAGTATTCATAGTTGTTTGATCTTTTTGTCTTGTAATAGTTTTATTTATATCTTTGTGATTATATATTTATTGTAGTAATTATCGCAGTAATTGTCATAATTCCCTCTTTCTTCAATTTATTTTTGTTAATTAGGTTGATAGTTAACTTTGTTTACGTATTTTCCTTTAACTATGTGGCTGTATATAACAATATTATAATTAATATTGATTGTAAAAACTATTTAGTTGTATTTCAGCTTTATTTCAGCTTTATTTTTCACTTTGCAAAAGAATTGTTTCTTCTATTTGTACTTTCCATGTTCTTATTTGCTATCGCCTTCCAGATGTGCAGTTGTTGTTTAATGCTGAACAAAACCGTTTTCCGTTTGGATGCTGCTATGTTTAGTTTGCCATTGTTTTAGAAGCCGGTCGTAGATTCGTCGTTAACAACGGTCGACGAGCGGACTCCTGTACGTATACCAAGTGAATATGCATGATTAATACTTCACTAACAATACACTTCATACTTCTGCACGTAACACAAATAATCCTCGCTAAGTGGTTCAAGATTTTTCGAACAAATGGTCACGTAATCTGGCGTGCAGTTGCAATTAACTTCGCATATAATTTTCACACACGCAATCATCATTAACAGTTAACAAAATGTTAGCTAATTAATAAATTGGTGAAGGTAAACGCATGTTTTATACATTTTGCATGAAGTTTCCTTGTAGAAAAGTAGGAAAATATTGATTTAGAATATAATGAGAAAAGCATAATGATAAAAAGTTTATAAGAATAAAGTAGTATTGTAAAATTAATGTTAAAAATTTTTGAAAGTAAAACGTTTGATTTTCTATGCAGTTGATGCGATTTGGATCTGGGAGAACGGGGCTTCTTCAAGACTCCACTACCGGAAGCATCATCGTCAATCAGGATGGCCAACAGGACGATAACATACAAATGCAGAGTCTCAGTGAAGGTAATGATGTAAATGTTGAAAAACGTATGACAATCGAGCAACTAAACAAAGCAATTAATTAATGATTTTTATAAATTAGGAACGCCTGATGAAACGCCGGGCATCGTTGAACAAATAATTATGGCAGTATATTCTATCTTCCAGTTAATAGTAAATTCATCATACCTTGCTACAAACATAATAATGATGGTAAGTATTAAAAGCTAAAGATTATAGGCAATCAAACCAATCATATTTTTTTCAACTATGTCTCAGACGTGGAGCATAATGTATCACAGCTGGACAACATTCGTTCTGCTCCTGTGGGCGCTAATTCTATGGATGGTTCCCAATAAACGTGCTTCCATGATGAAGTGTTCTCCTTTCATCGTATTCTACGCGACCCTCTTACTTCTCGGACAATTTATATACAGTATGGATTTGAACGATGAAGAATTGCCAAAAGTAATAAGTGGCGTACAGATGTCTGAAATTGGCTTCACTAAAGCCGACGACCTCGGCCGCTGGCATCTCATAGTTAAGGTACGCATTAATATCTCTCTTGCAAATATAAAGAATCTAAATCTAAATTTTTCCAAACTAATTTCTCAAGTTGTATTATATACATGTTTTAAAATAATATTGAACAAATAATTTATTTATTTACTCATTAATTATTCATTTATTTATTTAGTGCGCATTTATAACGATGTTTTGGATCACTATGAGGCAATATATGACAGAACGAAAACAACAGCGACGATCTTCTACCTTAAGAGACATGGTAGCGCCGTTACACGTATCTGTCTCGATGGCTACAACCACCATGGGTCACGAGGCGCCTACAGAAATCAAGAGCCAATTTATGAAAAATGTCGGAAAGTTGTTGCAAGACTTATTAACAAGATTCTGGATTGCCGTGGTAGCGATCATGCTATTCATCTGCGGCATTACGGGCGAACGCATGACGATGTTCAGAATCGTCTACATGTCGCTGTTTCTCATCTTCGTCATCACATTCCAGGTGTCATATTTGAGTACTCGGCACTGTTTATTCGAATCTTATTAGGGACACGTCATAAATATTGTATTGTGAAATTTCAGATATCGTGGACAGCATGGAGAAAAATGATGTATATATTTTGGGTAACAGTTATTGGATATTCGATTATCATGCTGATCCTCGTTTACACCTATCAATTTCAAAATTTTCCGAAATATTGGGAGGCTATCGGAGTAGAACAAAATTTGTAAGTAATAATTATTTAATTATTAAATTATTAATTTATTTATTGGACGTTTAGATTTCCCAGCAAACAGCTCATTTAACTTTTTACAGACAAATGGATATTGGATTGGAGACATACGCGATCAAAGACCTGTTCGTAAGATTGCTAACGCCAACGTGTTTCGTCATTATCACGGTACTTCAAATTCATTATTTCCACAAGGATTTTCTGGAAGTCACCAACATCGATAGATTAGGGTTCGTAAAAAAAAATAATTGTTGATGATATAATAACAATATTTAAAAGTGTCGCTTGATCAATTTTAGGCCCGAGAGCTCATTTAGATGCGCCAGCCTAGGACACTCTCCTAGTTTAAATATTCCAGTAGCTTCACCAGCCGATATTACACTTACCGATGACGAGAAACACACAATATACACATTGAAACAATTAAAACGTATGCTTTTCATAAATTTTTTTTAACAAGCCATTAGTATTTTAACGAGATATTATTAGTAACGAGAATTTTGAAATTAATTACAGACATGTCAAAATTAGAGAGAATTGCACTGTTACGAAAACTATCAAAGCATCTTGTAAATTTTTACAATTATATCTGGCTTTTCCTCGAAATACACATGCAAAAAATTGTTTTTGTTTCATTCGTTCTTCTGTGCATTAACGACGTAAGTAGAAATTATTATAATTCACCTTCATACTTTTAAATTTGAAAAATAAAATTAACTACACAATAATGTTTTTAGGTATGCGCAATAAATTTCTTTTTTATCGTCGTCGTGGTTATAATGATCAATTTTAACAGAAACATTCAGATCAAATCGATCAACATTATGGCCGCGATAGTATCACTTTTAATAGTTACCAAGATGTTATATCAGATTAAATACATTAATCATAAGAACTGGGACGTCAACTGCACTGTAAGTTTGTCTTATTACAATAAAAAAATGCTTCTTTTTAATTCGATTAAATTTATTATATTTCTTTAAATAATTTTAGAGAATCATCAATGAAACTGTTAATGGGACTAATCGACAGGACACGATTAACCATACGTACAATATAGCCAAATGGTTTGGAATGGATAAAGCACTTCCGGGTATGCTTCCTGATCTGTTGAAAGGCTATATCGGCATCATTACTGTGACAACTTTGAGGAAGATCATAAGAATCCGCCAATGGTTTTATCGCCATAGTAAAGGAGAACCATTGGAAACCCCTCAAATAATGTTCCCAACTATCACCAGGATGGATGCTGACAAGGGAATACCGGAGTGTTTAAAGTTCCTTTTCAACTATGGTTTTTATAAATTCGGTCTCGAAATGTGCCTCTTTGGAATCGTTACGCTGATCGGCACAAGATTAGACTTTTATTCCGTCTTGTATAGCGTATGGTTGCTGGTGTTCTTTTCATTGAAAAGGAAAACTGTTTCACGAATTTGGCCCTGCTTTAGAGCTTTCGCTATAATTCTTCTACCTATCCAATATGCCATCGTTGTAGCTCCACCTTCGTGGCTTTGTATAGGTAATGTATATTAGGCAAATAAATTCTTTGATTAAATGGAACAAACAACAAATAACTTTTTCTTCGAATTTGCTTTAGATTATCCTTGGGACGATCCTGAAATGAGACAATTGCAAGACTGGATGTATTTTCCTGATCCAGATTACCCACCGAATTCTAAAAAACTGATTTGTACGTTTGACAGAACTTAAAATTAACAGAAAGACATTGCACAGTATCTTATTCTCTTTTCTTTCATACGCAGGTGACTTTATATTATTAATGATGATCGTGCGGCAAAGTCTGGTATTCCAAATTGAACAAAAACATTTACAATCTGGCAAGGATTTTGCGGCAGGCCACAATTATTCCGTTTTCCAAGATATGGAAAAACCGAATTTTGTGAATCCCGTAAAAGATTATGTGTCGCATATTCATTCGTGGCTGGACATAATCAAACGTGCTGTCATGATGAGCCTCATGTGGATAACTTTGTCGATTATGTTTTTGGCTGGGACGAAAAGAACAAATCTGTTTTCGCTCGGTTATCTCATAGGAGCGTTTATATTCCTTTGGCAAGGAAGTAACTTTTACTTGAGACCAATGAGAACTATTCTAAAGTGGTGGAATATGCTGATCGGATACAGCGTTATCGTTATTTTTACAAAAGCTATTCTTCAAGGAGTGGGTTGCGTCCTTATCAATGACGTAAGTTTTCTTTCAATAATGTCATTATTCATATATAAAGTTTGATTTTTACACACTTAATGTTTCTTAAAATCAAATAAAAGATTTTGTCCATTTTAGATTTTACTTGAAATTCTATAAAAATATAAAATCCAAATTTCAAAAAATTTAAAATAAAACACTGAACACATTAGAACTATAAAAAAAATAATGGATATAAAAATGTTTAATTTGTTTTAACTCCAGCTCGAAAAGTCAGCTTGTGAGCTAGTGCAATTACTGGGTATCGCATGCCTAAAAAAATTCAAGAGTTCAATCCAGTCAACAGACGCTGATTCCAAGTGCTATGTCACTAGAGAAGACATCGGCATGGTCTGGGATGGATTGTGCTTTGCTTTCCTTTTGATACAGAAACGACTCTTCAAGAGTTACTACTTCTTCCATGTAATAGACGAAACGAAAGCCATGAGCATTCTAGCATCTCGCGGCGCGGAACTGCTCGAAGATCTACATCAGAAGCGTATAGAAATTCAAGAGAATAAGGAGAAGAAAATTTTAGAAAACTTGAAATTCAAGATGGACAAAATTAAGGCCAATCAGCAAAGAATACAGAGACCATCTTACAGAGAACCCGAGAGTCACAAAATCGGTAAGAAAACATTTTCTTTAATGTATTTATAATTTTATATAATAATTAAAAGAACATCTTTTCTTCGAAGCGACCCTGAACAAAACTTAAATTTTATCATTTAATAAGCGATCATAAGGTTTTCAACTAAATCATAAAATACTTTCAGTTAGGTATCTACTGACTATCACTTTCTTTAAAAAGTTCTGAGTTGCGTTCTTATAATTACTGAATATTTTTACAAGCTGTTCTTGATAATTTCTCTTTTCGATGTCTCTGTTATTCCATTATTTTATTGTCACTTATTATGCGCGCCCAATATATAACGCCCAATATATCTTTAATGCGTCGAAAAAAGAGAGGCAGGCACCGCTGGCTAGATCCTCCAGCGTGAGCTCTTGCGTGTCCTCGGGTCACACGCCCCCGCAAGGATATCAAACTCCTCTGGATGAAGATAACGACGAACCACCCCCGCTGACGCCACGGACAGCGTCCTTATTACAGGCGCCTACACCGAATTCTGCCGTCATGACGGTCAGTCTCGAGGGCTACCTCGAGCCGACCCGTATCTCGTTCGGTTCACCTCCTAGTAGCGAGCTCAATCCTCGAGGACCATCGCCAGACGAATCGTTCCCGGTGTTCTCGCCTCCACCATACGATCGAGGCCCGGCCGATCGATCGCTAATGTCTTCTATCAGGCATCGCCGTCAATCCAGTTTACCAATTAGACCAACGTGGATGAACAGTGATCCGCGCCAGTCAATTATCTCGACGGCCTCCCGTTCTCCGCATTCGCATCACACGTGTAAATCACTCATCGACAGCAATGTCCGCAACGCCAGTGTGCTACAGTGACCTGTACATACGCTTTTTTACGTCTGCACATTTAGATCTTCCGCGAAACACGTCTCTGATGTTCATCTTGTCTTATTAGAAGCAGTTTCTTTTTTCACAATGAAACATATTGTATGATAACATGTATTGAACTAAGAATTAGCTTAAGGTATTCTTGTATATAAATGCTTATTTGCAGGTTTGCTTATCAATGTATACTTCTATGAAGACGGAGCTACATAATACTTCATATGTTCCTGTTTTCTTTTATTTCATTGCAAATCTCAAAATATTGTTATTTCTCTATGTTACTTTTTTTCTCTTTCTGCAATAACTTCATTATCTTTTGTTTACTTTATCATCATTAATTATATCTATATTTGTTATTACGCTAATGAAAAAAATTTTCACATTTGTTAAAACTTTTCATATTTTTAATATATAAAAATTTCTGAAGAATACTTTAAACTTCTCAAGATTCTATAATATTTTTCCGAAATTATAGAATGAGAAATCTTAAAATATTTCAGAATTTACACATATATATAAAAAAATTTTTTTAATATAAACTTTTTCAGCACATCTGAAGAATATTCCAATTTGTGCGAAAAATCTGGAAAATTTTCTAAAAAGTTATAAAGTTATTACAGAAATTCTAAAAAATTCTAAAATGTTTTCAATTTATAGCATTTACAGGCATGATCGAATAAGTTTTATTTTTAATTAGTCGTGTTTTTACATATTTCTTCCTATTATTATATTTACTATTTTTATATTTACCGATAGATTATTCGCAATCCAATTACTCAGCAACCCAGTAAACAATAAAATGGATTCTATTTTGAGTTAAATGTCTGATGTAATATGTAGTATGACACATTGTAATATATCATATGCTCTACATATGATGAATGTAACTGTTTTTTTCAGTTTCTATATGTTTATTTTTTTATTTTGTGTGTCTTTCTATTAGATGAACTCTATCCAGGAACACGGCCATTGTACAAAATTCGTCCGCCGCGGACCAATAGAGAGGGTAAATGTACATTTTTTATAGCTGAGCATTATCCCAATAACCGATATCCTCGTCGCAGAATACGACTGTATTCCACAGTTTCATTTGTATATAAAATGTACAGTCTAACATATAGTTCAAAGTAGCTAATGTATCAATAAATTATGTAGTTGATCTATCGGCATCTTTATATATATTTGCACATTCGTGTTTAATAGAAATGATTATATTTTGATGTAATCATAAAAAGTTATAATGTTATATTCACGAATTGTGCTCGAATGTCCTTGCACCCCTTTCTAATTATATTGTCGTCATCTATGCATGGCTTCTGCTTACGTAAAAGTAATGATCTATTAATAATCGTTAATCCTTTTTACAATTAGCAATCAGATCGGGCGACTACTATATGTTTGATGATCTGGATGATGACGACGTCACTGATCTTATTCCTGACAACGAAGTTGAAAAGAAGGAAAAAGAACTTCGCCGTGAGCAAGAGAAACGTGGAAGGAGAATGACTGTTTCGGAGGTAAGTAAAAAAGAATAATATATCCATCATATTATAACTGCTTTGTTTTTTCAAGGATTTCGGTATGAACTTGAGTGACTATGTTGTGAAATGTTGATTCAAACTAGAATTTTTTTCTAAGATTCACTAATCCCTCAACTAAGACATTATGGTTCATCGAAATTTATTTCAAAACATTTCAAATGTCATCAAATTTAATCCCAACAATTTATATTTGCTGTATCAAAATTCGTTATTTATTGTATATTTGTAAAAAAAATTATATAAACATTATGTGTGTATATATATAAATATATGTATATATACATACCGTGATTTTATATTAATTGAAAATAATAGTATAATAATAATCTAAGATAGAAATTTTCCCGAAAAAGTATTTCGAGTGGACCGATAAAAAATCGAATGACCTCTTCGTGTGACGAATGCAACCAAAATCTCTTCTCGTATGTCATCATTGCCCATGTCTTTCTTTCGCTCTAAATCTACGCATTGTCAGCCCTCTTTTTTCTCTTTCTCTCTCCTCTTCGAGGAGGGATCACGCAATACGTCCGGGCCGACAACAATGGCAGCAAAATCTATCGACGGAACTGACGTGTAAGTCTCCTTACAGTTCATGAACACGGTGATTAAGACAGACATTGAGATCGCGACGCATGTCGCCATGTACGGAGGAACAGAAAAGGACGCCCTGAGACTCCGGCGTAGAAGCGTACCTTTAACACGGAAGAAATCATCCATGTCCTATTTGAGCGCTCGCTCCGAGACCGACACTGCTATGGCCACTGATGTGAGACATCCCGATTCCCTTTAAAAGGCTGCATGATCGCTGCAGGCATTCGTCTGCCTATAACTGTATCACTTTTCACCCTTGTATATAATACCTTCTTTAAAGCCGAATTGCTGAGCAGAAGGCAGATCTCAACGTTGGTGTAATATGCGGTTGACTCTTTTTTATGGGAAATCTAATTCCACATCTTGTGCATAAACACACGTAACACATATAATAGTGAAGTCACAGTTGGCTTTCAAAAGTTTAATTTAATTTTACCTCTATAAACTTTGAAATATATTTTTGTTTCTTTTTATTAAATTCCTGTTTAGGAAAAATCAACTGCAGATTGCCTCCTAAAATTCGGTTGTTGGCTATTGCTTTCTTTGAAGCGTTTTTGTACCAATTTACTTTTGTGCTAGTGTATTTTTTTTGTACTTATTGTATTACTGCTTTTTCATTCGTCCACGCGTTAAAGCAGTCTGTTCTACTTTCTGTGCATCTCAATTTTATTCTACAATGAGTATTATCTTTCACAAATTACGTTAACTTGCTGTATGATTTAATTATTTAATTCTAACATTTCTATTATTTTTTTTAATATTAATTTCTCTTCGCAGAATGCAGTTAATAAGACAATTAATTCAATTTAATTCATATTTTAACAAAAATTTTTTGTTATATTTTTACTTATACTTATTGTTTCTTCTTACATGAGTTAACATAATAACATTACAAAACAGTCACAGCAGCAAGTTCTATAACAGTGGCAAGTGGATTACTCATTTACCTTTGTGCAATGCTTCTAGTGCTCGATGATATATCTTCTTCTCTCATAAACTCTCAGCTTCGTAGAAGCAGTATTGGAAACAAACTTTTGCTATCGTTTTTATCGTCTTTACATCGTTTAATATTGTACATATTTTTAATTAATTTATATATGTTTTAATCGCAGAACAGTGACAAGGTATTTTGTTATTACATATATATGTATATTTTATATGAAGACATATTTCGTATTTTTTACATGTTGTGTCCTTGTAATTACATGCTTATTGTACGCTTGTTGTACAGTAAGAGTTTCAACAAATTTGAAATTAAACAATATAATTAATTTTGTAGTAAAAACCTATCGCTGTTATAGATAATTATTTAAGTTCAAAATTATAAGATTTTTGTAATGAGATTATTATTAGATAAATTAATAAATAAAAATTTATTCTTAAAATTTGCTTTACTATGTTCGAGATTTTTATAGATAATAATTATTCAATGCACTGTATAATATATATACTTGATACTCACTTGTGTATTTTTCTCAGCAAATTTGTTTGATTTCAAGCACATGGTCATGGTTTAAACACTAATCAATATTTTTCCAATATATAAAACTTATTGTTAATTAAATTAATCAGGGACCCGATCGGACGAGTCTCACTTCAGTAGAAATGGAAACGGAAGAGAAAGATCCTACTGACTTGGTTAAAACACCATCGGACACAGAGGACGAGAAAATGGAAGATGAGCAGAGTGACGAAAAGGACGAAAAAAAGAAAAAAGTCTCGTTCTTCACATACCTCAAATTTATCTTGGTGATGATTAACAGCACTCTTATTTCTATGACGAGATACCTAAACAAGTTCTCCAAGGATTACAGACTTATTCGCAAGATTTTAGCGAAAGAAAAGAAGATCCTAAAAGTACGAATTAGTATTTTAAGAAACATTAATTTAAAAATACAAATGATTTATAAATCATTATTTTAAAAACTTAAAAGTAATTTACAAAGTACAGTATGATAATATGTTTTGGTAATATTGACAATTATTATATATTTAGGAGAAGCCAGATTTCAGAATGGGAATGCGATTAGGAATTAATCAAATGTGGCAGCCTCTGATGCAGGAACGGTAAGTTTGCTCCCTAAATTCTAACACAGTTGTAATAGTAAAATGCATTATTTGTTAACAAAATTGAGGGACTGTATATTCATTACTATTAACAAAAAATTGATTACTTTCGCGCTCTCTCTTTTAAGGAAAATTGCTCATTATTTAGTTATAAAATTTTGCTTTCATAGGACAGTTGATTAATTTTTCGTGCTATTCCGGCAAATGTTAGCTTGTAAATAGTAGTTGCATAAATTATTTATATTTTGTATTGCTGTATTATTTTTGTATATATGTTTGTTTAAACAAACATACATAATTAGTTTACTTTATATTGTTTATCTCTTGTAAATACATTTTGCGAGATATAATATTTTCACTCAGTTCTTTTTACATTTATATACGTATTTTAAATACTTTACCGCATATGTAACATATTTATAAACTACATAATTTTTTAATAATTTGATATATTTTATTTATTTTTATGGGGCTACAAAACAATAAACCGTTGATTATTTTAAAAACTGCGGTAAAGAGTTATATTTTTGTTATTCAATGTTATACTTAAAAATTAATTGGCATCAGGAGCACTTGTAACTCATGCTTCTGTGACGATTAAATAAAAAATTTTTAAGAAGTTTAAAACACATTTTTTAAAGAATGTGTGTAAGTATAAACGGTTTTAACGATTTTCAAAATAAAATGATTTACGTAGATGCTAGTAGTAAATGTGCTCGCTGCTAACAGATTAGCTACAAACGGCAATGTGGAGGAGCAGTATGATCCTGGAGAAGGTCCGAGCCAACTACAACAGCAAGATAAAAGGCAAGGGCTTTTATTCTGTGTAAAATGCTTTAATAAATGTATTGCGTGTCTAGTTTAGTGTGTATGTGTGTGTGTGTGTGTGTGTGTGTGTGTGTGTGTGTGTGTGTGTGTGTAGCTAAAGCGATTCTTACACACTCATTATACCAAACTAATATCCTATTTAGATTTATAATAATTATTTAAATTGTAACTAAATTTGTGGAAATTTTAGCTAACATTTTATCAATTAAAATCAGGGTATCCTTTGAAATGACGGTGTATGCAATGTCCCTACATTCGTGATATACTAAAAGAGAAAGAGACAACAAACTTTCAAACTATAGTTAGATTTCTTGATGTAAAAGTCTAATGTAATATATCCCTTTTGTTTTTTTTTTATAATATGTTTTAATATATATTTTCTCCCCAAATTTAGCATCATTATCTTCTCCGTGTTTGGCAGAATTTATGATATAGCGTATGATCTTGATTAGAATTCTATGTCCTCGTAACATATTTGTACGAAATAAACGTAGAAAGAGCGTCGTGTTGTTTGTGTCAGGAAGAGGAGCTCGCTGGCAGTGCCGCACATCCGAATTCTGGCGCCGAGTTTGGAGCGAGGATTGGACATGTCCTCCTCCAGGTATCGAAAGTGTGTCGTGAAATCCAGGCATCTCAATGTGCTCGGCCTTTCCATAAATGCACTATTCGCACGCTTCTCCTCGCATGCGACACGTCGGTTAAGATCCTTTCGTATTTAATTGCCTACCACTTCTATTTTGCGTAACATATTTCGTGGCAAAAAGGATCGCTTTCCGAAGAGAGCAATGACTAAAAAAATTGATTTGTGACGAGCAGCTTGCTGTGTTTCTTTGATTATTGTGTACAGTAAACGACGGAAATAAACGACGTCCACTGCGGCGAACACATTAATGTTGTCGAATGTTTTCAACTCCATTTTCAGGTGTTTAGATTTCACGGTTTCTGAACTGGGCTTTAAATGTGCTTTCGATATCGATTTCTCTGAGAAGAAAGATGCATCTGTATTTTTTATACATATATGTTTAAATTTAATTCAAATTTTTGTTTATTTTTACGTATACAAGATACAAAAATTATTTTTCTAAAATAATTTTTATAAGCTTTTCTTTGTTTAAGTCACAATTTTGTATATTTATACTTATTTTTATTTCTTATATACTAAAAGTTTCTAAATTTTAAATAATTTTTTTTACGTACATATAACAGATTATCTTTCTTCTACATAAATTTGTGTTGTATAATTTATTTAGACTGTAATTAACTTAAAATTTTTTTTGTATGCAGCACACTTTTCTCGCGAGCTTTGCCAGTCCAGCAAGACGAAGAAACTACGGAACTCTCAGAAGTGGATCAACCGCCCATCGTACAGTTTGCAGCATCTATCTGGTTCGGAATTTTGGCGCATTCTAGTTTACTTTGTTACTTTATGGTGTTTCTTCATCAAATTAAGAATGCGTCTGTACTGTCGACACCATTACCGCTCATGGTATTTTTATGGGGTTCTTTGACGATACCGCGACCCTCCAAAACTTTTTGGGTAACATTGATCGCATATACCGAGGTGAGAAACATATTTCATAATTTGTACCTAAATATATTATACAGAATCCCGATGTAAAGATAACAATTTTTAGGTCATTGTCATAATAAAATGTATTTTTCAATTGGAAGTAATTCCCTGGAATGAAAAGGTCCCAATAAACCATCCATTCTATGAGCCAAGGATTATTGGTGTTCTAAAAGACCCCAATTACGCTCTATGGGATTTATTATTACTTCTCATGTTGTTCTTCCACAGGTACACACATAAATAAAAAGAGATATAGTAATGAAAATATCTAGAGGAGTATCTCACAAAAAATAATATTCTATATGATTGAAATTTATAGATTTATGTTAAAATCCATGGGTCAATGGACAGCTGCATCTTTAAAATCACGGAAAGTTATTTCTTCTCAGTTAGCTACAGTGCCATCGAAGCAACAACCTTTAGATAAGCAACAAGAAAAAAAAGACAAAGAGCAAGAAAGCCAAGAGCAAGAAGGCAAAGAGCAAAAAAGCAAAGAGCAAGAAGACAAAGAACAAGAAAGCAAAGAGCAAGAAAGCAAAGAGCAAGAAAGCAAAGAGCAAGAAGGCAAAGAGCAAGAAGACGGCATACAGGAAGAAAGCGAGTAAGTTAGAATCTTCATTTTTAAAAATGTTTAAAATTCTTTTGACATCAATAAATATGTAGCACATTTATTTTTTAATATGCTGCAGTTCTCATATAAAGGAAAAAGAACCTGAAAAACAGTCTTTGAGTGCCTTGCAAGTGAGTGCAAACTTTGATGTAGCAGGTAACACAGATCTATTCGCAGATGACAACAAGAAGCTAATAGCTGCAGAAGAAGAAGAGCATCCAGAAAGTAAATCGCTTACTAAAACAATGAATACGGCGTAAGTAGCTATATATTTTATTCAAACAACCAAATCAAAGCAAGGCTAATGAGAGTACAGCATAGAATTGATGCGTAACTTAATTGAGTTATTAATAATTACAATTTATTCTACATACATGTAATTAATCACAAATTGAACGTTTTCCGACTCACTTTGGTCATCCTCAGCATTGCAAATTCATTATATATATATTAATTTTAAAGAAAGATTTTTATGTTTACTTCTAATATTTTACGTGTAATAAATGAAAAGAGAAATAAAATATTTTTTAAAAGTATTTTAAATATATTCTTAGATTATTTTTTCTTTTGTTAAAACTAATTATATTTTCAAATTTTGCAGAGTAATTAAACACACTGCACCAATGAAAGACTTCTTTATGAAAATTATCGATCCTACTGGTAAAGAGAAAACAAATGTTTACGCCTATATGTTTCTCTGTGACTTCTTTAACTTTTTGCTGCTTATTTTCGGATTTTCCGCATTTGGAGTAAGTACATAGAGGAGGGAGGCTTTACAAAATTATTGATATTTATATGTATAAATATTTATATAAATATTAATATTTATTATTGTTTACATAAATGACCAAATTAATTGTATTTTCTAATTTCAGACTCAACAAGGCGATGGCGGAGTAACGGCTTATTTTCAGGAAAATCGAGTTCCTATGCCTTTCCTGTTAATGTTATTATTACAATTTGCTCTAATTGTTATCGATAGAGCTCTTTTCCTCAGAAAATCTATTTTAGGAAAGTTAATTTTCCAATACTGCTTAGTATTCGGGATTCATCTATGGATGTTCTTTATTTTACCGAGCGCGACGGAAAGGTAAAATTATATTGCTTTTCTTTTTTATCACTATATTATTATGTATAACATATTTATAATTACAGACAATTCAACGAAAATCTTCCGCCACAAATCTGGTACATGGTAAAATGCTTCTATCTTTTGTTAGCGGCTTATCAATTGCGACAAGGATATCCGACTCGAATATTGGGCAATTTTTTGTGCAAGAAGTATAGTATTGTAAATTATGTCCTATTTAAAGGGTTAGTAAAATGCTTATCAAATATTTCTATTATTTCGATTATATTTATCTAAGAAGTTTCTTCGCAGATTTATGTTGGTACCGTTTCTCTTTGAACTTCGAGCAGTAATGGATTGGATTTGGACTGATACGTCCATGACTATAATGGACTGGTTTAAGATGGAAGACATCTTTGTTAGTATTTATCAAATCAAAGTAAGTTTTATAAGAAATATATTTAAATCTAGTCTTGACATAAACACTATTTTTCCATTCATCTTTATGCAAACATTTTCATTTAAAGTTGTGATAAAAAATTGTAATATATTATTGTATAAAATTTTAGTGCATGCGAGGAGTTGAATCAGACTACCCTCAACCACGAGGAGAAAAGAAGAAACAAATGAGCAAGTACTTAGTAGGCGGGAGTGTACTTTTGTTCATAATTGCTTTAATCTGGTTCCCATTACTTCTATTTGCCCTTGGTAGTACTGTCGGACAGTCGAACTTGCCTTATGATGTGTCCATGAAAATACGAATTGGTCCATACGAACCTATCTATTCCATATCGGCACAGGGCAGTTCTATCACCGCTTATACGAAAGAACAGTACAAACGTCTTTATACAGATGATTTATACTCGAAAAAGAGATCAGCTGTAACCTTTTTCGAAAATTACGTCCATTCTGACGTGGCTGCAGTAAAATTCCCGACTTCCTCGGGAATACTTTGGCATATTTCTCCACCTGATAAAGAAAGGTTTGACCTTTATATAAAAAAAAAGATTATTGTCTTTAATAATTAACTTAAAATAAAAAATATATATACTTAATAAGATTCAATTATTTGATAAAAAAAATTAATAGAAAAGCATTATAGATACTATTCTTCTAAAAAAGAATTAATCTTAGATAAAAAGAATATTAATAGCTTCTTGTTATAGAAACATTTTCATTAAAAAAAAATTGTTATTGTTTTTCTTTTCAGATTGAAAAATGAATTGGTTTCTAATGACACGGAAGTAATTGTACATGTGGAATGGACAGTTTCAAGGAAAACAGATGCTAAAGATACCAGTGGAGTCACTTCGACGGTTCAACCTATAAGTTTACTACCGTACGTAAACGGAAAATTAAATCCTGCAAGACAAACATTAGTGGACATGTTAAGCGAGGATACCGATGCAACAAATGCGACAATAGAATTACAAAACGCCTTTCCCAAATTCCTCAAAGTCACTGCTAGAACCGTCAGTCCCGTTCGACAATTAATGGAAGGACGTGAGTACAACTGAACGCTATTGAAACAATGTTGAGAAGGACATAAGAACATTATCTATAATATGTTTCTAGCAAAAGAGTCTTTATTTGAAGGCTACAAGGACAGTCACTTTTACAGAAACCTGAGTATACAATTATCAACGAACAAAACATGTTGTGATAATAAGCAGTGGTGGGTGGTTAGGGAAGTATGCACGGACCCTCCGTACGAATTCTTGAAAAACATACCATTAAATGATTGCAACTACATAATGATGTTCCTATTTAATGACAAGACTTTCCCCGAGGGCTTAAGTTTCATCAGCGGATTTGGGTAAATTTAATAATAAAATTTGGTTTATGTCTTCATATATAGATGTTCTTATAGTTAAGTCTTACAAAGAATAATGATTTTATGGAATTGTTATTATTATCCATTGATTGAAAATCACATAACTATGAACAGGATCCTAGGATTGTATACCACAGCGGTGATAGTCATAAGTCAAATGATGAGGAAATTTGTCAGCGATGTGGCACCTAAGATCATGTTCGACGATTTACCCTATGTCGACAGAATTCTTCGACTTTGCTTGGATATCTATTTGGTCCGCGAAAGCGGCGATTTATGTCTTGAAGAAGACTTGTTTGCCAAATTGATCTTCCTCTACAGATCACCGGAAACATTAATCAGGTTAGATCTTGCGCTATTTTTAGATTATAAATATTAGACATTAAAATCCTACAATTTTAATTATATAAAAGTATGATTGGGCTATGATGCATGATAAAGACTCTGATACAGAAACTTTACTGCAGATTAATATTAATTACAGCCAGTATTAATGAACGACAGTTAATTATAAATGACTGACAATCGATTAAAACGTGATTTTATTTTCAGTTATAGCCGCTTGCCAGTTTGAATTGTTTGACTGCATTATTCTCATATTCATATGAATTCATACAAATGAGACATATGCACATACATATAATACACACACATTCAATGATGCATAGACTTAAAGCAACGGACATAAACTGACAAAATCAATATACACATGAAACAATAAACATGAAGAGAAATTTTATTTTTCCACAAATACGATTGTAAAAAATCGTTTTATTAGGTGGACGAGACCGCCCGAAGAAGGAGAACAAACTGATAACGAAGAAGAGGAATTACTAGATGAAGAAAGAAGACGAGCTGAATCGTCGTCTCGTCGTGACTGAAAGTCTGAGGAATAACAAACGTTTTTAAGTAAATAATGTTTTATATGCGCGTTACTGCAGAAAATCTGGAACGTAATTCTTCAAATTAGTTTCTTCTTCTTGGCTAGATAAGATAATATTTATAGTGAAAATCGTTCTAAAAATCACTTTAAAATCATTAGAAAATACGGATAGACATCCAATTCAAATTTAAATAGAATGGAAGAAATAGAATGTTCCAAACTTGAAGGATACTTTTGAATTTACACGATGATGAACTTGCGTCGTTTATAATATGCTTCTTTTTTGAATATTGATTCATGGCTATTCTTTGTTTTAAAATATCGTTTTTCGAAAAAACTTCAAAAAAGCTCAATTAATAGATTTTGCTGAAAAATCAACTGCCCCATCAAAATTTCGCGATGCAAACATTTTTATCAAATATTTTAAGAACATATAGAGGGACATATGTTCATTTTGTAATATAACTTAGTAATTTGTTTCACTAATGTAAAAGAAGTTTGCAAATACTAATATCATGCATACGTTTTCAAATTAAAAAGGTTTTTGATTTGTAGAGAATTCAAAAATTTAGTAAAAGTCTATTTTTATCATAAACATTTTAATAAAGTAACTATTACTATATTCACAGAATTATATTGTATATATAATATATACAATATACAAATTACATTTATATTATATATTACAATTATTTCATATGTATAAGTAATTATATATTGTATAAATGAAAAAAAAAAAATCATTGAAACAGGTACAAAATGACAGAAGTAGCTCGATATTTGTAATCAATCTGTCATCATATTTATAAAATTCTGTTATATTTATGCTGATATAATTTGTAACAAAATTTGTAGCAAATATATTTTGCAAAATTTATTTTCGTTAAATTTGCAAACTATTTGTATTTATTAGCTACAAATTTTGTTAAAGTCATTTAATTAATCCAATTAAGAATGCAATATCCAAATAAAACTTTTTGCAAAAAGTATTTGCAAAACGTTAACGCATCGTGAATTTTTGAAAATAAATTTATTTATCAATGGAAAATGTAATTATATTAAAATGCTTTTATTGTTAAAGTTTGTGTGCTTAGTGTGTAGGTTTCTAGATTGTGCATTTAGAACTTAAATATAAAATTAAATTATTTATAAGACATTGATCGTAAATTGATTGACATAGTTTCTCAATCTTTTTTATACGTTTTTTTAGTTGCAAATGCGTACAGCCTTGCAATTTGGCTAATTTGCCAAAGATATCCAAACTATAAGTATTTAATGAGAAATGTATCGCAAAAAGAGAATGTTTATATTGTATATAAATAAATATGTGTACATGTGAAAATATAGCAGCTCATTGATCTTTCAAAACACTTTATGATCTCATATTTTCAAATATATGTACATATATCCTTTCCCAAAAATACCTTTTAAAGCCTTGAGAACTTTAGGTATTTGATGCATCAGATATTTATTTTTTTTTATAAATTATTAAACTTATCGTATTAAGTGAAAAATGTTCAATAGTCCAGTGAGAATAAAATTGTATTCAACTTCAATATAAGGGATTATGGAACTTGAGACTTTATAAAAACAAATTTCTTAAATAAATGCAATTTGATTTATTAATTACTACAAAAATTTTAGTATAGGAAAAAATCTTAAAGTAGTACGCATATCTAAGAATTAGTATTTAACATTTTAGTAAAAAAATAAATTATTTTAGCGATATGTATAAAATGTCATCAATATTATACTTCAATAAGTCAAGGCACTTACATTACTATATGTATTAATACTTAAATGATCTCTATTATTGTTATTATTATATTGGCATAACATTAAATAAAAGTAAATGCGAATAGTTTAGTAAGTGTTTAGTAATCTCTTTTGGCACTTTCAGCAAAAAAATTTTTTTTTTAAATCTTGCAATATATAACGCGTTTCGTAAAATGTCAAATAACTAAAATACATTGTGGACGTCCTAATTAGCACTTTGTGCAAAAAGATAAAAAAATATTTCGCGGTCCAATATTTATCGCAATCGTTTGATATCATGTCTGAGTTAGCTCGTTACATTTCAATTTCAAGTTCATATTTTCTTGTTTTAAAAATTCAAGCTCTTCTAATTTATTCTGTAGAGTCTCGTTTTGCAAACGCAAAGCTATCAACTCCTGTTGCAAGAATTCATTCTCGTCAATTAGTGTTTTCATTCTAGCGGAATATTGACTGGGATGCATTTCTTTAATGAGATCATCCGTCTGGTTCAGAAGATTTTTTATCAAGGTAGCTTGAGAAGTTATATGTAGTTCCTGCATAGCACGTAGAATCTTGGTACTCTCTTGCTTGGTATATGTACTAATCAGTTCTTTTATAGCAGTGAGTAAAACAACTGGATCTTGATCTTGTATCTTAAAACCTGATTTTCTCGATTTATCAGTCAACTTTTCCTTCTCTTTCGTCGGGTTTTGAGGACCAGCCTCTTTGAAAGAATTTGAGGGACGACTATTTTCCTTACTAGAAGCATCAGAGGAATTATTATTAGCAGAATCAAGGGATGTTTTCCGTTTCTCCTTAGTATTTAGAGAATGAGTGGTTTCTTTAAGAGATCCTGAACGTCGTTTACAATCTTTGCTTTCAGGCACTTTAGGGTACTTTGTCTCATGAAGTTTCATTTTGTGTTCTCCGCTGACACTCTGCTGATTATTGCTGCCCATTTTTGCTTTTATATCTACAGGCTTTCCTTTAATGTCTGTAATCTTCTCCGGTTTCTCTAATACTTTGACATTCGTAAAATGTTTCTTCGCATTTTGATCATATTGACTCTTGGAATGTTTCAAAGAAGACTCTTTATTACTAATAATCTTTATATCAGGTGTACTTGGAATTGTTATTGTGAAAGGTTCCTTCTGTCGCATAACATTATTTCTCTCACCTTGCTCTGAGAAATGAAGTAATGGAGATGAGGTAGCATGTCTGGTGGTTATATGGCAATCCAATTGCTGAGGTGTTTTCTGAGATGTCTTCTTCAAGTCTGTTGGTATTAATTCTAAATCTTCCAAGAAAGAATCATTCATCTTGAATATCCGTATGTAGACGTGTAAATGTATGGCTTAATGTCTACAATAAACATATCACAGCAACTGAAAGAAAAAAATATAAAATATAATAAAATGTTTGACATTTGACACGTAACAATAAACATTAAACAATAAGTTTAACATTTAACAATACATAAAGTCTCTTTGAACAGTTTAACACAACCAAAATATTCTCTACAACTATTATATTATGATAAAATATGACAATAAAGTAACGTTACAATTTGATAAAACGTCTATAAATTTACGACGCACAATAGCAGCTAGTCAACTACAACCGGAATTAAATATAGTAAACGCTAACCTTGTCGCAATCGCCGACGCAACTCAAATGCGAGAGAAAATCTTTCGGTTACGGTTAGGTGAATCAGCTGATCATACAATGAACGCCGCACCCATGAACGCCGTAACCATAAGCGGGAAGCACAGGGTGCATTCGTTCATGGAATGGTTAGCGCAGCCACTGCTCTTCGATGGTTTTTGGAATGTAGACTTGCTTATCGAGCGGCAAACGTAATTGGTTGATCCACAGGTAAGAACCAATTACGTTCCAAAAACCATCGAAAAGCAGTGGCTGCGCTAACCATAGAGACCTATATAATTATTATAGGGTCTCTAGTTAACCACTGAATAAACGAATTATGTTCTACAGGAAGTAGGATAAGGAGACTGAACTTTATGCTCAGAGAGTATTATTTGAATAAATATTTATTAAAATTTAGAGATTTTTTATTGTACACAAGAAAAGAGATATATTCAAATAAGTAAATGAAAAGACTTAATAATAAATAAAACCTAAATAAAAACTGGAAATATATATCAGTGTTAAATGTTGATCAAATGATGACAATAATTATGATTAATCCTTCCATTATAATCACTGAGCGGCTGAGAAGCAGTTGAATATAATTGGTTCTTAACTTTAGATCCAACCAATCACATTAAATTGCTACTTAATTATTATTAGTCGCTTAGTGAGTAATCGTAGTAGTATCGAATTAATTTGTATGACTTTTTAATCGTACGTTATGATATTGAAGATAAAACAGATCATAGAAAATAACAAATTAATGTAAACTGCCTTAAAACTTATAATGATCATAGAAAATGTTAAGAGTACCTCCACCACCTCTGATTAGGTTCTTAATATACGGTTAAAATAACAACAATTGAATTTTATCTTCCATTATATTCGAATGGATTACAAAGGTCAGTACTCATAGAATTTTCATTTCACGATTTGTTAAACGGCAAAACGTATAATCACGTATTATAACCTCACATTTATCGTATTAGCACACTATTGAGAAAAAGAAAATTGGGATAGCAATTCGCCGAGACAACCAGCCGCAGTTAGACGCATTTGTTGAAATCAGTACTCAGTAATCTCAGTACAGCAAGACAGTGTCAGTTGTGACTTCTAGCCAGCAAGATGAACAATATTGCAATAATTTTGAGCGCGCTGTTTCTCGTGTTGCCGCACGAAAGTACGAGTGGATTTTTGAATGTATATCCACAATTGAAGCAGTTTAAACTCACCGAGGATGCTGGCACTCCGCTTTTCCTGACTCCTTTGATAGAAAATGGGAAGATCGACGAGGCGCGAACAAAGTCTGTCGTCCAGCACAAAGAGATGGGCGATATTAGCAGTTACTCAGGTTATTTCACAGTTAACAAAGAGTACAATTCCAATCTCTTCTTCTGGTTCTTTCCAGCCATGGTAAGTAATAATTAACAATTTTGGCGCATATCCAAGTATAACCTATATAGACACTCTGTCGAAAACAGATTTTTCAAAGTGTCTGCTAAATTCGTGAGAAAGATTATAAATTTTATTTTTACTCATGTTTGAAAGATTCTGCTCGTTTTCTATTATTCTGTTGTTGCATCATGTCACTAGATTCTTTCGTCAAAACATCAACTTAATGTGGGCATATTTGATACCAATTTTTGGTATATTTACTTGCACATATTGTTGATAATTTATTTATTTTTTTATAATGATACATTTTATGACTTTAAAACATACTCTATAAACATTTATAATCTACGTTTCTTAAGGCATTTAAAAGAATATGGATTATTTTGATGAAGACATTGCATATTGGGCTTGTACATTACTCTATTACAAATTAAGTTTGTTTGCAATTAAGATTACAATTATTAAACAACTCTTATTTTTATATACAAATTTTAATATTTTTATAATTTTTTTAAGCATATTTTTTACAAGAATTTATGATATAATTCTGGAGACATTTAAAATTATATGAATTATTTTCATGAAGATATTATACATTAGCTTGTATATTACTCTATTACAAATTAAGTTTGTACTTTAGAGTATATAAAATTACTAAACAAACGTTATTTGTGTGCCACAGCACAATCCAAAGACTGCACCAGTAGTATTATGGCTGCAAGGGGGTCCAGGGGCAACTTCAATGTTTGGTCTTTTTATGGAAAATGGTCCATTTATAATAACTGCTAATAAAACTCTAACAATGCGAAAATATTCATGGAATATAGCACATAATGTGATATATATTGATAATCCAGTTGGTACTGGCTACAGCTTTACTGAGAATGAAAAAGGATATGCCACAAATGAAACACAAGTGGGAAGGGAAATTCATACAGCTTTGGTACAATTTTTCCTGTTATTCCCAGAGTTACAAAATAATGATTTCTTTGTCACTGGTGAATCATATGCTGGGAAATATGTGCCAGCAGTGTCTCATGCCATTAAAGATTATAATATCAAAGCAAAGACAAAAATTAACTTAAAAGGCCTAGCAATTGGTAATGGACTGTGTGATCCAGAGAACCAATTGTTATACAGCGATTATTTGTACCAACTTGGGCTGATAGATGAAAATGGAAAAACTCAATTTCAAGTGTACGAAAAGAAAGGCCGTGAATTTATTAAACAGAAGAATTATCTCGAGGCATTTAAAATTTTTGATACACTTCTTAATGGTGACTTAAACCGCACACCATCTCTATTTCACAACCTAACTGGTTTTGATAATTATTACAACTATTTGTTTGTGAAAGATGGCAATGATTCCGATTGGATGTCGGAATTGATTCAAAGAGCCGACGTTAGGCGCGCTATACATGTGGGCAATAATTCTTTTCATGTTGAAACTACAACTGTTGAGGAACATTTGAAAGAAGACGTCATGCAATCCGTAGTGTTTTTCTTGACGGACCTTCTACAACATTATAGAGTGCTTATCTACAATGGACAATTGGACATTATCGTGGCATATCCACTTACGGAAAATTACTTAAAAAATTTGAAGTGGTCCGGAGCAGACAAATATGCGAAAGCACCAAGGAAACTATGGATGGTTGGAAATAAACTGGCAGGCTACACAAAAACTGTTGATAATTTAACGGAAGTTCTCGTACGAAATGCAGGTCATATGGTTCCTTCTGATCAACCTAAGTGGGCATTAGATCTGATCACACGTTTTACATACAATAAAAAGTTTTAAAAACATTTATGAATTATTATACTAAATATATGTGATATTCAGCTTTTTGGAAAAGCTATTTGGATTTTTTATCTTGAAGAATTACTATTAGTGATGTATAGATAAACATTTAATAACGTAAGGCAATGTGCCAACAATACTTAAAAAACTCTGAGGAACAGTCATGACAAATAAACTCAATAATTGTAATGTAATAATTTTGTAATAGAAAAATTAATAAATTTATTAATAAGTAAAAATTATTTATAAATTTTCTTATTAATTTACATTATATAAGCAATTTGAAATATCTAAATAAATACAGAACATTTTTTAAAATTCTTGACATTTTATAAATGCAATCTTTAACTTAACAAAAAAATATTCGGACCTTTAATTTAATTATTATTATTTAAATTATATACATATTTATATATGATAGATAAAAATTTTTTGCTACTATATACATATATATGTACACACCAAAAATATGAGCGTATACAAAAAATGTGGTTGCAAATATGTCATGTATTTGTTATATTAATCTATTTGAATATAAAATGCGAAGGATAAAAAATATATAACTATTAATTTATAATTAATTTAAATTATTTAATAATTATAGAGGAAAGATGGGGGTCATGAGATACAGGAGTGGAGTGGTGAGATACTATAATATTTTATATAATTCACATTAAATTCTAAAAACACCTATTAAGATTACTTCGTTATAGTCCATTTAGACATTGTAGTATGGCTACTAATCATTAGTGTTTATTGTGTCTTTATAAAAGATAAATTCAAATTTTGCAGCGATTTTTACAGGTATATACTCTATGTATTTTAAGAACTATGTTAGATATTAATCATTAATTTTAGTTGCTAGCTTGAAGGCCTTCAATTGACTTCCAAATTATGTAATTAAATTCAATATGTGTCGTAATATTTAATTCAATATGTGTCGTATGAATTTGATATATAAAGTTATATAATGGGAAGAGTCATTAGATGGTTGTGAGCCATTTGCATTACGAACGTAAAACCACTCTTGCAAGTTTACAAATTTCATAGTGCACATTGCATAATGTTTACCAACAGCAAAGAAGTTAATTTAAAAAGTTGTATTTTAAGCCAAAGAAATTATTTAAAAAATCTTTTTTTTTTCCAAATAAAATAGTTCTAAAATCTTGTTTTATGACACTTATTGATGTGCAAAACCTACGAAGGATTATTAATTTGATTTTTTTTATAACTAAAAATGCCTTTTTTAACATTAATTGTTCGTTAATTTCATAACTCCTCTGCTATCTTATAAATGCATCTTTTTTCCCTCTCTTCAGTAATTTGTAAATTATGTTTGTTCTATATACTTGATGAACTTCTACCTATAGAATAATTGATAGAACTTTACGGCTAACCAACTGGTGTTGATAAGAAATGTGTCCCGTTAATATTTGCTGAGTTATTTTTAAACAACAAAATAGTATTCCATTTGTTTCTCATCCCTTTCCTTCCTCTAAACTTATAATTTAAATTATTTATTATATAGTTATTATATTAATGTGTAAAAAATAAGATAAGTAAAGCCTTGTACACTTACAAAATCAGTCGATTAATATATCACGTTGAAAAAATTGTCCACATTTAAATAGTATATTCCTTACATTTTTCATAAATATAAAATTAAGTAATATTATAATATCATATTCTACAATATGATATTTGGCAATATTATTTTACTTTTATACTATTTACTTACAGTTTATTACATTTAATCTAAGTATGGCAACATAAATTGATCTACTATAGAAATATTTTTATGCCAATCAGTATGGGAAATTCCGGGCACTGTAATGAGCTTCAGTTTGCCCTGTTTGTCTAATGTTTTCAAACCGATGACATCATCCTTATAAATAGATCTATCACGCATGTCTATCACAGTGTTATTATTATCATAATATCCGAAATGACTGCTTTGCCATGGAGTAATAACGCCATCATCTGGTCCTCCAATAAGTACCATACGTTTTAACTTGGTTAAACCCATTTTATAATCAGAATTGTTGAAATGGTCGATTTCATTGTTCACAAATGGTAGGAACTTGCTGTACTTATAATACAATTTCTGAAAGGAAAATAAATTTAATATTAGACTAAACAATAACGTACTTAATATGTAAAAAGAATTAAAATTAAGATATAATAGTAACTTGGTGATAAGGATCATTCCAATAATTTCCAATACTGGTGTGTTGTCCAAGTCGTGAATAAAAGAGTTCATAAGCAGTTTCACAAACTAAGTCTGGGAAAATCAAGTGCAGAAAACGTGCTAAAACCAGGATTTTATGATTAGAAAGAAATCTTTACATCCTTGTCTCTTCAAAAATCATAATTTTACATACTTCCATATTGTCCAGCTTGAGGCGAGCTCAAAGAAATAAAATTTCTGACATTATGCATGGGAAATCTTTGCAATATGGCTCTAGCTAATAAGCCACCCTGGCTGTAACCTATTAAATTAATCCCTTCAGGAAATGCAGCACCTATTGAAAGTACATCCATACCTATTTCCTCTACCTGTTGCCACATTGGTTCCAGGCTGCTCCAGCCTGCAAATCTTACAGTGTTATAGATTTGAGTGCCAGGATGCATCTGTGAAGAAACATATCAATTATAGAAATATAGAAAGATTAAATCTTTACTAACTTATACATCATAAATGAATACAAAACTTTATTAACAAAGGATATTGTCTTTTAATGTAAAAGTTTGTGCATATGTTGATAATGTGATGCATGAAATTGCATAAATCACACTTGAAAAATGACAATGGCCACATTATAATAACAAATCGCTCTACTTACAAATGATACAATGGAATATATTACATAATATTGCATTCAATAAAAAGTAATGAAGTAACTTATGTGCAAAAAATGTAACAAAAACAATCTGCAACATACGCAGAAACAATACCATGATATTGCAACATCTGTAACAATAACAATCCTTTTGTTTCACCTACTTCCTGAATTCTGTTGCTAATGAGTTCCATGCTATCGCTTCCAGTGAGTACTCCATGAATAATAACGACAGCATGATATGATTTTGCTTCATTATACAGTAATAAATAAACTAAAAACAGATAAATGTGTATCACAGAATTTCTACTTGTCATAATTTTTTATGATGCTGCACAAAGCTGACCTCTAATAGTGACTGATTCAGTCACAATGTTTTAATGTATTTTCTGCAGCGCTACGGTAAAATGAAGAAATTTGTTCTCAAATGGAGCTGATAACAAAGTGGTCAGTGTTACCGATAAATGATACTGCATTCTTGTTTGCTGAATACAATTTTTTTTTTTGAAGATATTGCTTAAGAGAAATGTTCACATTTTCTTCAAATATCCATAAATTACGAACATATGTATACATTTATTATTTTATTAATTATTATAATTTTATTATTAATTATTACATTATTGCTTTAAATTTTATTTTAAATTAAAGTTGGATTTCAGATTTTAATTATCAAATTATATATATATAATTTGATAATTAAAATTTGAAATCGAATTTTAACCTTCAGCTGACACACTGGGTGTCGTACACCCGAACTTACACAAAAGCTTGGTATTCATAAATCGTTCACTTTTTCTCTTTTGAATATTTGGAATATATTTAACTTCTCGATTTTTGCACTTATTTAATCTTCTTCTTGACCTTTTAGCATGTTACTAAAAATAATTGTTTAAATTCTATACATTACGTATCGAGATATACGCAATTGAAAATGATCGGGTGACGTACATATAATATGGCAAAATATCGAATCTAATATAGTGTCAGCTGAAGATTAAAATAGAATATATTTAACGCAATAACGTTATAATTAATAATAAAATTATAATAATAAAGTAAAATATGTTATTTTATTAATTATTATAATTTATATATATATATTTTATATAATATATTATATATATGTATATATGATATTAATATCGGTTTATTAATCATAAACATTGCATATTGCATTCAGATTTCCAAATTAGTTGTATTTTTCCGCAAGAAGCATTCAATAAAAAAATTCCACAAATGGGAGCAATGATCCCGTAGTTAAAATCGGTTACGATGGCTCTAGGAGTGAATGAATGAGAGGATGCTGATGGCCGAAGGAATCCAATTGCATCACGGAACGGTGCGTTGGAGAATATAGTAGGTCGCCACCCTAATCCTTACGGGGTGCTGTATACTAGGTGGCGGGGCACGTGGTATTTCCCGAGCTCGCTCTTCAGCCATACATCACCGTATTCTGACATCACCCCGCTTTTCTCCCAATCCGTAAACGAAACTCACGTTCTGCGCCGCCGGGGCCACGGATACCGAGTACATTGTTTCGACCTACATTGTTTCGACCGGCGTCATCCATGATTATCACGGCTTTAACCCCTAAAGGAGCAACCCCTTTGCCCGCGTTTGCATCATTATCCGTGCATTGATATATACTCTTGGAATGCGGGGATTGTCCGTCACTTGCGTTTCCGGTTAGGAACGGCAATTAATTAATACTGTAAGCAGTGATCTTGAATTCTAATATGTATACTTGGGACATTTTAAATTATAACTGCTATAGTACATTATTTACATCTAAACATATAAAGAATTACATTTTTTTAAATGTATGTTCTGTAATTTTTTATTATTTTTTTATTTATAAGTTTTATCACATACATTTATTCAACATATAATTATTTTTTTGGATCATAATATATACACATACGCATATATCTTCAAATATCGATAACTATTGTATTCACCGCGATCATGTTTATTCTTCTTTATGAAAGAATGTTAGTGACCCTCCTCGAGTACTCCTCTCGAAATTCAGAGGATGTTTTCGACGATCAACGCGTCATCGAGATGAAGTAATTTACAGGAGTGACAGCGGAGATACTTGATGCTTAAGGACGAAATTAGAGCTGTCGTCTCTTGCTACATCACGTCTAGACTATCATGGTAGTGAAAGGGGTGTCGCGTCTCTAATCGATTTTATTAGATTCTACGAATCAAATGATTCCTTGGCCTCGCAGCACGAGGTCTTTATCTAGTTGATCAGGATTAATCCGATTTCGATTCATTATATCGAGATAATACTCATCATATTTGTTATCCATATCTCATTCGATAAATGAGTTAGCTAGTTATAAGACGTAGACGTAAACATCATTTTATTATGATGTTTCACAAAAATACTTTTATTTTTAAATATAGATATTCCTTTAATTATAGCAGGGTTACTAAACTTTGGTCGTAAGTCGAATTAATCGTAAGTCAAATACCATTTATATATTTGTATAAAACATTATTTATATGTACAAAATAATTTACTAAAATCCATTACATAGATTTATTTAAAAAAATAACAAAACAAAAACTTTTTCACGATTATAATTCATATAGTTGTTATTGTAAAATTTATATTTAGCTTGAACACAGATTAACTTCAACAAGTGATTAAAAAACAATGCTACTAATATTTAGTATTTTAAAATTAATATTTAATTTGGATCACTGCTTTAATCGGCTTTGTTATAATTTACTAGTTCATTTTTAGTCAAAATTCGCAAGTCAAGATAATATAATATAAGAGATATTTGTGATATTTTGAAAAAATGCATGTTTTCCATCACGCTTTTGTTCTTTCATATAATTGCCCACACACAGAAAAAAATAGTTATCAAATTAACGATCATTGTTTCATGTATAAGCAAGAATATAATATTTTCTTCAAAGAGTTTGATAATCTTTTTTAGTAAAAAAATATTTTTTTACTTTTAATGTAATAATAGTTATTTTAAAAGCATAACCTGTTCTGATAATGATAGTATTAAAAATTCTAATTCTTGATTTGAAAATATTATTATTTCATATCCGATACTTTTGTCCTCTCAACACATGAAAATTATGATTTAATTAAAATGAATAGGTATATTTTTTTAAATGAAACTGTACACACAATTTTATCGTGTAAGCAAGTTTATGTTTGTTTAATATTAACAAATTCTTTATAGATTTTATATTCTTGCTTATAAAACAGATATATGATCAGTGATTTGATATATTTCTTTGTGTTTTAATATAAGTCCAATTAATCGTAGAAACTGCTATCGCAAGAAACTGAAGAACGTGACACGGTAAGATACAATAAGCAAAAACAATGTTAATGTATACGCTGTAATTTACAACCAGGACCGTTACGGACGATTTCACGGCAGAAGCGTCTGTGGAAGGTCAAAGGACGAAGATTCCTTCATCCACTTTCTGCGGTATGATACTCGGTGGTGGTTGCGCGCCTCGGTTAACATTCGGCGAGCTGAATAGCGAGCCAGCCGACCGCGAATATCCTTGATTAAACGCAAAAAAGCCTGGAGACCTATCTCGCTCGCCTTGCGCCCCGGCCCTGGCTGCGTTTTTTCGCCACCCTCCGCCATCACGACGGTCGGGCTTGAGCGCGGAATTGGATTGGCCGCCTTTTCTCTCGCTCGTATCCCAACCCCGGCTACGTCTTCTTCTCGCTCTCGCATCGCTCGACGGAAGAAACACTGGCGGTTTCAGGACACTGGGGGGACTCGATTAGAGCAGCTTGCGACGGCTAAAAGTACCTGGGCACGTCCGTTCTCCAGCCCTCGTTCCCTCCACCTAAATTGTTGTACACTGTCCAGAGTAATCTCTCGTGATAAGAGGTACACTAGTTCCTTCGAAGATCTTGAATGTGTGTATCTTTAATCAAGTACTTCCGCGCTTCAACCGAGTTTTGTTCGTCGTGCGTGATGCACGGCTTTGAGAAAATTACTTTGGATCTGCGGAATAAAACAAGACCTTAAATAAAGTTTAAAATAAAAAAGTTACGACACAGAGACAAACTTCTCTCTCGATGTTTGAGATGTTTATTTATAAAATTATTAATTGCATAATAAGAAACAGGCATTTATATCTCTTACATCTTCGTTAAGCTTTATCGGCTTTTTGCATTTTTTTTCAATAGTTTTTTAGTTATCGTGATACGGTACATGTTTAGTAATATAAAGAAGCATTGATGGACTTTACTTCTCTTTTTATCGTCTATAATTTACAGCTTAAAGTTTACGCGTATCCTGGAGAATTTTATCTAAAGTTCTATGAGCTTCGCGAAAGAAATTTATGCGCGTTTGCATATGCAGTTATAACAGTATACAGTTTTGTAAATTTAAATGCGTACCACCCATGACGAATGAACGGCGGAGTCGTAATGCTCACAAAAATATTCAGGAACCGCGACGAGACGCCGCGCTCGTGCGGCATTCTTTTTTTCGCTGTACGGGAAAAGGAATGCGCAAATAAGGAGTAGTTTTTCTGACTTTTCCAGAGCTTTTCGTACAGTACGAGATCTACTCGTAGTATATGCATTAAAATCCAGCGGTGTGTCGGTAATTGGTCGCAATGATCCATCATTTTATTTCAAAACGTCATTGAACTTTCATTTTGCAGTGCACGATAAAACGGTAAATGAAGGGAAACGTAAAATTGCGCAAAGACTTATATTTTAGCAGGAAAACATCAAGGCACTCCCGTCTGAGAATCGACTGGTGAGCTCTCCGCTTAAAGCCACCCTTCGCCCCGTAAGTACAGAGAGGCAAGAGAGAAGACGAAGTGGGTGGTGCGGTGTCGCAGAAACGGCCTGGAGATTAGCGTTAATTACAGAGTTGAGCCGCGCCGGGGTTGGGACGGGGCTCTAGGTATTTGTCACTCGGCACTGCTCTCGACTCCCGCTTCTCGTTCTGAATATTAATAACCCCACCGTCCTTCGCCACCCCCGCGTCCCTTACTCCCGCGACATCCGATGAATTGCGCGGCAGACAACGCTACTCATTATGCTGACTGCTTGATTTCATCATCCTCGACGACACGAAAAATTAATCGCCCCGCTATCGAGATCAGGAATAAAGAATCCCATCGGGTATTAACGGCGTTGTTCGCCTGATGATCGACGCGAACCATAAAGACACTTCGTTAATGTACTAAAGAACCTAACGCTTTCTGAAGCTTTTGTCTTTGAAATCTTCAGAGATTAGATCGGTGATGCGCGTAAGTTCTATATACAGGCAGGATGATTACAAAAACATATTTGAATTAATAATAATGTGAAGATACTATGTCCAAAAATAGATTAAATATGCGCTATTTTAATTATTTTTTAATATTTTCTATTTTTGTCGATTGAAGAAATATTGATACAGATTATGCGAAATAATGTTGAAATAATATCAGCCAGAAGAATCTCACGTGTTGCATAATGCATTAATGCAGCCCGCACAACCAGCGCGGGCTGTTGAAGTTATCAATCTCTTTCAATTGCCGAAAAATTTGAAACATTATAACGTAGCGAGCGCATTTTCTCCCTTCTTTTTTTTGTCTTAAAAATAATAGTTTTCCAAAAATTGAAGAATCGCACTTTCAACTACGATGTTTCCTCCTCCCACGAGCGATGTCGATCAATCGATATCACCCATTCCCGTCCTTTCTGTGGTCGGTCCCTCGATGGCGGTCCCATTCCCGCGCAAAACGCTCAGATATTCAAAGTCGGGGAATAGTTTATTCATGGCCGGCTCCGAGAACTTAGAAAGATATTGGAAGCGCCCCTGGAGAGAGAGTAAAAGATGGAGAGAGAGAGAGAGAGAGAGGTGAGGGAGAAAGGGAGGGAAAGAGGGATAAAGAGGTAAGAGGGTGGAGAGAGGTAGAGACGGGGGCCGGGAGTGAGAAGGCCCGAGCGACGAAGGAAGAGAAGCGATATTGGTCGGACGGAAGTGTCCCCTCGGGAAAACGGGAGGAGCGTCGTCTCGTCCCCGATCCGATAAAACGAAAAAGGAACCCCCCTGCGGCATCGCCGCCGCCACTCTCCTACGTCCACGTGACAGCGAGTTCGCCAATAAAATTCAAATAAACTCCGACCGTGCATACTAAATTATCACATCTTCCATTACCCGGCCGCGTGTCCATCCCAGAACGACTTCTTCTGGGGTCCTCGGGACACATTCGCACGATCGCCGCGCGAAATTCCGATATTCCTGACTCCCAAACGAGGACGCGGTGGGGTAGCAAAGCGAAACCGTAGATTCTATGGCTTACCGTACTTCTCGGTTTTTTTTTTTTTTGTTTCTCTTGTCGGAATAGCGCAATGCGACATCGCGCTCGCAAGTGTGGCTATTGGTTTAATTTCACTTCCGGTGGGAAGAGTGCACCGCGAATGGGATGATATTCAAGAGTAGTTCGGGGCGATATAGCGCCTGCAATTTCTCAGGATCGATGTCACGTCGTTGTAATCATGTAAGCCATCTTGACGCTGGTGGATTTCTTACTAAAGTATGATGCGCCTCGAATTATGAAAGAGGAAGACTTTCTTGGGGAAAATAGTACACCAGGTCACTAGTACGCTACTTTATGTGCAATTTATGGTGAGTTTTAGCAACAACTTTCTCAAGGATTTGATCACCAACAAAGTTTTTTCTCCAAATTTCTATGAGTGATATAATTTTCTTACTAAGCATAAAAGGACTTTTCAAAAATAAAAAAGAACTTGTATTTCTACATCATCTTTACATATACATCCATAAAAGAATTTGCTGCACATGCAAATTTCTTTGATAACATATATATTTAACGGAGTATAAATATTATAAGGGATTTTGGGAAAACAGCTATATATATCGACTTATTAATAGTCATTACAACGTTAATAGTCACACGTTCGATTCGTGTTATAACCGGGCATGACTCGTCCACGAGGGTCCAGCGGCAGTGATGGAGGAACGAAGAGGTCAGGTGGTCTTTCCCAGGAACGCCCCACAGATTTCAACATTACTCAAGCTGGATCAACCTGCCAGAGAGGAGGCCATTGTTCGCTCTTACGCTTCGGGCTTTTCTTCCGCATCGGCGGTACACCATTGTACCTGGCTCGGTTATCGAGCTACATAGCGCTTTTTTGTTGCCGTTCCGTCTAGACGTCAAATATCTAGAATATTTTCGCAGTATAGAAACATAAAAGAGAGAGTATTATGAGAACATTACTCAGATTTATTTATCTTGACTACTTTAAAGCAGTGATTCATTTTTATTAATTATCTTTGTCAAAAGTATTCAAACTTTAGTAATCTTAAGTTACAAAAATAATATCTATCATTAACTTATCAAAGATAAAACTTTCTAGCATTGTATTGTGTGTGTAGAATTTAATGTAATATTCATAATAACAATAATACATCTTTATACTTTTGAATAGTTACATTAAATGCATAAAATTTTTTTATGAATTTATCTCTCTCATTTATAAGATATAATCGAATAAATAAATGGAGAATGGATAGCTCGAAAAGATTTAACAATGAAATGTTTATAAAATTAAGATTACATGACTTAAACGAAATAACTGATTAAGTATAATCTATTGTCAAGAAAGACTTTGCACTTTTCAAAGAAGATAATTTTAAAACGTGTTAATCATCTCAATATGTGTTTCTTTTGGATTTTTATGTCTCAATACGTATTCTTTTGAGATAATCCTTTGCGGATTATTATCGCGTGAATACAGAGATATAGTTAGTATTTTATAATTATCGACTTTAACATATTTTTCGTTGGAATATAGATGGGTTAACGTAGACGAGAATCGCCTGTGAACGAAGTTTCCTTGGCAGAAAACAATTAGTAGCCTTAACTGTTCTCCGCACCCCCCGGTTAAGCTTATCTACGCCCCGACTATTAGTATAATCGCTGGAGGCGACCCTTAGCTACCCCCTCGAGCCGTTCGCTTTAATTCTTACCAAGTTAAGGCCATCCCCAACGATCTGCACCACTTTGCACTTTGTTCAGCACCACGCCTACAATTGAGCATTGAACATTGACTGCAGTTAAGGCGTGAAGAGTACAATTACACACAAAATGGTGAGATCTACCTAAAGATGATTTGTTATTCGCTATTTATAACACTATTTCATACATGGAGCAATAATTATGATTACATTGTATAAGGACGTATATGTTATGAATCAGAAACACATTTAATAGTATATAAGCAATTAACAGAATAATATTAAAATATTGGAGAATCGACAAACAAATATTGTAATATTTTAAATTCGTAATGTTACTATATATGCAGAGGAGAAAATACTATTACGACTTCTCATTTTGTACAATAATCAATATTTTAAATTGAAAACTTGACGATTACATTCGTCAGTGTTGTTCAATCGATTCTGGACTCAAAGTTATGAAATATTTATTATTCAGTGTTATTTATAAAATGATGACATTGCGCAATAGATCGAAGAGAAATAGAATAGTAACACGACCTCTCTCTCCTCCACAAAAAATAGATTAAAAAACTTATTTTAAAAAACACGATGTTTTATTATAAAATTATATATATTATATTTATTCAAAGAGAAAATATTGCAGAATATATGCAAATGTACGCACATAATAAACTGCAGTACTGAAAATCTATAATACATGTGATGTAAATTATAGATCAGTAGTACAACTTTAATAAACTTATCAAATGCACATGCACATAAAAACTTTGAAAAAAAGGTCGTATAGCATCAGCTTAAAGAGTGACATTAGCAAAATCTCATACTATTGTTTAACTTTGCATTACTCGAAATAAATACAACTGAAAAAAATATATATTTAAACGTACATATACTCGTGTGATAACATGCTCAAGTTTAAAAGAACGAGGAAGCCTGTGTAAAAGAATGAGGAAGTCTGTGTAAATGCCAAAAAGAATCTTAAAATAGTTTCGAAATGTTCAAAAGTAAAAATGTTTTTTTATAACAAATATCGACTATTGTGTATTGGCATATTAGCACCATTGTATAACGGTAAATAAATGTTTCCATAAATAACCATTAGATTACTTAATAGCGGAGATATTATACCGGCCATCACATCTACAAAAAATCCATAATACCTTCTCATCTATTAAAAATTATTAATGCGCACTATATATACATTTGACATAATTGCGTATTAATGTATTAATTTAAAAACTCATTACTTTATTACATGTTATATCTTTAATTCCTCCATTATATAGTAATAAAAAAAATTCCAGTATTTTTCTAATTAATTTATTTAATTAGATCATCTCCATGTGGAATTATTCTCTCTCATAAAATTAATTCTCATAAGAGTTAAATATCATTTTGTTTTGCGTATAAAAGCCGTTCTATCCCCTCTGAAAGTTGACGGGAAACCGTTAGTCGATTAATCCGTAAACACTCCGAAAAATCGACCACGAGTGGATTTCGCGTTTCATCATGCCACCCACCCATCTACGCGCGCATTGCTGCCAAAATCCGCGATATTTCCGGAGGGGTCGGCGACGGGGCGTTCTGTTTTTCGATACATCGGCAATAAACGTGACGTTCCGCCGCGTGTCTAATTGATTTGCAGCGTGCACTAGGGGGATGCAGACGCGCGGAAGCGGGTGTACGGGGGGGTAGTTATAACGCGGGAGCGCGAGCACCGGGGAGCAAACCTCGCGCCCACCCCTTTGCATTATGGATGCACCTGATTTCACACTTGTTCGTCCGCATCGGCGAACTCGCTATAACGTCTCCATCGTATAAACGGGCCGCAATTTGCCGGCCCATTGTAAACCGCCCCCTTCGGCTCGATTCACGAGTAATAAATCGTGGCTACCGGATACGTGTATACGGGGAATTTATGTTTACGGTGGCCATGCGCGTATTTGCCACGGCCGAGGAGGAGGAAACCTCCCTCCTATCTCGAGTTGGCATGAACGTGAAATCCATCGCAGCTGTCGATTATTCCCGATTGTAGTCACTGACAATCCGTTCGCGTCCCATTTCGCGAAAACGGAATTGTATTTTTATTGAAGAGATTTCTCATCGAAGAAGACTTAATGCGGAGGAAATGCAAAATAATTTCGACTATAATCAATATCAAGATGAGGTTATTAGTGCAGTTTTCTCATATCTTAGACGTTTTAGAAATTTCTCTTGCATATTGCAATTGTAGTTTCGTTCTTCGACGTATTTTTATTCAAAGTTGCTGTACAATTTTTAATACTTTATAGTCTTACTGTACTCATTCCTGACAGCACGTAATATCGTACAAATATTGTGGTATCGTACGAATATACATACGATATTGCATGAATTCGTACGATATTTATATGATATCATATGCCGTTAGAGAATACTTTACACTATATAGTTTTTAATTCTTTTATTTGAAAATAATTTTAATTTCACTTTGAGCTACTTTATATCTGATCCTGCGCAACATTTTATACTTGGAAATGCGTCTAAATCGTCGCCTAAGGATTTAATTCGTCAATTAAAGGTCCCCTGCCAGCGTGCACATTAACCGGACGTCCGAAATTGGCCGTGTAACATGCACGTATATGTAATCCGTGCCACGTGTCGGTCGCGATATACCGCAGAATAGCGGTACGAGACGGCGCGAGACGCAACGCGACGCCCGGCGTCCCCCCATTTCTCCCGAGGCGTCCGTCGCCTACGGCCGCAAACCCACTTGAGCCTTCCGTCCGTTCGTTACTGATCATTCAGTGCCAATTTGTCCAGTTACCGAGATTAGAAAGCGACTTGAAAGCGATGCTAATTCGAGACCCGGGCCCCTCCTCGTCTCCGTCCCGCTCTGCTTTCTAATTTACGATTCACCCTCGCTGACCCCCGTACTTATTGCTTTATACTCCGCTTTATGCATTACCATAACGAACATCGAACATACCTGCCGGCCATGCCTGATTTCTTTGAAACGGCAGTATTTTCTGTGATATATGTATACAAAATAATGTCGACGAAACTTTTTTTATTTTTTTATTATTGTATAAAAAGGAAAGCGCTGTATTAACTAATAAATATATTTTATAAAAAAATTTTATAAGAATATAAAAGAATATTGATAGTAATATATTCTATATAAGATCATAAAATATAAAAAAAATATTACAGAACTTTTACTAATTTCTGAGAAAATTTACGTAATATATAATGTTTATTAAATGGAAACGTTAAATTTACGGGATAGCATTGTTAAATTCTTAGTCTCGAATATTATCCAATCATTTTTAAATCATATTTATATAAGTCGCCTCATTACTCCTCAATATGTCAATAATTTAATTAAAAAAATAGAATTAAATAATTTAACTTAAAAAATGTTAAATTTGATTTATTATTTACTAGGTGCGTACATTAATATACAAACTGCTTTGACTTTGAAATTAAGTAATTTAACCACAACAATGAGTTGATTAAATAAAATTGTTCTTTTAACTGCGTGTTTTGTGTTGAAATAATAAATTTCGACACACGGAAGTTAAAAGTAACAAAATGTTATTTAACTCAATTGAATTGGTTTAAACCTGAGTTTTTAATATTTAACAATGTATGGAAATTTGACAATACATTGAAGAAAAATCTTGATAAAGCTTACTAATATTTTCACAATAAGTACCACCATTCTTTCTATATCGTTCTTTTTATATCGTCTTTGAGCTGGATCTTTCCATGCTGCGCATACTCTTTACCGATCAGTTCGAGAGCAACGAACATGCATGCGCGAATACGTTAAAAAGGACATCGGTGGCTTGACATATGGCTGGCGAAATTGCCGACGGGGTGGCAGTAACAATATTTACAAAAGGCTCCTCCAACCCCCGGTGTTTTGTTAAGACTGCGCGCGGCGCGCCACCGCAGCCCTCAGGCCAAGGGTGTCACTTTACTCCGGTAATCCCCCGTAATACTCTTTAGCGATCCGCGCCGCCAAGCGATATTAAGTCCCTTACATCCAATTTCTATGGACTTACACCTCTTGTTCTTAAGACGATTAGCATTTTGATTGCAGCCCCCGCGTGTGTAACAGCGACGACGTCTTTGCCGGTACTTTTCGATTCGCGGTTACCTCGCGAAGTCGCAAACCTCGAGGCGGAGGTAATCGCGCGATTCTCGCGGAATTACACTCTGGCTGATTTCCATTACATCACACCAAGTAGTAGCGAGTAATTGAAATTTTTGATGAGAGAAATTTCACGCGTCGCGCGAAGGGAGGAAAACTTGTCAAGATGTCCTTTATATTTGGAGAACTGTTACCTTTTCGTTTCTCGTTAGCACTTTGGGCGTCAATTGAAGGGTGAAATCCTGGAATCGTTTTCTCCGCCGTTTGAAGTTAAACTACTCTAGGACCTTATTTATAGAATAATTTGAATTCGAATTTCGCGAGAGAAGCGCAAATGCGTTCTTCATCGGTATTCCGTAGAAGTTTCTATTGTACAATAAATACAGCGTCAATTAACTTTTAGATTAAAATTTTTGTAAACGGGAAATATAAGATGTAACGCAAACCGTTTGAGAACTTTAATATATTTGTAATATTCCGCAATTTTCGCGTGTATTACCACTTTTAATGGTACTTAAAAAATACTTTATTTTTCAACAAAACTCATTGAAAACTTATTTTGCGAAATTAGAGGAAAGTTACTTTGCAAAATTGCTCTTTATCAAAAGCAGACTCGTTTTTAATTTATATACCTACAATTCGTTACTCTGTAAGGCAATCAAAGAGATTAGAGAGAAAAGAGTGCTGATATTTCTCTGGAGTATCCCATGAAGAAATGACATACATTGACTTGGAATCAGGAGTAGCACGCAAACGAAATATCATAAACGAGAGTAAGCAGCGATTTTCATTGGGCGAACGTATGCCCAGCGGAATCGCGTGTAATCGCCACACGTATGCACGTTATACGCACGCACGCACGCACGCTCGCTCGCATAGAAATTGGGGTCGCGCGTCGCGAAGCGCGGTTCCGAAGGGTGCGCGATACGTATTTGCCTTTGAGCTTGGCAATCACGTCGGGGTGGTCCAAGCCCACCCGGCTCGGGATTAGCGAGATCATAATCAGCCAATCACTGGCGGGGTGGCAAATATGCCAGCTAGGTGTCAAATGTCATCTCCTGCGGGACCGAGGGATCTGAATTGATTTCTTCCACGGATACACGAGATATGTTCGCCGTCCTGCAGAATACGATTATAATGAGATTCGAATTTTCGAAAGCAGACCGAATTAAATTATATCGAACGGCTCGATCTTCTGACTTATGTTTCAGAATAATGATTTATAGACTTACTGAGTACATTCATAACGCGATAAATTTAATACAATAAAATTATAGCGAATGATTATAAAATATTTTTGATAAAAAAGTTTAACGTTATAAAATACATAAATCGAAGATTGTTTCTAATTTTCTATTTTTATACGTAATGCAGTGCAGCAGCAATGTTCAATTAATAGATGAATAATTATTCTTACTTTTTTAAAATTATAATTTAGCAGCTTGGAAATATCAGGTAATCGTTAGTTGACGTAATTTATCGAATTAACTCATATCAAATCTTACGAGAAAGCGAGACATGTTTTGCAAATATAAATGGTTGCTTGAGCTTAGCGTGTCTTCTCAGTTTGTGGAAGGCTAAGTGCACGGAAACGGATGCGGAGACAAAGTGGCTTCGCGAGATGCTATTCTAGCACTACAAAGTGCCGCCGGCTCGAATGAGGGCTATGTGTGCACACGAAAGATTTATAGCATATATGTACTTCAGTGCTTCAATCTTACTTTTTTTATGTGTATGCACGGGTTCATACATAAAAAATGAAATAAAACGTCAAATGTGACGTATCACAATGTGGTTTTAAAAAGAAATAATTTTGATATTAATAATTAATCGCTAAGACTCCTTGTATAAATAACAAAATGAGAAAAATGGGACAAACGTAAACGAAGCGCGCATAAATTGATTGGTTCAACCTACAAACAATCATTAATTATCATCTTGTATTTAATAAGATTTATACAATTATTTCACAAGTACAGATATTTCGGTTTAACTTTGAGCCATCTTCAGTGGATAGTGTGATGTTGCGTTTTGGTAGTTTGTAACAAAAAAAAAACAAATACAAGATGATAATTAAAACGTGTAAGTTAAACCGATCAATTTATGTAAGTGCGTTCATCGCACTGACTTCTAATTACCTTTTTTCCTCATTTTGTTATTTAAAAATAATTTTTTTGTGGCTAACATGAAAAGCAAATATATACTAATTAAATTAATATATATTCAATATTACTTCTATCATATTTTAAAACATATATGCGACAAAAAAGAAAGAAAAAAAAATATATACAATTTTAATCGAGATAAGATTTGTAATCTTATCCAAGAAATACGCGTCACCTGGAACGCTTGTGATATTTCACATATCACCGTACCGGAAAAGATAATTTTGCTGATATTAATCATTCGCGAATCCACGTTAGAGAATCACTCGTTCCACGTCAATCTCCTCCCATTCACGAGCGTTCCGTGAAGTTGGCTTTCCTGGTGAACGTCACGTGAGAAGAAAGCAACCACGAACTTTCCACGAACATCGTTCCCGGCCGTAGAAGTGGAAAAAAGTACGAGGTGAAGCGCACATTACGTTGATCGCAGTGGTGTGGCGAGCGTGCAGCGCGAATGTCGTCGGCGGCGGTGGAGAAAGAGAGACAAGGGAAAAAATTAGATCAGTCATTAAGCGGAGAACGATTTAATGAAGATGACCTCATACGCTCCGCGGCGAAGTTGTACAGCCGTCTAAGCGGATTCTCACGTCAATCGCTGGCCGCGAGTCAAGTGGCGAGAATTGTCGGCAATTGTTTCCGAAATCCCGCGCAGATGCGCTCGCGCTCTCGGCACCGCCGGCGCGCGAATACGCTCGCTATTATTACTAGCGAGAACGTATGCGTGTACGTGTTCGTGCGAAAGAGACGCGGGGGTGGAGTGGCGGGAGCGCCGCGCCGATCCTGATGTGTGAATCACTCGGCACAATTACGGCAATTACCGGACCGGTCGCAAGTCAGCACACTATCCGCGTACGCGGCCACTTCGCCGTTTCCCACGCCCTCTTCCATTCACGCTTCGCGCAAATCTTGCGAGGGCTTTCCTCGCGAGGGCCTCCAACGCATCTGCGGGCGACCGGCGTGCTGCGGAATCGCGTTGGAAATTTCCTCGCGAATTAGGGATGTTAATATGCTAATGCCTCGAAAAACTCGGCTGATATCCAGATTGTTAGAAGCATAAGTCTACGACCTATGGTAATGTGGTACTTCCTTTGCAAAGTTGTAGTTTAATTGCCAGCGATGTCAGCGATAGCTTGGAATTAAATATTCGTTACTCTAACAGTATAGACGTTTTCAAAAGGTTCTTTGACATTAATGATTAGACTGAAAAATACAATATCAATTTTTGCTAAATACGATAATATAATTTTCAAGCAATAAGTTTCAAAAATGCTTCAGAGAAAATTCTAAAGAAGTGTAATAAGCCTTATAACAGTACATGATATCGTACGAATATTCGAATAATATTGAACATCCTAGAATATTCATACAATATCTTGTGCTATTAGGGAAGATAATAACTTGTTGAACAGAAGCTTGATTTTTCTAAAGCAAACGCCTAAATTATTATAGATAAATTATAACGTTGATGAAGAACCCGAGCGCTTCGAACATTCACTACAAAGAGCAATATTATTCTTGAGCAAATCAAGCAGGTTTGCCGGGCGCAGGACGAATTTCCGCATTTGGTCATCAGCAGGGAAGCGGTCGTAAAAGCGTTGTCAGAGTAAAGCATAGTTGCTAGCCTGGACGAGCTCCGGAAGCGCTATTGCGGCGAACCGCCGTGAAATATCCGCGCGGCGCGGTGCGCCTCGCAAGAGGGTTGATAAGGCTATCGCGCACACCGCCCCGCGCGTTTAGCATACATTTGAATAATGGGCAGGCCGGTAATCCTTTAAACCGGTGTGCTCTCGTCCCGTAACTAGGTATCCTTTCATCTCTCCGCGCCGAGCTCGCCCGAGACCATCCCGGTCTCCGTCTCGCCAACCTCGCCATCTCCATCCGCGCTACCCCCCGAGGCTGACTGGCAAGGTTCATCCTTCTCCTCCAGGCTATCCGTCCATCCCCTTTCGCCCCTCGCGCCGACGTTTAAAGATATTTCGTTAAAATAACAGTCTCGGCTCGAGTTGGCGGCCCTATTTCCCGTCCTACCCTGCCGCCCTTACCGGGCCGGATGGTCGCGGCAGATAGGGGGTGGCATTTGCAATGCAGAGGTTAAATGGCTGCGGGGCTCGGTCTCTCTCGAATGGTCCAGGAAGCGGAGTAGGGACGCGGGGGGAGAACTGGGGGGATTCAGCAGCGCGCAGCACCACGCCGCGCCGCACAGACTCGATTGGTTTTTTACTTGCCGCTCTCTCCGGGCGGCGCGGGTCCTTTCACCCCCCGCCTAACCGTCCTTTCACTCTCTTTGTCCTCCTTCCGAAGGAAGGTGCTTTCGCTTCCTCCTTGCAGTGCAATCCCAATGCTCTGCGGGCCCCCGATCTCTCTCTTTAGCCGCTCCCGTTCCTCTCCCTCCTCGCAATTCTCCATCCTTTACCGCTTCGTCGGGCGAGCTGCTCGCGAAACGAAACGGAGGAAAAAGAGGAAACTGTGCGCGGGTGGCGGTTCGGACGAGGGGTGAGGGCGAAGGGACGCCAGCGAGATTAAACATTTATTTAAATGGCAGCCGTTTCTGAGCGCGACTAGCACGCACACCGCCGCGCGATACGTGTACCGGCATTTAATACACGTGTGCGTTGCGTGTGCGCGGGCATACACGCGCGGAAAAGCGCGGGGGGTTAATCGTGCAGGTGGACGATTCCGTGCACGCATGCACGTGTGTACGTGGGGTGCGAGGGCACGTGTGTGTGTGTGTGTTTGTGTGTGTGTGTACGCGTGCGCGCGCGCTTACGGGCATGGATGTTACGAGTACACGCGAGAGAGGTAGGAGATTAGTCTGGTGGTTTTCAATCCCATTTTCATCGCGCCCCCGCCGCAGGGGGGTGGCGATATTGTCGGTGCCCCCGGTCGTTCCCGCGCGCGCGCTCTCGTCCACCAACTCGCGCTCGCATATGATAAGAGGATAAATCAAAGGTGAAAGGTGGTGGCTATATTGCGGGGTGCGCCGGAATTCGCGGGTGTGCTCTACTCATTGCTGGAACTGCGATCCCATCGCGTTTTTTATGCCTTCAGTGTTTTTATCAGCATTTCTACGCGGCTAATTCTATCATCCTCCCAACAGAGAACGTATCATATACTGTAAACATCATTATTTACAGTCGCTATAAATTAATTTTACACGGCTCTGAAGAAATTATTGCATTTGTTGTTTTTTTGTGGCAATTAAAATTTGTTAATTATCGTATATTTATTTTATTGATTTTTTGTTTTTAATTATGGCTTGAACTGATGAATTTTCTCCACGTCTTTTGTTTGTTAAATATGAATGCAGCAATGTTTGTTAAATATCACTGCAGCACTATCGTAATTTTCATTCGATTTATGATAACGATCGATAATGATTATCTGTAATAAGTGTGTATGAATGGTGTAATACTACTTGTTATTACAATATTTAAACGTTAAATAGATTTTCTTTGCTTAATCGATTCCTGATAACGATGGGTTTATCAGTGAAGTATAAATGTAATACTATTCAAATATAATGTTCGGACGCTTGGATATAAATCTTGTTGACTGATTTTCGATCTTAACAAATTTATCAATATTAAATACAAGCGGTAAAGATAATCATTGGACAAATAATTTTTTATCTATAATGATATAGTTTTATTGAATAACTATTTTGTTATATAAATCATTTTGTGCATAATTAAAAAACAGCTTACTTTCTTACGAAGAAAGAAATTTTTATACACACTTATTACAGATAATACACAGATAAAGAGTTCGAAGAAGAGCGCGGAAGGAATGTATCCGTAATATGTATTTTAAATTATTTTCTATGAAACGTGTTGATCTACAATTGCGTTTTCACATTAGATCACAGTTTCATAGTATTGAAACCAATAATTAAATGAGCTATGGAAATGGTGGCTACGAGCTGTTAAGTCCGCGCATAAATCTTTACTACCACTATCCTAGCGCATGTGCTCATTGCCGTGATCAATGAGTCGGTGTCATCAGATCCTGTTTATCATAGAATCAGTAGTTGGCATCACTCTCGGACCGGCATAAATGGTTATTATTTCATCGGTTAATTAATGCCGGCGCATACGCACGAACAGATTTTACGTGATTATTCCCTTTGTCTTCTCTCAGAACTGCATTGTGCTATACGTGCGTATTAATATTCTTTCAAGACATTTTTGACACGTTGATGAGAAATATATTAAACACAAAGGAATATTATTAGATGACAAAGATAATATATAAAAAGAAAATTCTATTGAATTTTTATTGAAATAAAAACAGTTATTCCACGTTTAATATTTTTATTCTATCGACAGTTTATATCGCAATAGATAACGATCCATGACCTATCGCTATAAATCGTTTTCACAAACTTAGCTTCGAGCGACCTTCGTCATCCACCAATTACGCGCGACAAATTACTTAACTCATCATCGCCTAGCAATCATTCCTTATCAGCGCGGCTCATACCCCCAGCGACGCAAATAATCAACCTGAACCTGAACCTTGACGGGCGGGCGGGTTCGTTTCGCGACGGCAATTTCGTACCGCGCCTATCCGTAATTACCGCGGCGCTCGCGCGAGCGTAATTAATACCTCCTCACGTGGGATCATTAAATCGCGCCCAATACCCGGCTACCGCGGCCATCGCCTAATTAGCAGCCGTGGCTCGCTCTCACGTGCGATCAGATTTTAAACAATTAGTCGCGCGGAGGTGTGTGCATATACGCACACATGCACGCCCATCCTCTCCAGGGAACGGTCGCGCCCATCTCTTCGGCTTCTGTCAGCGATCCCAGGAGACGCGCGTGACTCTCTCCACGTGGACTTAATACGCCCCGCATGCACCACGTGCCCCGGCGGTGCCGACGACGGTGCTTTATGCGGCGTGCCCCCCGCACCCCTTTCCCCCGCCGGTCCTTCGCTACCATTACAACCCCCGACAGCGGGGTCTCCGAAGGCTACGCTTACGTACGTATGCGGAACAAATATCCTTGGACGAACTGCCTGCGAACACGCCAGCGCCAAGCTGGTCCAATTCGATTCAATTCCGCCGCTTGTCTTCTCCTTCTCCACCGCCTCCGCCACTCTCGCTCTTGTCTTTTTTTTTCTCTCTCTTTTTTTTCAGTCTCTTTATCTCCCGACCTGCACGATCCAGTTAGTCCCTGGAGAACGATAGATCCTCGGTTGACTTCGTTCAGGGCGGTTTCTCTCAACTCTATCTATGACTTCTCTTTTTTTTCCTTCCTTGTTTTCTTTCACTTTTTTTATCCTCACCAGAGAAAGGGTCGATTATTGTTGACTTAAGCATGATCATTTTGCATTGAGACGTCCTGGTTCGTTGGAAATAACGTTATCATTATCGGCTGAAGTTATCATTATCAAAGTTTGACTTACTCTCACTTTAGATAAGAATATTTTTAAAATGCGAACCTGTTGATTTTTTTTTACACCTGTATATTTTATGATAACGAAGAATAAGAATGCACACTGATTTTTCAAGAAATGTTATAATCTCTGAGCACTTTCGCGCTTCTATAAATCATGGTAATACATTGCGTCAGGACTTTTAGCAAAAACTGTATCCCAATCCGCGATTGTCTCGTGCATGTACTCCAATTATTAATCTTTCGTCCATTTGGAAAGTGAAGGGTAGACGCGGTAACGGGCGCGGCAAGATTTTGCGGGGAAAATGTAGACCGATTACGAATTCACGAATTCGCGTCGGTCCGGTGTAACAAATTGCACGTAGACACGGGAGGCGCTAGGCGTGCATCGCCGATAATTCAATTGCGCGAGGATGGAACGTTCCGGGCGCAATTGTCTGCGGGCCCGCGTGCAGTTCGAAGCGTGTTTCGCCCCGGATATAACCGGTGACCGGTCCCCATCAATCCTTTCGGCAACATAGCTCGCAGAGGAAGCTCGCGCACCCCCGCATCTGCTCCGCGTGGTTTGTGTGTTCACCATTCAACTTGGTCCCCGGTGTCTCGTACATCCCGGTCAGTTAATAACCGTGGTCGGGATCCGCGGCGGCGCCCGTTGCTGACCACCTTGCTGACTGACCGTTGCTGACCACCGTGTCTGGTTGGGTTTTCGGCCAAATTATGGAAACACCACCGTTATGCGATGCGGTGGCCGATGATACCGCGAGGCCCCGGGCGTCTCGTTCCTTGTTTTAATTAAGCTCGCACCCCAAGCAAGACATCGCCGGCTCTCGTTACTGCGGAGTATGTCCGGGTTTCACTCGGCAAGACCGCCGTCCTGGATTCCGAACTTGAGAAATGCCGGACATGAAAAGGGAATCCCGTTTTCCAGTTGTCCATCTCGTGCTTTCCTGAATTTTTTGTTTCGCTGATTTTCTCAAATCTGCTGTTCTGAGACGGATTTTAATTAAAATTTTGCTAAAATTGTATTTTTCCAGTTTAGATAGATGCGAATAGTAATGAATAACATTCGTAAAGTATGGTTGATTTAGGCTATCTGATTTTCATGAATTATAGTCTATGAAAACAAAATATGTGAATTCCACATTGTATTCACGTGTTTGACGTAGACTATTTGGGTACACATTTATTGACATATGAATTTACGTTGTTATTTCATTGCTAAATCAGTAGAAATTTTCTTCAAATTTTTATTACAAATTTTAATATGAATACGTATAAAAAATTTTAAATCCAAAAGTATTTTAGAACTCGCATTGAAAGTTTGAAAAAAATTGACATCAATTTAGTAATGAAATCACTACGTTACATTCATGCGGATACAATTCACGTACCTATTTTTGAGTTAGGATTCTCTTACATACATACTTTATCTTTTGGAAATTAAAAGTTTACTCATGATCATATTTACAACTTGACTGTAATTTAGTTATCAAAATAATTATATGAAGTTTATATTTTTGTCACACAGTGAATTTTTTATTGTAATCGATGTTTATGAAAAGGATAAAAGGATAAAAGCGAAAAAGAGAGTATCGAACAGCGACGTATTTTAGGACTGCGGTAGAATGGTTTCCCTCGAGCGAGCAGCGGCGCTCGTGAGTTTTAAACGAAGATTCCAAGTGGATCTATTGTCCCGTCCATTCTTTGCTTGGTGAACGTATGTCAGTGGATGTATGTCTGCTTTCTTATACTCTCGGAGCACGCTCCAATTTGTGGCCCGAGACATGTCTATTTTACGAGCGGACGTACATTCACAGCCCGTAAGTCGGACCGAAGCGGCATCGTTTGTGCATATTGCTGCGCCACGCGTATCAGACGCCTTCTGAGATCGCGTTATAGTAATCTCATTTGCAAGCGCATCAAAATGCAGTAAACATTTATCGGGTTTATCTTTTTGCACGTCATCAAATTGCGACACATGCTGCACTTGGAGAAGAATATTTTACAAACGAGACTTGCAGAGTAATTTGTATAATATTTATTCTGAAATAATGGTCTGAAATAATGATGTCGAAACGGAGCTCGCTTTTTATGTTCTGAAAAATCCAATTATCTTATCTAACAATTTTAATCTGCAATTGAAAACTCACGCGGGCACGTCAGTCGTCAATTATAATCGCGAGGCTATTAAAAAATTTGCGCTTGTAAAACAATTGTCAAACCATTTTTAGTTTTTAATCGACAGTGTAAACAAACAAGCCGGCTCACATCGTCATCGTCACAGCGGGACGCCACTTTTGACATTTATTTCCTGCCGTACAATCGCCTGGCAATTTTTAATTTTAATCAAGCACGAGCTCGCAAGCAAAGTGGATTTTCGTGCAGCAACGCGCGGGTGGGTGCCAACGACTAATTTACGAATCTGGATGATTACTCGCGGGAACGGATGAAAGGGAGGTACGTGTGAACCGCTCGGCGTCGTCATAAAAACGGTCGCGTTCAGCTAATTTAAACGGAATTGCCGGAATAAACGGAACTGCATGCATCCCGTCCGTCCGTCCGTCCGTTCGTCCATCCGTCCGTTTGTCGCTCCAGATGTTTTGTAAATGAATCCCGCCGCGGCGCGCACAGTCCGCCATATCCGAGGCTTCGCTGCTAATTACTTCGAGTCCCGTACTCGAGAGTCGGCGAATGGGAATTTATAATGGACGAGCGTGGACCCTTATGAAAATGTTATGGCCGGCCGCGCCACTCTTCCTCTGTGAACTTTTGCGGAAATGTCGTGGAAGTCATCTCGCGAAATGCGCGAGAATTAGTCGTTTCTATGCTACGAGGAGCACCTATGGACAAAGTGAAACAGAAGTCGTTCAAACTTTAATCATTATAAATGGAGAACGGTTTGAAATAAAATGGGTGGAGCATATCCAAAAGCATCGACGATTACCAAATTTAACGATTATAATTTTGTCTCAATGAGATATTTAGATGTATGGGTCATATCTCAAAACATTACAAAAAATATATAAATTTTATATAATATTCTAGTATTATGTTTGAATATCTGTGTAACGTAATTTGAGCACAATTAACTTATTGGTTTAAAAGTTATTTAATTTTTTGTTTACATTTAATTCGTATCGTAGAATCGCATTTTGCAGTACTTATTTGCAAATTTGATGGGGAAGTAGCATTACCATTTAAATCAAAATTTTTACATATACTAGCAAAACTCTAATAAATATTCGTGAAAAATTTATTTAGATCCACCTGTTTAAAAGTTATTTATTTAAAACTACTGCAAAATAATAATTTTTGCTGCAAAAACTATTATAAATCAAATTTTTCATTGTTTTCTTTTTTACAGCTAGTTTCCGAGCTAAAATTTGGGCATTTGCAATCAAAATTTTTTTTATCAATTAGAAAAAAAATAGTAAATTTAAAAAAGCCTTTAATTTTTAAATTTCGATAATTTTTAGCTTGTATTGTACAGCCAAAACATTCTTAAAATAATTCTTTACCTCGATATAAAATGTTATATACTTCATACTCCTTTTCTCGAATCCATCAACAATGTACTTTTCAAAAAAACCAAGGTTGTATAATAGTATAAGAACAAAATCGTTTCTAAAATACTTAGAATAATTTGTAAGTAAATTAGTACAATAAACTTGGGACATCCTACGTAAATATGAAGCAGTACTTTACAATAGCTGTTATGTAAACGTGATGGACCAGTTTAAGTCAATAATTTGGACGCAATTGTAGAAGCACGCGCTCATAAAGAACGCAAATGCGTTTTTAATTCTTACGTGAGAAAAATTTGCTTGTTCTTCAACTTTATCTGAGTCGTTATTTGCTTACTCTTTGCGTACATTTACTTTATAATCCTTTGATATCATGTTCCACGAGCATTTTCGTATTCCGTTTTGCTAGTTTAAAGCATTCGCATTGTCTCGCCGCGAGCGGAGGCGGAAATGGTTCTTTGAGTGTGGCGGTTTAATACGATAAATAATACCGGCGCTTCATAACTGCTACTTTTCGTTGAAAAACTGAATGCGGCGCGAATTATTATCCGGAGGGAGAGCTTCACTTTCCTCGTTCTTCCTCCTTTTTATCTTCCGTCATTTGAGGGGGTGGATCGCCAGGGCCAGGAGTAAGGAAGAAAAAAGTGGCGCGTTAGAACCACGGACGATAATAATAAGGCTGGTAATTTGCAGTTTGACGAGCCCTCGCGAGCCGCCCGACCTCACTTTTCGAGTTTTCTTTATCGTCTCCGGGATGTCTCCCTTGCGTATCCGAGATATCCAATTAAAAAGCGAGCACCTGGACAGCGAGGGTGGAAAGACATCGAGTCGGGTTAAGGGGCTGTGAGAAAAAAAGAAAATCGTGCAATGATTATCGGGGAAACCTTCCTACGAGCTCTTTGAAAATGGAAGAGATTACTTTCTTTTTTTTTATTAAAAGTGATCTTTTATAAAAATTAAACTTTTTTAATTTGCTGAATTAATGTATTGAAAAGATACATTAATATTTATTCAAACTTAATAATTTGTACGATAAACCTGCTTGTCAAAACATTGTCGTAAAAAATAAAATAATTTTATTATTTTATTTATTGTTTTATTTTTATTTTTTTTTACTTTTTGTCATTATATCTAGATTTTTTATTAAATATGAGTGTATTTCTTTCTTATTATATTTCTCATTTTACATACCTTCGACACCAAAATTAAAGCATCACCTATTCTGACTTCCAAAAACAGGCGAAGTTACACTTTTTGAATTTCGTTTATTGAGGGTCAGAATAGATGATGCATTAATTTTGGTGTCGAGTATACTATATAAAATTGTGTCATGTAAGTAACTCTAAATTAATTTTGGTTAAAGTTTCATGTCGATACTGAAAATTGGCTTGGTAATATAAAAATAAAAAAAAAAATGTTGAAAATACCCCAGAACTAATATGAATTACTACACAGTGATGCCCATCGATTTGATAAGTGTATTGTTATTTATCTATGCTGCTGTCCATCGCACCCCAGAATCCGGCTAGTTACAATCTCTGCTGGCTTCGTGGCAGAACGCCTCCACTAAAATAATGTTATATTATCGGGCGCCGGCGCCACCTGAGCCGCTAAAAGCTTCGGTCCCGACGCGGCCATAACGCAACCTGGAGATTTGAGATTTACTTCACGTGTAAAATCGCCAATTCTTGGCAATGCGGATCCATGCTTAGATTTCCCGATTCTTTTTGATTTAAAGAATGCTAAAAATTCTTATTTCTAATTATTGCCAAAATGACATACATATAAGATAAGCTACACACACAGAGAGAGAGAGAGAGAGAAAAAAATTATATTGCTTTGTTTTAGCTAATATATATAGGGGAGAGTTAATTTAGATAGATTTTATATCAAAGAGGATACATTGTAGAAATGAAATATTATTCCTACAAGTACCTCAGAGTGTCTTTGAAATCTTCGTTTTTGTCGCGTTTCGCGTCGCGTCAATGAATCCGATTGATCGCAGATCAATGGGTCGTTGCCGCCGCACGATCGACTAATCTCGAGGGTCAAACGATGCCGGTCAAGTCGGACTTCCTTCGCCAGTTGACCCCGGCGCTATTCTCAATCTCGACTCTGACTCATCCTCGTTATCAGCGTCATCGTCGTCATCGTCGTCGTCGTCGCTGTTGTTGTCTTCGTCCGTATCTCTTTCCCCATCGACCACGCTTGTTGAAACTCGCTTAGGAAAAGATCACGTTTAGCATGGCGTCACGTTCGTTCAACCTTCTTCTTGATGATAATGATAAAATTCAAAGCGGATACGAATCTCGTGTTTGCAATTAAATCTTGCAATTGGATTATTTCCGTGAATTTATTAACATTAAAATATTGGCTTCAAAGAGAGCAAGCTGTAACAACACGGAGAGGGTAGATAATTAATGCGTAACAATATCTCATTAGTGTTTCTGGGAAATAATTTTGCCCCTAAATCCGCTGAAGCCCAAACACTTCTCTGGATAGAACATGAAGCGGAGGAAGTCGTCGCGACGAAGGGGGTGGGTCAGCGGCACGGGAACGGATGGTTGATTTGAGGCTCGCCCATGTTTGCCAAGCAATCAAGCCCAATCATTAACCCCCGGACGAGCGACGGATCGAACGTAGGCGCGCGTTATAGTATGAATAAACGCGGCTGTGTACGCGACGGTCGGTCGTCGACGGTGTACATGATCGCGCGCGGTGTACGGCTCGTCGCGACGACTCGTGGACAGGAAGTCCACCTAATCAGGGGTAGTGAGTGGCAAACAGGGGTGCGGTTATGCCCAACGGGGGTACGTACTGCATTACACCAGGGATTCGAGCCGGATCGCCGAGCTGTAACGGCGGCGAAGACGAGGCGGGGGCACGTTTATCCACGAAGTCTGTCCCCATCCAACGCCATGATCGCTAATTTAATTAGCTCTCGGTCTCTGATTAGTTCAGAAGAAGGTGGGGTGTCCTTCCGTCCGCTGCGGAGGAAGTGCCTATACTACCGTGCTGTGGCGGCGGGCTCACCTTGTTCACGTGCTCCTTCCTCTGTCATCCGCTCGAATTCATTTAACTCCCTGTGGTACTTCTCTTGTTTTTCCATGGTTTTAATTAAATTTCTTATCCGGGGCGCGGAGAGGGTAGACGGAGCGGCAGCGCGGCAGGGCAATGGGGGAGCTGCACCGAGTGTTTTGCTGGACCCAGAGAATCTCTGTGCGCCGGAAATAATTGGAAAAGTTTTAAATTCGTGCGAGGGAGTCTCGTCAATTATGCGCTTTTCTGCGGTTCAAGCTTTTCTATCGAAACGTACGTGTGTCTTGTGAAAAGTTAGAAGAAATTGGTATGATAATGTTACTAAAGATTCTAGAAAGTAATTATCGCCACTTGAAACGTTTCTTCTTCTTAGGATTATAAATAAATACTTCATAACTTTGCATTTTCTTTTATATCGATGGTAATAGAGCTTTCTGTCGATTCAGTTCAGAATCTCGCGCATTATTTTAAAAACGCTTCGTGAAATCCTTCAGAGAAACATGCTCTTTAAAAAGCACTTGTTATGCATTTTTTTCCCCCCTTCAACTTCTCCCGGCTCCTCCCACGAAAAATTCGTTTCTTTGATGGAGCTACGACGGTCGATGTCAAAATTTGGATGCTCGCTCGGAGGCAGGTTCTCTTAGCGGGATGTCCTCGTTCCCACGAGCCCGTGTATTCTCGGAGAAGCACATTTGAATCTGCCTATCTCTTACCATGCTCTCTTTCTATCTTTAAACACACTACTTACACCGCGCGTAACCTTTGCGTAACCTTTTGCGAGTATGTGAGGAAGAGGGAGATGGTCTGTGTGTCGACGGGTGAATCGCGCGGTCTTTGATATGCTGACGTCGCTATTATCAATTCAGATGAGGCAGGTCGGTTCGGTCGTTTGGCAAAACTACGTTTGATCTGGCTCACCCCGTAGATACATGGGTAGGTATGTAGATAGATAGGTGCACGCACATGGTCGTGTGAGTGGCAGCCTTGGGCAACTCTCTTCAAGAAAGAGAAACAGAGAGAGAGAGAGAGAGAGAACTCGATCAGCAGAGAATGTGAAATTATCATGCCGCGCGGTTACGCCAGCTTTTACTGCCGCGCTTCCTTTCGATTCCAAAATCCAGCTTCCATTGCGAAGGCGCGCGCGTTGAAAGTTAAGGCAGACAAACAAAACCAGATCCACAGGAGTCTTATAATAAACGAGGGCGGATTGGGCGAAACGGTACTGTAAAGGGCTGGATTGGTTACGCTTGATTGGCTCGATCTACTTAGCAAATAAGATTCTCTCTCACGTACTCTCCTCACATCCTGAATTATTATTATAATTTTAGCTGCGCAAGTAATTGTCCAATGAAAAAAGATGCGGGAAAGTCTCCACCTAGGCCCCGCCTAGGTAGAGCTTAATTGCTCTCATTTGCTCTCGCCTCTAATTATCCTCATTTATTTCCCTTAAGTTAAGAATTAGCTTTTCTGGACGCCAAGCCGCCGCGAAGCGCCCCACCGGCGCCGCGTTGTTCGTACATTTATAAAAATTAATCGTTTTGCCCGGTTTCCTAATTTCTGCGGCAACGGGGGGGCCCCCGGCCGTCTTAAATTAATTTGTATGGGCATGTGTCTTACTGGCGAGGCCATTGAATCATAAGCAGACGTATGCGGGCTTCGATCATAAGTTTTCTGTCAACGATAATTGTCGAGTGCTCTCACGCTGTGCATCATATTATTTTTATACGGAACGTGTTTGTTACATAAACTTTTAAATACAATTTTCGTTAAATTAATCATGGAGCTGTAAAATTGTAGGAAAAGTATTGAATTTTGATTATGTCTGCTCACTTTCATAAACTGTTTAGAGAATATCTAAAAATTTGTGTGCAATTAAAAAATTTTCTTGATTTCAATGATTATCTTAACTCAATATTTGCAGTAGCAAAAGGTTTTATTTCGAAATATAAGTACGAAGTAGGTGTTGGTAGCGAAAGAGCCGCAATATATTATATTTTTATTACGCTTCTTCCTTTCAGCACGCCCTACGTCCTTCGCCGTCCTCCTCCTCATTCTGGCCGACGTGTATAACGCAATAATCATTTAATTCCGGCGGTCATACGCGCAGCGCTTGGCGCCAAGTCAATCTAAGCCAACCGGATATGCCTCTCTCGTCTGCCTTGTTCAGCCACTGACGTAATCCCGAAGTTTAGATTAGGCGAAGGAGGGAAGATACGCGCGTCGCTCATTAAGATCGTGCTCGATGTAAAAATTCGACGGCTCGCCTCGCGTGTGGGAGAGTTCACTTTCGAACACGATACGCACGATCGCAGCTAATCGCGCGAATCTGCAAATAATTTGTTTTGCTTTTACGTTACGATTTCACGTATTTTAGCATCATTAAAATTTATCATATTGTAAACAACAATTTGTATTGCGCTGTGTTGATGAGAAGGATTTAAATGTATAGTTTGCCGAGGCATACACTTTATGCGTTGAAATAAATTACGCAATTGATTTCATTAGTCGATATTAATTGGGAATTAATTTGTTAAAATAATTGAGGTTTAGATTGCGGGATGAGTTTTTGAGAAATTGCTTCAATCAATTAACTCTTCTCGTATTAATAAAATATAATGTTATAATTACATTTCTAAAATACGGTCCTTCTTTAATTAAAACTACTAATAAATTTTCTTATCCTCAGGGCACACGAGGCAATTTATTTATAACTCATTTAAATCGCCGTTAGAACTCCAGATGTCCGAGCAATAAACCGAACTCTCATCTCGATGTCACCCGCATTATCATGAGTCGCGCCGCGTACTTAATATCTCAATCTGGACCGTTCTCTGCCTGCGTATCAAAACGCAACCATAGATCATCGGCGAGGGGAGTGACGTTATGGGATATCGAAGTACCCTTTGGATAGGTTATCATCTACAACGTCAGCCAGGTCCACCCGCCTATGTTCTCGTCCTATTCCTTACCGTTTCTCTCTCTTTTCTCTGTCTCTTTCGTCCTGATCCCTTTTCGGTCTCGCGCTTTTCACCCCGCGCAAAACTGCTAATGAATATCGGCCCTAAATATCAGTCCACGGGGATCCGGCGAGGGGTTCGTCGATGCTCGTCGGTGCATATGTCCGTATATTACGGGGGTTTACACAGCCCGGTTCCCCTCGTGGTAACTTCGCACGAGGGCCCACCCCTCTCGCCCGTACGTGTACATGGTCACGCTCGTTTGTCCCGCGTTAATTCTTCGTCTTTCTCGGACTACCTTGTAACTCTTGTGCAGCTCGTTCGTTCGTTCGTTCGTTCCCCCTTCCCTCCCCGTATTCCTATCCTCTCGATGAAAACTCACCGTGCGACACCATATGTCCGCTCCCATCATCCCGGAGTCAAGACGCGCCTCCGCGGGCTCACGACATCCCCTCGCATGAAAATCTAATCGCGAATCCGGTAGAAACTCCCGGCTCCTGCTGCAAATCCTTCCGGGAGTTGACGTCGACGGTTCACGAAAATTACGCGCACGAAGCTGCTTGCAAGCACGAAAGGAACAACCGTGGACGTTCGTTCCGGTATGTCAGGCATTTCGCGCAAGAGTTTTCTATTTCCAAGATATACGACAGTTTAAATAAAAAAAGTTTCAATATGTGATCTACATTATATAAGTAGTTATTGGGTGAATGTAAAAGTTTTGATGGATTTTGATGGGTTTTCAATAGACGTTGTAAGTTGTAAGCAACTTTCTTTTTATTCATAAACATACAATATTAATATATCATAAATCACTATTAGCTATTGTTTAGAAAAGGAATTAGCTAAATTCGAATAAGTTTAGTGTTTTTAAATAAAAGTGAAAATGAATAAAGAATGATCACAAAGAACGTTCTATGTGATCATTCCATTTTTTAGATAAACGAACGTTTTAAATATTTTTGTAAATAAAGAAAGACTTTATGTAATAATGATATATAAATTTCAATGAAGCACAAATATCTAAAATATATTTCTTATATATTTAGAGAATATAAGAGTTATCAAATAAGAATTACCAAATTCAACATATGAAAAATTATGTGCTAAATTTAAACGATGTGATCTTAATCTCAAAGAGATTGCAATTACATCGTCTAATCATGATTTAAACGATCTTCTAATATTAACGATAACAACATATGCAATTTAATAAATACAAACTCGCGAATTTCGACAGAAAAAATTGCTGATAAATTAAACATTGACAGATCGATCGCCTTTTGTCATAAAAAAAAGTTGCTTACAACATTTACTAAAAACTCATCAAAACTATCGCACTCGCTCAATATTTTGAGTTTCAGGCATTTAACGGATAAGTTAAGTTTTTTAAAAGTACTTCTACATTCTGTGAGCCTTTTATAACTTCAAAGAATAATGAAAGCAAAAGAAGATTTTCGGTCAGATACTGCAATCCAGATTAACGATAACATCTGAATTGTTTATTAGGTACAGTGACCTAATGAGTCGATAATCGCAATAGCGGAAGGGAAGGGAGAGCGACATTCGAACGTATGATTCGGCGAAAGCTTTGTTTCTGTCGCGAACACACAGAAACAAGCAGAACTGTTTTCGTTCGGTGAACTCAACCGTAGTCTTGCCATGATCAATGACACGCGGAGGCTTAATCGATTCGGCATGCCATTGTTGGCCAGAATTTCTCGAATGAGGATCCATCGATCTTCGCGGATTTAAATCGCGTACGTCGATGATGATCGCGTGGTCGATTAGATAAATTCAGAGAAGGCAGAGTTAATGCCTGCGCGTTGGCATATTGTTGTTTATTGTTATTTTGAAATCCACCGCATCATGATAGTGTTTGAATCACCTTGCGTCGGTGTGTACCGAATATATCCGAATCTTTATATAAATATAGGTACAAAGATAAAAGAATTAAAAATATTAAATAACAGCATAAAATAAAAAAATACATACAATCAAACATATAAAAAATAATACGTACTACTTTTAATTACTGTATAGCACATTTGTACTGATTAAATAATATATTTATGATTAATAAAGATAGAAGAATGTGTGAAAAACATTTCAAGGTCTCCAGTGACTTTCTTGATCGAATCACCGATCTGCCGATACTCACGCCGGGATTCTTCCTCTGGATCCGGATTAATCGGTTTAAATTGGAACAATTTCTGCCAATTACGTTGCCAGTTTCCAGATAGCGCATGCTTACGGTAGAACGATCGTTCGTCTACCCGCAGAGGTCCATCTGCGTCCCGGCGCCGTGCAAGAGCGCGATCATGCCCACATGCGTGCACACTCGCGCACACGCACGGTAATTATCCGCGTCCCTTCACGATACGTATTTTACACGTATCGCTCTCGGGTCGGCGATAACCATCACCCACATATTCCCAATTGGTAAAGACAATCGCTAATATGTTTCTCTCCTTGATTGAGAGTGAGTCACGCTGTGTATGCCGCGCGGAGTCTCGTTCGTTCCGACGTGATAAAAGCAGGCAGAAGAAGAGAAAGAGAAACAGAGAGAGAAAGAGAGAGGGACACCCGCGGTCTCTTCTCTCGCATTTACCACCGGCGAAACAATTGTTCGACGGGACAATCAAGTACTAAATTCGTGGCGCCAGCCGGCTGCCCGCCGTATATCCGGCGTTGTTGAACTAGTTTGCTAAGGTAGTGCCAGCTCGTATACACGTTGGGCTTGTATACACATTTGTCGCGATAACACATAAATCGACGCACGATTAAATAGAGATCGGAGATCTCATATAGAGACAATATTATATTTTGTGTCAGAATACTAATAATTGTTCATGCAACAAACGAAGCTAATCCTAAATCTAATAATGAGTAAAAAAACTATTGTTACAACTTTTCTCTGAAAATGGAAAATCTGATACAGGAGAAGTTTACACAGCATAATTACACAAACAAATAAATGTTTCTAATGTTTATTAAACTTTGAATATCCACTGATAGAACTATCTTACGGGATTTGTAAATCATTCATATCTATATATGCTTTTACAAACGTAGACCAAGTAAAAACGCCGATGAACTGGATTTTCCTAAACCGATTGCAATATCTTTATTTTGGGAGTATTTAGAAAATCAATATACCTAAACATTTTACTATAGTGTGACTGTATACTCAAACATTCTTCTACATTTAATATTTAAAAAAAATGCATTTTTATGATTTTTTCCATCACTACGATCATTAAAAAAATTCGAATAATTTTTATTAAGAGACGAAACATTCTACAGGTACTATCATTGTGAGCGTGCAAAATCTTGATAGATAACTACACTAGAAAAAAATTTAGTGCCTTCAGCAAAGGCTGTTTAATCGAAGCTTTTTGTTAATTGCAATCAAATATTCTGTTTTATACAATGAAAAATTTGATTGTTTCTACGAAATACATGTAAATAAAAAAATATTTGTTTATACTAATTAAATATTTGTTTATATTAACTATAATGTTGTTCGCTATATTTTAACCAAATTATTTGTTGTTACAACAAAACATTTTTCCTAGTGTATATTTGATAAAAGTAACAAGATTATATGATAATTATCTATTATTTAATTAAAATGTCTATTTCTCTCAATTACACACGAAACGATCCTTACGCAGTCGATTTCATCTTCATGACCTCGTAATTTCACCGTCACCGCTCTTATTCTCATATCCTCCTGCTCTCTTCCCTCGACCGTCGTTTTTTTTTATTTTTTCTCTTTTTTTCAGCAGGCCGGGTATGTCGTACAGCTTTTCGCACGCCCGCGTTGCTACCGGGAGCCGTATACGTAGAGGATGAGAGTAAGCAATTTTCTCCCGAAGATGGAGCGGCCCTGGGACATCGTCGTTGCTCTAGGGAGAACGTACGACGATGCGAGCGAGCGAGTGAGTGAGTATGATTGATGCGGTTTGTCGGTCTCGCCTGACGTCCAACATCTCGTCTCGCGTCATGCTCGTGGATACTTACGCCCCCGACGACTACGACGACGACGAAGACGACGAAGACGACGACGAAGACGACGACGAAGACGACGACGATGATGATGACGACACTCTCGGTATGTTACAACCGGCTACACTTTGCGCATTCAGTCGCGGGACTGAACTACGCTGAACCGCTGCGTCTCGATTTCTCCAGCGTACGCGCAGAGAATGATCTGCCAGGGAATACAGAGTATCATCTTCCCAAGAAACTTAGTTGAGTTTTTCTTAGTTATATGCACCTCGGAAGGGTGGGGAGGGAGAGAGTTCTCGTGAAAAAAGAAAATATTGCATTACCCTGAGAATCCAATCTAACAAATGTATCGTTCATACAGCGATATTTATCATCTCGCGATTATTTATATAAATGATTGTTTCACAAAGACATTTATACCGGACAGTTCTACGATTTGGCAATTGTCGCGTTCATAGGTTTATTGAATATTGATAATGAAAGAGGGGTATTACCGAAATTATATCCACCGTTTTTGCGGCAAATTATATGACAGTATTAAAATGCGACGAAAATGTCATCGCAATCTATTCCTTGCAATCTAAGCATTACGGCTTAAGTGATTATATCGTTAACTCCTTTATTGGTCGTTACACTTTCGTGGAATTGATTATAAAAAGTGCCCCCGAGATGTCTACGTTACTACGACTTTTGAGACATACTATCAACATTATAGTATCATGAACAAATACACGTGACATTCTTTAGGATGCAACTTTAACAGACTGATGTCTGTTAAATTCTGTTATGCTTGACTTTCGCATTTGATTCGTTTCACCGCAATGCCGCGTTGCAGAGGCGAACAAGCCTGCAGCATGATAATTAAATTGTGCCATGAATCATATTAATTTATGGATGTTACAGCGTAACCATAGTCTGACAGAAAAAGAAAGATCTGCGAATAAATATTCATTACTGAATTTGTTCTAAAATTTTATATTGTCAATCCGCGTTTGCAACTTTAACGTTTATTTTAATAATTTCTAAAAATAATTATTATTAAAAATATATAAAATTTAATTTTGCATATATAAGATTTAATGGTAATTAAACTTATTTACGCACAAATATCTTGCAATAATTTCGCAATCGTATAACGATAAATAAACAGACGAAAAATGAACACGCACAATCTTATTTCTTATCAAGTCGAAAGGAATGCAGGTGAGTAAAATATAGCGATTTAATGCATTATCAATGTAGCTGAAGCATTATTTGTGCATTTCGTATGTTCTTTATATTCGCGATTATCAAAAATCTACGTAGACAAGTGACAGACACAATAATACTGCATATATTTTTGACAACAAAATATTAAGCCTGTTGCGTATAACGTATACTTTATCGGAATATGCAAAGTGTCGTTGCACCGAAAATTTTGGACGAAATTATCGGACGGAAGTCACACCACGTCGGAAAATACCGTCGTCGTTTCGGCAGGCGATTAAAGTGTTAAAACTGTTTGACGCTTGATAAACTTTATTGCCACCCGATATCGGTGTTGGATTTATCCCTTCATAGCGTATCATAAAAGATTTTCAATGTTCCTATCGAGGATACGCGCACGCTCGATTTTATGAAAGCTAAGATTAAAGTAAATTCTTTCAACGTTTAGTAAAGAGTTTCAGCTAACAGAAAAAATCTGTCATCAAAAATTTCAATTTAATATTCAAATCTAATATTTCTTTAAAAGTTCAATATTTTCAACTATGAAATTTTTAAATCCATCATTATAGATCTGAAATATAAAATCAGCTATCATTTCTTGTAGAGATGTGTAAACTATTTCAATACAAATCAAATTGAGTCAAGTCAGACCACGTTATGAAACTGTTCGGAATGAATTCCGATCGGTATTATTTAATTATTCTTTGATTTTTATTGTATTTTCTAGGAAAAAATGGAATAATTCCAATCGGAATTCATACTGAAAGGTTCTATAATATGTGCCTAGGTAAAAGATTTGATTCGATTCGGATTTAAATCTTTATTTGATTCGAACCCGAACTATTCAAAAATTTTGAATCTTAGGCTAATATTCGTAGTCATAAATAATTTTCAATCTTTTATTGAAAGCGTAATTAATTACAAATTTATTTTTTTTCTTTCAATCAAAGATTGAAAATTATTTTCAACTATGAATACTGGCCTAAAATGTTTAAATACGAATGTATTAACAATTTTATAAAATCATACTTAAAATGATTATACCTCTTACATAATCAATATTATTTTTTTACGCTATCTTTTTTATTATCTATGCTTTATTGAACTTAAGAATTATGTTTTTAATTGAAAATTGTATTTCAATTTGATTCGATTTATTTCGGATAAAATTTTGTCGATTTGGTTCGATTCGGATTCGAATAAAGAAATACACGTATAATTTAAATCAGATTTAGCGTATAAAAAAGCTTCGCATCTCTAATTTCTTGCTTTTTTACAATTATAGTTAAGTTTGATCGCATCGTATTTCCTATTTAAATTTTACGTATAATTGATTTTTCATATAATTGATGCCTTACAAATCACTTATTTCTCTCAAACCTATTTTTTTAAACAGATATCTAAGTACACAATCCCCTGAAAGAGCGATGGACGTGATCTAGAAACTTCTCAACCACGAAGATTTCATTTTCTTCGAAATCTCATCTTCCAGGAAATATCGAAGATCACCCTTGTGGCTATAAAAGCGCGAGTTGCCTCTCTCTCTTTCTCACTCTTACTCTCACCTTCGCCTCCGTTGCCTAAATTTTCTAAGTTCGCTCCTTGCGCCCAGCATCCACCATCACGATGGTGTTGAAGGACGAGCGCCGAGCAACGTACGTGCATGTACGTTCAAGTGTGCGAGGGCAGCGCGCAAATATCAATCAGTGGAGTCAAGAGTGGAATCAGGGTGGCCGAGTGGTTCCACATAATGCTGCAACCAGGAGGTGAGAGAGCGTAGCGCGCAACGTGTATCTCGTGTTCGGTGGCCGGTGCAGTTCAGACGTACATACGCGCGCAGACGTGAACCCACACATACACATACCAGAAGTACATACACACACAAGCATGGAACCCCATCAGCTACCCCACATGCTGTACCGGAGCAACGACGCCCGGTAGCGTTCGGCAGCGTCGTCGGCCCCACTCCTTTTCGCGGATCGACGATCGTCCGCGTGTTGGTTTGTGCGTGCACCACCACGTACACAGGGAACAACCCGGTGTGTGTGTGGGTGGAGTAGAACTGAGAAGGCGTGCCCGGGAGGCGGGACCCGGGACCAAAATCTTGGTGTGCATCGGACTTCTGTGTGGGTGTTCTCCCTCTCCATATGAACGCCGACGATGTGTGCGTCGTTGGTGTAGCGCTCTCCATCTCTCTTCTCCACGTCCGCCGCTCTTGCGGCCGTCATCGCATGGGAGTCCCTCCACTATCAGACCCGTTAACAGCAGTCGGCGTCGAGGCACCCGCTCTAACAGCTAACGTCTCTCACATCCCCGGGCTTGAGCCGGTGCTCCGACCTGTCCTGTCCGGCCGATGGACTGCACGGAAATCAGTGTCACTGACAACCGGAAGCCCCGTCTCTTGCGCCACACGTATTCATTGTCTCAAAATAGGCAGAAGCTGTCCTACGGGGGCCTATTCGGATGTTGACAAATTACGGTCAGCATACAGCTTCGAGTGTCTTGACTGTGCCGGCGAAAGAATCTCGAGTGCTTGTGCGCTACCACGAGATCGATGTTGACAATCCATGAAAGGATGAAGTCTGTGAACAGGTAGTCCTGAGAAAGAAACTTTTCTCGCGTGCACTTGGAGACTGCAGACATTGCTAATTAAAGAGACATTGCTTTTTTAAAGAGTCACCAAACAAACAGTTTCGATAATTGTTGAGAATTGTTCCTGAAGACACAAGTTCCCGAAGGTCTGAAGGATTCACAGAGAGGGGATCTACCAACCCTGAAAGGACTTTTTGAACAGTTTCATTGGAAGTCAGATTAGAGAAGATTGTGTATGTTTGTTCATTGCTGAGGAAACTTAAAGATTGCAAGCGTGTTGGGAGAGGAGATGCGATTGTCGTGTGTAGTGACGCGGAAGTTGTAAAACGGACTCGAGGTCCAGGATGATGGAAGTGCAGCAACAACACTCGCCTGTCGGGGTGGGTCCACTAGACTTTTCAAGACGAGGGGTTGCCGAGGCGTCAGCGTTTCGAGTTGTCAAACCCAAACAACCGGCCTCGTCGCTTGTGCATCAGCAACCGCTGCCGCCGGAAACCAACAACAACGAGAATCTTCAGGAGAACCCGCAGATTCCCATCGATGAAGGTAAGATTTAAATTATCAATGCAAAAATTAGTGACATGAAATATTATTTTTTATCAATTTTAAGTATAAAGTAAAAAATATTTTAATTGTGTAGAAAGATTTAGAACTCCGCAAAGTTCCAATTCTTTCAAATATATCTTTTAATTAAAAAAAAATGTTAGTAATTTTCTTTAGGAAAATATTCACTTAAGCTCATTTAAAAAAAAAATTTTTATGTCAATTTATTGTTATAATTAAAAAGAAAGTCAAACAATAACTTTTCTATTTGCATTAACTATATATGGTATAAAAACAACAGAATATAAAATACTGTATTTGTGTAACGTATACAAATGATTTCAATACTTCTAAATCAAATTAAATTATAGATAAAAAATTATAGATGAAATGTTATATATAAACTTATACAATTTTCCTTAATTTTAAATGGTAGATAAAATGTTGAGTCACATACTGATATTCGTAAGTACAACATAAAGAATTAATATTATTTATTACGTAATAATTGGTAAAAGTTTTTAATCAAAGAGAATCTCGGCCCTATCCATTCAACTTGAACTTTTCAAGGATGTAAAAACGTACGTAACACAACTACACACTTCCTTAAACAGAAATATTAAATATCTATTTTCGTCAATGTGTTCACGTATTTTTATGAACGATATGTACATTATCACAATTGAAAACCTAACGTGCCATCAATTATTTTAACTGAGACACCCACGCAAACCGATCAAGCTCGGAAATATACACTGAAGGCTTCCTTCGCGACGAAAGCTTCATGTTTACGGTGACCACATTTTCTTCGAGAAAAGGAAAAATCTGAAAATTTTAGGGTTTCCTTCTTGCATTTTCAAACTGCTTTAAACAACTAAATTTATGAATTGTTTACTCATTAGTATATCATTAGATATTAGAATTCCAGTTAGATAAGAATTTAAAATAAAAGACAACATAGAGATTTTGTGGAAATAAATAAATCTAGAGAACGGTTAGCCGAAATAAAGAACTGTCCTTTAGAATAAAGGCCGTATGGTCACCGTGCTCATATTCCAAATAATCAAGCCTTTGACATCTCCGGCCGCGTGCCATTCGCTGACGCAGCACCCCCGATTCTCACCCCGTGCCCATCTCTCGCGTCTGTCATCATCCTATCTATTACCTGTCTATTACCTCTGCAACGTGGCATTTATGCGGATAGCTCTCGCAGCTCGCGTCGACACCTGAGCTTGCGGCACGCACACGCGTGAGGCTCGCACGCGGTTTCGCAGCCAGCGGGACACGGGATGCTCGAAGCTCACGCACGAACACGCACACGTGCGTGCAGGTGCGTAGGGGGCCGTCATCGTGCACAACAGTCTGTTCAACAGGTGAGAGGGGATGGCTGGCATTAGATGGCTGCCTATACTAATACCCCGCTACTAATCGCGGTAACAGGCTAAACGCAATAATATCGAGCTACAAGCGATGAGCTAAGCGGTTTAAACGATAATTGCCAGGTGATGGGCAGCTCATCGAGGGGTTAACTGCTGTTCTTCTGCTGTTTGTACCCGTCGAGAGGTACTCAGAACCACCCTTTAATATGAGGCTTAAAAATACGCGACTATGTTTATTCGTTTGTTACAGAATTATCGATAGTTCCTTGTGATTGAAAAAAAAAAGGAAATATATTTATACTCCTTTTAGCTTCGAGTTTGTATTTCTTTTAATAGCAAATTTGAAAAAATATAAAAAATTAATTATTTTAAAGAAGTAGTTGAAACTGAATCTTTGTAAAAACGTGCTTGGAAATCCTATTCATTAAAGTTCCTAATCTTTTTCTCTTGCATACTGATTTGAGAATTTAATTATGTAAAGTATATTTTTATTTAATAAATATATATATGATATTGTGTCTATATCTCCTTGTTTGAAAAAAATTCTACAATCCAATGTTCTTAGCGCGAAACAATCTTCTTGCTGGTACCGAAAAAGCAAACCAACGCCGGTTTCCTGAAATTCCCTGAATTCTCGAGTTCTGTCGATCGGCTGCGGCTGTTTTTTGTCGGCGATTGCCACGGCAAATCACGTTAGCCTTACCGTTTTATAGATTTATGACGGACAGATAGTGCGAAACGTACGCGCGGGACTACGCAGGATAAGTAAGCGTCGCGCGAGCAAACGGTCCGATATCACCGATGTTTTCGCTGGCTAACAAACACGTGTTACCTGCATTGTGTATACACGCGTATCGATGTGCTACACCAGACCACCTTATCTCAAGCGTGCGGTACGCCCGCTATACAGCAAAATATGATTTATTTCTGATAATCCTGGCGAGAATGAGACAGCCTTTGCGGTGCGGAGTGTCTAATCTCTTCACGCTATCTCAGATTATCCCAGTCGGTCCTCTATATTGCCCGGATTACAGATTTCTCTCTCACCTTTTTTTTTGTCAATTCTCAGTATAGCCGAACGACCGATGTCTCGTTATCGATCGATCGATCTTTATAGCGATTACCGAGAGTTACGGAAATGATACATCACGTATCGGATATAGTGATAAATTTATTATTTTTAGAATAATTACTATGACTAAGAGAATATGGAAACATGTTATTGTCAAGATTACTTTATTGTTCATATTAACAACATTTCTTTTCTCTCTTTGAACTGTAAACCTTAATTATTATTTGTTGTATAATTATGTGTTATTGATTATGATGTATTTTATTTTTTGTATAATTTCTTAATATCATAAATTTAATACAATCGTAACTTAAATAAATTTGGTCTTATTATAATTCAAAGATACGCGCGTTTGTGATTAGTGCAATCAAAGTGCACACATTTGATCGAAGTGAACAGTTCTGATATATATAATGTTAAACTTTGCCTTAAGTTAATAATCTTACTCATCACTATTAATAAAATTTTATTTTGCATTTTATTTTTAGCTAATTGGGTTTTTGTTTTTATTCATAATAATAAAATGAAGTGACTGGCTGACGCATATATGATATCGATTTAAAAAAAAAGATAGATCTGTGATTTAGCTCGATCGAATTGCACGATTAGATAAGTTCTGGATTACATGCATCATCGTAAACCTGGGATTTGATATTTTATCGCACTTGTGTAAGAAAACCGACACGGATTACAACTGATCGTTTGTCGGTTGTGAACTGCAATTTTTCTTGACAATCGCGATTAATTTCCCGTTGCCATGGTTGCGGATTTCTTCGTTTCTACATTGTTGCGATATCGAAAATTGTTAATCTTTAAATTACTAAGCACAATAGAACAAATATTTTATATGTTTTTATCTATATTTATAGCTTCATGACTCTATATAAATTTTATAAAATAAATGTAGATAATACACATTGAACGATCGATTTTATCAATTGTAATTGTTTTTTTTTTACACGTGAAAAGATTTCTGAGTTATCTTACATAAATCTTTTAGTAATCTTTTAATAATTCAATGTTCCGCATAAATTTTGGCATTCCGTGCGTCGCAAAAGATGAAGATTTCGCTTTTTGATTAATCATGGGGATGGCGAATTGGCGTGAAGTTTTCGAACTTTGATCCTCCACCGGGACGATCAAAGAAACCAACCAAGGATAGATGGCGGATGTTCAGGGATAGGAATGCAGGTTTCGGGGAGAAAGAGAGCGAGTAATGGCCGAGGCAAGGTTGATAAATAGAGGAGGGTTTCTCCTCCTTTCTAATAAAGACGCTCTTGTCGAGGGGTTGATCTTTCCTACGAACTAGGAATACTAAATTTGTCAGGACTTGAGATGTCATTGCAGCGTTGGTGGTTGGCGGGTATAACGCATAAATGATCAAGAGAAATGCCCGATTTTTTACGCTGTTTGCATCATTATCTTTTCATATCGGATTTCATATATTATCTTCCAACAATCAATCATAATAGATCTAAATATAATATAATGACAAATGTATTTGTTTGGTGATGCTTGTGTAATTTTACATTTTTATTTTCTTAGATAATATTCAATATAAAAAGGGAATTTATTCCATAATAATTTTAAGACAAAATGGGAATTTTATTTTATAATGTAAATTTTTACAAATCTACAATATAAAAACGTTTTATTATTATTATATATCCCCGATTAATTTTTTAATATGACGAATTTAATAAATAACTTTTTAAACTGTTTTTTAATTGTTTTAATATTTTAATATCGTAATATTGTTTGTTTTTAGGAGGATGTAATGTTCGTTTAATGTTCCCGAGACTGTGGGCACCGTTCGGGAATGCCACGGAAGTTACAAACCTACCACCCTTACCAAAAAGTCACTCAGGTATGTGCGTCGTGAAGAATCAGTAATCCGTTTTATTGACAAGTTCGTATATGCAATCGAATTATATCACGATACAGTAAAAGAATCTTTCACGTCAAACTTATATGTATTCGTGCAGCCTTGACTTTTCACCTTTGACACATCGAGAAAAGAAGAAAGCACTTTTTGATATTCTGTGTCATATATTTCATATCACTTTCACATCTCGTCTAAAAATAAAAAATCAATAAAAATAAAAGAGTTAGATAAAATTAATTCTAATTTTATCTTAAACAGTATCGTTTTTTATCAATAAAAAAATATTGAAATTAAAAATCACACAATATTATAATATCTCAGATTAAAATGTATCAAATCATATCTATTATCTCTGCACGTTTACTTTGGCATTGCAGCAACATTGCAGTAACATATATAACATTGTAATAATATTGCTGCAATATTACGTATCAATATTTCTGAAGCGGACATTTTATCATTGCAGCAATACTTTGTAATGTTTTTGCAACGCTGTGCTATGGGTTATTACTGATTATTATTGTTTTGCTAGTTCACATTGCTCGCTACAGATTTGCTACGGATACCGCGAATGTTTCTAAATAGTATTTATTTCTGCCCACATTGAATGTTCAAAGAAACTGCGCTTACAGAGTTCTAGACACATATTCGTTGCTACACGTACTTCACTTTTCATCGCTTCTTACTTCTCTTCGAAAGGTGTAGACGGGCGAGTTTAGAGTCGACCTTTCGCCCCGTTGTGATAATAGCTTCCTCCTCGGCCCGGATGACGGCAGGTTTTTATTTGCCGATCATTAAGAACGACCGGTTGTCGTCGACGATTGGGATAAATGGTAGCACGCGTCATACCACGCACGGACATGAGCCTTTTTAGCTCCTGCCGGCCCAATTGAAGCAGATTAGAGGCGCAGGCACCGGGATTCGGTCCGTCGGCTCCTTTGTACTTGTACCTACCCTGAATTAGTAACATCTTGTCATGTTAAACGCCCGTGCATACTCTCTTCCTACTTCTCCCGCGCGCGCGCGCGCGTGTGTGTGTGTGTGTGCACGTGGCCATTCATCTGTCCCGTTCATTCTCAGGCACGATAAGATCAACCGCGTTACTTTTATCGTCGCGTTTACGTCGCCGCCGTTCTGCCAAGATTTGCGTCGCGCAAACATGGCCCTGGTTGAGCAATCATATTATTGTTTATATAGACTCTCTGCTATCTTTATTGTAGAAGATGCAGAAAATTGTCAAGAAGACCGCAGAAGTACTTTGAGATGAGAAAGCGGAAATATTCCGTCATTTGTCATTAATACTTAATATTGGTTAATAGAAAATCCTGAACAATCTCGATTTATAGTAAACAAGTATTTTAACCTTTATTCAAGTAAATAAATGTCAATATTATTTTTTTCCTTTTAAGATTTGAATGATTTTGAAGTGCATATATTTTATATATTGATAATAAAAATAATTTGTTAATAAGTAATATTATACAGATATAATTTAAATATTAAGGAGACAATTTTGGAATGTGTGAATACTTCGCTTCCTATTAAATGGGAAGTAAAATTTGATTTGCATTCTTGATTAATGTGTGAGATACCTTTAATGGGTGAACTCGATCGACAATTTCGGCACATATATAAACATTTCTTGTGGCGAATCGATAAAACGAGTCGTGACAAGAGGGATGACGATACCGAAGATGGTTGTGGACGTGGATTAATAAAGGAAGGCCAAGTCGGGGGGACAATTAGATCGAGTTAACGGCCAACTTTAATCTTCTGTCGTCCGTCAGTCGTTTACTGCGTAGCGATCTGCCGCTATTAGAACTGTTATACGCTTCGAACCCCTTCCGTGCTGTTGATTCATGGAAAGGAATACGCGTGACCTTTGTCGCGCAGGCGGCGTCAATAGAGACGAGTGACAGGACGATGTGGGTTTTCAAAAACGGATTTTTCATCCGGCCGTCAGTGGCTATTTAAAGTTAATCCCTTCACGAGAAGCAATATCAGGGTGTAAAAAAAATTCAGAAGAAGGGATTTTAACACGAATTGATTGGGATGGGTTTTAATTCGATTTAGATTGAAGATGACAAATTATCAATACATGTAAGATCACGTGAGTGAATTAATTACAGAATTAAAATCAAGAAAAAAAAGGAAATAAGCAGATCCTAATACTCAAATAATAATTCATAGATGATTTTATATGTTTTCTATTTCTTCACACACAAATTGCGCGACGCATATTCATTGATCTCGAAACTCAAGCTTAGCTTATTAAATTGCGTTTCAAATTAAACTAGAAAAATGCATTGAACCAAAAAAATAATATCACAATATTAAATTGATAATTAATTTAATAATACTGATGCTAACAAGCATCAATAAGATTTCTTGTCTCGAAAAACAATAAATAATCAATTTGTTGCGGAAAATTTTCCTCGGAATCCTGACAGATTATGATATATTTTAATAATAAATGCATGCATGCATGCATTACGAACATTTTTTCTTTATATATTTTTTTTTTATTTACTCTTTGTTACTAATTCTAATTGGAAATTTCGAGATAATTGCGTGTGTCTTATAATTTCTCTTCTAACTCTTATTTAACTTGCTTGTAACGATAAAAAGTAGAATCATTTCATTTCCGGTACGATAACTCAAGTTACGTAATATTTAATGAACAAGTTGACATGTTCTTACTTTGGCTCGTATGCCATCGTTTGTATGGCAGCTATACTCCGGAAACTTTGCCTTGCTCCTCTCGTAAGCAACTCCGAGCACTTTACGCGAACATGGCGGACGCGCATCAGTGGCGGAACTGTCGTGGCAAAAACGATCTCGAAGTCGATTCAAGAAGTTTCATTCACTGTATCGGCACGGAGGCTACACTACGGGCCACGTGACACGCATCTCAGCATGCACAGTGTCAGATACACGTGTGCGTAAGCACGCCTAGGCTCTCGCAGATCTCCCGTCAAACCCGGACCAAAGTTAAACCCATCTGCCGGACGGTCGCCGATTGTTTTTCTCGTATTGCGGTTTGCACCATCAGTTTTTAGTGCATTTCAGTCGACCCAGACGTAGCATTTGCGTAAGCAGTTCTTCCTATCATACCGCGAGACACATCTGTCTGAACTTTCTTTTTTTTTTTTTTGGTTGTTCTCGTCTAGATCTCTTTCCACTTTCTTCCAAATAAAACGCGAACAATACAAGAGAATTGTTTCCGCTATCGCCATAAAATTCAAATCCTTGAAGAATTTTTTATTGCAAATTTAATTTTTGCCTAATGTATTTATGATCATGTTCACAATATTATCCGTTTGTGAAAAAATACTTTAATTAAAAAATAGAAAAAAATATTTAGCACTGTGTTTTTAAAATTTACTAATACGATTTCGGTATATCTTTCAATAGTTGAATTGATTTTCAAAATTGCAAAACACTGCTTCTAACCTGATTAATTACGTAGAATAATATAAAATTAAAAAGTGTATTAATAAATATGCAAATATGCAGTTTAAGATAACATATTACCTTTGGTATTATGAAAAGCAAGGAAAAAATTTGGATGTAATATTAGTAATTTCATTAGCCTCTCCTTGCGTTTTTCCTTTGTGCCTTTGACCGGTGCAATAAAGTACCTATCTGTCTCCTCGGACAGATCCCCGCAGGCGCGCGAGGCGCGTTTCTCATTACATTAGGCCACTCTGACTCGAGTCGTATTTTGATTCGATTGCAAAGCCACCAGGAGACACGATAATAATCGACCCCAACGACGGGGCTCGCGGAGAGCTTTAAATGCGATTAGCCGACACCGCGGTGCATCATACAGGACGGCACGTGACCGCGTGTCGCGCACACGGATTATAAATATAATATACCGGGTGTGCGCGAGAGGTGGGAGCGCAATATGAGTGGTCCGAGGCCGAAATTGCCGGGCACCGAGAGGGGCTGCGAGATAGATTCGGGGTCCGCCCTTTCTACTCGCGTGGCGAAACGCGTGCCCCCCGATTTCCGATTCATCCGACACCGTAAATCACGACGGTCGAAGCGAACTCTGATTATTAGACAAGTCGCACATAACTTCTGGACACTCGATCTTATTAACGATTTCGAATCTCCGCGAGAAATTGTCTCCCTCTGTCGCAAGGAAGCTTTTGAAAGCGAAATCTTTATTTCTTTTTTATCATTAAAAAAAATATTTTTAAAATTTTTTATATAATTTGATTACTGCAATCTATATAATCGTAAAATTCATTCAATCTTAAGTTGAATATTAGACCGAAATGAGAATAGCACAAGAAATAAGAAGTGCTATTTTTGGAAGGCGAATTGGTATGACACCCGTCACGAAATGAGGAAGTTCCAGATTCCTGGTGAGAATGATATTTTTTGCGATAAGGTCCCTTGTAGAAATTTCATGCATTTTTTGCGTAGTTACTAGACAGTTTTATTACATCTGCCTAATAATTGAGAAGTAAAACTACGGAGGATCCCAATAAAGATGTAACTCTTTATCTGCAGTTATTGTGCATAAAAACGCGTAAAATCTAAACCCATTTCACTGAACAAAAATAAAACAATAAATAGACCAAGTATTCAACAAACAAACCTGAAAACCTATTTATTAATATTAGACAATAACTGGGCGGGTATCTACGTATACTTTTACCATGAAAAACTTAATTTGCAATACAAACAATGATACTTTTGGAGATATTTGGGATACATAAATAATTACCCAAAATAAAGCAATAAATGAATTGTCAATCGTTAAAATTATATCTTGTGAAATCAAATCTAGATTTCTCCGAAAATATGTTAAATGATGATAACGAAATAAATACATTCTGTACGTTTAATGTTTAATCTAACAAATACGTCAAAATTTACGATTGAATCATATTTTGTTTGAACCGACAGATAAAATGACGCGACGTACAAATCAAAGCTGCGTCGGGAATCATCGATTTGATAATCAGAGAACACAGTAAATTCCGATTGACAAGCGATACCAAAATTGCGATCCGATGCAATTTGCAACTGTCATCGTGAAAATATTAATTTAATATTTCAATATTGATAAAAGTTTAATCTCTTCGTTATATATTAACCGAATATGGGATAGAGCTCGTAATTACGTGACACATGATCTAGTAGGTAATCACGTTAATTATTAACGAAAGGAAATAATGCAATAATAATTGATTTTTGTACTATCTCCTACAATTATTACGTTACGCAAACTTGCAGTTAGACAATATTGAAATTTTCATTAGGTATCAAATATTTTCTCACCGCGTCTTAACGCACAAGAACGATTTTATTTTATTTCGGTCTAGTATTCGGCTTATGAATTTTACGGTTTTACATTGCAGTAATAAAATTATGTGAACAATTTAATAAATATTCTGTAAAATAATAAAAGAAGAAATAGAAATTCCGCTTGCCAAATCTTGTCTCACAAAAGTTAATCACGATTCACGGCATTGCGGCGAACGAAATATTCCAAAAGGATGCGCGAAGGATTTCATTAAGGATACTGCTTCACACGGAAACGTCGCGAAAATACATTTTGCTCTCGGCACCTCACTATTTGGTTCTCTCCTCGCGATACCTCGTTAGCGCAACATGAGACCCTGTCACGACCTCTAGTGCCCTGTCCGTCCCTTAAACACCCTCGTGCCAACACGCTAGGAAAAAAAGGCCCAGTACGTGACTCAAATCTCATTCCGGCCGGGTCCTTCTGCCAGAAGAAACCGTATTTATCCGTGGCCTTCCTTTTTCGGATTCCCCTGCACCTAGTATCCTTCGCTCTCATACGTGACGTAACCTGCCGTTCGTCCAGTCATTGCTCTCGTGACTGGTGTATGAACTCTGGTTTATTGATCATGAAATGTCTTTTTACACAAAAAATTTATGCGAGACGATCGTTGACTTCTTTTTGCACATTTGAGCTTGAGGAATTTTTTTAAATTTATAATAAAAAATCAATTAGATAAATCGATCAACTACCAATTAAGAGTAATGCATTGCAAGACAATATTTAAATATTTATCATCGAATGTTATAGAACGGCTATCTTTCGGAGTTGGTCGTCTGGTGGGTTCACCGGCGACAAGGAGTCCCTCGCCGTCTCAGTCTCCTTGCCCGGATTCTCCCCCTCCCGAACGCCGCGACGCCGAGGTGGATGTCGACGTCGGTGAAGAGGAGGTCGACGTGGACGTCGAGGAGGTCGGTGACGAGGATGACCACGAGGGTACCTCGAGTCCGCCGCGATCGTCGTCAACGCCATCGCCGTCGCCGGTTAGCGTCGCGACGTCGCCCATATCGCATCCGCCGAAGAAATCCGGCGACAGTTTCAGCGTGTCGGCGCTCCTGAGGCCGGATCCACCATCAGCACACCTGCAGAACGCGTCCCCGCATCGAGAATCCGCTTCCATGGGCGCTCATCCGCCACCGCCCGGCTCGTCGATCCTGTACCCGCCGTTGCATCTTCAGGGCGGCCTCCTGCCGCCCCATCCGCATCACCCTCTCTCGTACCTGCATCCCCAGCTGCTGCCGCATCATCTTCTGCCGCCGCACCTGCACCCGTTGTTGCGCGGCGTTCATCCGGCTCACCCGGGGCTGCATTCGACTCACACGGCGCACGGGCTGCACCATCCTCATCCGCTCGGCGACGTCTACAGCTGCGTCAAGTGCGACAAGATGTTCAGCACGCCGCATGGGCTCGAGGTACATATGCGTATGCGACGCATGCTTTTTTTCCAGATTTACTTGTTTTGATTTCATTTCTGATTTGCTACTGGTGCTGACGTTCGCATCCGCGTCCGCTCTGTGACAACTTTATCGCTGCACTAATTAATTTTTATGTGTTACGATAATTTTAATATCAAAAATAATATTTTTTTTTATTTTCATTTCTGCGCTACATTTGTAAAATATCTTTATATCAAGCGTGCATACTAAGAAAAATTTATCCATACTCATGCAGAAACAATTTTAAGCTTAAAGTTTATAATTTATTATCAATGAGACACTGTTTTAAATTTTGTATAGCGTATTACCTGAAAATGTTAGCTAACAAGACAGTGTGGTTCACGTAGGTTCACGCGAGGCGGTCGCACAACGGTAAACGGCCATTCGCCTGCGAGTTGTGCAACAAAACCTTCGGCCACGAAATCAGCCTCACGCAGCACAGGGCTGTACATTCCGCGGAGAAAGTGTTCGAGTGCAAGCAATGCGGTAAAGCTTTCAAGAGATCCAGCACGCTGAGCACTCACCTTCTAATCCACTCGGACACGAGACCGTACCCCTGCCAGTTTTGCGGCAAGCGATTCCACCAAAAGAGCGACATGAAGAAGCACACTTATATACACACCGGTAAGTAATGTTCAAATTTTTTAATTAAAAATAAAATTTGAAAAAGTCGATTTTCCTCGATAACGAAACACTTCTACCTCACGTAGCTACTAGAAAAAATAAATTCAATATTAATGTGCATTAATATCTACTATGGTAAGTCATTAACGATGAAAAAAGTCTTTTATGGAAGTAGCGCAAAATTGTTATTTAATTTTGTAAACAGTTTTGAGGTAAATTTAAAAGTTTCTCCATCAAGCCTAATAATTTTATTTATTAAAGTTTTCCACACACGAATATGACGGCAAATTGCATTTCTAATCCGTCCGTATATTTTTATATTGCTTTATCTAAACGGACGGACTAAAAGTACTCGGATTGAATTCACTTGGAACGCAATTATCCTATCTTTGGACAGCTCGCTAACTCTCGCGGATATTACATGAAAATCGCGCTCGTGATTCCGATGGGTATCGTTATCGAGGGGACGTAAGGGATCAATTAGTCCGGCAAGTTCGTGCGATAAATAATGCAGCCAACCGTCTGGGCCGAGTCCTTGTGAGAGGATCCAGTTGAATATAGCACATGTGGCCAATGCATTTCAGGGATGCCGAGTCCCACATTGCGAATTTCGCTCGGTAATAATCGTAATGTCTCTTTCGGGGGTTCCCCCGTCTCTTCTGTATTTAACGTTCACGTTTCTTGCTCTCACGATTTGGGGTGGTATCATGGGCTCCCTAATCTTGGAATGGAACTTTGCCGTGACGCAACGTGGAGTCTGTGCAAGACACACAAGCGGATAATTTTATCTTACGAAGTTAGATATTTTGATTACACTAAATATCTAGAAAAATAAAATATTCTTTCGATTAAAATTAAAGTAACAAAAATCGTTTGACGGTTGAACATTTAATATTGTTTTAGGCATTTATAATGATTTCTATTTGAAAGCTATTATTCGAAAATTAGATTATTTATAATTAGTACAGCAAAGGGAGAAAGGATATAAAATGATCTTGCGAAATGTCATTTCCATCTGAAGAACAACTGGAAATTCTTATCAATACGTACAATTTTTGTAGGAGCCTTTATCTTTTTTTTCGTACCTTAGTGATGCGTGTTTATCTTCGACAATACGCATCAATGTCGGACGCGTCGAAGTTCTACGTGTGACTGGGGAGGCCGGAGCAAAAAAAGGTGAGGGAGTCGCAAAGCGGCGGTGGCGGCAGGACACTTGACACTTCGGTGTCTCCCGGTTGATGGAGCGGAGTCTTGAAGGAGTAGGTTTCTCGGGGTAGAGAGAAAGAGAAAGGTAGAGAGCAACAGAGGAGAGAAGGCCTCCTGCTGGAGGGTTCCAGTCGAGGCTCTGGGTTTTGTATCGTCTCCATGGCAACCCCTCCCGATGTCTTATCAAATTATCACCTTGTCCTCCCCCACGCCACTCCATCCTGCCGTCACTCCGATACCCTCCGCCCCTATACGATGCTCATTCTACGTCCTCCCCCTTCCCCCGAAATGGCCGAAGGATTCAACGTAGCAGGATACAAAACGATGGTCACTTCCGGAGACTTCTCTAACAACCTCCGGGATCACTCGTGGATTGTCGTGATGCGCCTGGTTATGCCCACCTATACGCACCGTTGCGTCCCATGCGGAGGGTCGCCCTATGAAACATTTAATTCATTATTCAGGTGAATAAAAAATTCAGAGGCGTCCTGAGAGCGACAACCAATGACGTTCACGGTCGCAGCAATTGCGACCGTGAAACGAGAACAAGTTTGAGTCCTTTTTCCTTAAGAATCTTTCGCTCTCGAGGGACAGCTCTTTCTTCAGCAGCGAAGAACGAGAGAGTGTTGCTTCGTATATATTTTTTTTAACCTCTTTTACTCAATAAAGATACTTTTGATACGTTCTACGTGATTTGAAAATTTAGAGCCAATTTTTTATCAAACTTTTACGCGTGTTACACACAAATTACTGAAAATACTCGATAATAATGATTTCTTATTTTAATTATTATTAATAATTTATCATAATTATATAATTTGCTTGTACTATATTTAAAATACTAGATTGAATTCTCTTATGATATATTCAACTGTCCAAAGAGAGCATTATTTCATCATAGAATTAATTAGAAAGTTACTAGCTTGAAATCTGTTTCATCGTTTCTGTGATAAGTTACACGCTTCTGGTAGCTCGTACACGCGCTCGCTAGATCGATTCAACGTACTGTTTTCGCTCCGATGCGATCTCTTCGTCAGCTTCTCTCTCGCTCTTTTTTATCATACGCACGAACAAATCTCGCTGCTCCCACGACCTCGAGCGACGCGCTGGCTGCGTGCGTACGTGCGTCAGGCTCAGCGACGAGGGTGTTCTGGGACTCCGCTGCTAATGATAATCAGCCCTCTTTCTCTTTCCAACCCCCCTCCCCCTTAGGCCGCCTACGTACCCCATGTACCGAGCACGGGCCATGTGCAATAAGGGTGCGGCACTGTCGGATTCCCCGGGGAACGGCGTGGCGTAACGTAAAATCATTATTAGGTAGGTAGGTAGGTGGTTGCTGGTGCACACGAGGGGTGGAAAGAGAAACGGGTGGTTCGGGACGAGCGGGGGCCGAAGCGCCGCCGCTCACGGGGGTTGAGAATAAGAGCTCTGCAAATATTGTTCGTGCGCGAGCCGGCAACCCGGAATAGGCTACGAGGGGTCGGAGCGTTACTTCGCGTTACCTTCGCAGTTAGGCGAACGTTTTCGGGACGGGGGCGGGGAGTAACGACAGTGGGACGCGACGAGGGGGTGGGGGATGCGACGAGTCAAGTGCACGGTCGTTGCAAGGGGTTGACGAGCGAAGTGACAGACTGGCAAGTGGCCACGAGTCTCTTCGATGAGAAAACACTGGCAGAATGTCTTTGGGAGGGGCGGCAGAATATTTTCAGAGCTTTGCGGGGTGGCTCGGCGTGAGTTTTGATAACATCGGCTGCGTGCGATGTTGTCCAGTCTGACGAATACAATAACGAATCGTGATAATTCATCAAATACGTTGTATCAGAATTCATCATTGCTGATGAAATATAATGTTTTTGCCGCAACAATTTTAAATAAATTATTTTCTAGCACAAAAATAATAATACTAAGAATAAATTCAATACATTCGATTAATTGATGTTAATTATACATGTTTTTTAAAACTTTACACCATTCTCAGCGTTTCAAACATAAAACGATAAATCAACGATTATCAACTTCTCTCCGGCGCTGACATGTGATTACAGAAGAACATTATCGAAATCATCGACCCTCTGTCATCGGGATGATCAACTCGCAGTGTGTATGTGGTCTTATCTACACACGCGTGATCGTGCCCTGTTTTCATAATAAACACAACCTGTCCGCTGTTGGTATAAAGTAAAGTCGATGGGTCGAAGCAAAGGGAAAAAAAGGGAAGAATGAGTGCATTCTGTGTACTTTTTCATCTTCTCATTGAATGTTTTTATTTCGGTCGAATATTCGGCGACACATTTGAGACGTCAGCTGTAAACGGGTGATTTTTTTGTAACGATTAATCGTTTTCAATATCGCTTTTTGCATTATTCATCTAGACGTGAAGAATTTCATGCAACTGTTTATTGTTAGATAATCTGAAGGAATGTACTCTATAGTTTATTTCGCAGTATATTAATACCAAGAAAAAATGTGTATCATGGTTTTTCAAGTGAAATTTCAACAAGTAATAATTTCAACATCATACGCCTTCAGAGAAATATACATATGTGTCTAATATGCGTCATACACATCAAACAGTATCCGTATTCGTTATCGCGGAGGAAATTAAAGCCTCGTGAAAGACTCCGTAATACGATATCCATTAGAACACTCGCAATAACTGGGATGATTAATTGAAATTGTCGAGGTCATCCATTACTTTACCGTGCCGGTTGTGTGTAAAACAACTGCATCTAAATCCTAGTTTTTATTAATTAATTTACTAACGATCGCAATCTGTAGCTAGCGAGCACAAATTGCTCGCGAAAGTTAAATCCACATGTGACTGAAGCGCGCGCATTGCTTCTCTATTCATTCTATTATCATTACAAACTCCATGATTTTACATCTGCCTTCTGTGATACGTTAATTTTGCTTGGCTTTGCTTGAGAAGCTCTCAAATTAACTGTCTCCGTACTTAGTTATACACATAATTTTATTATTCCTCCCGGTAATGCGTCGTCGCGCGTGATTATTTGTGCAGAACTGTTCCGTTGGAAGAAAAACACTCGGGAAGTGTATTGCCGACTGGATTAAAATATAGCCGCGTATTTTTAACAAACACACCCGCGTACATACACTCCGCGCAACCGTAACACGATTAATAATTACTTCAAGCCGCGCAGGCACGGGCGCGCACGAGTCCTCGCCCCCTCTCGAATTATGAATTCAGTTGCGGCTGCGACGTACGCGGATACCTGGTCGAACGCGCGCGTTTCCCTCGGGCTCGCCTCGAGGGTGCGGTTATCGTATACTCGGGGAGATACAACCTGTACGGGCACCTTTGCGGCCGCGTTCGTAGCACGGGCTGTGGACTACGAGCTCCATCCCTGACTATGAGCGTTCCTTCCCTCTCTTTCCCTTTCTCCGTCTCCTTTCCGCGCAGACAGACGGGGCTATTAGAGGTTTCCGGCTGACTTGGCGCCCTAAGCATCGGGGCGCCGCAACATCCCTCTAAGCTGTTTAAACTTTGCGACATGGTCGGAGGACCATCTGCCCCTCTCCTCCCAGCCCCCTTGTACGAGGGGCCTCAGCCCGGCCCCCTTCTCGTCCCGGCTCCCTCTTTCCGTCTTTACGGCTCGTTAACGACGACGACGTACCGCCCTGTCCCAGCACAGCGGACCACACGCGGTAAAAAGCATGTTTACACGGCACGTAGGACCGACACGTAAAAGCGACCGTGGTTGCGTTAATCGCGCGATTGTATCGTTGTTTGCGATTCTTAAAGAATGTCTTCCGGATTGGGGTGCGGGTTAATTGGATGTTACTGTTACACAGTACAGTGCTCGGGCCTCTCGTCGGTTGGGTGTGGTCGTCTTTTTTGATTTAGAAGGACAGCGCAAATTGGAACAAGAAATTGTCTAGTAACTAAGTCTCGTATAGGCGTGAGAAAATTAAATAATTAAATCAAAGGAGATCGAGTACGTTTCACTGGATAATTTGCAACGTATTTGTATTGTGCTTACACAATATTATAATTTGACTGGTGAATCGATGACAACAACATCCGCTCCGTACTTGCGAATTCCTAGAGACTGACGCAAGATTTACCGGCTGACAAGGACCTTGTCATCGGGAACGATAAAAGCGCACCTTTCGGATGAGATGCTGACGTCGGCGAGCGGAGGCGCGCTATATTTAATGTCGCGCCGGTGAGAGAGCGAGCGCGGGCGCGGCGCGCAAGCAACCGATACCACATTAAACATGCAAATTCGCCGGTATAACGTTCCACGGGACCGAGGCGTCATCCATATAGCGCTCGTCGAGTGGCGCAGCGCGCGATGTTCATAGTGGAACGGCATGATTAAATTTCCAGGGATATCGACATGCCGGGAGTACGTCAACCCCCCTCCCGCCCCTTAACCCCCCTAGTTCGCTCCTGTTACCCTGCCTCTCGTTTGCCACTTCCGTGCCCCACTTCATCCCCCTTTTACCATCCGGTATATATCTCGTCGCTCTAGCACCGTCCAACCGCCTCCCCCTCGGCTCCCGCGACTCTAACCCCGTCGCCACCCCCTTTTTCGCTCCTCGGCCTATCCGCGTAACCACCCACTCGAACAACCCCCGGCGCGCGCGGGTGGTTGAAATTAACTGCACCCGGAGCGCGCAGCATCAGCGCGTCTGTGCATCCCCAACTCTCTCTTCTCTCTCTTTCTCTCTCTCCCTCCTCTCTCTCTCTCTCTCTCTCGGCTCGTCACTGACACTTGAGGCCGCATGCATACGAGTCGGGATAGGTTTGATATGCCGTGTAGGGGGAGGGAAAGGGGTGAGTGTGATGTTCACCGGCGATCAGGGAGACTCGGTCGTTAGTTATTGTTATTTATTGTGAAGGCTGTTGTTGCGAGCTGGTTGCGGCAATGGACGCAGTCGATGCAATCAATTTGTTTTAACGTTATCCCGGATATATCGACTGCATCGTATTTTAGAGTTATATGAGTTTAGCCGCGTCATTGGCATCAAAGCGGCGTTTGTGGTCACACGCTATGTACGAATGACCGAACAGAGATGAAGGAACTGAATTAAAACGTTCAACATTCCAGAAATATTTAAAGAAATAATTTAGATAGAAATATATTTTGTGTCTGTTATTTCAAAATTACTAGATTCCCATTTTTTAATAATCATTTTAATTTTAACCCTTGCGAATCTTAGACGTTGTTACACGAAGTAGTGCTTCCTCCGACATCGCTATCGATTTAGAGCAGTTGAAACAATTGCTTTTGTATCAATGGGTCATTTATTAATAACCACGTGGGCGAGGAGGAGGAGCACTATGGATAAAGGCGAAGCCATTTCGAAACACAATTGCCAATTAAGCTGCGCGTACATGAGCGATGTGGTAAGAGGAGTCTTAGCGCGGATGGCATAGATCGGATTTGTCACGATTCCTAATGTTGATCGACGCGCTAATAATTTAATAGCCATACATCCTCTATGATCGTACGGGAGAGGATTATTACCGCGAATCCCTGCGGTATACCAAAAGCACTAAGGAGCTAACGGACTTAGTCCTTGGTATCGTGTTTCCTTCTTCCTACCCTTGATTCCTGTTCCTCGATCGGCCCTGCCAAAATTATTGCTTGGTACAGAATGCTCTACGCCGCCGATTTCTGATTGAATTATACAGCGACGAAATGTCTAACTCTCAATTAGATTACATTGTAATTAATTACCCAAATATGTATTATAGTTAACAGTGTGAAACGGATTAGAATTATTTTTATTTATATAATTATGAACATTTTGTTTAATATTAAATATCATAATCCTAATCAATCCTAAGTTCGAATTATTTATTCGAAAGGCACTTAAACGACAAAATCAATTAAATCTGAAGATGTAGACAAATCTTTGCCGATTCGATGTACTCAATTTATTAGTTTATGAGCGGATAGTGATAATCGTTGTTTCGAAGGAGAAACGCGCGGATTTATACACACATATTAACGTCTCAAATTTTACATTTGCTGGAAATATTGTCCACTTAGATTTTGCCCTGGAAAAGAACGGTAGCGAGATCTAATTTTCAAGTTGTATTTTTAAATTAATGATTGTACGTCACTCTTTATAGAGAAAATTTATCATAAAAGTATTGTGGCATTTGCAAAATTCTTTTATCTTTTTTAAATATTATAAATTTATTTGGAAAATTAAATTTGTATTACATATGTATGTATTTAGAGATTTTTTTTATTTATAAATCGGTGCACGCTGGGATTGGTTGTAATCGACATCTTTTTGCGATCGATCGTTTCACCTATCTTTCCACTGAGGGATTCCCGTGTTTCGCCGGGATGGGGCGTAAAATCATGGCTGACGTGGGCGTAAACTGGTAAACACAAACGTGACTCAGTGCGAAATTGGAGACTAGTAACGGCCGCTTGTAAATCGGTATATCGGTATACAGCGAACAAGGGCGTATTTACGTTTTTTATTTTGTACTTCATGCGACGAGACAAAATATCCCAAACGTATATTGGGATTTCGCTAAAAATTGATTTTTCTAGTTTTATTTTCTGTTAGATAGCTTCATCAAAAAATTTGTATTGCTACATCTGTCAATGGCAGATACGATTACATCGATTTAATTTGATCAAAAAATGACAATGACAAAATAGAACAATATTTTATATCTCGTTAATAGTTAAGTAATCGCTGGAAAACTTTGTGCGATTTATTTTATACATAATTTTAAAGTTAATAGATATACTTAATTAACAATTTCCGAATTAATTCTTATTAATAGAAGTTTTGGTTTTTCTATTAGAAAACTTTTTATAAATATTCTTCCATTTATTTAACGTCAAACTATACGTTTCACATTTTAAGCTAAAATTTTAGATATTTTAAGAGATTTTGTTTCCTTTAAGTGACATAAAAAGTTGAACTTACGTGTGCATACGTTTTGACAGAACACAAGGAATATGTAGTAATTTCTATCGGTTCTCCAATCATATCCCTGCAATATTTTTTACTCACCGACCCGTCGCTGAGACGAACGCTGTGCTGCAGAAGCAACGGTCTGATTGATATCCTCAGGTAATCCTTACGCGAGCTTTGAAGATACGGAAGAAAATCCATGCTGTCCTCGATATGAAATATGAGATGTGGCGCTCTTCTTCGATTCCACCCTCCTCCCGTCTAACGCGAGAATTTCAGTTAGAGGGCAGAGACGCCCCAAGAGGCTTGGAACGTGGTCGATGAAGACGAGAAGAAATCAATGCCTCGGCCAGCGTCCGGTTCACCTTCTACATACTAGCATCCTCCCTCTCCCTCCTTTAATCCTTTGCCATCATTCTTTTCCTGTTTCGTTTCTTCAATTTTTGTCTTTTCCAATTGCTTCTTATCACTCCTGTTCTCACAGTTCACTTCTCTGTTTTTAAGTATAAAGAAGTGCGTAAAAAAACATAATAATTTAAATGTCGAAATTAATATTGAAATAATACCAGTATTTAAACATTTTTTTCTATCGTAATTAATTTTGAATATTGGGAGAGCGAAATACGTTGAAAAGCATAAGATTGCGCTTAAGAAATTTAACAAACTATTTAAAAAGCTAATATTTTTGTGACCCTTATATATTTTTTAACTATATCTTATATAACTATTTTTTTTATGTTTATTTCATTTTATTATTAGTTGTTATTCTAATTATAGATTGAAAATTAAGGAAAAATACTAGAGTACGTGAAAGTTAAAACACTCAAATTTACGTATAAATTCAAGTTGCTGAATTGAGGAATCCTCCAGCAAACAAAATTGTAATAGTAATCTTTGTTGAGTATGCCAATCAAACTTGATTTTATAAAATAAAGTTATAAAATGACTTCAGCATTTTCTTAATGAAAAATCTAGTTTGACTAGCATACTCATCAAAAATTACCATTACAATTTTGTTTGCTGGAGGATCCTTCAATTCAGCAACACAATGACAGAACAGCAACTTACATATGTACGATTTATGATACATATGTAGGATTTGCGAAACATCAATATATCACTACATCAATATTACACGCACATATACGGATCAAATTTTGTATAAACTTTATACATCAAATTGGGTATGTAAGTCTAATTCAAGAACTCTATATTGCTTCTTATGTAATTTACATGTCTGGGGTCCAATTTCTTAAGTACAGACTGCAGAGCTCTTATATCAAATATTGTCACCACTTGACAGCTCTAGACGCCATGTTGGTTTAAGAAGTGGTGAAAAAAATATGAATTTAAAAAAAAACTTTTTTTTCTTGACATAAAATGTCACACTATATTGATACTTTAATTCTGGAAAAGGATTTCTAAATTTTTGTGAAAATAATACGAGAAGTTCTCACACAATTACTGCTTTTAATCGGTAAAACAGAATGACTTTAGGCTCCCCTTAAGTTTGCTTGCAAGAACGGACGAAAGAAACATTCGAACTTGCGGCACTCGCAAAGGACGCACGAGCGATGGGACGGGAGAATTAGCGGAGACGGAGTACCCTCTCGCGCACAAGATTTCCGGGAGTTTAATATAGTTTTAGGGGCGTCGGTCGACAGCTCTGAGGGGTGTAATGGCGTCTTAAACCTCAGGGGTTCTCAGCTTCGAATCTCCTCGCTCTCAGAGCCAACCGGCTTCATCCAGCTTCGCTGTTAAAAATTCGCGAGCGTCGAATCTCAACTGCCGCCGCCGGTTAAATCTTTGATCTCTGCCACTCCTCGATGCCGCGGAGGTATATACATGCGCAGGCTGCGGCAGAGAATGCATCCCATGTGCATTTAGATCGAAACGCCGGTGCTTCCCGCATAAGGGATAAGGACGGATAAGGCGCGCTCCGACGGTGCTTGATTTTTACGAGCGCGTAAATTCCGAGAGACGCTCGGCTTTTTTCTCTACGCCAACTTACGTTTTCTTTGAAAATTCCTCTATTCTCAGCGAATCCGTTACTATAATTTATGGTTTCCAATTGTTGATCGAATCATGTACTGAGAATTGCCAATGCTAAATTGTCGCAATGCTTTGAAGAAACTTCTTAGCAAGTTGAAAGATAACCCAATGAATAATCGTACCTGTGTAATTTTAGCTTTAAATTAAATTAATGATTGCATCATTTTTCGATTAAAGTTTGATCTACTAAATTCTGATTGACTTATCAATCGTCAAAGGAGCTTTCCTTTCAAATGCTAATTTAATTGTATAATTTAATTCTGTGATATAAATAAACCCAGTATTATATATTTTTTCTCATTTGCAAGTAAGATCAAAAGTTTGTTAAAAAACACGAGATCTGTAATAATATTTTAAAATTTATTATAAATTTATTAAAACTGATGAATTTCTTATGTCATTTGAAGAATTGAACACCGTTTTGATATTTCTTTCACGAACCCATAAGACCACGTACGTTCTGTATGTACGATATTCTATATTCTTTATCTTCCTTCTTCGCTTTTCGAAAATTCTTCCGCTCACAGTTGGAATTTTCCGTTCATACCCGAAGTATTATTGATCATCGATCATCGTTCCGGTCACGTTCTTGAAGCTACATTGCCTTGCCTTTGCAAGAGAATATTGTTCCACGTGTAACATAAACAAGTAATTTATACAAGATCTAATAAAATTTTTACTGAGCATAGATCGACTCTCTTTTGATTAATCAATAATCGATAAACGGATGTTTACGAAGAGTTGCGACGTTCAATCGTGCATCGCGGATAGCGCATCGTCCTAATAACTCGGTGCTTTCAACGAATTTATTAACGCGGTTATTTTGACACAGACAATTCCACCGAAGAAATAAACTCGACGGATCCAACGGAGTTCCGACGGCTCTTGATTTTTATGAGCGCGTAAATTTCCGGCGGCTCCTTTTCTTTCTGCCCTGTCTTTCTCTTCTTTACTTTGTTTCCAAGAAACGAGAATCCCAGTAGACCCGGCGTTCCATTTCTACACATTATTCTCCCCGTCTTTCCCCCCCCCCTCTTTCTCCCGGCCCCTTAATCCTTCGTTTTCTCAAGAAAATGATATTTTAAAGTGCCATCCTCTCTCTCCCGCATATGAACGCTGAACTTAATATTCTCCCGGCCGCTAAAAAATGCCGCGGTTCGCGCTAGCTGCATCAACAATATAAGGGAATAAAAATAGTGACATTATCTCTAGATAGCAAATTGCGTAGAGTATACTACTGAATAAAACATGATGCACTGTGAAATTAATATAAGTTCCATAATAGCTAACGAATATATGCAATAAATATACAATAAATAATATGAAGAGCTCCATTATAAATACGTATTGTATTTTTCAAAATCTCAGAAATTATGACAAAATCTATGACAGTTATTTGAAATATCGATTTTTTTTCAAGAGTGAAAACTAAGTATGTCATTATTAATCACGAATATATATTTAAAAAAATAAAATTTTATTTTTTATTTAATTTATATCCACCCAAGTACGTAGAAAACGAAATTTCGAGGTCCATTTACTAGCCAGTGAAATAGGAAGGGTTTGTGCCGAGTGCGAGGGATTTTGGATTTTCGGGTGGCCGTTTGCCTGGCAGAAGCGATATTCCGTAACCATGGAGAAGTCGTTGCGATATAGACGCGAAACGGGCAACCTCGGTGCGAGCGCTCGGACGGTTCTTGATTTTACGAGCTCATAAATTTCAAACGGCCGCCCTGCGCTTCCACCCCCGTCCTGGCTTCCATCGGCGCTTAACTCCGCGAAAATTCTATCCGTTTCGTCTCATCCCCCTCGGGTTCACGTAGAACTGCGAGGAATTTCATCGAGCGGCGGACTCGTCGGCGGATTCCTACGGTACACCCTCCACAAAAGCGCGCCCTTAACTCTGAATCCGCGCGTGAATCTTGATCCGGAGGACAGAGCAACTATGCGACTGATGTTCGCATAAAATGATCGCGTAAAACCACGTGCATAATACGTAAACCTCGATAAGACGGAAGAATAATGAGTCTAATAATATAAGTCAAAGCCAGAAAATTCAATTGCTCAATAGAAATGTATTTAATTTATTGTATTTCTCACGATGTCCTCTTTCGAATTTATTATTTTAGATGAGAGCTTAATAATAGAATAATATAATGGTATTTATAATGGTTGAAGAGGAACTCGAGTCGAAACGTTCCGCAATTGCTAATACTATTAATTTATATAGTTAGAAATTAAAGAGAATAACACGTCCAACTCGCTCGTGTATTGGCCTTTTGTGTTATTAATAGAATAATATATTTTGGAAATATTTCACAAATAATAATGTCGGAGAAATCTTAATAGAGAGAGCATCGGTCGAAACAGAGAAACGTTATTAGATTCAAAGTGATAATTTACTCACTAGACGCGAAGTATAAACGTCAGAATTATCAAGTATCAAATTGTAAGACAGCGAGTGTCGAGCGAGGTAACTAATATTCGCATTCTAAATTAAACTCCTCGGATCGATGTTCGCGGCACTTCGCATTGACTCGAATTTCGGGAAAGACACACCGCACTCCGCCGTGGATATGGGTCATCACGTCCGATCCCGAGAAATCCCCGGGAAGAAGCAGCCGATATTTTTTCCCGGATAGAGGAAATCAAGATCGCGGCCGGGTATAATCGCGAGGGCGATCGACGGCCTCGTCGTATCGGCCGGGGCGAGATTGAAGGCTCGGCTAACGAGTTGTTTATGGATCCACCCTCCGCCCGTAGCCGTGCCGATGCCGTGAGGGCGAACGTGTACGTACGTGTGTACCGGTTGCTCGGCCAGACGTATGGACGTACGGGGGAGTCCATTAACTGGCCCTCCGCGTTGCCCACCAGCGGCGAGGTTCGCATCGTCGTCGTGCCACCACCACCCCTCAGCACAGGCAGCCGCTTTCTCTCTCACCCTCAGTCAGCAGCAGCCGGGTTATCCCGTCGGTAGTCATGGTAACACGTGGGTTGGAGCCGCCCCCGGTCGCCAATCAGAGCTCGCGGCCAGGATGAGAGAAACGAGCGGCGACCCTTCGAGCCGGGGTTCTCTCCTCGCCCCTTAGACAACGAACCCCTACAGCGGCGCACATAGACACCCCTTTCCACTATTCGCTCTTCTCTCGGTTCGTCTCTCTCTCTGCCTTTTCTCGCCGCCGGGGTGGCTGAGATTCTCGCTTGGGAGGAAATCTTAACCGGGCGTGCCCCGCATCGCTGATGCCACCTACACCCGTCTTGCGAGGTGGCTAGCCTTCCATACCTTCTGTCTTCCTCCCTCTTCCCTTCGCCTTCGAGGAGAGTCTTGACCGAGCAGGATAGAGCTGGCGGCACTCTGGGATTAACGTGCATGCTCGCTGGAATGCGACAGGCGGAAGAGGAAAGCTGGATTGCGTTGTTCGAGTTTTCCGATTCCCCCTTTAAGTTCATTGTACTTGACGATGAACTATCTTTATAGACAGCTCGGTTAAAACGACACGTTGAATCCGTATCCATAAACAGAGTTTTCGCTAACGAAGGAAATATCAGATGTTTCTGATATTTCTGATTAAAAAACTATAAAATGTTGAGATAAATTTTTATAAATAAAGCCTTTTGCTTTCCTCCAATTTTATATATATTTCCAATTATAGTACATGAGAAACTTTCGACGACAATTAAAAAGTTTATAATTAAATAATTAAATTTTTATCCTTCAATTCTCGGACATCGATCGACCGAAAAGTTTAATCAGTCACAAGTCTAGTTCCAGACTAAACGCTTTTCTGTCTTTTTTTCTGTTGCAGGCGAGAAACCTCATAAATGTCAAGTATGCGGTAAAGCGTTCTCGCAGAGCAGCAACCTGATCACGCACTCGAGAAAGCACACGGGTTTCAAGCCGTTCGCCTGCGAGCTCTGCGGTCGAGCTTTCCAGCGTAAGGTCGATCTGAGGAGGCATCGCGAGACCCAGCACGCTGATCTGAACGCGTCGCATCGACCGCCGATTGGTTCGATTCCCGGACAGAATTCCCTGCCCAGTGGAAATCCTCCGATGATGCAGTGAGATCGCGACGAGGAAGCGGTTGATAATCTGGCGCCAGATTGATACGGAACGGCGACTGGAGGTCGTCGCAATTAGCGACTCTTTTCCGTGAAACGGAAGGCGGTTCGACCAGATTGAGGACGCAACTACGAGAAGTAAAATCATGAATAACGATCTCAATGATGGCGGAGAAGAGAGCGATAAATTAATCTCATGGATAGAATTGCTAGTGAGGCGATTGCGGATGGCATCATGGTGGATTGCTGGCTGGAAGATATTAACTTTTTGCATTTTATATTATTTTTATTTTTTTAATGTACTTCCGAATAGAAGAAAAAAGGTTTAAAAATCAACAGCACTTGAGAAACGTGCTTGTAAGCTAAATTTTCAATTTTAATTCGTAATGTCAATCCGGAAAAATTGCATTTTAAATGCAGTCGTTAAGATTATAATTGATTTGAACTAAAAATATTGCGATATTTTAGAAATACATCAAAAGGCAAAATGTTAATATCAATCAATCGCGGATTGCAAAATTTTGTGTAAATTTAGATCGCCTAACAAATGCGAAATTAATCGGAACAGTGCAATTCGAGAATGAACTCTCGGGACGAAGTAAAATTTACCGGAAAGGGGGTATACCGTAGCATTTTTTTATCGCAAGATCTTTATTGATCTTTTGACGTTAGTGCGAGGAGACTGTATAAGTTAATATTTATTCGACCATTTTATTTCGCGTGCGTCGATTAATCTAACGCGAGTATCCCACCACTTCAAGGATTCTTAACTTGCGGAATATACTCAGGATAAATAGAGAAAGTGAATTGGTGATTCGTTGCGACTGGACATTCCACGAAAAAGCGTTCCGTTTCGTTCCTAAGTGAAGTGTACGCCGGGGTTTGGTTTCTTCATCGATTTTCGTTCGGACTGAGAGCCTTCTTCGGTGAGAAGTGATAATTTATGAATTTCGATATGTAAAGTGTGAAAGTGAATGGACTGACGACTGTTTTTGTTACGAATGATGATTAACAATTCCTACTTTAATCGTCTAGCTACCTGCAAATCGATTACCTGTTACTGTGTAACTTCTCTTATTACGTAGATATTCTCACGATACGCAATGCGATCGTCGAGCTAGTCGGACGGTCAAGATTGTAAATTTTACAAGATTAATAATTTTATGAAGATGCCGTACATTTATGTTCACAATAACATTCGTTATTATAAAAACAAAATTCTTTTTAATTGAAAATATACGCAAATTATATAATGTTACTTATAATATAGAAGAAATTTAATGATTTGAGAACTATATATTTTTTTAATACTACATTTAAATGTATTTTTCTAAAAATTACGTCCGAGTAGCACGATCGAATGGCGTATAACGTGTCAAAGTACGGCAAGAACGTACTGTATTTTGCATATCTCCCGCACCTGTCGTTGAAAAAAAAAAGAACATAAAGACCACCAACCCCTAAAGTTGCAACTGTGACCAAAAATTGTAAATAGCACGTAGATTGTATCACGGCTAGTCTAAGCGTATAAATATATACATATAAATAAATCGAAGCTATAAATATTATAAATAGAGAGGGCACGTAATGTGTGCGGCGCAGAGTCGTTCCGTCTAATGGCGGCTCGCTCGCCGTGGCCTCACCAAGAAGTTATTATATTCTTCCCTTTTTCTCGCTATCGAAATTTTTATTGTTGTACCATTAATATCATTATGTAATTATTGTAATTAGAGACTCGCTATTAATATTATTGTCATTATTATTATTAACAATAAACGCTGTTACCATTTGTAAACGCTTCTTCTGTCTAACAATCACTTTCCCTCCAAAATGTTTTTATTGAAAAAGACTTGCCTTTTATTACTTTTTTTATTGCATATTTTATTGCCGTAACGACGGCATAGAATTAGTATAAAAAATAATTCTTTTTTAACAATATGTTGTTCTAAATATTAAAGACGTGTACACAATTCCACTCAAGTGAAGAAGTAACCAAGAATAATCACATTGCGGAATATGCTTTTGACGCGCGTCTTAATTTAGATGGCCTTCCACTTTCCATCCAAGTCGATAGCTCGATTAATCAAGGTCGCTGAATCTGGCACTGCCGGATCACGATCATCCCAGCTTCACTCGCTGTAATTCAGGGTTAAACGGCCGTGCCAATTAAGCAGACTACTCTGAAGAACCCCTTAACAGCCCAATATGTTTTCTGCCGGAGAGAGTTTCCCTGAACTTCCCCTCTCTCCCACCCATTCCCGCTCATTATTTCGCGCAAGGGTGTGGGGAGCGCGATGTTGGGGCGGACGTGAGATTTTCCGTAAGCTCGTTTACAGCTTCCATCGTCTGCGCCAATCGTGCAGGACGTCGCGGAGATAAAGGATAAGGGCCGGCAAAAGAGAGAAGAAAGATGGGGAACGTCGAAAAATTTATCTGCGAGAGAGATAGACGAGGAGAAAGATAAATAGAGAGCGAGACAGAGACTGTGGAGGGACATTACAGCACAGACTGCACGACACCATGACGCAGCCACGGGAGCAGATTGGACAGTTATTGCATTCTGGGTAAGATTAATTGATATGGGGACCGGTGGGTGGGCCGAAGGGCGCGCGGCTACGTCGGCGCTTAAACCTTGTCTCAGGCTGTACGAGCTGGGGATGAGAGAGAGCGGTGATTAACCGATTGCACCGTGAACCGAGTGGAACCGAAAACCATCCCTCCCGCGTACTTCCTAATAGCCATTGAGTAATAGAGAGCCGTTCATTATTAAACAGCCGCGCGAAGACGTGAGACATCATCATGCGGATCAAGTGCTTGTAAAGCAGCTTTTACGCGATTGTAAACTACGTTATGGATTTTTAAACACCCCTACGTGGAAAGAACAGTTCTGCTAAAGTACCTAAAAATTTAGCTAGACACAGATCTGAAAATAATTTTGTTAGACTGTAAAAATAATTTTATGTCGGACGCTGAAGCTAGTTGCTAGAACGTCAAAACTTTTTATATAACATTATTCACCGTGCTTACGTCTCTTTTATAGTTATTTTAATGGTTTAACAATATTGTTTTCAGTTTTAACTTTTTAGAAACTCTAGCAAAACTTCTTTCCGCGTATTTATGTTTCGCAAAATTTTAATTGTTCATATAGCGTGCCTGATATTCAGAAATTATTTCTGAATCTCGAAGCATCAACCCCTTTCTTTCCATCCCGACGCAAAGATAATAAGGTGTCAATAAGCTCGCAGCGATAAAATCCGTAACGATCTATGCGCGGCGTTGAAAATTGTCCGAACAATTTTGCCAAGTACCGTGCGATCGTAATACCCCGTATTATTGGTACCGCCCCGAGTCGCGAATATTCCAATCGCGAATATTCCCGGCTATCGGCAATTTTCTGCGACACCACTTTAGCGCGCAGCAGTGTTCCTCTATCGCTCCTGCGCTCCTCCACATCGTATTCTCGCGGAGAACAGCCGTCCAGGGCTGTATCATCTCGCGCAGCTGCCAGCTATGGAACGTTCGAATACGTTTTAGGGGACAACTCCATATACCCGCCGTACGCGGATACACCTTATGACTATTAAGGTATTCACGGCCCCTCGGAGGACGCCCCAGTTTGAAATATGGCGACTCGGGTCACCGCTAGCGTATACCGCCAGTCAGAGATGCCGCTATCTTGCACCGTCGTTCTCCCCCTTCCGTCGTTTTCAATCCCTCTCTCCCCCTCTTTCCCTTTCTCGCCGACTCTCTGCGACTTCGTTTTTCCTTTTTCGTATTCCTTTCCTCGTATCCTTGTGCACATACATGTTTGGCGGAGTGTCGCACGGCGAAGAGGACCGCATCCCCCGTATACCGCGCGGTTTTCCATATTATTTACAACCCCCGTCCTGCCCCCGCAATAACTTGGTCCGGATCCGCGAACGCGCGAGCGTGTCGCCAAATTGGTGGAAACCATACGAGAACGTCGTAACCTGTCCCGGTCTATGACAACTCTGAGTGATGTAGTGGCACAAGGATCCGACGTACGGATGTGTCCGTTAGAGGACGGAGGGAAATATGATTGCACGACAATCTTTTAGGGTTGCTCTTGATGGCTTTGCTACAGTTCAAAAATAATCGCGTTGTAATCATCTGTCGATGAGAAATGACGCAATCAAAAGTTAAAAATGTAATATTGTTACTAATTGAACATAATATTCATTACAAAACACTTTATATAATTTAGAAACGTGTCAGTTTTATATCTTTTATTTTAAATAAAGAAGGAATGCTATTAAATTATTGAATTGCCATTTTATCACTCTAAATAAATGATAGATATGCAGATATTGAAATGATAATTAAACGGATAATAAACAAATTTTAACAATATAAACAAATTTTGATCGTCTTTTAAATTACAGTTTATATTATAATGTAAATAATAATAAAAAGTAATTATATTTTACGTATAATATTATTTAATTTTATGTGTCAATCAATTAAGACAAAATTCAAAATTGGTTAAGAGAATTTTAAAGTCGTCCTGTTTTAAGAGAGAACACGATTTTTTTAGCCCGTTATTTTTTTCATTGCCTTTACAAATTTAAAAGTTCTTTTCTACGATTAATGTATAGGCTTTAATACATATAATTCAAAATCATCGATTTTATATCGAAAACAAAGAAAAATTAAGAAATTTAGATTTGTTTTATCTATTCTTGATCTAATATGGCCCTCTACAACTGTCAAAGTGTACCAATATTGGCTTCATACAAAAATTCTGCAGTGTATTTGTTAAAAATAAAAATGGTTCAGAATGAGAGTTATAAAAATACAATGTTCAGTTCTTAAAATTATGTTTAAATATTTAATACAAAAGATTAGTATGTTTAAAAATCTGTGCATGCACAGGCGTACAATACTGATATTGTATTTGTATGAATTGTAAATCGTATGTGTGTAAGTCGTTGTTCAGTCGGTCAAACTCACTTTAGCATCCCCTTAAACAGCTTTATTTGAATTACTCACGTTTATTTAATTAAGGCTATCATTCGCATACGTCAATATTAATCAATTTAACCGTTTACGAACTATCATGCTCCATCGACTTGCATGATACATATGTAATTACTTTCAATTTGACTAAACGATTCTACTCTTAAATCACTTTAGAAAATGATAAGTGTCACCGTGTCGTTTTGCCTATTTGATCTCATTATCGCATCATAGAAAAACGATACGCATCCATAAATATCGTCGCACTCTCATAACGCAGCTCGTGCAGTTGTGCGTGAAATATTTTTCTGCTTAAAAATATTATTTCTACATTTTACTATTCGCAAAATGTACGCGTATTTTTGCGACGTCGCGCCATTTTATTTATTTATTTTTTTTTTTTTTTTTATCTTTTATTGTTCCGCGCGTCGAATTTCCAGGCCAACGAGTGACCGGATAGCAAAATCTCATTTCGCGCAAATGCGTCCCGGATGCTGCGTGGATTTGCACGTCAGTTGCATTTGCACGGGTCAACCGGATTAAAAAACGTCGATGTCCAATTATCGTCGGGCACCGCGCGGCTAATGGAATTTTTGAGAGGGAGATTAGGTAACTCCACGCGCGCTCGCGCACGCGCGCGCGCATGGTTCATGCAATTTTCGTGCGTTGCGTGCCGCGAGCTAATTCGTTCCACGCGCGGATCGTGATGGAGATATGTTCCTTCCGTTGACGGAAACGTACAGAGGAACAAGCGCAATTTCGCTCACGATCACTTATACTTAGTGTAGTATAGGTCAGATAGTAACTAATTCGCGCGTGCACGCTCCCTCGTCAATTCGGCTGACGTAGCATCCGGTCGGATAGCTTGGTCGGCTTCTTAGAAATTATCAGACATTTATACGTTTAGAAGTTTCCTGTATTGCTGCTAAACGATTGTCCCTCTTCCTCTTCTCTGTCTGTATTTTCCTTTTTCCTTCTTTTATTTTTATTTTTTATTTTTATAAATAGTCCAACATTCTATCGATCAGGCGACAAGCTGTCACGGATGCAGCCATTTGTCAGTAGGCTTCTCTAATAACGAGGCGACTCTCTCTTTCTTCTGTGCGCCGCGCGACTTTAAACAAATAGCTCGACATGGAAAGCAGGAAGAGAAAACAAATGGTCGCTTACGCCTGCGAGGAAGAAAAGGGCACGTCGCGCGTTCAGGCGATCAATCAAGCGTCTCCGGCCGGACTTAATACAGTCAGAGATCGATTGAATTCTGGCTTGCATGGGTCCGTATAACATTCCCGTATATTTTTGTAGAGGATTTTGTAAGAGGCTGCTTGCCGCAATGTTGTAACATTTGAAAGAAAATGTGACAAATTTGTTGTAGTTCATTAAAACTGTCTGTACTTTATCAAAATAAAACATTCGCCATTTAGATTTGCAACTAAAATTAGATTGGATCAAATTAGTGTTTAAGTTAAAGTCAAAATTCAATTGAGTTAAATAGGAACTAAAAGAGGAATATCTTTGTTGAGGGAAAAAAATCAATTTTAGTGGAAAAATTTGCAAGCCAGAAAAACAGGCAACAATAGTCTGCATTTAGTGTGACAGTGCCATTTCCAATCGACTATTAAGACTCCTAGTAAGTTTTCGGGAATCAATGAGAGCTCACGCATAGGCTTGGCGATCCACACGAAGGTGATGACGACGCTCCCATGGGCGTCCGATTCATTATTCCTATCCTGAATAAATGATCATTCACGATCGCGGGTGGCTATCCACGGGAATGTTGGCCAGAGAATACTTCGGAAAAGTGATTATTCGTCGATGCTATGTCGTCCTCGGCGAAATCGATCCCCAAGGACATGCATCGTGCCTCGCTGAAGCAACCGTGGCATCGTGTATCTCCTTCGGCTGCATCATTGATGAGTAGGATCAACGAATTCTCTCTACCTCCTCTTCAGTACCTTAACTCTCGATTCTTCGTACAATGTTTTACGCGATGACAGCGTAGTACTGAACAGAATTACAGAAAGTTAGGTAACCAGCTATTAAATCAATAAAAATGACGTATTTTTATAAAAAAAAGAAAGATTTATGATTTTAAAATTTATTTTAGTTTTGTTTAGTTTATTAAAAAATTGATGATTTTTAAAGATATGAAAAGTAAATTGCGCTTAGAAGAAACAATCCTTTGACAATCGTGCCTTTATATATTTAAGAATTTCATTAAAAAAAGATTGTGCAATAACAAATTTCTATTTTATATTAATTTTCTTTTATTTATTGCTAATTTTATATTGCTCTCATCTTAAAGATCTTATTCAATAAAGATTCACCGCAGATCCAATCGAGTAAACAACAATTCGGAATCTCTTGTCGATCGAAATTTTTTCCACCTATTCGCATTTATCGCTCCCACGCGCGACATCTCATCGACGGTGCAAATGGAAATATAATCATCCCTCCCTTACTTCATGGTACTGTGCATAATTTCGCGATCGACCTCGTCGATGTCGCGGACCGTATCGCCGCCTGGACCACGTAGCAGCCGTAACTCAGTTTCCAAACGGATCGTCTCCTAGGAATACTTTATGCGTACTACACGTCATTCCAACCGCCTAGTCCGGAAAGATGGAGGTCGTCGTGGATGGGGTGGTAGGGACCGCGGAAGACACGGATCCTTAAGTATTCTATGCGTCGTGCGGGACTAGTGCATCGGTCTTAAGATGGCGGCGAGGGAGGAGGGTTCGCGGGATAGGACTGCGCCGATACCCTTTCGCCGGGAGAGGAAACGCCGGTGGTAGGAGGTCCTTGGGTAATCATATAAGGATAGCTAGAGTCGCGCGAGGAAGATCGGGTATCAACTTTTGATCCTCCGATATCTCCGGCAGCCTGGTGGACCCCTTCCAGCCGAAGAAGCGTGTCTGTATTCAAACGGCTCTAACTCGATATAAGCGGCGCTCCCAGAGGCATCCTTCCACTGAGGAGGTCGGGGAGGATGAGAGCTGGAGGACACCAGACCCTCCCTACCTTGTCGCTCACGCCCACCCCCTCGGATCTTCGGAAATAAGAGTATCCTATGTAGCCGGTACCTCCAATCGAATTTACATCCCGACTGCTTCGTTCCCATCCCCGAAGACGCGGGGGTGGATCCTCGACTTTGCCAAAGTGCTATCTCCTGTGATCCCGCGTGGGTGAAGACGCGTAGCGACCATCAAAATGGCATCATCGTCCACTACGATATTTTGAGGCATATACGATGAGATATCGAATGGAGACGGATGTCTTCCGACGAATAGTTTCTTAGAGAATATAACTGATACATGTTGGTATGGAAATCAAAATTCATTATCTACTAATCAGGTTCTGCCATATAGGACCTGTTTAGTAAACGATAAAAATATATTAGATAAGAAAATAATGATTAATTAAAAGTATAATTGTTTATATAAAAATTAAGAAATAATAAATCTTAATTTGTGAATGGCCTTGCCATGTTTAGGAAATTGATGACCTTTGAGTTATCAGATTAATGAGTCACGTTAAAAAAAAATCTATTTAAATACTATTTGCACATGTCGATTATTAAGTTTTTAGATATCTAATAATATTAATATTATTAACAATATTAATATTGACTCTCATTTTAGAACAGTATTCATTGTTAATTGGACCTCTTCTTTCTTCTTAGATTTATGATAATAGTTTTTTAAATCAAAATTTGTTTAAAATAAGAAATCTTAATTTTATTAATAACTTATTAATTGCAAAGCAACTTTTATTTACTTGTTTATTTTTAATTTGATGTGATTTATCACAATGAAAATATCTATCTTATCGTAGATGATAAGAAAGCAGACTACATTGCTGACAAACGAACATCATAATTTCTACACTATCAAATAACAGTAATAATTACCATCAAACAATAAAATAGAAAAAAGCGTTATTGATTTTTGTAATGCAAAAAAATTTGCAAGCATTTGTCAAGTTAAAAAATTTAAATTTTAAAATTTGGATATCTTCAATTTTCTATTGATTTTTTAATTTCATTTAAGAAAGAATACAGTGAAATCAACTTTTATATTTAAAGATAAATTAATAAAAAAACTTTATTTTTAAACAATAAGAACATATATTTATATAGAATTATTTGTTATAAATGTATTTCTAGAAAAATTAAAATATGTAAATCTTTGAAACAGAATTTAAATGTTTAAAGCTAAAAAGGAAATATGTGGCATCATAAGGTAGTTTATAAGTATAGTTTTTAAAAAAAAATGATTATTTGATTATGCAATCTATTGTTATATTTTTATTCTACAAAATTGTAGACTTGGTTATCAATAAGATCTTTTTCAATTTTTTATTTTCTGAATTATCAATATGTTTACTTTTTTACGGAATATACTTTTATTTTATTGATAATCTTAAGATAGGAAATTGTAAATATAACATTATTTTCCAATTTTTGTCAATTCTTTACAATATATTTTGCAATATATTCTCAAGAAAAATGGGAAGCGTTTCGTTAGCGTACATCCTACATCGTACATATAATATGCGTACATAAATCTTTACTGACGTATGTGCCGGTGCATGTGTTTCATTTACGTTATATACGTATATGATGTGCACTATTTTGTGATGTGCGCTAACGGAACTCTCTCGATAACTGCACAAAAATAAAAAATTTATTTAGAATTTTTTATTTCAAATTATTACATAGGAATTTTAAAAAATTTTAAATAATTTATCTATCACAAGATTTATCTTTTTTAAAATTTTAAATTAATATATAGTAAATATTCTAAATTAATTATAAATATTTTTTAATGTTTTTTATTTACAATTTGTAAATCAAACCTTTTGTTGAATATTCTTTAACAAGTGAATTAATAGAATCAAGAAATTTTATAAAATAAAACTGATTGTAGATTAAATATTCTTGTAAGCACATTGGCAATATGTTTGGTTTAATAATTTAATAGTTTTTATCTTGTCGATCTGTAAACCTAACTTTGTTGCGAGATACGAGGAAGGAAAAGGGCTATTAAAAATGAATACGGTTAAAACGAGAGTCAAGTATATTGTATCGTACTTTAATGGTAGTCTCTTACTCAAGAGTACGCCGCACAACGGCTCGCGAGGATCTTCTGCTCGGAATTTCCCTCGCAATTTATGTTACTATAAAATGGTTAGAAGCCAGAGATTTCGCATTACATACCCTCGCGAGATTTCTCGCGGCTCTCGAATATATTTGGAAAGGTTAATTGCGCTGTTACTTTCGTCGATGAGAAGAAGCCAATCCGATGCAACAAACGTGCATTCTAAAATTGGATTGGCTAGGGATACATGCGGAAGAAAGCCCGAAATACAAAATATTAATAATTTTACGGATTTTAACTATATAGTATTAACGATGCTATGCTAATAATAGTAATATTTAATTGTAGTAAATGTATATAATTGTACTAAATGTATTTAATGGTACTAAACGCAAATGCATTAAAGTCTTTATTTACGACATTTACCTGTAAAATTAAGAATATTCAGATTTCTTCAAATACCTTCAAGCGCAATACAGTAATTGCAAGCACTAAACTTCAATTTCGCGGCTCTCTTCCACTTCGCGTCTACTTAATTAAAGATCGCTTCTTTTGTTATCTATACTTAATAACTTTAATCGATAATATTTCAATCATACCAACACTCTGCTATAGCGCGTCTCCTTAACAAAGATAAATAATCGCTATCTGAGTAAGAAGGGATACATTAATAAGTGCCATCTGATATTCATCATCGTCGATCGATTATTAATTCACGAACATATTCTTAGAACGTATATCAGTTATCAGATATAATCGATCATTTAATTCATTGTTAGACTTAATAAATTTACTTTCAGATAGTTAATGAAAATCATAGCATGGATTTCGCTTCGTATGTATTTTATATATAATAATTTTATTTTATTCTGTTATTACATAGTAGTTTCATATTTTTAATTATTATAGTAGCTCTAATTTATTATATTTAAAAAATCTGCTATTTGTCTTTAGAGTATTTTTCAAATGAAGAGATGGATCATCAGAGACACTTGTATTCTTTGGTTTCGCAGGTGTAACTTTTTCTTGTATAAAAAAAAATTATTATTGTTTTCAGAAGTTTGAAGATCCTATTTGCACGATTTCATAATAAACCGTGCGACGACTATGTTAGAACAAGAAGAGCGCAAATCTACTCATTCAACAAGTTAGAAGAAACTTGATGCCAAGACTGACTGTAGGTTATAACTATTCATTACACCTAATATCGACAAAATACCTCGTAAAAAAGTAACATTGCAATAAGAATTAAAAAATTGCGAACAATTTAAAAATTGTGATAAATTACGAACTTATAAAATTGTATATAGAAAACAAAAACGTCGCGCTCTTAATTTCGTCCAACGACGAATTTTCTACGTTGGCGTGCTTTCACGCGCGAAACACGAGAATTCGCATGCTCGTGATTCTGGACGAGAAAAGAGGCTGAATTTATCTCGCCCAGGATTTATAATACCAGTCTCTCTAAAAGTATCACTTTCAAGTTTAAATAATGAAGATGAACATTCAATTGTACTAAAAGCGAAGTTACGTAAGGAATAATTAATGCTGCAAATGCAGTTAATAATGGACCGTCTAAATGTTGGATTTGAAATGTTAAATCGCTTTAAGATAATCATGATAAAAGTTTTACGAGAAATGTATGTGAATTTCGATTATCACTTCGTTAATTATTAAATGGCTCACGGATGAGATTCAGTAAATATCTCTTTTATTTACGAACATCTTAAAATTCAATTTTACGTTTAACTTTTAAAGACTCTGAAAATTAAAATAAAACACTTGAGTATTTTAGTTTTCAGTATGGTATTTTATAATGGTATAATTTGAATTGTAAAATGCGATGATTGAAAAGAATGTCACGTGATATTCAAAGGCAATGAAAGTTTGTAGACAGAAAAAATTTCGCGAGCAGAATACATTAGATTCCTATAGATTAAATCTAAAGATATAACTTTTTTGTTCCAGCTCTGTATAAAATTTTATCGGAGCATCCGAATATATAATATAACGCAACATTTTAATTAACATACACGCGAGAAAGTCTCTTTAACAGTTCGATTATTTATCTGGCAAGCTTAGCAATAAATTATTTGGCACTTGACCCTCTTTGAAATCTCAGTTAGATATATTGCTAAGCTTCTTTTTTTTAATCCTTCGTGGTAAGTACGACGCTTTTTCCCGTTCGTATCTTTTTAATTTGCGCCACCCAGCTCGAAGTGCGCAACGTAATTCAGGCCTAGCTTCGTTAATCGTTATAACGCTTACAATTATACGTCTTACGAGAACGTTTCCTCAACCTTCTGGTTGTTAATTATTTCACAGAAATCTCGTTTACACGACAAATGAGAAATTCGCCGAGACATCTTTTTTGGAGACGTCGTTTTGCAATCATGGGCACCACGCTTATGCGCACCGCACATTCTACACAGGTTGAGAAAATCTACTCGCGTCTCCTCAACTCAACGTGGAGTTCTTCTTCGTAGGAGGGGGTTTACCTTAGAAAACTTAATCGAACACATATTCAACTGCGTGACATACATATAAAGTCTATACATAACATTGTGCGAAATTATTTCCATCGTCCGGAGCGTCTTTAGCTGCGCGCATTTACTGTTTAACAATTGCATTTCGCTAGACTTAAGTAAGTTTAATAATAAAACATGTAGTAAATATAATATGTATGTACCTATACACACACGTGCATGTGTGTATACAGACTTCATATACACCGCGCATATCAGCGATCCAATTAGACGATATCCGATACATTTATCCGATGGATGAACCGTACGAGGTACGAACGCGGTACGCAGGCTAATTATTAATTAGGATATCCTACAGTAAAATTTTTTGGCGCTGTTTGGCTTGATTTAAATTCGTCCGATTTTTTAGCCGTATCTTATCATCGTTTCTGAACGCAATTTTCTAATTTTCGACGATACAAACGTACGAGTCGTTGCGCCACTACAATATAATTGCAAAATAATTGTAATTTTTAAGAACTTATTTCGCTTATATTATCGTAAATTTATGGATATATTCACTGTATTCATTGCATCGTGAAACGAACATGTTCGGACGTATCTGGACAATAAATCAATGTATGAATTCACGTGCGAAGCTGCATTTATCCGATGAATACAGTTGAGCAAATAATTGTCCAATCGCACAAGAGATGTCAGATAAAATTACTTGTGACAAGGAAAAAAAACATATTTACATGAACTCTCTGTGTGAAGACTCACGGAATGCAAAAACGAACGACTCAATTTTCTTATTACTCAATATTCGATTTCTATGTAGTATCGTTGCCGCGCTGATTGCTTTCAGTCTCGCTAATTCTTGTTTTTAACGCGAATGTTGTGCAATTGTCGGAAGATATTGACATGCCGACGACGTCATCATCTTCTTCTGGAACGCATGGCAGAGCGGGCTAACAAAGGGCCGATTATTTCGAAATCTTTGTCTACCGGTCGTTTGCTACTGTATGGAACACACAGTCAGATGATGCGATAAAGCGTGGTCCAATAGAATAGGAGTGCCTGCAGCCAATTCTGTACCGGCATCGGCGCAATCGTCGTCACAATCGAAATAGTTGCTCTGGAAAAAAAAAAAAAAGCAGCAGTTAGTGAATTACGATAGTGCAGTAAAGTAATTGAACTCAATTGAAGTTAATTGAGCCAATAAAAATCATACTAAAAAAACCAGTATTAATAATTAATATTTATTTTTTCTTTTATTACAAAATAATTATTTCTTTGTGTCTGTGCATATAAAATAATAAAATATATATAATTTGAAAAATATATACATATGTACTATTGTATCTTGATATTTAAATGAAGCGTGAAAGGATTAATTAATAATTTATAGATAAAGCAAAAATTTATTTATGTAATGTTAAAAATTTTATAACCGATAACTGAAGTTTATTGTTTTTATATTAACGGTCTCGTAATCTGATGGAATCGAATCAGAATTTTTCAAACGTAGCTAACGAAGCTAAAAGTACAAGTCGAAATAAAGCAGTGAAAAAAAGTGTGTTCCGCGACGAATAATCAGTAATAAAATTGTTCAGTTAGTATTAAATTAGCCAATATCAACTTTATTTGCGTAAATTAAATTATGATGGCGTTATTTCGTCTGTGGCAACCGCGAATACGATGTAATTGACTTACAAGAGAAAAGAATAGACTATGAATATTAAAAACTAATATTTTTTAATTAATACCTTCAATAAAATTTTTAATTGCCAATTTGCGATATGACTGGCGTGTAGTATTTACAAGCGAATCTTACAATATATAAAAAATTTTTCAAAAGTAAAATAACCATGTATATTACTGAAGTATATTTTAAGTTTGCAATTTTATTAAATAAGGAAAGTTATGAAATTGTATTGATAAATTTTTTAATCTTTATTTGTTTAAATAATCAAATTTTTACTTGAATCAAAACTTCACTTCTTAAGATTACAAAAATTAGAAATTACAATTTATTAACAATACTGTTATTTAAAGTTTAGTGACTTTTTAAATAATAAATATATCAAAGTCGATGCATCCTCATATTGTGATCATATCAATTGAAAGGAGCTATATAAAGAATTATAATACAGCATGATACATGTTGCCATATTGAGCATTAATCGTAAATGATCACCTGGCAATCGATGCATCGACAGCTATCGGTTAGTGAACAAGTGAGGCCGAGGATCTCAACAGCTTCCTTGTAAAGCTCGGCGCTCGACTTTCGCCGTCTCGGCGGCGACGTGGGTGCGCTGACTGTGCCGGTGCCCGATGGTCTTCTGCTACTCTTCAGCCTCGACGAGGACTCTCGAGACAAGGAGGAGGTCGACGTCGAGCCCCTCGGCCGATTGTCGCTCGTGAGTAACGCTCGACCTGCCGGAGATGCGAACAGCTGCAGCATATCCATGTCCTACGGGTCATACATTTACTAATTAGTGGATGCTATACTTGTGATGATGTTGCGCATAACATGTTTAATGTATCAGTGTCATAATATATAACGGTTAATAATAAAGTAGAACTATATGTTCCTTATTGTAAAAATTCACGCATGTAGAAAAGATATTATACCAGATAATATGTATTATAATAAGTTTTATAACATAAAGAATAAAAAAAAGTGCCATTTTTTAATCAGAGCTTAATAATATCGTCATATTAATTAATAAATACATTTTTCAATTCTATAAACTGCGTGCCGATATAATTGTCAAACTTAAAATGAAATCGTAAACTGAAGCTAGAAATATCTGAAAATAATTCGAATCTTTAAATTAATAATGAAAATCATTTAATAATAAAAACTCTGGATGATATTTTTATAAGAGCGTAAAAAGCTCTTTACAGTTTTTTTTTTAAGATGCTTGTAGCATCATTATTAAATTTAATGATCAAACGGATCTGACATATTATTTTTAGCTTCAGTTTACGATTGCGTTTTAAGCCCGATAATCATAAGCTTGTAGTTTAGAGAACTAAAAAATGTATTTAATAATTGATATGAAAATATTATTAGGTACAAAGATTCTCTTCGAGAAAAATAGCACTTCTTAATTTCTCTCATATTATTCGCAGTCTAATGTTCAACTTATTGTATAATGGGGTTTTTCCATCAATTTTAGGCAATTTAAATAATAATTAAAAATTCCTTTGATCACATCTCAAAAACTTAAAAAAAAACAACTTTATATTAGAAAAAAAAAATTGTGTCACTTTTTTATTAAAGTGGCTGTTCGTGCCCAATAATAATTTTGTTTAAACTTTTACAATTTTTCTTTATGCAAATTGCTCACCTTGAAACACAGTCCTAAACTAAAGTTGGAATACAATATTTAAGCTTCACTGTGACAGATATTGTAAAATGCGATTTTGAATTACACGCGAATAGTGTCCAGCGGGGCTTGTTAAAAATAGCGCTTGTTATAGAATCAAAGAATGCGCCTAACAAGATAACGCTCTTAAGAGTTTCCTTTCTCGGAATCCTATTCGTTTTGGATAGCAAAGGATTTCATTTGAAATGTGCCCTTAGGCGAAAGACTTTTCTAACAACAGCGAAGGTACCGCAAAGGTATATGCTATGATGATGAAAAAGCGTATCTCAGAGATGGAAGAGATGTGTTATTAAAATTGTTACGTTAAACGTTCGGTGTGATGTACGTGAACATTATTTCCCAGAATATCTTCCTCAATAAAAATGCGCAAGACAAAAATCTTGTGATGATATATTGCCACGTTCTCGGAAGCAGAAGTTTATTAAAATTACATTATTAAAATTGCGAGGCTGGGCAAGCAGCCATTTTTTAATTTTATATTTTATAGTATTCTTGAAAAATGCGTCTCTCTTCGTAAATATGTGAGGCACACATTTTACGACAGTTCTTCAGCGCATCCCATCTTCTTAGAACTCGAAATATATATTGTACTTTAAAACGAACTTTTAACAGAAACTGTGTCATTAAAATTGCACGACTATGCGTCAAATATTCGTTCGCGTATTTTATTTCGGACGCTTCTCGTAATGATCAAACATCTGCATTTGAGAATTTTAGTTGTATAACTCGTTCCTTATAGTCAAGAATAAATTGCAGGCACGTCATTAATATTGTGCGGTCTTTTACCACCTTTCACGAGAGAAAGCTTCTCTTGTCTGGGACAACCCTATACCGAGTCCGGGTGCAGACTTGAATGATATTTAAAGAGCAATTCACTTAATTACAAGTGGATCATTAAAAATCGCTCGCTGAAATGAGCACATAAGCACATTAATTTACGAAATAAATGTAATGCGATATTCAGTAGTGTCCGAATCGTTCCATCGGAAGAGAATAATTGGGAGAGCGGATAATTGAATTCAACTTGAGAAGTTAAAGAATTTCGAATGAAGATGTCGTAATTCCCATTTTGGGCACGAATCGTTTTCCACTTTTGTGAAACTTGGCAAATTCTTGCACAAGCTTCCGTCAGTAACGTTGGGAAAACCGTAATTACGCCGACTGGCTTCTATGCTCTCCGCCATTATCTAGCTAGCGTACAATGCTTGCTTACTTGCGTGTTTTCGGAGAGAGACTTTTCCAGTTTGTTGAAAATCTCGTTGGAACTAGTTACGATCAGTGAAATCGGGACGAAAGTAGCGCGGTTTTAAAAGCGTTTTCACTGCGCGGATCGCCATTCGCGAGCTACTGCACATTGTGAACTCTCGCCGAAAATGCAAGATACACTTTCGGCGAGCGCAGCGAGCTTCGTCTGCGAACACGGGCGAAGCAACTTAAGCTCTACGCTTAATGTACCTCAACCTACGAAGGGTTTAAGGAGGAAAATGGAAGTCCGCAATAATGAATAAAATCCAACCGGATGTTGCGCTCGGTGCAACTGGGATTCGTTAAATGGTCTCATTTTGTTCAATATACCGTAAAAAGTATTAAACAGAAGGATATAATAAATTCCTGGAGCAATCTCGCTGTCGTCGACCGTAAGTAAATTAAATATACTTACGGTCAATGGAAAATTTTTTAATTAAATTGACTGACGCAATTTTAACTACAATAACTGTATTATTGAAAGAGCGCAAAAAATTTCAAATAATATAACAGAGCGTATTTCTACATTTCTACATTAATATTTACACAAATATTATCAAACAATTTGTTAATATTATGTTTGGTAACATTTATTAAATATTTAGAAAAGTCAAATTATTTTTTGTTACATTAGTCAAATAATTAATTTTCACTCAAAGCTGTTAGCAAACACTGTTAGCAATTTTTATATTAAAAATTATATATGAACATAAATATTAGAGATTTTATAAACAATTTATAATACATATCAAAAATGTGATTAAAATATTGCACTCTCTACATACACGTGAATTTTATAAATTTAATTTAATATATAAGCTCTGAGAGCAGCTGGCATTGAATTATGTTTTGATTAATAATAACCCAGATTAAATTGCATTTTGCGGGGAAGTTCATGGCAAAACACACTCGAGCGACTCCTTTGTCAGTAGGAAATGCATCTTTGTCTCGTTGTGCAGAGACTAAGAGAGAGTTACTAATAGCGCAACTTCAACGAGATCGCCGATATATTGCTGTCACGAGAAATTTCAATAGACGCGTACAATTATCAGTTAATGTTGTTTACCGCATTTGGATGAGATCGTAATTTAATTAAAAATATTTGTTTGGTGTATTAATATTACGATGCGACGAAGCAGAAAAAAACACATTATTTATCTACAACGTTTATTGCGGAAACTGACTCTAAAATTCCAATTTCTATTCCTAATTGCTTTTCTACAATTCATTATTTTTTACAACTTTTTGATCACATTGAATCAAACAATACTATCGTGTAGTAAAAGTTCGAAGCGAACAACAGAGTCAACGTAAATAAAAAAACTACGACGTACTCATTGGAGACGTATACATATTTTCCTGGAACAAAATTTCTTTTTGAAAAGTGTGCGCATTACCGATCGTCGATTCGTGACGTTTCGGAATCGTTCGGGGTGACTCGGCTAGTCTAGCCGAAGCGTTGCGGAGGGCGGACGTGCGGCGGATCGGTCTCTGTGTTTACAGTCGTCGCGACGTGTTTCTAGAGCCGTAGGAAGCTCGATTCTTGATCCACGTGTGACAATCGTGCGAGGAGAAGTCGCCGGGATACGCGTATTCCACGAGAGGTAGCCAAATTCGTGGAAATCTCTCTCTCTCTCTCTCTCTCGCGTGCAAGCACAGCCGGCGGCGATCGGCGCGGCGAGTCGGCATAGCAACTACGCATTTCGGTCGGTGCGGATCGTGCGAGCTCCGATCTCGCCGCGTGTGTTCCTCGGTGCGTACACACAAGTTCGAGTGTTGTTTATGCGCAGTGATCTGGAGTGAAACGAGTATTGTGTAAGGTGACGGTCGTCCCGGGACGTGTGTGTTGACTCTTCGCCGCGCGCCGAGCGAGACGGACGCGAGGGAGGCCGACCGCGAAGAGGTACCGTGTTCATTTCGCAACGGACGTTTCGCACCCGATTCTCCCTGCACGTACAATTACGTTCGCGTTTCCGTGTGCATCGTGCCGTGAATATTCAGACTAAATAGCGATCGCCCTGAGACACGCGCGTTAGATATTTCTCTCTCTCTCTTGCGGGGTGGCGTCAAGCATGAAGTTAGCGACGCGAGCCTGTCGCCGCGAGCTTCGTCCGTCGCAATGTTCATGCCGTTCGTACGTGTGTCCCTTCGCGTGACGTCATCAATGTCGCGGCGGAGTTTTGTTTGCTACGCGCGTTTTCGTGTAAACGAGTCAAACGAATGTTCAGACGGAATATCGATCTGCGCATTCCTATCTAGATCATATCCTCTCGCGATCGTGTGTCCCTTTCGCTACGTGGTGATGTCGCTTCGCCGGTAGTTCCGTCAACAAAGTGTCGTGCTTCGTTTTGATCATTAGTGCGCGATTGTAATTTATCTCTCGAGTGTTGCATTGCGACTGAGAGGAGGCGGAGGCCCGGGGGGCATCGGGCAACGGCGGAACAACGATGTGGTGAGTAACATTATATTGGCTTTTTAATGTCAATTTGTGTCATTTGAACTGTGACCCAATTTTCGTATTTGTGTGTTGCAGAGCAACGTGGGGGTTACAACTCCGCTGCTGCGCGTCGGATCGGTGAGTGAAAAATTAATGCTTATTTTATTGTTAGATTTAAAGATCTAAAATTGACAATCCATCGTTGTATGTATGAGCACCTCAAAGTTCCTATCTGTACCCATCTCCAATGTTATCGTATTGAAAAAGGATGAAAGCGACTCCTATAACTCTTTACAGCGGCCGATCAATTTTGCACGAGTCCCTCTATCGGGCGATTATATCTCGGGAAACAAAAACTTTCTCTTCTGGCCATAGCCATTTCTCTTTTCTGAGCAACGAGGGCGCGATCTTTATTTTCATCACATTCAAGGGCGACGCCTGGAGGAAACGTCATCCTCAAGGTAGTCGACGACGAACAAAAGAGGTCGATGGAAAATAGCAAAGAGATCAAATGGTGAGCGATAACAAGCGCCGAGCTGATTCGATGTACCGAGTGTACAAGGGAAGACAGTATCCCCGGCCGATCCCTCGGGACGCATATCCTCCCGTCGCTCTTGGTATTTTCAGCGCGCGAACTTTTCTCGAATCTTTCAACGCTGATAGATAACCCGGTCGAAAGGGCGGACTTGGATAGAACGACTGACGAAGACTTTTTGCCGCGAGGAACCGGATTTTGCGGAGGGAGTTTATGTAGTGGGGGGGAAAGAAATAATTTTTACTTGATGTTGAAAAATGTACTGCGAGATATAGCCCCGCTCGAGATATATTATCCATTATATTTCTTCTCGCAAGATCAAGTGAAGAAGTATCGCATTTGAATGAATTCGCACACAGATTATTATTGAAATAATTATATATATAATTTCAAAAATAGGTAACACATTTCTAAAAAATGGTTTTTTTTTTAATGCTTTCAATTTTCCTATCTTGATTGTCACAATATCGAATAGAAAAATATCCACTTTAATAGAATGCGCGAACTATTATATAGATAATTATATAAGATAATTATATAATTTTATAGAATAGATGACACATTGCACGACGAGAGAAACGTACATCTTTTTTAAGACGCTTTCAATTCTCCTGTCAATAAAATCTCATTATTTTTATATTATTATCGTTTCTATTGACAGTATAAATTATCGATCTACGTGGAATATTTTTATACTCTTTTTATAAAATAAAATCCAATAAACCCTCCGTACACTAAATTTGAGAATTTGGCTATTCGGAAATTGAATTTCGGTATGCTTTGGATAATTAGCTTCAAATATTGATTGAGTGTAAACATAGTTTATCGGTTAGCCAATGGAAAATCGAGTAAATCAAGCATATTGCAAACAATAAATAGATAATAAAGGTAGCCAACGATTAATACACATCGAGTAACTTCATTGTTCTCAAATCATTTCAGTTGCTTGCACCTATCAACCCATGAATAAAAAATTATGTTAAATTTAATTAAGCGAAGAAAATTAAAAGAAGTAAAAAGTGAAATAAGATTCATCTTGTTGCTTAATTGTCAGCCAGAATTAACTTCAGAATATAACAATTGAATATTAACTTATATCGTAACTGTTGTCGTTTTATCATTTAAAAAATATATTTGTTTTAATTAAAAAAAGGATTGTTTAATTTACAAAACAATTTAGCAGAGAAGAAAATGTTATTCTGTTCGCGTATTAATCAGCATAACGTACCAAACTGAAAATGCGAAGATTACGATAATGGAAGCGGCAAACAAGCCCGTATTAATAAAAATATCATTATTAAACAGCTTTGCAATAACATTTCTGCCAGTTTCCATTAATGCGCATCAATTTTCCAAATATCAAATCCGTACCAACGCCATATATCGCATGAAGCTATCGTATTTGTAGAATTTATGGATTTATGAAACGTGTTTAATGCCGCATTATTTTGCGATTTAATTCCCTTCTGTGCGGGTATTAAATATTTCCAGTGCAATCCGGCGTCATTAAGCAGCAAATATGCATCGTCGTGTGAACAAGCATAGTGGGCTTTCCCGATTCTTCCTTTAAAATTATCGCTCTACCAGAGAGTCAGCGATAATATCCAGCCGCATTTTGCTCGCTCAGAAGGGCAGTATTCGCCCATGTTGTTAATCTCCTTGTAATCCCCTTGTCAACAAGAACCATCGAGAGGTAGTTGCTAATGAAGAGAACCATCTAATTAAGTTAATTAATACCGACAGAAGAGCTCTATAGGAAACTTTCGATAAAGGGGCGGCGAAAACGAGAAGAGAGAAGGTCACATGAGCGCGCGGAACGATCTGCGAAACAGGATAATTATGTCGGTTTCATCGTACAAATGGACGGGGTAATAGGAGAACATTGTTCGCCAGGGATGTTTATCCGAGGATTAATACCGCGAGCCGGTATCGTCGTGCGCTTATGCAGATTAACAAAGTACGCCCATGGTAAATCTACTTTTATTGAAACTGGGATTTTTATTAAGTCCCCCTGGACCAAGCACGCGTTTCGCCTGTGGCGATGATGATCTCGCTTCTTTGTGTTCCACGAAAGCGGTAATTGTCACGTACGAAAAAGGGAGGTATTAACCGATGTTCTGCTGTAAATCGTTCACAATTTAGATGAAGAAATTCCAATGAAAAATGTGTTTGCGCGCGCGATTATGTAATAATAGATTGAAATTCATCGTCATAGAAGTTTTCTTACTGTTGTATAGAATGGATAATATAGGGGAAAGTTGCTAAATGTGTATCCAGTTCGTAACTCATCAATATTTTCTATTTTTACATATAAGTGACACTTAATGATAAAATAAATAAGAAATTAGTAATATAGACAAAAATTTAACATCTTATTTTGAGCTAACAACACTTTAAAAAAAATAAAATACAACTAATACGTGCAATTATTACAAAAATTAAATCGATATTTTTATATAGCTTATTCTATTGTTTAATTCATATCATAAATTTTGTAACAATAAAATATCAATGCAGTAAGATTGGTAAATGATAAACAATAATTCATATGAATAAAAATATTCTAATTGCAAAAATGAATTTCATGAAATATATATTCAACAAATAAGTTCAAATCTGATTTTTATTCGACTTGTATGAACTAAATATTTAATTCTATTTTGATAACATATTAATAAAATAATTATTGATTAATGATTTCTTAAATTCTTAACAATTTTAATTCATAAATTTGATACTTTCAAAAGCGATACGATTTAAAAGATCCACTCAACCGCTTGCAAATCATACTTTTTGCAGCATATTGCAAACAAACTTACAACAAATTAATTTGTTATTAGTTAAAGGTTAAATTTTGTAGTAATATATGTTTGAAACATCAAGCTACATTTTCTAACGATTATTTGCGCACGAATCAGTATCACAAATGGAAAATATGATAAAAAATTATCTTATATAAATAGTACGCGCTCGACAATTCTTCTCTGTATATCATGTCTCTGAAAAATATACTGTATAATCATAAATTTATATGAAACATTTGACGTATAAAATATAATTACATATAAAACATAATCTGATGCACATATATATTCATGACAACGGCTGAAGCAGAGATAAATCTGTTTCGATATATTTTTATAGAACGTGTAAAAACAATGCGCGCAACGGTGCGTAAAAAAGACTTTAATTGACACAAGCGACATTCATTTAATTAATGCATTTTTCCACGCTTCGATAAGCGGATCGCTTCGATGCGCATCAAATGACGTAAATTCCTTCCTTTCTCTTTCTCTCTCTTTCTCTTTCTTTTTTTTGTTGCATATACGCGACATTCAAATAATTGCAGGAAATCACTTGAAAACGCTACATATTCGCATCGCGCCACCAATTTCACGCTAATGTGAATTACTAAACGAAATTACTAAAGCTGGTGCGTGAGTTCAAACGAATGCACTTTCGTCGGGAACAAAATGTTTCCCGCATTAATTACCATAGCACGAGGCACATTTAACCGGTACTTTGCAACATCTGCAGGGCATCCCCGAACGTATTGTAATGTTCGTTAAATCATGTTATCGCCGATAGATTATTCGAATATGTCGGTGGCATCGTTACGCCGATCGACTTTGTATTAATTTATACGTTCGTGAATGTGCGTTTGCGCCGTCGTTCCTGAACGCGATTACGATAGGCAATTATTCCCGTCACTACGATGACGATTGTTATGCGAGGGATATGTATATACAATGCTCTATGAAATATCGAATAATATTTCAACGATGCAATAATATGCAATAGTATCTGTCTGCGTGATTAAGCGGTTTAAGAGCTCCAAACAGAGTATTCTAGTGCCATGATAAATATCGGTCGATCGATTGTAAACAAATGGAATAAAAATAGGAAGTATTATTCATCTTATAATATATCACTTTTATAATGTGCTCTGCAGAAATCTTATATAAATTGTTGTTATTAATCATGGGGGAGAAGAGCTTATGGGCAAATAATTTTATTTATAGAATAATATCTGATAAAATGATATCTTACTCATGTTATATACATATTAATTTCGTTACGCAAATAGTCGTAAAAGCTTTTACGTCCGACAATGAATACTAATTTAACAATGTATAGCAGTTAATTATGCGTTTATTTATCGTAATGGTCCCCATTCCATGTGCATTATAGCGATTATCTACGAATAACTACGCAGACGTGTGCAAACCTGTTTGATAGATGTCTATATGGATTCACACATATATAAACATTATTTAACAAGAACAAGCACTCATTAGCAAATACTATTTGCTAATAAGTGGTTATTCTTAAAGCAGGGAAGGTATAAATAATATTTGTAGTTATTTATTGCACGTATTAATAGTTTTGAAATCAAAACTCGCACGCTACTTAAATTTAATTAGTACCGAAGGCATATCTTTTTCATTAAATTTAATTAAAATTTAGTTTAATGAGTAGCAATTAAATACTGTTACCATTGTTCGCAAAATTTAACGTGACTCCTGTAAATTGCAGTTATACGACTGTTTGATTAATTACATTACGAATATTCAATTAATCGGTTATCGTGATTGGAATCTATGTTATTATGCGTCGAGTAGCACGGAGTTTGACTATGCAATTATAGCAATAATTGATGGGTCTAATCGAGAATCGTATATCCATTAGAACGTAGAATAATGGTGGCGAATAATTGCTTATTTTGCTACAAAGAGAACTGAACTTTCCCCCAATTACACATACCCAAATTATCATATCCAGATAATCAGCTTTTAATGCAATATATGCGATCGGTTTCAGCAATTGGGTAAGAGTAATATTTTATAATGCGTCTCGAATTATTCCTATGCTCACGTTATCTCCGTTATTTGACCCGTTTACCATTTCGACTGCAGGACTCTACGTGATTACGACAATAATAGCTGCACTAAACGATGCATTCTGCAGTAGCGTTTGCGGTTAACGGCCTGATTACGTATTGTAACGCACGCGTTGGTGATGGCTTGTTTACCGAATTAATTCTCCTCAAATATGTTAAGCCGCAACAAACCCTTTATAATGAGAAGCAACGAAGTTATCTAGTCCAGATGCAGCGAACGATCAATATTGTAAATACTAAAAATGTACGATCAATGGTAATACAATGCGAGACAAATACAAATAATTGTACGATTAAACTCACGGTGATTTATAGAGGGAAGCGATCTCGGATCACGAGAGGATCGCAGTAACAGCTGTACCGAAGTGGTCTATTATATGCCGAATTGTACTCACCGGCAAGGATTCGGGCGTGTGGTCTAGCACGTATATGCTATTCGTGTATCCGTACAGCATCGTGTCCAGATCTGAAACCCAAGGAGAGCGAACAGAACATTAAATTGGATCTAACCGGTTGCGAGCAGTGCAGGCAGCACACTAATGCCAGTAATACCACGCGCGTACTCATACTCGCGGTTACGTCACCGCAGTATTCTAATTTACTAGATGCAGAGGAAAGCAATTTCCTAACACGGTCACGAGATGAGAGTACGCTCTCAAATTCCCGACGTCCTCTCCTTACTATCGTATACTAGCCCGGTGCGTTTCCTTCAGGACTTCGTGAGGCCGCTCTAACATTATCTTACGACAACATTGCGTTTAACTCAGTTCAATGTTTACATAGAAGTTTCTTGTTACTATATTACATTATGCTACACCACAATGCACTTTATACTTCTATTTGAATGTTTGGAAACACAAGAATGTATTCTGTTTTTTATGTAGCCGAATAATTAATTGGTATTATTGTCAGATAATGCTAATATATACAGCATAAAAAAAATTAATATAAATTAGGTGTATTGATCGTTCTCTCAATACACATAACAATTTTAATAATTTTACACAGACATGTAATACATAACGTTTAGCTACAATTAATATTATAAATATTTTTTTATACGTTAATTGTTACAACTAATGTATAACAGTTGGAATTTATCAATTTTAATAATAACAAAACTGTGACATGATTTTCAGATAAAATAACTGCTCATAGAAAAGCTACGAATGTGATTTACCAAAGCCACAACATCGTTGTATATAACATCGTTGTATATAACGCGGGCACAATAACGAGGGGTCGAAGGGTTAACGAGTTTTTCCGCATTGACGCTCGTCGCTGTTTTCAATGGAAAAAAGAATTATTATTGACGGTGAAAATAATCGAGTGGTAAAAACGTGGTAACGTGTTCACGAAAAATTTAGCGAGATCGCGGTCGAGCCACGGTCAGAAAGAAGCAATGCTTTTGTCAGTACAAAATTTAATGATCCGTTCATGTGGATCATAATACCACATAAGCTTAGCCGCAAATTTACATTGCTAATGGTTTTCTGTTTTACGGTTACAGCGGACAAGTAATATAAATGATAATATTAAAAGTGCGTTTACATTTAATTTTCAGCTAAATTAATTAAAAAAGCCGTTGACATTTAATAATTAAATTAATTACAATTATTAGACAATATTATGTTACTTAATCATTTTTATGCTATTTATGCACGTGATTAAATCTACAATCAGTTAATCATAAGAAATTGTATTTTCTGTCTGACCAGTGACGAATTTTTCTCCTTCCGCGACTCAACGCTACTTATTGTTAGACACGGTTTTTGAAGGTATTGTCGAGATTCCATAAGCAATGAAAAGATTGCTGAATGCTCAGACGGTTGTATTCACAATGCAATAACATTCTATTGAAGATTCATGAATCAGAGAAGATTGATATTGGCCGATATAACGGACGGATGTAATTTCTCAAAAATTATTGCACGGTATGTTCTAAACGGATGAGAGGCACTTGGGATTTTGATAGCGATTTGTTTCGATATGAAAGTTCCCAGCTTTTAACCTCGTTTGTTATACTGCGTTCGTCCAAACGGATATATGGGAATTAACCGGATCTGACGACGGCCGATTTCCGATGAAACGCTGCAATTCGCTATTTCCGTTTATTGCTGAAGGATATGCAGTACATCACATTAACGATTCGATGAAATTTCAATTTGCGACGATGGCATTGCGTTGCTAAAAGGCGTTTGTATCAAACGCACGGTCATTTTAAAGTAGACGTCACTTTAGGCTAACAGAATTTGTCGCGGCACTTTACTATGCCGCTTCAAAAGAAAGAACGCACAAGTATTTTGGACTCGGAAGATTTTCAAACGAACAAAGATAATTTTGGATTTAATTTAATAGTATTTGCTCAAAAATAAAGAAGGGATTTAAATAGATATTATATCGTACAAAGATAGATTTATTATTGCGTACGTTTATAGAACAGTTAATAATAATTCTCATTGAAATTTTTACATTAGACAATCTGTAGTTCATGTTAGAATCAAGAAAAAAAATGTTTCTAATTTTATGAAATAAAAAAATTTTTAAGAAATGAAAAATATAAGATAGATAAAATACATAAAAATTTACTCAGGTATAAAAAAAAAAACAAAACAGGAAGTTATAAATATTTTATTCCCTAAAATTTAATGCAAATTACAAATTGATCTTCATGATACAGAACGTACAGTAAATTATAGGATTATAATTCTACATAATACGTGATAAAAAAAATTTGAAAATGCAAATTAAGAGAGTAAATAAGGGTAATTGTGATTCGATGCCGGGAATTATTTCGAATTTCAGATTCATGAGTATATTTAATCGTGTGTATAAACGCATGATAACGTTACGCTATGCGTGTCCGGCGATGGAGAATTGGTGCAGAACGGGATCGGTGAGAGATGGATTTATTGTTTCTGGTTCATTCTAAACTCACCCCGGTAGAGAGCGAAATTGCTTGATTGAAAACCGATCCCTCGTTACGTAAAGTATCGCTGTGAAAGATTTTATTCCCATGATAACGTTGTTTGCGTGGACAATATTGTCGCAATCAACGTTGCTTGGCGTATAGAATTGTTTGATGCAAAGAGCACTACGTGTCGCCAAAGAAGAGCAGATGACAGCAAATATTCACTTTGGTTTAAAAAAAAAAAATGCAAAATTATAAAAACAAAAATTTCAAATGCTGAAAATTTCAATACTTTATTAAAGTTTTTCAAAATTCCGACTATACAAAAAAAAAAATGAAATAGAGAGAACAGAGAACAGATAATAAGAAGCAATTGAATAAGAAAAATATATGAGAAACATTCCTCTTATTTAGTATGTTTAATTGTTTCTTATTCTCTGTTTCTTATTTATTTTGTTGTGTGTTCCCCTAATTCGTGAATTAAATATAATGTAACGCTAACTCCCAACAGCAAAATTGATCCTGAGATGCGTTAATTTTTTAAACAAACGAAAATGTAGTTGTGACCGAACGAAGTCCAAGAGAAAGTTTATAAAATGTTTATTCTTAGGAAACACGATTACAGATCGAAACGATAAGGCATTATCGACAAATAAAGTTATCGCGAACTGAAAGATTTATTAATTTAATGTAGGACGTCCATTCCATTGATAACTTATCAATGTCTACATCTCGTATAAAAATTATTTAAAATAAATTTACGATTAATTAACAATAAGCACATTACAATCACAATTCAATAACATCGTTTTCTTTGTGCTTTGTTATATAACGCGATACGTGGCTTAATTGGAATGTACACGCGGAATGAGAGATACAACGAAAGAGGCGGGTATACAAAGCTGCGATGCATACAATGGCCCTCCGAATTACGTCCGTAAACCGCATAGCCAATTGCATACCGCAAATATCGAAATTGTTTCACGCTACTGATATATATCTCTTCAATTCCCGTATTCTTGTAAACTGAACTGTAATCGAATATAATTGCTATGGCATCGGTTATGATCAGTTTTTCTTACACCACGTTGGTTAATGCCATTTATCATATTTATGATAGTTATATAATATTAAGAACTTTTGATATAAAATATTACACCACTATTGTGTAAATTTATATCACAAGCTCACGGAATCGCATACTTTCGACATTGTCGTTTTTGAAAGTTATATCACCTATCAATGATGTTTCAAAATTACGACGTTATATTTCTACTTTGAAAGTCGATCGTTTGTCTCAGAAGAGAATATTGTGAGCGAACGTAATACGCAACTACAGTCCGTTCGATAAAGCAGTGTACCATGAATGCATCGCGAGTAACGTGAGCACAACACATCGAACCAATCTTGACAAATCTCCTTGTGTTACATGATAGACGACAGATGTGACGGCGACCGAAGCCAATTCTCCGTGTGTTCCGTCACGCGTGTGCCCTCGATTTTGCGCGAATGTGTTCTATATTTAGAACTTTGCTTTGACCAATTTTTAACACAGACTCATGCTCGCGGGGAATATCGTGAACTGCAACAAACAAATTCGTCGAATTGTTATGGCACTGACCGTAAAAAATAGAACGAGTCATTCGTGTTTGCGACAGAAATCGAGAATTGACCTATCGAGTTATTTAAAAAATTCTCTCCGTAGAGAGACTGTTGAATTCATGGATTCCTATTGTCACCTTTCAATTTTTCAAAGAGAGAAAGACAGAAAGAAGTAAAACAATAGAGATTGACAATTAAAGAAGATATACGGCAAAGAATTGTTTGTAAAAATTGAAAAATGTGAAAAAATAATATTTCTAAATTAAAATAGAAAAAAGCTCTTTGTTTTATTTCCTTGTAATAAAATGCTCAAATTTTTCGTTCTTTCATTTTTTAATTAAAAATTGTAAATATGTACTAATTCTTATTTGAAGGTGTTATCTACTAAGGCATAAAAAATCGAAATAAGTTTGTAAAAATTAGAAAAAGTGAAGAAATATTTCTTAAATTAAAATAAGAGAAAGGTCTTTGTTTTATTTCTTTGTAATAAAATTCTCAAATTTTTTTTTTATTAAAAATTGTAAATATATACTAATTCTCATTCGAGGGTGTTATCTACTAAGGCATAAAAAAATGAAAATGAATACACGGTATATCAGATCGCGAGAATTTATTGCTAATTACTTTTCTGTGCCGAGCTATTTGACTACGAATGCAATTTATCATGGATTTATCGCCATTATTTTTACTCTCCTTGGCGAATACCTAGCTAAATGTATGCAGATATTCGAACAATCGCGATATGAAAAATGCGATTTATGGCTACTAATTGCCACGATACAAGGTCTAATCTTTTGAGATAAGAGAAAATGACCTGATATCTAATAACATTTACAATAAAATAATTTAATATTATACATTATTTATATTGTTTTATTATTAGAAAATTTTATATCAAAAATAGGTTATAGATCGAAATATTAAACGAAGTCTAGCAGTATACCTTTCTTCAATATTGCTTTTTTTACATTGTAAACGTATATATTAAAATATTTTAATTATTTGTTTTTGTTTCCTATATAAAACAAGATAAAATATTTAAAGATAAAAAAATTGTGTTGTACATTTGGAATTTCAAAGATTTCATAGTTATAGCAATTAAAATCAGATGGTCCACAGGATCGAGATTTAATACTCTGCTCGATCACTAACTTTGCTAACTTTGCTGATTTGCGAAATGCCGTAATTAATCGGTATTCAAATGCGGCGAAACAAATTCGACTATAATTACAATTCGGCTGTTGCATTTTGCTAATAATAATAATAATAATATTATTATTTGTACAATGATGATTTACGTATGACACGACGCACAGATAATTACTATTTTGGTACTTCATAATTCGGTTCACTAAACTGCATAACATTATTGTATAACATTATTGAGAGAAGTATACTAAATAGATTGATCATATAGCGAAAATTGTTATACAAGAAAAGACAATTTTTGTTTACAGATTTGAGAATAGGTTTATAAAAAGGAAACGTTATTATTATCGTTACTTTTTACCCTTATTTAAGGAGTTCCAACTACTATTTTAATTATTTTTTTATTTTAAACAGGAAATTTGAATTTAAAATTACATTATTTAATAATTATATTAAATGTATTAATGTTAAAACTCTAAACTAGCAAGCTTTTCCGCTTACATTAAATTTATTTAATAATTCTAATTTTTTATATTTTATATATTTTTTAAATATAATTATCATTATAAGAATTTAGAATGTAACAAGAAACGTAAATTTTGTTGAATATTTTTATTACTTATTATATTGAAATATTTGTATCATGAAGAATAATACGTGTGATCAATGCGTGATTAACGTGTACAATCTATTCAATAGATAATAAGAATTTAAAATAACGACAGAAGTAATAGCTAAATTAGTAACTTATTGTAAAAATGTAATATATTACAAAAAAGTAACGATTGTTTACTAAAAAAAGTAACGGTGATGATAATGATATCACAAGTAACACGTTACTTTCCCACCCTACATAAAAATACATTATTATGCTTGATTGAAATTTAATTCCAATAACTTGTTACACTTATGAAAGATATGGCATGATATTTTTAACTCTTTCAATCCTGTCGCAGTTTTCACGAAAGACTACTATCAAAATTCGACAATCAAAATCTTCGTTTTATTTTGTCCGCTCGCGGAAATTCAGGTACGTTTCGCATTGACAGACCGATCACAGGCTCGAAGTTCCACGAAGTCCAGGAAATCATGCTTGTCAACTGCGCACGTCGACGCCCGATGCAATTTCCGTACAATCAAACGGCAAACACGGATTCGTTATACGTTGCTACTCCGTCGCAGCGTAGCCTTGTAATTCCATATGCAAATTCTATGCTGCAGGCTCGAGCACGCTGTGCCAGGAGATCGAATCAATATTGCATCAGGAAGGTCGGATGCGACGTCCAGCCAAATAACTAAGCCTTATAAACGTCGCAGCCATCAGTGTGCGGAGAAACAAATAGAAAAGTAACATTTCATAACTTACAAACAGAATTTCGAATTATCTGGATAAATGACCTGTCGAGTAAAATTAAACTTCGTTTTATCTTATCGGTGCAGTGTAGAGGCTGTAATATATTGCTAGCGAAATCCATTAGTCTTTTAGCTTACTTCGCCGCGCAATGTTCATTACGCATTCATTGTACGTTTATCATTTAAATGAACTGTTAACTGAATAATCTTAAATGCGATATAAGGAGATTTTTATGGGGGCACAAATTCTGCAGATAATTTTTTGCAAATTGATAAAGTAATAAACTCTTTTTGATAAATTTTGCGAAGCAATTTATCAACTTATATACATAACAAAAAATTGAAATATAATTTATCAAAAATATTATTTGTGGTATTACGTACTTCAACTTCAGTTTAGGACAAATAATACTGTCAAAAAAATTTATATTTTTTTGGACCACAAACTGAACAAGGTTTGTTTAGATTTGTAGTCGTTAAAAATATATCCATGAGTGAAATTGCTGAAATTTTTTTTTATTTTAAAAAATTGGTCTTAAAAATGCTGAAAATGACATTTTTTAATACCTTTTGAGTTTAAACAACTCAAAAAATGTAACGTGATTTATGCAAAAAGTTATAGATAAAAGGAAGAAGAATGGTAATGACTCATTTATGCAACTTAAATAATTACACTGTCCAACGTTTTTTTGCAAATATGAATAGTCATTTCTGATGTATTTTTGTCCGTTAAACACGTTATTTAAACATTTGGTTATCACGTCACAATTTTGTGACAAATGGCGCCAGAAAGACAAATCTTCAAAATCGAGAAAATTGGACTTGAAAATATATTTTCCCGATATAACATTTTTGAATACTTTTGAGCTTAAATAGCTATGTGATATGATAAAGCATTTTTACGGATTTATTTTCAACGATAAAAAATCTATGAGAATCATCTAGTTCGTGGTTTAAAATCTGTGTCAGTGTAAATGGTGCGCAGTTTGCGTGAACTGGAAATCATAAAATTCATCATCAATCATGAAAAAATATTCAAGATCCGTTTCGACCGAATATGGCTTATTTGTGTTTTGTACATACTGGTCAAATTTCACTGTTATTAAAAAAAAAATTACATTTTAGTATTTCAGCCAAATCGACTCGTGCAACGCAAAACAAGATATTTGAGATTGAGATAAATAGATAATAGTAAGCGACATAGGAGTAACTACGTACACTGCGACGAGGCTTCCGGGGGTTTCCGCGTATATCTATATATATAACCATGAACTGGACAACCGCAGAATCTAGACATCCATCTACGTAGAACACGAGCACCGCGTAACGTTATGAATTATGATATTTGATATGACAACGCGATAGGTTAAAGGTCATATTAAACTGACATTTCAAAATTACGTTAGAACCAAAAGCTCCACCGAAAAAGTGTTTTAACAGAAAATGTTTTAGCACTTTACGTAGATAGCGGAAATCACCGCTGCGAAACTACGGGAAATGGCTTCCGCAAAAAAAGCTGCTCCATTGGGGAGCCGTCGTTAAAAGTTAAAATACCAAAAGGAACACGATATACGAAATTCGTTCGTGCAAAATGTTACACTTGTGTGAAAACAGTTGGACAGTTTAAACTTTGTGGCAGACAAGCTAAAATGGTGGAGTTTTCTCGAAAAGGTTATTCAATCTTTTCATACGCACATACACGTATGACGGCCCTTTGGATCTCAGATTAAGAGAGGTAGATTGTTCAGTAATGTTGCACCGCGAGTGCACAAATATTCGCGCGATGAACTTTATTGCACCGAGATGCGCGCGGAGTTTTTGCCAGTCGATGCGTTTCGCAGGGATGGGAAAGGAAGAGGGAGTTGATAAATACAGTCGTTGCTCACACGACCTGTTATGGACCCATTTTTTGCACCCATTTAAGCTGTCTCGCGCAAATGGCGATGCATAAAGTCACCTGGTGTATTTATTGGTAAGCATCAGGTGTACGCTTATTAAGTTATTTATTTTCTTCATCTGTCACTTGTTTTTCCTAAATCTGTTTCGCAAAAATGCTTTGTTAAATGAAAATAAACGCAATTCAAATGAGGATTTTTCTCTTGAATTAATCCGCTACTAACAATAAGAATAAATATTTATGCGTTGTCTCTCATGCATTGTAAAATACAGCATACGTGTTAATAAATAATCAGACGATAGCACACGTGTAATGGCGATTCGCATTACTTTTGAATAGGATTATGTACGCGCGTACAATGTAATATTATTTTCAAACTTTGTTAAAAAACTGCGCTTCCGCTGCAAAACCAATGCGATAACAGAGAACACAATGCACCTTCTAGTCTCGCCATATTTACTAGTACGAAAAAAACTCATTGGTAAAAATCTGTGGCTTTATCTGATACTCTTCTTGAACTTATTTCGAAATCGAAACTTTTTTTACGATTAACTGCAATCTTCGGTTCACTGAGATGCAATCTTCGGTTCACTGAGATGTCTTGCATTCTTTTGAAAAGTTATTAAAAGATAGCTTTTAGCGATAAAAAAATATTTTATGCAACATTTTGAGATATCATTTCAGATATCTGTGAAGATATCTTGAAGATGTATTAAAAATCTTTTAGAAATCGAAAAGACATCTTATATAACGAATATCTGTTAAGATGTCTTTTAGACATTTTCTAGAAGTATTTTGAAGATATTTTCAGTAAGATACTTTTAAATATTCACAAGATCTCGATGTTTTCTTGGATCTTTTATGATAATGTATGCTCGTTTTATCGCATGTAACTTTTATTTAACATACTTTTGATAGATAAAATATAATATTTATTACGCTATTATCTTACTGCTCGAAGCTCTCAAGCTTAATAAAATTCTTAATATATTTTAGCATTAATGTTGAAAGCAACTTTTGTTAGAATTTTAAACTCGGATTTTATTAAAAGGCAATGTAAGAAAACGCGAGTCTAAAAAAAGAAATCGCCCGACATCCAGGCAAGGTGTATTACACTTAGCGGAGCGTATTCATTTCTGATGTGTGGATGACAGAAACGTGGGTAGAGAAAACGGAAAACCGCCACCCCAATCAATAGCCCGTGATGAACGGTGCAACGGCTATTGGCATAGCACTGATGGCGTATAGACGCTCGGTCGGACCCTATGAATTATTCAATGTTAGCCAAGTGGACCTTGGTGTATTTGCCTCTAAAACCGAATCGGGGCCTCATACCGGAACACTCACTTGATCTCGTTCCTTGACCCAAGCCGATACCAAATGCCACAACTCGCGACGCCCTATTGACCCTGAGTAAGTCAACCCGCACGCATGACTTAACACCACCCGTTACTACCTGATAGTATCGCACGAAGCAAACAAGAACTCATTTGCTTTACCGGATGTATTGCAAAAGTTTGCCTTAGGGAAGTTTGCGTTGGTATATTATAATAACGCGTAAAATTATGTAACAACTTTCTCGCCTGTTTGCTTAACAAATATTGCCGACAGCATTATAAATCGTTCAAACATTTGCTACCTTAGCAAACTGAAGTGTTGCAATTCTTCAATAAAAATTCTATTATTTTATTAAAAATGAGAAAAACGTTTTAATTAAAATTATAATGTCATTTAATCGTCGAATAGTAATGTCATTTACGATTTGCATGGAATTTATTACAGATAATAAACTTCTGTTATGATATAAAGACAAGAAATGATTATAATTTTTATATTTTAATTTTATACTTTTAAAATTTAATATTTTTTTAAATTTAAATTTTAATTTGTGATTCTAGAAATATGAAAAAATGTAACTAGCATCCATATTGTTGCGTTAATTTGCACGAATAAATAAAAATATCATTGTATGTCATTATATCATTAATTTATTAAGAAAATTCTTAACCTGTCAGTGTATTTTATCAATATATTATCAAATGCACTTATTTTTGTTAACATACATTATATGAGCAAAAAATGCATGAAATATTATAATAAATATTTATTCTCAGCAACAGATCGATTTGACAAATTTGCATAACAATTATTCTTTTCTTAGGAGAAATTTTTACGAAATAATTTTACAAAGGAAGACAAATGACAGATTTAATCCCTTACTAATTAATTGGCAAATATAAACTAAAACAAGGGCACGACACTTAGTGATTAAAACTATTTTCGATTAGCTCTCGAGTATCGAGTGGAGAACTCGTCGCTTTTATTTGCAAACGTTTACGCGATACGAGGCGAGGCGAGTCCCTCTCGGTGAGCAAGTTTAATTAGATCGAGCCATTCGTTACGGCCAATATCGAATTCCGAATGATACGGGGAAAGGAAAAATGTCGATAGTAATCGCAGCCGCGATTCGCGCATATAATCTGATTCGTCAATTATCACCGATAAATTGTGTTTGAAACGCATTATCGGTGCGTTCATTATATGATCGCCTGCGCGCATAAATATGGAAACACGCGATATGCATCATACGAGAGAGAGAGAGAGAGAGAGAGAGAGAGAGAGAGAGAGAGAGCACGTGACACTAGAAATTGTAATGATATATTTGGTAGGATGCGTGCCACTTTAGAATGTGTATTATTGGTTTCAGCACAATACGATAATGCACAGCACGATCGAATAATAGCTTTTATTCGATTTTAGTGAATTATGACTCGTATGTATATTCAAAACGTTGCAAGATTAAATCTTTAAATAGAGTACTTTGTAATTTAAATTATCTTTCAAAATTTTTTAATCGTTAATCATGTTATGGACGATTAATTAGCAAGTCAATTTGAAAATAATAAATTACATTGTTTTTTATCATATTTTGACGGACATTGTTAAATGACATTGACGTCATATTTTATACATTTTAAACTTGCACGTTTTATCCAAAAATGCTTCAAATATTGTTATTAATTCAATCCAAGCGAGAATTTAGCGTTTTCGAAATCTGAATTTTTTAAATATTCAAAAGAAGAAAGACATTAATATACGTAAAGTAATTAATGTATTCGGTGCGCCAGATGTGCTACCTCTATATTTTAATAGTTTCCTAAACTTCTCCTATCTTTTAATCTCATTAACATTTCGCATTCTACGTGGACTACGCGTTTATCCGAGTTAGTTAACAAAACGCCCACATTTACGGTAACTTCGAGAATCATTATTAATTATACAAGAAAATGGCTCCGCTGTCGGCGTGACAGTTGCCGATCTAGAATTTCATATTAATTAATACAACAGACGGCGCAGAATGCCCTCATGCGCGTTATTATTAATTTTAGTGCGCGTCGACTCGCTCGTCGGAAACTGTTTCCGCGTTATAACTTCACTCGATGTTGAATTCGCAAGAGAAGCGCACATTATTTTGTCATGTACTCAAACATTACGGACTACATCAACGATAATGTACTTTGCATTTAATGATATTCTTTTTTTAACTCAGTAATGTGAGTAATTAAGTTAAAAAGTAATTGCGTCAAATTAAATTGTTACTATTAATACACTGGAGTTATTGACAAAAATATACGTTTCCATTGAATTCATTATTTGATACGTGTGTTTCACATAATTGAAATATCATGAATACATTTATAGAATACTAATACGCAAATAATAATAACGTGATATATTATTTACAGCATGATCCAAATTACTATTTAATATAAATCATTATTCTTCGGAAAGAAAAATATTTTGAAAGATAACAATCTTTCTGTATCTCGCATCTTCCACCTGGTCGTCCGTTCTGCTCTCTTTACATTGTCAATGCGTCAAGCCGGTCGTGTTATAAATTTTAAGGAGCTTAATTCCACGTAATTACCAAAGTTTCTGGGTTGCCTCGTGAGTAAAGTTTCTGGGTTGCCTCGTGAGTACGAGAATAACTGCGGGACGAAAGGCAAGGTAAGAAAGGACCGAAAAAAAAAAAACGTAGACGGAGAGAGCCCTTCGAAACTTTTTAAGACCGAGCTCTTTAAATATACGCCGACATTTTTCGATCGGTCGTTATTTACTTTTACACGATCCCGGGGCAACGAGAAAGGGAGTTTCGGGCGACCGCTACGAAATCGACGACGTTTTGATTTATGAAGCGAAGATGGAAATCCCAGAGTGCGGGGACACGGGACGCGGGAGGGTCACGTCCCGCGAGATTCTCAGACGCCTTTATCCCGCAGCGGCGCCAATTTTTTCGATCTGCATCTCTCGATCATCATCGCGCGCGTCACTCGCCTGTAAGAGAACACTCGCGAGAGTGCTTTCTCATGAGATTTATGACGTCCCGATGCTGCGGAAAAATGGAGACCGAAAATGCGGCGAGAACGCAATCGATCGTTCCGTTTCGGCGCGAGTCTACACTTCGCTGGTACTAGTTACGCAAAACATGCTATTTTTTTTATTTTTTTTTATTTTTATTTTTATTTTTTAAAAATAAAACTGAATCCGTTTTTGTATTTTAATTATACATAGTATCGATGTAAATTTAATACGTTAAAAACAATTTGTTAATTAATTCAATTTACCTCATGCGCTATTCAGAGTGCTGCGGTGGTGCAAAAACCGCGCGTAAAAGCCTTTTAATTTTAATCACGGCTATCATCTGTTACGATATTAATTTCATTGGGTCAAGTTCGCCGCAACGCCGACCGTAATTCTTACCGCAGGTATTCCACTACTGACGAGTGATCGAAGCTCCTCCGGCAAGGACTCTCGGTGCAAGGGGTTGACGCGCTATTTCAGGAAGCTATGATGATCACGCTTCGGTCGCCAATGAGAGCTTATCTCGGCAGCGGCGGCTTCTAAAGAAGACTCCTATGTACCTCTAGTAGCCGTCGCCGACAGCTCTTTTACCCCCTTGACCCGTCCCTTGGCTAAACTTACGCCAGGCTCGGTAAGTTATTACATCGTGAAAATAAGGGGAAAATTGGAAAGCGGTTTAGCCGTGAGAACGGTGTCAATTACCGCCGATGTCGGCGATACCGGTCTGGGAAGGGAAATGGCGGTCTGCAGCCGAGGGGAGGCTTTTACGACACCGGCACAAAGAACGGATGCTTCGAGGCAGGACTGCTACGACAGAAAATTTCTCGAGACGATAATTTTCTAACGACATTAGCGGACAAAATTGTAATTACCAGACGGAGAGGAGGAAATAAGGAAAGAAATTAATTTATTGCTTTCGCGGCGGAGGAAACGACGGAATGCAATCTGATGAGACGTAACGAGGGAGTAATTCGTCGTACCCTAGTTGGCGGAAATTTGTAACGTTGCCTTTCGGAGGTGAGTGATAGCCGTCGTGATGCGGTGATAAAGTTTGAAGGATGGACATGAATAGACGATGGAGGGTTTGCGCTTATCGAGTTAGTACCGGAAAATTTCTGACGTCGCAATCTCGTTTCTTAAATGGCTTCTCATGATGCAGGAATGTGTGCGTGAAACTATTATAATATTCCTTAACTCGACATAATTCTCGAATTTAGTTGTGAAGTAACAAGAAAGTTATTTTATAATTGTATTCGTAATTATCAAGAGTAGGAAATTTACTTTGTAGAAGTAACTATAATTACGGTCACAGTTTTTTTCTCTTAAGGAAGTGACTAGTTATCTTAAAAGTTATCGGCTCTGAAAAGTAACACGTTACAGTTACTAAAAAAGTAACGAGTCGTTATTTTTTAATTACTTTTGCATTAATTTTTTATGTTTATGAATTGTTATTTTAAATACAAGAGTTTTATATATTTCTGGCATTACTAAATTATATGTATGTATGTGTATATATATATATAAAATTTATTTTAATTATATGTATGTATATACATATACATGTTTGAATATATTATTAAAATTATAGGATTAATATTTTTCAGTTAAAAAATTCAAACTTTGTGATAAAATTATCATAAATCAATGATCCTTATTTTAAAAATTAAAGTCTCAATTTTAATGTTTGTATGATGACTATTTTCGAAAATAATTCATTATTTTATTCTACTATACACAGAGCATATGTTATAATGAATAAGTTTGAAATATAAAAGTAATTACTAAATTAGTCATTAGTCATTATAAAAGAATGCAATTAAGTTTAATTACATTTATAGATAGAAAGAAATGATGTCAATTGATAAAAAAAACTCTAACTGTAACTTTGTTACAAATATCGAAATATTTCCCAATTCTGATTATTTATAATAATAAGTTAATATAATGTTGATACGATCATATTAATCAATTCTGTCATATTTAATTAAATTTACGATAGCTTGATAATGCACTTTCTCCGTTTTAGATACACAAATAGCGTCGGCAAAGTTCGTAATTTGCCAAGTTTTATTCTCTTTCACTTTACTTCGTGTAATCACGACTATCAACAGTGTACAATGGCGTCAAGCCGTGGCCATCTATTTCGGAGCTCACAGAGCCATAACGAAGCGTGTTTACGCGGACTAATAAATTTCGTGAGTTACCGAAACTCCCTTCGAACTTTATGATAAAGCGTCGACGTCACCTACCGGTGGGTGTACATGGAGTTCTTGCCGCCTCTACGAGGTCTTCGCGACTTCCCGGCGGTGCCTCCAGCATTGTCGCGCTGCCAGAAAATTTCTTTACGCAGAGCAGGCTTAACGCTGAAAAAAAGCCACAAGCAATGCATGACACACGTAACTTTCAATTTTGAATTGAATAAATTTACATAATTATATTATGAGCAACAAATGCAATAAGCAAACATATATCTTTCGCTCGAAAAAATTATACAATCTAATAAGAACTATAAAATGCATCTATTTATACATGATTTGTATAGCTTTCTTTATATCAGATAATTCTATAAAGTTTATACAAATATATAATAGTGTCGTTTACCTGCTTTCATTATTCGAGAAACAAAATTGCAAAATAAATTCTATTAGACTAAAATAACATTGAATTAGAGATACTAATCGAAAAGAGTAAGTAAACTTGCGAGAAAAGAATTCCTGATCTCATCAATATAACGCGGTATAATTAGGGCAAGCTGCAGAGGTTGCTTAGCATTTTCATGTACTCAGTTCGGCATCCGATCGCTCTTTCCTAGGAAATTGGAAACGCTACCATACATATTTATAAGCAGAGTCTCATAGGAATTTGGCAAGCTATCGGATCAGTGCTCTAACCATTTCAGGATAAAAAAGAAATGCCTGATTTAACTTATACACGAGAGCATTAATGCTGTTTACTGCGCGTGCATTTGACGATAAAATTTCTCTGTAATATTTAAAAAAACATTGTTTTTTTTATCGAATCAAGAATACAAATCAATATTGTTTTAATTTGTGAAAAAGACCAGTGAAATTTCTTTGCGATGAATGGAATAGCTTTAATGCTTTTTTGATAACATCGCTTTTATTCTTGATTTAATTTAATTAATGAATTTAATAGTAATTGTTTCAACATTCTTTTATTCTTCTAAATGTTGCAATGTTGCTGTCAAAAGCAATAAATATGAATTTTTAACACACTCTTTGCAATCTATTTCTTTCGACGAATAAATAAAAATTTTAATCTACCTTTTTTCAAAGTTTTTATTTAATATTTAGATATCTTACAGCTTGGTAAAAAATCACAACGATATGAAATTGTTTTAAAATTAAATATTTGTTTTTAATATAAAATTTCACGGATTAACAATATACCAGAATTTGTTCAAGTTCTAGAAAGAAATATTCGTCAAAATATTTTTATTTGTTGAAATGAAAGTTTATAAGAAGTGAAATTTATCAAAACTTGGAAATTGAAGTTTGGATGAACGTAGTTATCGACGCTTTTTCTTCATCCGTTATCTGGTTTACCATGTGATACGTACGTGAGGTGAAATTCGAATGCTTATATATAATACAATGTCGTCACACATATTCAAGAAGCTTCAGGTTGCACAAAATTTTATTTATTAGAGATCATTCATTTTCATCACTGCAATTTTTCACGTACAATGGCTCCCGATCAAAAATGCAGCTTTTCCATTAGAAACAAAAATGCGGCGTACGTTATTCGAAACTAGGTCAAAACAAGAATTGAGAACGCATATTCTCAGTAATTTAGTAGCACGATTTATAAAGTGATACAATAGCATTGTTAAACTAGACAGAATAATATGCTCTTTTATTAAAAATTGAAAATTTTCATTATGCGTACAACTATCTAATTTTAAATTTATAATTTCATATTATTGTTTAAAATCTGATAAAAAGCAATATCTAAAATGTGTTTGATTCACAAAATAAATATGTTATTATGAGCAATTTGGAAGAAAAAAATAATCAAAGGTTTATACGCGGAGTATATAGTTTTTGATTTGCATGCCGCTGTATAATGTTGATATTTTGCGCCAGACTAACTTGTAATTTTGTGGATTCAAATATGACTTTTTAAATAAAATTACATCGGTAATTCAAATGTGACTTATCGACTCACCCCGCTTTACGTCCCGCCACGTGTTCGTGATTTCGCCGAATCTGCCCAATCCGTTTGGTGTCCGTCCATATATTCCTCTCACATCGTTCAGATGTTCGGTTTTTCTCGACCCTATAACAATAAAAATTTTTCTTAATTTTTATTAATATGAGTTTATAAAATTATTCTATTTTTTGCAGTATTGTTCTTATAACATCTATAATAAATTAAACAATTGTAAAATATTTATTTTCGAATAAACATAAATTTATTATAAGGCTTTGACATAATAAATCTAGTAATAATGAATAATGTCAATAAGACCCAAATTCGAATGTTAACTTGTGCATCAATTTATTACAATTCGCATATATTATATTTAGCCAATATTAATCCTTAGCGCATAATAAACGAGTTTCGACCTAATTTCAGGTCTACTTCAATATAACATAAATTTATAATAAATTATATCGACAAACATTTTCCAAATATATGTAAAATTGCCGCTGAATACGTAAAACGACCAACGAGAAACGCATAATCGTAACAATGTTTCAGACTTCATAAAATTCCGAAAAGATTAAAATTGACTGACAAAATCAATGATAATCTAGTTATTGTAGGAGATAAAATTTGAGTGTAGTCAGTGCTGTAAAAAAGTTAGTTACGTCTCTTATACACTTCTTTAATACTTTAGTAACAAACTTAAATAGTATATATATACTTTATCGAGCACGTCATCTTTAGAACGAGGTGTTATCTAGGAATGCGATGATTTTGTGAGAACATATTGTAGTATTTAATATTTAGAGAAGAGAGGAAGCATAAAAATAATATAACATTTATTTATTTTAAACTGAAAAAAAGATTTTTTTTTTTCAAATAAAATGCAAACTGTAATTGAGTACTGCACAAACGCGAAACGGAATACGACTGTTCGCACTGTTAAATTGAGAATTTGCAAAATTTTTTTACAAACAAAATTGACGCCAACGATTAAACAAAGGGTCACTGATCAGCGAATTGAATTTGTGACATCAGAAGCATTCCGCGCATGAAACTTCGCGGGTAAATGCGTCACAAAATAATACATTTATGGAGTGCGTGACGGCGATTCTTGGGGTGACTTTCTCCACATGTCCATTCTGCTCCTCGAGATCTACAATCGCGTCTATATAGCAACTAAACTCGACGCAATTTGACGCATTGCACATGCAACAAATGCATAATACGGCCTTGCCTGCATATGCATGAAGTCACGAAATGTATATGTATATATCCTGCGCGATGTATGTATGTATGTACATACGCGCGTCCTAGAATACAAGAGGGTAAACACTAGCAAACGGGTAAACAACCGCGCGCCACAAAACGCCGGAATCGCTTTGGAACATTAGAACGTTGTAACTTTAGTTTTATTACCCTGCTGCAAACGGTAATGATAAAATAAAAGATTCACCGCAACCATCAATTCTGTAGCGAAACTTACGTTCTCCCTCTGCATGCACTTCTTATTACGTTTGAAAGCGATTCTGCACCCAACGTACAGAAACGTTAAGTGTACGCGGCACATCCTATTTATTTAAAAGACAAAAAAAAGAAACTTATGACATTATGCTGTCAAATTTACGGATGAAGCTATTCTATTCATTACCAAGATTACAGTTAACCCCAGTTACGATCCTCCTTGCCGCTAAATAATCGCTTCAATACTGTCCTTGCAAATCGATCCGATCGCTATTACATTCTCATAATAATTTTATTACTCGTTGCGAAGTGTTGCAGGCGAGCGTGACTTTCGGCATTGAGCGTTCTTCTGCCGCGGTGCCAATAAAACGCAGCCGAAAGTACTTTACGCGATTGTCAGGCGCGAGTTAACGCACGCGGGAATAACGCTCGAGCTGAGCGAAATTGGTCGTAAATTCTACGGTCCAGGAATCTTTTATCTTTTAATGTGGCTCCCCCGCGTCGTTTCACGATACCTGCTACCGCTACAAGATAAGGGATGCCGCCTACTCCCTTCTTAATCTATGCTTTTTCACCTCGCTTTTTCGTGCGCCCGTCCCGCGGTCGATTTCTTTAAGCACATATTTCTCTCTCAACGTGAATACTTTTCTCACATTTATTTTCGTTATTTGCCCGTAGAAAGTGCAAAATGGCACATTACGAATTTGCATATATTTTTGAGATTGTTATGTATTGTAATGAAATGATAGCAAAAGCATAGCTTTTGTTATTCATAGTGTAAAGTAAATCTTATACTGTGAAAACTACGCGCCAATAACTGACCACAACTGGTTTATCGGTCAAAAATATCGTATATTCGCGTAACATTGCGTCATAACATCGGAAAAAACTACATTCACTTCTACGAGAGAAATATATTTTTTCTAAATGATTATTGGTGCGTAATGTTTGGATTTGCTAGCTTTAATTCTACACATTGCACTGATCCTCTCCTTTTTGTTGTTAAATATTGTTACATCTACAAAAAAAACGTTGGATGGAATTAATTAAAAGCTTCAGAAAATATAGCTTAGTGAAGTCCGTATTTTTTTTACGTTGCCGTCACTTATTTTTATGATGTGACGATATTTTTATAAAATTCAAAATAATCTCAGAAAATTAATAATATTTAATGAAAACTATGTAAAAATATGCATATATACTAATATAGAAGTATACTATTATTAAAAACATAATAAACATTTTTACTTGATAAATGTAATCACAATTATAGTGAATACAACTATTTTTTTAACATTTTTATTTAAATACTTACTATTTATGTAGTAATGATAACTAATAACTATACATTGAATAGTTAAAACCACTATAAATATATAACTGGCTAAATTGAATTATAAGTTTAATTATAGTAAAAATAGACAACCATATTTTTCTCTCAGTGTGAATGACACTTCTTATTTCCGAGAGCATTCTACCCAAATAATCGAACACTACATTTTCGCAAGAAGCGCCGTCAACGATATTTTGTTATGACAAAAAAAAAGGAAATTATGAAAAAAATGTGCTTTATATTTTGGAAATTTTTTATAAAATTGAGCATTATTTACACATAGATGAATAACGTACAAAGTCAATACGTTAAAGGTAATTAAAAATACATAAATGATTGTCATGTAATTTTAAGCAACTTTCTTAGAACATTATATATCTCTGCTAAATAATTCCATGACGTAATTGTGTGTGATTTCCCATTGGCACTGAATATAAGCGAATATGACAAGTAGGCCGCGGGGACGTTCAAAGAGAATGTAGATATTAACATCTAAATCCCTGTTACATTTCCAACTCCGGCAAGAAGCAATTTCAGATGTCAGTCGTGATGAGAGGAATAGTAATGAGAGAGCGGAAGTTTAAGAGAATCTTTAAAAGAAGTTAAACAAGAAGATACTAAGAAATAAACATAATATGAAAACAATTACAACACAGAGTATAAATTAGGACAAAGCTATTAGATCAATTAGTATTTTTTAAAAACGTGCTTTGACTTTATTCTATATTATTGGCATGTTTTAACACGGATGATGGAAGATGTAAGGTATTATATAAAGAAGATAGTAAAGATGTTGCAAAGTCTCCGATAAGCGCGGAAATTGGCACGAGGAAAATCGATTGGTTTTGCGGAGAGAAGGGAAGAAAAATGCTGGCCAAGTTGCACCGCGGCAGAAACTACATATTCCCGTCATGTTACTCTTTCCCCTTGAAAACGTTTTGTTTCGGTGCATCTCTTTTTATCCGATGTATCGACGTATTTATCTGAACTTTGGGAGATACGCGCACTTTGGAAAGACGCGGTACGAGAAAAAGGAGGAGCTTGTGACCTAGGTGATGTGAATATAAAGCAGTCGATGCAGCAGTACGGTCATAACCAGCCGTTTCTTTACAAGCCGTCGTTTTTTTCTTCTTTGTCTGTTATTAACGTCTGTTATTAACGTCCATTGTTAGAATCGTAAGAAACGCAATAAGACTTTGCATAACCATCGGTATCGCGTCAGCAGATTTCCAAAATACGGATGAAAATTAAACAATATGAAAGAGATAAATGCAAGACGTGACGTATGTAAAAAAAAAATGCCTTTTGTTCTTGTAAAAAAAAAATGAATTTATTGGCGTTTATTTAAATTTACAGAAGAAAATAAAACTCACTGATAGGAGAAAAATAATTGGCTTTTGCATATTTTCAGTAGCATGTAAATAAAATACGCCATTAAAATTTGAAAAATATTGATATAAATAAAATGAAAGAAACTATAAATAATTATAAATAACTGTATAAATAAATGCTCTCTCAAAATAGAAAGGTAAAAATTCTTAAAAATTAAAGTAATGTATTAAATAAGTTAACAATGAATGGCAAGTACAAAACTTTTAATTAAAATTTTTAATATCATTTAAAATTCTATCTTAAATTATGTAATAGTAAATAAACACATATTTTTATATTTTATTGTATTATTTTCTTTATGGTTTGATAATAACAATAATGTAATTAAAAAGTAAAAAAGTAATTATTTAATTATGTTTTATACATATACTTTTAAATTCTGCAATTTTAACAAATAAAAAGATGTTTAAGGTTGAAATATTTTTCCATAATTTTCTCCGAGAGGTAACGAACCGTTTGACAAGTGTCACAGCCTTTAAGAAGCGTCTAAAGTATCACTCAAAGATAATTTCACAAAGGTAAGACACTCTTGATGCTGCTGCTGTACATAGTGCAACTTGGAAAGTAATTAATCATTAGACCCTTGAGTTCGTCTATTGAAGACAACTAACAGAGAGAAATTATAAAATGTAGCTTAACAGTATTTCGAGACCAAAATTGTTAGACAAGACCGGTTATTCAAATTTAATAATAAAGATTTGATAATGAAAATTTGATAATAAACTTAAACAAAAAAATTATAAATACTTAAATGTTATAAAATAAAATCTCGTTCTAAAATATCTTTTGTGCTTTAATCTAAAGGACACTTCCGCACAAAAAAATGTTTCCTATAAAATTAATGTAGCTTAAAAACAATTTTTTTTAAATATTTGATATAAATAATTTTTAGTGTTGTTAAAATTTTTAATAAATAATGTAACACAAACCAATAACTTTTCAAAACTTAAAATTAATCAATACATTATGAAATCGAGGTGGCGAGACAATATCTAACGTTTAAATATCGTCTCACTGTGCCAACCAAATTTATGAACGTTCTGTATTATATTACAAGACATTTATGTAGGAACCACTTTATCTTACTCTCATTCTCGTTTCACCCCTTTCAGTGAGGGGTTCTCGTCCTTAGTTCTCGTGTATCCTTCAACCAAATCACTGGTTGTAATTTAGGAAACAGAACACGCTGTTTTGTCCGACATTTGCTGTGCGTCATTACCTCTGAGCTAGTAGTTAATTTGTCATATATCCTCTCTTCGAAAATAATAAGTATGATTAGTGTCAGTTAAAGAAATGCAATTGGCAGAAGTAAAAATTACTGGCATTACGTTTTGTTTCTTTTATCAGTAAAATCAATAGACAATCGAAGTAATCTTAGATGATCCAAAATGTTAGAAAAATTAATTTTAGGTTTAAAATTGCGAACATTTCAATGTTACCGCAAGCTTGTAACATTGTAGAAATCTTTCGCAGTTTCCGTGCAATTTTACAATGTTTCAATGTAAAGTTTATGGAATATGTGCAATCTCAACTGTATGAGAGTTGATATGATTCTAACCTTTACTTTTTAAAACATGTTGTATTAATGATTAATGTTATTAAAATATTTTATCCATTTTTTATTTTGAACCCTTCCCCCTTTTTTTCTTTTTCTTTATTTTCATCTTTTTTCCGCGTATTTTAAAACTTTTTTCTTCCTTCTTTCTTTGTTTATTATTTTATTTTGTTTCTTTTTTATATTTAACGTTTTATAGTATTTATCCGTCTATTGCATGTGATTTTTACTGAAAGACAAAAGAAAATAATGTTTTATTAAATAAATTTTTATATATAATTTTTCTATATCAAAATTTCAAAATATTATACCTAATCCAGCGATTATTAAAAATTTATATCATTCTTTTGTACATATTTGTTCTCATATTTTCTTTTTCTTTCATTTTTCATTTTAAACTCTTTTTTTCTTTTCTTTGTTAACAATTAAATCATTTAAAATTAACTAAGTTAAAAGTTATTCATTTTATTATTTAACTTTTAATTTTTTAATTACCTAATCCTGCAAATAAATTACGAGAGTAGTGCGATGCGATGCAAGTAGGTTTCCCTAAAAGTCGTTGATAGATGTTAACAGACGCAGTAGTAAACGCGCAGCTAGAGAGACTGCTTTAGCCGAAGCAAACGCACATACACACCGTCGGTTGAAGGTTGAAGCCCCCCCCTCGTGCAGGGTCAACGTCCTTTACGATAGACGCCACGCCGCGCCGCGCGCTGTCTCGGTCTCCCCACTCCGCCGACCGCTCAGTCATTCACCTTACGCGATGCCTCCGAAGCGCACGTGCGCGCTGTCTGGGCCGTCTCCCCACTCTCCTCGGGACTGTTCGGCGCTCGCCATTCAGCCACGGTCGCCGCTACTGCTACACATTGTACGACGTATCGGTTCCGTGCTTCTCGTACGTTCCAAGTTTTAATTGTGCGCGAATAGTGCCGATGTGATAACGAACGGTTACTCCAATACGCAGTGACGTACGTAGAAGTGATCGTATTCGTTTGTGAAACAGGCATCGTGTGATTGTCGCGTGGCTTTGTCAAAATTTCGCGTGCGCGTGTTTGATCGGATATTTCTTTCGTGCAGTGGAATATCGCGTTTGCCAAATGAAACGCCTCTAGTCGTCGTGCGATCGTGTTAGACAAGATTTTTGATCGAGAGTGTGTTTCGTTTCTACGCATCATATCTACGTGTGTATTCGGACGATTCTCGTTGCTGTCTTGCCTGATGTGACGCGCCGGCTGTTTGTTTCTCCTTGACTCGTCATATTTGTTGTTGTTTAGTCGGGCGTGCCGTACTTTTTGCGTTCTTCAAGCGCATGTATGCGCTGTTGAAAGTTATATTCGCCACTTGCGAATGTAGCAGCGGACGATTGTAGTAACATGCGAATCGTTTAGTATGATGTGTAGAAACAATCACGTTTATAAGTTCCGTTAGCACTAGTTACAAGCTGAATTCTCGCGTGTGTTTTGCATGTTATTCGCGTACGTATGTGATGTGTTAGGTCGATATTACATACAAATGTTTTAAGCATGTTGATTGTAGAATAAAGAAATTCTGGAGTCTCTTTTATTTTATAGCCACGCTTAAAAATTTGTACGAATAATATAATAATCCCTTTCCGCGCAACGGCAGTGCCGAATAAATTATCAGACGGTGTGATTAATATGCGGTTCAAGGATAATTCGAAGGGGTGAGCGTAGTATTTTATTAATGTATCTCTACATGATTCTTGCGATTGTATTCTCACAATTGAGTAAAAATAATAAAAAAAGTATTTGTATATATGTTTGTTAAAATTTAATAAAATATAATATGTTTACAATATTTATGTTATTCTGTAAATAATCATTATGAAAATTCTTTATATTTATGAATAATTTATTTTTATTATATTTTCAGAATCAACAAGAAAGGAAATACAGCAGCAACTGTAACCGCAACAACAACAACCGAGTGAGTAAATTACTTAAGCAATTTGTTTTAATAATCCAATTCGCTATTATGTTCTTATTGTTCGATTATTCCTCTGTTTGAAAATAAATTTGGTTACTGCCAGTAAAAGTAATGCAATTGACAAAAGTGAAAATTACTGGCGCTTTATTTCTTCCACCAGCAAAACCAATAGATGATCTCAAAATCACTGTAACATTAAAGAGGAATTCTAAAAGCAATATGATAATCGGAGTAAATTTACGCAAAGACAATCTAATATGAAGAATTTATGCCGTTCTACAACAAGAAGAGGCAATATTAGATTTCATAATAAATGTTGCTGGAAATTATACGTTAAAAGCAATTCAAATTCATTACACAGTCTTGCGCTTAGCTGGAAACGTAGTAATTTGCATATTTCTCTCTGTAAGATTATTCGTCTCATCACTGAATACGTCACACAGTTAGTTGAGCGCAGGACAACGTCACAGTTTCGAAATTTACATTTTATTGCATTAGCAAGCATCACAACGTAACGTCGTCGTCCAAATGTTACTTCAATTTTTCTACAGTTTTCTAGTAACAAATATACATCAGTCTTTATTTATTTAGCATTAAATATTAGAAAAGTTTATATCCTTTTGCGTTGTGACATGATATTTTTCACAGAGATTTAATTTGACTAAGTGAAACGCGATCCCACTGTTGAGACAGACCACAGCGAAATTACCATAGCCAAGCAAACTTGGTGGAAAGTTTCTAGTAGAAAGCAATAACCGACTGTCCTGTGAGAACGTTGCAACGCAAATGTATTCATTTGAAATCTCAGCGCGGCAATGTTCCCCTTTTTAAAGATTCACTTAATTAACCACGAAGACACAAAAGGGAGAAGCTAATAAACCACGTTGTTCAAATTTTCTGACGTTTATAAGGCAATAAAAAAATTCAAACTATACTTTTTTGGAAACATATAGCTAATAATTTTTAGAATTTATTTAAAAAAAATAAATAAATCTGTACATCTTTGGCAGTCACAAAGCAAAAAATAATTTACCATTATTTATTTAGAAACAATGCGACATGTTTTTTTTTTATTATTATCGTCTATTTATATTCGTAATCACTTTCATTGCCAGTCAACAAGTAACTAGGTAACAGATAACTACGACAATGAAAGACATGCCTTTTACACACGTTAGCCTCATGTTTTCTAGACTGTTTCTTTTTTAAGCTGTCTTTAGCAATGTTCGAAAGTCTCGAGGATTTCTTTCTTGATATTACTGATGTGAGCATCGATTGAAGAGGCTAACTACGTGTCGAGTAGCAACTAATGGAATTGATGCATCCTGTAATCGATCGTTGCAACTGCGTCGCTCGATTATGTATTTTTCTGTATTATTTCATTTGTTGCCGAATGACGGAATTGATAATTTACATCGGTGTTCTAAAGTTGTGACTTTAAACTTCTTTTTTTTTCCTTGAAAGAGATACATTTTTATGAAATTTTAGTATCTAGAGAAATTTTTGCAATTTTACTTTTAAATTGAAATTCAATCCTTTTCTGACAAAATTGTTTTTTGTTTATTTCTGATAATGCATAATGTCGACAATCGATTATATAGCGATAAATATGGCATACACGTCAATGTATATTGTAACTAATAACTTAACATCAACTCCTTTGTGCAAAGTTTCATAATATACATTATTTAATTTACAAAATTCTATCTAAACTATGTATATACATACATAATTCATAACAATAACCATACGCCTCATAGTTTTAAATTATGTATTTAATCACGTTTCGAATTTTATACTTCCTGTGAACTAGATTTGTGTATTGCAAACAGATTATTTTATGCTATTTAATTTATATAATTTATTTTATTTACTTTCTCAAACTTAATATTAAAAACACAAGTGGCTTTTCTTTGTGCTTGTGTGATTGTAAACAACGTTAAAAAGTGCATATAATAAAATAAATTTATTATTTTAACAATTGTTCTAATCTCAAATTTTGCTCTATCTAAAATTTTGAATAAAAATCCTGAAAAATTCTCCAAAAAATTTTTTACAAAATTTGAAATTAAAATACAGGATGTTAATTTCAAGTCGAGGAAAAAGATCGAAATTCCAGATAAGATTAGAAAAATTTTTTAAATTAAAATTAAAATTAAAACAATTTATTTTCAAATGTAAACACTTTGTGATGTAATGGTTTATGGTAATTAAAGAAATCATCTTATCCGCAATATTCATTTTGCAGAGAAGTATATTTTATAATTAATATACATATATATGTATGTATAGATATAATTTTAGAAATTTCAAAATAGAAAAGAATATTGCAGCGCAAAGCTCGAATTAGAAATATCTTTACTGCAGCCTGACAATAACTTGATGAATATCAATTTATTGTAGCATTAGATATAGCTGATCTATTTAAGGAAACTTCAGATATTCACGCTTCTCAAGCTGTAGATATCGATGTGCAATGCTGTTTAAAATACAATTCGATTGTGCAACTCAGCGTATAATATTTAAAGGCCCTCAACACCGACATGTATGTACATACATGAATGTCTTTCAGAAATGTCGAGGATATTGGATGCGCCCGTGCTAAAACGAGACTTGTCTCATTATAGATTCTGTACATTTCTATTTAGGGTTTTACTATAATAATACCGTAATCATAAACTTGCGACAAAGTTTCAGTAAATACTTTTTTAATGAAAGTATAATAATGCAAGCTACCGAGAAAATTTATGCGCTGTGACAATACGACGAGTTGTTTTAAATTAAAATATATTCATTTTTACTCAAGTTATTATAAAATATTCTGTTACTTTGAAAGAAATAATTTCTTTTATCACAAGTATTTGAACTTATTAAAAGACGTAAATTGATTGAACTTTATTTAAATATAATGTCAAATTATAATTAATGACGTAAAAGTATTTCCAATAGATGTTTCACAAAATCTTCTTAACAGTAAAGACATTTCCTGCATCTTTGATGCAAACATCTGGCTTTGCGTAAGCCGCTTAGAATTTATTGCGCGTGCATGTTCCCGCTTTCGATATAAGCACACGCACCGGAAGCGTAGCATACGAGATACGGATTTAAACAAATACGGCAGCGGTAACTCTGATATATCGGTGGATTAGGAATTTGGCGGCGCCATTGGAACAGGATTTTCCTTGCCTCTAACAGAATCCCTCGGCAAGGAAATTCTGCTGTCGTAAAACTCGTGCAATCCAAGAGATGGGCCGCCACAATGACGAACTTCTAACTGCGTCTTACGTTCAGAAAACGACCGTCCGCCATTTGCTGTCGCGAAGTTTTTTTTTTTTATGGTAAACCGTTACCCCATTTTATGTAGCCGCGTTAGTACTGTCGCGTAGCAACTGCAGTAATGATCTAGAGATGGGATTTTATGGGACGAGAACTCTTCCAAATTACTTGGAAGGAATGTTCTGTTACAAGAAATTGCCTAAGTTTCGCACAATTTTTATTATAAATCTAAAAATTTAATTTAGTTTTTTTTTAAATAGAGTTGCGATCAAAATATAAAGTAATTTTAAAAAACATAGTAATTAAATTAAGTCTGATAATTACTAGATTAAAGTAAATTATTGCAACATAAACATCTTTTAAATTTTAATAAGGATGTTATACCTGCAACGCAATGAATATTTTATGTAGTATAATATTAAGAAATATATTTTGTTAAAAAAAAGTTTATCATACATATATTTTTAGAATATATATGTAACGTCGAGATCCTAAGCCAGGTACTCGACGTTTTGGACAAGAATGTGAGTATGTGAGATTTACAGTGTCTTTTGTCCACCTGATAAACGGTACTGAATCCTCGCGAGATTCTCACATAATAGAGTACGCGCATTGTGTCGAGCACAATGACGATCTCGTCTGGACATCTCAAAAACGAGGCTTTGTCTTTGGCAGTTGAACGGAATTTGTGAACAGATGACGAGAAAAAGCATTTGTTAAATAATGCAGTAGTACACGTTCATAATGCTTCGAAAGTATTTTATAGTTATGGGGCGTTATCTCATTGACTTGTACTAATTGTGCTAGTTAATGCACTGCAATAATTATTATTAAAGATTGTAAATTACTAATTGTAGAATAATTTGATTAGAATAATTTGTCAGATTTGTAATAAAACTACTGTCCTATAAAAATCGTACACAAATAGAATAATAGAATGTTAATTGACTAAATTATTTCAATGCAAAGATTTACAATAACACGATGCAAAATAATGGTCAAGTGATATATCTGTAATACTATCCTATACATAAGTAAAGTCGCTGTATGTTCTGCGATTTCCGTTTCTTTGTTGTCGACTTACGTTTCTCTGTTGTCCCTTATGATCTCATGAGCACGAAAGGATTTCGAGATAAGTCGACGAAGCGTCGACGCTTTAGAGATATCGCGACTATTTACACATGATAACTTACGTGTTTCTTCTCTAATCATTACATGACTTTAAAACAGAAATTATTTTATTGTGTAAGCGAATATTTCACATTTTTGAACATTGCAGTTATTTTTCAGTTCAGTTTGATGTTATTGCTAATTTTATGACAATCAAAGAGATATATGTTATGAAAACATTTGTTTCGTAAAGACCCAAAATAAATATCAACTCGGACTTTAATATTATGCAAATCTTTTGACGCGATAAGCGACTTATATAATGCATAACAGTGTGGCACTAATATCACAGAAACGTTACAGAAACACGTTAGCTTCACTCAGGTCTTAAAGCCGCATTTCATCTTGACATTTTAGCTTCTGAGAATTTCTGTTGAAAATATATTTTCGTCCCAGTGACGTGCCAACAAAAATCATCACAGATGAATGCGAATTGTATCCGATGCGTTCAAATTGCAGGTGTTTGTAAATGTCAGAATAGTAGCCGTCAGAAGTTTTCTGCGCGGAGAAACTTTTCGTTTGGGGGAATACTTCAGGAAAGTTTGATGTAGCAAGGAGAATGCATCAGTGGAAGTGTTACAGAATTTATGAAGTCTCGACAATGTGACCTGATGCTATCCTCGTAAAGTCCTTTCTTGTAGGAGCCTCTCACTTTTTCCCCCAGACTTCCGCGCTGTTTCTTCTTCCTACATAATGATGGGGTTGGAAAAACCGCCCGCAATTGGCAGAAGATCGATTACAATAGGTGGGGCTAAGTACCACCCCTGGGAAATTACAGAAATTCCTGACAGCAAAAATTGAATTCGACTTCGTCTCTGATGAGCATTGGATTTATGTAAAAAATCGACAGCGATACCACAAGAAATTCCTGTGGGATGATGGGCGTTCCTAATAAAATATATCCGATCGATAGAGAGTGAAGTTAGTATCGTATCTACGTTAAATTCTCGTGTTATTTTTCTCTTAAAGAATATGTGTTACACCTCAAAATATTGCAAAAAATATAAAGTTTTATATAATTTTTTATTATTACGTGTACTATTGAATATTTGTGCAAAATTTGAGTGCAATTTTTTTATTTGTTTGCTAGGCAAAACATCCTTAACTAGACACTGTTGCTATTACTTTTTTTATTTGCTGTGGCAAATAAATAAATGTCATGAGTGAAAGTATCAAATATCTAAATGTCGTGAAAATAATATTGATGGCACAGTTGTAACACGTCAGTTGTTATTAACGATATCTACGGTTTCGATATCTGCGGTTTCGGATGTGGTTTTGGATTTTGTAACTACTTTATCACCGTCAATACCCAACACCCATCCGAATTCGTTTATGCCACGATAAAACCGCCTGATTTCTTATGCATTTCGTTCAAAACGTTTGTCTGACAATAAAACAATGATGTACGAATCTTAAGTAAAACTAACGCTTATTGCATAACACACATGGAACAAATCTTATTTCATTTATTTTACAATTTATTGTAAAATAAATAAATAAAATAAATAATGAAGTTACCTATTTTTCGACTATTTATCTTTTATTCGATTCTTTCTTGTTTGTTGCCTTTTTTATATTTGCTGTACTATTTTCAATTGAGTTTTGAGCACAAAATTAAAAATTACGTAAAAAGTTAAATTATTAAATAACAAATGTATAAAAGATAAAAAAGTAGATAATAAAATAATAGTACAAATAATAACTCATACTACAATATCATACAAATGAATTTTTCAGTTTATATCACAAATAGAAATAATATCACAAGATATGTAATAACTCTATCTTTGATCATTTTTAATTCTATTATTTTAATTTAAAATTACTAAACATATACAACATTATTTAATTATTACAAAATTTGTAGTGAAAATGGATTTCCGTTCTCAAAGTCAATTTTCGCGCCTATTGTCCTTATAATTTGTTATTAATTTTCCAATATCTGCATACAATATAGAATAATGTCCATTTTCAATACTGAGATTAGGCTTCTCACACCCTCAGTCTTTCCATTATGGTCGTTCTCATCGTTCACGGAAATCTGTTTACCCGAGTCACCGCGACGCGCTTGGCACACCTCCTCGGCTTTTCCAAGTTTGCTCGGGCTAAGCTGCCAAATTGGCCGCCATTACTCATGCGTGAATTGCGAAAATAAAGCGAGGAGAAACAACAATAACGAAAGAGCAACTACGGATAGGGAAAAACTGAACAAGAAAGGAGAATAAAAAGTTAATGTCGCCGTAGCTAAAGTTAAATTATCGATGATATATGTGTTATACATTTACACTTAATCCGCGAATAGTTATTGAATTGTTTTTTTATTACGTAAACGATCACTTGGAGTGATTTTTATCACCCAATTAAAAATCATTATTAACTATAATAAATGCATATTGCATATTATTGTAATTTATTAATATTTAAAAATATTGTGTGTATTGATTTAATGAATATTTTCTGAAAAAAGGAGAAACTGAGAAAATGTTAAATAAATGAAAGAAGTACATTAAGCAGCTTATTATGAAAGTATTACTAAAAAAATGAAGAAATTAGTAAATAAAACTTTTACATTGCGGGGTTTTATTGGGATTATAATTTAAAAATTTATAACGAACAGACTCATTAGAAGTTTCAGACTCAAAAGAAAAACGAAATATACATAATATCAAAATATCCATTTTATAGCATTTTAAAATAATAGTCGCTTTACAAAGTTATTTATATTTGTATCTGTTTTTACAGAATTATTAAAAATATTTTATTTTTATATATTTTATTTGTTTATTATATCATATATATTATATATAAATATAAAAATTATTTGAAAAATATTTTTTAACAGAAATAAACATTTATAAAAGCACGGTTTAAATTTTTATATTGTGTAAACATAAAAGGTTATTGATAGCTTTTAATACTTTTTAATTCAAACCTTATTCAAACTTATTAATATTTCAAATTCATAATATTAACCATGCTTGCTTGATTTTTTTAACGTAAATGATCACCTACAGTGTTTTCTATACTCCAGATAGAGTTTCAACAAATCGGTATTGTGAATACGAATCATAACTTGTGTCTACTGTACAAATTGAGTCTCGGAATCTTCGGTTGAAAGGTATATATGGATTTTGGATCAGTAAAACAATTTGCCGCGACGTGAGCCACATATCTCCGATGCTAGAATGTAAAAAACATCCCAGCAGTGGGATTCTGTAACTCTTAACGACAGTATCGATATCGTTATGTTGTTACGCAGATTTTGTAGATGATAAAAAAAAACTACACAACGATATATACTATAATGAAACTGACACTATCGTTAAGAGTTACAGAATTCCGCTACAGGTAACTGTTCTCGGATTAAAAATTTGTGCAAACAATGTAACATGCAAACGAAAGTAACAAGTTTCGTCAGCGTCGACATATAAAGTAACTCTTTTCTCTATAGAAATAAAGAAGCTGTCAAACATTGTGGTCGTTCATAATATCGACGTAACTTTCGTAAAACGCAACATTTTCTCGCGTTGGAATCGATCGCGCTAGCTTATAGAAGATACAAATCATGTATCACGCTGGAACGCGAAAATGCACGCGGGCGTATTGGATATGCATTTGTGACGGGACATGCACTTTTGTGTTACTGCACTACGTCATCTCTCTACGGGTCGGCAGCTTACCGCGTGTTACTACGATTTCTTCCTTCTCTCAGTTTGCGTCTATTCTTATATTTTCAAGTGAACGTCGCTGAAAACGCCTTCTCTTTTACTTTAGTTCCTTCTAGTGGCATTTCTGCGCCAATACTAATGAAACTTTCCACGTTTGACTATATTCTAGCGCGAAACTCTACCGCAACTTTTATTGAAGCGGTTAAAATAGACTTTACTAATATTTTACTATATTATGCACGTGTACTCGCAGAGTTACATCATCGCATGGAATAAAATAACGCCGCGTACTAACAATTCGCAATAAACGGACCGCCGTAAGTAGAAGCATCTCGTACCGCAACGACTGCAGTAATAATGTCCGCCAATGGGCGGACAACAAAGCCGCGTCTAGCTCTCGGCGCTGCTGCCAAAAATTTTGGTTTTTCTTTTGTTAGAACTGCATTGTGCAACGTGATTCAGGAGAATGCATTTGAAAATGAATGAATTTGAAAAATATGCGCGCGTGGCTTCTCTATCTAATAATTTATCTTACGAGAAGAGTTTCGTGAGAGATCGAAAACTACGACTACCGTGCAATTAAGCTCCCTATTATTTATTACCCTGCGAAATGCATTCTCCGACACGCAAGAGGAATGAGATTCGAACATGCATAAAACATTGCGCATATTTTTTATTCACGACGTCGCTCCTACGTCGGTATCGCTTCTTACGTCATTTTACACACCCGCCGGTGTTTCGAACATTTTTATGTGCAACGAGGTGTGTATTCGAAGATACTCGTTCGATGGGAACTTTGATATTTCTGCTGGCGTAGCTTCAATAAATTCGGTCTTAGCAAACTCGCGTCTGGTTAATATCTTTTTGCTGTATGAGCTCCAGCGCGTGCGAATTTTTAATAAAACCGCGCATTCACCGAACCGCAGCTATATTATTTCGTAAAACATCTACCTGAGAATATCGTCCGGCTCTCTTGAACATAAGCAACGGAAAATACACTACCTCCGGAGACCGGTATGAGATGCAGCTGAAACAACAAAAGCGCGATTACGAAAAAGATAGTATATATACAGTTACCTTAGGCGAGAATTATAATAACATGTGATCTGAAAAACTTCGAAATATTTGATTAGATTTTCCGGGTGAGCGATATTCGAGAAAATATTTTCTACGAAATGTAAACTATATCGCTGCGCGTATGACTGTTGGCCATACTTTAAAAACAGTCTGGGAATCTAAAAACAAAAATATCAACAGTTTACAATATTTGGTACGTTGATATTCGAAATATACTGATATAAAAATCTGCGGCTAATTTGTTTCTACTGTATTAATTTAAATATCCAAATGATTTCTTCTTTTCAACTTTTAGATCAACATATTCGTCTAAATATTCCTTTATACGTTTTTATTTTGCGTAAGAATCTTTTCTGATTTAATCTAGAAGTGAAATAGAAGTGCGAACAGATTCATAAATTGATTTAGCACGTGTTATATGCGTAGGAAGTAAAAAAGGACGTTCCTAACGGCAGTAACAATAACGTGGTTATTACATGGCGCGTCCTCGGATAATCAAACAAAAAACGAAAGTACAGGGAAAAAGTTTCTTCCCGCGCCGTTGGTTGCGAAACGCGGCTTCGCTCGCAAAACTTTATTATCGGGTCGCCATCGTCGTCGCGAAAAAAGAGAAGACAGAACGATAGAGCGTATCCGCCACATCACGGAAGTGTGCGCGGTCGCTTTGTTTTCAGTGTTCCCCAGGATCATGGAAAAGTTTGCCAGAGTTGTTGAGGATGTGTCGTATATGCATGTATAAAATGGCTCAATGAAAAGCTAATATGTGTGTGACCTCACTGCAATATTGGAAAAAAGAAATTGAATCGATATCAATTAAAAGTTCATTTTAATCATCATGATTTTCAGCTTAATAAGAATAGTAATTCAATAGAAAGTAGTTTCATAAATTTTTAATTAACACTTTTATCTAAGAGTAGAGAAAAGCAGGGAATAAAATTGCTTATATCTAGTAATATGTCTCTGTGCAAAGGATAAAAGTTTTCTGACAATTACGGCCGCAAAATTTAGACAGTTGTGTAATAATTGCATTAATTATACAATTGTTATTTCTAAACATTGTCAAGTTTATAAACCACTAACCGTTAGCTGAAGCTTTTCCTTGCAACGCCTTTTATTAATTAGATACAGGTGAAAATTTCCCATAAGCTGGATTAATGAGGGGATCCTGAGGGCTGAACGTATAAAAATAATAATACACAGATCTCGCACACGAGGAAACGAGGGATTACGTTAGCGCGATGAAATGGCGGTACTTCGTGCGAACATGAATCATAGAGGGAGGGGTGCCGAAAAGATAGGGTGGTTGTAAGACTGATCGGATAGGAAATAACATCAGAGGGGTGAAGTGTATGAGAGCATTCAGAGCTAGATTTTTTTTTATGAAGGCCACAGACAGAGACAAAGAGGCTACCAAAATGTGTGAAAGGAAGCGCAAAGTCAAGATTTATGACTTCGTACCAACATCGATACGAGACCATAAATCAGTTATCATCTGACTTCTGTTCTTCATATCCATATTTCGTCTACTTCAGCAGGATTCTCAAGTCATAAATCAGCTGTCTGCAACGTCTTATAAACCATAATTTATTAATGATAAAATCATGAAACACGAAATGCACTTTGCAAAAATAATTTTCAATGAGCGCGCTCTAATTTTATCAATATGACACAGCAATATATGGAAATCTCAAGATATACAAAAAAGTTACTTACAAGCACTCTTCTTGATTTCCCACGAAGAAAAGATTTTACATTTATATTAAAGTCGATTCTTGTTAACATTTTTAATATACTCGAGTATTAATTTAATATAATATAATTGTGTTATTTGAATATTTTGAGTTAAATTAATATTCAACATTTCTTAGTGTTAAAATAACATATTTTATGAATAAATAAATAAATCACGTTATGTACGGTACGAGAATAAACAATAGTATCTTTTTAATGTTTTTTTTTTCATAAAAAGAAATTAGTTTCAAATTGAAATATGTTGATAAAAAAGCGGAATACGTATTGGAGTATAATACTCCAATATGGAGAAGGGGTCAATATGACAACGTATGGTTCTTCGTATCCGTCACAGTTTACAATGGTTTATGTTCTGTCACGTCACTCACCGTAACACTACGTGATTGTGCTAATGTCTGTGAGTCAGGCGAGTACACGCACGTACCTGACACAATTACATGCGCGAATATGAACGTCGCACTGCGTATGCGTCGCAGTTACGAGAACGTCACGAACGGGAACGAATACGTCACAGTTCCAAATAATTGACCATCGTTCTCTTCATCCCTTCTCTCAAACAGATATTTTGTTGCAATTAAAAAGAATTTTTAATCTCTTTTTCAATAATATCACAACAAAATGTTTCGAAACGAGCATGAATTTTTTCAAGTTTCGTGAGCATAAAATTGGACAATTAATTTTAACAAAATAATTTGTTTTAAGTAAAATAAAAAATTAGTTAGCGAGTTTCTTTTCATCAAGAAACTTCATCGAAGATTTAGATACAGATTTTTTTCATAATACTGCACTTCTTAAGATAGTATCCTGCATAAAAGCTGCGAGTGAACGTATTGTTGCATCACGTTCCTTTTAATATGATAGTTTTTGCTTCATTTGAATCCGTTGGCTGCCACATCGAAGTGTTCGATAATGTAACGTTGAGGATAATATTCCGAAGTTTTCTCTCTCAACCAAAGTATACGCGGGAAAATAAAGTAACGAGCGAACTTTATCACAGACGAATAACTTTTTTTATACTCATGATGGATCGCTAAATTAATATCACTTCGTTATTTTGCGGATGAGAAGTATTCATGAGACGCTACAGGAACGACAGTAAAATGAAGTTTGAAAGTCGTACGAATAGCGTAGAATAATTACGAGCGAATGAAAAATTCACGAGCGTCCGATTGCATAAGACAAAAAAAAATATTATTTCGCCAAACGCAGGCATATTTATAAGTCTCATTTGAGACTTATAAATATGTGAATACGTGAATATTCGGTTTACGTCGTCGGAATTAACAATTCGATTCTGCGATATCGAAAAAGTTTAATAAGCGAACTGCATCGAAATGCTTGGAAATTAATTCCGTATATTGCACGAGAGCATTCGCTATCTGGTCAAGAATTAGAATATTCTAAGACGGATGAAACGAATACTAAGACGTATTGGTCAAGTCCTTTTAGGGTGCCGAAATTAATCCGTTGCTATGCACAACGATTTCGGATTACTCGGATCCTAGATAGATTTAGCTAGAAACCGTCAGTCCGTGAAATGGATCTTAACGATTCCTAAATGAATTTGCATCGGGTACCTGATACGAGGAGCCGGCTTAAAACGTATCGGGTTACCCGTTGCTAAAATTCTCGTTTCAACAACAGCATGCGTACAGCAGAGTAGAAGCGTCCGCTAATGAAACGCACAATTAACTGTTATCGCCGTCGTGCATCCTGGAACTTCGCTAATCGAATTTTCGTACGATTACGCGCATTTTCCCGTTCAATGCAAAACGCACATTAACCCTTCCCGTTAAGCAAATTACGCAATTGGCCGCTTGCCCTGTCACTGATGATCAATCGCATGACATTCGATAGTCATTGATTAATTCGAATTAAATTGATGAAACCCGTGATTATGTAGAACATATCTGTAACAAATGTGTGCATATTAAACTACGATTGTTGTGTAATACAATGTAATTGGAGCAATAATAAAATTCATTATTAGATTACAAAAACTCGAACGCTCCGATGCACATGTACGTTACAAAATTGAAGCTTTGGAAAATTAATGAAGGTTCTGCGGGCTGTGTGCGAAAAGTAATTCACGCAGATGCCTGTTCTCATAAGAAATGGTCGAACGGGAGAGGCGCGTCTATTCATGCCGCGAGTTGGACCGATCTACAAATGGAAGATGAATGCAAGTCGCGCTGAATGGTAAACGATGTAACAGTAGGGAGATGAGACTAAAGCAGTAGTTGACGCGGAGAGTTCGATTTACTTCACGCGACGAGCAATTTGACGGAGTGCGCCATAAAGGGAAGTACCTCGAGTTTAAGAGAAGGCGTTCTTGCTAGTGCAATTTTGATAATAGCGATCCCTACGACATCGGATATCATTGTCGATCAGGCTATCTAGGCTATAAAGAATGTGTACAGAGAACGCCAAAGAGACAGTTTCAACAATAAATGACGCCTCCGTGATTTAGAACCGCTAATGTGTTTACCTAAATTTTTTAAAAGAATTCTATGAGAAGCTCTGGATTTTCTAGGAATTTTATTCCAAATTTCAGGTAGCATTAGAGAATTTACATACAGCTACAAAGAAAAACCTGCACTGTCTTGATTATTAAATTGAGAAAATGCTGAAAAGAAATAATATAAATTAATTGGCGATAAATTATGTAACGATGTCTGAAATACACGAATCTAATTTATCGAAAATACAAAATTTGAAAGATGATTAAACAATGTTCAGTTTAGAATCCTGCATTAATTTTATTGTCAATTTTTTTTTCTAAAAAATTGCGAGTTACAAAAATTACGTAAATATACATTGATGCCTTATTTATAATTATCAACAATTTACATTAAGTGTTAAGAAAAAATCATGATCAAGATCATCATCAAGATCATTGGAGAAATTTTGTCACAGACAGAAATAGAATTTAAATTTAAAAATAAAATTCTAAAAATTTCCCTCAAAATGAACAAAATTCCACAAGATCCATTATTTTCAATGGCAAAACAGAAAATTCCAAGTTTTCCCGGTTTTTTTCTGACAAAAATAAAATATTAATTGTAGCAACGAGATAGTACATTTCTTGGCTTCTGTGGGTTTTTAATTACAGACTAACAGAATACGGATTAATAAATTACGTCACACGAGTAATTTTATTTAGAAATTATAAAGTCCATTTCTTATATCAAATGTACATATATAATTAACTTATTTTTAATGTCTTTCTTTATCTTCTGATAATAATCTGGGTTTAAAAAAAATTTTTAAATAACGAGAAAAAATTTTATTCGATATGAAGAAAAATATTGGGAAAAAGAAATAACGGCGTAATAAACAAATAGTCAGTTTTAATCATTTTAAGAGAAGTATCACGGATATAATCACACATTAATCCTCGTTCTGAGCCTCTCATGCACCAGTTTAATACGTACTCTAGGCGCATATTGATTGCAGGAGCTTAACAATGGACGCGTCGGTTTGCAGTCGCTGTTCCATTTATGCCAATTTCCCCTGAAGCAGTTCCAAGCCGCTTCGTTACTGCTCATTGAGTGTATTCCAGCAATCTTATTAGTCGAACCTTAGTCGACGCGCCGGTGGACCAACTGAAACGCTTTGATAATTCTGGGTGGCTTTCGCTGCACATGCCTCGATTTTGCATCTACCAATGCAATTACAGTCTCGCTATTACTATGTCATATTATTTTAAAAATTTCAAATTTATCTTTTATCTTTATTCGTATCTCATGCATGCGAGTTGTGATGATATAAATTTTAATTTTAAATAATGGCATCGTGCATGATAAAGTACAGCTGCAATTCAGAAATATCAAAAATAAAAATTTATCCAGAAAAATCTGTTCCGCTTCTTTTATATAGCGAAGTTTAATCAAACGACAGAGACAGGAGATAATTTATCTCGTGCAGCACGCCGAGAATTTCGCAATTTCACGATACAAGTGTAAACAAGAATGACAAAATATTTTTATAAAATACGAAGGAAGTCTTACGAATATCCAGTGCTCGTGCGACCCATTTTTCTCCAGCAGTGTCACATCCGAATTTTTTACAACACCCATGCAACCTCGGAGCTGTTTGCGGCCGCTTAAATACGTGACTTCGTGCCGCGAATAACTGATACGGCGGAAACCGAGGAGTAAAATATTTTTGCATGAGTGTCGGACAATGACGTCATTCCAGAAACTAATTTCAGCCCCTCCCAAATCGTTTCCGAATCCCGTTCCTCTCCTCTCCCCCCCTCCCCTCTAAATCTGCAAATGGATAAAAAATAAAAATAATTCTTTCTCTCTTTTTGTTCGAAAAACGGAAGCGGATTATATTAAAATCCGCCTTAAAACCGTGATACTTTAAATCCCGATTTACAAAAGTGACTACAGTTTCAATAACTTCCTTTTACTCTATAGAATGATCAGCCCTACAATTTTCAAATAATGATGAAGTGTACAAAGAAATGTTTAATGTTACATAAAACAGAGTACACGTATTAATTAATGCAACGTTTATTTTTGATATACAATAATACACTTCATAATTTCTGTTCATTCAAAATTAACTAACAATAACGGCTATTAAAATAAAGGTTTTAATATGCCAATGTACGCGTTCGCGGCCGTGCAATTTTTATGAAGCGTAGCAAATTTTTTATCACAAAAACAAAGTAAAAAGGTGAAACATAAGGATTTTAATCACATGCGATAAAGGGGATTACGAACTCCTATATAAAATTACGAACAGAATGATAAAGGGACTCGGAATAATACGCCGCTGCGGCAGATTTTCGAACGTCGTGGAAGGATTACGCCATAATCCACTCAGCAGTCGAGGATTTCCGCTTATTGTTCCATGAAAAAAAAAAGAAGATCCCGCAACTTGTAACTACAAAGAATATGTAATTACGAAGAACCGTGCAAAAAATTCGCAAACGAAAATTTCGCGTCTCGAAATTTTATTGCATGTTTGAATGCATGCGCGCACACGCGTTGACTTTGCACGCGATGATTCTAACCGATGCCTAACAACATCCGTCCACGCAAGCATGGATCCAAACTTGCGGCAATCCAAATAGTTAACCGCCACCAGTCGGCCAGCTCTATTGATTTGGTGGTCCCGAGGTGACATAACGCGGTTTTGCAGATTCTGACGCAGTGTTTCCCGATATGTGCGAAACGTGCTGCACGATAATGCATCCCGCGACAACTTCCCGTGAAGCGATGACTACCGGAAATCGCGATAGATAACCCGATTCGTTAACTCAAAAGCGCAAACAACACGTTTCAACCCCATACAAGTTCGTTTTTTTTTCTTAACATTTGCTGATTTAGCAAAGGTTGCGTAAAATTACGACTAAAACATCAGGAATTAATCGGACAGTGTCACAGCTGTTTTCTTTGACCACACGGAAACTGAAATATTCACTCGCCAGAGTTCTACCGAGTAACGACTTCAAAGGAAACTGGGTTAACTTAGCACTGCGATTACGTGATGAGTTTTTATGCATCGCACGGTACGCGAGTTCGTTATTATTACAATTTGAACGAGAAACGTTAGCTATATCGCGAGTTGAGCAAGAAATAAATACATGATATACGGTAAGAGTTATAATTACGTCGTCAATATACCGCTTGACATTTCCGCTTTAAAAAAGATATAAAATTACTGGAGCTATAACCGCAAATAACTGCTTTTTTAACTTACTTTTACGATGTTGAAATTGCCGAAACTTGACGGCTGTGTAACTTCTCTCATATGCTCGTTAAATAAAACGAAAGTTCCTTGGGGAAATAGCCCTAGCCCAAGAGAAATTACAAAAGTACCCACGGTTTAGCAACTAATAAGCGCAATGTACACTACCGCCCAAAAATATTTTCCTTTCTTAATTAAACGATGGAAATTTTTATATGAAAAGTAAACTTTAATCTCTCTCGTTCTCTCTCTTTCTCTAATCTTCTAAATGTTGCGCTTAATCTTGATGGCTCGAAACTTTACATTCTACATATATTATATAAAGAGAAATAGAAATTTTTGAAACAGAATTTTTGAGCATATATTGTAAAAGAAATATGCACAAAAATTGGAGCTCTAAAATAGGAACGTCACCGTTGAATTCAATTTGCAAATAATAAAAGAAACGGAAAGAACTGTCGATCGAATTACCTATGAAAATTTAATTTTGCGAAAGAATAAAAATAACTTGCAATTTTATATAAAACTTTTTAAAATATTTCTACGTGACGTACTATTGCTACTTGTTCATTGTTATGGTTCTACTGTCAAAGTTCTCTGGTCTTCATATTATGAAATATTATTAAAGTTCAATCTGACTAATAATAATATTATAAAGTCAAGTTTGAGTACTTTGAAATTTAGGTGAATTCAACTTTGGTTATGCAGAATTTAACAAGCAGCTGTAGCAGCAGCCAACTTTACCCTTTAATCAATAGCGTTAATATCGAAGTTTGAGCAATAACAATAAGAAAGAATATTTCTAAAATTATCATTGGATTTTCATACGTAATGGAAGTGCTGTAACCTATCGTACTTTTTGCAAAGTTTTATATTAAAATGTTTTCCTTCGATTTTTAAAATTAGATTTAGTCTAGCGTTCTATCGTAGAAAAATATTCTCAAGATAAGAAGTTACCTTTTCTCTTCGAACGCAGATCAACCGTTATTGTACGCTTCGCAAAATCTGATATTGCCCCTTCACATTTTTCCTACGATTTCAAACTTTTTATCTAAATCGATCAACTTCATACTACGATGCATTATTCCAAATAATATTCATCTAAAAAGATATGCGAGAAGAGAACCTTACTACGAGTCATATTTTATGGGAAACTGGCAGCAGCTTCTCCGTGCTTAATTCTACAAATCCGACGCCATTTTGTAACGAAAATGTATCACCGGGTTTCGCGATCAGTGACACGGAACTTAATTAAACAAACAGATAAATAAAGCAAACATGTGCATGTTCAATCTCGAAGGATTCATTTATCTTTCGGTGCATACAGCTGACTGTATCCAATTTTTTTCCCCTACTTTTTATTGTTTTTATGTTTGTAATTCGTCCTTTCCGCGCTACCAGTCGAAATGCACATGTGCGTGCCCCTATCGATCGACGTTTGCACAACGGGGTGCTGTTATCGCGCGACACAACGCTATCAACGTATACGATCGTTTCAGAGTGGATGTTGCTTTAGTTGCAGCAGCCACTTTGCGGTGCCATTGACGTCAGAGCGGATCTCTAATCGCTGTTTGCGTTTCATGCGCCGAACAATAGCGAAGCTTTGCTATGGGAAGGAGAAACGTTCCCATTCCTGACGCGACCGCTTTAAAGAATAGATACGAGATCCGTGCAATTTCAGCTCAAATAAAGTTTGCATGTTGTGTACGAGTCATCTACTATATAATATGATAATAGAACAAAATTACATTGCTCTTTACAGATGAATAAGAAAAAAAAAAATATATATATATATATAAACAAAATTATATATATATAAATAATATATAAACAAAATATATACTAGAAAAATTTGTGAAAAAAGACGTAAAACGTAACGCTTCCGTTTCACTATTATTTTTTTTTATGATGAAAATGATTCCCAATCTTTTTTATTATTGCAATAAAAATCATATAGCATTACTTTATTTAAAAAAGTATCAATTTATCAAAAAATATTACTATATATTATTATAAATATTGCATAAATTATTATTTAATTTTATAAATTTCTATTATAAACATGTATAAGAGTACATATAAAATAGCGTTAGCGATATTATAATAAAAATAGATATTCGTTTCTTTTTGAAATAGTCAGATGCAAAAACCGTCTGCAATTTCGGGAATGTTCTGGTGGATCGCTGTCATCTCTTTGTCAAGGGAAAACCCGAGGGGAAATTCACAGCCGGCATTGGTGTACAAAATTTCGGCAGTGGACTGCCGAAAAAAGTAAGCAGTGATCTATAATATTGACGGCATTGTCGTCAGTGGTTGGGGAGTGGTGAGCTCACTTCAGAGTCGGTTTTTCGATCATGGGGTTGAGCACAAAAATTTTTGAATACTTCGGGAAAGCTTTAGAATTCTTGTGCAGGCATTGGCGTATGATAATGGGCACGCGGTAGTGTTCATAATTGCATGGCATTGCCTTAATTTTAATATAGGATTGACGGCATTGTAGGCATTGACTAACAATAAGCATTGTCGGCAGTGTACAAAAATGTCGGCAGTGTTTTACAGCAATGCCAAAAATCGGCATTGGTGTACAAAATTTTGGGTTGTGAATTCCCCCTCGGGAAAACCTATAAAAAATATCTTATTAAAATTTCAACTACGTAGCGGCTATCACGCATCGAATCTAGTTATTGATGAGAAAACATGAATAGATATAACAGCGCAACGTAATCCATTTCCGGCGCGGTTTCTCTACGGCAATGTCGGTCATAAAATTTCTTTACGCGGTCATGAGCAGAATTGAGTTTGCGCAGTTGACGTAAGTACGCGCATCTCTTTAAAAATATATTTTTGTATATTATGCAGTACGTAAAGCCGCAAAGAAAGTATTTTAAAAATTTGAGGTTTCCAATTCCAGAACTACAAAAAGTCTAAAAGCTTTGATGTTGCATTAAATTGGAATAGAAAAATGTTTGCATGGATAAAAATGGCAAAAAATGTTTAAAAAACCTCCACTAAGATGTAAAATCATTTTGTGTGTGTGTGTGTATGTGTGTGTGTAAAAAAATTATTACAACAATTATGAAAATATTATATTTTTTTCTTAAAAATAGCAAATTAAAGATTGCAACTGAATGTCTTATCGTTGATACTTATAATTCAAAAATCAAGAAAGTTAATCATCAGAAATAACTGGGACAGTCATCGAAAAACTTTTGACGTTACATTTCACTTTTCTATATTTTGTTGAGCGACTTAATAAACTCTTCTACTGCTAAATGTGATTTCCGACTTCTTCGCGTAGGGATCTTTCGTTGTTAGGTTCAGTCTGGCCCTCGCATTGAGGAGACGTGCGGAAATCCAACTTTCAATAAGCCGGCACGACCTTATTAGGTGCTTCCATCCTGTGCTCGCAAAGCCATTCAATTTACCAAGAGAGATTTTCGTTGCTGCGAAAAGGATGGAAAACCGGAGATAGTAGATAGATAAAAAGAAAAAAGAAAAAGATTATGTGACGATGACCGACAGCAGAAAGAATCAGCAGAGGTTTAAGTTTGCAAATTTTATTTTCTAAATCTTCTTTTAATTATTTTGCCAACAATACTTTTTGAAAACTATTTGATAGAGATACGCAAAATCTATTTTTAGTATCCGTTTATGTAATGTAAATCGTTTTTTGTAATGCACGCTGTATGACATAAATGCTTGTATAATGTGAAAGCAAACGCACCTATTTTACATACGAAACTACACATTCTGAATATAAAAATTTTCTCTCTTTTTTTTATTTAATCTTTATATTTATTTTTTATGACCTTTGTCATAATTTTTGATGAGTTTTGTCATAATTTTTGATGAGCTCTGTCATAATTTTTTAAATTACAAGTGTCAAACTCAAATATATCGTCGTAAAATGATATTTCCATCATCAGAAGAGATGAGAAAGAAGATGCAAAGTTATAAACGGTGGAGTGGATCTTATTTACAAAATCGCATAAAGAACTAACCGCGCGAATTGATGACGCGATGACGCGAGACAAAGGGAAGTACTTTCTCATAAGAAAACACAATCACGGAGAGAGAAATAAAAGGGGCGAAGAAAGTAGTAAAGGCGACACGTACATATACCCAGCGGGCGACAAAAAGAGAAGGAAAGGATTTGCGGATTCTATTTGCACGGTGGGCGATATCGCGTACACGGAAAATATCAGGGCTACGACCGTTTCTGTGTGCGCGTGGACGCACACCAGTGCACGAATTGTTGTACAGTGAACAGGAGAAGCAATTTCCACCCGACTGCGATGCTGAATATGTCCACCATTTGAGCTACTTTCCTCTCGACCATTCGAGGTTTCGTCCTCGCGCCTTTACGTCTTGAATAAACGCCAAAGGCGTACAAATATTGCGAGGAATCATAGAAATTAATTATATCCTTGCAGACAGACTCGTTAATTAAACTACCAACCGTCAGTGTACACATAGCCGAGGAAAAGAATTGTCTAATTGCACTCGGGTAGGTCTTTCGTTCGTTTGCTTTTCTTCGAAACTTAAATTGCTTTCAGTGAATGTTATGGTTACAATTTCTCTCGGTAGAGAGTATGGTTGAAATCGATTCATTTGTACGAAGAGAAAGAAAGAAAGAGAATATCATACTTATAGATTATTGATTAAAATATAATCTTCTTAGTAAAACAATTTCCGTTTTAATATTTCTATGATTTTAATTTACGCGATTATTAATTAATTTAAATTTATGTTGATATATGTGACCTTTTTGGAAAAGTAACGTTCATAATTTTGTTTCAATTAATTAACGTGACTTTGATATTGCACAACTCACTTGATAACGTCCTAATGAATTGCAAATAATTACAAAATACTCTTATAAATAAATGTTTATATAGCAATAAATGTTTTGCAAAATAAGCAGAAACATAAATATTATTATTTCACCGGGAGACAATTTGCTTGCGTTTCACGAGAATGTCACGTAACAAATTATTAAGCAAATACAATTAAACAGGTAAACAGAGATCTAGAGATCGACTCGTTCGTAAAACTACTCATTCCCCAGCGGCATGTGTATTTTCTTCATTTGCTTGATCAACCAATTATTCTGGAATTTCCTAACATCTATCAGTTTTACTTGGTAACTTGACCAAATAACTCTATCGGCAGTTAATTAAACTGAATTTGTGCTCACCGCGTCCAATCAAGAATCAAACTTGTCAATCGACAAAATTCAAGACGAGAGAGAACAACGTTCTCCATTATTTTATATTTCAACAAACGGGAAGCGGAATAAAACAATGCGCACACGTGCATAAAGCTAGGCGAGCAAACACACCTCATTTTTCAACTTTGTAGTCCCCTCTCTCCTTCACTCTCTTTTTCTACAAGCGAGTTTCTCCTACGGAATAACAACCACTCCACGCTCGAAGAATAAATTTCATGTTACCGTTCCCGAGGAAACGAGCTACTCTTGCAAAATAAAGAGAGATCCATTTAACTTCTTCCATGAAAATACAAGTGATTGAATTAAACCCTCAGGGCGGCGCCGGGTGCTGTACATACCGCGTTCCTAGAGCTTATGAACTTTCGTCATTCGCGCGCTAAACTCTCCGAAACCAGTACTTTCGATCAAAATCGAAATTCGATGATTCTTCTCTTTGTACGAAACCGTACGAACAACCGACTATGTTGCAGATTCAATAAACTGTGCATCGAGCACGGAGATCGATAGGGACTGTCCTCTCGACCCTTGCTGCGTTTCTCAATAAACACGAACGTTTCACGGCAATACTACGCAAAACGGCGAACCACACAGAGCCAAACGCAAATGCAATAACGAAGGAACTTATCGTGAAATGGAATAAATTTCGTCCGGTTGTTCCATCTCTGCAATGGATTTGCAGCGGCGTAATGACCAAAACGTCGTCGTATAGGAATAAACGGCGAAGTTACAATCTTCTATTCTGTTCTTCTATCCGTATTTCGCTAACGTGCAATACACGGTTGCTGATTCGCTCGAAAGCTTTCCTCCACTTTTATAATCGTATCTCATCTTTTTGAAAGTTGTCGCGATTTAATATATCGCACCTGCTTACTCGTTAAAGTGCCATCGGTTTTTATACGCGCGCGTAAGAAAGCTTCGTGAGCGTTTACACTGAGAGAAAAAATTGTTGAATTTTAATAGATATTTGTTTGAACAGTTGCAATGAATTATTTCAACTATTGCAACTATTCAAACAAATATTTATTAAAATTTAGCAAATTTTTTTTCTCGGTATATTTCATAATTCCATCTCCAATAACGGAAAATCGTAAGCAATAAATAAATACATCTTCTCGAGTATTGTTTCATAATCTATCTCAGTAAGCTCACCTTTCATCAGAATTTTTAATTGTCTATGAATTTCTTTCCACTCGCACGTATAAGGAATCGATGTCTTGGCAAAGAAATGCTCAAACGCAGCTCGAGGATCATCAGACGGTTCAGTTTTCAAAAGAGCTCGCTAAATAAGTAATATTGCCAAATTAGGTTAAACTTTAAACTTTATATTAAAGTAGAAAATTTTATATCGGAGAATCGTATCTTTTAAAAATGAAATATACCTGCAACACTTCAATATCGCTCATCTCATATATTGAAGTATCAAGAATACGCAGAACGTACTCGAGATCGCAACTAGTATCGATTTTGTTATCGTCTTGAGAGTCTTGTTTTTGCTGAAGATGAACGAGAGATTGACCTTTACATTGTACAACTTCCACTGGTTCATCCGTTACCACGTAAATTCTGTACATACATATTTTTCACACCTAATAGTGGCAAACACTGATTTTTATATTTTCTCAAAAATTTAAAAACGATTTTCTACAATGTATCTATAACTCGAAACAATTATTATTCGGGTTTTCTTTATAAATACTTATTTCAATTATAATATAAAGCTTATAACTTTAAATAGCTTTCTCATAAAATATAAATTAATATTAAATAGTGCTGATTTAAATTAAACTTTAAAAATCTCTTCAGCTCCGATAATTATTATTATAGGAAAAATTTACATACTGCGGTGTATACATCAGATTAAGTCCTCCTTTTAGGCTTATGAAACTATAAATGGGCATGTATTCTTGTCAGAAACTCGCCAATAAATCCTAAATGGTTGTTTGTGACATAACGCCTTGATCTAGTAAATTTTTTTATATTATAATCAATAAAAAATAGAGATTAGATTTGAAACTAATTTATAATCTATAATTGTTATTGTTACTATAATTGTTATTATTACTATAATTTATTATTCTGTCATTATAAATATATGATTTATTTAAATTATTTTAAATTGTTTATTGAAATTTTATCTCACACACACGCACACACACAAATTAAAAAAATTATAAAATTATCAAAATACAAACACTATAAACATATTAATTTCTCTCAATATAAAAAATTCCGACGAGTTTATCTCTATTTTCATGATAAATAAAATAATAGGAAAGAGAGAAAGCAACACCTGATACACGAGAAGCAATGAATCGGGTGTTAATCGTATCGCATGTATGCGATGCAGGTGAATATCAATTTATATCTCGTAGATGTACTTTTTGATTATCGACAAAGTATTGATATTTTCCCGTATCTGCCGACGGGCATGAGAACATTTCATTCGTTATTGTGTGGTACAATATCGTAGTCCAATATATGTATATACAGCGTGAGAAAAAAATATAAAACTGGTAAAAATATTTTGAAATCTCAAGGCAAAAAAAAATTATATACAAAAGTTGATTGAGAATAAATAATGGTGAGATCAATTTTTAAAGAAATACGTTTTTTTTAGTCATTTTAAGATCACAATTTTTTAATGGAATTCTGTGATATAAGATATGTTATGCTACTTTTGACATATATTTATATACATATTATCAATATTTAATCTAATTGTTACGAAAATCTATTACCTTAACGGCAAATAATATACCATTTATCGACACAATGCGCAGCGGATTGTGATGTTGAAAAGCTCAAGCCTTCTCTTTCAAATTCATTTACTCATTTAACAATACTCGCGGTTAAGTACGATTGCGCATATTAAGCATTACAATAGAATCATTGTCCGGACTTGGCAAAGCATTCCGATGTTAATTACACACGATACGTACTTCAATATTTTACAATGCGACGGAATTCCGTTGAAACGCGACCGTGATGCCCGAATGACTTAAAAATGATATCCGTATTCTAATATCGTGAATATAATATAATACTTCAATAAAGTATATTTAATGACTAATTAAGATGCAGTTATTCAAAAGGCATAAAATCAAAATATTTTGTTTTGTATACATAATGTATTTGATACAACTAAGAATTCATTATTTTGCGTTGGTAATCTAAAAGTGATAAAAAATTACATTTCAATCAAATGCACTTGATGCAAATATCATTCAGATCTATTATAATTAAAGAAACTCATTATCGTTTACAAGCGTCAAAATATCATAAAACAAAACTTTATAATTCCCATTATATTTTCTTAAATGACAGGCGGGATATATTTGCTTGATAAATGTCCTCGATTCATTTACAGTTAATCGCGGAAATTAATTTAATCACTATTCTCGACCATTAATTCTGATTGGCCTAATGCGACTAAAAAACGATACAGACCAAGACGAGTAAAGCGACAGTATTTTAGAATCCAAACTTTCCCAACAAATGAAAATAAATACAAATAAATTGGAAATTGCAATTTAATTTATCCGAGTTTGCGCTTTAGAGTCACACATTATTTTTAGACTCAAATGGATTGAAGTACGAAATGCGCTATTTATCATTTTGAATTGTGGAAGAATTTATGTCCTCATTATATTGGATTTAAATGGATTCGAAAAATCTGAAACGCGAAAACATCAAAATGAGTTTATTTTTATCCATTTCAAATATGTATTTTTGTTTGTTAAGTTGTTTAACTGAGGAGAGAGTTTAGTGTCAAGCCGGTATAATTGTAACGTTATTCATTTTAAATGTAAACCAAATTGTAATTTTATAAACATTGAGAATACAATTTTTAATTGAAATGTCAAGAAAATAAGAAAATTTATTTCTGGTTGATATGAATATAAATATCATATAAAATTTTAATTATTACTTACAAATGATTTCTTTTCGTTTATAATTATTTAAATTTTATATAAATAATGGATATTATTCTATTTAACAAAGGAATTACAAACGCATTATTTAAAAAAATAAATTTATTTTAAGAATAAAATGCATATTAATTTTAGTATCGTTGATATATTTCTGAAACAAAACAGTAAAAGCAGTTTCAAATATTCGCGTATCGTTTATTAAATTAATTTAATATAAAATATAAATAAAATATTATTAATTCTTATTAAATGTTATTTTCAGAATACAAAATATAAAATATAAAATTCATAATAAAAGTCATAATAAAAGATAATATTTTATGAAATTCTTGATTTTAATGCATTTAAAATCAATCAATCCATTTGTGGACGTTAAGTCAGACTTATTGTATAAGTGAACATCATCTCAAATTATCTTCAAAAAAATGTTGCAAGAATTTAATATTTTTACTTTAAGATAAAAGTTATTGAAATTAAAAAATTACTGACTTTTTAGAAATATTCTTTATTTCCTATCCAATGACAGAAAAGTTTTAATCATGAATATCTGAATTTTGGCTCTGAAATCAATTGCAAAGAAGAAAACAATGGAAAGTTTATTTTATAATGTCTTATGCAAGGAAAATGACCTTATTTTGGTTTTAGATAAATAATTTTTAAATGATTAAATAGATCCAAAACTTTTGCATAAATAGTTATTAAAGCATATGTAAAAAAATGTAATGCAATTTATAATGCAACTTTCTCATCAAATAAGTGTTACAAAATACAATTTTAACGTAAGAATCAAGAGCAAAGAAAAAATTAAATAACTTTTAAATCAATCAGAGTCATCAATTTATGTTCGAATTTCATATAGATACAATAAAACAGAATAATTTATGAAATTTTTTATTTTATGACAATATTTTTAAAATGTGACACGCATGTCTCTTCCAAAAACCATTAATTCCTAACTCATATGAATCGATAACTGAGCAGCGAGAAATAAAATTCAAGCTATGTCATAACACAAATTTCATTTGAGTTTCTCAAATGAATTCCTTTGAGAAACTTGCAATTGCAAATATGAGGAATATCAAATTGACTCTTATTTATTAAACCGTATCTTGTATCAAGACCGGCTAATTTTTTCAGCAGAAATGCTGCTATAAATACGAGGTCTAGTTTCTTCGTGCAGCTAATATTGAATTACATTGCATGCATAAATTTGATTTACGCTATACGAAAGCAAATTATATTTTTCAGGATGCGTTTTGTAAAAGTCAAGCAAGTAGGTTATTATAGTATTTCTCGTAAGATTACAAACATAATGAATATTCAATTTTTATTTACTATTACTAATAATAAATAAATATCATGCAACGTAGATAGTTATTGAGTGAAAAATGCGTCTACGTTAGTGAATAATTCGTAAATTTCCGGAAATTGTTCGTTCTTCAAGGTTATCATTGTTTTCTCAATTGTGAGGCTTGGATTTCGCACAAGAGTTACTTGACACTTCAAAAGCAGTTGCGATGGCATACTTCAATAGCATAACACTTAATTAATTTCAGAAAATAACATCTGATGTATTTTTATGAATGACACGAAATTTTGCATATAAATAGAATAAAGTAAAACGAAATTATATCGAACTTGAACACTCGGAAATTAGAAGAAAGTCGAGAAACTAAAATAAAAAGCAACAAAAAAAGGGATAAAAGTTATTGAAATACTTGTTACATAAAAATATCGTAAAAATTTATTGCAAAATCAAATTAGTAGTTTTTGATCGTATTTCTCGAAATATTGCTTAAAAAAGTATTTGTGTTAATTTGATAATTTCGAGGACTCTATAACCTTTAATTATCAAGATTATAAAAAGTTTGAAGTACCAATAACTTTACGACTTAATTACGTCCGTCTCGTAAAGTTTCTTTTCCAAGAAAAATAAAGTTTCTGCAGTTTCTTCTATTTATAGAAGTAATTATAGAACTGTTCATCAAAGAAATTATCTTTATCAAACTTAATTATAATATATCATATTAATCGTAATTTATAATATTATTAAAATTTTTATTATCTGATATAAAGTTATTTAAATTTTTAATTTTGATCTATTTTCTGTCGATACTTTCTCCGGTTTTAATTTTTTTCTTTCAGCATTCTGTATTTCGCCTTTATATTTTCTCATCATCTTTTCGTGAACTATTTCCTCTCATTTCTTTGCCTGATCTCAAACTAGAAAAAAATCTATTTTAAAAACAAAATACATAAATGCGATCAATTCACGTAATTTCTTCAGTGCCAATATCATACGATCATGAGTTGCCTTGAGGCTTAGATTCAATTATTCATATATTTGCTTTCATCTGCTTTATGATTTCTGTCACAGACGCGCGGTCGATGGATAAAGCCATTAATTTTATATAGGAAATTCGACACAAGATAGCGCACGAAACTTACATAATATCATACAATATATGAAATAAAGCGATATTAAAATTCATTTCGCGTTCTATTATATACAGAATGTTATATTGTAATTTTAAATTACGATAAGCCGCTGGTTCCGCAAGTTTGTAGAGCATAAATGATTGATATCGTCTAAGCATTATTCGTAACGCGATTTGAATATCGTAATATTGAAAATAACTGTCGTATTTCTATGTTTGCAATCTTTCGGATTCGGGAAAATGTGTGCGCGGGAAAGGCTTCCGGGACTGTCAGGGCACCGTCGAAATGGACGGTTTGACGAATATATTTCGAGTTCGAGGTCAGGCCACCCTTTTCACGAGTGTCTCACATACATATTCGAGTGGCATCCTTGCGGCTTGATCCACCCAAAAGAGGCCGTCTTTGTAATGGAAATGTCTGCCGGCATTCCCTGCCGTCGCGTTTTCCCGGCACGAAATCGTACGCGTCGTGTTCTTGAACTCCTGAGATTCCCACGAGACATAAACATCCGTCTCGGGGAATGCTGTACAGGCAAAAAAATGGTCCGTAGCATCCTTACAGAATTCAAATGATGATCTACATCACAGCTTGCAACTATAAAAACACTCATTCTACGACAAAATGATAATTTGTTGCAATGAGACTTATTAAAAGACAATAGGGAATCTTAACTTCGTAAAAAATTAATTTTACGTCAACCACACAGTAAAGTAGATGTAGATTTTTGTCTGAAAACAAATCAGATTTATTGAACCAAATCTTATATTACAGAAATCGATAATATTTGTGATTTTTAATTAATTTAATATTTACAGTTTGTTTCTGAGAATTTAATTTCAAAGAGTCGGCCTCTTACTAATTTGATATGTAATATCATTTAAACCATCAAATCTGGAGACTTTGACAAGTTGATTGATGCAGATCGTGTTCTCGCTTGCAAACAAATATTTCCAGACGTTCTATGTGTTCACGTTTACTATGTTTTATATGTTTTTGACTTTTATAATGTTTAAGCTCTTATTTTTATATTTAATTATTTATTATTGTATTTATATTTAATTATTTATTATTGTATTTTGTTTTGAGCGCTCTTATTTAAATTTTGGGTGTGACTTTTGGTCGCCACAGTTAATTTTAAATTATTATATCAGTCTCGTAGGAAAAAGGAGTAATTTATATATATCAATTTTGAATTTCACTAAAAATAGGCTTTGTGTAGCACGAAGCTAAATTTAATTTTGAGGGATTTATAAGCTTCACTGCTAGTTATTAAATATTGTCGGATTTTTACACATGTGTTTTTTTATTTTTTTTTATTTTGTAATCCCACGATTTTTTTTATACTCGTTTTATGGCTGTTTTTTTAGACTTTAACTTATTGTTAGTTCTACAGAATGTATTAAAAAAATATTTTCTATTACGAGTATATTGAAAGCAAACATTATGAAAAGATGTCATTGCAAAGGTTAGTAAATTTTGTCTCTCTCTCGTTCTCGCTTTCTCGTCATTTCAGGTAGGAACTTGTCATATAGAGACAGTTGCAGATGTTTTGTGCAATTTCTCGCATACTTGGAACTGTTGAAAAAATACTTCAAATATCTATTCGACAAAGTTTCAAGTCTTACCGATGTTATGGCTGTGGGATAGAAATGAATGCCAGTCAACCACAGATATCGCATGATTGCGCTGTGATGCGTCTATCATACCCGTCTGGACGTTCGTCAATCCTATCAGAACAAAGGTTCAGCCATCCACATAATTTCGCTTTTATCTTACTGATAGTCTACATTCAATTTCATGTTTTACGAAATGCCTATTATTGTGCACAAATACCTTTCTCGTGTTTAATTACGGAAATGCTTTGAAAAATTTTTCTTTTCTATTTAATTATTGTACTATTACGTTTAACTATATTACGTTTTATAATTAAATTTATTAATTTAATATAATATATTATTAAAAATTACATAAAGTAAATAGATCAAATAAAGACCAAAGCAAGATTTCTTTTCTAAAAGCTTGGTTCTCTATCCGGTCCTCCGCACATTAAATATTCCATTAACTTTTATCAGGCTCCGCGCTACAGTAACATTACAGATGCTTCTAACATGTCTCATTTTGGAGACAAATGTCACTAAAACTCTTCTCGATTATACAAACTTTTAATTTCAACTCACCGTGATACTTTTACAAATGGAGTCGCGTCTTTTCGACAATGGACAAATAGAGGAACGGTCGAGATTTCCGTGTGCCGAGAGCCTTAATTGCACTCACGGCAAATATTTGCATTTGCAAGGGGCTTTTGCGTGTCTGCATAATGTTTGACACAGGTGCGCGCGCGAGTTGGCCCTGGCTGGGGTGGAAATCGCTATAAGTACCACGAGAGAATGCTCGTACGCTCGTGTACACCCACACCACACACGTACTGTGTAGTGATGAGCTACTCGAGACTCAAACAGGTGCATGCTCGCTTAACAACGCGCGAGCCAACTGCGAAACTTCGAACGCGATGCATTATTGCACTCCTTGTACGCTCTCGGTAAAATGGATTTGTCTCAATTCTTGTATACAGAGCTCTTCGAATTGCTGGATAAACGAATGAACCTATAATGGCTGTTAAACGAAATCCACATTCGAACAATGGATTATTTTGTCATTAGTAAAAGCGATTTCTATTTTGTTCGTGATTGGTTTATTATACGAAAATTATTGTTATTCAGCAAATGTTACATTAATTTATAATGATAAATGCGTTATAATTTACGATTAATGAATCAATCAACCTGCAATTACAAACAAATCTATAATCGATCAGCTATGGTAAACTGCTTATTGGTATATACCTAGTTTTATGCAAAACTAATAATTTGTCATGTAATATAATTTAACATTTATATTTCGTCATTTAACTGCTTGGATTGCGAATGATGAAGCTCGCCATATAAATAAAGGTGATCGGTAAAAAGTAAACACCAGTTAAACCGTTCGTGCTAGGCAGGCTGTTTTTCGCGGAAACAGATTCTTTCCGCGAGGACGTCCCACGCGATGAAGTTGCAATTTTGCGCATTACACGAAACCAAGTGAAACTAGAGCACAAGCGAGTCGGCTGTAAACTACGATTAAAGTTCGAAATGCGCCGTGCCGTACGGGCGTTATCAGTAACACCATTCGTAACAACCGTACCCTCCTTTCGTCCTACATTCCCCCAAAGATAAAACCTACCCATATTATTTCCTATATCGTCACTATCTCGTGAAGACAACCTATTACGTTTCCCAAGAAGTATAACTTCTTCGCAAGCTTTTAGAAGCAGTCCTCTAACTTTTTCAATCTCAACTAAAATGATATAATAAAAGATTGGCACCATGCAAGTGTCATGCATAATAAAATAAAATTTTTTCTGTTTTTTAACCCTTAACTACATCTATGGATCTTTACAACTTGAAAAGTTTAAATTGGTTGGCGCTATGGGATTTTTAATTTTAGATAAATTTACTTTAAATCTTATTTTATTAATGTACAGCGGAAATTCAAGTGCATTGTATGTTTAAACAAGTCGCTTTAAAATTTTGGTTTAGATTATTTAATCAGATGATGTAAATTTGGAAATTTTTTAATATATTTGAAATTGAATGTCTTAATCACAAAAATAGTTTCATTTATAGAAAACGCATTTTTGTTTTAAAAGTAAAGTGACTGTTGGCTGCACTTACTTCGAATAAAAAAAAATGATAAGTAAAAACAACAAAAGAATTTTTTTGTGAAATATTTTTAATCAATACGTTTAACAGGTACTTTGTAAACCAATATAAAGTAAAATATTTTAACCAATATTTCGTAAATTAATATTTTATTACTTTGAAGTGTCGAGATATTTTCATTTAATTTTTTAGCAAAAAACAGAAGTAAAAGCATCCATTTTATATTTATTTTAGTATTGAACATAGTAAATATAATAAATTATAATTCATATTTTTTGGAATAATATTTATGTCGATAAACGTTATTTGTGTCATGATATTATGTTTATTGTGATTATTTTCTTCATATTTTGCAGATATACCTTTGATTTTATTTTTCAAACTTGTTTCAAAATATCCCAACGTCAAAATAATTACACTTTTTTGAACCAAACATTATTACGTATTTTTTTTAAAGTTTATGATTTTCTTTTTTTTAAATGGTACTTTATTTTATATTTTATTTTTTGATATATAAAAATTTGATTTTTTGAAAAAAACACTTTTTTATATTTTTCTGCGAAATTTATGTTTTTGGACATAATTTTTAACTTTATATGATTATTAAAATTTTTTTGTTTACAGATTTAGACTTTATATAGTATTTTGTTCAAAAAATTAATTAAATTTATTAAAATTTGTGGATACAAAATTTTTGAAAAAAAACAATTTTAAATGCCGATGTGAGTTTTTTAGATGTAAGTTAGGGTAACCTTTCACAGATGTAGTTAAAGGTTAAGAATAATAAAAAAAAATTCAAATATGTTCTACATTTCTACTAATATCATATGTAAATTTTGTTTAATAGTAGTATTTATCAATGTTATTTCTGTCAACGCAATAACTCTACGCCATTTTATAAAGAAAAAGCAATTATTTCTAACTACAAGAAAATATCAAGTGACTAAAAATGCATTAAAGCTCTACAGATTCTCCTCTGATAAGCAAAGGCGTTTGTCGTGCAGGAAATCATGTGGGAAATGGTTAGCTTGCGCTAACCCGCAATTCCTAACCAACGAGCTTCAAATTTCGCTGGCTCTTTCGCGTGAACGATTTACACGGCGCAACGAAGCGTACACACATCCGTTCATCACGATTCCCCTCGTCGGTCTCTCGAGCATTGATTTTGTTGCGGCAATCAAGAGAGCCGGCTAGCATACCACTGAAAAGGAGACAGAACGAGATAGAGGCCGGCTCGTCGGATCGGAATCCAGCGGCTCGTGTAACTTCGATGGAATCGAAAGGTAGTCGTTCGGAAGGAAATCGCAGGCCCTCCTCCGCATCCGCAACCCATCCCTCCGCGTCCGCCCTCTTTCCAGCTTAAACTTTTTCTTTTTGCTTTGTCCGTTCTCCTTGGCTTCCCATTCAGACGACTATCCGGCCTTCGAGCGATCTTCGCACTACGCCTGACACTGACCGGCATTTTCTACTTCGCGACGGCAATTATATCGTTCAGCCTTTCCCCTTGTTATCTCGGATTACGCTTCGCCGCTACACACACCGTATTAGCAGCAATGATATCCAATTAACGATATGTTGAGTCGCTACAGATTATTGATGCGTTAACGACAGATAATAGCTGTACGGATATTTACTTGTTGGCAGCCAATCTGGTTTGGCAGCTATACAGATTGGCAGCTATACAGATTTAGAACGTGTGAAAGATAAATTATCGTACATATAATACATACAAAACTTTTATCCAATTACTTTTTTTTTAACTTTATTCTTGGAAAACTATTTTGACATATTTATTTACAATATAATTATAAATAAATATGTCAAAATAGATTATGATCTGTTTTATGAAATGCTTCATTGATCTGTTTTATCAAATGATTCATTAAAAAAAAAAGTATCTATTTGCCTCTTGCACTGTCTTTTCAATGTGCATCCGTTATTTCTGACTTCACTCGCTTTCAAGATATCGTACGGCAATCAAACGTTTTGTCTCTCGTAAATTCGCGTGCTTGTCGCCGAGTAGTCGTCGCGTGAGTGGACGGAATATCGCGGGAGCGATTTAATCTTTGCACGCGCTCGCGAGTCGCTTCTGTCGTAATTCTAAGCGGAGCGCCGGTGCTATTATGCGCAACGATGCCTCAACTGTTGCACGCGAAGGATTAATTTCACGTGCCGGCGCGGGAGATCTTGTTTGCAATTTCTTGCCCCGCGGGCATTAATACAGGGCGAAATCTCCGGGCCTGAAATTTCTCCCTCGACCCAATTCGCCTTGTGTACATACCAGCCGCGTGATCCCGTGGGAGATCTAAAGTTCCAGTCATTTCTTGCCCAGCAGGGCAAGTCGCTGAGATGATCAATGCGGCATCGTTCCTCGCAAAAGTCCCTTCCGCGATCGATATCAATCGAATCGGCTAATTCACCATGTGCTGAAAGGCTAAAGCCGAAAGTTGTAGGAACCTATCAAGACGTTACAAATGACCGTCCTTAATTAATGTTTTAGTTAACCTACGTGAGAATTGTACAAAAGTACCTTTTTCTTTTACGAGAAGCTAACTGTACCTCGTAAACTTAATCGGATAGTATAAATTATCAAAATTATTATATGTGTGTATAATATTGCCAATTAATTTTCCAATACTCTTCCTTCCTTCCCTCCGGCTCCACTCATGATATCAATTATCGTTAATTTTATGGTAGAAGTATATAGTTAAATTAATTTTGCGAACGTATTAATAATACCGAAATCTGTTTTATAACAACTAAATTAGTAGATATTTTATTAACAAGACAATAAATGAAAAATATTATTAATTTATTCGGACAAGAAACTTGGACGGATTTGAACGAAATAGAAAGAGTAAAAAGGAACCTAATCTCTCATATTGCGCATGGGGAAAACGTCGTGAAATAAAATTTTACCGTAGGAATCGACAAGGTTTCTCCTATACATTACACATGTTAATTCAAGCGAATCTACGAATAGCCGCATTTCTGGTTAGATGGATTTGAAATACCGGCGCTGCTCTGGTATTTGACCCTACGGCTCTTCACGAGCCCTATTGCCATCGCTATACACTCCCTTTACACCGCTGTTCGCATCAGTGCGAGCTCCATCAAATAAGCGCAAGGTCATACCCTGAGAGAAGTTACGGCATAATACTCCGAGCCACTTTCCAGTCCATGCGAAACTTTCGGTGAATTTAGCAGACCGAAATTAATTAACGGAAGACAATGTTCACCTGCGACCACCAAATTGGCTCGCTTCGTTTACTGTTACGAAAATTCAACGACAAATTCAACATTGTTGCGCGATAATCATCGGACCCTAAAACATCCATCAGTGAGCATAAATTTATAATCCCTATAATGATCCTAGTTAACTGGTATGTCGTTATGAACTGTTCATTCACATTTGTTTATTTTTCAATTATATATTTTTATCTTTTAATTTTTAATCATATTGTAATTTAAAAAAAACAAGTATTATCATCAAATCAGTACTTTATTAATTATTTTATTGCATTGTTTAATAAATGTATTAGTAGTAATTAATTCTTATATTGTGTACTTTGATGTAACAAAGTTTACGATAGTAGTTCATAAATTGTAGTAACATAGGTAACAGCCTGTTTAAATGGACTTTAATGACGAAGTACAATTTTCTGCGTCAACATCGACGTGAAACTTAGTTTGTCATATGATCGACATAAAATAATTTATTCTATCGATTATCCGCCTGAGTGGCATGGTCGGCGCGTGAACGACACGCTGGAACTCAGTTAAAATCGCCGACGACGCGGCAAAAATTTTTAATGCACAAACTGTCAAACAACGAAAACGGCGGCGCGAAAATCCATTAAAATTTCCAAGCGCCATTAAAAATGACGACGTAACTGTGTTTCTAGGCAAGATGTCGAAAGTCCTTCCGCTTTTAATATTTCTGTGACGCTACAACTTTTTATTTACAAAAAAAATCATTAATTTTGAAGTCACTTTGCATTTTTATAAGATTGCACAAGAGGTAAATTGTTTTGGTAAAAATGGGAAACGTGCACACACAGTTTCTCTCAAGCCCTTTGTGTCCTACGCGGAAAGGATAATTTTATTATAGTATCTAAAAGTCCAGCTAGATACAGATCAGAAAGTAATTTTATAATGTACCATCAAAATAATTATGTCGGAAGATGATATTGCAAAAAGTTTTTATTATAATAAACAGCTTAAACGTACAATCTAATTATTTTTAAATCTGTCTTAGCAAAATTATTTCTTCCGTGTAATTATCAGGATTATATGATACATTAGGACAAAATATATATTGTATAAAAAAATTATAATATATTTATACGTCCAAAAAAATAATAGATTTATTGTTCGTAATTGTTTTCGCATTAGATTGAACTTTTTAACGTAAAACAGATTTAATTTATATTCTAGCAAGACGGATAATTTTAAAACAAATATTTAACTTACTAATTACGTAAAATTAATATGTTTTACATGACGTACACGAGAAGAACGATACAGCTAAAATACATAGAAAGTTGAGTCAGATACGCGAATCTGAAAATAATTTTGCTAGACCATCAAAATAATTACGTTGAAACGCTCAAACTGGTTGCTAGAATATTTCAACTTCTCGCAGAATTGCTCATCATAGTTGAACGTCTTTCATAAGATTTGAAGAGTTTTGATACTTCAGCAAAACTGTCCTTTTCACGTATTCATTAAAAGTAGCTTACATTATGACTGCTAATGACGTAACGATGGACTTACCTTGACCCAGGTTTCGTGTTTGAGTCCCACGGGTTCCCGAAACGGACTCCTCTTCCTCGTTGGCGCCCGTTTTACAGACTTTGTTGAGCACTCGTAGTTCCGTACTGAATCGCCGTGTCGCCGCGTTTTCCTGTAAAGGAGAGGAACAACCGCCATCAATCTCGGTCGCGCAAACGACAGTTTGCGAACTAGTCGATCACGCCTGATTTGAAAGCTACGGAAATCGAACATTTACATTGTCGATCGCTCGGAGAATAAAGACGTCAGCGGCAAGAGACTTTGAATGGTGGTCTTGAAGTGGAAACCGACGCGCGCAGATGATGCTATGATGTTGGCTCTGTTAATGCATGTCATACACGATAAACTTACGACGGGTTCCGGCAAGTTTAAACAAATTGCCTCGAGATAAAGTTATTACATGTTGTTCGTGAAACAAAGTTACGAATAATTCGGGGAACGCGTGTTGAGAATTTCATGCTTTAGCAGAGGGCGATGTTTGCATAATTATTATGATTGTTATGACATACGGAATAAAATGTTGGAATTTCTAAACTAACTGCACATTAATGTGCAAATACAATTGTCATTTTATTAGTGACGTACATGGTATTTAGCATTAATTGATTATTACGTATCGATTAACCTATTAAGCACTTCAGCAATTGTGCATAATGAATTGCGAATGCTTTTGATCGTAACGCTTGCGACACGCGATGCGCACATGCTCGATTTATGTCATATCATATTACAAGGCACGTCTGAATTGGACTCGATGATTCTACTAGAAATTCGTGGTTTTACGAATTTGAATATAGCAGTCGTCGAGTAGTTTTGATGGTAGTAACATGTATTTGATATAGCGAATTAATTAATGAAACAATACGTTATATAATACAAAAGAGCTAAAAATTAAAATTTAAAAGTATTAATCCAAAGAAAAAAAGAAATTGGAAACCTCTCTCGCGCATTTTAATAAGCAAATGCAATTGCGTTTCCGCATTCTAGTTTGCATGTCGCAAAATTTGAATTTTGCGCGGAAAAAAAAACGCTGTATAACGAAACAGTAACGTCACAGAAAAGTGGATAATTCCATCTTCATCCTCGCTCATCAAACTCACTGATGAGACAAATACGCAGATTGAACCGCTTCCCGTGTATCGAGGAATTTTTTGTTGACAGAGCGACGGAACTCTAAGAGAAAGTAATTCGAATATTTCGCTCGTTCTCTTCATGTGTGCGTATATATCGACATTTCGTGACCCGTTTCGTAATTTCAACCGCAAGCATAGCTCAAGCGATATACCACGATTCATATACCACGAAAACATCGCTCCAGGAAGCTTTATATCAGCGATCTTCAAAGAGCGGAAAATACCGTCGCGCCGCGCCGTGCCGTCGCCTCATCCTCATCCTCTCGACGTACATTGCCGTATTTTCGTCCTGCTTTTCTTGCTTCATTCAGGGATAGTTCGCTCGGTCGTTCTTTTCGGCACACTTTATCGCGCACTACGTCGGAGGCGGTTCATGTATCTGCCATAACGGCGCGTAATTCTTTTCCTTTTTGACAAGGATCTCAGATAGTGGAAATGAGATTTTCAGAAGCAATTTGAAGCGAATTTGCCTGTAAAAGGGTCGAGATGGAGGACAGATTCAAAAACGAAGAGGGAGGTCACGTTAAGGAAACACGGCGTCGGCGTCGGCGATGGCGATGGCGACGACAGCGAGGAAGAAAGACGACACTGCGGAACAGGCGGCTTTATTATAGCTTCTATCCAGCGTCTCGGATTTTTCCGTCGAGTCAGCTTTGCATTGTGCACTCTGTAGCTCTCGAGAACTTTCAGCGTTCGTAACACCGCGGAATCAAATCGTGGAAATCGTTCGTGAACGCATAATGCGCGCTTCACCTACATGCAAAGCAGGGAGAATGGTTTTAACGTCGATTGTAACGGCGTTAAAGTTATTTAAGCCACGTGTAAGACTTAGGGTTGTTCGAAGTAAGGCGAAATTGCAAGGCGAGACTGCAACTACAATATATCCCAAGATAATCCGACATATCTTTCGCCTTAATCCCCAGAATATGTGCGTCGCACAACTTGCTCCCTCTTCCCCCTTCCTTCCCCCCCCCCCATGAGAAAATTCTTGAGAAGATTGCGCTAACCGCAGAGTTCGTCGATGTAGAGGAAAATTCGCGTCGTGTATATACACTCGATAATAATAAACTTCGAAAAGCCATCCAGTAACAAAAGTACAAACTGCGTTATTAAAGCTTGGTAAACTGCATCGCGAATTGCACGCGTAACGGTTTTGCAATCGAATAAGCGAAGTGAACAAAATCGTTTTCAAATTAGCTGGAATAAAACGAAACCGAGGAAGAATTTCTATTTTCTCAGTCTTTTGTCCGGCAAATAGCGCATTAAATTACAACAATGGTGCTCGCGCGGAGCTATGAATTTTACGTTACTCTATTGATAGTCTCTTTCAATGCTTCGAATGAAGATTGATCGACGAAGAATGACGTAGTGCAACGTAACATTTCACGAATACAAAAATGGTGTCAATTGTCGCTATCGTATTTGTATTGCCATTTATCGTTAGTTTTTAGTAACATACGTTATTTTCTTTTTGTTAGTTGGAATTTTTTCAGTGTCTATTTAAATCAGAAACATTTCAACAATTCCATTCCAATTTACATTTAAAAAAAAATCTAGCTATCGTACGATACAACTCCAATGTACATTTAAAGAAAAGATCTTGCTATCGTACGTTTACCGCTAAGAAGTAACAGTCAGGTTTATACCGCAGACTTGCTAAATCTTCCATCCCTGTTTCCGCCAATATAGGAGCTGCACGAATTTCCATAAAATTGGGAAACTGCGGCTGAAACGAGCGTAAAGTCTAGAACGTCGTATAAATTCAAACTTTCGCATCCCAAATTTCTTTCCGCTGATATGAACCACATTCTGGCATATGTAAAGAGAAATTAAATTCTCGTGAACACGAAAAATTTTACGAGCTAATATAATACAATTTCTGTTAAATTATTTTGCTTCTTTAAATATTATAAATAAATGTAATCCCAATAAGCTGATCCCAAACATTAATTTGTGAAAACTCGAAATATGAATGCAATATGTAGTTCCCAATAAAAAATATAAATAAAATAATGAGTATGTTAAATAAAGGGTTAAAACATTTAAAACTTTAAATATTTTTATTATTATTAAATTATAATTTATTAATTTTTAACGCACATAACATGTACAATGCAAATGCATTTTCATTTATTTAAAAAATTTCATTGCCACACATTTGAACTGAAAAACAAAAGTTACGTGATGTTCGCATAAGAACATGTCGATTTTTTGTGTAAGCGAATCAACTCCGCGGAAATAAAAATAGAAAAGTTCCCGAAAGAATCGGTGCCATGAAAAGCCACGACAAGCCACCCTGGTTTAAGCAAGAAAGAGCACTTTGAAGCTAGCCTAGTACCATCACATTCGAGTGGGTGATTTCTCCCGGTTTTTCGTGACGATGGCAATCGTTGGTAGTTCTACCTTTGAATTCTTTTATTCGTTGACGTTGTTCTTATTTGTGAAGATCCAATTATCTTAAGTGCCAGTTAATCGCACACAATTGTGACACTACTTAATTTCTGAATTAAATTTAAATAGATTTATAAGTAATACGTTTGTTAACTCATTTAATTTAAATTGTTTACTTTTATCAATTGTTTGTTTTAGATTTAATTTAAAAATTAAATTTTGCTTGTATTTATATACGACAATCTATAAATAATAAATTAATTTTTGAAATATTGATTATTTTGAGCGCAGTTTTAATTTTTAAATCTTATGTTTATGTGTTACAGTATCACCGCACCTTTGTGGCTGAGCATCCCTCCGTTCGTTGCGCATCGGATCGGTGAGTCCAAAATAAATTTTTTTATTATATTTTGATTTTGTAGATGTCCTGCGCAGGATCAAAACATGATATTATTGCGTGTTATTGTAATCGTATTTTTGCGAGTGAGTGAATTAGTGTAACAAAACCTGATAATCTGAAGAAGAGAAAGAAGAGGAAGTCTGGAAGGCAACATTGAGGTGAGTAATATTTGCAACGTATACAGGATGTATAACGTATCTAGACTAATCAATGGATATCGTATGTTACAAGTGTTCCTTGAGGTAGAAGCGACGAGAAAAGGACAACATTTATCATCGCCGACTTATAATAATATAAACGAACCACAGCCGGTTCGTCACGTCGCGCGTCCGGGAGTGCCGTGTAAAGTAACTGGACTAATGGACTAGAAAAACTCTTAGAGACTTAATTAGTCCACGGGCGCAATTTTAGTGTAATTAACGCGAGTGTTTCGCGAGTGCAACAAGAGGAGAAGACTTGACCTGAAGCTGAGAGGAGGAGGAGGCCTGGGAGAGGCATCGGGCCCCAGCGGAGCAACCTTGGGGTAAATATCATTTTTTACTTATACACATTTAATAATCTTTTTTTGTTTTATTCTATTTTATCACAATAAATAAAAAAAAGATATTTAAAGAAAATTTTATAAAATTTTATACACACTCAGAGAAAAATTATGTTTAAATTGATAAAATAGTTTCTTTAACTTGATTTTTTTAAATACTTTTGCAGAAAATACAAATTTATTTGATTTTGAAAAACGACGTTATTAGCCTTTTTAAAAGTAAATAAATTATTTGTTTAATTTAAACAGATAATTATTTAATTCAAAGAAAGTATTGATAGAAATATAAGAAATAATTTAGTTGTTCTGATTTTAAAAATATATTCTTTATATTACGAAAAATTTGCGTTGCACAACTAAATTGTTTTTTTTAATTTTACTAAAAGGAACAATCAAAAAATTTCTTTAAGTCAAAAAAACTTTTTTTTAACCATTATTATAGCAGAGTGCACGAATTTTTTTGAGTTACACAAATATTTTTTGACTCAAAGAAACCTTTCTCTGGGTATGTAAGAATTAACTTTTGAAATATTGCTTATTTTAAGCACAGTTTTAATTTTTAAATCTTATGTTTGTGTGTTATAGTAATCACCGTAGCTTCGTGGCTGAGTAACTCCGCTCGTTGCGCATCGGGTCGGTGAGTCCAAAATAAATTTTTTTATTAATTTTTTTATTTTTCAATATTTTGCAAATATCCTGCGCAGGATTAAAGGGAAAGAAAACTGAAAGAAGGAGTTTGGAAATAGCTGCCAAATGTTGAGTGAAATAAATTTAATAATTATATATTTGATTAATATAATACAAAAATAATTTTACTTTTCTAAATATTTTGTAAACATTATTAAATTGGGGATAATACTTGCCAAATGTTTAGAAAAGTAAAATTATTTTTTGTAATATTAATCAAATGTTTTATTGGCTTTATTTCACTCAACTTTTGATAGCTATTACTAAACTCTTTTCTTCGGTGAACTCAATTTTTACAAGGAGAAACCAAATACCCAATTGCGCGCGATCTATATATCTATACATAGATCTAACATTTTATAATAGGATTTTTACGCTTCTCTTCAAATAGTAGAAATTTTTTTTAATGTAAAATTTTTACTATGTGACTTGTGTAACTTTTTGATTTTAAGTTTTTTATAAACGATCTCATTTAGTACGGCAATTTTCTCTCTTCTTTTGTGAAGACTCTAACAATTCTCGAATCTTCGAAACAAGATCGTTATCGGGTTTTCTTCACTTTGAACATCTCCGATACAGTGGTCGGACGCAGCTTCATTTTTCATTATCGTACTTTACACTGACTCACAAAAAAAACGTAACACGCAGCACTTGCAAAAGTTCTACAAGACAGGAGAAGTGATATAAGAAGCAACCATTTCTAATATTCCTTTTTGTAATTCAACCTAGCATCTAATATTCTTTTTGTAATTTAACCTAGTTAAAATAAATTTTAATTAAATTAATTATTAACTTGTAATAATATATAGGCAATTTTTAAATCTACTTATTATTATAACGAAATAATAATAAGCAGATAATTTTTCAGTACTCTTGTTTAATGACTTTATCATTATGACGCTTTATTTTATTATTGCATTATATTATTACAATTGCATAATTTAAAAAATATTATTAAATATTTTTGCGTTGTCCTTAAAATTTATCTAATAATTAAAATAAGGAAGAGAGAAATAATGATTTTTAAAAAGAAATTCTTTCATCAAAAGCACAACAATTTAGCATTTTTAAATCTAAACTAAATGTCGCAGAAGAAATCATTCATCGCACAAAATGAATTGCTTTTTTCACGATTGCCTAAGAGAATTTTCAACAAGAATCTAACGCCAATAAAAGCAATAAAAGCAGTGCCAGTCATTGGTAATTGCCACCGGCGATAAAGACGGAGGGAATAACGATTGTTTCCGAGGATGCTTTCAGAAAAATACGTAGCGTATACTCGCAGCATTGTGCCACTGCAACTTGCATTAGAACCGAGAATTTCTCACTATTTCCCAACTATTCCCGGTACTTTATCGGATTTTGTGTCGGAAATAGAGTCCGGTTTCGAATGTGATAATAGCTTGAAAGCATTTAAAAAAATTACCGATAATTGTTATTACATCTAGATAACAATTTTCTTATTTACTTATTATATTTGTGAAAATATTAATGTTTCTTTTAAAACAAACTTCTGGTTTCTTTTCTCTCAAAAGAAAATATAATATAATATAGTTTACGTGTATATACATAACACTCCATAAAATAAAATAAAAATTTTATATTAACATATTTCATATTCTACAAAATTGATATTTTTTCTTAGACTCTATTATCACTTTACACGCTAAAGTATATTTTGTAATATCTACAAGTTTTACGTACATAAAGTTAGCTCACAGGAAATAGTTTGTAACGTTTTATATAGACCGTACTTTATATTATCCATGCTGCATCACAGCTTCTTTGATAAAAACTAAATCTAGCTATTATTATACAATTACATTTAATCTCATTAGTTTAACTATCGTATCAAGTTAAGACGGAGTATTAAATAATTAACTTGTACTGAATTAAACGAGAACATTGATTCAAAATGAAACAGATATGCAATTATAAATTTTAGCTTCCGTTTTACATTGCACGGTAGAATAAACAAGAATAATCTGTATAGTTTCATACACGTAAGAGATCTTTTTTTTTTCCATAAAACTCGCGGTACATGCTACAGAAAAATGTAATTATACTTTTATCCATTAACAAGTTTACATATATGCAAACTTCAATGTTTTATTTTACTTTTATCTGTTAAAATGTTTTATACGAAAATACATTTCGATAAATTATTTTCGATGTTTGTGAAAACTTTTATAATAAAAACACAGAACTATCATCAGACAGAGATTTAAAAATTACGTTATGCAAAAAAATCTTTGATATATTTCTTGCTATTAACGTTTTTACTATAAATATTAAAAAAGAAAAAATAAACTATGTCAAAACTTTATAATTTCTGTAGGCTAGTAAATCGTTCTTGTCGCGCAAACTGTTCTAACAAATTTATATTACGACGAAGCCACAAAACAGCCAGCGCGTCATTAAATATTCAGTTAAATCTTTAATTTACCGTTATACCATTATTTAAACAGGGAAGTACAACGAACAAACATTGAAGTAGTGATCAATACGCTGGAAATTATGCCTTTTCGTTCCGACCGATATAGCGGCGAATGATCATTCCATGATCGACGAAAGAGGTTCGTACAATAAAAGGGTGCAATAAAAGTAGAGCTTGTTCATCGAGCAGTGAACCTTTGGTGATATTGAATAGCATGATCGTAGCGCAAGGGAGCCATAAAACCATCGATACGCTTGTCGAGCACTACCAGACCGGTGAACGGTCGAGCGCGGACAACGAATGCACGTCTGACCAATGCTCAACTGCACTATCGAAAATTAGAAACAAAGTTCTCAAATGACATGGAATATTCACGAGTTAATACAAATAACGAGATAATACTATTAGACAATGGAAGTTCTACACAATGGATGAATGTAAAGCTCACTCATAATAGTATTTTATTTCATTCTTCTTTTAGAACGAACTTTTATTTAAAAAAATTGAAATAAAACTGATGGAGAAACATATATAGAGATATTTTATCGGCATCTATAGACGAAATTTCAATCTTCTTGTAAAATAAATTACCAAGAACAAATTTTAATAATAAAGTTTGCAAAAAATTGAACTTTTAACTTTGTGGAATGTAAAATGTTGGTTTTTTTTATAAACTTGCACAAAAATTTCTGAGGGTATTAATACGATCGTGAAAATTCGAGTCTTTCTACGTCGAGCCCGTAAAAAAAAAGAATTTGCCGGCGCGCAAAATATTTCATAAGGACGAAAATTATTCACTGGCCGATGAATGATTGGTCACGTTACCAAAAAATGGAGCCGATAATCGAATTTTCCAGCGAGATCCATCATGCGCGCAAGCGGAGTGGTGCGATTATCGATTATCACCGAACGGTGTAGCATTCCGCTCGGCGCCGCTGCCGCGATTAATGCTTAACAATATACACCGTGGATTAAGTGCACTCGGCAAGAGTAATCGATGTTGGTACCTGACGGTCTGTGAATGACTGATCGACGCGGTTTCCGCGTACTTGCGTTTCTGTCTCACGTCACAGTGCCATTGTTCGCCAACTAATTAGATTCTCCTCGAGATTAATTCGAAGATCTGTACGAAGCGAGAACAGAAGTCGTCGATTATTATTGTCAGAATAATCGACGACTGGGTATGGAATGGAATATGATCAACTGGCGGCAACTGTGAGTGCAGTTGATGGAACAAAGCTTCTTTTCAAATATTGCTTGTTAGAAAAAATAAAGGATACTGTGCTAATAGCCCACTATACCTACCTTTGTATGACGAGCCCTCAGATACTAATAGTGCAGTTCTGAATGAAACGTATTTTGTGTCAAACACAAATTAAGAGAAAAGTTTTTTAAATCTTTAATATTTTCAATATTTATAATTTCAAAACATTTACAGAAATTATAAATCCTTTAAATTTGTTATAAAATATAATATTTTCGGTTTTAGAAAACAAAAGAAAAAATATTTTGTATTTATTTTAAAATACTTTAAAAATTCTTCTCTTTCTTCCCAAGTATTTTTATTATTTTCACTGAAAAGTATAACAAAAACAATATCAAATATATGAATGAAATAAGAGCCAAATTTAGCAAACGTACTTTTAGCATTGTATTAAAATATAAATTTACAGATTATATATTACGAAAAAGAGACTCATCATTATCTAAGAATGCTTTCAAATATCTTCCAATATAAATATTAAATTTTATACGCACGAAACGTTTTATTGCCGAACTTTCAAAATCTCTTAAGGGAATGCTGACCTGAGGCAATTATCGACATTTTTTCTCCAGAAACTGTCTTTGGATTGCAAAATTCTTTAATACAGTTGAAGTATATATTTTAATGTATAATGTGAAGATAGAATTTGGATTTGTTTTGTATAATCTAAAACATTTACAATAAGAGTTTCGCGTAAAGGCAACTTTGATACACGAAAAGTGAACTTTGGTTATTTTTAAGCAATATGACTGTTATATATACTTTACGTTAATAAGCATAATGCAATTTTCGATATTATTTGAACTGTGTAGCATGTAGAGTTGTATATAAAATTATGAAAGAAAATCATGAGAAAAACTTATAATAATGCAAAGATATTACAATGTTACGAATTTAATTTAAAAAATTTTATAAATACTTTGTAATTTTGCATAGAGGTAGATATGTTGGTTAGACATGTTATTAACTTTCAGTTGTAGCAAAGTACACACAAGTAATTTAAAAAACTCGCAAGTTATAAAAATATGACCGCCGCAGTTGCAAATTTAATTACAGCCGTTTGGAAGGAAACTACAGTAAACACAGGGTTTCCGGAAAATACATACGCGCATACGCGTTTATCCAGAGAGCGAGATGAAAGGAAAAGAAATTTTTATGACATTTTTGAAGACTAATGTAATTTTTATGTTTCGCATGTACGAGAAGCGGAAGTAGCGCAGCCGACGTAAATCTAAGACTCGTACTCATCCATGGCGTCGTTAATAATCTCTGAGCATGATCCTTTTTTCTTTCCTTCTGTATCTCTCGCGTGATACGCGAAAGCTAGAGGCAGGTCGGTGCCGAATTAATTACAACGATAAATCATCTGATCTCGTGCTGACCTCTCTCGAGTCATTCCCCCCGATCTCGCGGCTTCGTGCCAAAAATAAATTAAATACTAATAGATTTGTAATACATTCCAACACCCATATCACTTTATATACATGAAAATAATAAAATATTATGGCAATGTCTATTTATTGAATAAAAAATATATTACACTTGATATTGTAGTTAATTTGAACTATTATATATTTAACATGAATTTATTTATTCTTTATTTAAATACTATATTACTTTTATTTTTGTCTTTTTTCTTTTACTAAAGGTTTGTTCGCGTCGCATGCTCCAGCATATGCCTACTCATTCCAACGCGCTCAAATACCTTTGTGGCAAACGTATTTGAGCGCGTTGACGCGAGTAGGAGTATGTTGGAGTATATGACACGAACAAACTTTCGGTAAAAAAAAAAAACAAAAATAAAATAGTAATTAAATAAAAAATAAATAAATTTATATTTTGTTATTATAGATGATTTGAAGAAATGACTTTAGCTTTATGTTTCCTTGTAACTATCGTTTGCATGTTAGTGATTTAACGAATGCATTCACAGATTTTTAAATCGCGCACAATTTTCCAGAAGAGAGCTCGGGTAACGCTGAGCAAGACACTACGAAAAAGACAGAAGCGAAAATTTATTCGCGCTAAATGGCGAGGTTTGCTCATGGTAAACGCGGGATCTAGTTCGCGATCAAATTACAAACTGTCTCCGGTAAAGCGCTGGAAATTTTTATCAAATTTACCGCGGGAACGAAACACCCGCTTCGTAATATCGGGTACACTGAATAAAAAATAAGCGCCTTCTATAAAATGTATTGCGTAATTAATACTAGTAGGCCAATGCATAAATGATTTCGTATCATCAAAGCGTACGTTCAACCTTGGCTACCAATTGCCTAAGCTCCGCTTTGTCTGTCAATCAAATAAAATGCCCGAAATATATACGAGTTCCATTTTATTGGAAAATATTCTCTCAAAGAAATAATTGATGACAGTTTTTATAGTTTTCATATTTTGTCAGGAGCATATATACACTCTAAATCTGAATCAGTGGATAATTCTGATTATCAGTCCTAAATGTGTCACTGGTAATCAGTGATCATCTGAACTAAAAAAAGCAATGAATTTATTATGTATTTATTAGTAATTAAGTGTATCAAGAATTTATTAATACACTGATCAACAAGTACTTTTCAATAATTACCAGTAACTTCTCATTAATTTTTAAATATGATAATTACTGATTTATCAATATCAAATACACCACTGGGAATCCAGTAATTGTCCATTTTGATTAGGATTTAAAGAGTAAAAAAATTTCATCAATTTTATCATAATTTAGACTTATTAAATGTCAATATGCTAAAAATATGCCGCACAGCGCGTACTAAATGTAGAAACAGAGAAATTATTGAAACGTGAAAATGGACTTTGGAAGAACGATTCTGGCAAAGAGCAACAAACGTGAAAAAGGAAAACGAAGGCGCAATGACAGACGGGGCGGAAAATCCCGGGCGTTTTCGCGGGTAAAAAGGCCATCACGAGAGACGCAAGGGAGAGGATGGTTCTCCACTTCCGTAGTTTCTTCTTCCTCCACGACTGGCAACAACGATACCCGCGGGAATTCGCGGCGTGAATGCAAAATCATACTTGCCATGACCGCGCCGAGCCCTCCTCGGGGAGCAACAGGCCTGGTAATTACGAAATTATTACTCGCCGTTCCCGCGATAGCTCTTGCGAGAACCGAATAACGAGACTCGCCGTTGACATTTTTGCGTATGCAAGCAGCAGCTGCAACTAATGTCGCGCCAGTAGTAATTGAGTCTTTAATCATACCTACGCCTTCGGATTATTTTGGTTGATAATATAACGAACATCGAGAAATTTTTTACATCTACTTTTATATCTCGGACTTTTATTAAACTTTAATCACGTATGCGTTTATATAATTACATTCTTGACTTGATATTTAATACAATTTGTAACATGAGATCTGCAATACATGACTTCATTTTTGCTTTGGACTTTACAGAACATTACACAGGTCTGTAAAATTTTATTTATTTTTTTTATGCTTTGGAAAAGAATAGTTTTCTATAGTGCCTTTATCCATCGAATCAATATTTTATTAAGGTACGATATTCAAACATTGGTTTTAGCTCTTTTTAAAGTCTATAGAACATCGACTTTATTGGCTAGTTTTAAAGTTTTAAAGATACGTTTTTAGGCATTTTTAATCTTATTTTTTGTAAACTTAGCGTGGTATATCATTACTTGCGGATTCGGATTCAGTACACAAAAAATTACAAGAAACCATTCTTGTTTTTTAAACAACAAAATCATTTAGACCTGTGTTATTAAAGATACATACAGATTAACTGCTTTAAAATTTACAGAAACATCATTAAAAATGTATAATAATGAGTCTATCAATTATGTAATTATAACCGACAGAAAATCAAAGCGATTAAATATTAAATGTTCCCGCTAATATAAAAAAAAAACTGGAATGAACATTAATTTATTCTTTAGTTTTTTTACGACAAAATTATTATTTTAAGCTCGATAAAGATATCACGTTAGAATGCTCTTGTGAAAGTAAGTCTTGTGAAAGTAATCTAATTTTCGTGGTAGATTTGATATTCCACTATTATCGGAAAAAAAACAAACCAAAATTGAACACACTGTTCGACTATTATCGTAGCCGAAAGCGTTAAAATCGTTTACACATATCTAACATTCTTCCGATACACGGGCGCTAGTTAAAATCATCCGTCGTTAAATGAGAATGTATAAAAATATTTTTGACACAGAAAATACATGCCCCCCCCCCTCCCCTCCCGGTACAAGCTTCTCGTTCGCGGAGTTTCCGCTTCTCGACGTATTCCCCTGTTATACCCGCGTTACGCAAGAGCTACAGAATAACAGAGCAGATGTAATATTAACGTACAAATAAAAACGGGGAACGCGGTGGAAGTCGTCGAGCGAGAAACGCGCACACAAAGCGCAACAAACAAGCTAAGCCCGCGAGGCACAGGAATGCAGACAAAGCGAGGAAACACATTGCAGCTCCTGATCATTGGAGGATAGTGAGCTGGATAAACGCAGGATATTTCGCGACTTGCTCTTTATGCTGCTAATGAATAGCAACAACGTAATTCTATCCCAGTAGTTTGTATCATGCAACTTTTAATTCCCTTCCCTTCCTCCTTCTCTGACACGTTAGTACGCTAAAATGTAATGATATTACATTATTTACCACATTGGAGGACTGCTACGCATATTTCATCTCGAAATAACGTTAGAAATAACATTTTATAAATAAAACTTTTTGTTCTCATCACATGTATTTGCACAAGACAAAGTAATTTTTCATCAAACAAAATATTTGCTTCGCTGAACAAGATATTAATTTCAAGAAAAATATTTTGCTGAATTCTGCACACACATAAATGCACATATATACGAAATATTAAAAAATCTGCGTTCACTCTTTTGAATCTCGATGGTTACAGAAAGAAAACAATGTGATGAAATTAACTCATTTACAAAATGTCAGAGCCGCGTGTCTGTATACCGTTCATAAAATACACTTAGCATAAGTGCTCTTGCACCTGCGCCGTACAAATTCGCCATCAAACTGCACGGTGCCATCATATAGACGACTAGTAATATTTATGAGCAAATTATGCGAACGTTTTTCTCGCTCAATACGCAAAATGAACAAGTTTTGTGTACAAAGACAATTTATCCCTGTGGCGCTAGGTATAGTTTTTTTTACTATCCATCGCTATAATCGCCTTTAATTACTTTAAAAAAAAACCGTTCTCGATATAAAATAAATAATTGAAATATATACAATAATAAAAATTTATTTTATCACAGATATAACATTATAATAATTGCATTAATTTAATTAATATTCTATTTTTCTTTTTTTCGAAGAATAAAAATAGAATATTATTTAAATCAACGCGGAATATTAATTCTCTTCAAATATCATAGATTATTTCCAGAAATAATTGCTACAAAGTTCGAAATATCTTTCGAAACGCTTACATAATGGAAAAAGCAAAATGATTTAACGAATGACCACAGAGGCAGCACCATTTATATTACGCTAGACCTGCCAAAGTTATATTGTAAGGTCACGAGAAATGAGATGGTCGAAGGATGGATCATCTATCCGTATTCGCACGCAGGTGCTGTAAGAATTATTGGGTCACTCGCCGACGGAAACATTCGCTAACATTGCGTCGCGGAAGATATATCGCCCGGCGAAAAGAAATTTACAAGCTACACTCTCGGTCATACGGAGTTTCTCGCGCACTCTAACTCGCGCCAGCAATCCATCCTGACAAAGTTCGCGCGACCGACGGCAGAACTTTCGGACAAACTGTAAAACTACGCGGTCGACGGAATGGAGACTCGCCACAGATTGCGAAGGAAAAACTGAAACGACATTTCGGCACGGAATATTTTTTGCATAAGGTCTTTCCACCCGAATTGCGAAACTCCGCACGCGCGATCGCAATATAATGGGCTCATGAATTTCAAATGCGAAACATTCTGAGCATTTTTTATACGAAATCTCCAAATCGGATTTTTTCAAGTTTATAAGCTTACAAGAATAATATATAAATTATAGTCGTAAAATACAAAATTTTTTTTCAAAATTATTGAGTAAGATAAATAAAAAATAAGTTGTGTATATTTGTTACTATGTCATATATGTGAAATATATATGGGGATTCTTAGAAATCTTCCATTTTGATGTAAAATGTTTCTTAACGATTTATACAAATATCTTATGCCATTGCACAAAACGCAACATGTGGCGCAATAGTATATAAAGATTAGATTAAATTACTAACTTAATAGATAGATTTTATAATGCTGCGGCATTTATTTTGTTCTATATTGTTTTTACTATCTTATAGTTTTATCGATAGGTGTACCACTTTACGCTGCTTTTCGATTTTATGTTTGAAACCGCAATATAAAAAAAAATAACAAAAAATATAAATAAAATAGTTTTATGATATTTTGTACTTGCTATTGTTTAAATCAGGGCACGCGTTGCACATTTCGGTCGATTTTAGCTTGGTAATAATCCCCTTACCTCACCAACCCGCGCGCAGTCCGAGTGTCGATTGGCATTTGGACTGTGCAGGGTACAGTGAGATAAGGAGAATAGCGCTAAGCTGAAAATCGACCGAAATGTATGCCAAGCTCTGATTCAAGCTAACTTGTCGCAGAAAATCGTACAAATTTTATTTTTGCTTTTGAAAAATTTACTTTTGATAGATTTTATATAGAAAAAAAGCCATGGCTATACGAATTATGGGTTTTTATTTTTTTAATTACCCAAGCAGAACATATTATCAATATTAATAAAAATCAATTATTTAGTTTTCGAGAAATGAGAATATTACTTTAGGAGACCTAAAGTAAGTCGGGTTTGGATCTTTCTCTATATATTTAATGCAAAATATTATATACAATCATGGCACAACGGAATATTTTGTTTTATTGCAATCGGTGTGTCGCGCTCTATTTCTAAACGCGGTGTTGAATTTTCCGATCGACCAAGGTACCACGATTCCACCCGTGTTGCGGACATTGCTGCATGTCGCGGTACAACGCAACATAATTGATGCGCACTCGGCGCGAAAGGGTGCAAGAGCAGAGGGAGAGGATCGAAAGAGCTATGACGTTCCGCAGATCCGGCCGCCGCCGCAAGCTTCTTCCCGACAAACTTCGCCGAAAGTTTAGTGCACTGTAGAAGTGTATTCCAAGTGAGATTCTCACAAGCTTCCAATCTATACTTTTTTTCTTTTTGTTTCTTCGTCCTTTTTTTGCTTGTTTTTTCATACGTCCATTCGATCTGTATTTCTCGTTTGCCTGATGTCTCTCTTTGTTCGGCGTTTGCAATCGTTGCGAGCTCGCGAGTAATACATATTGCTGCTTTTAGCAAAATCGAACTTTCTCTCCACGGTTGACATTTCTAAAATAATTCTCCGTGTGAAAATATTGTATATATTTTTAAAGTCAAGCCTTTCTCTATAACTACTGTTACAAACTCTCGGGATCTAATGGATTAAAATTAAAGAGAATAAACATTTAATTAAACTTTATATTCTTGCTTTTATTCTCTAACAAGGAAACGATCGAAACTATCCCTCGCCGATTTTGATGAGCTTTGGAGTTATGTTGTAGAACATTAAAAAATATTAAACTCACTGTTTTTTATCGATTTATCTCGAGGTTTAGAGATTGAAATACCTCCTTCAAAAGTAATAAATTTTTCAAAAATTTGATTAAAAAAATGAATATACCGATTATATAGAATATAAAACATTATAAAACTTGTATATAAAATATTTTTTTATACACTTTATAGTTTCAAAGATATTCGCTAAAAACGAAAAAAAATCCATTATTTTTGAGGAGGTGTTTCAACCCTTAAACCTCGAGATAAGCAGATAAAAAAAGTATGAATCTAATATTTTTTGATATTCTACAACATATCCAAAGCTCATCAAAACCGCTGAGAGACCATTTCGCCCGTTCGCTTATAAGATTATTTAGTATATCAACTGTATCTTAAATTAAAATTATATTAAAAAACTTCAGTAATATTATACGATTATGTATAATAATATACAACTTTCTATAATATACGGGTTAAGATGCAAGCTTTTGTAATTTTATCAAGCAATTACATACGATAAGCTAAAAAGATTGCGAATGACAGCGGCTTGCATCGTGCAACTTACGGCTAATCTGTTAGCTGCAAACGCTCATCCGTCGAAAGAGACGATAGTGCCAGAAGAGTGCAAGCACCAATTTCTGTGGATTTAGCCAGTAAACTCCGCAATACGGCCTTTATACCCGGAGCTTCCAAGAATCAAGGATAAGCGCCAAATATCCTTCGATTACCGATTGATACAGCACGATGTCAAAGATAAAGGATATCAGAAATAAATCCAAGATTCATCGACGTATCTAAATGGACTAAAAATTAAAAAGAAATATTTGTGCTCTTTATTCATTCCTAAGTGCTGGCATTTGCTGAAAGAATAAAACTGTTGGAAAGGATAGCGCAAGAACATGAGAAATACGTTATTATGCGTAATGAATATTGAACAAATGCGTTACGAACGAATAATTCAGTGTTTGAACTCCAATTTACTTTTCCAACTCTCGTAATCTGAGACATGAATATTCACAATTTGCTCCGTGAATAATTGTTTATGGCTTATATTTTTCTTAGCTGACGGATCACGGGAGGGATAAGGAACGGATCAACGAAATGGCGAGAGGTGAGAGAGAAAGAGAAAAAAACGCAGGCGGAATTACAAATGGACGCTTCTCCAAAGACAGAACGAGCGTTTGTAATTCCTTAATTAAATACCCAAGCGGCGTAGATCTTGGTAGAGAAGAAATCAACGAATAATTCTGCTTTCATCGCGAGTCTCCATACCGCGATGAGGACGCCTTGTCGCACGAATAATCATCAAGAATGCCGCTACGCTCGTTAACTTCGATCTGAACGGAAAAGTAACTTTTCTTCTTTTAGCGTGTTCGCAATCAGGCGACGCGACCGCACTGATGATCGAAAGTTCCGAGGATTCGTTTCGTTATAACCCTCAAGAGAGTTCTCAAAGTGCTGTCTCTTACAAATGGTATAAGACGCCGCTAACTACTGATTACTACTGTCGAGAAAAGAACTTTTTTCCCCGTGTGAAATCAAGTATAATTTCTTCTCAAACACGATTTAGCGAAAACTGGAAATAGAAACAGATCTAAAAGCTTCAGGATTTTGCATGAATATTCTTTGCCATTTTATCTAAAGAAGAATACTAACAAATATAGTTTAAATTTAACTTTTGTTAAATTATGCATCAATCAAAGAAGGAAAGCGTATAGTTTCTTTGGCAAAAATTGCCATTTCTCAAATGCAACGGTTTAACTTATTTAGAAGTCATTTAGGAAAACGGTAAATTAGATGGACTAAGACAGAAACCAAATAGCAGCTGCAGAAGTCAGAAGGCTAAAGGAGCTCACACAGCTTCCGATAACCGCTAGTTTGCAAATTCTACAAATACCGAACTGTCACAACTCTTTGAAGAACGAGAAAGCTTCAAGGAAATGCAACACGAAGCAATGCATAAATCTAGTTTCGTCAAAACTACAAAGTTTTGATAAATATCTGTTACTTTTCATAACAAAAAATTAGAAAATTGTAAGATTCTATAGTCGTCTGATGAATCTAATAAAATCCGTTTTTTCTTTTAAATATTATACAAAAAAACGTATCTTTTACAATATTACAAAAATAACTTAATAGCTGTATATATTAATAGCATTAACAGCTCCATCAACTTTTTTCTTCTTTGAGGAGAACAGGAACATTAATTTGGGTGGAGTCTTGTCATTCGGAAGGATATTAAAGTGACTTCTACTCGAACATTGAAATGGTAGAACGAGAGATGCTGGGAGTGAAATGGGACTGGTGATTGCTATTACTACGGGAATTCTGCAAGGACTAATCTAACGGACCGCCCCTTTGAGAGATTAGAAATTAAGGGGAAACTGGTTGAAATGCGACTCTTGAAGGGAGAGCAAATATTCCTAACTCGTACCTCATCGTGCATACTGCACGAAACATATTAACAACGACATATCGCTAGCATGATAGCCACCACTGATCTCATAACTTATCTAGGAAAGTAATTGAAAAAGTTACGGGTATCTTTAATAATAATCAAGGAAGTAGTATTTTACGTAAAAGATAAAAAGTTTACGGAATTGCGCATTTAATTATTGCGCAGGACGTATCTTCTCTTAAAGAACTCGATAAAAATTCGGATATGCAATTTCCTGTCAAGTTCTGAATCAGAGTTATGCTCGGCTCAAACTTTACCCGCCTCGACATTCCGCACGTCTCCCTTGGGTTTTTCACGGATTTCGCAATCGCAGGTGCGAAGCTCGGCCACGTCGCCTCAAGCAGGACTTTACATAACTAAGCTTGGCCGATGGATTTACTCTTCGAGCTTACATCTCCCACTCGTGCTACTGATGCTTCCCGTTGCATATATACGAGTACGGCATACGGTGAACGCGGAAAGAGAGCAACGTTCGTTCTCGACGCGATAGAAACTCGTTCGTTCAGTTTGATCTGGATCTGGATCTATCGAGGATGCTTCAAAGTCGGAATCGAAATCGAACCTTCCTCAGCTAGGGTCCGCATCGTCTCTCTTTTGATCGGCGCGCGGTTGAAGTACCCTGTGCCTCTTCTCCTCGCAATTTGATCCCGGGGCGACGTAATCGATTTTAGCCGAACTGTACACTCGCCGCTGAATAATGCTCGAAGATTCGCGGACTTGGAAATAATCGAGTGTCCTCGACATCTGAGTCCACTGAGGACTTATCTCACGCACGACTAAATCAGTGTGGGATATTGGCGACCATTATTGGTACATGAACGCACGAAATTAAATTAACGATATACCAGATATTGTTGGAAATTGATTTTATCTTTTTTTTTCAAAGCTACGTCTAATGACCACAACAAAATAAAATTATAGCACGAATATATTTATACATACATTTATATATATTTATATAACATTCCCTAAAAAAATAGTGCAATTTTGACGGCAATAGAATGTAGTTAACACTATTCGGTATAATTTTCATCATCGTTTTTCAGGGTATACTTATGCTTTTCTAATAAATTATTTTCAACATTCTTATAAAATTCTTAACAATAGCAAAACATGTATTATTATAAATAATATTTCTCTGTTACGCAATAAAAAAATGATTGTAGCGTAGTACAGGTCGACGCGACGTTTTCCTTTAACGATCTTTGCAAGGCACGTCATATCAGTGCGAACATGATGCGCTATTTACGAGCAAGCCGACGACAATAACGCCTGACATTAATGTTCGATTCCCGTGCTGTTCTTTTCTGTCTGCTTCTATGACCCCTCCAGGACTTTTTTGCCGCCGCTATTCCGCATCCTTAACGATTTTCTGTCGACGCACGTGCCGCGGGCGTGGCGCTTCAATGGCTGCTCGAAAGCACATTTGAATTTATCGGTCGATATCGGAAACTACTTTGCTGATCCACAATGGCTTATTGTGGCCTCGTGGACCCGCGTGCTGCCTGCAAAGTGCAGCCACGGTTTCGCAACGTTAATATCGCGAGCCCGCTCTAGCACCCGTCGCTCCCGTTTTTACGATCACATCGACCTTCTCTTTCGACCATCTCTCCGTCAGAAAATCTTACTGGTGTCTTATCACGCGGACTCATAAAACCAATGAGATCATAAAATGTTACAATATCTCGTCGAATATTAAGTGTTAACTTTTTTAATCGCAAGAAACACCAATCTTTTTTGTTTCATTATAGAGTATAAAACATTTTATGTTAGAGTTAAGTTGTAATTGAATATTCACACACTTCTCACTTGTGTATGCGCGTGAGCTAAATTTTTTTCATCTTTACACATATTTAATTTTAATCATTTTATTATAACAAATTATTTATTGTTATTTAAAATAACATGTCATATAGTAACACAAACTTTTTTTTAAATCAATAATATGTGACTTGGATTTATTCTTTTAAATTGAAGAACAATAATATTGTGGAACATTCAACAATTTACTTGCCTCTTTTTGAATTAAATTTTTCTCCTTTATCGTAATACATGTTTGATTAAAATAAAATAAATTTTGGAAATAGCACTTATATTATAAACAGAGAGTTTGCAATAATTTTTTTATTGTTTTTTTCTCTATAAATGCGCAATGCCAATTTGTCTAAAAATGAATCCTGGTCTTTTTTTACTTTTAATAAAGATTTAATCACGTTTTATAATATTGAATTTTTCTACAATTTATAGATTAAAGTTTCTAAGAAGTTTACATTTATTTATTACTTTTGAGTATTTATAATGTACCTTTATTATTAATAAAATATGAAGATACACATACATGACACTTTTCAAAAATAAATTTTGACAAGACTAAAAAAAGAATAATTTATTTTAATCAACAAGCCGCCGACGAACACGTATCATCAATATCCATAATAAACTCAAACAGCTTGTTCTTCTTTATAAAGTTGACACTTTCGATCCGCGGAAATAGTTTCGTATGCATCGTAGCGTAGACTAATCGAAAACTTCCGGAAGTTTTGAAGCAGCCGTCAGGCGCATCGCGAGCAGCTTTCTCTCACCGAACAGCTTTTCAGGTGCGAAAACTTGAAACTAAATGCTGCTGGTTGGATGCAAAAGTTTCGCCGCATTTCTTCGGCTAATGCCTGGTCGGCAGAATAATCCCGATCTGGACGAGGATAAGGCGGAGCAGCGCGGGATTGTCGAAAGTCTTAAGCCAAAAATCTTGTATCTTTAAGTTCCCTCTCTACTCCCCTGTTCCATCCTTTTGCAACTTCACTGTGGACTTTAACCTTTGACTTTAAAAAATATATGAAGATGTTCTAGAAAATTTTCTCAAAAAACTATCTTTTAGATACTCGACATTGCGGAATAACAGTCCAATTAAATGTTAAAGCGAAAGCGTGAAATAATGGGATAAAGTTATCTTTATATTCTTCTACGTATGCAACTTTTAGAATCCTCGCCCGCGGGATAATGCGGCAAAATCGAAGGATCGGAGGGATCGCAGGGAGAGAAGGATGATGCTTTCATTCTCCTTTCAGTCACGGACACCCGCGGGAAATGTGCCGAGTGGGACATACGTGAAGTCCAATAACTTTTTTTCCGTACACACATTGACGGGTGTGGCGGCGCGATGGATTGCTCTTCAACCGCCGCGCCAGTGCAGGGCGCGATTTTCTCGCGCGTATGTAGGTATGCAGCAACGATATGAGCATCGGGGATATTGCTTCTTGGATATTGCGTTCAGTACAGCTCTCATCGGACGACTTTGCAGCGAAATCAATTGTTCGTAACGATTTGACATTCTCCCTACGAGTTATTTGACGTTCAAATGGTGCGAATAAATGTATCGTTGCTTTTGAAATTTCTCGCGTGATCCTATTTCTTGAAATATGAAAAATGCAAAAAACGATACAATCGCAATTTGCAATAATATTCCAAATTGTGACTGTTACTTTCAACTTATATTTATTTGAACTAAGAATGTGGAATATAATTTTTGCTTACCGTTTATACAATGTTCTATACTTAATATACATTATTTTCTCGTTAAGAAACGCAAGATTTAAAATTCAGAATTTAACTGGCATTCTTTGCATTAGTTTGAATTCACAATGATATTATAGTATCAAATAATTTGATAAAAATGATCGCAAGCTGCATAATCGTAAATGTTAGATAGATAAAAAGACGCAAAATTTAGATATAAGGAGAACGGAACGATGCAACGCCAAAGAATGAGTAATCGAGTCTCGTTTTCATGAGACAGCACTAGTAAAGGAAACAAATGACTCCGCACTGATAAAACTGACCCACAGCCACGTTGAGGCAATAAAGATTTGCAATGGAAATAGAGCCGCTACGATTCCTCTGGCGACAGTACGTTATCTGCTGGAGCATTGAATCCCTGCAGTACCGCAGCCAAGTCATAAAACACTGACCTTCCACAGTGGTACCGTTTATGTCACAACATTTTGACGGAAATTATTTGATAATCCCGTACATGCGCACGAGAATTTTATAGTATTTTCTAAATACAGTATGTACGTTAAAAATAAAAATAAGCTCTAAAAGTAAAAAAATATTCTCATAAAGCTGTTTATATAGAGAAAAATTGACATTGCTTTTGGACTTTATTTCTCAAACAAAAACTAAAAATAAAACTTTCGGAACAATTTACAAACTAGAAAGTGTCTTCTGTCAAATGATGTAACAGTTTTTATAATATTGTTTCGAATTTTGCGATTAATTTTTTCACAAAGTAAGCAAAAGTAAGCATCTGACAAAATAAATTCTAAAACCGATATAAGGATTTCTAGAAGCTTTTTGCTTGGATGTTTTTTTATCGGTGTGTACAAATATTATTTTACTATGCTTAAAGTTTCGTTTATATGCTAAAGAAATTCGATAATTGTGAAATTAATATAAAACTCGATTAATTATGAAACAATAAATTATTGAACATCCTTCTCGTCGAATGGTACATTTAACGTGAAGCAAAGCGAAGGATCTGCTAATGACTAATTCATTGCACATTCCGTTCCACCAAAGCTCAACCGCATAGTGCTCCTCGAGTAGTATAGGTCAGTATTGGACGCAACGTGGTGGAATAACGAGCAAAGCTGTTCGCGAAAGCTTTCAGCACAAAAGACATTTTGCACAATGGCAAAATACTTTACAACCCAGGCGATAATTTAATATTTGCTTGCGCATGTCGTGCAAATCCGCGCTTTTCCAACTTTGCACCCAAAAGCAGAAGAAAGAGAGCGGTATCAATTTAGTATTTACATCTAAATATTTTCTCACGAATAAAACCGAAGCGCTTGAGGAAATATTCTCAAACACGTTGTGCAATGTAAATAAGCAACCAACAAAATCTGCAACGCAAACATCAGGACCATGATTTCTAACGCAGTTGCTACTACTAGATGAAACGATGAATTTTTCATAATCGTAGATTCAAGGAACCCATTCTATGATATTTCTTGTAATCTCATGTGTATCTCTGAAGAGAGAGAGAGAGAGAGAGATTTTAATACAACAAATAAAATAATAAGTCAAAGAGAGTAAATGTCAGAGTTCTACAAAATGCTTGTTTAACATTTGAAGTATAAAATATAATAAGTATAAAATATAAAATATAATAATATAATATATAAAATATAATATAAAATAAAAATATATTATAATATAAGAAAGATATGAAAATAAATAAAAATAGATAACTAAAAAGATATTTTAATTTCGCAATTTTTTAATGTATCTGTACAACTCTTTCTCGAATGAAAATGTTTCTAATTGAGCACAGAAGCGTTAAATTCGATATAAAACTGTCGTGCCATAACGTTTCCCATCGTCATAAAACCGCGGCGCGTCTTTGTAATAGTTCTTGAAAGCTAGAGAGTCCTAAAAGAGCAGCATGCACTCATCTTCGTCGAGCACGAAAGAAAACGAGCGCAAAAGCAAATGGAAAGCACGAAACGCGGGAGATGATTTACGATGGGCAATTTCGAGCGGGCGTATCACAGCACACCGGGTCTACCCACTTGTATTGTCCAAGGAGTCGCGTTAAAGTTAAAAAAAATCTCATTCGCGTTGGAACGGAACAGAGCGACGTTGCGTAATAGGCATGCTTCTGTGCGAACAAACGTCGATGATTGCCGCCGGGAAAATGCACCACCGATTTCGCCTCACCAATGTGAATTATCGATGGCGCAACGGATAACGCTGATTGCACACGTTCGGCGTATAAAATAAAACGTAATTGTTAAAGTAAAATAAATGGAACAAAAATTTAAGGTAAAATATTTAATCTACATTGATTTAAGTTTAATAAAAGAAAAGTGGATATTATTAAAATATGTTTGAAGTAGTACTTTGATGTGGTACAAGAGGCACATATGTAAAACTATAAATTGGACAAAATAGAATGCATTCAATTCAGTTGAAGTAACGATTGCCCAAATCCGTCAGTGTCAGGGACGGTGCGGAAAATATAACGAGATCGCGCGAATAATCGCGGAACTAAAAAGGAGACGAGGTGGCTGTGAATAATTGACGAAATGGGGATTGAAAGACTTTAGTTCGCCGAGATCGAAACGACTCAGATAAGATTGAGAATGTAAGATAAGAGAAAAGTATAAAGAATGACATTATATATACATAAAGGATGCAGTGATAAAAGATTCGTTTTCCAGAAGAATTAAGAGAGACCCGATGTAATTTATATTCCGTCAATACAGCTGTTATTACATCCTTTATACAAAATCCAATAATTTGAGAATATTGCAATTATCTCTAATTCATTCATCAATTGAAAATATGAACAAAATTGGTGTGAGATAACTAATGCTTCAAAATTTAATTAATATACTAAGCTAATTGTAAATCTATTTACCTTTTTACATATAGTTTTATACAAAGTATTGAATGATTATACCTTTTTTGCTTTCTGCATGTAAACTTCTTAGGAAAGCGCACATATTATGCCAAAAATGTATTGTGTGGTAGCTAAAGTAAATCCCAAATTTAATTAACAATATTGAATCTGGTGATGTAAACCGCTAAATATAGATTGCCTAATTTGAAAGGGCGAGAACACGATTTATCCCAATAATGCTGGAGCGTAAAGCAATGAAAGGTTCATCCTCATATTTTAAAGATCAATTCAGCGAAACGGGGAGAGATTAAGACGTACTCCCCGGACGCCTGGAAGTCGAAGGATCGATCAAATGAGATGTGGGAGGGATGAAGATCCCTTAAGCAACAAAACCTCTATGAGGACCGACAAGGGAAAATGGATTCTAATCGTCCTGACGCTTCGACCGTAGGCGTTGCGAGGCATTATTCCTCCATTAGGATACTGAATAATTCACTAGCCGGACGTCTTAGTCGCGCAAACTCCGACGACGGACCGACGAAGAGAAGGACTGAGGCTAAAAAATGGAAAAGCACAAGAGGAAAAAGAAAATCTTTTCCCCCGTCATTTACTATTCTAATTGTAGTAATAATAATGCAAAAACAGTCGGATTTTCTAAACTCTTCTTAATGGGTTGAACTTTACTCGTTAAAACTTGAAAGAAGCTGAGATATTCAAACATCTTTACGCATATATATTTTTTTTCAATAATTTCGTTCTCATTATGAAAGATCAAAGCTTAAATATATAAACGAAAAGCGGAATAACAATTGTAATTCTTCGTATTCATAAAAACTGGATATGGATATTACAATACGCTGCAATAAAATGAAATAATATTAAACGTTTTGTTGAAATAATACCATATGTATACGTGGCAGAATTTACGCGATATTTCAACGAGTATCGGTCGCGAAGCATCGCTCGCGTAATGAAGTCCAGCATTATTGGGGCTACGTCTGCCTTCGAATTGCGCTCGATTTTCCATGCAAAAGTTGTAACAAGCCAATGGTGATCGAGCTGCGATAAATTGTCTGTGATGGTACGGCGGAACGTTGTAGGACGTTTAACGTGTACGTGCACGGTGCATAGGTGAGAGATTACATTATGCAGCTAGAGGCTGAATATGGCCGCGTTACATGCACGAGACTAACGAAGTGCCCCATGGGAACAGCGCATCGACTGTAACTGTAAATGGACCAAAGAGATGCACTGGTCCTTCGACGTACGGCTCGGACACCTACTCTACCGGTGTAACGAGGCATCTATCTATTCATTGCATTTGAAATCATCAGACCATGATACTCGTAGAACCTTGACTTACGATCATAATAATTCTCTACATAATAATTTCTTTAATCGTATTAAACGAGAGACGTAAATGTATCGAAGTTTAACGAAATAATTAATTTTCTATAAAAGCCAAACAAATAATTTTTTTCAAACTCTAGATTATTCAAATCATTCTCTTTCAATAGTGTCATATTAATAATTTTGTTTCGACAAGAATCAATCAGAAAACGAGAATAAGTATAAATAGGTAGTAAATATAAAATTTCTGCAAAAACCAAATAAGTACAATGATTATTTATTTTTTTAAATGAATTCCTTAAAGTATTAATTCAAAAATCTTTGTTTATATATCTATTGTATATTAAAAAAAATTACTATATTTGTACAAAGAGAAATATAAAAGAATGTTCTCGTTAAGAATAATTTTGTAAAATTTTGTTAATAAAAATGAAAAAATCAATATTTTAAATAATACTTCTTTTTTTACCTTTTATTATTATTAATATAAATTATTCTTATTATAATTATAAAAAAAAGTAAATATAAAATATTATGGGAAAAATATGTAATTTATATGAAGTTCTCGTAAAAATCAGAAAAGTTGAGATGTTTTTTATTTTTTCTTTTAAATAGCTCTTCAAAAGAGCATATTAATCAAAGTCTTTGTTCTTCTACCTATTATATGTATATCCACGGAAAAATTACCATATTTACAATAAACGACTTGAAAATGAGAAGTTCTTTTATTTCTTGAAAATTCAACTTTTTAGTCTTATTTGGTTTTTATAAGAAACCATCTTTATATATGCGTATTATTATTTTTAATTTTAATGTTAATTATACATTTCTACGCAATCATTATTTTTTATGATATTACGTGCTAACATAAATATGTAGTAATTCACAATAATAACTATTATGCATATTATTATTTTTAATTATGCGAATGACACATTTTTGTGCAATGATTATTTTTTATAATATTACAGACCAACACAGATATAAGATTGCCAACAAAAATTAAAATATATCTAGCTAAGATGTGTTCTTAAAATAAAAATAGTCAATGTGTCGAAGTTCAATTTATTAATTTAAAATGTAACAGCTAAAAAATATTTGCTACTAGAACCAAATATTGTGACAGCCTTCTATAAACAATTGCCATTTTATTTATTTTAATGTGTGATTTCATGCGCGTGAGATATTGAGGAATATCTGCCACTTTTTTAGCCATTCATATTAAAACACGCTTTTAATTTAGTTAATAAAGTTATGTCTTACAACAAATGTATTTTATCTTTAATAACCAATTTTTTTAGCAATAATAGAAAAATTCGAACTAGTTACTAACATTTAAATGACATTTCCGAGTTATTTCCTTCAGTGTATGCTGTATTTCACAGATGCTACAGTTTCGGGTTAGATAACAACATTGATTTCGGGTTGCGGATTTCAAATGGAAAAATTTTAAGCGTAACGTTTCCGAAACGATTTCACGAAACACTTCTCTCATACAACGAAGTCAGTAGGTATTGTTTCGAAAGACGATTGTAGAGAGGTCGGCCGCAACGGCTGCGGCTACACCGCAGCGCTCATAGTGTTGAGACTGTTTCTACTATGATGAAGGCCTCGACGTTTGCCTTTACTACTACATTACCCGTAGCTCTGCACCTCGCTTGAAAACGCTATACTAACGTGTAGCGCCGCTATCACCGCCGAGTCATTCTTGACGCATAAAGTTGACCGTGCGAAAGACGAACCCTTTTCTTCATTTTAATTGCTCATTCACGTTTTATTTGCAGAACGTGATAAACACGAGGTAGGCCGGCTTGAAGCATTGCAACTCGTGCGATTTATAAGCAAACTTAACATTAACCTTGCGTTTATTCATTATAGTAATATCTAATCAAGATAGGAAATGCTAAAATTTGCTAGGAGAGATTATAAAATTACATTAGATACTACTAGTCAATGTCGCACGATTACAACTCCGCTGTTGCGCATCGTGATGCGAGTGCAACTTGAGAAGGAGTTCTGACAACCTACGAGAAGGTGGAGGAGGAGATCTGATCTCAATCCGTAAGGAGGAGAAAAGATCTAGGGCATCATACGTCGGAGCAACTTTGCGATAAGCATTACTGCTTACTTACGAACTAGAATTTCTCGTTTCTCCTCGTTCATTTTGATTGTTTCAATTCAAAAATGAATGTAATGATTGGAGAGAAAAAAGAAGTCATTTGTAATTTTTAAAAATTTTATTTTGATGGAGATTTAAAAAAAAAAATATATGTATTATTATTTAAAAAAATACTTTTTTAATTGAAAAATAAATTAAAAAATTTGATGCTCATAAGAATTATTTCTTAGAATTTTAACATTTTTAGTGTTTGCTGTTTTATTTTAAATTCAGAGTTTATGTATTACAGAATCAACGTAATTACGTGGCTGATAATTTCGTTACGCATTAATGAGTGACGAAAAAAACTTGATTCGTGATGTAATGAATCAGTGAAAATTGTATCAGATATGCACTTTCATATCATATTATAATTATATAAAAGATTAAGATAAAACTTTATGAATCTCCATTGCCATTCAAATGTATAGTCTGTAAAGATTATGTCAGATATTTAATCTGAGACTTTTCATTATATATTAACATTAATGTGGACTGTTATATTTAGTGTTCAAAGTATAGATGACAATTTTTTTTTTATTTGGACATGTATAGAAATTGAACATGTAGGAAAGAAATACGAAATAATTGTTTGATTAATAATTACGTACAATTAATTTATTCAAGTTAATATTTTCATTTAATTTCTTAGTCATCATGCATATCTCATAGTATAATCAGCATTCGACAACAATCGAGTTTTTTACTTATCAATATTAAGAATTAGCTGGCAATTGAAGTTTTTTTCCTTTCTGACGATCTGCTGAGAAAAATACGGTTAGAATATAAATAACTAAAAGCAAAGTAAGATAAGTCTAATTTGACTTGAAGAATTAACGTCAATTATAGAAAATAGGTCAATAATGTGGATTAAGATACGGAAATATAAAGGTAATGAGTAAAATTAAATTTAAATATAAGATTCTTCACGGTTCTTTCCGTGATTTATTACTAATTTTGTTTTAATTTTAGAAATAAATTGTAATAACATTGTTATATCGTTTATTTAAGTTAGACGAAATTGGAACGCGTGTAATAATACAAAGTCGAATTAATTTGTTTAATGTTATCTTTTAAATTTCTCAAAAATTTGAGCATATTGACATTTTTACTTTTAATGCCAGAAATAAATTTTTAATTTCATATTCTGTACTAAAAATTAACCGTAATTTTAATAGCCAGCACATAGACTCTTGTAGTATCAAATCTGGTTAAATTGTCGTCAACTTTAGGTGTCTAGATTTTCTCATGAAAAGGCAACTGCGTTATATATGTACGCGCGGTTTATTGCAGCGCACTCACAAATGCATATGCACGCGTGGCACACGGATTTACTAACATATGAGTTTATTTCAAGTTTTTACTGAGGAGTGCGTAGATTGCCGCAGAATGTAGCGGCAATCTACTGATGACAACAAGATATTTCAAATCTAATTTCAACGGTTATAATAGTAGCACAACCGTAAGAAAATAAACAAGAAGCAGTTTGATAAGCTGATTTTTATTTTCTAATATTATTCTGATTTTTATATTATTATCGTTCTTTGAATGTAATTTGATGAATTATATAGCGTATATAACTTTTATTCAACACGCTCTGAAGGCTATAAAACTCATGAGAATGCTGTTTTTTCGCAAGTGCTTGGTATGTTTTCATGGCTGGCCATAATAACGAGCTAGACTACTGTTACGAAAATTGCGCTTTAGTTCTCGTAAAATAAATTTTAATGAGTCATGCACATTAATTTGTCATTAATTCATGTATTTCTAATATAACGAGATGTAATCGGCTTTAAAATGGTTAAGATACGTTTTATATGTGATAATGTTTTGTTTAATCTCGTGTACATAAATTATTTATTCTTACATAAATCTGATAATAAAAACGATCATAATAATTCACTTTTTACGAATTACTGGCGCACTTAACATGCTTAAACTTTTAATTACTGTTACGTATTGACGCAACATTTTATAACGATCATATTTTATAATGCGTCACGTAATTGCATTTTAAAGAGCTTGAATTGTGTACGTGTGTAATTTTTAAAGAAAATTTTCATATTTTAACATCACGTTTTACTAAAAGCGTAATTATTCATTAATATTAAATATATAATTGGGTACGTTGTTATTGTATTTATAATAAATAATATATTTTTACAAATACGTTATTGTTATTAAACTACCGTAATGTGTATATAGCGAGCGAATCATTCGTCTTCGTGAATTAATGAATAATGATAAGGTAAAATATGAAATTAATTTATCTTGCAAGCCGTTCCCTAAAGTGCTGACTACGTTAACGAAATAGGTCAGAATTACAGGAATGCACGAAACTTTAAATTAATAAATCAACATTTATTTAATTATTAATTAATACAATTTTCTGGCAAAACTATCGTAATTATCAAGATGTAAATACGTTTCAAGGCAAAATTCAAGACAACACTATGATGATGTTTCACTTTTAAAGTTTATCTTCTGCCTCTTTATCTTCTGTTTAGTAAGTCACGTTTCTTTGTCATTGCACTTTAATATTTTATTATTATTAAATTTTTTTTATTGTATTTTTTACCTTTATTTGCATAAATTATTTACGCGACATAAGTTTAATTTATTAATACGCAGTTCTTCTTTAGACAATTAACTTTGAAGAATTATATATTAGGTAATATTTCTTTTATGCTATTAAAAAATAAAACTTACCGTAGATAACTCAATTCTTCTATAATTTCAATCTTATAGGATTTCAAATTTACAATAATGAAGTATCTTAAATTGAAGCGAATGTGACCAATGAATCGATTTGTGCAATTCAATAGAGATAATGCAGCCAAGTTTTGTACCGCCATTCAATGCAGTTATTCACTGCAGTTTTATTTATTCACTTCGGTCTAATATAAGTCAAACTGATAATAATTTACTTAGAAAGTTTCAAGAGCGACGGATCGAAAGGTATCACCGCACTGTATATTCAAAGGTCCCGTGTCACCTATTCGATTTTACGTCAATTGCCGCGTGCCACGGTGACAGAAGAGAATGGGGAATATTTCGAGGGAAATATTACAATGGTGGGTGATAGTCGGAGATGAGAAAGTTTCAATCGCACTTGCGTAACAATTCCGTTATTCCCGCGGGTAATTTTAACAGTTCATAAATTGGCCAACAAATCGTTGTTAGCCCACGCATCGATAATGCAAATTTTGCAAAGCCCGAGTATAATAAACTACTTCATTTTTTATCATATTAATTTTACGGCAGATCTGTAAACTCGCAAAATATATTGCATAATTATACGCTGACCTCGGATCTGTTAACGCTGTTAATATTTGGATTAATTAAGATACTTTGTCTTTTGTATCGCTTATATTACAATACATCTAATATTTTCTTAAACAAAGGCGGCTTAAACAATGCAACTACGGCCCCGTTACATTCCGTGAACTAACCCGGTTACTCGCCCACGTAATTTCGTTAATTATACAGCGATCATTCGGTACACGGCGTTAATTACAAATCTCCCGGTGTGTACACATTCTCGCCTATCTGATCTACATTTACTTAACCCTCGACGCTGCATGTACAAACAGACACGAGCGTATCAGATGTCGAGATAATGAATCGATAATCCGTTCGAAGTTTATGAGTATCGCTACAGTGGAGTTTCGACAGAAGTACGAGAGATTTGCGAAAGCCGCTTACCTCCAGCTTTTCTGAACTTTGTCATTTATCGAATCGCCGCCAGGTTGGTAAAAGGGAGATAAATAAAACGGGAAAATAGATATACGGCGCGCAGCGGCGGCGGTGACGGCGAGAAAAAATGTACAGGTTGCGCGCTGCAGGGACGAGGGGATGGACGGAGCGACGTTGAAAAATCTATTTATATATGTCCGATACTACCCGGCCCGAAGTATACCCGGTGTGCCACAGTGTGTCAGCGTCAGATGTGACGACATCACACAGGCGAGATGGAACGCGTGTCTGACCAGCGCGACATCGAGTTTTTCTCACGAGATCGGGATTTCACCGGATACATGTACGACGCTTCTTATTCGTTGCACCGTAAATCCGGAAAAGTTTCCCGGCACAGATATGTCTGAGAAAACTTTGCGATTCCCTTCTCGTAGCTCGTTAGTAACAGCAGCGTTTCCTTAGTCTCTTTGATAATTATTGAGGCGAATTAAATGGAAATATTAAGAAAGAGATGATAAAGTAAAGTGAAATGGAAGAAGGAAGAGGAAATAATTAATATAAAAGATATAACGAAGCTCTCGAATGTATCGTTCTTTAGTAATAATTTTCTATCTGTCTAAACTTCTATTAATAGAAGTTTAAACAAACATCCATTTCCGCTAATTACTTGTTCAATTATTGTTCTCGATGAAACAATTATTATTTGATAGGGCTGAGGATCCCATGCGACTTCCCATGAAAGTATAATCGACAATGAAACAATACAGCAATCGCACGCGCATAAGGATTATCCGTTATGATCCACTTGTCCACGCGATCCACTTGTCGCAGCTTAAAGCTCACCTCGATTGTTCGATTCGATCTACTTTAGTCTACTATTAGCCTTAAATAGCAGCAGAGGATTTCACCTGATCCAATTGTACTATCCGACTTACTTAGTAATAAAATACTCATTACACGGCGAATCCCTTTTCCAAGATGTTGTAGAACGCTATTAACTAGATATTTATACGCCCCGTCCCGATCGAGACGCTCTCTCGCATCGATCGGCTGAATCTTTCGCCTCGAACTGCTTTAATTAATTCCACCGGGGTTGCTTTAGCTACCGGCTGTATTCGCATTCGATCGCAACAACAACGGCCGAAATTTATCGCGCCATGCATTACAACGCGCATCGTCCCCTTCGTTTCTTCACGCGAGGATCTCCCTCGCGAAACTAACTTCATTTATCCCACCATGCCACACCGACGCCCCGACACTAACGTCGTCCCTATCGCTAATCTCGAATAATGACATTCCGATAGACGCCCATAAATTCCGTCTAATTCATCCTAATTTGAAGGGAAGAATGTTAACATCCGTTCTCTCGACTGCTATACGTTATTGTTGCATTCCACCGGAAGCGACGACACATTCCTAACAATAATAACAACGACAATTATATTGTTCGTTTAACTTAACTAGATACGTCGAGACTTCGTTAGAAGTTATTCCATTTGCACGCCTGCACCGTTCCAACCTTTCTGCTTTTCTAATCTTCTCGTTTCTTCAGTTATCTCACGTGTCGTTTTATTACCTCATGCCTGTTCGTCCTCTTTCCTCTATTTCTCCCTTTTTCTCGCGGGATTTACCTTCTCGATTAAAGTATAATAGAATCCAACGTATCGTTAATTTCTAATTCAAGCAAGATAAATAAAACATGTTTCCGTAATAGTCATGCAATTTAATGGGCGTATATACGATAAGTATAGAAATTTAGAGTACTCTAGAAAGTTTTCTACTTTTTGCGTTTTTACACAGACAGAAAAAATATAGGAGGTAACACTTCCACTTGAATCGATTAAAATGCAACGCGACCGAGAATGTTTCTCTTTTGCGAGAATCGTAAAAAAGTAAAAATATACTGTGACCAATCACACAATTGTTTGAAAAATGTGTTGCAATATTTGCATCAGTAATCCTAATCAATCGTTAAATTATAATTAACAAATTACAGTTAAATAGATTAATTGTAACACAATGAATAATATTTTTATAAGAAATCTAAAAATATCGAACATTGGAAATTTTATCAATTAATTGTTCAGAAAAAGAAAAAGAATATGACATTGAGTGTTTTTCTTGTTTTTTTTTAACTCTTGAATAACCGTAGTAACATAATTCTCTTCGTGTTTATCTAAAACCTAAAAGCATAAAAATAGCAAATAGCAAACTGAATATTTTTAGATATATGTAAAAGAAAGACAAGCGTTCTTTCGCATTTTTCCTGGCCTGTATACATTTACACGACACTGCAGCTAAATTACCTCGTTACTGTAACGATATAGTTGTTTTCTGTTGAGCCACCTGCAAGACCCCGTTTGTTCGCGGCGAAAAGAGGAGAAAGACTAAAGGAAATGGTACTTCTAACCGAGATTAAATACTCACCTCCCGGAAAAAATGAGGGAAACGAGATAGGAAAATTGTGCTACGGCTGCGTCGTGAACGAGCAGTTTAACGAGGACATCTCACAGCGACACGTAGAAGAGCTAAACAGCGTATATCACGAATGTTAAGGACGCGAAGAAAATGGCGAGAGAACGAATGAGATATAGGTACAGTGAACTGCGACCATTTAAGAATTTCGTGAATTAAAAAAAAAAAATAACGACGCCTTAAATTATTCTCCGTTCTTTTAATTTTATTCCCGGCTTAATCTTCGTGCAATTAAATCTGATGCGATTTGCATTTAAATAACTTAATTTAGATGATTTAAATAATACATTTATTCAAAGAGTGTCCGATTTTAATAACAATTGTAACTATTAAAATACGAAACAGCTTGATTCGTATTTTCCTTCTTGCCATTTTTCAGTCCATTTTAATATACATGATGTTATTTTAAAATAATTATTCCTTCTATTTTGAATTTATTTTAAAATCGCTGATCTACATTTATATAGAAATGTTGATGACAACGCTAACGGTCTAAGCCAGCAAATATGATACACGAAAATGAACTCTGATCGAAACTTGCTACGCTGGCCATTTCATGCGAATGGAGCTCTCCCTCCACTGTAAATCGCGGGATTTCACACATGAACGTGGCTGCATTTGCGTTTCGTTCTGACGTGTGACAATGAATGACCGTTCTTGCGTAAACGCGAACGCGGCGCGTCGGAAAATGAGGATCGATATGCTCCAAAGAATCGATATTTCGATTAAGCAGCGTTGGTGTCGTCGAGTTTAATATATTTAGTCACGCAAAATTGATATGCTTCTCTCTCTCTCTCTCTCTCTCTCTCTCTCTCTCTCTCTCTCTCTCTTCGTGGGCAGTACTTCTAAATTTGTGCGAGTAGTTCATTAACATAACACGGCAAAAATAAAGGACCATCATGACGTTGCAGCAGCGCGAGCACAATAAATGAAATAAAAAAAATAAAAATAAAAAATGAAATATCTAGTTTTATTCTATTTTCTTCTGTAGATATTCATATCGCTTATGCTAAAAATGGAATGAAGGAAAATTATGTACCACGTGTGTACATTATATATGGATCATCTTTCATCGATATAAATAGCGCACTTATGCGAAAGATCTCAAAAGTATCTCTACATTCTTCGTTTGTAAATCCTTTTTACACGATTCAAGTTGTTTCTTCTTTAATGAAAATATTGAGGCATCACTTTCTCTCGCTATATCAACTTTAAAGGTTAAAAATACTTTAATAGACACTTTCTAACGGTAATAGTAATCAATAGCGTTTGTGAAAATATTATTATTATTTTTTTAATAATGGATTGAGAGAGACACTGTGAACCTACGACACATGGACCTGTGAGAAAATTAATATTACGTATTTTAATTCTTCGATTAAAGTGCCAAGCAAGAAAAATGAGTCATAAACGGAAGCTTTGCAGGAAAAGCAAATAAAGACTCTCACCTTTAACATTAAAGGCATAATCCGTTGAAAATTTTACCTAACGTGAAGGTTACTTAATTTAATACAGAGGTGACATTTGTATTTTATAGAAAGTTAACACACACGTCTTATAATAAGACGGAAACACGGAATTATTTTAAAAAGAGGTGCCCCGTTATCTTTTTTTTCTTCAATGTCTCTTATCTTTAACGTTATGTCTTATCTTTAATATTTTATGCTGCATAATTAAATCATATTTCAATTTATCGCGAATAATCTGATTAAGTTTTAAAGTTTGAAGTAAATTCTAACGAATAATATTCGCAATCGCATCAAAATTCGCAACATGTTCCAACGATTATTCTTCATTTCGCAAGTACGAAAGCCCGTGTTCGTCGCCGAGATTCACCTTCATGATATCACGTAGACCTCCGCAGAATATACGTTCGTCCGATGCAAATAAATTGAGTATAGAGATCTTCGCAACTGAGAAGAGATTATGGTAATGCGAGATTACTCCGTATTTAAGAGGAAGCCGCTTGCTACCGAGTCAGCAGTTCGCTATTAACGTCAGACTTCCGCGCGACTCTCGCGTCTGCGTGAATGCTAATTAGAATAATAATGCCAGCTTGACAGAGAGCTAACGAAACACCGAAGTTAATTGAAATATTCCATCGCGGTGATAAACGGGCGGAACTAAGTCCGCGAAGTAATTATATGACGCCGGCGACACGCAGAATTACAGTGTTACAAAATTAATTCTTTTATTTTTCAACAGCGATTCGTGTATCAACGATAATTTTAATGGTGCCTTCTTAACAGAAATAAACGAGATGATGTCTACTTTGCGAAATATTTAGCAAGGCATTTTAAAGATTCATCGCAAGTCGATAATCGATATTTCCAATATGTCAATTGCATATTTATTGCTAAACATTTTTATCTTGACAGTAAATAAATAAAAATTTGCTAATGACTGTTTCTTCGTGGTTATCTGCGTCAAATGAGACGTGAGATGTTTTCGATGAACTTTCATAACACTTGCAATTAAAGAAAAATAATCTCGATTTACGGGAATTGTCCCCGCACTTTAATCTCTCTCCTGTCATTAACCTGATTAATTTATTGTGGTCATTAAAGTACGATTACTTGTTCTTCTCACGCAACTAAATTGCGATCGTTATGGGAAAACAATGTAATAAAAAGATATTGATTTTGGAGTTAAAACAAACTTCTTTCTTTTTGTGTCACTTTAATAATACACTGGCGAAATGAATTGTCAATTTCATGATAAATTCAGTGAAACGTGAAACCAACAATAAATGGGATTTCGTTCGTACAATCGAAATAACAACACACGATACGATACATAAATGAAATTGACATTTTTCACGTAAAATATTGTAAAGAATTTGACAATTTTTATGACCCAGAAAAAAATACCCGCCGTAATAATTTTTTGTTAGTCAACTAATTGCGATTATTACATCATTAAGGCCTAATAGAAGTTCCTGTCGCCCGAGATACCGAAGGCGCCAGTAGGAGCCAATTTGCACGGTGAATTTAATTGAAAAATGTGGCCGGGCACGGCAACGGGTCGAGATTACACGGCGAAAAACGTGCGGAAAAATGCACGGGCATTCATTGCAATTAGGCACGATCGAGCGATTTACTTCTGACGTTAAGTTGATGGGATGAATGACGGGGCAAGCTAGCTTAAAGCCTGACGAATGACAGCGACGGCTTCGCCAATTCCACCCATAACTATGATGACGTATTTTTGCACATATATATTTGTTTTGTCGATTTTCGTACAAATATCTTGCATATTTTATATTAATCCAGTTTCATCCGTAAATATAGATAATTCAATATTTATCGCGAAAAATTATAAAGTGAAGTATACTTATTACACGATTCTGCTGAAGTATCTAAAAATTTAGCAAGATATAGAGCTGAAAATAATTTTAATTGGACCATATTAAAATAATTATAAAGACACTCAAGCAGGATGAGCAATGCTGCAAACAAATTTAGAACGTTTCAGAAACCAGAAATTTATTTTCAGATCTAGCTAAAGTTTTAGATGCTTCAGCAATATCTTCGGCAAAACCGTTCTTTCCATGGACGTTTATAGAAAAGTTAAATATGTGCTGACAAAATATATATGAACAGCAATTTTTATCATCAAAATCCTACAAAGTCAGGTAAAAATAATACATCGGTTGGGAATTCTAAAAATATCATTAGTTTGCGCTGCATTGAATTATATTTCACAGTCTTAATTTATTCTTCCGCATTTTGTCGGAATTCTTTGATGCAATCGCGATACTAAGCGTCGAGAGATCGCCCTTGAGTCTTTCAAAATTCCGAAGAATCCCTCACGAAATTGAAGGACCGAGTATTTCCGTCCGATAGTAAGGGAATAAACGGCAAAACTATGGCAGCGGGACTTAACGGGAATGTAAATAATCTGAAGAATTCGCGCGTAGATGGAAACGGCTGTCAGAAGAATTTAATATCGGTACACATCGCCAAACAATATGCAAGTCGCTGACAATATTTGGCATCTCATCCCGTGTAATTAGTCGCGCCTTGATTTAATCCCTACGTCGCGTCGACGGCTTGGAGGATTAAAGCGATCGATCAACGACGATGTGGTACACTGTTGACGATCGGTATCGCTTAACCTTAGGTGAAGGATGTCAATATTTTACTTCGCACGTGAAAGCGCGACCTCCGCTCCTCTTCTCAAAAAGAAGATTACAAATATAAAACGTAAATGAAAATTGACATAAAGTATATCTGTTTTGCGCGAAAAGTACGAGTTTACTGAAATACAGTTCTGAAAATAATGTATTAGATCATTTTTTTTAAATTATATTGAATATTTAAGCTGGTTGCTAAAATGTCAAAACTTTTGCAGCGATATCATCACGAGTACTTAATTATTTTCATTATTCAACATAAAATTATTTTCAGATCTGTCTGACTAAACTTTTAGATATTGCAGTAAAATTGTTCTTTTCATGTAAAATTCTCAAAAGTCCTCTTATAAAATCAAGCATATAAAAACTCTTTAATTCTTTACATGCTCGTGTATTTAATTCTATAATTAATCCTTAGCGGCGTGAGTTAATCCGCTTAAATAGGGATCTCGTTCTAAAGCACGGGGATCGAAAATACACTGGAAAATGAGTCTAAGTAATTTTACGCAGAGAAAGGGTATACGAACGAGACGGAAGAAAGGCGGTAAAGTGCGCGGAAGGACGGAAAATGGTGTTAGATTTAGTTTTATAAATCTTCCCACTATTTTAATCCCATACATAAGCTGTGTTTAATTGTAACCAGAGTTTTCCTAAAAAATAAAGGATTTTAGTGTTATTCATGTATCACGTAATCTGTTACATATATGGCGAATACATAACGAAGACGCCACATTGCTTCGATTTTTTTAACACAAAACTATTTTATTTCTATTTTATTTTCTACGGTTTAAAAGCGTTTAGACGTTTTGAAAATTGTGTACGTAAAATAAAATTGAGAATTCTTATAAATGAAGTATCTTTAATATATTTTTTAATACCATTAATTTTTCAAATTACTTGAAAATTCTTTTTTAACAAAGCTTCAGCTAGTATTAGGTATCACTTGTTGCAAGTTGTTTTCCGGTATTAATTAATTTTGTACGTCATCTGAAGTTAAAATGTTTCCCTAACGTTATTAGTGATTTATGTTCCGGGAAAATATATCTAACTACGTTCCAAAAGTTGTATGACAAGAATTAACCTCGTTTTTCTTTGAAATTAATGATAGCGGCACGAGATATAATATCTGAGTAAATAATCTAAAAGTTCTTTCATAACGGATATTGAAGTTTGTTATTATTAATGTTAAACAGATAATAGAGTTGTGAAACAATACTCGATTTTAAAATAAATACATGAAAATACTAATATGAAAAGATTCAATTCTCTTTATAAGAAAAAACATCTAATATTAGCGATATTTTGTTCAACAAAACTGTTAATTGATTTTTTTAAATCAATGTCTGCAACTGATCTCTTATATGTGTAAGATGTATAACAAATACGATAAATGGAACTATTTTTATACTTTATTGTTTATATTAATTGCAAATATACTTAAATAATGTTTTACCCGAGTTTCATAGAAGTTATTAGAGAACATGACCAATTTAAAATATACTGAGATTGAAAACATAACTTTCCATATATATAGTGATGATCCATAATAAAATTTTAATAACATAAAAGCACCTCTCTATATTTTTTAAAAGCATTAAAAAATAACTTTGTTTTTTCCAATGATGTGTGTGAATTTAATTTAGCATATTGAAATCCAATAATTTTAAATATTCTCTCTCTCTCTCTCTCTTTCTCTTTCTCTCTCTCTCAATTAAACTTTTCCTACAGAGAATTCCATTCACAACTTAAGCTTATCCCGATCGCATAACACGAATAGTCAGAGGATCTTCGATTAAGAGAAACCATCACATCGATTCTCGGATCCGGCGTAATCCCACGCCTATCGCTACTTATCTGACCCAGTTTTCGTACATTTTCTATATAAAAAGAACGTAGAAAAATTTTCCGGTTTAATCAGACTTCCGTCACGTGCAGCCGCAAGTATCGTCGCCATCGTAACGACACCCTCAATCTCGCGCCCCACAATTCTTCTCTAAAAAAATAACAATAGACTTAATCCGAGTAAAACTTGGGGCAAGTATGTCCCAATTTCAGAAAGGTCTCTCTCGATCCCTTTGAGTACTTCGTGACAAGAATGACAATGAATCTTGTTATTAAGCACTCAATGTCCCATCCATCAGATACCACGAAAAAAAGGGAAAAATCGTGTTGGAAGAAACGGTGCTTGAATAATCTTTAGATATTATTCTACTTTTTTGATGTAATTGAATGAAACGACTGAAAATTATGTAAGAACGTAATGGCATATTTTTCCAGTTTCTTGTTCATAATTAAAAGTTATATCTGATTACACAAGACATTTTCTTAAATTCTCCAATTTGTCATAATTTTTTTAATTTAGAAACAGGAAACTTACATTACAAACCAAATGTTTAAATTCTCCTGCTTTAACTATATCATTTACTTTATTCTTATCAGCTTTCTGTCTAAATATTAATATTACGGAGGAAAAGATGTTTGATTTCACTTTCATTAAAAGACTTTTACAAAGTTAAACGGGATAATAAGCTGCCTTTTGTGAGATAACTTGGTGTACTTCAACTTGGACGTGGCCACGATGATCGTAGCCATGAGAGAGGCCCGTGTCTAGCCGGCTTTAACTATTTCCTACCGGCCGCGAACAAGCGCGGCATGACCCAGTCTGCGGTTTTTTTTTTAAATAAAAAAAGAAAAGTGTGAAGAGAGAAAAATAGAGTGAAAACGACGCCGCTTTGCATTCTCGGGCATTCCACGATAAAAGAGGTAAACGTGCGTGCCCTTGAGCTTAGCGCTGGAAACGCATCTGAAGTACACCTTTTGAGTATTCACCTCGCGCAAAAATGTTTTCTTTCATTTTAGAAACAAATTGAAAAGTAAGAAAAGTTTATTTAAAAAATTTGTTGAATAAACATTTTTGAAGTATCATTCAAAAAGTAATTCTTGTTTCATACATATATAAATATATAAAACAATATAAAATAAAAATTATTTTATATATATAATAAATATATGAAAAGTCTATCTGAACTTTTTCACAAGGTTTATAAATTCTGATTGTAAGAATTAAAAATTTTTTTACTTTCCAACACAATTTTAAATATTTTATTAAATGCTGTTAGTTAATATATATATATATATATATATGTTTAATACATCAATAACGAATCAATAATCGTTGAATTAACAAATTAATTTATTCCGATTTAACTTGCGTTAAGGTACTTGCAATGACACACGTAGCCTCCGCGATAATCCTACAATTTATTTTCTTCTTTATTAAATATTTGCCCTATATAATAAACTATATAATAAACAATAAACTTGTTAGCAATTCTATATATATATATATATATATATGTTAGCAATTCTATATATATATATATATAAATGGTGAAATAAAGTCGAAAATAATTATTGAAATAATATAGTGCAGTATTTGTTGAAATAATACAGATATGCGCGCCATGAATAGGGATTGTCGATAAATAACTCGTTACATATTGTGCGACAGCTTTTTTGATCGCGTTTTGCATTCACTCGTCTCAAAATGTTTGAAAATTCGCATATCGGCAGGAATTATTTGTGTTTGTGACATAACAAAGCGCTTTACACGTCAGCGCTTTGTCATCTGCACGTTGATTACAACACAGTTTATTAACGATCACGCTCCGTAAGCCTTTACTTTTTTAAAATGTCAGTCAGGATAAACTTTAAACGCTAATTAATTGCAATTATTTTCCGTTCGAAGAAAGGTTAACTTAAATTTCTTATTATCCAAATAAATGCTTTAATCTCCGTTGAGTGGAAATAAAACTTTAAAATTTATTTTTGTTTTGTTTTCCACGAAAATAATCTATTCTCGACCTTTCTTTATGTCTTGTGAGTCTTCTGTGAAATCGCGTTAATTATCGTCTGTCCAATGTGTACAGAGGAGAAAGGAAATTCCTTCTTTTACCGGCCTTCTGGTTACGGCGGTTTAATTACGATGCTTTAATTGCAACTTTCGTCAGAGGGTGCGAGCAAACATACAAAATTAGTACCTCAGCCGATAGATATATCGGAAAAATAAATGCAGCTATTTTTGATACGAACTTTGATATACCAAAATTGCGGCATAAAATACACTAGTAAAAAAGACAATACATATAATGACTATACCTACACTATTTACATTTAATTTGGAAGATTATTTGATAATTCGCTGGTTAGTCGTGCGGCATAAAAAGTGCAGATTTTCAAAATCTTTTATATATGAAATGTTTGATAAATTTTTAAATAATTAATAGAATTTTTGAATGCAATTAATTTTAATCCAATATTTCTAATAGCATGTTAATCTTTAACGAATAAATAATATTTAATATAAATGAAAAAAGTAAACAATTGTTTCATTATAATCGCGTTTTCATTTTCATTATCTTCCTGTCTTCTTTACATTTTCATATTATTATAATTTCAAGAGGTTTTTAGAGTTACTTTTTCTAATTTTTTATAATCCTTTTATTTTATTGCGGAATTATTAATTATTTTTCATCTTGAAGATCTCGGATATTAGATTTTATGTATACGCACGGCCATTATTCTTATTACTATTATCGATTCAAGCTCCGAGAAGTGCTTTCATTGGCGACTGTAGCAACGAAAGCTTCTCATCCGTTGCGATCTATCTTCTCCCTTCAGAGAGTCGGTAACTGCACTTCCTCGCGCCATCCAAAATCGGATGATATCGCGCGAACTCATTATACCCGCTCTACTCCGTCCGGCGATTTGCATAAATTTTCCTCGACAGGGAATGAAATTGCCCGCAAACTGTAGCGGGTGGTGAAGTTCCGGTCTGTTCTAAGCAGTCGCTAACGACCTGAGCGCGGTGGACACGTGTGTGAGAAGCGCATTGTTCGAGTTGTGCGGATTAACCTTTTACGTTTCGACGATAGTAAAACAGCAACAAACTCCATCGCGAATGGATGATACTCGTGCAGAAATTAGAAGAGCAACTGTATATTTCCTGAAGTGCATCAGCAATTCATGTTTAATAAAAGCTTGCTATTTCATCGTACTTTTAATTTATTTCAATTTTTATCTCTGTTAATATCTCTATTAAATTTTATTATGTATGTAGTTAGTGTATACAATATTTAAATATGACATGAACACTTGGTGAAGCTTTTAATTTTTATTAATTTTTATCACCATTTATAACTTTATTAAATAAAGTTAGCATTAAAAGCATGAAGCTAGACTTGTAAAATATTTATAATTTTGTACAAATAATATTTTATACTTTCGTTCAATTTTATAAAAACATTTTAGTTTTCTCAAATAATTAAACAAAATCAGGAGACAGTAAACAGAAAATAAATCTTAAAATAAATTTTGCTCATTAATAACGACGCCAGTTAATCACGTTTTACTTCGCGCAGCTTTGTGAAACCTGCGTTTCATAATAGCTTCATGCACTTTTTAGCAGCGGCATATAACATGAACTTCATCGATAATCTGGCATCATAGAGCAGCCTGGCATCATGATTTAATACCGGCTGTTGTGGCGCCATTAGTCGAGCCCGTATAATTTCTATCCTGCACATTATTCGCTTTAAAAAGCTTTCCGATGCTCGCGGTTACATACGCTTTCTCGTTGCGCCGCTCGTAACTCGGCCGACAGGCGGAAAAAATCCGTCGGGCGTGTAGGTGAAAATATGAAAATAGATAACGCACACATACGTATATATACGTACATGAGTGCAGTTGCATCGAGATGCATTCGCGCACAACGTTCGTGTCAACTTGCCGGATGGACTTGAAACGTCATCGAAAGTTTTGCATATCTTGAAAAATTTAATTAATTGACCAAATTTTAGACACAATAATGAAAAAGCGCTTTTTCAAAACCAAAATCCAACTTATCTAAATTAATTATGAATAGTAACATTAAAAGCAAGCTTTAAAGATAATGTACATAATATTTTTGAAAACATTTAAATTATTTACAAACATAAATGGCATTCCGTTGTTTGACTGAAACACACAGATTTATTGGTATGAAACTTTATACATAAACCTAGAGATGCTTCGTATGTATCAATTCACTGTAATAGTAGAAGTTAGCAGAAATATCCTATTAATGACAGTCCATTAGTCTCAAATTTCCCCCAATGAACCCTTTCGAATTGCGCGCTCGTCCCTCGGGATCACTTTCATTAAAAAGATAAACTTACTTTATCCTTATTCCTATATATATCTTTCATTGGTCGCACCATTCATCTATCCCAACTTGGCGAAACAGACGACAAGTTTATTCACTTTAAAAAAGTGCTAATATTTCCAATGAGTGACAGTTAACCGATCGCAGTACGAGGAAACTGAAGCGCAATTATCGATAAAATTGCAACAAAATTATGATAATTGTAATGCATTTAACGTATCAGCAAATATCAATTCTTTTTTAACATTAATAATATAGAGAAGTTATAATGATGATTGTGTTATATGAAAATTATGTTTACAAAAAAAATAGAGCGTGCAAAGGAAATGGAAAATATTTTAGTAATAAAAAATTAGAAATTGAAAACAGTAAAGAGTAAATAGTAAATAGTAAATATAAATTTTGTGTCGAAGTTATGAAAATACAATAAATAGATCTACATAAATTTAAATAATTAATGTGTCAATTATGATCTATAACAATAAAGTAAAAAATGCGTAACGCTCGAGCACGTCTTAATTATTCACGAGGTAAAAGTCGAACCGCGTTGAAGAGCTACGAATGCAAACGACAGAGCACTTGAATTCGAGTGCTCGCCAACGGGAAATGCAGGGTTTCGTGCGTAAAAAAGAGCTTCGATATAAGAAATGAATGCAAAGCAATGTAGAAAATGTAAAAAGAGAGATAGGAAGAGAAACCGTATCCAAAGATTTACTGAATGTCTTGCTGGCTGTCCGCCGGCGTGTTGTCCGCCCTCTTTTCGCGATACCCTTTTAAAGCAGCCGTAAATTTATGTTATGCAAATACAGATTTCCACGGGAAAACATCGCGAGAGAGGAAGAGTGACATTTCGCTTCGTCTTGCGAAGAAGAATATAAAATTCGCGCTTCGTCATTTGGCGCTGTCGACGAAAGTTTTATCGCTGCTGCATTAATGCAGATCGGACGTAAAAATTCGCAAACACATCAAGAGGGACGATTTCGAAATTGAATATTGTTACGATTGCGTATTAAAAATATAAATGTAAATTTTAGTTAAACACATTGTACGCGAATTATCGTGAACGTGCGATTGACAAAAAGATAAAAATAACAAGATTTGGATTCTATTAAGACGGCTCTTAGCAGTGAATAATAGAAGCATCTACTTAAAACGGAGATAAAGGAGCTTTCGTGCGATTAACCGAACAAAGTTTTGCTTTCTAAAGTAACGAATTTCTGTCGAACGTGGCCTGGAGAATAAAATCAAAATTGCGGAAGTGATTCGATAACAACAACCGCCACCACGGTAAACCACCACTATGAGAGACCACCGCCGATTTAAAGTGGAAGAAGCAATTTGCAGACTATCGTACCTATTTTCGTGCGTGTCACGAGCAGACGCCGCTTATGATCGCGATCTACAACCGACAAATACGTAGCCGAGTCTAAATAAATTTCTATCCTACGGAAAAGCCGTGAAAGTAAATTTTGTAAAATTTATAAAGTTATCAATTTAATAACGTAGGAAAATATTCAATTTACAAAAACGATAGATAAACTAACAATGAGAAAAACAAAGGTTTCTTATCAAAGATATATTTACATATTTAAATATTGTACTTATAATATTTAAGAATATATATTTTGGAAATTCAGTTATTTAATTTTAACACACAAAAATTGCCTCCTGAAGAAGATAACAACTTTGTCATATATATTGACAAAATTGTAATCTTCCTATCCCTATATATTCTAGGTCGTTCAATATCTCAGGCTTGACGCGCTTGCAAAATGTTTTATTCACTTAACTATTAACAACGCAATATTCACCTTATCTTCAGGAGACAGGTCTATAGCATGCTGCTTTGACGTTATATACACGGTAGACGTTTGACATGAAAATTATCTAATATAGGCTCATCCACCTCCTGTCTCGTTATTCTGAGTCTTCCGCTGGTGCACGCAATGAGTGTGTTTGTGTGTGTGTGTGTGCTTATACATGAGGAATACAATGTCTATGCATAATGCAGCGACATGTGAACGATACATAAATATTTAGAACTAACTTCTATACGGCGTACTTAATATGTATTAACAAAGTAACTTTAATGACCAGTAGAGAGTGCTAATTTGTTTTTGAAAATTTTGAAAATGTTTTTTAATTTACACTTTAAATTACAAATTTTTTAATTATTTATATTAAATAATTACTCATTACTTATTTACAAAATTTAGATATCTTGCATTTAAATTTGCAAGTACAGTAAATAATTAATATAGCTTTAAAACTTTGTAGGCAACTTTTTATTAACTATTTATTTATTTATATAATTATTTATTTAGCGTCATTAAAAAAGAGTAAAGGTTATGCTTCTCACATTTATTTTTGTAGACAGACTGTTTTTTTCTGTTAAATTATCATGTTACATAAATCAAGCTTCATTGTTTAGAATTCAATGGCACAAAAGTTTTCTTATTGTGATATTTCCTTTGTTATTCAATTGTAAAGATAAATATTTAAATGTAGTAACAATAATTTTTTCTCAAAATTATTCTTATCTTTAAAATCGTAATACAAAGTCCTTAAAAATTTTTCATTGCGAAGATATGGATTAATGAAGAAAATAAAGATGCAAACCAGCATCAAGTATTATATTAAATTAATTAATTTAATATAAATAGTGATATTACTAATTCTTATTCGGCATGCTGTGTTATGGCCGAAAATTAATTCGGCGCACATTCCGGTTGAATTCGGAGTAGTATATAAAATCACATAAATAAAAATAAAAGCACTAAGACTTAGCTACGATAAAGGCTTTCTTACTATCATTGTGTTGTTACACTATCGGTCCAATAACATATTTGTAAAATGAAGAAAATAAATTTTTTACAAATCTTAAATTTATTTTCGCTTAATGATTTTTCCTTAATAATTTTACAATAAATAATTTTTCGGTAAGATTGTTTATGCAGTCACATTTCTGAGACTCTAAACTTATATTTAAAAAAAGTTTATTAAAAAATGTTGATTGTACCAAAATTACGACTTTTCAAAGTTGCAAGGATCTCCTAGACTTCTATGATGTTTACGGTTAGCGCCGGATATGTTGTGTTTTGAGTTAAAAATATGAAGTGTATAAATACTTGCTTATTTATTACATATTTTTCTCTAAAAACGCATATTAAGTCACTAAATTTTTTTATAATAGACCAGAATATTTCATCTTGCACATATCCGGACATTTTTAATTATATTACATGCACGTGCAGGTTTTCCGAAAATTATTTTGCGTAATAATATGTTAATAAATTTTAATAATTTCACGGAACAAACATTAAATGCGCAGCGCGTTTACGAAAAGCGAAATTAATTGCGTGCCGTCCAATCGTCAGCAGAATGTATAAAATTTTCATTTCAAATCACCGTACCTACGTGCAAATCATTAAATTACCCTTTTGATCTCGTACTTGATCATTAGCGATAAAGATGATTATCTAATACGCCATGCATCCTAGGTGTGATCAATCGCTCATTTGTCACCACCTCTACTTAGGCATTAGTTTTGAACCGAGTTCAAATTACGTCATGGAAACTGTCAAGGTGGGAAATAGTTCACCAACTATTCCCTACATAGATGATAGCCGAGTTTCTCATCGACGTTCGAGCCTCGTGCGAGCCATACGTTAGTAGTTTCGACAAGTAATTTACGTTATTCTAAACGTATCACTCTAATGATCGGCTCCTTCTAAACACAAATCTAAGGATCAGTCGTTCCAGATCTTATTATATCGAGAATGCAAAATGTCCATGTCGATGTGTATACTAGATTGCATCGTTAATTATTTCAGTAAAACAAAGCATAAATCGAATTTCGGTACGGCGATTATACAAGGTTTTGTATGTAGAAGGAAATCTATGTATAATATCCGTATAATGTGTACATCTCAAGTTACGTTTTCGACAGCGAAATCGAGATTATCCACATCCATGATTCGTGCCCCGTGCGAATACTTCATTAGGCAAACTGCGCACGTTGCGCGAAATGAAATTGCAACGAAGGGTAACTCGCGCACCTTTAGAATGAACTACACTGAAATCTTCGAAGCAACTCCAATTTCTTTTCGGCAACGGTAACGTCATTCCTCTCGCAAAACATGCTAATTAATTATATCACATTAAACTCGATATTAAAAATTTTGAGAGGACGAAAACAACGAAACGATAAATGCAAAAATTTTAATTAAGGCTAAAAAAATAAATTATTAAATTACTCCAATTATCAACGTAGCTTCTGATATCTAAACGTATATACAGCCTTGGCCGCAATTGTAAGGCGCATTATATTTTTTAAATACTTTTAACTAAAAGAATTTGAACAGAAATTCAAACGTGAATTATCCTTTATTTTAAGAATCCTTGAAGTTTATGTATAATGTCAGTAATTAATTTGAAATAATACAGATAAAAAATTTCAGATCAATGAAATAGGTGTAGGTGCCTTATAATTTTGGCCAAGGCTGTAAAATATTACGTATTTCTACATACAAAAAAAAATATGAAAAGATATTGTTTATCCGATTTGAAGAGACGATAGTCTAGATAGTAATAAGTTCTTTTCCACGTCATATTTCGTAACTACAGTCCCATGAGAGATAGGATTTTGAGCTGCGGATTTCTTTATATACATCTACCGGGCACCTATCCAGGCGCATCCACAGGTGTAAAGAATGAGGAAACGCATTTCCTCGACTTCGAACAAATGGTTGCGGCTTAGAAGAATAATAATACGCATCCTGCCATTTGTGAAAACAAAAGATCGCTCGCCGCAGTGCAACGCGAGAATAAACTGTTCTTAGCCCACATCCAACTACTCACTGGAGAATGAGGACTGCGAATTGAAGATTAGAATTCAACTAATTCCAGATAATTTTAATTTTAATCCGTTCTAATTGGTCGAATTCCAATCTCCAATGCACAGAGTCTGATGCGGACCTAAAGCAGATCTATAGAATCGTGTAATAATACAGAACAGAGATTATATCGACTTTTTAATTATGTAGAAAAAGTAGAGCTTTCTTTTTACGAGATTTTTTTTACCTAGATATCGAAGTATTTGTAATATGGAAGCATTACAAATACTTTCTCATATAATTAAAAAAAAAGTTGTAGCAACGCAGTGTAATTCTGTGTGCATTTGTTGCTTGCATAGCCACGGTATATATAGCACGGTATAATACGGTATAACACGTAATTTACATGGTTAATGAGAATTCAAAAACTAACTGTGTAAATACTGTAAATGCATACTTATGCAAATTATAATCGCGCGAAATAGCAACTGTTTGTGTCTGCGACAGATTGATTCGCATCACATTATTTATAATATTTATGTGATATTTTGGGGAAATTCCTCAAATTCTGCGTTATGTATATTCAATACTTAATTACAGCAAAATTTTAATATACTTATTTACGTTTAAGCTATTTTAATATTTTATTGGGTTGTTATATATGTTCGTTTAGTCATTTTTGTACAAATGTACGTTTTATTGGGAAAAAGGTAAAAAAACCGAACGAATTTATGTAACAACCCAATAAATCACGCATAAATATACGCGAAAACACGTGATTATCAAGAAAAAGTAATACGTTAATAAAAAAAATATTTGATTTTCTGCTAAATTTCATATATAACCATCTTCTTTTATATAATACTACATAATTTTTGCGGTAACATGACAAACTATCCTGCAAACAGATTAACTGAGTCGTTGCATATTAAATGTTGAAAAACTGTTAATAGAGAAATATCTCGGAAAGCAGTTTCGAAACTCGATTCGTAAGACGACGTCAAACGTTTCAAAGCGAAGCGAATATAAACTGGAACGGGAAGTACGAATGTGGAGTGTATGAAAGCCATCGTTCCTTAGAAACTGTTAATGACGAAAGACAGTTAACCGCGATGACGGAAGTCGCAAGCTGTCTCCACGAGAAACTCGCACCATAACTTCGCTTTGCGATGCGTACTTGGAAGGAAATTGCACACCCTCTACCGCTTCTCTCTCTCCTCTCTCTCTCTCTTTTCCCTCTCCCCCTCTCCTTTTCTTTCTGTCACTCATCTTCTTTTTATCTCGATAAACATTATTGCGATCTAGAGTTTAGACGTCAAGATAGATCTCAAAGACCGACACAATCGGTTTCACGAATGACGCGTTTCCGTCCATCAATAAAAGTGAGAACTCGAGATATTTAAGTCCTGTAGTCGGAAAACTCGTTAACTCTTTCATTTCGAGTTACAGGAGAACTTACACGGGCAATTCGATTACACGACGAGCAAGAAACGTATATTATCGATCTTCCATTGCCGAGGAATGTAAAGCCGGGGGACGACGAGTTCTTTTTTAAGTGTAGAGAAATAGAGCGAAATGTCGTTACAATTCGGTAGAATTGACAGTCTACGTGCTTATTACGGTGTTTTTGTTTCGACTTCACCTTTGTTCACAATACTTACGGAATAGAAAAGGGAAAAGGGTACTGAATCTACGGAAACTAAGATTTATTTATCTAGGTGATGCTTCCGCTAATAAAAAAAAAGGGGGGGGATTGGATAGAATTTTTGATCGTAACTTGTTTTCATTTAGTTCTATAGTTAACTGTGTTTAATACGAGAATAGATTCTTAATCGCTTGATCAGCTTGATGGCGCGAATAAAACGCTATAATGATCATCAAATAAGCGTCATGACTTCAAGATTTAGCTCGAGCGCGTCATACTTTCGCAGCCTTCGCTTTAAAAAAGAAGAGAGATACACATATCTATGAAGTGTAGGTTTTGTATACGTGTATGCGCCGGTTTTATGATGAAAAGAAAGCGCCGGTTGGGGTCTCGGGTCGCGACTATTTTTGCTATCTTACGGCGAGCGATGTGAAATGAGGAAAAATTGGGTCTTTAACAAGTCAACTAGGAGAATGCAAGTAAAATTGTAAAGTGTACGTGCCTTTTCGAACTTGGAAACTAGTTTGGAAAAGAAAAACGGTATTTCGAGATTGCTAATTGACCCAAATTAAAACGGAATACGAATTGCCTGTATGAAGGCTGTCGCTCATTACTATAAAACGACAAAGACAACTTTGCACCTTCGTTTTGCATCAATACGCACACTCGAGCCTTTGGCACATCGACGAGAAATCTCGCAGTGACAACACGTCAACAGACAGGCTATGTACTCTATTCCTGGTGAGCGCGTATCCAATTTGCAACAGCGGATAAACAGGCGCACGGTAAATTATTCGCGGCGCCAGCATGTCCCTATTATTCCCATTTTACTGTAATGGAGAGCCTCGTGCCCAGAGACCGATGTCCCTCTGGAATGACTCCAGCGTTGCAGTGCGATACGACGCGACGCAGCATCGATATACAAAAAAAAAAAGTTGTATCGAGCTGGCATTAACGGAAACGATACGCCGATATTGCTGCGATATTGGCGCATACGCGACCGGAACTCGCAATTTTTCATCATTTTTAAAGAAAGTATCGAAAGAAATATAATATATAATGCAGGAACGTGCTATCAATTAATTATATTACACCGCGCGTTTACTAAGTTATTAAAACATTTTGCAATATGTGCGCGATGCAGAGAATTTAAAAAATGTACATTATATATGACAGTCCGCTTATTTACTTATATTTAAAAAAATCCGTTCTCTCGATATCGCTATAATAGCTTCGGAATTAGCCTTGGGAAGTTTTAAATTAGAGTAGCCTGACTTTCATTTGCGAACAATCGAACGCAAGATAAGTTACGTCTTGGCGATCGGGTATCGATTACCACGAATGGGTTACAGCGAGGAAATCGAGGGAGAAAGAGGGTAAAAAGGCGCACCGTCTCCTTAACCTCGCTTTCTGCTTCCGCGAGCAAGGCAAACACGTTTCAGGATCTACCTCATGCGAGCTCTTCGAGCGTGCTGCACACCGTGCTGGCTCCGCTTCGAAATGCAGCGACGCTCATCGAAACTTCATTTTTAAACAAGTACGAGATACTTTATCTGCGGCAATTGTGTGACATCGATTTCAATCTGTACGGCAATTTTAAGAGGCACACGTAGAGGTTGTTATAACGATAAATTTGTTTGCCGGATGTATCATAGCTTTGTAACAAGTGTACACGAACTACTGAGAAAGAGAGAGTTACATATTTTTATGCAATTAGTATGAATAGTCCTTTAATGTCTTTTACAAGAGCATATATAAATTTATACATAAAGAAACTTATAGGATATACCCAGGTAACATTTTATGCAAAAGCAAAGTAGTGCAATCCATTTACCATAACAACTGTTGCCGTCATGTTGCCGTGATATTCAGAATTATTTACTGAATTAAACTTGCTTGTCTGTTGCCGAAATAATATTTTTTACTTTTGATGCCGAGCAAAATTGTCGCAATTTTGTTAAAATATTATCCTAATCGTACATTTTTTACCACAATTGCCACAAAAGTTGCCGCAAAATTGTCATAAAGTTGCTATACTTACACTAAGAGAAAAAAAAATGAGTAAATTTTAATAAATATTTATTTGGATGCTTAATTGCAATATAAATAATTTATTAAATGTAAATAAATATTTGTTTAATAGTTAAGAATCTGATGTAATTACTGATGTAATATAAAATATGATAACTATTTTTTATTGAATAAGTTTATGAGTCGTAGGTAAATATTTTATTGCAAATATTTGAATAAATTTTTTTTTCTCAGTGCAGTTGTATGATTTTTATTGCTTGCAATATTTCATCAAATCAACTCGCCTTGTTGGCAACAACATTTTTTAACAAGTTGTCAAAACGTCGACAAAAGGTTTAATGGGTAGTAATGTAATTTTTGTCTATTAAGAACAATTGATCGGTATTCATAATTGATTCTTATTTTTAAGATTGTCTTACGATGATGAAAATAATCATAAATCAATCATACTCGCATCAGAATTTCATTACTTGACTCAAGATGGTCTTGAAATAAGAATCGACTATGAATGCCAGCCACAATAATAAAATTGTTCTTATTTTTAAAAATTATATAACTATGTTTAATAAGCTTCTTTACACGTATTTAAATTTATAAAATTCTTGTAAAAGACACGCGGCAATTCCTACTGATTGCATAAAAATATGTAACAATAGTTCCTGTAAACTTGTTGAAAAGCTATGTCTCACATCCTCTATGAATTCATTAAAGATAAAAACTCTCAGCATTGCGAGAGAAACATTAAATATCGATTACTAAATTAGTAAGTAATTCAGTATATCGACGAGGTATGTAGGCAAACTTGTCATCTCAAGATAGACAGAAACGTACCATCCACGCTAGCTAATTAGTCGAATCGATATCCAACGGATGAGCCTTAATAAACTCGATTAACTGGTACGGCTGTGTTTAACAAAAATTACATCACGGCAATTGCATTGATTGTCCGCGAGCGTTATTTTAACAATTAAAATATAACAAGTTCTTAATGAAGCGACAATTACTCTCTATCGTGCAGTCTAAAACTATTTCCCGATAAATTTGTCCATTTCAAGTGTACTCTCATTGGCGCTTAGTAATTTATCGGACAAGCTCCCTGATTGTCAAATTTAACGAGCAAATAATGAATCACAGTTTATACTTAATTCCTCTCGACGGCAGGGAAATCCATTCGCCAATAAATGCCTCTGTTTCATTGTCGAGCCTCGGCATCGATTCGCTCATGACATTCATGAGCTTTGAAACACTACGCTCCCAAATTCAATGCGATTTCTCGAGATAAATGCCCGCGCATTATCAATGAATATAATATACGAATCTCTTTTGCGCTTAAAAGAAAATCGTATGAAATATTTTTGTATAAAGCCACTACGATTTTTCAACGTCGCGTTATGTCATTTAGCGGTATATTAAAGACAAGATCCACACTTGGAAGTAATTGTTGTAATCTTCGTCGCTCGATTGGTTCTAAAATAACTAACGACGTGAGTAGACATCAAATATATATAGATCTACTTCATAGTTTGCTCTAAGATCTCTGTTTACCTTCCCTCCCATCGAGGAGCTACTCCTAGCAAGCCGCGTTATTGTGCGCGGCGCGCTACCAAGAATTTCTCAATATACCATCGCTATTTGGCAGCTTAATTAACCGAAGGGCGTTCAATCAACCGTACGAAGATCGAGCATCACGTTTGCTCCAACTTTTGACCGCTGAACGCCAACGAACGAACGGACGGACGAGGTCTCGAAAGAACGGTGCGGCGTCTCGATTGATCCCTTTCGGGATTTCCGGCTGGATGGCCTCACTCACCCTTTGTCGATCAGCCGCGGGTCGAGCCGGCCGTGACGTCGTCGGCGGGAAACGTCGCACAGATCGGGCGTCAGCTGAAGCGGGCGAAGTGTGTGACGCGTCTCGCAACCACCCGGTGCTCCACAGCGCGGCGAGATCGACGAGATATAACTTTTCACCACCGGGCACAACCGTCCTCACCGTTCGAGGGTGCGCGGACGACTGAGGTCTGACCGTCGTCGTGGGTGTAGCTGTGCGGTGGCAGCTGGCTCCCTCTCACCCTCTCGCTCTACGCGAGAAAGCGCACGCTCTCTTTTATCCGCGAAGTCCTTTCTCTTTCTCTCTCCCTCACTTCCTCTTTCTCTCTTCTTCTCGTTCAGTCACGAATTCTCCCGTAACTTCTCGGGAGCTCTTTCGTCCTCCTCGCGCACTCGACGAGGCACGCTCTCCGTTCATCCGACTCGCATCTCGTTCATCCGACTCGCTTTCCCACCTCCCTTATTTTCCATCCCATATTGCTCCTCACACACACACATACACATGCTCCCGCACGCTGTCCTTGTTGCTCCCGATCCTCGATCCCGACTCCCTCTTGTCTTCGCATTTTCGCGCGTTCCTCTCTTTTGCATTCCGGACTAATGTATCCTTTCTCCTGATGTGTAGATAGTCCTCTCTTCTTCTATTACTTCCTGCCTCGGTAACAAAGCGTATTTTCCGTTCTCTCGCACCAGCGTGTCTCAATCATCTCATTCACCCCGTCTTTCTCGCGCGCGCGCGCGGGCGCGCGACTCCTTTCTCTTACCCTCTCTCTTTAGTCCACGTTATTTCATTCTCCACCACCCACATCTCTCTTCGATTTACCTTCTCTCTCTTCCTACTGCGTCTCTCTCTCTCTCTCTCTCTCTCTCTCTCTCTTTCTCTTGCACACACGCATTCTGTCTTGGAAAATTTCGCACTCTCTGGCAACCCCACAGCAGGAAACGAACGCTGGACCCGATTCGCCGACCGAGTTCACCCGCTCGGTGGGCGAAAGGGGGAGGGCGTTAGCTTCGATGAGGGGCGAACGAGTGAGTGGTGGTGGCCTGGTCAGCGGAAACGACAAAGACAAACGGCGACAGCGCGATCGGTGAGACGAAACGAGCAAGAGAGAGAGAGAGAGAGAGAAACGAACATGGTGCGTCCGAGCGTCGATCGTCGTAGATGGGAAGGGGCCCGATTTATTGAATCCAGGGGACCTATCGCGAAACTACTTGCAATTCCGATCGAAAACGCGAGTTTCCGACAGCAATATTGTACGTGTTTTGCAATCATGAATCTCTTTCAAAATCGGTTTACACCGGTCGCGTAGCAACGGTAAATGAAAAAGAGAGAGAGAGAGAGAGAGAGAGAGAGAGAGAGAGAGAGAGGAACAGTCAAATATGAAATTGACTCCAAAAACATAATATGCAAAAGCAGCTGACTAAAATAATACAAATTACAAATTTTAATTTTACACATATTCGGGGAAACTGGAGCTCGTTAGCACAGTTTTCACAATAATTTCAACGCTCGACCTTTTAAACAATTAACTATTATGGTTAAACTATAGTAATGTGGTAGACAGAACCTTTCTCTACATTTCCATACCAGGAACGATTCTGTGTATGGTATGATATAGTTTCTTTGTAATAAGTAAAACACGAACGTGCTTCATTTTAGCAAACTTGCCCCGATAGCAGGGTAAATATAATATCACAAGCATGTCTCATGATATAAGTTGCCTCTGCGACAAACTCAAAATTAAATTGATGAAAATGTAACAGAAATAAAAAACAAGATATCGCAGATATTGCACTTTTTGTAAAGATCATGTCATGTAAAATTATGTTGTAGTGATCGAAGCAAAGTACTACTACAACAAATGTAAATTATTTTATTCGCTCAAGAAGACTGCAAGTGCAAATCAAAACATTCGATACTTGGAATTTGAATATAATTGAATAATGGAAGATCTATACTCAAAAATAAATAAAATATCTAGGCATATTATAAATGTTTCTTAATTTGCTTGTTATTAACGGTTAATCTTTGATTGATTACGTTTGTATATAAAGCAAGCTTGTCTTCATTATTTATTAAACTATTTTAAATGTAGCTTGCTTCATTATAGAAATATTAAATATAAAACGTTTTATTGAAGTTAAGTTATAATTGAATGTTTACACACTTTTCACTCACGCATAAGCTAAACTTAATAAATTAACATACACCATCCTTACATACATTTGATTTCGATTATTTTGTTATAACAGATAATAATTATTATTATTAATTATATAATTATATATAGGATGGTTCAAAAAAACCGACTATTTTTTTTCTTTATGTGCTTTACCGGAAATTGAAAGTATATGTTGCAAAAGTAAATTTCGTTTTTTGTTCAGATTTTTAAAAAATGTTTTAGAGGTCGCTGTAGTCGTTTAAACACGAAAATCGACGTAACATAATATTTTAATTTTTTTAAATCACATTAAGGCATATCCTGTTGAGTTGATCATTGAGATATTGTTGCCAGGAATCAAATATATAATATAAGCTTGAATTTTTGTAGCCAAAAATACTGACAGTAAGTCATTTATTTAATTCTTCAAAACTCGAATTTTTACAAAAATAAACATTTAAAGGCTTAAAAAATCTATTTTGACCAATTGCAGTCGAATCGTTTGTGGTATCGGTTTTCTTGTTCAATGGAGAATATATTATAATATACAGAAACTTTAACATTTATTGATAGATAGCGCAACAGTCATAAAATGCTTAAAAAATGCGATTTTTCTTAAGCCTGGCTCTCATACCAAGACCAGATTTAATTTTTTACCAAATTTTTTACTAGCCTACATATCCCTATTGAGTTGAGTATCAAATAAAAGCTAGTTTCGAGTAGATTTCAAATATACAAGCTCCAAGGTGCACTCTCTCTTTCCGTTCTTCACAAAATGGCGTTCCAAAAGTTCCGAATCAACAAATCCCGATTTTCTTTACTTTTTATAAAGAAAAAAACATTAAATAAATTTTTATCTTCACAATATATTCATAATTTGAACATAATTATAGAAAATAGAAAAAATTAAAATTAAAATTAATTTAATATTTTATATGAAAAAATATGTATACCCCCATACCATTTAACGAGCTTAAATAAATTAGTCTTTACTTCGAATGCAACGCACGGACTAAATTGACCCTCTTGATAAAAAAAAGTCGATCGATCTTTCGACACATCTGCTCATTGCTGACTACTACGTTACTCGAACGGAAAATCGAGTTACTTAGAGAAAGACGCCCGATACGTTACGGTCTTTTAATACGAATGGTCCCTCGCAAAACGATCTGCTTTAGGTGCCATGTTGGCAAGATTCCGCGATACGTGTAGTGGAACAGAGATTTCCGGAAGATTCATATCGTCCGGCGTGTAACGAAATTTATCGCATCATTCGTTTTCGAAATAGAACGAATGCGCGACGCAAAACAAATACCGAAAGCTCGTTAATCTCGAAATCGAATAATCCCGAAAGCTTTTTCCTCGTTTTTAACAAAAATTAAAAAATTACTGTTCTTTGCGAGCAATCACATTTGACATATATTCATTTCCGTACTTTAACATTTAAATTTATTGCAATATTCCATGTATATGTATATCACATACATATGGGAAAATTGCTAAATGGGTATCGGTCACCTTGTATCAATATTTTATATTTTTATATTTTATATTTTTACTTATAAGCCTCATTAATGAAAAATATGAAATAAATTAGAAATGAATAGTACACAGAGGAAAATATTTCTTACATTCAATATTTCTATTTTTTTCGCTGATTACACTATTAAACTAAATATTATTTAATGAAATAAAACATTTATTTTCATAGAAATGATATAAAATATATTTAATTGAAATAGCAGTATTATTTTTTTACAGATAAATTAATTGAAATAACTATTGTAATCATTTTTCTTTTTGATACATATTATGTTTCCGCATTTCAGTTCAGCTATTAGCAATACGTAAGGTATGCACCTCGTGCTCGGATCATTTTTAATCTTTTCGAACTAACGTCGAAGAAGTAGTTTGATTTGCTCATTTCCCAAAAAATACATTTCATTAAAGTTTATTTTATAAAAAATAAGTGTTTTGAAAGATGTTGCTTTATTTTTAGAAACATATGACTTAACATAAATGATGTTAACATTTACGGTAAATATTTTACATTGTAACATTTTTTCTATGTAAAATGTTTTTTGCAAGCAAGGTTATTAAAGTAAATTTACGTTTTTTATTTAAAAAAATGTAAAATATTGAAAAGAAAATATATTTTATTCCAATGAATGAATGTAATTATATTATTTAATGGAAACAGTTAATTTCTTTTATTAAAATCAAATTATTTAATTGAAGCAATGAATTAATTTATTCAAATAACACAATACTTTTATTAAAATAATGAAATTGTTGAATTTTATTTTTCTTTGTTTTTTAATAATAAAATTGTTTAAGGAAAAAAATTTAATTTTTTTCAAATAAATATTTACTTTAAGATGTATATATATTATTTAGAAAGTCAAACAATTACACACACACACACACAGTTTTTATTTCAAATAATGATTTGGTTGAACTATTCCAATGTATAAACTTTGAATTTGAAAAAAAAATTAATAAATCGAAGAAATATTTCTCTCTACACATAGACAAAAATTCAATAGATTTTTTTTGTTTGTGCATGTTAATAACACTTTTAATAATCAGATACAACTGATATTTCATTTTTGATCAATTTATTTAGTTAATAATGTAATCGTACAATTTTATACTATATTTTTATATTTTCATAAAAAATTTATTATAAAAATTTTACATTCATTATAAAAGTTAAAACAATATTTTTTAAAAATTTTTTAAATTTTCATAATCGTATTATTACAAATCTTTTACAATAAATGATATTAATGCAAAACTGATAAGTGATATTAGTATAACTAATAGTTCTGGTATAAATATAATAAAAGTATGTCAGTTATATTCCGACATTTGTATATTTTTATTTATGTTATTTATCAATTATTAAATACTTTTTCCTTTTTTAAATAAACCATTAATATTAAATAAAAATTTATTAACAATTATTTATATTTTAAATTTATAGATTTCATATCAAAAGCGATACGACTTACAAGATCTGCAGATACAATTTAGGCTATCGGTTACCTCTTGCAGCATATTGCTACAAAGGTTTACATTGCATTAATTTGTTATTGATAAAAGGATAAGCATGTAATATCAAGTACCTGAAACATCAAACTACAATATCCAACGTCTATTTGCATTTAAATTAGTATTAAATAAAAAATATAATATAAAACACAACACTTAAGAACACACGCATTTGTCAACTCTCGCCTATCTTATTTGTAGATTTAATTTCTTCTCTCTTCTCTCGCAATTATGCTTCACACAAAATTAACCGTAGCTCGACAATTCATTTAATTTTAATTCGCGTTCTTGCACCTCGCACTTTCGTGTTGCCTGCAACGCCAGTCCAGCCATATGCGAAAAGCTGGAATTGACAATGTCTCATCAGGCTAACTTAAACAGTTTGTGTGAGAACAAACCGTGAGTTTCGATTATGTCGCGCCCAGTACGGAACATCCAAGCAGACGCTTTCAATTTGCTACGAAATAATTTACACTTTCCAGTACAGCGATTCCGCTGGGAAATTTATTGTGAATATGCATGCAGTACTTATGAATATGAATATGAGAAAATTATTATGTCAACGACTGCGCGCGCGATGCACGAAATTCATTCAGAAGAGAAGCTCTCCTTGCTCCATTTCTCCTCCTCTCCTATTTTTCCTGTCTCTTTTCTTCTTTCTCTCCCTATATTTCTCTTCAAAACTCGCTCATTTTCGAAATCATCAAAGAGATGAAACTTTACACGAGCAAAGAGAAAGTTATTGCATCGCCTAATCGGTAGAAATCAAATTGCGCAAATGAGCTGCGTCTGAAAATCGCGACTATATGCGACAGTATAACAAACTACGTTTTAGTACATAGAGCACTTCTGTAATGTTTCCTAGGTAAGTCATGGCAACCACATTACTCGTGATTTAGCGCAATGGTCAGGAAACGTCTGTGCGCAACACGTGCCACAACGTGCACGCATTAAAGTAAACTTTGAGCTATTTATTCAGAAGTAGAAACGTATAAGCCGCAAATCAACTTGAATGACGTATAAATAATCTAACGTCACAAAGCATAACTCATACTGTTCCGAATGAATAAATTATACGAAATATACACGCATATACAAAATATTTAGAAATAAACTAATAAAAATTTCTCGGAGAAAAAAATTCAAGACTTGTATTCATTATCGATAACGTAGGTATATGAAAAACGAGACCCAGAATGAATAATGTGATCCGAAAGGAATAAATAAACCTGCCATACAATATTGCCGTCAACGTGAATTTTTCATATTCTCGAGATTAATTTTCATAAATCTGCATATCGGCATAAATATCTAGTTATTAAGACATTTATACACTATCAAAATTAATTTTACAATGCAATATAGATATTAAAAATATATTATTTTAAAATCAAGTATTATTTTGATTAATGTAAAACTAAATTAATATTATGTTGTTGCAACTCATAAACAATTTGTTCTTTAACACTATTTATATTCAATGACACAGTTACGTAACTTGCAGAAAAATATTTTTCTCATTATCATTTACAAATTTTTATAAGATTTTATTATCTATATATAATTTTATTTTATATAAAACTTTTTAATTCTTGTTTAAAAATTATCTGAGAAATCAAATAGATAAAAAAAAGAACCGATTGAAAAGAATATATCATTAATGTCCCGTTAATGAGATATTTACGCTTGGATTGTTCCTACTTTCTGATCTCTTGATTGCAATTACACACTTGCGAAAAAAATGATTAATTACGATCGTGCGAATTAAATGTTGAATACTATCAGAAATATAACGATCGCGCGAACACTGTATAGTATTTCTGAAGTTAAAAGTTAAAACTAATTTAAACACAATGGAATTGTCCATGATACATTAAAAATGGACTCTCTGAACGGATTATTAAACACATCAGATAAATATATTAATTTATAATTTCCAATTTTTTTATAGAATTTACACTTTAAACAAATAAATTGTGCGAAATAAATATTTATTTCAATAAATATCTGTTGCATTGGTTCGTTTAATAGTTTTTAATTGTACAAATAATTACGCGAGTTTATAATCGTTAAATCTAAATGGAATGGTTACGTATGGTATCTCTCAATATAGCGTGCCATTGTGCACCTAAGATCATCATGTTACCATTGATGCTGTGAAACTCAAGCGAACAGATAGTGCCGCGAATTGTTCCATATGTCGTCAAGTTATTATTCCTTGACAGGTGATCGTGACTAATGTCACAAGAAAATGCGATTATTTCTTATAAACAGATAATTCTTATCTCACAATTATCAGACTCTCATTATTGACTTATAAGCGTATCGTGGCGACAGCTGCTTACCCAAGCAGATGTATCGCTTAATTTATTCATTCGCGACAAAGATCAAAATGACACAAGATAAGAATTTTAATTTCTTATGATGGGCGATATTTCTTCAACATGATGCTTGTTAATTCGAATATATCTCGCATCTTGCTTTAAATGTCTCATCAATATTTAATTTGTCTATTATGATTTCCGGATTAAGAGAACGGAATCAGGAATCACCGGGTTAATTCAGGTAATAATTGATACATAGAGCGTGAAATAATACACGAATCGCTAAATTGCATAATTTACCTAATAGACAACCGCGATATACATCGTTGTTATGTACCAGTTTGTTAATAATTAATTAAAATGATGAGGAGTAGAATATCCAGCTAGCATAAAATTATTTTATAAGTGTTAAATATTTTGCGATGCTCCTCGTAAACGATATGCAATTATCTGCCGCGCAATTAACTGACACGTTCAATTATATATGGATGCAGAAACAATGAATATTTGATTAAACAAATATATAATTTGCGCGATCTAAGAAATCGCAATAACACACGATGGAAATGCCAAACTTTGATTGCATTGCATATTTTTGCACCGTTTGTTTTAAATCTTAATTGATCGTTGACGCGAAATACAGCAAAGTTTGCGATTAACATCAAAAAAGTGCCGCGCAAGTATAAAGTGTCACGTAATTATAATTAATTACATTTTCGCGAGCGAGATTGTGCGAGTCTGACGAAGAAATTCGACAAAAAGAGGCCTAATAATTGAGCATCTGTGGGGAGGGGGAGGGGGGGGGAATAAGTATCTTATTAGTATTTTATTGTCTGCTTTGCAAAATTAAATGTTGACTATTAAAAGACCCTTGACGGGTCTCCTTTTTAACTTTTCTTACAAATTGATGTTGTGAAATCCGGCAGAAGCGGAGCAGATGAAATGGTCTCGGTCTCTGCTTTAAACGTGATTCTTTGACAATTTAGCAACTTATTATTCGACAAAGAGATTTCAATTTGAACATATTTAACCAATCTCGCAATGAAACAATAGTGCGGCTACTTCTTCTAGTTTTTTTTTCTTTTAATGTCCTTTTTAAAGAAAAACGAGCAGTAGACGATCATTCATTCAAAATTATATGAAGTCGATTAAAAATTATTTTCGATTTCGTCGAATCTTATAATAGCATAGACTTATTACGAATGACTTATACAGAATTCATTATAAAAATTGCAAAAGTTTAATTTGAAAAAATCTAATCTGACATATGATGATTTGAAAAAATATGCAAGCTATCCAAATAAATTTTCATGTATTCCATATATTTCCAATGGAGATTTTTTTTTTAGCAAAGTTGTAGTTTTCGTAATAAAATCACTATTGTGATTTAAAGAATGACCTATAAAATAGCTGCTTGCAGATAAGATATGATATACTAGGTTTCCGGATAAACATTGCGGGAAAACAAGGATGGCGCCATAATGTCGCATGCGTCTGGCGCCAACCGTTCTTCACGTGAGCAGACATGAACATTAACAATTATTCTATCAACGAGTGTTTCTGTCAACGAGTGAACCGTAAGATATTCAAGAAATTTAATTGCATCACAACTTTAAATATTTACTTAATTTTACGTATAACGTAAATACCAATTAATATTAGAAAAAGAACGCATTTTAAGTATTTATATTTAACGTAATTAACTTAAATACAATCAATATAATTTAATTAAATAAACATAACCGAATATGATTTTCTTTGCTATTCCTAACATATTACTTAATTTTAATATTACTTATTACTTCTTAAATACATAGTCTTGTTCACTTTACAGAATTTTTTAAAAATATTGTTAAATATTTAGGGCATATCTTTTTCATAATTGTAGCACTTTGAGAAGTAAAATCACATCGAATGTCGGTCAATTTTAAAGCATATCTCTTTAACATTAATCAAGGGATTTTATTTTGTAACGCGTTTTAAATAATTTATATTTTTTCTTATCTCATGAGATGTATTTTAGTAAATTAAATAGAAATGTCATTTTGATTTACAGCTTTATTTAACGGTGTAAGATAAAAGATTCAAAATTTCATGATTGAAATTGTATTCTTATTTTTATGAAAAGATGCGTGGATAAGAAGTGATAGTGATTAAACTGGCACATGGAATAATCAAATGAAGTGAATTTAGTAGATGTCAAAACGAAACAAACGTTCATCTTTTAACCTGCCGACTAGATGCTCTCAAAAATAGTTCAAGCTCACTCGTCACGGCAGCATGTCAGCGCCCTTATAATTTATTCATCTCTTTGCCCTCTTTCTCTGATCTGTCCTGTGACGTCACGGTGACCCTTAAAGCCCATCCAGCTCTCGCGACTGCGTTGCAGCAGGCAGTCGACACGGTCCAACTTTTTCCTAGCAAACAAACGACACGGAAGAGAATTTAATATGAGCCGACAGCAGATCTCCGTTCGTTTCGCGAATACTATGAATTCGTAAAAAGAATCGGACGTGTTTGCAGTCGCAGAATAATGCATTGTCTCCGCATGCTCGGTGCTCTTTTAAAAATTCCGTGGTAAACAGCGTGTAGGTATAGATAAATGTATAGGCGAGATACATGTATATTCTATGCACAAGTTAAATTGCAATTTTAGAAATTCAAATAGATCTCTCTATTTGGCATCTGCTATATCAATATTCAATTTATGCTCTCTTAACTTTAGAAAGTTCAAAAACACAAGGTATAAAATAAAATGTATAAAATTTACTTTGTTTAAATTTGTGATCAGCTGTTAATCTCGTTAATTTTACTTAATATTGTTACATCTAATTAATAACTATTATTTTACTATATCTGTATCAAAAGTTAATTATACTAAATAGAGATGGAACATAATTTAATTTGATTATGAAACATTATAATTTTATCAAAATGTACAACATATGGAATCAAATATTGTAAAAAATAACAACTGCGTAAATAAATGAAAAATAAAAGAGTAAAGAGAAACAGACGGGTTATTGTGTTTCATAACCTGTCAGTCGTGCAAGCGCTTAAAAATTGGGTGAAATTTCGTTCACATCCATATTTGCTTTAATCGAGTTTTCGATATAGAAGAGCCCGCCAATTTGCGCTCTAATTATATTTACCAAATCAATTTCCCTCTCCACCTGCGCGGCTTTGCTGTATGCCGACAGTCGTCGTTACGATATTAAGCCGAATATGTGCTGAGCATACCAATCAACGCTCGGCAGAGCTCGTTCATCCGGCGACATTAATTCGTCTGCAATTAGAGCGAAATGTCGACAACGATATGGCAACGGGACATATCGGTTTTAACCTATATTTGACGACAAAGGTAAAAAGTTGGACAGTGAAACGGAATATGGAATTTATATAGTGTATTGATATTTTATTATGGTTTTTGTTACGCTAAAACTCACAAAACAATTTTGTAGATTGCAAACTTATAGAGAAAGAATTATTTCATTCTAACAAGCAGTATTAATTTTTAAACATTATAATTTTGATATCACCACAACTGTATATATTGTACTGTATAACATGTACGTATAACTTTTTTAATTGATATCTATAGAGTATATTTAGCAATTTTCGAAATTATCCGTAATTATAATTTATTCTTGTAACATATGTTATATGCCTCAGTTACATGGTCAACAAACGCTTTAATCATAAAATTAAAAAGCGATTAGAAGAAAGTGCATGACATTAATCTTGTAAGAGAAAAATTACTATAATTAGTACAAGGAATAAGTAGGTCGATGAAGATTAATGACATTAGATTTCAAAAATAATTATTATATAATGTGCTCCCATTTCTCTCAGAGATTAACTATTAGATTAATAATGTTCTCCTTTGAAAAGCAATTAAACATATGTACGTTAAAATTTATTATCATTATTGAGAAGCGTGTTATTTCAAGGAAAAGAATATTTCAAATTTCTGAAAACAATTTTAAATGTGTTTTTTGATCATATATTTATTACGCAATATATTTTTTAAATTTTCTTAATACCTGTCCTTTTATTTTTTTTAATTTATAGATATATTTTTTTTATTATAAATGTAATTATTTTAATTAATATTTGACATCTTAAGAATATGACTTGATTCTCACATTTTTATGATATGAATTTTATCAAGCAATCCATCTAGCTTGAAATCTTAAATATTGAAAAGCATTTCAACATTTATTGATAGTTTCCTCTGTAAAATGAGAAAAATGGAAAAAGTAATAAGGAGGAACAAATTGTAGGCGAATTTCTTCGTCGAAACAGGACGATCATTATCGCTTTCTTCACTTTTGCACGGTGGTTTATCCGCGAACACATCGAAGCGAATTTTCACCGACGCGACGCGTCGCATCTCGACCGGAAATAGAAGGAATCGGCGGGCCGCCACCTTGTAATTTCCGATGGAGTGAGATGACCGAATCGAGAGAGTGAGAGAAAGGATAGAAACACCGAGAACAAATTCGTGATTGTTTCGCTATTGGCACGTTGTGACGATAGATCTTTTTGCTTTTGCTAGCACGAACGTGATGTTGTTTCCGATAAAAAGAACATTTGGTAACTCCAAAGCTGTTTGCTCGGAATATTCTTTTTGTCATAAACTCCACATTTTATTAACATAGCGCTATATTATACCGACGATCTATCTGCTGGCAGTGTTGGCGTTAGCTTGACAAACATTTATTTTGAAGCATGAACGATTTTATCTTTTTCTTGCATCCAGTGCTCGATATGATGGACGTACTTTTCCTTTCTTCTATATAATTAAAAGTACAGTTTCAAAGTTATCCAGTGCCATGATCAAGCTCGGATGGTAGAAAATTATCGCAAAAAATTTACAAAACTATTCTTTCAGTCGCTTTAAGCTGAATTACACGTAACTACAAATTATCTTTTTGTTTCTCTTTGTAAATATCGCGGACCCGGGACACTTGCAATTTGCTCCGAATGTTCGACGGCATAGCATTCTGCGGTTATTATCGTGCTCTGCTTTCGACTGTCGGCATGTCGGTGACAGGCCAATCCTAATTGAATTTTCGCGCAGGCCTTTCATAGGGATACATTCGGCCTCTGCTTCTAGGTATGCCGCTACGTTGCGCGGAGCTAATTAGCCATCGTGTGACATCGCCTTTGATCTCCGTAAATTAATAATGGCACGGCGCTGCCTCGACAGGGAATTCAATTCGGTCCCCGCTTCTGATGTTTTCAGCAATCTCTCCTTTAGGAGTCCAAGGACTTCGGTTCTATTCCCTCTATGATTATCAGCAATTAATTGTACAAAAAGTAAAAGTGTCAAATGTTGACTGTTGAGTTTAATGTAGATTTGCAGCATAGGAAAAGATTTTAGAAAAAAAGCATTTAAAAAAATTGTAAAAATTTTTGTATTAATAAATGCGAGGTGTTCTAGACCACCGGTACACCTCTTTGAAAATAAAGGAAAGAGGTTTTTATCAAAAAACTCAAAAGAGAGAGAATTTTAATAAGTAAATCAGATGCGCTCTCTATGAAATGATGATATTTTCAACCAATTCTTCCATTCAACCGGAAATGAACTATTTAGATTAAATGTTGATTTTTATAAATGTAGCATGTATTTTTCATTAATTATTTTTCATTACACGTAAAAAAAAATAAGAAACATTTGTCTCAAATATTTTTTTGAAAATGTCTCTAACTTTAAAATGTTCTTAAAGGTAAATGTGATGAAAAACTAAACTTAAGTAAAAGGTAATGAAAGTATTTTTTATTAAAGATGTTTGAGATAAAAGTTTTTTATTTCTTACGTGTAATCTGAATCTATAATAAAAAGTATCGTGTTCTCTTTATTTTGAAAGAGGAGTACAAATGATCTGAGACACCCCGTATAATAATTAATAACGCATTTTTGATTAGGAAATATTAATTATGCTTTCGAATATTTTCCTCGGTACTGTTAATCAATTTTAATAATAATAAAAAATAAAAATTGTGCAACAAACGAGCAAAGTAATGTGTCGCACAACGTTGTCGAGAAAAGGAATAGTAGCCATTCACCTTTATATTGAGGCTGCACACGTGAACGAATTACACCAATAAACGTATTGGATTTTTAGCGGTCTCCGTTTTTCTCATTGTATCGCCTTTCCGGTCGCTTTTATTATCACCTCGCCGTTTCCCCGCACGTTATACTACAGCGTGCGTGTCACTGTTATCTTCGATTGAGATAGTTACACTTTATACGTCGTCCGTGACAGGCGTTTCTGTAACACGAGACAAGAGCTAATGGGCCGACGATAAAGTGGACGCACGAAACGGCAGTATGTGACACCAAAGGTGTAAACCGGGGAACATTCTTCTCTCGCGATTTTTCTCGCGCCCGTGATTCCTTTGAAATCGATTGAGATAAAGATTGCTTGACTTCACTACACTCTACATAGAAGAATTTTGCGTACGTTGATCGGAACGAAATTGATATATGTAGATTCAAATCTGGATTCTATATCTCTTTTTAAATAACTGAAACAAAAAAGGAGCAATGTATACGATAAATATCTCTTAGAATAGTAAATAAATCTGGAAAGTATTTATTGTAATAAGATTTATTGTATTCTTACCTCTGTCATCCTCTCTAGGGAAAAGAAAATGATTGAAAATGCTCTACGTCTATCTATTTTTCGTTGAAATGCCATTTCGATCAAACTGAAAATTATTTCTGAAAATTGTCGGCTACACTAACTTCTATACGTGCGTTACATCGTGAACACCGTCCTAAATAAATGAATTTGATAAGATTAGTACAGAAACGCCGCTTTAGTTGCACTTCCACTCTTTAGATACTGAAATATCACAAGCGACGTGGACTTGTGTAGGGAATTCCGGAAGGAAATTACAGCGATAATGGGCGATTTCATGGCAGTTTGATAAAACTTGCAAGTGCACTTTCATTATTCACGGAATCAAATGAGTACATTACCTCTAAAGCTTCTCAACTTGACACCGTAAATACTGAAAAGATCCGATTAAAGAAAGGAGTTGTCTTTTTTTATTATTTTATAGCCTGTTAATGATAGAAGATGTTTAGTATAAAGACTCTTAAATCAAACAATATGCTATCGAAAAGATCATAATTTTATAATTAAATAATATAGCAAAATAATTACTAACTTTATCAAACAAATTTACTTAATGAAATGAAATTTGAGTTTAAAATACTTATAAAATAAAATAAAATAAATTAAAGTGAATTGATAAATTAGATTGGAAGAATCCAATTACTTAAAAATATATAGAAACGTATAACTATATTATAATATATAATAGAATATAAGAGAAGTTCTAATTTACAATACTGTACTGTAGATTCAATATAAATCTTAGAAACGTTTATTTTTACAAATTTAATTAAACGATGTTTTATTATATATACAATACGGACAACCAGTGTTGGCTCAGAATTGGTATTACGCTATTCATATTCCAATTGAATTCTTTTAAGCATAATTTATGTTAATTTATAAAGTTATAGTTATTTTAATACAATTGATGAATAGAGAATATTTATTGATGTTAACTATTATATTAGCAAGTACGTTCATGCAAATTTTGTTTATCGACGGGATGCATTTCCTCTCTTATCAGAAGGTAAAAGCTCATATGAGCATCGCTATTATTATAAACACTGTAAGCTGTCAGATAAAGATGCGTGCTTATCACGCGTCTTTGGATCTCATCGATACGACGAACCATCTCATACTATAATATATAACGCATCTTGTACCTTGGCGTGAAGATGAAGAAGCTTCGCAAAATGAGCGTCTGGTAATAACGTCGAAATTTACCGCCTGTAAACGAATATCATTTTTCTAGGTAATGCAAAAAATGATGTAAGAAGAAGAATACCATTTTTCTGAAAATTGTGCCTTTTTTTAATTAAAGCGGAGGAATTATTATTATCAAAATTTAGAAATAATTTTAAATAGAATTACTAGATGAAATCGATATGAAGAATTAGGCTTTGGCTTTTCAAAAATAAGAAACAAATTATTTGGAAAGTAGAAAGTAAAAAGGTCCATTGGAAAAATAGATTTAAAAAAAAATTTTTTTACGGATTTGTTTCTAAAATCTAATCAAAGATATACAAGTGATTTATATATTAAAAAAAAAGTTTCTCTAGGAAACAGGCTTTTTTGTCGCCAAAAAGAAATAAATTTTGAAGCGAATTTATAAATCCTAAAACAAGACAAGAATTTTTTTCCGAAAATCGCCTTCGTCTCCGCTTTATTCCCGACAACCAAATTTTACACCAGCTTTACACCGACGACGACGCCACACGCAAAATAAGATCGTTCATCGTCAGTAAAGGTTGACGCCGGTGCTCACATACAGCGATATAAGAGAAAAGAGGAAAGAAAAGGAGTGAGAAATATAGGGCAAAAAATGGTTTCCACGTTGCTCCACCGCCCACGCTTCTCCCTATTTTTCATCGTCCGACCTCGGTGATGCTGTCCCGACCGTTCTTTCATTTACGCGAGAGAGAAACAGGAGGCAAAAGCTGAAAGCTTTCCGAATTCGATCCTTCTCCCTCTGGGTTTTGTACATCCCGTACTCTCTTTCCCTTTCTCTCTCTTGCTCTCCTATTTCCTTTCGTCAGTATCCTCACGTTTTCCTCTTTCGCATTAATATACCGACGACTGGATTAAGCACGTCTACGGTTTATCTCCTTCTTGCAATACGTTTAGGCACCTCCGCATGTGCCCGACCTGCGCGCGGGATAGAATGAAAAGCTCATTTACCGAGGAGCTTTATCCCCTTTCCGCCACGCGTCAACTCTCGAATCCGAGAGAGCGATGTCGACGAAATATATTATTCATCTACGGTCCGCGCAATGGAAACGCAGCAAGAGAATTATGCGCGAGAATCACACGACACTTGCACGACTTCTCGCGAACATTCGACTTTCAAATGCGAAAAATCGAACCGATTTGAATCTACCGGCGAGGGATCTTCACGTGCTTCATCGCTATTGTCCACGTAGAAATAAAAACGCATAGCATCAAACCTGCACTATGAATGTAGGTGAGGTTCCGGAGAATCGCGCGGAAAGCATCAGTAATCGGCAAAAATTCATGAAAATCTAGGAAACGGAAACTTCATTTCAAAAGCAGAAACGGAGGTGTCACGATACTCAAGAGAATAACTGCGCAGATCGAATATAGGCGAAACTAGGTCGTCCAGAATGTGTAATGAGACATGAAGGAATGAAACACGTTCAAGCCGATTTTATTCGAAACATCCTTTTTATGTTGGTATCTCGCCGTTTCGACGATACTCGCTCAGCCAACTGAGGACACTTCTTTTTGCTGCAGACTGTGTTGCATAGGCGCTATGCGAGAAATTGCAATTAAATCCAGTGAGTCGTATTTTGTGTCGTCAATTTATTTCCGTTGTTCACGTACTTTTATATTCGTTATACTGTTGTTTTAATGCTATCCCTCTTTGCCGCTTAAAATCTTTGCATTTTACTTCGCTTTAATTAATTTTAATCAATGATATACGTACATGCAGCGATATAATTAATTTGTTACAATGTGTGTGTAATTTGAACGTCGCAATGATCAAAGACTGCAAAACGATAAATAAATACAGGCTGCGCAAACATCGCGATGTAGATAGCAAGCTAAATAATTCCCAGGTAGCGAAACCGGCACACGTGCTCCTAGAAATTTCTCGTATAAAATGCACGAAAGAACAATGTTGCGAGACTTCGCTCGCGTCCATCGTCTCTCGAAAGTCGTCGTTTGCATTAAACTGCATCCTGTGCATTTGTGCAAAATACGTCCCCGCCCACATTTTTCTATTTTCATTTACCATTTTCCCTTAACAACAGCATCACTACTTACAATATTTTATCAAGAGAGAAAATAGTCATTGTTTTTTATTATTACATTTGTGATTTACTTTGTTACCTAAATTACGAAGAAAGCTGTGTAGAGCACAATCGATAATCACACTTATACAGCGTATCTCGCAACATGATCACGCGAATATATGAATAAGAAAAAAGGTAGAATCGTGAAACATATAGTAAGGACAGGAGCATCGATTTCGCATCAAAGTCCGAGCGTCCGTAGAAACTCCATTAAGTGTCTATTTTATCCCTTACATTTATGACACTTTTTATCATACTGAGTCGTGAATCATTGAAGAAGCAGCAGCTACGTGGATTCAGATAAAAACAGTTGAAAAAAAAAACGATTTTTTTCTTGCATTATCCTTAGATTTTAAAGAGTCAGAAGTAAGGAATTTTCAAAGTTTTTGAAAAAATAAAGTTTAATTTATGTTTAATCATATTTTATCTAATTTAATCTAATTAAATAAAGATGAAAAGTTAAACAAAGATAAAAAAAAAATAATACTTTAGTAAATACTATTCAGTTTTCCTCTCTTCATCAAAATAATTATCACAATATTAAAAATTATATATATATATATATATTCAAAACTCAAAGTTTTTACATATTTGAAATTTGATTATATGCAAAATACATATTATTGAAAATAAAGAAAATTAAGAAACAATAATAACCAATAATCAATGTTGAATTTATAAAAAAGTTGGGAAAATAATCTGTAAAACAACATAAACATGGCTAAAATAAAATGTAATTATAGTCGTGCCGAAGAATAATTCGTGCGTGATTAGGCGTAACAAAAAGGCTTACGAAAATAAGACGTGCGCGTTACAGAAGTTAATTTACGAGAAGCTCTCCTATAGAATAATAAAGACACGGATAACGTAAAAGGCAAAGAAACATTCATGGTTTTTTTCTTTGGAGTTCTGAAGCACAACGACTTGGAAGAGATAAAAATTGGTTCACTTTTTATTACGGTGGAGTTACAACTGCATTCGCACCTTTTTATCCCGGTGCATTAGCCCTGTCATAATGATACGGCGCTGTTCGAAACGCATTTCACAAGTAGTGATTCGTTTTTATATCTTTCTCCCAGATGCGAGAACGTATTCAACCCGCGATCCATATTGGTGCATATTAAATGCATAAATTAAAACGATGTCAGGTTAAAGCTACGTTTGCGAACAAGGGAAACAATTTTAATTGAAATTGAAATTTAATTGTTTAAACTTTATAATTATCTTAAATATTTAATGAAGAGAGATAAATCGCGAATTATAAATAAAGAAAGTTCCTAATTATATTAACATTACAATTAAAACTTAGAATTGGCAAATGAGAGTATCAACGTGGTACTTTGTGCGCAATTATTTGCATATATCAAATACTTAAATTAAATCAAATGGTCCGTATTTTATATATGCAAATAATTGCGCGCGAATTACCGTGCTAATATTCTCAATTGCCAATTCAAAGTTTTAATTGTAATTTTACATCAGAAGATTCTTTGCCAATTATTAATTATATAGTTAATTAAATGTAACACATTTAATTAACTATATAATTTAAGTCTAAATTAAATATAAAACGCTATTAATTGAAATTTTAGTAAACATAAAGAACATGAACTCTGAATTTGTAATTTGCGAAATTCATTTTAAATATGTCATACTTAACACACTGATTACGATATTGTTATTTGTACCAGGGATGAAAAGTTGTTTTTCTATTGTTACTTTAGTTACTTTATCGTTGTTTTTATTGTTTTATAATAACGATTTGATAATGACGTTACAATTTTTCATAATGGTAGTAGTAATGCTAAAGTTAGAGAACAATCACGTCTGACACTGCTCCTCATTTTTATAAAATAGAACAATCTGCGAGAAATTGTACGCACAAAAGAAAACAATACAAAAAGTTGCTCGTTGCTTTCCTCTATTTGTATGATTGAGGTCATGAGAGCTGCACTTTCATCCGACGATCAACTGCCGTGCATAAATCTCGAAAGTTCAACTACACAGTTCAACCGTGAAAAATACGCCTTTGCTGCTACGAGGCAGAAGAGTCTTTCTCGTATCTTGTTTTTTCAATCCCACTTGAATCGCGTAAGAACACCTTGCTTTCTTTCATGTAGCTGGAGAATGTAGTTCCGGGCGCTTTTCTTTTGACAAGAGTTTTACATCTTTTTATAATACTGAAATGATTACGATGGTACAAAAATGTAAGCATGTTTTTTTTATTTGTAATTACAACGTGATATTATAAAGTAGATATTAAATAAGTATTGCACGCACGTGTATTCTGCGTGCAAATTGACTTTTTTTCATTAAATGAATTTATTTATTATGGACAATATACTTATATGCCGTGTGATATTTTAAAATGACAACTATTATAAAAATTAAGCAAAAGAAAATTAAGTAAAATCGCGTTTTGTAACACTTATTTCTAAATTTAATAAATAAGTAGTATTATGAATAAAATCAAATTTTTTTATACTATTAAAACTCCAATATATATTTGTACAAAAGTTTATTAAAAATTGAAACCACTTTTTTCTTTAAAAGTAAACGTTAATGTTTTTATTTAAAATTGCAAGAAAATACACTCATTTTCACTTCATAAGCCATTATAAATTAAATTTTTCATCATATTTTTATTTACAATCTTTTTTAAGTTCACAATTTAAATAATCGTAAATATACTTTTTTTTAATTAACTAAAAATAAATATATGTGAAAAACTTAAATGAAAGAAGTGTTTAATTTCGATAACTTTAACTAATAACAGTATTGTGAAACTCCCAAAACATGGTTAAATAAAATAAAATAATTTTATCAAAAAGATATCACATTGATGGTGTTAAGATTTGTAAACTTGCTTTAACTTTGATCTTAGAATTTTTCCACTCGGATTTTTCGGAATATTGTCAACGAATGTGACTCCACCTGTAAAAAAAAAACATGCATATAATTCTTAAAATTTTCTAATACAGTATTCAGTTGCACAGCTCGTCTTTAACTCTGAATTTTTAGATATTAATTAAATTAAATTATATAACAATTATTTCTATATTTATTTGCGACATTTCATTAAATATGTGGATAATTATTCTAAAGAATCCATCGCAATATGCTAATTAAATTTATCGCGAGACAATTAAAAATATGCGATGTGCTGTAATAGTTGAAAGTAATCGAGTTATACCTTTCAGTTGCTTGTAGCCGGAGACCTTTCCTTTCACGAAGTTCTTAATGCCGTCTTCCGTAGGCTTCTTACCCTTGCTTATCACCACGAATGCTTTCGGTACCTCACCATATCTCTCGTGCGGAATACCTATCACTGCTGCTTCTTTCACGTCTGGATGCGTCCGCAGTACCGCTTCCAATTCCGCCGGCGGCACCTTCGATCAAGCAAAAGTAACGTTTCAAATTAAGGAAAGTAAACACTTCAAACGTCTGCGAGAAATAACGTACAGTCAAATCGCGGAACTTCAAAACTCAAAGCTCCTTATTCTCTCGCTCACTTTTATGCATGCATATTGAGAATGTGCGTCAAAATACGGCTAATATGTATATTTACATTCAATGAATGGGTGGAAAAAGATAAACTACTATTTTGCTCCCTCTTGCTGTCTCGCTCGCTCATTCGCTATTGTCTATAATGATAATAGATCTCTTTTGTTCACTTTCTTTTGCTCGCTTATTCAGTCTCTCACTCGCCCTTTTACTCTTTGATCTATCTTACAATGAAAGTAAAAATTATATTGATGGCAACTATAAAGGAACAGCTTACAAGTTTTATGAATAGAATTATAATATGTATAGTTAAGTGAACTATGTTACAGTTATTGCAATTAAGTTAATGATTAAGAGAATTAATAAAAAATAATTATCATATATTATGTAATAAAGTAATTATAACATACTATATTATACAGTACATTACAACTATTTTTTATTAAGCAGGACCAACCACACAACCACAACCATTTATATCAAAGTACTCATTAAAATGAAAGGTTCTTTTCTTGTCATAACAGATTGTTACCTGAAATCCTTTGACTTTGATGAGTTCCTTTAATCTGTCTGTAATATAGAAATCAAAATCTTCATCGAAATATACGACATCGCCCGTTTTCAGCCATCCATCATCAGTTATAGTATTCTTCGTAGCTTCTTCGTCATTTAGATATCCTTTCATAATGTGAGGTCCCTTGATCCATAATTCACCGGTTTGACCTGGAGTAGTGATATCCTTCTGTGTCTTTATGTCCACCAAGCGTATTTGGCAACTAGCAATATTTTTCCCGATGCTAGAATATTTCTGTCCAAGTTCAATGCATATACATGGCGAACTTTCTGTCATTCCGTAACCTTGAAAAATATTATAATAAAAATAACAAAGAAACTAAACTTTTTATCTTATAAATTATTTAAACTTTTTATCTTATAAATTATTTTTAAAATAACTATCAATTACGAAAACAACATTTCTTAGAGTTTATTCTTTAGTCTACTCTTAAACATTAAAATTATCTTTAATTTGATCTTTAATTTATCTTTAAATCTTTGGAAATTTGTAGCCATTTGGATAACATTTTAGCTTTTCAAAAATTATCAGCATTCAAATTTATTACACTTTGATATAATCCCCACAAACAAATAACAATGATATTATGATGATATAATTGGGCGTTATTCGATGAGTGCATTATTTCTAAAAAAACATACTTATTCCAATCAATATATAAATTTATTACTTTCTATAGTTAAGAAATCGAATAATATTATAATATATTTATAATGTTATAATAAACTAAAATAAAATAAGGTTTATAAAATGTACGTATAATTTTTTTAAAAACGGCTACTTGTATGTACATTTATTACGTCGCAAAGTTTGCATTGAATAAACGCGTTGCTGCCAGTTCTTCACCGCTTTTCTTATTTCCGACAAAATATTTTAAGCATATACTCTAGGCATAAAATATTTTTAAATAGTAAATATAAAAGTGGATAATTATATAATCTTCGACCTTATTCAGCTCAAAAACCTTATACACCGTTTGTTCGGTTTGCAAAGTTAACAAATTCAAAACTCTTTCTTCTTCGACATTTTTCCTTTTCCAGAAAAAAAGTATTTGAAAAAAACTTAAAACTGGCATACATCGAAATGCGATTCGCGAAATTCGATAAACATTTTACTCATTAGAGAATCGAAAATTTTGCACCAACGCGCAACGGCATGATTTTGTTTACCCACCTTGATAAAACTTTAAAAATTTTGAGTCAACGTTGTGTTTCTCGTAGAATTTATCGACGTCCGTTTTGGCCAGCGGCGCGGCAGCGCTCACCATTGTATGCGTGTGATCGAAATAATGTTTCTTTATAAGAAACGAAGATGTTAGAAAAAGTACCATGGGTGGTACGCAAAACAGTACAGTTACCTGCAAAGTTTCATATTGCACGTTTAATGCTTTAAGGGGTTACACCAGCTTGACAGCCTAAAAATCATAGGTAACTTTGGGAATTTTTTTTTTGGCAAAACGATAAAAATAGTGAAAAATTTATTTTAAGGCTTTTATAATACACATCTTTAAATATTATGTAGAAAATAATGAAATTTTTATTTTTATTCCAGGTTCTACCGAGTGACAGATCCTCGCAACGCCGATTTGACAATTGTAGCAAAACGGCATTTACTAAAACGGCTTTGACGTCGCCATTTTGTTTTTAAAATGGAAACAAAAAATCGAATTTTATTCCTAAAGATGTGTATTATAAAAGCCTTAAAATAAATTTTTCACTATTTTTATCGTTTTGCCAAAAAAAATTCCCCAAGTTACCTATGATTTTTAGGCTGTCAAGGTGGTGTAACCCCTTAAAACTTTCGTAGTTGTATTTACAAGTACATAAGAGAAAATCAATTCTCAATACTTGATGATATAAAAACACAAAATCACAAAGAGCCTGATATTTTATTTTATTTTATTGTTACGAAGTAGTTACAATTTATGGTACTCAAATATGGTATTCAAAGTTGAGAATTATTTATATATGGCAAACAATAAATCACCTTATTTCTTTCTAATACTTTGACGAACGTCTCCGGTTCAAATTTTGGGATAGTGACTATTTTCGCGCCGAAAGCGAGACGAGGAAATGCTATAACATTTATCCCATAAATATGGAAAAAGGGTAGTGCAGCAGGTATTACTTCTTGATATGTGCCTAGACAAAATTAAAAAATGCTAATTTATGATAAATAATAAAATTATATGTATCGAATGACTGTCGAGTATAGGAAACTATTACAAATAAAAAATTTTGGTAACGAGCATATAACATTAACAATTTGAAACTCGGAAAATTTGGAAAACGCAAGCAAGAAGGCTAAAGTAATAGTTTGTTAGATAAAATATAAGACAATACTTGTAGTAGGCTGATATGGATTGAAAGTAGTTTTACACATCATTATATTAGACACCAAGTTGCGATGTGTTAGCATAACACCTTTTGGTAATCCAGTAGTGCCACTTGAGAATGGTAAAACCGCTACATCGTCACAATTAGTGTTTAGATTTACAGGTGACAATGATTTGCCTCGCGTTATGAGATCCTGAAAAATTTTATGCATGCTTGTATCTATTTGTTTTTAATCATTTTCTTTGCAATATTTAAATATTGCTGATTTATTCATAAGAATATTCATCTTGATGCTCACATCAAAAGGTATTGAACCCTCTGGCATAGGACCAGTCCTATCGTCAATCACAATGAAAGGAGTTTCACGTGGAAGACATACCCTTGCGAGCACTCTGGATGCAATGTCGTTCGAAGTAATGATTGCTTTTGCATTAACTTTCAACAAATGTCCTTGCATTTCCTCTGAAAATTTTTCTTCGCGTTTATTTATTGTGATAAGTTTAATTCATCATTTTTTCCAATTTTGTTTACTTTTTCTTATTTTAGTTAAATATTTTATATGTATATTTTGGATCTCAAATAAAATGGAATGTTTGAAATATAATGTAAAGCGATTTACCAGCCGTGTACTGTGGATTTATAGTAGTGACAATGAGTCCGCCGGACATGCTCCCAAGTAAACCTAAAACTGTCTCCGGAAAATTGGGTGCCATTAGTGCTACTACATCACCTTTTTTGAGACCCATGTTCCGTAAACTTCTGCCTATATAACTTGTCGCATCCTTGGCTTGCGCGAACGTGTACTTCTTGCCACTTATGCCACATTCCTGCGCAAAGTACGTTATAAAATTTATATTACCTACTCTTAAAATCGAAATCAGTGTATTATTTAATATAACTCTATTAAATAAAAAAGGTTACCAAAGCAATATGATTAGGATAATTCTCGCTATCGTTCCAAACAAACTCGTGGATCAAGGTTTCCGGATAAAAAGCCTCATCATCCGGGGGCATAATAATCTTTTCATTATTTGGCCCCGTTATAATTTTAGTTTGCGACGAAGTTGATGCACATCTCAATATGGGGTTCAACGTCCTTATTCCTGCATCGAACATTTGACTCAATCTCTGAATACTACGAAATGCGTGTGCAACCATGCTTGTATTATGACACTTTTTATTTATTGGTGTGATTAATTACACAACTCGTAATTTGTAAATCTCAATTTACCGTCTTTAATAGATAGTGCAACACTGCAAGTTAAATCGTAAAATAAAAGTAGGTTCTTATAATTTCGTATATGTGTTTTATATATTTATATATATATATTACACATACACGACCAAATCAAAGCTAATTTTCATTGTTGAAAGTGACATTAATCGATTAAATAAGCTGTTCACAAAATACAAGTGTTGTATTTTACACTGCTTTCTAACCGTTAGATTATTGCTCTATCGATTATTGCTTGATATTATCACTAAAGAAACCCGAGTTTACAAGTTGATGAAGAAAAGATGAACATCATATTAATATCAAATTTAGATGCATGCAATAATTATATGCAAATCAATTAATTGGATATTTCAAAGATTTTATTATTTATATCTGGAAAATATTATATATATGTCAACGATCTAGTCTTCATTCAACTTATATCATATTATAAGGACGAAATGTATAACCGACTCAAGAAGATGTAAATATTATTGGAACGACCGAGATAGCGAAGCTTCGGGTCCAAAGGCAGTCGGTCCTGCGCCGTCATTGACACCTGACTATTATATTAAAGTATTTTGACCGAATATTTAAAATTTATTTTTTGTTTACGGATTCCCGATTCCTCAGATCTCTTACAATACTGAATCGACTTGAATGTGATATCTCCTAGTTATCAATCATTTGACTAATAATTCGACACTTGTTCGATATCTTCTATATATTAAATTGATATGTATATATCTACAGAAATCAAAATCGATACAGTCAATAAAGTATCGATCTTCTTTCGAAGATCAGTAAAAAATGCATAGAGAATATAATCGTACATGTTTAATCACACTACATTAAGAAAATTTTTGTAATCAAGTATCGATTTTATGTTTAAAAATATTCGTTTCGTAGAAGATTTATCTAATCTAGCAACAATATGACATGTAATTTTAAGAATAATAGCTAGTAATGCTCTAAAACAAGTAACGCGTAACGTTGTAATTTTTAAACGCTCTATCCTATATATACGTAAATAATCTTATGTAATCTTACGTTTTTCTGTTTGCACACAGATAGTAGCAGATCTATTTTTTAAGATCTGATAATGCTATCTCATGACGATATCTCACAATGTTCGAGCAAGAATTATAACGTTATTAGAATGCTCTGAAGTTAAAACTTACAAAGAGCCCACGATATTTCGTAGAAGAATTTATACAAAACAGTTGTGTTATATCAGCTGATATAACAGTCATTAGAACGTCACTAATGCTGACGTCATTTTCATTAACATACTTATCTGCAATCTAGTTACAAGCTATTATTCTTTGACAAACTAAACTTTAAACGAGAAGATATTTTATTTCTTCCGCTATCGATTTGTCATGGAGGAATGGAAAGGTAAACAAAAAAATAATACTATTAGAAAGTACCGACATCAAAACTGTCTGATGTATTGTTATAAAGTGCAAGTCATTAATATTGAAGTTAAAAATGTATGTCAACATTTGTAAATTCTATGTAATCATCCGATATCTTAACGAATTTTGTTGTGTAATGCTTGCATATCAGTGCATGCGACATGTTGCGTACGACATGCGATAGGGTAAACTTGGGAAGATAGCCATACTTTTTTTAAATGCAAAAAACACATTTTTATTTTTATTATTTTTTAATAATGTTTGTCACATCACTTTATTAAAGCTTAACATTAATAGTACTATTGAATTTAAAGAAAAAACAATTATTAGAAATCTAATATTATAAAATTATTACAACATATGCATTTGTCATTTTATCAAACTTTCAAGGAAAAGATAGCTGTAGTATTACGGGACAGTTGAGTATACAAGGTTTATGTTAAAAATGAATGTAACATTTTCTAAACAAATAAAACTTAATTATTTTATATATTTAATATTAATACATGTAATATCTTAAATATATTTATATAATTATATATGGCTTACAAATAGTTGTAATTATAATATTGCAATAATGACATAACAATTGTAATTTTTTATTTACATTATTTGTTATTTGCATTATTCATAAAATTGTCTATTATTTATTATTTTTGTTATTCATTGCTCAAGTTATTCGTTATTCGCATTATTTTTATTTGTATTATTTTGTATTTTTATTATTCATTCTTTTATTTGCATATTAATTTCTTTTTTCATTGTTACTATTATATTTAATAAATACTTAAAAAAAAATAATTTTTGCTACATAAGCCATTATAAACCAAATTTTTTATCACATTCTTATTTGCAACTCTTTTCAAGTTTAAAATTTAAATAATCGTAACTAAACTTTTTTGACAATTAACAAAAAATAAATATATTTAAAAAACTTAAATATAATAATTGTTTAATTTTGACAACTTTAGCTAATAACAGTATTGTGGAGCCCTCAAAACACAATTAAATAAAATAATTTTATCAAAACGATATTACATTGATGGTGTTAAGATTTGTAGACTTGCTTTAACTTTGATCTTAGAATTTTTCCACTCGGATTTTTCGGAATATCGTCAATAAATGTGACTCCACCTGTAAAACAGAAAAACATACATTTAATACTCAAATTATTCTACGAAAGATTTCAGCTGCACAACTCTTCTCTAACTCTAATTTCTCAGATTTAATTTAATTTAATTATATGACAACTAGTTCTCTCTCAAGATATTTGAGACATTTCTATAAATATTTGGATAATAACTGTTCTAAAGACCACAACACATTATTGATATGGTAATTAAACTACTACGCAAGGTAATTAGAAATCTCAATGCTGTAACATTTGAAAGTAATCGAGTTATACCTTTCAGTTGCTTGTAGTCGGAGACCTTTCCTTTTACGAAATTCTTAATGTCGTCCTCCGTAGGCTTTTTACCCTTGCTTACCACCACGAATGCTTTTGGTACCTCGCCATATCTCTCATGCGGAATACCTACCACTGCTGCTTCTTTCACGTCTGGATGCGTCCGCAGTACCGCTTCCAATTCCGCCGGCGGTACCTTCGATCAAGCAAAAGTAACGTTTAAAATTAAGGAAAGTAAACACTTCAAACGTCTGCGAGAAATAAGGTACAGTCAAATCGCGGAACTTCAAAACTCAAAGCTCCTTATTGTTCTTTCGCTCATTCTTTTACATGCATATTGAGAGTATGGCTAATATGTACACCCAGCGAAATTGATTATATCCCTCGGAAAAGTTTTCAAACTGAGAAGTCACCATCTTTCTACATACTCGCAGTTCATGGTTAACGTAATGATTAGAGCTTATTGATTGTTACGATAATCATGAACTGTAAGTATGTAGAAAGACAGCGACTTCTCAGTTTGGAAAATTTTTTGAGAGACAATCAATTTTGCTGGGTGTACATTCACATATGTATACGATTAATATGTATATTCACATACGACGAGAGGGCGAAGAAAAACAAGACTGCTGTTTTGCTCCCTCTTACTGTCTCGCTTGCTCATTCAGTCTTTAATTCGCCTTTTCACTCTTTCATCCATCTCAGAGTAAAAATTATAGTGATGGCAACTATAAGGGAACAACTACACAAGTTTTATGAATAAAAATATGATATATGTATAGTTAAGTGAACTTTGTTACAGTTATTGCAACTAAGTTACTGGCTAAAACAATTAATGAAAAATAATTGTCATATACTATATAATATAGTAATTATAATATACTATGTTATACAGTATATTATACAGGATATTACGATTATTTTTTATTAAGCAGGACCAACCACACAACCACAACCATTTATATCAAAGTACTCATTAAAATGAAAGGTTCTTTTCTTGTCATAATAGATTGTTACCTGAAATCCTTTGACTTTGATGAGTTCTTTTAATCTGTCTGTAATATAGAAATCAAAATCTTCATCGAAATATGCGACATCGCCCGATTTCAACCATCCATCATTGGTTATAATATTCTTCGTAGCTTCTTCGTCATTTAGATATCCTTTCATAATGTGAGGTCCCTTGATCCATAATTCACCGGTTTGACCTGGAGTAGTGATATCCTTCTGTGTCTTTATGTCCACCAAGCGTACTTGGCAACTGGCAACATTTTTCCCAACACTAGAATATTTCTGTCCAAGTTCTATGCACACAGTTGGCGAACTTTCTGTCATTCCGTAACCTTAAAAAATATTATAATGAAAATAACAAAAAAACTAAACGGTATCTTATAAATCATTTTTAAAATAACTATTAATCACAAAAAGAATATTTCTTAAAGTCTGTTCTTTAGTCTACTCTTAAATATTACCATTATCTTTAATTTGATTTTTAATTAATCTGGAAATCTTTGGAAATTTCTAGCTATTTGGATAAAGTTTTAACTTTTCAAAAATTAGCCGTATTCAAATTTTTTACTCTCTAAGATAATCCCCACAATCAGATAACAATGACATTACGTTGATATACTCTCTAAATTCTTTGAAGTGGAATCCTACTCTAAAGAGTGAAAATCCTGTCAGTTTTGATAAAAAGTGGCTGGATTTTTACCCTTTTAGAGTAGGATTCCACTCTTTTAGATGAAATTCCACTCCAAAGAATTTAGAAATAACCGTGCGTTATTCAATGAGTGAGTTATTTCTAAAAAGAAATGTACTTATTCCAAAAAATCAACACATAAATTTATTTTCTATAGTCAGAAAATTAAATAATATTATGACATATTAATAATATTATATTAAGATAACGTACATAAAATGTACGTATAATTTTTCCAAAAGCGGATACCTGTCCATTCATTATGTTACAAAGTTTACACTGAATAAATGCGTTGCCAGTTATAATTTCTCAATTTTTCCTATTTTTTATAAAATATTTTAAACAAATACTCGAGGCATAAAACGAGTTGTTAAATAGTAAACTTAAAAATAGATAATTATATAATCCTCGATCTTATTCAGCTCAAATACCTTATATATATACTGCTCGTTTGGTTTGCAAAGTACAAATTTAAATCCCTCCTCCTCTTCCAGAAAAAAAGTATTCGAAAAAAAAACTTAAATCTCGTACACATCGAAATGCGACTTTGGAAATTCGACCAGCAAAACTCGATAAACATTTTGCTCGCTAGAGGATCGAAAATTTTGCGCCAACGCGCAACAATACAATTTTGTGAACACACCTTGACGAAACTTTAAAACATTTGGGTCAACGTTATGTTTCTCGTAGAATCTATCGGCGTCCGTTTTGGCGAGCGGCGCGGCAGCACTCATCATCATATGCATATGATCGAAATAATGCTTCTTCACGAGAGGCGAAGACGTTAGAAAAAGCACCATGGTTGGTACGCAATACAATGCAGTTATCTGTAAAGTTCCATATCCGAAGTTTAATGCTTTAAGACTTCCATAATTTTTTTACAAATACACAAGAGACAATTAATTGATCTCTATGATTAATGATATAAAAATACAAAATTACAAAGAGCACAGTCTGATATTTTATCTTATTATTACGAAGTAATCAAAATTTTTGTTCGAAAATCTTATGGTACAATTAAAAAATGAGAGTTTTTCATACATAGCAAACAATAAATCACCTTGTTTCTTTCTAAGACTTTTACGAACGTCTCCGGTTGAAATTTTGGGATGGTTACTACTTTCCCGCCGAAAGCGAGACGTGGAAATGCTATAACATTTATTCCATAAAGATGGAAAAGGGGTAGTATTGCAGGTACTACTTCTTGATGTGTGCCTAAAAAAATTTAAAAATATTAATTTATGATAAATATTAAAATTATTTGTATCAAATAACTAGAATATTGGAAACTATTTTGAATAAAAAACTGTAGTAACTAGTATATAACATTAACAATTTGGAACTCGCAAAATATGGTAAACATAAGCAAAAGGCTGAAGTAATAATATGTTACATAAAATATAAGGCAATACTTGTAGTAGGCTGAAATGCTTGTAAAGAAGTACGACTCATCATTATATTAGACACCAGGTTGCGATGTGTTAGCATAACGCCTTTTGGTAATCCAGTAGTGCCACTTGAAAATGGTAAAAGCGCTACATCGTCACAATTAGTGTTTAGATTTACAGGTGACAATGATTTGCCTCGCGTTATGAGATCCTGAAAAATTTTAAGCACGCTTGCATCTATTTGTTCTTAATCATTTTCTTTGCAACATTTAAATATTGCTGATTTATCCATATGAATATCCTTCTTGATACTCACATCAAAAGGTATTAAACCGTCTGGTATAGGACCAGTCCCATCGTCAATCACAATAAATGGAGTTTCACGTGGAAGACATGCCTTTGTTGTAGCGAGCACTCTGGATGCAATTTCGGTCGACATAATCATTGCTTTTGCATTAACTTTCAACAATTGTTTCTGCGTTTCCTCTGAAAATGTTTATCATGTTTACTTATTGTAACAATAAGTTTAATTCACAACTGTCTCTAATTTTTTCTACTTATTTTTATTTAATAGTTAAATATTTCCTACGTATATTTTATGTGTAAGGATCTCAAATAAAATGGAATGTTTGAAATATAATGTAAAGCGATTTACCAGCCGTGTACTGTGGATTTATAGTAGTGACAATGAGTCCGCCGGACATGCTCCCAAGTAAACCTAAAACTGTCTCCGGAAAATTGGGTGCCATTAGTGCTACCACATCACCTTTTTTGAGACCCATGTTCCGTAAACTTCTGCCTATATAACTTGTCGCATCCTTGGCTTGCGCGAACGTGTACTTCTTGCCACTTATGCCACATTCCTGCGCAAAGTACGTTATAAAATTTATATCGCCTATTCTTAAAATCGAAATCAGTGTATTATTTAATATAACTTTATTAATTAAAAAACGTTACCAAAGCAATATGATTAGGATAATTCTCGCTATCGTTCCAAACGAACTCGTGGATCAAGGTTTCCGGGTAAGAAGCCTCTCCATCCGGGGGCATAATAATCTTTTCATTATTTGGTCCCGTTATAATTTTAGTTTGCGACGAAGTTGATGAACATCTTAATATGGGGTTCAACGTCCTTATTCCTGCATTGGACATTTGACTCAGCTTCTGAATACTACGAAATGCGTATGTAGCCATACTTTTATAATGGCACGTCTTATTTATCGGTGTGATTAATTACACAACTCGTAATCTGCAAATCTCAATTCGTCGTCTTTAATAGAAAGTGCAAGACTGCAAATTAAATTGTAAAATAAAAGTAGGTTATTATAATTTCATGTATGTGTATGTATGTATGCATATATAATATATGCGTACAAAGGTATTTAAAATAAAATTATTTGAAATATATATTAAGCATTAATATAATAGGCATTCTTATAGAAAAATGTTACTGAAAGTAGCAAAAAAAGCTATTGCAACTATAATAATAGTGCACAATAATGGATTTGAATGGTTTTCCAGTAATTTTCAGTATTTTTTTTGGAAGTCTCATATTATTTTTTCAGGGCACTCTTATCTAAATTAGTGTAAGGCCAAATACGATTATGTATTCATACGAATCTAAAAATAATTAAGTTAAGTAACAATTAAAAGCTTGTGTCAATTTTTACCAATGTAAAGTAATCGGTTAAATAAACTGTTCACAAAGTACAAGAGTTGTATTTTACTCTGCCTTATAACCGTTAGATTATTGCTCTATCGTTCGATATTATCATTGTCACTAAAGAAACCCGAGTTTACAAGTTGATGAAGAACTGATGAACATCATATTAATATCAAATTTAGATGCATGCAATAATTATATGCAAATCAATTAATTTGATATTTCAAAGATTTTATTATTTATATCTATTTATAAGAAAAATATTATATAGTTGTTAATAATCTAGTCATCATTCAACTTATATCATATTGTAAGTATGAAATGTACAACCGACTCGAGAACATGTAAATATCGGAACGACCGAGATGACAAAGTTTTAGGTCCAATTTTACGTATAAAAGTATTTGTTTTATAGAAGATTTATCTAATCTAGCAACAATAGATCAGAAATATATTAGTTTTATGATATTGTAAAATTGTTTTTAATTTAATCCTACTAATTTTAAAACTACTAACGCAAAAATAATTTGAGGTGTTGTAGAATAACGGATATGATTATTTTTATTTTGAGAATCTTTCAAGAAATTTTATATATACACAATTAAAGTCAGTTATATTTTCTCTTTGTAAGCAATAAATGTGAACAGTATTTAGTAAATAAACAATATTATTGTATTATAATTATAACAAACGGCATGGGAATAGAAGCTCAAGTGAATGATCTTGCATAAAACATAATGCAAATCGTAAATTTATGTATTCACTATTTGATTAAATATTTCTGATTGGAATAATATGCATGATGATAATAATTGATTCATGAACTATTGAATTTTCAATAACTCCGTCTTAATATTGTACTTTTATGCCCAAGAAAATTAGAAGATTAATATTATGTTGAAGAAATTGTATCACTTCGTTTTAAAAAAAGCTATAACTTTAAAAAAATGATTTTTTTCTTTTGAAAATATTAATATTATTATTATCTTTCTCGCTTCAGACCGTACAACTTTGGTCTGAAACTTGTATGCTATAATATATAATTTCAAGAATAATAACTTGTAATACTGTAAAACAAGTAACGTTTTAATATTTTTAAGCACTCCATTTTATACATATGTTAATAATCTTATGTAATCTGATTTCTGTCGGTTTGTACACGTATCGTAGCAGATCTGTTTTTAAAGATCTGATAATGCCTTCTCATGACGATAACTCACAGTGTTCGGGCTAGAATCACAACGTTATTAGAATGCTCTGAAGTTAAAACTTACAAAGTGCACACAATATTTCGTAAAACAATTCATACAAAACAATTGCCAGTTATATGCATTAGCCGATATATCAATTAATAATACGTTCGGTTACTGATGTTTACGTAGCCGGCTTCACTAACATACTATCTTGAACCAAGTTCTTCAATTGGACTTTAGACGATAAGATATTTCATTTCCTCCACCATCGACTTATCGTGGAGGACTGGAGAGGCAAATGGAAAAAATATATATAAAGTACCGATATATAAAGTACCATCAAAACAGTCTGATGTTGTTACAAAATGAAAGTCGGTAACATTGACGTTAAGAATATATGTCAAAATTTATAATTTCTGTGCGATCATCCAAAATCTTAACGAATTTTGTTGTGTAACGCTTGCATGTCAGAGCTGATGCGACATGCGATATTCGATATTTGACTTGCTAAATACGACAAATGTATTTCTTGAAAGCGTATAAGGTGCATTGTTTAGCTTAATCCGCGCTTTAAGACTGGTATTTATAGTCATAATAATTTTCGATTTTTGATCGAAAGAATAATTTATCACATTCTATGAATCTGTAATTAATTACGCTTTTAATCAAAGATTAAAAATTATTTAGAGCTATAAATACTAGTCTCAGTGTTCTACATACAAAAAAATAGCTCAAATAACCGTCATTGTTGACCTAATGTTGGTATATCGTTTAAATTTAATAAGTGTAGAAGCCAGAATTTGAATTAAACGCTCATTAAACGAGAGACTAGTTTAGTCAATAATGATGATTAAAAAGCGAAGACAGCCAACAGGAATACGCGGTCGGCAGATAAAAAAATTGCATTGCTCTTTATAATAATGTTTTATTTTAATGCATATTTAAACAAAATTTTATTTGTTATTTGTATTATTCGTTATTTACATTATTCGTTATTCATATTATTCGCTATTATTCGTTATTCGCGGTATTCGTTATTTGGATTATAGACATTATTTATTATTCGCATCATTCATAAGAATACGCAGTTAGCATTGCTCAGATAAAAAAAATATGCGATTCATTATAATGTTTTATTTAAATGATTATTTAAATAAAATTTTATTTATTATTTGCGTTATTTCTTATTCGCATTATTTTTATTTGTATTATTTTTTACTTTTATTATTTTTTTTTATCTGCATATTAATTCCTTTTCTCATTATTAGTATTATATTTAATAAATGACTAAAAAAAATAAAACTTTGATACTAGCTCCACACATAATAGCCAACATACACACAGGTGCGGGCGCGTGCATCATAATATAATATATACAGACAGACACACACGCACACGCGCGCACACACGCGCACACACGCGCACACACGCGCACGCACCCGCGCGCACGCACGCACACGTGAATGATTAGGAAAATATTTCATGAAAATATTCTTTAGAATACTCTTGAACTCAGCTTACGTTGGAAAGCTATAATATCAATTGCTAATTCAAATATAATTTTATTTACAAAATTTTATTTATAATTTTTATTTGTGTTATGTAAATAACGAATAATAAATAAGATTTTATTTACGAATGATAAATAAATTTTTATTCGAATAAAAATTATTCGTTATTCATAAATAAAGCTTTATTCGTTATTGATTATTCTTTATTCAAAAAATTGTCCATTTCTGTTTTATATATGTATACACACTTTTACCGAACACTGGTGTAATTGAGCGTCCATATTATGCGCATCTTTCGATATTTGTATTACAAGATAAGTAGTACAATATCATGCAATTAATATTATTGTGATACCAGAATGAAGACGTGACTCATGCGAAAGTCGAATTAAGGGGTACGAATATTAGGTACATTATATTTTCTCTTTGTGTATGAAACCTCATAATTCTTACATTTATTTTATCACACTATAAATTTTGTGTTATTTGTACAAAAGATTATGAAAAAATTGAATCCACTTTGTCGTTTAACAGTAAAAATTAATATTTCTTATCTGAAATTGCAAAATAATACATTCATTTTCGCTGCATGAGCCATTATAAACTAAATTTTTTATTATATTCTTATTTACAACCCTTTTTGCGTCCAAAATTTAAAAAATTGTAACTATATTTTTTTGTTAAATAACGAAAACTAGATATATGTAAAAAATTTAAATATAGTAATTGTTGAATTTCGATAACTTTAGGTAATAACAATATTGTAGAGCCTCCAAAAAACGATTAAATAAAATAAATTTATTAAAATGATATTACATTGATGGTGTTAAGATTTGTAGACTTGCTTTAACTTTGATCTTAGAATTTTTCCACTCGGATTTTTCGGAATATCGTCAAGGAATGTGACTCCACCTGAGAAAAAGAAAAACAAACATAATACTCAAATTTTTCTACGAAAAATTTCAGCTGCACAATTCTTCTCTAACCCTAATTTCTCAGATTTAATTTAATTTAATTATATGACAACTAGTTCTCTCTCAAGATATTTGAGACATTTCTATAAATATTTAGATAATAATTGTTCTAAAGACCACAACACATTATCGATATAGTAATTAAACTGCTTGCAAGGCAATTAGAAATCTCAATGGTGTAACATTTGAAAATAATCGAGTTATACCTTTCAGTTGCTTGTAGTCGGAGACCTTTCCTTTTACGAAATTCTTAATGTCGTCCTCCGTAGGCTTCTTACCCTTGCTTACCATTACAAATGCTTTCGGTACCTCACCATATCTCTCGTGCGGAATACCTATCACTGCTGCTTCCTCCACGTCTGGATGTGTCCGCAGTACCGCTTCCAATTCCGCCGGCGGTACCTTCGATCAAGCAAAAGTAACGTTTCAAATTATGGAAAGTAAACACTTCAAACGTCTGCAAGAAATAAGGTACAGTCAAATCGCGGAACTTCAAAACTCAAAGCTCCTTATTCTCTCGCTCACTCTTATGCATGCATATTGAAAATGTGCATCGAAATACGGCTAACATGTATATTCACATACAATGAAAGGGTGCAAAAAGAGAAACTGCTATTTTGCTTTCTCTTGCTGTCTCGCTCGCTCATTCGCTATTGTCAATAATACACGCAAATCCTTTTTCACTTTCTCTTGCTCGCTCATTCAGTCTCTCACTCGCCCTTTCACTCTTTCATCTATGACAATAAGAATAAAAATTATAGTGATGGCAACACTAAGGAAATAATTATATTAGCTTTATGAATAGAATTATGATTATAGTTAAGTGAACTATGTTATAGTTATTGCAATTAAGTTACTGGTTAAGAGAATTAATAAAAAATAATTATCATATATTTTATAATATAGTAATTATAACATACTCTGTTATACAGTATATTATATGGTATATTACAATTATTTTTTATTAAGAAGGACCAAGTGGACCAACCACACAACCACTTATATCAAAGTACTGATTAAAATGAAAAAAAAAGCTCTTTTCTTGTCAGAACAGATTGTTACCTGAAATCCTTTGACTTTGATGAGTTCCTTTAATCTGTCTGTAATATAGAAATCAAAATCTTCATCGAAATATGCGACATCGCCCGTTTTCAGCCATCCATCATCAGTTATAGTATTCTTCGTAGCTTCTTCGTCATTTAGATATCCTTTCATAATGTGAGGTCCTTTTACCCAAATTTCACCAGTTTGACCTGGAGTAGTGATATCCTTCTGTGTCTTTATGTCCACCAAGCGTATTTGGCAACTAGCAATATTTTTCCCAACACTAGAATATTTCTGTCCAAGTTCTATGCACACAGTTGGCGAACTTTCTGTCATTCCGTAACCTTGAAAAATATTATAATAAAAATAACAAAGAAACTAAACTTTTTATCTTATAAATTATTTTTAAAATAACTATCAATTACAAAAACAACATTTCTTAGAGTTTATTCTTTAGTCTACTCTTAAACATTACAATTATCTTTAATGTGATTTTTAATGAATCTTTATATCTTTGGAAATTTCTAGCCATTTGGATAAAGTTTTAGCTAGCGAAAGTTAGCAGCATGCTTTATTACTCTCTAATGTAATTCCCACAAGCAAGTTACATTGATATAACTGGGCGTTATTTGATGAGTGCGACAGTTTTTAAGAAAACATGTTTATTAAAAAAAAATTAATATATAAATTTATTTTCTTTAATTAGGAAATTAAATATACTATTATATATATGGACGTTTAATTTTTCTAAATTTGGATACTTGTACATTCATTACGTCATAAAGTTTGCACCGAATAAACGCGTTGCTGCCAGTTATAATTCTTCAGTACCGCTTTTCCTACGTCCAACAAAATATTGTAAGCATATTCTCTAAGCATAAAATGCGTTTTTAAATAGTAAACTTAAAAGTAGATAATTATATAATCCTCGATCTTATTTAGCTCAAATACCTTATCGTTCGTACCTTATCGTACAACGATCGTTCGGCTTGTAAAGTTTACGAATTCAAAATTTTCTCCTCTTTCAGAAAAAAAGTATTAAAAAAAAATTTTTTAATTTGTACACATTGAAATGTGAATTCGAAAATTTGACCCGCGAAGCTCGATAGACATTTCACTTGCTAGAGGATCGAAAATATTGCGCCACGCGCAATGATACGATTTTATAAACCCACCTTGACGAAACTTTAAAACTTTTGGGTCAACGTTGTGTTTCTCGTAGAATCTATCGGCGTCCGTTTTGGCGAGCGGTGCGGCACCACTCAACATCATATGCATATGATCGAAATAATGCTTCTTCACAAGAGGCGAAGATGTTAGAAAAAGTACCATGGGTGGTACGCAAAACAGTACAGTTATCTGTAAAGTTCCATATCGCAAGTTAATGCTTTAAAACTTTCATAATTTTATTTACAAATGCACAAGAGAAAATTGTTTCTCTATGATTGATGATATAAAAATACAAAATTACGCAGAGCACGGACTGATACTTTATCTTATTGTTACAAAGTAATCAAAATATTTAATCGAAAAATTGCTGGTACAATTCAAAAATCGTATATAGCAAACAATAAATCACCTTGTTTTTTTCTAATACTTTCACGAACGTCTCTGGTTGAAATTTTGGTATGGTGACTACTTTCCCACCGAAAGCGAGACGTGGAAATGCTGTACAATTTATCCCATAAATATGGAAAAGAGGTAATACGGCAAGTATTACTTCCTGATATGTGCCTAGAAAACATTTAAAAATGTTAATTTATGATAAATACGAAAATTATATGTCTCGAATGACTGTAGAATATAGGAAACTATTTCAAATAAAAAATTATAATAAGTAGCATATAACAATTTGAAACTCGCAAAGTTTGGTAAACGCAAGCAAGAAGGCTAAAGTAATAATTTGTTAGATAAAATATAAGACAATACTTGTAGTAGGCTGAAATGGATTTAAAGTAGTCTGAGTCATCATCATGTTAGATACCAAGTTGCGATGTGTTAGCATAACACCTTTTGGTAATCCAGTAGTGCCACTTGAAAATGGTAAAAGCGCTACATCGTCACAATTAGTGTTTATATTTAAAGGTGACAATGATTTGCCTCGCGTTATGAGATCCTGAAAAATTTTTATGCACGCTTGTATCTATTTGTTCTTAATCATTTTCTTTGCAACATTTAAATATTGCTGATTTATTCATATACATGTCCTTGATACTCACATCAAAAGGTATTGAACCCTCTGGCATAGGACCAGTTTTATCGTCAATCACGATAAAAGGAGTTTCACGTGGAAGACATGCCCTTGTTGTAGCGCGCACTCTGGATGCAATTTCGGTCGACATAATCATTGCTTTTGCATTAATTTTCAACAGCTGTTTTTGCATTTCCTCTAAAAATTTTCATTACGTCTACTTATTGTAACAATGAGTTTAATTCACCACTTTCTGCGATTTTCTTTACTTCTTTTTACGTTTGTTAAATATTTTATATGTACATTTTATATGGATCTCAAATAAAATGGAATGTTTGAAATATAACGTAAAGCGATTTACCAGCCGTATACTGCGGATTTATAGTAGTGACAATAAGTCCGCCTGACATGATCCCAAGTAAACTTAAAACTGTGTCCGGAAAATTGGGTGCCATTAGTGCTACCACATCACCTTTTTTGAGACCCATGTTCCGTAAACTTCTGCCGATATAACTTGTCGCATCCTTGGCTTGCGCGAACGTGTACTTCTTGCCACTTATGCCACATTCCTGCGCAAAGTACGTTATAAAATTTATATCGCCTACTCTTAAAATCGAAATTAGTGTATTATTTAATATAACTTTATTAAATAAAAAACGTTACCAAAGCAATATGATTAGGGTAATTCTCGCTATCGTTCCAAACGAACTCGTGGACCAAGGTTTCCGGGTAAGAAGCCTCTCCATCCGGGGGCATAATAATCTTCTCATTATTTGGCCCCGTTATAATCTTAGTTTGCGACGAAGTTGATGCATATCTTAATATGGGGTTCAGTGTTCTTATTCCTGCATCGAATATTTGACTCAGCCTCTGAATACCACGAAATGCGTGTGTAGCCATACTTGTATAATGTCACTCCTTATTTATCAGTGTGATTAATTGCGCAACTCGTAATCCGCAAATTTTAGTTCATCGTCTTTAATAGATAGTATAAGACTGTAAATTAAATCGTAAAATAAAAGTTGGTTATTATAATTTTGTGTATGTGTACGTATATATATATATATATATATATATATATATATATATATATATATGTATGTATGTATGTATGTATGTATATGTACAAAAATTGTATTTAAAATAAAATTATTTCAAATATATATTAAGCATTAATACAGTGGGCGTCCTTATGGAAAAATACTAGTAAAACTAGCGAAAAAAGCCATTGCAACTAAGTGTACAATATTAGATTTGAATGGTTTTCCAATAATTTTCAATAATTTTTTTGGTCTTATATTATTTTTCCGTAAGGATACCGTTAGCCAAATTAATGCGAGTCCAAATACGATTATGTACGCATACAAATTGAAAAATAATTACGTTAAGTAACAATTAAAGGCTTGTGTCAATTTAGATTAAGTTTGATCTCAATTTAACTTACTTTTTATATTTTCCTAATTTTTAGAACTAGAAAAGAATAAAAAGTAAATTAAACCGAAGTCAAACTCAATCTACATTATTAAAAATAGACATTAAATAAGCTGTTCACAAAGTACAAGAGTTGTATTTTACACTGTCTTCTGTCCGTTAGATTATTACTCTGTCGATTATCACTCGATATTATAATTGTCAATAAAGAAACCCGAGTTTACAAATCGATGAAGAACTGATGAATATCATATTAAAATCAAATTTAGATGAAATGCAATAATTATATGCAAATCAATTAATTTGATATTTTCAAAGGCATCTTGCGCCGTCATCGACACCTGACAAACTATTATATTAAAGTATTTTGACCGAATATTCAAAATTTATTTTTCTTTAAGCGATTTCCGATTCTCCAAAAGGTCAAGTGAATAATCTTTCATAAAATATAATGCATATATGTGTGTGTGTGTGTGTGTGTGTGTGTGTGTGTGCTTGTGTATACAGTCTGTTAAATAAGAGTGTAATCGGCCTTATTCACAACTGGTAAAAGTATCACTATTAATTTTTTGTGAGCCGATAGAGGGAACCTTTGTCTTCGATGCATTTTGAAGAAAGATTCAGTTACTGTTGATCTTTTGTGAGAAAAACATATTAAGCGCCATGAGATCCAAATACACGACGCGCTATGAAGCTGTGTACAGTCATCCGAAAATGTCGCAATCAGCGATTGCTAAATATATTGAGAAGTCAAAATAATTCGTGCAGAAGTGGGCTTGGCGATATAAGGTCATAATGTTGATGATTTACTGGAACGTGGATCGATAGGAAAATTGAAGAAAAAAGACAATAAAATGATCGCAAATTTGTTTTCGCGGAATTCTAGCCTAATACTGCGTCAAGATTAAGCGAAATTGAAGCAAAAAGGTTTAGATATTATATATTGTATGTAACTATTCGAATTCATATCCGCGCTCATGGCATGAAATGCCGCAGTAGAATAAAGAAACTTCTGTTGAGTGAAAAACATGTGAAAAAGCGACTCGCTTATGCGCACGGGCTAGAACATTGATTAAGATTTCAGTGATGTAATTTTTACTGACAAATGTTCTGAGCACGTAGTAGCTTCAAACAAATTTGGTCAACCTCAACAAGCATATAATGTGCGAGAGAAAGCTTTCCTCTATCGGCTCACAAAAAATTGAAAGCGATACTTTTACCAGTCTTGAATAAGGCCGCTTTTACTTAACAGTATACATAGGATGTGCAATAGTACGTTCTTGCGGTAACATTTGCACATACATTACATATCCCTGGTATATACATTGCATATGCATATGCATATGTACATGCAATATACATGGACGTATATACAATGTATATACTACGTAGATCCTAATATTTTGTGGGAAATGTTAACAGCATTTATGAAAGAGGCAATATTATTATGATTATATAATAACAGATGGCATTGGAATAGAAGATCAAGCGAATGACATTGCGTCAAATACGCAATATCTTAAATTTATATATTCAGAAAAACTTGATTAAATATTTATGATGATAATGATTAATTCATGAACTATTGAGTTTTCAATAACTATCTTAATATTGTACTTTGTGCCCAAGATAATTGGAAGAATCATATTATGTTGAAGAAATCGTGTAATTCTGTTCCAAAATAATCTTAAGAAATTAATTTTTTTTTGAAAATTAATATTATTATTTTTCTCTCTCCAGACCATACAATTTCGGTTTGAACTTTTTTACTATGGTGTATGATTTCAAGTATAATAACTTGTAATGCTTTAAAACAACGCGTAACGTTGTAATATTTTTAAACACTCTATCCTACATATGTAAATAATCTTATGTAATCTTACTTCTTTATACACAGATCGTTGCAGATCTAGTTGTAAAGATCTGAGAATGCTATCTCATGACGATATCTCACAGTGTTCCGGCTAGAATCACGTTATTAGAATGCTCTGAAGTTAAAACTTACACAGTGCACACAATATTTCGTTAAAAAATTTATACAAAACAGTTTCCAGTTATATGCATTAGCCGATATATCAATCGATAGTACGTTTGAACACTGATGTTTACGTAGTCAGCTTTACTAGCATACTATTTAGAAACAAGTTCTTCAACAACTGAACTTTAGACGAGATGATACTTCATTTCCTCTACCATCGACTTGTCGTGGAGGACTGGAGAGGCAAATGGAAAAAATATATATATATAAAATACCGACATCAAAACAGTCTGATGTTGTTACAAAATGAAAGTCAGTAACATTGAATTTAAGAATACATGTCAACACTTATAAAGTTCTGTGTAATCATCTTTATCTTAAAAATTTTGTTTTGTAATGCTTGTATATCAGAGCGCATGTGATATATAGCATACGGCATGCGACATGCGATATGCGATATTTAACATGCTACATACGACAAATGTGTTTTTTGAAAACGTATAAAATGCATCGTTCAGCTTAAATATCCGCACATTAAGACTGGTATTGATAATCGTAATAATGTTTGATTTTTGATTGAAAGAGTAATTTATCACATTCTGAATCTGTAATTAATTACGCTTTCAATCAAAAATCCAATATTTACGACTATAAATACTAATCTTAAAGTTCTATATACAAAAAAGTAACCCAAATAACTATTATTGTGAACCTAAGTTTGGTAATTTGTTTAAATTTAATAAGTGTAGAAACCAGAATTTGAATTAAACGCTCATTAAACGAGAGATCAGTTAAGTCAAAAATGGTGATAAAAAAGGCAGGCAGCCAATAAGAATATGCGGTCGGCATCGCTCAGATAATAACAATTGCGCTACTCTTTTATGTACATATCTACCAGTTCTACTGCGCATTGGCGTAACTGCGCATCTATATTATGCGTATCTTGCAATATTTGTATTATAAGATAAATAGTGCAATCTCATGCAATTAATATGACGCGACTGTGATATTAGAATGAAGACATGAATCACGCGAAAGTCGAATTAAGGGACACAAAAATAAGGTACGTTACGTATGAATATATTTTCTCTTTGTGTATGCAATCTCATAATTCTTACATTTATTTTATCAAACTCTATAAATTTTGTGTTATCCAGAACAATTTTTTAAAATTTGCAGAAGTTTAATACATTATTGAAGTTATACTCAATATTGTTCTCTTTTTCTTTTATTTAAAAAATCAACGACAATTTTCTGTATGAATTTATTGCAATCATACTTAAAAAATGTGTTATAAAAAATTAAATAAAAAATGTAAATAATATAAAATTCTACTGAGATATGCAGCGATAAAAAAAACTGTTAATCCGGGAGATGATAACAGTTTTTTTGATCTTCATTTTTTATTCCTTAAAACCATCATGAATTTATCATTTTAATGGCAAAGGTGAAGGAAACGCAAGTGTGGTAGACGTTCTGCGGTTTTACATCTGATAACGCGTGATTAAAGTTGTAAAATATCTTTGTAAAGTTGACAGAACTCACGAATATTAGACTCGAAATAAAGATAGGCAATAAGAGTCCACGCGGTTGTTGGTGCGTATATATAGAACTAATTTATTCTAACATTAATATCTAGTACAGAAAATAACGAACGTTTTGACCCGATTTTGGTCATTTTCAGCAAAAATACAAAATTATCGGACAAAGCTCAACCTTATTACATGGCGAATGCATTAACTTTATCCTATTCAGGTGTTAATTTGAGTAATTACATCATATTAAATTGTGACAACAAGCGTCAGTAAGAAGATTTATTCTGTGTAAGTTACAACGAGTCGCCATGCGAAAGGAGGAGATGCAAAGAATACAGTAGTTGATGCTGGCATATGGTTGAAATTCAATGTATAAAAATCCAAATCTACAACGTTGCCCCAAGCGTCAATATTTCCACTCACTAGCACGGTCCGATCAATACTGATCAAGGTTTTCGGTGTACCTATAAAAATCAATTTCACAACCTCTCTCCGAGTTTCGACCGCTCAGTCCAATGTGATTCTGTCAGATCGGTGTTCAAGGTTTTCTTGGTTATGAGAAGTAACGGTAATTGTTCAAACGGATGAAACGAATAAGTATATGTCTAGGTATATGATTAAGATTACAATCTGTCTAGGATACAACCGTAGGCATGGTGCAAAAATCCTGTGTCTGTCTATTGAAGCCATTCTCTTGACGTTTAATATGTAACATGCATTTCCAAAATTAAGCGTTTTCCCAGATATCGTTCTTTGTCAAGAATTTAAATATTTTATGTCAAGATTTCATGTAAGGATTGTGAGGCATCGTATGTAAAACAAACAGGCAGACAAGTAAAAACGAGAATTTTGGAACACAAAAATCATATCAAAAGAAGCACCAACACACAGTCAGTCATTACAGAACGTAGAATAACCGAGACCATGAATTTGACTGGGACAACATCTCAATTCTTGACTAGACTTGAGTACCTTTTCATAAAACACAAACAGAAAAAATCAACTCCGATTGATAATAATGGAAATGTCATTGAAAAGAATATTAGGTTTACTGTACCATATATACATTCGGTATCACATAAGTTTAAAAGCATTACGAAGGATTTTGATACAAAATTGTTGCCCTGAATAGGATAGAGTTATTGCATTCGCCATGTGATAAGGTTGAGCTTTCTCCATTAATTTTGTATTTTTGCTGAAGATGACCCAAAATTGGGTCGAAACGTTCGTTATTTTCTGTACTAGATATTAATGTTAGAATAAATTAGTTTTCTATATACGCAACAACTGCGTGGACTCTCATTGCCTATCTTTATTTTGAGTAAAATATTTTTGACCTTTTTTCTTAATGTTTTACCGCCTAATATTTGATTTTAGTGATTGTTTATTATTTACTTATCTGATTTACTCATCTGATTTACTTATCTGATAAGTGAGACACAAACGAATTTTTATAAACGTTAAAACGTTTTAAAACGTTTTATAAATGTGTAACGACATTAAAAACTATTATAAAAATGAATTATGATTATATTAATAAAACTTAATAACAAAATTTTAAATAAGGAATTTTAATTTTAAATTAAACTTACTTTTCTTATATTCAGAAATATTTCGTTATTTTGTATAAAAAAGTAAACAAAAATTAAAACATTTATTAATTTTACAGAAAAAGTACTTTTAAGGTAAAATTAATTTTACCCAAATTAACAAGAGAATTATGTAGAACGCGAAAACATAGTAAAAAAAAAGTAATTATCGAAATAAGTTCCGAATTAAAGCATGTAACTTACTTAGTTAAAAAGTGTTTCCGTTTAACAGTTAAAGCGGACGAACGCAGTCAAAGCGATGTGGATAATACAAGGAGTTATAGAACAATGAGCGATATATCGGAAATACAGTATATTTATAATAAATAAACATAAAAGACAAAAGTGATTTAAGAGATAGAAACGTCAAGAATTTGTAAACAATTCATCATATCAGAATATTTAAGAGATTAATGCCTGTCTGCAGATTTAGTGACTGTTTTTGTTTACGAATAAAGATCATTTCTGATATTAATCTTTTGTTAAAAATTCTTTTGTCTGTCATAATATTTCAACGCCATTTTAATCAAATTCACGAGACATGTTGATTTTATGATCTGTAATAACCGAATGGTGAATCGTATTTCTATTAATATTAATATTATTTCTATTAATATGATTTCTATGTTTCATGATTCTGGTATTTTAAAATCTGTCTTATAATGTATTAAATAATTTCTAAACTTTTCAAATTTTAAATATGTTTCACGCAAATAATTCTTATCATCTTAATCACCATATTTGTAACGGAATAGTCGAGATCTGCGCAATTTATATTACGCTTCTACCGTAATATCTTTATATTATATTATTTATATTGAAGATAATCCAAAACGTTTGTATTGATTTTCTATTTAATATACTATTTTACACATGAACAGTATTGGCTTTTATGACATTAATTTATACTGTAATTTATTTCTATTGAGACAGTTCTAGTTCAATTTTTATTTTTTTATTTTTTTATTTAAATATAACATTTATATTTTTATAATATATGTATTCAGCATATATTAGACGCATTATTTTCAAATTTCTGTACGGTACGAATTGACCTATTTCACATTAATCTAATTCACTCTTTACGACTAATATAGTCACATGATGTGAGACATTTTTAGATGACATATCGAGGAAGCAATTAAGAGAAATAAAATTTTATAAAACTTAAACTTTATTTTGTTCAACAGACTGACTCATGTAAACTCTAAGTAGAAACTAAGATACAATAATTATAAAAAATTTATATACAACAAATACATATATACATACATGCAACAAAGTTAAAGCATCACCTATTCTGTTCCTAAAAAAAGTACATTTTAAGAGATTATAACTGTATCAAAAATAATCCTAATAAATTTTCCAACAAGGCTTTTCCAGCTTAAAATTTCTACGTTTTAGATCAACAGTTTAATAAACGACTTACTGATTTTTTATGAAAGTACACTCTTGAAATTTGTTTCTGGGAAACAGAATAGGTGATGCTTTAATTTTACAATATAATAGATTCAATAGTAACATGAATTACAAATTTATAAAAATATTATTTTGTCACATGTAATATTGTATTTACATATATGCATGTATATGAGACCAAAAACAGAAGAATTTTTCCCATGAAATATAACATCACAATTAAAACATTACAATTAAAAATGTATGAAACATTTCTCGTTATTCTTATGCTAGTTCCTTTTTTAAAACAATACTTGAATTGTCTTTTAATATTATATTCTGTTTTTGATGGAGTAGATGATTTATAATTTATCTGAAGATTTTATAGATCCATTGAGCAAAGCACTATACATGCATACATAATGATATACATCCGCGAAAAATTACATTTCACGCACATTCATTTATACATATTGTGCATAACTTTTAATACCGTTGATTTTAATTTTAAAACATTTCTATCAAATACTATTTTGATTAAGATTTGCCGTTTTGCTTCAACTTTGATCTTAGAATTTTTCCGCTCGGATTTTTTGGAATAGTGTCAACAAACGTAACTCCACCTGTAAAAAAAAACATGCACCTTGAAATTTTCTAATACAGTATTTTGTTGTTCAATTCTTCTCTAATTCTGAATTCTTAGATGTTAATTTAATTAAATAATATAACAATTAATTCTTTGTCCATTCGCGACATTTCATCGAATATTTGGATAATTATTCTAAAGAATCCATCGCGATATGCTAATTAAACTTATCGCGAGACAATTAGAAATCGCGCGATGTGCTGTAATAGTTGAAGGTAATCGAGTTATACCTTCTAGTTGCTTGTAGTCGGAGACCTTCCCTTTCACGAAGTTCTTAATGTCGTCCTCCTTAGGTTTCTTACCCTTGCTCACTATCACGAATGCTTTCGGTACCTCACCATATCTCTCGTGCGGAATACCTATCACTGCCGCTTCCTCTACGTCTGGATGCATCCGCAGCAACGCTTCCAGTTCCGCTGGCGCTACCTTTGACCAAGCGAAAATAACGTTTTAAATTAAGAGAGGCGAACACTTTAAACACAGCTGAGAAGTAAAGTATCGTCAAACCGCGGAACTTCGAAGCTTTGCGGTGATGTTTTAGATATATTGCAACGGTTATTTATTATCCACACATTTCCCCAAGCTATGTGAACAATTATTATTCGAAGCCCAACAGTATAAGACAGAATTAAAATTTCTTAGCGTTATAAAAACTTCTTAACAAAAAAACTAACGAAAAATCCAAAACAAAATTTTAACGTATTTAAAGATTTTTTTGACATTTTGTTAGAAATAATTTTGTTATGTATTTTGTATGTGCAATCATATATAAAATCATTTAATTAAATTAATGTTTTACAGCTTTTATAGAATAAATATGTGGAAAATGTAAAATAATTTATAATTTTAGACCAAATTGTTACCTGAAATCCTTTGACTTTGATGAGTTCTTTTAATCTGTCTGTAATATAGAAATCAAAATCTTCATCGAAATATGCGACATCGCCGGTTTTCAGCCATCCATCATCGGTTATAGTATTCTTCGTAGCTTCTTCGTCATTTAGATATCCTTTCATAACGTGAGGTCCCTTGATCCATAATTCGCCAGTTTGACCTGGAATGCTAATATCCTCTTGTGACGTTATGTCCACCAGGCGTGCTGGGCAACTCGCAATATTTTTCCCAATGCTGGAATATTTTTTTCCAAGTTCAAAGAACGCTGCTGGCGAACTTTCTGTCAATCCGTAACCTTGAAAAAACGAAAAACACTATATTTTATGTTCACACTCATAAAACAAATATATAGTTTAATTTTTTATTTTATCATTAAAATCAATTGTTCATGTATTATCACAAAGTAAGTGCAAAAAAGAAAAACTTTTGGAGCGTTGGTCGTAACGAGATAAACAAGAAATAAGAATTTAAAACATTAATAATGATCAACGAATTTAATGAGCAAATAATGTAAGAATTGAAAGTTATAAAACAAGTTGTCATACTGCTACACTACATCAGTTTCGTTAGTATTACCTTTTCCAACCTTAAATTTATGTGAAAAAAGTAGAGACAATCTTTCTAATTCTCTTAAAAAAAAAACCAAATGATCGAATACGTATTTTTCATAATTTGGAAAAAATTATTTTTGACATATAAAAATGATAACAGAGATAGCCTAAAAGATTTTGTAAGTCGAAATTTATAAATTTATGAGTATTTCAATTATTTTTATGTGTGCCTCGCACATTACAAATAGAAAAATTGTCCGTTCTCCTGTTCGACATTTTTTCCCCGACGAAAAAAATTCTAGCTTTCAAAGCTGCGCACATCGAAACGCGATCCGAAATTCAATCTGCAAAACTTAATAAACATATCGTTCGCTCACGGATTGAGAATTTTGCCTCGATGACATTTTGCGAACACGCACCTTGATGGAACTTGAAGACTTCCGGATCAATGTTGTATTTCTCATAAAATCTATCGACGTCCGTTTTGGATAGCGGCGCGGCGCCACTCATCATCATACGCAAGCGCTCAAAATGTTGCACTTTCACAAGAGGAGAAGTATTTAGAAATAGCACTATAGGTGGTACGCAGAACAGCACAGTTGCCTGCAAAATTCCGTATCATAAATTTATCACAAAAAATGATTTTTTAATTTAGATTAATCTGGATATATTTGAGCTTATTGTTAGTTGACGTTTTATCCTAGTAAATCAAAATTTTTAATCGAAAAATTGATCACAAAATCTAAAGAGGAAATTTATTTGTGAGCAACAAATCACCTTGCTTGTTTCCAATACGTTGAGAAACATTTCTGGTTCAAATTTTGGAATAGTGACTATCTTCGCGCCGAAGGCGAGACGTGGCAATACCACACAATTCATTCCATAAATATGGAAAAATGGTAATACTGCAGGTATTACTTCTTGAAATGTGCCTAGAAAAAATTAAAAAACTTTATGATAAATATTGAAATTATGTATTGAATAACTGCAGAAGATAAGAAACTATTTTAAATAAAATATTATTAACTAGTATATAACGTATGTCAATATAAAACTCGCAAAATTTAAAAAACCGCGAAAAAGAAGATTGAAGTAACATGTTACATAAAATAAATAATAAAATGAAAATACTTGTCGTAGGGTAAAATGGATCAGGATTTAAAGAAGCCTGAACCATCATTATATTAGACACCAAATTACGATGTGTTAGCATAACACCCTTTGGTAATCCAGTCGTGCCACTTGAGAATGGTAAAACCGCTAAATCGTCGCAATTAATGTTTGGATTTACAGGTTGCAATGATTTGCCTCGCGTTATGAGAGCCTGAAAAATTTTGGTAACCGTTTACGTGTATTTAATTGTTTTTTTTTTGTAATACTTAAATATTGCTGATTTATTCGCATAAATATCTTGATACTGACATCGAAAGGAATCGAATCCTCTGGCATGGGGCCAATCTTATCGTCAATCACAATAAAAGGAGTATCACGTGGAAGACATGCCCTTGTTGCAGCGAGCACTGTGGATGCAATTGCAGTCGAAGTAATGACTGCTTTTGCATTAACTTTCAACAATTGTCTCTGCATTTCCTCTGAAAATTTTTATCACGTCTACTTATTGTAACATTAAGTTTAATTACGATTTTTTTTTTCAATTTTTCCTGCTTTATTTTATTAGTAATATTTCATACACATTAATTTTTTTATATGAATCTCAAAATGGAATGTTTGAAATAACAACAAGCGACTTACCACTCGTATTTATTGGATTTACGGTAGTGACAACAAGTCCGCCTGACAAGCTCCCAAGAAGACCTAAAACTGTATCCGGAAAATTAGGTGCCGCTAGTGCTACTACATCGCCCTTTTTGAGACCCATGTTCCGCAAACTTCTGCCGATATAACTTGTCGCATCTTTGGCTTGCGCGAACGTGTACTTCTTGCCACTTATGCCACATTCCTGCGCAGAGTACGTTATAAAATTGATATCTAAATACTCGATTACTACGTTTGCCGTTTGCAAATAGTTAGGTTTATGTCTGATTATAAATATATATCTTCCGTCTTTGAATACATTCTTTCACGTTTTTTCCAGATATAAAATTTCTTTCACATTAAAATTTGCTAAGAAATTCATATCGATCTGTTTGATAAAGATGACACGATTAATTAGAAGCGCTTTACATATGGGTTACTTATTTTGTATAAAATATAGGTATATTATAATAGATAAAAAAATTACCAAAGCAATATAATTAGGATAATTTTTGCTATTATTCCAAACAAACTCGTGGATCAAGGTTTCCGGGTAAGAAGCCTCACCAGCCGAAGGCATAATAATCTTCTCATTATTTGGTCCTGTTACAATTCTAGCTTTCGACAAAGTTGATGCACATCTTAATATGGGGTTCAACGTCCTTACTCCTGCATCCAAGCGTATTGTTACTTGACTCAGCCTCTGAATACTACGAAGTGCTTGTGTCGCCATACTTGTAGAATAGCACTGCTAATTTACCAATGATTAATTGCACGTCTAGTTATCTGCAAGCGTAAACCATAAAATGAAAACAGATTATAATAATTTCATGTACTAAAAAAAAATTATAAAAATGTTATATAAAAATAAAATAATTTTTAAGTTTTGATGTACAGAGTTTCCGGCAACAAGTGAGAGAAAATGTTAGGAATGATTTTAGATGGTAAAATAAGACAAAAATAAAAAATAATAAAATTATTATTAAGATTTTATTTTTTTAATTATAAATATTTAAGTATTCGTACGTTTTAGACAAACATTTAAATTTTTTACATAAATAATTAAGTTATTATAACTCTAGTAAATTGAAAAGTAGATTATTTTTTAATATTATATAAAGTTTTTATTGAAAGAGCGAAATAAATGTCTTTCTGCTTTAAAAATACATATTGTAATAAAAAAATAAGATGCAAAATTAGAATAATTATAAAAATAAATAAATAATAATAGTGTTATAAATAAATACGTTTATCTGTGATAGTCACAATTTGTGCTTTGATAAACTATTTGAAATTAAAAAGTAAGCAATTTTTTATACATTTGTCGTTTTTGAATCACCATCATCAGAGATTTCTTGTTAAATATTCACGGTTTTATACGTTGCAAATAAAAGATAAAAGTTTTAAAAAATTATATAATATAAAATATAATATTATTATAAAGTAATTAATTGCAACATTATGTTAATTACAATATAAAATTACATATATTATGAACTAAGCATTTGGTTTACAAATAAGAATCGGTTTCGTATTTTTTTAAATTGAATTATAGATGATAGATTTACGCAAAATATCATATACTTATCCTCATACCATTAATATTCTAAGTGTCACGTTTATTTCCCAATTTTTATTATCTACTTATTCAGCGATTATCGTGAAACTGTTTCATGCATTGTCTCGATTATTTGTATAATCAGTTATCTCATTTGATATGAAAATAAAGCATTCTGTTTTTATAAGAAATAACCATATTTATTAATCAGAATTAATAATTTATTATAACAAGCAGTTAATAGCTTTCTAATTATTGAAGAATCATAAAGAATTATGGAGAATCGAATACGCAATAAGAATGAAAGATAGAAAAAACTATTACGTAATTTAAGAAATTGACTATTTGCATATACATATATTGATGTCATTCGAAATTATTACCAGAAATAAAAACTTTCAGAAAATCTTTTTCTAGAAAATTTAACGTATTACTCCATTAAGAAATTGAAGTAAAATACTTTCCTGCGGTCTCTTTTCCTTTTTTTAATTTTTAAAGAACGGATGGATTAGTTTTTGAAATTTTACAGTTTTTTTTAAGTAATTATAATTTATTATATTTCTTGCCTCAAAACATGTTATTGTTTCAGTGTTACTATAATGGCTTTCTATCTTCTACGACAGAACGGCAATATTTAAAAATTGATAAATCTAAAATTTAAACATTTGTTGTGTTTTTGATGGGTTGGTTAAATTGAAATTTTGATAAGTTAATAATTATTTTCAAAAATAATTTCAATGATATTGCTGACTGTTATTCGTGTGTGTTTATTACCGTTTCATATGTTATAATAGTTGTATTTTATGATCATAAGTTAACTGTATGAATTTATTAATATCTTCCCGTCATAAATTATACTACTTTTTAAATACTAAAAATTATTTTTGTATTTGTATCAAGTGTTATAGGAATTAATATCAGAAGTATTCTTATGGAAAAATCCTATTAAACTTACAAAAAAAAAATGATTAGTACTAATAGTATACAATATTCAATTCGGTTTTCCAATAACTTCCAAAAGTTTTTAGATGCGAGTCCTATATTATTTTTTGATAAGACACACCCACTTAAATTGACATGAGTAAGCCAAATATGAATTGTATACATATTGCTGCGTCAACCTGAGAATCAAAACGTCAGTGACGATCGAAGTCTTAATCAGTCAGATAATATATAAGCTGTTCAAAGTGCAAAATATAGAATTTGCCCTGACTTTTGACCCGCTGGATTATTGTTCTACTGATTACTCTAAACCGATGTTATCATTATTATTAAAAAAATTTTCTAAAATTTAAGTCATAAAGAATTTGTCAGAAGAGAGACGACTTATCTAGAAAAATTGTTCACATGAATATATATAATTACCTACAAATTTAGTAAATATTGACTATTGTATGCATTATCTATATATCTCTCTTGTATCAGTTATATATTTTTTGCAATATGATGTATTGTCTAAATTCTAAATTATATTTGTGAAATACATTATAATATAAAGAATAATATAAATATGTAAAACGTTTTCTTTCTTTTATTAGATTTTTGTAACAGTTATATTTTGGTTTCTTCTATTTTTTATTTTTTATTAATTTTTTTACTCTGTGATTAGTAAATTAGTGATTATTTAAATAATATTATTTAAAAATGTATTTAATGAAAAAATTAAATTATTTTATATGTATAAAAAATAAAAAAAGAAATAATATGACTTAAACATTATGCGATACCAAGAAATACTTTGCAAAAGGTATGTAAATTAACATGTTTATGATGCATAAAATCAGCATTAAAAAATTGATTTTTTTATTTTTATTTATTTATAATTTTACTTCTTATTTCACATATCTTTTGTAACATATTTCTTAATATATGTTCTTCTTAATGTAATGTGTTAATCTTAATGTAAAAAATGTTATCGATTTTATTTATAAAAATATATGTTGTGTAAAACGTTTATCTAATATGTATCATAACAACAAATAGCATATAATATATACTTGGTATAACATATACTTGGTTTTTTGATATCATACTTAATTTTTAATTAAAAATTTTCAAGTATACAAAAATAGTTGAGATTTCATAATAGATATAACTATCGTCGAAAAGTTTTCAAAAAATTTTATATGCATAATTGTAGTTCTATTCTTTTTCTGTAATCAATTAATGCTAATAGCGCTTGATAGATAAACAATACTATTGTGTAGTGACAATCATATAAGAACAGAAGGTCAAGTGAATCTAAATGATCATATATGGATATGTAAAGGCAAACACGTTTCTACAATAATTTATCGCGTGAGTTTCATAATTCAAGAAATATGATCAAAGTTCATTTACTATTTATATATTTATTAAAGTTTACTGGTGGTTACTGTTTCTTGTCTATTTGAATGAAAATAATATCACGTATCAATAGAAGTCTATTAACACTATGTTGTTAATTACCATGCACATTAGGTTATATTATACTCTGTATATTTCTATATACTCCGTTATAACATTCATGCATAAGCACATCAATATACGAGTAGATGTTTACCGATGCAAATTTTGCAAAAATAAGAATTTGAACGGAAGAAGGACTACATAATTCTAAAGCACTACATTACGTGCGTTTCAAAAAAATCGAAATATTATAAATATTTATGTAAACATTTTTTTTAAACGGAAATCTATTTCTACTTTATTGAATACGTCTGTGTGAATTATACTTGCTTTTGTGTAAGAGATTTATGCATAAATAATACCAGTGGTTATTTCCACTTGTCAAAAATATACATTTATATTATTTTTAAATTTTCAAAAAATGTTTATGCGTAGCGAAATTGTATATGATTTTTATACTTAAGATTCTCAAACTACAAGAAATTTGAATATAACATAAACATATACTATTAACAAGTCAGGATGACATAATCAATGAAGAAGAAGCATACACTATTTAAACATTTGAAAACAATGTTTATATAAATATTTATGTGCATAATATTTCGAAATTTAAAGGTAATGCAATACTCTCAAATTATCCTCTTTTTAAATCATCAAATGACACAGCATTATTTTACGTTCACATTACTGTGCATCGTTTGACGGCTAAATACTTAGACTCTTTCGTGTAATTTTAATATTCAAAATTAATTTTCTCGAAAACAAATTAAATAATTTATTTTGTACACAATGTATATTTTAATCACGAAGGACCATCTTCAGTAATAAAAATATTTGATATCCTTAATTATAAAATCGTTATATTCAAATTTTCAAAGATATTGCGATATTTCGTGCACTTACATCAATCTTATTTTTTCTTTCTCTCGATGCTTAGAATGTAGCAGGTTTATTTTTAGAGATTTTAGAACGTTGATGGCGATATCGTAGTATCTCAAAGTGTTCTGTTATAAAATGCAATGTCACAACGTTACTGAAATGTTTCGAAGATGAAACTTGCAATTTTTACACGCATATAATATTTTACAATAAAATTCGCGCGAACTAGACAGTTGCCAATTAGATTGCAGTCGATCGATCGTTCGATCGTTCGATCACCGTCATCGACGTTTACTTGGCCAGTTTCACTGCCAGACTATTCAACCGAGGTTTACAACAAACCAACTGAACTTCAGACAAGGAGATATCTAGATTCACTCCCACCATTGACTGTTATACCGGAAAAAGAAACGAAAGGCAAAGGAGATAAGGCGATGGTACAAAAAATATCGGTCAAGACTGTCTGATATACTCTTACGAACTGAATATCAGATCAAAGCAATTTTCTAATAGAAATTTCATACATTTTTTTTTTTTTTTTTAATATGGTTACTAAATCGTTTTATTACTTCTGTCTAGTAATTAAAAAGTAAAACTGTTTAGAATCTTAATCAAGATATAATGCTTTGACTGCAGTTACTGCACATAAAAGATGCGCAAAATCTGAATTTGTTTACTGAACGAAAACATGACTATTCAATTATTTATCAAGCAAGCGTGCAGGCCTATTCTTTGTTATTTATAATGACAGTTTCGTTATCATTATAAACGTTGTTGCTCAACTTTTTTACTTTGTATTATATCTACGCAATGACGTTATAATGAAAACGAAACTATCATTAAGAGTTACAGAATATGTCTGCTGAAAATTTGTTTATTAATACTAGATAATAACTGGGCGTTTACGCATATTTTTATCAAGAAAATTGCTTTAGCCAAATAAAATTCTATTAGGTTCTTATCCATTTCCTACGCAATATTATTAACTAATGAGAATACTAAATAATATCTGGATGGGTGTTTAAAAAAACTACTTACAATTTTATCAAAGAATTAAGGCTGCTTTCCTTTTAGAGAATACAGTCGACACTTTTAACACAAAACGACACACTTCGCTTTCCATTTACAAACTCAATCGACACTTTTCGACTCTACTCAGGAGGAGAGTCTGAAACTGTGTTCGAGTGTGTTAATTTGTCTCGATTTGTGTCGAAAATATATTAAGAGAATATATTTATTCGCGTGTAATTATTCAAAAAAATACAAAGGTTATAGATAATCAATGTAAATAGATTCCATTATACACGATTATCATAAAAGAATTTTATATTCGTGAGAAACAAACGGTTTATTAGTATGTGTGTGTGTGTGTGTGTGTGTGTGTGTGTGTGTGTGTGCGTGTGTGTGTGTGTGTGTGTGTGTGTGTGTGTGTGTGTGTGTGTGTGTGTGTGCGCGCGTGTGTGCGCGTGTGTGCGCGTGTGTGTGCGTGTGTGTGCGTGTGTGTGCGTGTGTGTGCGTGTGTGTGTGTGTGTGTGTGTGTATATATATGTATATATATTGTAACGGTTCTCACGGATGCTCTGATTTTCTCACGAATGGAACATAATTCCGAAATTGATACCGAAATTATTATGATGGCATTAAGACCGCGGAGTCTTAAAGCCACGCGATTCTATACGACGCGCAGGCTCCTTGGAGATCGCGCGCGAGAGAGAGAGAGAGAGACAGACAGACAGACAGAGAAAATCTCATCTATGATTCTAATATATTTAACAAAATAATCGTTACGAATATGATACAAAACGAGTGCCTGCGCAGCATCACATACGATGCCAACGACCGTTCGCCGAGTCGTTCTGCGCTAGATGGTAAAGGATGAATACGATCTGCGTGTGGGCTTCTTCGTTGGGGAGCGAAAGAGAGATAGAGGTTGATTACTCGCCTCATGCGCTGCGTCTATTCGCTCCTACGAGACTTCTGAGTGGATCCGTTACGTAGGACAGCATCTCCGGGCATTCCAGCGCGAATCCTCTCGTCACTCCGAGGTGGCTCCGAGATTTTCAACTTCCGATAAACCGAAACATGGAAACACACGTTTCGACGGCCGCGTGCTCCAAGGATCGGTGCCCGTCTCAGGACTGCTCCAATTCGATCCAAACAACTGTCTTCCTTATGGACCGCCGGCTGCTCTCGGAATCCCGTCCCATTGGCCTTGCACAAGCATTCGTGAGGCAATGCTTTAATTTCGATGGCTTTCACTAAAGTTTCTTTCGGCCCTCTTTCTGCGGTCTCTTCGAAGTCTCACTTCCTTCTGGCTGCCCGCGGCTATCTCTTCCTTCTTCCACGCGCTCCCTTCTCCTAATCTCTTCGCTTCTTTCTTCCGTTGTCTTTCCCTCTTTGTCTCCCCCCGGATCACGCTATTTTATACTTTCACTAGGTATCACTATTTGTCCTATTTCGCGTCGCGTACCTGCTTATCGCCACAATATATATATATATATATATATATATATAATTTAGAAATAAATTAAAATTATATATATATATATAAATAATTAAGAAAATTTTGTTTTGTTTTTCTCTAAGTATATCTCTGTAAGAAAACTGTACGAGAGCGCCAATTAATTTATAAGAAAAAGTTGTTTAGTATCCTTACCTCTATAACATGTGTCGAGGTCAACATGATTGGAACTGAGTCCCCCTGCATAATTACCTTATTTATTTCACATATTAATATGAGTGACGCACGACGTTCTGCAGTTGCCGCGGCTGACGGTATCCTTTCGACATTTCATGTTGTCAATAGTAAGTACAAGAATTTTTAGCTTTGTCGATATTAACTTTTCGTTAATATTAACATTTCTTTTTTTACATTGTTGAGACACTGTGGAAGCTCCCCGTCCCGCGGAATCGTGGGCTGATTGACGGTCATTTTATTCATTTATAACACAAAAACAAATGAAAATCAGCTTTGTCGATATTGGTCAAAAATTTGTGTCATTACATCCCGGACTATAAATGACATATCGAGGGAGCACTTTAAACAGGAGAAACAGAAATTTATAAAATTCCGTTTTATTCAACAGACTAACATTATGTAAATTTTAAGTACAAACTAAGATACAATAGTTATATCAAAATATTATTAAAACATATGTATGCTATTGTATACATTATATACACTGTCTTGTGCTGTACACACGAACATATGCGCGCACGCGCGCACACACATACACTCAAACACATATTAATGAATAATTATTAATGAACAGTAATAACAAAAAATTAATAAATATCAATTCTCATTGTTATTTTTAATACTTAAATTTTTAATTTACAATTTGCACATATTCAGGCACACATATTACATATCACAATTTGCCAATGTGTTCGAAACTTTGGAATCTTGACATCTTTTGTACGAGACAAATAAACGTGATTATAAAATTAATTTTGACAGGTGACACATGTCGTAATATTTCGCTAATGAATACTTTATGATATGTTCCGATATTATAATAATTATGCATATATAATGTTCAAATAGGTTCCGTGTAGAACCAGAAATAGTTTCTTAATGAAAATATCGTCACATATTTATATGAAAATCTCTATTGTTGTGAAAGGAACCGATACGTGATATTACTTGCCATAACACTTTTATTACTTGTCATATTATATGCTTGAACGCACGACATGTCAGTTCTACAATTCGTAAATTTCGATCGCTAATAATAAAAAACTATTATATCCTCAACATCTTCGTATTAGGACTTTTGTCCATACACACACAGTAAATATTGTTTCAAACATTTCTAATTATCTTCAATACTAGCAAAAAATTGTCTTCTTGAAAGAAATTCTACTTGATATATGTTTATAATTAATATTATATTGCAATTAAAATTATACTATTCTTAAAGTTATAACAATGTCTTTTGATATTACGTTCTATTTCTAACGAACTAGGTAATCTATATATACATATTTATATCAAAAATAGTGTTTCATTAACAAAACTGTACACGTAAACATAATATTTACTCGTCCGAAAATTGCATTCTATTTATCTTTGTACAACATGCTGTACAATTTTTAATATCATTAACATCTTTTTTTTTTTAATAATTCTCTTATAAAAAATACATCACTTTGGTAACGTTAAGACTTGTAGCCTTGCTTTAACTTTGATCTTATAATTTTTCCACTCGCATTCTTTGGAATATCGTCAACGAATGTGACTCCACCTAAGAAAAAGAAAAATGTAATATAATTCTCGAATTTTCGTAATAAAACTTCAAGCTGTCTAGCTCTTTTTTAGCTCTGAATTTTTACATCTAATTTAATTGATTTACAGAATAATTAAATTTTTTCTAAGTATTTGCGATATTTCTTTAAATATCTAGATAATAACTATTCTAAAGTGATAACAATCGATATACTAATTAAAAATAATTGCGAGACAATTAAAAATCATAACGTACTGTAACAGTTGAGATGATCGACTTATACCTTTTAATTGCTTGTAGTCGGAGACCTTCCCTTTCACGAAGTTTTTAATTTCGTCCTCCGTAGGTTTCTTACCCTTGCTCACCACCACGAATGCTTTTGGCACCTCACCATGTCTCTCGTGTGGAATACCAATCACTGCCGCTTCCTCCACGTCTGGATGCGTCCTTAACACAGCTTCCAGTTCCGCCGGTGGTACCTTCAACCAGGCGAAAATAATATTTTTAATTAAAGTTGGTGAACATTTTAAATATTGCCAAGGAATAAGATACCATCACATGGTGGAACTTTCAAACTTTGCGACCGTATTTTAGATATATTGCAACGGTTATTTATTATCTACAAATTTTCCTAAGCTACGTGTATAATCATAAAATTCAGCAATGTGATCAATCTAAAACTAATTTTTAGCGTAATAAAATTTCTTATCGGAAATTAAGGAATGAAATACGAATATTTTAACATATTCAAAAATTTCTCAATCAATTTTATTGGAAATAATTTTAATGTAATATAATATAAATAAGTTAAAGCTCTAAAAGAAAAGAAATAATGAAATTCTAATAATAACAGTTAACACGAGTTAACCGTGTGATAAAAATTTATGCTATCTGTAACACAAAATTAATAAACATTTCATATTCTTTACAGTAAGTTATAGAAAAGTACATAAAGTGCAGTAAATTGAGAAGTTATCAGAAAGCCATCGGTAATAAAATGAGATAATCAATAAGTTCAAAGTCCAAAAACGAATAGTCTAATATACATATGAGAAATAACGCGTTACTTATAGCTCGATCATTACTTTTTTTGATAAAGATTTTTTTTTTTTTTTGTCAATAACGGTAATGGTAACGTTGTTATATTTCTATATTAACAGCGTAGCTGGAAATATTTAGAAAAACGTAAACAGTAAATCGTAAGTAGTAAAAAATCATATTTGATTTGCTCCTTCTTACGTTACTGCTGTCGATTATCGATTAGATTCATTAGTTTGATTTGCCGATTAGCTTACAGATTAATTATGTTTTTCTATGTGTCATTGGCCTAATGAATTCAGCCGTTACTTTTTCTTATCATTTCTTTTTTATCGTTCCCTGTTATCTTTGTGTCTATTCTATCAATATATTGCACATTTCTTCAGATCGCAAATCAGTGTGCTATATTGATTAATGGTACGTAATGAATGCAGTTATAAATTTTATTTATTTTTATATTTTATAATACTGAAAAATGTTTTGTATTTTATATTTTAAACTGCATTTCAAAAGTCGTTGCCATTATTGTTATTATATCAGTACTAAAAATTTTATAATATGTATGCAATGTGAATGCACGGATTTTTAGTTTCATTGACAGTGAATATTAAAAAGCATTTTTAATAATATTTTTATTTAATAAAAATAGTCGATTAAATTGTGAATTGTAAGTTAAATTTCTATAAATATAAATGTACTAAAAATTGAGAAGAATTATTCGATAAACTTAAAATAAAGAAATTATATAATTTGGGTTATATAATTATAAAATATATTTAAGTTTCAAGTCTTAAAAGATATTGATTTTTGAATGACATACCAAATTAATTATTCCAAGATATAATTCATTAAAACGAAAAGAGAAAAACAGTTACTAAACAATCGTGTGATTTTATATACTTTCTCAGACTCAACCAAACTGCGCGCCGTTACTACCGAAAAGGCCTTTTTGTTTAGTAACTGTGTTACATGTATCGGTCGAATATCTTTCTAGTTTGAAAAGAAAAAAGCACTCTTATTCTTGTCAGAACAAATTATTACCTGGAATCCTTTGACTTTGATGAGTTCTTTTAATCTATCTGTAATATAGAAATCGAAGTCTTCATCGAAGTATGCGACGTCACCCGTTTTCAACCAACCATCCTCGGTTATAGTATTCTTTGTAGAAACTTCGTCATCGAGATATCCTTTCATAATGTGAGGTCCCTTGACCCATAACTCACCGGTTTGACCTGGAATACTAACATTCTCCTGCGACGTTGGATCCACCAGGCGTACTTGGCAACTCGCTACATTTTGCCCGATGCTAGAATATTTTTTCCCGTGTTCGAGGAAACACACTGGCGAACTTTCCGTCAATCCGTAACCTTAAAAAAAAAAAACGTTTTAAGTCTTTAAATAATCAAACTTGCTGTCGAAATAAATATTTCGTTATATTCCATCGATTCTCTTTTCCCTTTTTTTTATATTTTTCTTAGGGAAATTTAATATTCGAAGTATTAAATTGATTAATAATGAGTTACTTATTTTAAGTATTAATAATAGTACCTAATCAATTTAATATTGGAAGTACTAATTTTCTATATGGATTAAATAGATTTTAATTTATTTCAGATTTTATTTTATATTGATTTGTATCAGAAAATTAAGTACTTCATAATAATGTAAACTCTAAATTACAATAAGAATTTTTTAAATAGTTACAAATGTGAGATAAATAGTTATTTGATTCATCGAGATAAAGGAAATTACGATATGATATGAAAAAACATTAATTAATTTTGCGATGCATTACTGAAATGTAATTTAAAATATCATATCTGTTTGAAATAAAAACAATTTCACTGAACAAAGATTGTTAGATATTTATATCCGAATAAAACCATTTTGTGAAAAAAATTAAATAAATGGATCCTGTCAGTTAATACTGACATTTTTTCTAAACTAACGCAATAAATTTGTTGAATTCTACACAACGCAAACGCACATCAAAACAACTATTCAAACAAGAGTAAAATTTAATACAATGCCACTGTCTCGATACGACGAACTTTATTCCAGGGTCAGCGTAGCCGATTTGTCAGGTCTCGTTAAAAATTGAACGTATACACCGCCCGTTTGTTCAGGTTCGCAAAGCTCACAAATGCAAAACTCGCCCCCCTCCCCCCTTTCTCTTCGATATTTCTCTCCTCACCTGAAAAAAAAAATATATCCGAGCCTTCAAAGCTCGCGCATGTCGAAACACGACCCCGGAAATTCGATCTATGAAACTCGATAAACATCTCGTTCACTAGCGAAACGAGAATTTCACTTCGACGGCACGATTTTGCGAACACCCACCTTGATGGAACTTAAAAACTTTAGGATCAATGTTGTACTTCTCGTAGAACCTATCGACGTCTGTTTGAGCGAGCGGCGCGGCACCACTAATCATCATATGCATGTGCTCGAAATGATGTTTCTTCACAAGAGGGGAAGCCGTTAGAAATAGCACTATGGGTGGTACGCAAAACAGTGCAGTCGCCTGTAAAGTGCCATATCGCAAATTTAATGCTTTAAACCTTTCATAATACTTTCTTTACATTTTTTACACAAGAAAAATATAATTTTTCTTATGTATAATCGACGATATATGAAATTGTAAAGTCACAAAAGACTTAGATTAATTTAAATTCGAGCTTAGTCTGACATTCTAGCTTAATAAATCAAACTTTTTAATAATAAATGTACAGAAAAAAATCTGAAAAGTAAATTTATTCATGCACACCAAGAAACTAATCACCTTGCTTTTCTCCAATACGTTGACGAACATATCCGGTTCAAATTTTGGAATAGTGACTATCTTCCCGCCGAAAGTAAGACGCGGAAATACCATAACATTCATCCCATAAATGTGGAAAATTGGTAGTACTGCAGGTATTACTTCTTGATATGTGTCTAAAAAAAAAATCAATAATTTTAATAACTGTATCCAATATTGCCTACTCTTATACTTGCCTTTCTAAGTAGTTACATGATGAATTGACAAATAACTAGTATGTCGTACAGACTATTGTTGAGAATGAGGTCAAAGGTAGAATTTTCACGTTCTATTATTTTGTGGAAAAGTTACTACTTTCTATAACTATTAAGAGATGGTTATTAACCTCCGCAGTTCATATTAATGTAGCTCTATATTTATACTCTACAACGCTGTATTTAATCTATGATATATTTTTGTTATAAATTGTTGTAGCGTTCTGCTTATAATCAAAGAAAAGAATCTCTTTGTCAAGTAGAAGCTATGGCCTAGTAAAGTAATAGCTTGTTCAATAAATAGTTGTAGCATACTTGTAGTAGGACGAAAGGTATCGCCGAAAGAGGAATGAACCATCATTATATTAGACACCAAATTACGGTGCGTTAACATAACACCCTTTGGTAATCCAGTAGTGCCACTTGAAAATGGTAGAACCGCTAGATCGTCGCAATTAATGTTTGGATTTACAGGTGATAATGATTTGCCTCGTGTTATGAGATCCTGAAAAATGTTATGCACACTCATATTTATTTGTACTTAATCGTTTTCTTCGGAACATTTAAATATTGCTGATTTATCCGTATGAATATCCTTCTTGATACTTACGTCAAAAGGTATCGAACCCTCTGGCATGGAACCACTCTTATCGTCAATCACGATAAAAGGAGTTTCACGTGGAAGACATGACCTTGTTGTAGCGAGCACTGCGGATGCAATTGCGGTCGAAGTAATGACTGCTTTTGCACTAACTTTCAAAAATTGTCTCCGCATTTCCTCTGAAAATTTTCATCAGGTCTACCTATATTGTAACAATACGCTTAATTCGCCCACTTCCCCATACTACTTATTTTATTAAATAGTCCATGTTAAATCTTCCATGTGTATATGGATCTTTCAAATAAAATGGAATGTTTGAAATATATAACGTAAAGTGACTTACCAGATGTGTAAAGCGGATTTACAGTAGTAACAACAAGTCCGCCTGACACGCTTCCAAGAAAACCTAAAACTGTGTCCGGTAAATTTTGTGTCACTAGTGCTACCACATCGCCCTTTTTGAGACCCATGTTCCGCAAACTTCTACCGATATAACTTGTCGCATCCTTGGCTTGCGCGTACGTATACTTCTTACCACTTACGCCACATTCCTGCAAAGTATATTAAAAATTGACAACATGTCTAATTTCTTTACGTAATCTGTTTGCCGTTTACAAATGGGCCTAATAGCTATTTACATTTGGTCACATTTTCTGTCTTTGAAAACATTTTTTCTCAATTTTTACATATACGCGCAATTTTTTCTTTATTAAAATTTGCTAAATAATTTATATTGGTCTGTTTGAACAAAGTAACGCTCGATTAATCAGAAGTTTTATGCATAAATAGATTTTTCTATCTTTTATATATATATATATATATATATATATATATATATATATATATAATAGATCTATATATTAGATAAAAAAAATTACCAAAGCAATGTGATTAGGATAATTCTCGCTGTCGCTCCAAATGAACTCGTGGATCGAAGTTTCCGGATAAGAAGCATTGCCAAACGAAGACATAATAATCTTCTCGTTATTTGGTCCCGTCACAATTCTAGCCTGCGATGAGGTCGATGCACGTCTTAATATGGGGTTCAGTGTCCTTATTCCTGCATCGAACACTTGACTCAGCTTCTGAATGCCACGAAATGCTTGTGTCGCCATACTTGTACAATGGCACTACTAATTTATCAGTAACTAATTGCACTACTCGTAATCTGTAAAGATAATAGATAATTAGTACTAGATAGCAAAGGGAACTGTAAAATAAATACTAGATAACGGTAATTACATGTTTCAAAAGTAATTGCATAAATTTTTTTTAAACGATTATGTATTTTCTTAACATTTATTTATCTCATTATTTTATGCAGATTCTATGTTGAAATATGATTTAAAGAATAAAGTATAAAATATTGCCTTCTCAAATATTGACTCCGGATATATTGTTTGATACACAGGTCATTAAGACTTCGTTTTCATTCATAATATAAATGTATTTGTTAAGCATTAATAATCAGAATTAATAAGTTACTATAATGAACTTAATGGTTATGTAATCATTAAAAAACCACAAAATATGAATAGATAATAATGAAAAATAAAATGATTTCTCCTATTCTTGTCACGCAATAGAATTTTGAAAGGAAATAAGTAACGCTCAATTAAAAAAATTATAAAAAAAAAAATTCTTCTCTGACTTTTTTTAATGGAGTAAGCTCATAAAAATGCTTCATTAATTTTATTAAAAGTTTCTAACAGATGTAAAACATTAAAATTAAATTTTATTTATAATGATTTTTTTTAGAAAACAAAGTTATATAATAATATTAATGAATATGTTATACATAAAAAATATGTAAACAACGCTAGCCAGTTCTTATTTATTAGTTTTTAAATTGTTGTAAACAGAGAGAAGAAATATAATTATATAATACATACATGTATATGTATAATTATCTACAAAAGATATACAAATTCTTAAAATATTGTTAACTCGCAATTAATATTTGTATTTGTAATTACTTTTATATAAATATTTTAAATATATGTAATACGTTAGTTTTATAAAGATATTACTACACATATATGAAATATCATAAAATATGCGATGACGATATTTCCAATTATTATTCATGCGTCATTGTTGCCGTTTCGTATATTTTAATAGCTGTATTTTATGATTACAAGTGAACTTCAAGTTAACTTTATCGTTAACTTTCAAGTTAACTTTTCAAGTTAACTTTTTCCTTAACTGTATTAGTTTCTAAATAATACTAAAAAATGGTTTCGTACTCGTAGCAAATGATACAAATTAATATTTATGTCAGGATCATGTCTAGCTAAACTGACATAAGTAGGTCAATTACAAATATATAAACACATATATGCTAACTCATCCTAAGAACCGGAATATAATTAAAGTCAACGAAGCACAATCAAAATCTTAATCAGTCAGATAATGTATGAACCGTCCAAAGTTCAAAAGCAGCTTTCTAGGCTGCCTTTTAACCATTAGATTATTACTTTATACTAAATGCAGTTTTAGATTGATACGTTATGATTGTCAATAAAGAAATCTAGTTTAAAAAATTCAAGTAATAAAATAATTTTTTATTTGCTCGAAATTGAAGTCAACTTTTGTTTAGGTAAATTATCTATATGAATGTATTATTTATTAAACATATTAGCTACAGTAATACATTATTTCTTTTTGTCAGTTTATTCAGTTATTTGCATTGTATCATTTCTTTGCAATATAAAATTTGCATAAATTATAGTTGTAAAATACATCTTAATTTAAAGAGTATGATTATGTTGAAAGTTTCTTCCATAATTTAATTATTTTTTACTTAGACTGATTTATAATTTAACTTCTTATTTTACAAGTCTCATACAACATATATGTATATTAACATAATTTTTAAATCATATTATTTTTTTATGTAGGTAAATGTAGGTTTAATTTACGTTTAATTAAACAAGTTTTTAATGAAATAAGCTATTTAAATAATTATATTTAATTACAACACAGAAAAAAGTTTAATACTAAAAAATTGATTTTATTTATGAAAATGTTTATTGCTTAGAGCATTTATTTAATACTATAACAATTACTAGAGATTTGAAAGTACTTAGTATTTTAATAATCATTATTTTTAATTTAAGGCTATTACGTACGCAAAAATAGTTCAAAATATCACAACAGATTATTTACACTTTAAGAAATTTCCAAGAAATTTCATGTGCACAATTAAAGTTGGTTCTATTCTCTCTCTGTAACCAATAAATACTAATAACGTGGCAGAAAAGCAATATTATTACGTTTGTATAGCGGCAAATTAATAGAACGAAAGGTCAAATGAATGATCTTGCACGCGCAAATATACGTAAACATACATACATATTATGTATGCATAATATTCATACAATCATTCATCATGTAAGTTTCATAATTCAAAAAAAAATGGTAGGTTTATTTATTACTTATTTAAAATTATGGTGCTTACCTCACCTCTATCTGGATGAAAAAGTACAGCGCATACGAAATGCTATTAATATCGTATTATTAATTATGCATTACGTTATATTGTATTTCGTAAGTTTCGTCATAACGTACAAGTCCAAATATAGATATTTGCTAATTCGCAAAAATAAGAATTTGAGAAAAAAGACTGTTTATCTCAAAAGCGCGCATTACATTATGTTTAAAAAAAAATCAAACCGTTATTCAAACCGTTATTCTTATAGATATCTATATAAATACTGTTCTTAAACGGAACGTTTAATAAGCGCTTTTACTTTAATAATTACGTTATTATGTGAATATTATATTTGTTTTTAATAATTTAGAATTCCACGTTTGTAGAACACATTAGTTAGCCTCACTTGTCAAAAGTTTAAATTTGTTATTTTCAAATTTTCCGCAGTCACAAAATCAAATACATAAATCGTAATATCGCAATACATTAAAAACTATTGTTTTATACATATTTTTATATATTTAGTAAAAAATAGTACTACATTGTTTGATCGTTTAGTCTAAATATATAATATTTAATATTAAATTTTATTTTCTTATTACATTTTAAATTTCCTTATTACATTTTAATATTTTTATTAATTTACTCAAAAATAAATTTATTTTGTCTTTGTAAAACATATTTTTGTCATCTTCACTAGTACAGTATTTATTAGATATAATAAATACTTTATTAGATATAATAAATACTACATAAAATATTATTTAAATTTTCAAAAATATTTTGCTTTATAAATATTTAAATTAATCTTACTTTTTCTTTCTCTCCGTATGAAGTGAATCGTAGCAGATCTATTTTTAGAGATGTTAGAACGCTATCTTATTAATGGCGATATTTCAGTATCTTATGTTCCAACAAGATTATAACGTCACAACCTTGTTGGAATGTTCTGACGCTAAAACTTGTAACTTTTTCTCAGGCGTGAACTTTCATACATGCACAATATTTAAAAGAACTCGCGCGAACTAAGGAATTGCCAGTTAGATCGTCGTCGATCGATCGTCCCGTCACCAATGTTTACGTGGCCAGTTTCACTGGCGGACTGCCAGTCGAGTTCTTCAACAATCCAACTGAACTTCAGACCAGACGAGAAAATATTTAACTCCTCCCACCGTCGACTTGCCACGCCGGAAACGTGTACACGAGGCAAACGAGAAAAAATGAAATAAAAAAAGTACCATCATCAAGATTCTCATATGCTGTTACGTACATCAGTAATATCAAATCGAAGTTAAAAATATATCGACATTGAAAACATGCGTTCAAAAATTAAAATATTTTTTATCGCGCAATTTGAAGAAACTTGCACATGTATACAAATTACCTAGAAAATTCATCTAGGAAATCATTATTGAGCACTAAAATCCACTATTAATCGTTAATTAATTGTTTTTCTTAATTTAAATGTTAATACACTTTTGGATCATAATAGAATATTAAGTAAAATATTAAGTTATGTTTAACTAAATATTGAGTTGATTTCGTTAATTCTTGATTAAAAAATTTGAAAGATTGACATGAATGAATTATATCTTTTTTTTAATACAATTAACAATTGTTGAATGCTTAGTTGATTGTATCGGACTAAATATTTTAGTTTTTCAACAAAATTTTTTTCTGAGTATAATTGTCAATTGCCTAATTACTCATACAATTAACTAATTAATCAAAACATATATGTGACAATTTCGACAAAAAAATATAACGTAATGAAAAAATACATTATGAAAAAATCAGATAATAAATATAAATACTGAGGGCTATTGAAAAATGCAATTACAACAAATAATCTCTGCCTAAAATACAAATGATTTATTACTGCAGTGACTACTTTAGAAATAAGTTAAGATTTTTAAAATAACATAATAATTGCAAATAAATATATTTATAAATATATTTCAGTAGTGGATATTTCACTACTAGTAGTAATGGAATACTAGAATTATAATTTTTATTAAAATTTATCTTTATTTATTCAGCAATATTCCACTATTTTTTTTTGAATGAGTAAAAAAAATTGCGATATTTATTCAATTTTACAGAAGAAGTAAAACAAAAGAAAAATTATTTCTTGATTCTTCATTTTTGATGTGAAAGCTGATACTACAAAAATTAAAATACATAAAAAATTTCGTAACGTAAATGAGAAACAGAATAGAGTTATTTGAGAAAAGATTATAAAACTGCTTTACAAGGACTTTGGATCAGATGTCGTAAACTTGCATTCATTGCAACGCTCACATTTGTTCTATATATAGGGTGTCCTAAAATTAAATATCAGAACTTAGAGAGTATAAAGGATCAAAACAACTCAGGCGCAAAGTTCATTGCTTGTTTTTACTTCATTTTAGAGAAAGTCGCAAAAGAAATAAAATATCTTTTTAAAATTTTTTTACCTGATTTTTTTATTTAGGCCATATTTTTTTCTTGAGCGAAATCCAATGTCAAAAAGTTTACATTCTTCCACTTATTTATTATTTACTTATTACATATTATAATTTCATTATTGCATATTGTAGAAATTTATTCGTTATCAATCAACTCAAGAGAACTTTTTAAAGACCGAATCGTTACTGCAGTACGCCAAATATCATCAGAAGTATCTGGTTGCGATACGATCTGTTTAGATATAATGATAATGCTTGCATTGATCTAGTGATTGTCAAGAAGCCAACATTTTAAGCAATACTTTTATTAAGGAAGTAAAAATATAAATAAACGTAACATTATGTAATAAATAAGTGAAAATTTTTTTACATTGGACTTTTTTCGAATGAAAGATATGATCCAAATAAAAAATTTTGAAAAAATTGAAAAAAGTTTTTGTTTTAGCGATTTTTTTTAAAATGAAGCAAAAACAAATCTTTATCTTAAGCCGGTATTCATAGTCGTAAATAATCAATTCAATCTTTGATCAAAAGAAAAAAATAAATTAATGTATGATTAAATTTATAACTAATGACGCTTTCAATCGAAGATTGAAAATATTTTACGACTATGAATACCGTCCTAAGTTTTTTAATCTCTTACACGCTCCCAAAATCTTGACATTTAATTTTGGGACAACCTGTATATTAATTACGTAAAACATATCTTTACAATGAATAATAAGAAGCTTTTCAAATCTATACATTAGATTTCACACATAAATTTATAGTTTAAAATCTATTACAATTCTTAATTAATACTATTTCTTTTATATGTACAATACGATTTTTTAAATCATGTTTATTTAATTGGTTGTATCACTATTAATAAATATTCAATTGTTAGAATGATAAAATATTATCTGATGTATATAACATTAATATTACAATTTAATAATATTTTTACAATATTCTAAAATTATCTCTTTTTTTTCACCTATGATTACTTTGTTAATATTGATGAATTTATCAATATAACAAGCAATATACAAACACATTTGATATGTGTCTTGAAATAATATAATTATAATATAACTATTTACATTTATGAATTTTTTTACTGTTTGATATCAAAGATTGGTATATTAAAATAGTAATGGATTTTATGTTAGATATTTTATTTATATTAAATTCTGTAGAACAAATTTTATTACTAAATCTATTTAATACTCGACATATAATTTAGAACAGATTATTGTTGCTCCAATAAGAACAAATTATATGTCAATTTCTAAATGGCTTATGGAATGGCTTTACATAAAAGTAATGGTAAGTATGTGTGTAAAAGTTTATTAATAGAAGCTATTTCAAAATGAATTCAGACATAGATCAATTATAAAGAAGTTAAAACAAACATATTCCTCTGACCTTGTAACGGTTCTGATGGTTCCGCGATGTGGAATCGAATGAGCGACAACGGGCGAGGAAATCATCAATTAACTTCATGAAAATTATGGATAGAATGCATACATGTATTTATCGATGTTTACAGCAGTTTTATTACCGCACCTTTCCAACATTGACAATAAATTATACTCGTCCAGCAATGCGTTACGATAATTATATGAAATTTATTACAACAACGATAACAAGCTCGTAAATATCGCGCGATAATAATAACAATCGAAATGATCCGACCTGAGAGATAGACCTTGCTGACTGATCGCCACGTTCGTCCACCGAGGTTACCGTTCGCGGGACCTTGATCGTCTACTGCAATGCTGTACCGCCGGACCGTGGCTCTCACTTTCAGGCTCTCCTGATGACGGCTCTTCGTCTGCCTGGATGCAACGCATCGTCGCTGCTCAACCGGGTCATCCCTGGGCAGATCGCTCAAAGTTCCCTGGACTCGCTCGACCTCCGGCGGTGACCACTCATTCGACGGTTACCAATAAATTACCTCACTTTTCTTGGACTAGCGAATTTCTTGACGCCTACTCGTTTCAATATCAGATGGATCTGATCAATGCTCTCTTTCAGGCAGCGGTTTCTTTCAGATTTCTGGTCACGGTTTCTTTCCCTCTGTTCCTGCTCTCTTGAATTCATGGTACCGCTTTTCGAGAGCAACTCCTCCGGGTCAATCAAACACCCGGAATGGTCCATTTATTTTCTTATTTGAATCGTTCCCTACTCTCCGATCTTTCAAATTCTCAGTGCAGCGAGATTGCCTTTGGAACCGTCCCCTTCGATTCAGATTGTTTTCCCTTTTGAATTCCTTCCCTACCCTCCTACGTCTTACCGTTTCCCTACTTCCGTACACTTCGCTACAAATTTTACTTCGTCGCAACTTTATTTCCAAACATATTAGGTCAAAGATGTGAAATATTTCATTCTCTTGCCATCTAGCGTTTTATCTCGAGCAACGAGGAGTGCGTTGCATTTACCACGATGGATCAATACTATCATGCGAATATACATACATTCAATTTCTTGAATGAAAATGTTATAAAAACTTTCAAGCATTCGCACATTACACAATAATAAAACTTGCGGACATTTTTTTTTAAATATATTTGCACGTGATTTGCACTATTTTGGATCTTCGTAGTCCAACGGGGAATTTGAGGACCAAGTCAAATTTTGAATTTTGAATTTAGACACATAAAAAAAGTGAAAAATGTTTTGGGTTAAACAACTGTGAAATAGTACTCTGGAATGTCGAAAAAGTGTACCAGAATTTATTCAGTTTTTTTAGAGCTGAAAAACCTTTTTAAAAATATCGGGCACCAATAACCTAATTGAACTATAGGCAAGCAGCAAAAAAAACGCAAAAGATTAACTCGCAAAAAGTTAACACTGTTTTATTTTTTTCCATTATATTTAAGCATTTTTAAAATACTGACAATAATTGATGTTTTTGTTTTTTACGTTTCTTTTTCATTATATGTTATATAATACAAAAATTATGATTAAGCAATACTCGCTCAGTTGACTTTTCATCAGATACACAGAAAAAATAGAATAGTTTATTAACACTTACTGTTTATTGCACTAGCAAGAATCTGCACGCAGTTAAATTTTAGCCGTATACAACTGAAATTTAGTTATGACACGCGGATGTTTGCTGCTGCAACTATTTTTCGTGCATCTTTTAGATACCTGAAGCAATTTCGGAGAAACCGGATTTCCCCAGTGCACTGACCGGACTATCGCTCTTTCACGCATTAGTATTTTTTATACTTTTCTTTTCGAATGTCCAAGCAAAATAACATGTTACAATATATCAAAATGACATTAAAATAAATCATGACTGGTTTTACGTCATTTATTTTTTATTAACTATGAAATTTATGTAAATAGGATTACTGTTCGTCATTTTATTTTGAGTTCTTGCTTTATCATTGATATATGTAAATTTTTTTACGCATATTCCATCGTATGATAATGTGTCTACATATTTTATGATTTATTATTTAAGAACACAAGACATACGCGACTCAAACTCTTGTCTTTTTTTTATTTGCGTTCAAAGGTTGAATAATTATATTGATATATTAACAACACAAGCGTGAAGCGCACAATTTCGAAATTTTATTACAGGTTTCAATGAATGTAGCAACACATTCTTTGTAAAACCGCTAGTTTTACAGTACTTGCGCATTGGTCGATTCGAGCTTATCGAAGCAATAATGCGTCGGCGCGTCTTCATCGACGCCGACGCCGACGCCGCTGGTGACGTTTAGTAAGACAGGACCGTCTCAGAATGCCTTATATTATAGTAAAACGTATTCAAAAATTAAAATGTAGTTCAACGTGTTTATAAATTTATACACACGTGTTTTCATTAAATATGCTTAAAATTAATTACGAATTCAATAATATTAAAATAACGGATTAAAAAAAAAATTTGTGACTTTATTATTCTTTTATGTTAACAGTATTTTGTCATTTATGTATAAATAGTTTTTTATGTGTGTGTGTGTGTGTGTAAATGAAAAAAAATATTTGCAAAACTATGCAAAATTATAAGATAATAAGCAAAATATTCATTTTACAAAGGTAGCATAAAAACATATTTTACAAAAACAATATTTAAAAAAACAAAATTTAAATACGTTTATACTTTACACTTTGATTTCACTGATTGTGAGAAAATTTATGTGGATTTCACAATGAACTGATACGTACCAGACGTGATTAAATTTATTTTATCTAACAACCCATAGGAGTACACATATCGACACTGCGACGCCCCTGTATATGCTTGAAACCTGCGCTCAAGGGTGACGGCCATGTCGACGTGGACCCTGCAGTGCACCCCCGTTGCAACTTACATATACCCTCGGCTGGTGGCTACTCGCAAAGAAGAAGCAACTGCTCTCAGAGAACGAACAACACCGTCTCGAAGTAAAGTAATCGTCGCGCCGGGTTACTCTTGCACGCAGCATTTGGGCTATGAATGAAGACCCAACCCTTTCACCTCGAGGTAATCATCCCCTTATATAGTTCATCGTATATCTCGTGTCACATTCACTCGGCGTGTCCGGGGGATTCATAGAGCGAAATTGGAATCGTTTAATAATAGTCATAGATTTTCATAAAGAAGGAAACAACACGCTTTCTCGTGTCGTGATTAAAGATGGTTAAAAAGATGTCAATGTGCGTGAGCGAGTGGCGACATTTTTATCGATTGCATTACTTATGCATGTGTGCCTCAAGGAAGAATACTCTTTAGTTATGTACATATACAATATTGTTACGGAGTGTATAAGGTTCATACATGCATTCGTGCGTCACTTTGACGTTTGCCATTTATTAGTCGATCGTAATGCGGCCTTAATTAAAATATCATGCACGTGAATAAGAAAGCTCTCTTTCTATATTGTGTCAAAAAAAAAAAAAAAAGTATTACCGCATTTCATGCCGTACGAGAGCGTCTATGTAAATATAGAACGTGAGGAGCTCTCTCTTCCGTCTGCCTTGAAAGATAATCGATGATTTGCAGCTCTCTAACGAAAAGAAAGTTGCAAAGTTAAACTTTTTTTCACTTTTTGCATGCGAAAGACGCGTGCATGTTCGCACACGTGTTTACGGCGATTAAGTAACGTTTTGTTATCGTTAGGTTTTGGCAGTGTTGCTTCTATCTGTGATTCCATGGCCGGGTCCCAGTGTCTTTAAAATATCATGCCCCCGCGACCGAGCGTCTGTAGTGAGGAGGATAGTTCACAAGGTAAGAAAAAATACACTCGTCCCTTTCGATTTACGCGGTCTATGGATATACTACTTTTACTACGCAGTACTCAATACGTGTATAACGCGCATCGCATTTATTAAACGTGCGAACAAGGGTGTAATACGGATCGCGTAAATCGAGAGATGAGTGTATTATTAATTTTATTAAAATAATTGAAATTAATTTGTAAGTTGATTATGCGCGAAAATTTAAAAATCAAACGATTTGATGCAAAAATTATCTTTTTGCTTGAGAAACAAAACAAATATTATATTTTTCGGAAATTCGATAATAGTCTTGTCAACAATAGTTTAAGAAGTTACAAAGAGATGAGAACGAGATAACTTATTAAGCCGAAATTTCAGAGATGGATTCCAATACTGAAGAAGTATCAGGTAGAATTGCCATTGGAATGCCCGTTCCACGAGAGTCGAGATATTTTTCGGCCACAACAAAAGGCGAAGCATCAGCACAGACCATCACAATGGACCTGCGGCCTTTGCGGCAAGTCCTTCTACGCAGAGAAACACCTCGACGTCCACTTCGATAACAGACATAGAAGCAATGTTAATACAGTAAGTATTGAGAAATGTAAAAATTGTTGATAATCCTATTGCCAGAAAATATAATACATAATTATAAAGGAAAATCGCCAATACTGGCGTAGATCTGTTAAAGCGACATTCCCTTACTTCTCGAAAACTAAACGTTGCACTATATTAATATTAATGAAAACAAAATCTGCTTAGATAATTAAAGAAGTAAAATCCCGTAAATCATACATTCGTAGCTGTTTTCGATGTACAATCTGCTAAAAAAAAATTCTTCAAAAGCGAGAAGAAAATTGACACAATTTCTTTTGCAAATTGAATACTTTAAACAATAGTGAGTATATTATTGATAATATTAGAATAAAAAACTAATAAATAACAAGGTAATAAGAGTCTAAAACGCTGTTGAAGGAATACAAAATTATAATATAATAATTAATGGCGTTTATTCTTTATGTATTTAAAATAAACGTTTCAATTCTCTTTGAAGTTGTCATCAGCATTACAAATAATTAACGTAAAAAAACATCTCTGGAATCTGCGAGATGAAGCCACTAACAAGGTTACCAAAATCATAGTGTTATCTTTCTGTTGAGCCCTGAAAAAACAAGACTGCCTTTAGATAATCACTACATGGAGATAAGGTCGAAATTGACCGTAAAAATCAAAGTAAAGATTTCTTAAAAGTGACTTACTGTCAAAGGTCAAAAATGTAATGTGAAACATTAAATAAAAATGTATGTGATCTAATCGGCCGCACCATGTCCGAATAAATTAAGATTAAATGTCGGAATTTAACATGCTTACTGTTCAAAGTCCAGTGAGTGCCTAAATCATTAAAATCAATTACTATAAGTCTCATAAAGCTAGAAACATATTAAATAAATAAAACACAAGAATATCTAAAAATAGTTTTGTTCCTTTAGGGCTTAATAGAAAATCAATACTATAGTTTTCGCAACCGTAGTTAGTAGCGGTGACTTCATCTCGCGGGTTCTAGGAATGTCTCTTTACGTTAATTATTTTTGTAAGACTGATGATGGCTCCAAAGAAACGTTTATTTAAAATTATGTATACGTGAAGAATAAACGTTATTAATTATTGTAATTTTGCGCTTCTTCGACCGCGTTTTAGACTCTTATTAGCTTTGTTTTATTCATTATTTTTTTTATTTTAATTTTGAGAGTTTATTATTCCATTCTTAATAATATTAAATTATTTTACACATTTGTTCTAAAACTTTAATATTTATATTTTTCACATGCTGTTTTAATTATAAAATCGAGGTGCAGCACACCTATCGATAAGACAAACTATAGGATAGTAGAAACTATCCTATAGTTATAGGAAAAAGTAAAAGGCATAGCATTATGTAATAGAACTACCTATTCAATTAGTAATCTAATCTAATCTTTACATATTGTTGCGCTACATGTTGCGAAAAGGCTTTTAGGAATCCTTATCTACATTAAGTTAGTATTTTGTACCGATAATACATGTAAAAGAAAAAGAAAAAAATGCAACATTACTGTCTACTACGTCAGTTTCAAAGTTCATTTTGTCAGAGAGAAAGAGAAAAAGAGAGAGATTCATTTCTGATTATTTTATTAAAAAATTTAGAACTTTATTATTGCAAAATTTGAAACAATATTATTATAAAAACTTAATTCTTTATTCGTTTTTTCTGTGATTGAAAATAGGATGAGAAATGTTATAGATGCATAAACTATTAGCATAAACTATTAAATTGCTTGTTAATTTTAATATTATATTGTAGATTCCGGTTTTATGTAATGGATTGTGTTTTAAAATAAAATTATTATATACACACAAACATCCAGTAACGGCTCATATTGCTATTATTTCGTTATATTTTTGATTATATAAACAGTTATATCATCAACTGTTATATGATAGAAGATATGATAGAAGATATTTTCTAGTTTGTATTTACATTTGTAAACTTTTGTTTTTTTTTCATTTTTATTTAAGAAATAGATACCAAAAACAAAGTAGTATGTAATGAAATTCTAGTAGTATTGAAAACATAATACATAATTGATGATCTCCCTCTATGTATTTTCTTAAAGATTTCTTTCTTTCTAATTGTAACTGCGTAGTCTTTATCTTGGCAAAATTATTACCGATTCAGCGTGACCGCGTCGGCGTTAAACTTTTTAACGAGTCAATATTTTTTTATCAGTAGTAGATCGGGGTCTAGTAAAGATGTGAGAGGCATGAAAACATGTTTTTTTTTTCCAGGCAGAAGACGCGGTATGCCTAGCGGATTATTGCGACATCATGCGCTGCGAGGTGCTGGGCAACCGCGACTTCGAGAATTCGGTGGACGAGGATGGTCATCTGAACACCGATATCCAAGTGTGGCGCGAAAATACCGAACAGCAGAAGCAGAAGCAACAGCAACAGCGGCGCAGCACTTCTATCGTGCCGTGCGGGTCGCGTGGCATCGCCAGGATGTATCCTACAGATAAGTCCTGTTCCGTCGCCGGCGGTGGAACGGTGACAAATCTGCGTTATTGCCGTCGCGATGACCACGATGACAGTGACATGCACAATCACAGACTGGCGAGATCGTCGTATCACAGCGAGATCGCCGAAACGGATAATAAGAACAGTGACTGCGAGGAGGATGAGGAGGACGAGGACGAAGAGGAGGACGTCGAGGATGAGGAGAATCTGGTGGAAGCGGCGCTACCCGCCGTCGACAAAAAGCAGAGACGGCGGGGGCTGCATTTGAGAAAGCTAAAGTCCAACTGCAAGCCGGAGGAGCTACAGAAACTGAAGACCCAATGTGAAGTGAGTTACTGCGAATTAAAGCTATTGCATGGCCATTGTGACTTTACCTGATGTCTCTTTGACATAGCTTTGAAATATTTTTATCAAAACACGTTATTTTATCAGAAACAGCATTACTCTGTTAAAAGTTCACGCACTGGTCTCTTGCACATTGGAACGTGTATTGTAAACAATCAGATAATTCAGTTATGATCGAATCTACGCAATCCCGATTTGAATATTATAGCACGCGATCTTTGATCTTGTTTATTATTACACGAGAGATAAGCATGCAAAACGTGCTTGCAGACATTGTCTGTAAATATTAATCATATGCAATAACTGCGTTTATCAACAACAGATACTCGTGCGCGATTGCATTGCCGGACTGCTAACTAATCTTTCTGTACGAGATTTCCAAGAAATCGAAGGTATGACAATTGGTTACGCAAGTCGCACTTGATGCGGCCATTAATGTTTCCTTATCGATCGTAATTAATATCAACAGGGGAGCTAAATCGAGCGATCTGCTGGTATCTCAGCTGTGACAAGTACTGGGAAGACACAAAAAGACCGCAGCGTCATACACCCTGGTATCTCCTGACTATCTTCATGCTGCTCCTGTTTTCGTCGATTTACGCATGCTACTACGTAATCTGGGTTTGTTTCAAGTACGTCATGCCAGATTAAAAAACTCTTCTCATACTTCTTTGGAAAATATTAATCGACTCTAGATTAAGTGCTTCTAATAAAAATGTTTCTTACTTTTTCTGGAAAAAAAAAGAAAAAAAATTAAATTTTTTCTGATAAAAAAACAGCCAAGGTCTGTGTTGAATAAAAAAAAAATTATAGATAGTCAAGAAATACTATTTATGTAATGATTTATATATTTATACACTTATTTGACCCTTTCGAATCTTTTTTTTTAGAAATAGGATATACTATCTATTTATTTTTAAAGGTTTAGAAAATCACTGAATGCAAAAATAAAATACAAAATATAAAAATTCAAAATGACTGATCTAAAAGGCGAATCTAGAATTAAAATATTATTAAATTGTAATGAAATCATGGGCATTTTTCACTCGCATCTATAAGTATCAATTAATAACATTTCATATCATCAGTTATTTTTCTAATCATTAACATACGAGAACCTTAAAAATTACACGTGTTTATACATTATGTTTAACATAAATATCGTTAGATAAAATTTTTTCAGCCAATAAATGCAAATAAATTAAAAATTGCCATTTGTTTTAATTTCGCGCTTTAGAATTCTAGAATATTTTTACATTTAAATGAACTCAAATGAATTGAAACACGAAATGCAATATTCATCATTTTGAATTTGAACGGGGATTTATTTTCTCGTTATATTATTTTTGGCTTCAAATAAATTTAAAAAATCTGAAGATTTTATCAAAGATATTTTTTAAAGACACTGGTACATGTGCGTACTACTAAACCGAAAGAGTTACAATAAGCCTATATAATGTTGTGTTACTTTATGTCAGATGGCTTATTTTTTTTAATCCACGTTTTCAATCAATAACAATTATAAAGCGATTTCAAATATATTAAAAAAAAGTTTCGGAAAAATAATAGAAATAATAAGTTATCATATGTAAGTTATCATTTCTTTTCGTTGTTATAAATATCTATCAGCAGTATTATTACCAAGATACTATTCATATTTTACATTGTTCATTACATTGCATTGTAACTAGAAATTTAACTCTTTTATATTTTCGTTGCGTGCAGTACTGCGGATGACGACAGACTGGACGGTAGCGGAAACATGGATTACAACGGAAGCATGGATCGCTCAAGTATTTCTCCGTTGCACGACCCGAATATTCAGGAAGGCAGGTTAGAAAGACGGAAGGGTGATCACGGAGACGATCTGCCCCAATCGAGCGAGGACATGCCCGATCACTATATCTATGTCTCTTACCCGCCCGAGCTGAAGCGGCGACTTCTGGAGAGGTATATCGACTCGCGCGCGAAAGCATAGACCTGATGTATATTCTACGTCGCAAAATACAGTGATCCTCCTGCTTACAGCTGCTACAACAGGACCACTCGTCTGTAAACGGACGAGTTGAATTAGGAAGGAAGTGCATATACGCGATGATTAAAATCTTATCCGGGATCTCTGCACAAAAGAAGGTACTCGGAGCGGAGGTACTCCTCACTCTCATTTTTCTCGTTATCCTCGTTATCCTCGTGTTTTGTATACCGAATGTGAATAAACTGCATCGTGGACACGACATCAATTTGCTCGTTCCATTTCTCTTTATTCTCTTATCTTCTAAGAATGTTGCATCGTCATATCACGTTTCGAAGATAAAGAGTGTAGGTATGCATTGAATACGTACGATTGCGATAACGATTGGACTTTCATCCTCGGCGCAACAGTTAAATGAACTTTTGGACTTTTATTTCCGATCATTTTTAACAGATTTTGTTTTCATTCGTTTTATATCAAGAAAAGAATTCATTGATTAAAATGACACGAGTGAGGATATAATTCGTCACAATAGTTCGTGTTTTTTACTAAAATAACATTTATTAACAATAGAATAAATTATTTTTTTATGTATGTACATATATATTTTTTAATAAAGAAATAGAACATAATTGTTTTATCATTAAAAAATATTTAACTTACTTGTAGAAGAAATGGGAAAAAAATCCATTTTATTTTGACTAGAATTGTGACTAGAACGCAGTTTGATTTAAAATGACTAGAGTTAAAACCAATAAGTCATCTTCATAGTTCCGTCGGAATCACGTTGAGTATCCATCACGCTGGACTGGCGAGCCAAACGGCGAACACTTGCCGTGCTAGGCCGTTGATGTTCTTCCAAAATGGATGAAGCCAATCTCCCTTCGGATACTTCCTGCATCTCTACTGTGTCTCGCGTCGACAAGTCCTCGTAAGAAGTCGCGATCGATGATGGTCTAAAAAATACAAATTTTAATAAATCGAAAATATAATCACAGAAAAAAATGAGGAATTACAAAAATTACATCAAGAATTTATTAAATGTATCAAGATATAATTTTTAATTAATGTAGTTATTACATTTGTCTTGATTTAATTAACGATTTAAACGAAAACAATTTGTTAGATATCAAAATAGCTTTCTAATGTTTTATGCAAACGCAAAATATAAGTGATATTTAATTGTCGAATACGTACTTTCTTGGAACGCAACGAATGCAATCCGAGCACGTCCAATCTTTGCCAAACAATTCTCCTTCCTCAATAGTCTGTGGTAAACGGTGATGTAATGTTTCCGGCAGTCGTAGTCCGGATAAACCACCAATTACCGAAATTGTACCCAAAATGACTAAAGGTAACACAAGATTTTCTCTCCCCTGAAAATCATGCTCGTAAACATTCGGTATACTATATTACAAAAATATAAATTGTAATGACACTCACACACACACACAAAGATGAATGTATATATATTTTATTTTTATATTAAGGTAAGATAATAAGATAATAAATTTTAATAAGATAATAAATTCTGTAATAATTGAAAAACTATTAGCAAATGCTGTCTAAATGTGTCGTACGTCTAATAACAACAAGAAAAAATAGAAAAGCATTGTTGAAATGGAATTCAAATATAATTTCGACTCACGAGATACGTTACGAAGGGTATGATGATGAGTCCGAGGCCGCTGATGTACGCGGAGAAACCGATGGCAACTCCGCGTAATTGCGTAGGATAGAGTTCTCCGGCGAAGGGGTAAATAATCAAAAAAGACGCCGATATCGTAGACTTCGATATGAGAAATAGTATTAAAGTTTCCATAACAGCGTCTTAAATGAAAAGCATCAACGATAATAATTATGAAATCGATTCGTCATAGCTTTTTTTCTTAGTATTGCAATTCCACGCGTTGTTAACCAGTTAACTTATTGCTCTCAACGATATCGGCACGTTACACAATTTTACTGATTACACTGCCGCTCTTGCTAATTAATCAAGCCATTAATTAATTGACCAGCAGTGCGTACCGGGCGATAACAGCACCGTTGCAATGCACGATACTCCAGCCACGACCATGCACAGGCAAAGCGGCCATCGACGGCCCCATCGATCCATTACAACCCAACAGGCGATGTAACTAGGGATCTCGGCGAGGGAAGAAAACAGAAAACTCAGATGTTCTTCGTTCCCCAAAGCCGGCCCGTAATAGGAAAGACCGACGTACACCATATTATTGGCGAACCTGTAATAGCAATAAAGTGAAGACTCATTCATTTCTAGGCTACACAAGATTCTTATAAATTATCGTAATGTAGATATTACTTCTGATACATCAAGATATATTTTATCTAGAAACAGATCTAATTATCATAATCAATTTTTATCTGTTCTTTTTTATTATTTGGTTACAAAGGTCAAGATTTGCGGATCAACATGAGATATAAAATATTAATAAATCGTGAAAAAAATAAGAATAAATAAGTCAAACGGGACTTGTTTTTTCTTTTCTAAAGTAATTATCTTAAGTGAACTTAATATGGCAAGCAAAGTCTAGAAGAGAATCACAAGTAAAACGGCGGGAATCATTGTTACGCGAATTTATCTTACTTTTAAGAAATTGTAAAATATATAGATTCGTTTATGTATTTTAACTTACCAGTTTAATGTGATAAGACACGTCTTGAGACGCATATTTGGCAATTTGAAGAGCGAGAGCACACCGGGACCAGCTCGCAATCTCTCCTCCTCGCTCTTCGATCTCGACATCGTCATACGCTGACGGAGCTTCCGCGTGAACGATGCTGGAAGTTCTTTGCCATTCACGCGAGCCAAAGTCTCAAGAATATCGTTAGCCTCACCTAGACGACCCTTTGCTAACAACCACCGCGGTGATTCCGGTAAGAACCTATAATGATCTTTAATCTTTCACATGGGTGCTTACACATGGATACGACAAGAAGACAAGTTAAAATTATTATGTCTTTTAAAATAACGCGTTCTTATCTCGAGCACACTTGCGTCAACGATAAGCGTACAGCGTTTTTCTGTATTGCACCGCTGACATTTCAGTAATACACATTTTAGAATTTATTTACCTAATTATATCTCAAAAATAATTGCAAGAACGTTTATGAATGTGGCTTAATGACTGATTTGACGATGACTAATTAATATGGATTAATTTAAATACATTCAGTAAATTAATTGCTCATTGTCAATTCACACTAACGTTACAAGATTCAAAGAAATGTCTCATTTTGCAGATATAATTCTCATTAATCGCAAACATAATTAACATATATTCATTACATATGGTATTTATTACAGTTCTCAATGACAGCATTAACTGTTCACTCACCACCAATAAAAGAAGTATATCAGAAAAGGTGCACTCGTGATTATGGCGAGCATTCGCCAATCACGAACTAAGTATGTGACACCTGCTAGCATACACAGGCCCATCGTATAGAAAGTGCAAGTCATAACTGTCACAAATGAACGGTAATTTGGACCGACCAACTCCAAGGCTAAAATAAATTTATAATGAATCTTAAGTTCAACTGTAAGTGTCGATAGAGCTGAGATAAGATATTAAGATCCTGATATTATGTCGATTGATTGATATTAATCTTTAACATCAATACACACATTAATCTAATGGCGAGATATAAATTTACTGAGAAATTCAAGTGCTTACATATAATAAAAGGTATTTGGTAAATCGCTGGTATTGTCAAACCAACGATAAAACGTGTAGAAGCCCAAGTCCAAAAATTGTTCGAAATTGCCGTCAGAAAACCGCCAGTTATTAACGTTGCCAAACACGTAAAGAAGGATAACCTCCGACCGATTCTACTCAAGAGGATAAATAGATGAATAGATTATTAACATCGCTAACGTATAAATAAAAATAACTTTTCGATAACGATTCTATGAAACAAAAATCAAATCCGAAAAATAGAAATCCAACAATACTTAAATACAATAAAGCAAAATGCATAAGATAGATTATTTGTAAAACAAATGTATTAAAACAAGTATAAAAAAAAGGATTTTAATAAATCTTTATTTTGTCTTGATTTCGTGTAGAAAAATTAAAAATGCGTTCATAAAAATAGAAACAATATTTTCATGAAAATTAAACCGATCGAATTCTAATTTACCTGTCATTTAATGTGCCGAACAGATACACTCCTATAGGACCTCCTGCATTAAGAGCCACTAAACCAATTGTTGGATAGATCGCGCGATCGCATACAAGATCGAACTGTAACATGATTACAGTTTTCTAATATAATAAAATCTAACGACCGAAATATTTTGCTTTTTTTGTATAAAAAAAGAGAGATATATATTCTTCCATTTCTTTTAATTTCTCCAAATTGTTTTGAAACTATGAAATTTCGAGACTCGATTTATTTTTAAAAATGTACTATACTGATTAATTAATAAAATAACTAATTTCATTGCAGGCTCGACGTTCACTGCCAGCGAATGACAGACGACGAGCTGTACAGTATTTCCTGCGCCATCAGATGAACATACATCGATGACAATGGACGATATCATTTCTGAGGTCTCATATTCCCAGCCATGATCGCAGGGCACGACGGACCATGACGCGTTGGGTATGGGCAAGTACGTCGTCACGACGGAGTAGTTCTCCATCGTCTTCGTCGCCGTCCAGTCGATATCGTATCGCGTGCACTGGCTGTACGTCTCGTTGTCATCCTGCTTTTACATGACATCTTTTAGCGCCAGACCATGCGACATCGCATGAATAATGCATTCGCTACAAACTGTAAGACAGGATCGATCCTACCAAACTACATCCGATCGCATGAAACAAACGACAGTCTCTACTCGCGTCTCAGGATTAATATATTCTACCTGGGCTTCCACAAAATTGTATACAACATTGTATACAACATTGTGTTTACTGGAATTGACTTTCCCAACTATTCCTGGCGCAGAGTTACGGCAAGAGAATTAGAAATCCAAAATTAGCTTGTTCTAGCGCAAGTTTCCAAGCGCTAATTAAACAATTCAATTTGCAACTAAATTACGCGATTAATCCAGTGGATTATATGTATATAGAGAGGAAAACAAGTCGTGAAGAGAACGCAACGTTAAAAGTAAGAAAAGGAATACACTAGCGGAATAATAACTATCGTATCTAGCGCTAGAAGAAAAATGGCTAATGAGCCACAGATGAAGAAGCGAAGGTGACGCAAGGCATCAATATGCATCGATGTCTCTATAGATCGACCTACAAAAGCGGCGTCGCATCTACAAAGCATCGACATCAACTGCACCTGGCTCGTGGGAATGGCGAGGCGTCTTCTGCGAACAACATCCATGTTCTCCAAACCCGGCACCTTGCACCAGTGCGGTGGCGTGTCCGCCATAAACAATTGATTGAAGGCGCAAAAGCCACACGGCAGACACGCCGGCAAGCAGACCAGCCATAGCAATTGCTTCTGATAACGACCGAACTCGCCAATAATCGGCAAAAGATCGTCGAGATCGAAGTCGTCCTGCGAGACATTACGTGCGGAGCCATTTGCGATCGAATAACGCTTCTAATCATAAGAAATATTCTATCGCTATTTAGAAATGTTGCGAAGGCTTCAGATTTCATTTTTGACACTGAATCTAATTAAATTGAATTTTTTTTTTTTTTTTTATCCGAATCAAAGTAAATCGACAAAATTTTGAACCTGAATCGAATTGGATTAAATTGAATAGAATTGTTGAGAAACAACTTTTAATTAATATCTAATAATTATTGTTAAGTTAAATTTTAATAGATAGTAAAAAATAGATAAAAAACTATTTCTATGTAAAAAAGATAATATTGATCGTATTGATTAAGCCATTTTCAGTATAGTTTTATAAAATTGTTAATATATGCAATTAGTATTTGAACCTTTCAGATTCAAAATTTTCAAATAGTTCGATTTAAAATCATAGAGTTACAAATTCGAATCCGAATTATTTAAAAATTTTGAATCTAAAGATTCGAATACCAATCGCATATATTAACAATTTTATAAAATTATACTTAAAATACATTATCTTGTCTGAATAGACAATTTTTTTTAGAATTCCCTCTTTCGCTCTCTTTCATCCTTAGCTCATGTCAGAGCGTGGTGACCCTTCAGTATATTTCTAAAACTTGATTTTTGGATAAATAAAGACATGATTAATTCATATAATCTTTTAAAACTGACCTAGACAAGAAGCAGAAATTGAGACAAACGTCTTAATGATATCATGTTGTTTAGGTCAGTTTTAAAAGATTACATGCATTAATCACGACTTTCGATATTTTCATTAATTCAAATTTCTCCAGGAACTTGTGATTTAGATTGCAATAAAACAAATTAAAAGATAGTAATAAAAGTTGGTGCCCGCTGAAACTTTTCACCTTTGTCTTACGAAAAGGTTTCTGTTTCAGAGATTATAAAATTATTGTAGATCATGTTTCATGAAACGTGATTTTAATCGTATGATAACGAGATTACGAATGTATGTCAATAAGCTTGAAGCTTATCATTTTGATAATTAGCGAGCGAAGAGTTAATCGATTTAACGATATCTTCAATATTAAATTTCGCTTCCGCGAGTGTGCGCGTAATCGAAACGGGGAGATATCCTTTAAAGAGATAAAAATAATACTTACGTTATTGTCCGCGGCCCTAGCACTATCGGTCTGCGTCGAGCCGCTATCATCCTGTCGCTCCATTTCGGTGAACTTCGACCTCGTCCCACGTTACCGAAAGCCCCGATGATACCTTACAAAGGCGTCACGTGACATGCATCCATCCGTGGATGATTCGAACGATGCGAAGCGCGTTGCATCGTCTCGTGCCCGTCTCCCTCCGTAATAAATCGCAAGAGTGACTTCTCTTTCTTGTGGACTCACAAAAGTGCACCATGCACCTCAACGATTTCAGCACCGACGGCGATTCGCCGCGCTGCGACTTCTATTAACAGGACACGGAGCCAACATACAAGAACACCAGTGAGTTCGAGTATTCTTCAGTTGCTGAGTTTAATATTTGGTTTTTTTTTTTTTTTGCAAAACTTCGAAATTATTTATATTATATCTAAAATAGATTTGTAATCTTTTTGCCCAGTTTTCACGTTTAACGTTCAAAAGGTACGAAAAATATATGAAATGCTTTAATCTTTAAAGAATTTACGATAAAAAGAAGATAATTATTTCATCAGAGTTCACAATAGATCGAATAATGAATGATTTGCGAGAACAGTAAAACGCAATTGCAAACGTCGATCGTGCTTCTTTCGTATAACGCGATCGATGCACCAAATATAAGACGCGCATATATCTCTCTCCCAGTTAGAAAAACGTGATATTTATGATTTGTTATAAATAACAACAATCTGACGGCTTGATCAGCTGCACGCGCACGTTTGCACTATTCGAAAGAATGGTATCGGAAACGTGACGGACGGGCGATTAAACTGTGACGCGAGGTGTACTCTTCTAATTAGATTAAAGGTACTTATAGAAGAGATTAAGAATAACCGTGACACGCACATGCTGTTACGAACGCACGATCCGATCGCCTCTTCGTCCCCACTCCTTCCGGATATACGTGCGATTTTTGTTTCAAAGTTCTTTCGTGATAAGCATTTTTCATTACGTTGAAAAAGATCCTTAGATTATGTAATTGGATAATACTGAATTCTCTGGCGAGCGTAAGAATATGAATAAATCTGAGGCGACGATACTTACGTAGCCTACTAAAAGCAGTGGTGAAATTAAGAAATGAAATTTTCATATTTCCAATAATACTCTCTCGCGACAACAAAAAGCAAAATTTATACGCGACAGGTGTTGGAAAAAAAAGAACGGTGACACATATTGGCTGTGCTTGGCGTATTTGAGCGATTGTGTGGTAATAATGGCATCAATCGCGTGGATATAGATTTCAAATGGAATTTTATTTTCGGGCCATCATGTTTTTCGTGAGAGAAAAGGAAACCATGAAAATAAAAATAGGAAGCAATTCGCAACTTCTGCCGATTGGATCTCGTTTCTCTCGATATTCGCATTCCCGGACGGCACGCGAGCGTTTTTCTCGCGTGCTCGAAGCTCACTCCGTTTCCGAAGAAAGGCAAATTAAATCGGTGAAGAAACAGCAGTCGAAATGACTCGATATTATATGGCACTGTCGCTTGGCGATTCGTATAATCTTGTCTCTTGCACTCACAATCGGTACAGTCAGCCACATTAATGTCTTATGATATGCAAAATCGAATTGTTCCTGTGCGATGCAACGTGGACGATGCACCCTTTGCATCGAGGACGAGCAGGCGCCGAAGAGAATGTCTTTGCATTTTTACAAAGAGTTACAGTATTGCGCCGCGATATTTCTCCGTGTGTCGTAAGGGGCCTCGTGAGGGGCCCGCTTAATCGAGCGATCATTAATGTGACCAATTATACGCTAGACACACTTCCCGAAGAATCGTCCTTCAGTCATTCCACGATCGCTCTGACACTCACGTAAGCGATGTAGCCGAAGTCACATTATCGTTGTCAATTATAAATCACCACAGGAAACACAATCCTCGCAAGCACCACACGACTGACTCGAACCGAATAGGAATAAAATGATAACGCGGTGCATTCAGCTCTCGCACCGCGTGGACATGCCGCACCCTCTCCCATTTGAGGTCCGATTAGCTCCCCGCGACCGTTCAAGAGCAGAACTTACGAACGAGAAGCAAGTGAAAGAAGTGACGTTTCTTTATAAATCTTATTCTTTAAAAATCGATAATTACAGTGATTTGAATCGTCCACTCTTCTAATTTTCACGCCAATAAGTTGATAATTACGTAAGCAATGATAGATTTTAATATTTTTATAAATGAAAGGGATCCTTCGAAAAGAACACTTTGTTTGCGCGAATCCAATATTTAAATGGAGCAGATAGTATTTTTCAACTGTCTTGTGTATTACATGAAAAGAACAGTTTTGCTGAAGCATCTAAAAATTTAGCTAGGTCTGAAAATAATTTTGTTGAACCATCAAAATAATTATGTAAAACACTCGAGCATAATGCAAAATATTTTGACATTTTAGCTGTCGGCTTAAACGTCCAGCATAATTTTGATGATTCGACAAAATTATTTTCAGATCTGTATCTAGCTAAACTTTTAGATGCTTTAGCGAAACCGTTCTTTTCATGTGCTAATTGGAAAATAGGCTAAACGTGACCAGTTCTCTTAAAACTCTTAAACTTAAAACCTTACAACTGTATGCGCGTAGTTTTCGTTCACTTGGCTCTCTAGAATTTCAGGATTTACTTGGGGTGTTAAATGAAATTCCCGAGTAAATGCTCCGTACAGTCTGAGATGTTGATCTTCGTTTCAATTTTAGCTGTGCATTTTTATTTTACCCAGATCCCAATCGCGCGATATCCAAAGTCTAACTACTACTCTATATACGTTGATTGCCATATTGTGCCGTCGCAAGAATGCTGCGACAGAAACGTCTTTATGTCGTAATACATAAAACATTTAGGTAGCGTGACAACCGGTATAAACTCACGATACGTTAAATCCGACAGAGCTTTATGTTGTTCCCTCGCAAACTCCCTCTTAAATATACAAAATAAAATCTCTTCTGTAACATCACATTTCTCGAAATGTAGAGTAATTCCCTTTTTAAAATTATTCATCCGTTCAAAAAACGATAAATGTCCGCAAAACGCGAATTTGGTGCTTTTCCCTTAGCTCGATACCGATCGCAGACGCAAAAAGGGCATCGAGTTGAGCAAGTGTTAAAATGATTACGTCCGATCTGCGAAGGGCCACGCCGCCCGAGAAAGTCGGCGCGAGAGTAGGCCGTGATTTTTGCTCGTCGCCTATCGGCGCTCTTATCGCGGCACGAAGAAAGCCTTATTCTATAGAGATCGGCGAATCGAGTGCCAGGAGATTGCTTGGAGGAGAGGGTGGAGCAACGACGGCAGGCGGACGTCCACATCCAGAATCGTCCCCTTTATTTTCTTCTCTCGCTTCACCCACGCAATATATATATAGGTCGCCCAGAAACACATTTTCCACCACGCGTCAATTATAATTAGCTCGATCCGATCGCTTTTTCTCGATCGGCACTCGGCACTCTCTCGCGCAGCGCACCAGACGTCATCCACGCACGCAGCTTTTTTTTTGTTTTTTTTTTCTTTTTTTTTTTAATTAGTTCGCCCACTTCGTCGCGACGGTGACGCCGCTCTCCAGGACATCCCGCCCCGAAAAAACTGTGGATCGCAGGGAGTCTCGACGAGATCATTTTTTTCTTTTTTTTTTACGAGACGGTATCGCGACGATTTCGCGGAAGCGAGAGATCCACCGAATTTTATCTAGAGACATCACGACAGACGCGGTTTCCTTTACTGCACTATTGGAATTTTCGTTCGGTAATAATATGTAATAATTAATTACTATGGAACACGTGATTCTTAATTGACGGATTGCAGTATCGATAATTCTCTCCGGTAGTGGCGTTCGCTTGCGATGCGACGCCACCGAAAGGACTTCAATCGCAATTTCTGCGAATTTAAAGTACGATCGGTTCTCCAAGTAGAATGCTCCGCTTCGGCAATATCGCCGAGAGAAGGGAAGAAAAAAATAAGATTGTGCTCGCTTTTCGCTCTCCTGCGATACACTCGTCGCCACCGCCGCGCGGCTTCAAGCATCGAACAACAGATCTACGCGTTGGGCTCGTGTTTCGCGACTCGATCGTTAAAAAATATTATCGAAAATATTGTCTCGTACGTACAAGGACACCGCAGGCGGAAGGCGAGTCGCGAGAACGCTTGCGAACCCGCGGAATCACCTGGAAACTTCGTAAAATAGCAATGTTGCAACCGCTTTTAGCGCAAGATAGTTGTTTTAAGGTCTATTTTTAAAAATCCCATCGAAAATGTACTTTAAACTAAAGTTATATCAGATTCCATTGCGTTAAGGCAGTCGCGAAGAGAGAGAAAGATGAAAAACGTTCTATTGAGCTTTCTCTTCCTTTTTGTTTTTTAATTATACCTCGTTAGAATTTTTCGATTCAAAAATACGTCAGTATATTAGCGCTATATAGTGATAAATATAGAAATCACATTTCTCTGAGAATATTTCCATCGATCCCGCAGGCCGACAAGCGACGCGATTCGGCCCGCCTCGCGATACAAAATTTATATTTACTTTTACATATTTGCTTGGCCTTCTGTTTCTCCATGCATCGACGATCCGTTCTCTCTTCTCGAACGTGACGCCGCGATTCACGACGAATCACGAGCCAACCACATTATCCAACATCCTTATCATTATTATCATCCTCAACATCAACATCAACATCAACGTCATCAGCATCATCATCATCATCATCATCATCATCATTATCATCACTACCATCTTCTCTTTCCGATCCGCTCCATCAGTCATCATCGACGCATCCCTGGTAAACTTACTTACTTCACAGCGCACATCATCACTGATACAGCGTAATGCACACGACTTTTAAATATACTACGTAAAATACGCTCATATCACGTACGTTCGCTCTAGTAAGCATCGCACGCACTCTAGGAGTCTCGACGATGAAAAGGCTAAACAACTAATTAGTCGACAAGATAAGTCGCTTTGTCGTGCTATTATAAGTTCCTCCAGGCTGGCTCCGCGTGCCGACGAGAAATTCCCGTCTCGTCACGCATCGAGGACCTTCCGCTGCAAGGACGTGTTACGTCGCTTCCTCTGGATCATCATGAAGACGTCATTACGGCGGAAAAATCTATGTTTAAAAACGTAGGCTTCGCGCGAACATTTTTCAATGACTCACGATCTACAATGATTTTCTCACAGAGCGGCGTCAGAATCCGATTTCTTTTTTTTTTCGCGTTATGAATTAACACTTTCCATGTTAATCTCCTATCACTTTTAAGAAATCTTTGGCATACGAATTTTTGGAATATACAGACTTCTCTCCTTTCACGGATCATCCGAAGCTCTGTTAAAAGGACTTTAAATTCTCCTGATAAAAAAATAGGGATTAGTTAAGAAATAGTCTAGGTCTACGGAATAAAGGATTATTTATCCGACGAGAATACCGGTACGAAGCCAGCCTTGACGAAGCACGGTACTCGAGAGCAGATTTCTCTCTGGCCACGATCCCGATGTGTGCGTTTCAGGCTCGATCAGGTTGTCGAGGTAGAGGAGAAAGAGAAGAGCTTCGATCGTAGGATATGCTAGGATCAGGATCGTCCGCCAGAGTTTCGTCTGTACGATCGACGAAAGGATCGCGAAAGGTCGCGAGGACCGTGCTCCCCTCGGGGTAGAACGTCGACTCCTCGCACACGAGAGTCTCTCTCCAAAAATCACAGTCACATATATATCTATTACTTTTTCTTTTTTTTGTATTTTTGTCACTTCTGTATCTCGTCGCTTCGTCTCCTGCGCTCTTTCTCTCCCTCTCACATTTTCTATCTCTCTCTCTTACATCATAAATCTTTGATTCATCCTTCAATAACAATTTCACTCTCACTCCTGACTTTCTCTCTTCTGCCTTTTTCCCCTTATCGCTAAATCCGGCGACGCAATTCGCGGCAATTTCGCGTAAAACCTGAGATACTCTTTTTTTGGAAACAATGACGGTTAAATAATAAATAAATACATGAAATTTTTTTAATCAGAGCGATTATAATCCCTACGCTCTACATTATTGTGTAATCGTATTTTTAGCCTTCGATAATTCTCAATATAACATTTGATCAGAAAAACAATCAACGATTCTTTATTTTTAAATATTTAATAACAATAGTTTATGGAATTTAAAGAGAATATTTCTAGCTTTTAAAAATTTTCTTACTGTTCAACAAATTGTATAATTTTCTTTTTTCATTTTTTTAAATTTAAAGCAATTAATTTTTTCGTAATAAATATATATATAAATAAGAATAGAAAAATTAATTTAAAAAATATATATAAATTAAACTATTTATATTTTGAGATCAAATAACATAATTTCTTTCTTGTTGATGTTAATAAAATTTTAGATATATACATTGATGCAATTAACCAATATTATATTAATAATATTCATTTTAAGAGAATGATCGATTTCGGCATTAAAATCGGGACGCTGCGAATTCCGGCGACCGTCACACACAGAAATTGCAAACTCTCGATTGCAAATCAGAAGATTAGGCGAGCGATCGAGTTCTTTGCAAGATACGGAAAGACACACACCGCTGTCCTCTCCGTGGCACTCTCATTCTCATTCTTTCTTCTTTTCTCTCTTTCGTTCTCTTTCTCTCTCTCTCTTTCTCTACCTAATCTCTGCTAAATGGAATGTATAAAAAGAAAAGAATATAATTCGCGCCTCTTTACCGAGTCCATCGCAATCATAGAACTCTATTAATCGCAATCATTAACTAACCGCCGTCGGTGATAAGCGTGTTAAAACGGCAAGTTACTGAGATAATTGCGGCAAAAATTTAGAGCATCAATATTTAGAACGTCGTATTTCAATAAGAATAATTTTTTTTTATAAACGTAAAAAAGATGAAATAATTATTGAAATACTTAACTATTAACTTAAATTCTTATGTCAGAATCGCTTGATTGATGCCACAAATTTGATATTATTTAACAGTTTATAGTTTAATGGAAAAGAGAACATTACAGATGTCTGATTTTTGAAAATCATTGACTATTCAACATAATCGCCTTAAAATATATATACAGAACAGCTCGAATAAACATTGCCACAAGCTCGAAACGTTTTCCTGTGTTTTTGCAAGAAGTTTTATTTAATAATTTTTATGAAAGATCTCATATCTTAGAAAAATAGTTTAGCCTTCCTCTTAGAGAAGAAGCCTCAATATATATAATATATATATGTGTATATATATTTTCCACATTGTTAAACTTTGATATTAACTCGATAAATTTCAAGTCAACGATTAAATGTTTCTCACTTGATTATTTACAATTTGGCAATATTCATACATTCAAAAATAGTTTTATCATTATAATTGTCATCGATATTGAATCTAATAGATACATGGATTTAAACAATTGAGACACACACATCTCTTAAACAAACAATAAAAAAACACTTTTGTTAGAATTTACATGAATTGGGTACATAAAAATATTTCTTATTAAAACCCAGGCTACGAAATACCGTGGCAACACTTATGCGGGACAATATATTTTAATTAATCAATGTTACCATGTATTGTGTGCAAAATAACTTATAAATATAAAAGTTGAGCACACGTTTTGAAAATGCATTGGCCTCGTCGATGAGTGATTAAAGATACAAGAAGTTTTGATTTTCAGAGACACACAAAAATAAATCAGCATAATCTAAGAGATATTTTCATTGCATTGTTCGTTGATGCTAATAAAATTTCCGAATTTATATGTCTCCGTGCTAACATTTGTTAAAGCAAGTTCGAAAAACTAGAGATTTTCTTATGCTATTACGTTACTATCTCCCTTTCGCATTCCGAAAATCACGATAAAAGTGTAAATAAGGATGTATAAAGTATATATGAATACGAAGTCACTACAAAATACTCAAATTACGAAAGGATCCGCTGGCAAAAGCATTTGGAATGCATGGCACTACCGCAGACACGTTTTTCGACGACGACGTGACATAACTCCGTATTACATTATTACTGCGAAATGTCGCTAAAAATCGCGGCCCACGATTAAGAAAGATTCACGAGGAGGCTTTGCGACTTTACAGAACAGACTCGCGATGACGATTCGCGATCAGTGCGGCACTGACTATACATCAAAGACGTGGTATAAAGTACGGAGGTAGAGATACAGGATACTTGAAACATCCCAGCCGAACGTGGAGGAAAAGCTCTTCGTAACTTCGCACAAATAGAAGCATGCGATTTTACCGCAAGCTTAGATTCCTACGACTCACTAGGCTACTTCTCTCCAGGCTACGACTTTAGGCTACGTCAACTATCCGTCTGATAGAACTCTGGCCGATTTAAACGCGATCACGATACCTTCTTAAAGTCCAAGCGATCCGCGAAGAGACACTACCGTCGTGCGTTTGCACGACAGGCGCTCCTGCACAGTAACGCGCGGCCAGGAAGACGATCTCACTCAGGACAGATCTCGAGTGGCCCAGACGGTTCTCACGAACGGAGGGGAAGGAAGAAACGAGTGTTTAAAAAATGTCTGGACAAGCCGTGCAGCGTTGTTCCAAATGGCAGTGCGAAAAGCTCCTCGTCTGCGACGCTACTCGTGAGTACCGTGATCGCGCGAAATATTCGACCAATTATTAAAAAGGACTTAAATGATAATCAGATGAATCGAGGTTCGGGTATAAGGAGATGGAGTTTAAGGAAATTGGAGATTTTTTGTTCTTGAGCATTCGAGATCATTTGCTCCTACGGACGTTCAGGCCGGACGAGGACTTCGGTACAACTAAATCATTTGTGCCATCAAAACATTTAACTTTAATTATCCAATCAACAGCAACAGACATTCACATACGGGGAAAAAGTAACATACGCATCATCTCATACACAACGAATCACACGGATTCTCACGCAGCATGATCGGATCAAGGATCAGTTCTATAATCTTCCCAACCTACTCGCTGTCTCTCTCTTTCTCTTTTTCTCCTTCGTTGCTCATTCAAGCTTTACTCTGTTGCATATGAAAGCGATACTTTTTCTTACTCGTGTAAATACAACACAGTTTTAAGCATCGATAGCTAAAAACTGCGATTCAAAATTTGATGCACGTCGTTGAAAAGCTCGGTACGAGCTTTACAACGAGTCAACGGTGAGTCACTGTAAATAAAAGACTCTCGTTTTTTCTCTCTTTCTCACATACACATATACACACACACACACACACACACACACACACACACACGTGCATACTCTCTCTTTCACATTCGCATACGCATTATTACATCATACATTTTATATTTTCATTCGCTCTTTTTTATATCTCTATCATGCTATCACTTTATTTCGGAAATTCTCCCTGAGTCTCTCGCTCTCACTCTCCCTCACTCGTATGTGTATATATTCTTCATATTCTCCACCTCGTTTGGTATTCCTGTCGCGCTCTCTCGTGTCTTCTCTTCCGTTCATTTCTCTTACTGCTCACCATAATTATTCATCGAAGGCGTCCTTTTTCAATCTCTCTCTTTCTCTCTTCTTGGGCTTTGATCTTTCAATCATTCACGGATAAAAGCCGCAGGCACACTTGCAACCAAAATCATCTCTTTCTCCCTGTCTTCTCGGCAGACTTTTCATTTGATCTTGAATCATTCATCGGCAACATCCACTTGCACTCGTCATCATCCGTTGTCAGCATCCGGCAGACAGGTATTTATTTTTTTATTTGTTATTCTCTCCGTCTCGCGCTCTCTCTCTTTCTCTCATTCTCGCTTTCTCTCGCTCTCGCTTTCTCACTAAAAAATTCTTTCTCTCGGATCATATGGGTTGCGCTTGACACCGATATATTATATCGATAAAATACCGTCGCCAGATAGGGACACGTGCAGACTCATCACCTCATCTCGTCATCGCTTCGGAACTCACGCACATCCATCAACTCGCATCCGCACCATCCAATCTTGTTGTCTTTGTATTGTGTTTGATAGCTTTCTAGTCAAATCAAATTGCACGACAGTACAACCGTGGGGTGATCTGTAAACAACAAAAGCGAGCCAAATATCAGTCACCGTCGCTCATCGGTGCTCGTTCTTTTCGGAAAGGGGGAGTTTCGGACGGATGCTTTAAATCGCGTACGTGGGGAATTCGAGGGACAGAAAACAACGCTACGATATAAAGTAGTGCATTCCTATACCAACATTGAAGAGATTCTTCAATGCTCACGTGCGCTCTCTCTCTTTCTCTCTCACTTTCTCTTTCTTTCTCTATCTTTCATTCTCTCTATCTTCCGCCCTCCTCCTTCTCTCTTACCTCTAACAATTCTATCCTATCTACATCCTATCCTCACTATGAAAAGCTCGCCAGTTAAACTTAGCAACACCGAAGAATGTACGACGATATAATAATCGAATATGTATGATAAAGGCGGAGTGCGGAAAAGCGCAAGAAGAGCAACAAAAATAACGAAGATAAATCTCACATCCTTTAAAGGGGATATACGAACTGAAATGCAAACTCAAAATAAAATGCAGTGTTAGTGCATCGCGCGTTGAGTGAAAAAGTTAAAGTGAGGTCAAATCACGTCGAGAACTTCATGAATTAATTAGGCACGGCGCTTAAACGCGAGTCGAAAGAATATAATGAAAAGATACTCACCAACTGGACGTAGCATTGACAACACTAGCACTCTTGAGCTTTCGAATCTCTTTCGCAGCCCAGCTCGCGAGCTGTTTAGTTTTGTGAGTGCGCGACTTCCTGCCCTTGACCAGCAAATCATTGAGTGGCTCAGTCTCCACCATGGGTAGCAGCTTAGCTCCAAATACCATAACGAGATCGCCTAGAAGGCCTACCGCAGCCGACACATTACCTTCGGAATGTTCACGGTCCTGTGCTATCGAGGTGATGAATTGTATGATGAACGGCACGTGCGGTTCGATAAGGGCAATAGCGGCGTCCGGACAGTTATTCCCATCGCCGCGGAGACCTTGAACTATGCCGGTATAAGCTTCAAGAACGCCCTCGCGTAACTCGTTCAAGTAATCGATCATATCATAATCGCTTCTATCCACGTTAGCCTGCGATGCCTGAACCAACGTCTGCAATACAACATCCAAATATTTTTTGAATTCCGGTCCGATACTCATGGCGATGTCACCGAAAGCCGAAAAAATCTGCGGTTTAACTGAGCGATGAACGGCATTATTGCTGAGATTTTCAAGTAACAGAGTCATAATTTCGTCGCAGTAAGGAAGCATCTTGTTCTTAAGAGCACGGCAAATATCACCCGTAAGACCGACTGCTGCGCAGCACACCTGATATTCGGCATAGTTCTTTAAGCCGAGACAGAGGTAGGGCTTGAATGCCTCCATATATTTTAGGAAACCTTCGCCCAACACTTCAACCAAGGTCGAAACAGCCATGAGCGCGTCCTCCTGTACACCGCCCGATTTGCAGGAGTTCGAACTAAACATGGACAGTAGAGCAGTCATTATTACATCAGATATCTGCGGTGCATCTTCCGGGGTGACTTTACGCAAGACAGACTGTAAAGTCGCACAAAGCAACGACTGCAAATCGTTGTATTGGGCGCGATCCGAATGACTCTGTATATGTGACTCCATCTGCAATACCTGTTGCAGTCGCTCAAGTATCACCATTGTTGTTTTTTGTACGGTTAAATAACAATCACGCGGTGAGTTCTTCACCATCTCCATGAGAGCCTCGTATGCGGCGGACCTCAAATTCGCCTGAGCTCCGTCTGGTCGATCGGTAGTCTCCAAAAGTCGTTGAATGATAAAATCGAAGTATTGAGACATGCAGTATGTTTCCGGTTGATTACCGTCTTCGCTCGCCTCGGCAGACTCGTAACTCGCTTCTGCTAATCCCGTAAATGCCCAGCATACATTGGCAGCAACCCGCGGCTCTGCCTTCAGTCCATTCACCAAAGACTCCAGTAATGGTTTCAAATAGGTTTCGTTGATCGCGGCATCTGGAATCATCTCGCATATGCGGCCAAACGTCCACGCAGCGGTATCGCGAACGACTACGCTACTATCGTACATCAGCTCGATAAGAGTGGGCATGGCTTGTTCTACCAACGGTTTTAATGTTGCTGGTTCTAAACCACCGAGAATCGAACCAAATGCCATCAGAGCCGCATCTCTATACCTCCAGTCGGGACTCTTAATATTATCCTTGACAAAGGGAAGAACGAACGGAACAATGGCTTCTTCGCAGCAAGAGGATAGTAACATCAAGCAAACTCCAGCAGCCTTTGAAGGATTCCAATCATCCTCATCATCAAACTCTTCTTGCTTAGTCAATTTTTTCATCAACACCGGTACCAAGTATTGTAAAGCTCCCTTAGCATAGTGCCGTGAGACTTTTAACGGTGGACGGCCTCCTTCTGATGCCTCTCCTTCTTCCATCGATAAATCCACTTCCTCGTCAGACACGTTCGACCAGAATTCTATTCCTTGAAGTGCTACTTCATCAACGTCAGATTTCATAGCTTCTAAAGTAATCTATAATAAAAATTCCATTAGTAAGAATTGCATCATTTTTAATATATAACATTTTTGAAACGACAATTCAAATGACAATTTAAGTGATACTTACAGGAAACAGTGCTGGAGCCATATATGGTTCCATGTATTGGTAATACAGTGACATAATTTTCACAAGACACTGTAACGCAGCCACTCTGATTTGAGTATTGGTAGACTGAGTGGCTTCACACACAACTTCCATTATGAAGTTTCGTTCCGTCTGTACACAGGATTAAAATGTCAAAACATTAGCTTATTACTCAGATTGTATCGTAGTTATATATAAACATGATATTCACGTTACTAACCTCTTTCTCAAAGTTTCCTTTAGTGAATTCCAAAGAATTGTACAGGGCACTTGTAGCCGCTAGTCGAACGTGATTTGACGTGCTGGAACCTTTCATACCGTGAATGATAGCGGTAAGAATTTCGTTTGATTGTGATACTAACACTTCGCTTTCAATCTCTTGGCAGATATATCCGATAGTCTCTAGAGTAGCCTCCTTCATCATCTCGGTACTGGACGGGTTGACAACATTATTGACTAACAATTGAATTAACTCAGTCCACTGTCCTACTGCTAACTCGGCAACAGCCACATAAGCAACGCATTGTGCCGCAGAGCTTGGCCTATTGTTTTCCGTTCCCAGTGCTCCTAAAATCTGCAAAAAGAAACATACCTCTCTGTCACATATAAAAAATAATCATTGTCCAATATGTTTCCAGCATATTTTTAAATAATATTATTTAACATACAGTAACAAACATCTATAATAATTTTAATTAAGAATTCAAAATTTCTCTTTTAAAATTTTATTTTTTGAGAGACAAATTGTTAACATTCTATATTTAAAATATTATCTTAAGTACGATAAATAAGACACTTGACAGTAAGATTAAAAGAGTAAAGATAAAAGTGATAAATTAAAAAGAGTCGAGTCCATTTCAAGATTACTACATGGATTAATTTATATTGCTTGCATTATATTTACATATATCTTTTTTTATGTAGATCAAGACAATAGAATGTCAATTGTTATAACTCAAAAATTATAAAAATAATTATATACTCAAATTAAATACGGTAATTAACAATAAAATAAAAAACAATATAATTTCTACTATTTCTGACTAAATATGAATCTTCGAAGATCCATACATTGTTTACACAGATGTTTACATAGAATGATGACACATTATATATAGTTTATTTTGTATACATACAATGTAAATTATTCAAACACTTAACTCTGGTAAAAATATTTCTGCCTCTACTTGGAATAATTAACATACACAACTTTTTTATAATAGAAGAAGGAATGTTGTCTCTATGTAAAATCAAATCAATCAGAAATGAAAATAATGTGAGAAAATGTGATAAATATAGCATTTCTTACATTTTTCTTGATATATTCCCTCGTTTCAACAGGGATGGTAAGCCAGCGTTGCTGGTACTGGTATTTCATATCAGGATCCTTGGAGGTAAGTTGGTTTTTGAGCTGTAGACCCGCTGCCATGCGGGCGACGGGGCTCGCACCGACTGTGACCAGCACAGCGCTGAGTCGTTGCACAAATTCATGCTGAAAAAGACATAATACCAGTGAATGTTGCAATTAAACTTTGCTCCCAAAGTCAATGTTGCACATTCTGACTGATTTCCATAAAACGCATGATGTATTATTTTATCCTCGTTGGTCAGTGAACGTTACACAAGGATGAAATGACACATTATGCACTTTATGAAACTCAGCCTCTGTAGTGGCTGCAATGTTTATACTCACGAGATTGGTTTCGGCCGCCTGCTGAAGGAAATTCTGCGCTGCCAGGAGCTCATTCTTATCTGAAAGTACAACAAGGATGCCTTACAATTGCGCACCGAGATTAATGTCGGGCGTATCAATCTTGCGGCGGGAATCGCGGAAAAATCGCAGGTTAGACGAGCGCAAGGCGCCTTGAGATGCGTGTCACGCCAGTGCATGCGAATACGAGCAACCGTCGCACGGGACAATACTTTTCCGGCAGCGAACAAAGCGCCTAGCAACAGCACAGCGGAGCGCGATATCGCGGCGTAACAGCGTGTGAAATGGCTCGCGGGACAATGACAACGGACGCAGCTGTGGAGAAGTCGCGGGATCGCGGTCGAGGTGGCGGCGGCCCGATTCCAGTTGCACGTTGCGACGAATTCGCCGGAACCGAGAACGGCGACGCGCACGCGGCTCCTCCGATATATCGCCCTCGCGTGTTCTGGCTCGGGAGGGATCGCCATCATCACCGCCGCCGCAGCTGCCGTCGTCGCGAGCGTCGCGTTTTCGTGATCGACGAGACGATTCGCGAAGATTCCGAACGGAGCAGAGCGACCCGGTCTTCGTGACGTCGTCACGGGGCACGAGGGCGCGCGGGGACACATACTCCGATACACTCACCCGATGAGACGGTCCTCTCGAGGACTTGGATCAGCTGCAACGTCGTCGGGTCCATCTGCATGGCTAACGGCGGATCGTTCTCGTTTACGGCGCGATACGACAACACGGCTCCCGCGATTCGACGCGAGGAAGTTAACGTCTGCTCCCTGATACGAAAATTCTCGTCGCAACCGGCGGATATCCACATGTAGCCACCACCGACTCAACTGCCTTCGACGTTCCCCCCACCCTGCCGTTCACTTCCTGCTAGCGAACGATCTCGTGCCGTCTCTCTCGCTCGCGCGAGCTCCGTCGCGCGACCTATCGACCTCTCTCGCTCGCACTCCCTTGCTCTCCGTCGGTACTCGGCGCTTGCTTCGCGCACGACACGCGGCGTAGGGATACCTGGCGCCCTTTGATATTCTCGCGCCTGCCTGTGTGCGAGTGAATCGCGAGCACGGTGCCGCGAAAAGCGCGGCCCGCCGTCGACGAGCGACACGTGTATATCGACGACGCGACGATCAACCCAAACGCGAAGCCACCGTCGAGTATCTCCACCGTGATCGCGCCGCGTTCTCGTTAGGCTGGACTATTTTTCCGTCGCGCACGGACGGCCGCGTCGACGCGCCTGCGCCGACCGATGTGCGCGCGCCACCTGGCACCGCTACGGCCAACCGCATTGGTCGCGCACAGTCGCGCGGCGCGGCGGCGTCTCCATTGCGCAAGATTGACCGTTGGTGGCTTTTTCGACGTCCCGTGTATGTACGTTTGAAATGCGCTTTCCGTACGTGAACCGTTTTTTTTTCGGCATGGCACGTCGCGCGATTAAAGAACGTTCGCTAGGATCTGTCCGAGGACCTTTGCTGCACTTGTTGCAGAAACGTTGCAGCAACACCCACTGAACGCGAACTTCGGTTATTAAATGGAACGCCCAGCAATAGATGCTACGTATATTTGCTACGATGCATTTTTGTATCGAAACTTCCGAAAGGAAAAAATTAGCGAGTCACTCTCTTTTTTTCTCAAACACACATGACGCAGGTACCTAATCATAAAGTTTCTCTCTCTCTCTCTCTCTCTCTCTCTCTCTCTCTCTCCCCCCCCTTTCCTCCACCCCATACTTTTATGCAAAAAGTGATGCAACACCTCCGTCTATCGCTCAAATTTTTTATGTATGTCCGCCATGTTACATTCGAGTTAGTACATTATAGAAATATATGTTTTAAATGTATTTTACCAGACTGTAATGTCGCGTTTACTTTGTGCAATATTGTTGCAACATCGCGGAATTATAGTAACGTTAGAAAATAAAATAGAGAAGATTTTCAAAGATTTTATACTGGGAAAAAAAAGTAAACTTTGACTACTTTTTCAACTCAATTAAATTTTTTCAATTCTTGATCAATTTTATTTGCTCTAAATATATAAAACACTTGAACTTTTAGTTAAGTATTTATACATTTAACTTAAATACATAAATACTTGAACTGAAAAATCTGTTCAAGTTAAAAAATTTAGTCAAATTAATAACTTTTTTCTCGCTATAGAAAATTCTAGAACAGTATAATTCTGACAATGTTCAAGTGCAATGTATTTTATAATGCAATGCTAGTATACATGAATGTTTTCTAACGATAAATAATTCAACAGTTAAACTGAGGTCTCTTTGACGCTTCAACGACGAGGAACCGCAATGAGTTTGTGATTAAAACGAAGATGTTTCGGCGAATCATTGCTTGATGCAGTTTCTTCTGAAAGGTATGTGGCTATTTTGTACGTGTATGTACACAGAAAAAAATTACACACATAATTTTCTTGGAAAAAAATTTTTTTATGTAAGCAAATCATGTCTGTTTAAAGATTATAAATTCTTCCAAGAAGATTTTATGTTTTTGTTTATATATAAAACAATAAATTGTTGATACTAATTTTTTTTCTGTGTACTATCTTCAGGATTGAGTAATACGAATTAAAAAATTAAAAAGTTAATAATAAAGTTAAATAATAAAGTTGAAAAATTATTAATTTAACTTAATTTTATAAATAGTTATTGTAAAAAAATAAAGATAATTAACTTATCCTTGTTTTTTTTTATAATAACGATTTAGTAGTTATGTTACAATTTTTCACAATTACAATGGTAATGGTAATGGTAAGAATTGAAATTACTTTTGACAAATAATTCTTTATCATTACGCTTTATTTATGCAAAAAAGTAACTCGTTATGTATAAACGAGTATAAAGTTACGAGATACATTTTTTTCAATGAATATATATAGCGTGTAATAATAACGAGTTGTTTGTTAAAAGTGACTATTTCAACCTTGATCACTAACATTATGAAAAATTAAAACTACATTAGTAAATTGTTATTAAAAAAGAGGTAATAATAATGATAATAGCGTTACTCGTGATCTATCCTAGGCCAATAATTCGTGTATTTAAAATAATATTAAATTTATAATGGAAAGATTCTTAGCTATAATTGTCATCCTTTGATCAACATTCGTCACTGCATATATTTCCAGTTTTTATTTAGGTTTTATTTATAATTAAATCTTTTTATTTACTTATTTAAATATATTTCTTTCCTTGTGTACAATAAGAGAAAAAATTTCTAACTTTTAATAATTATTTATTCGAATAGTACTAAAATATTTACTTATGGTACATAAATGTTTACTTCATAAAAAAATAACACTTAAATTAAAGTATGTTCTTGTACTAAATAAATATATATTTACATTTCATTAGTACTATTCAAATAAATATTTATTAAAATTTAGTTATTTTTCCCTCAGTGTAAAAAGTGTATTTTAAAAGTAAAACTCTTAAAATCAATAGTATTTTAGAATAAGTTGTCGAATATTTATATTGTCACAAAAATTAATGAAAAATGCAATTTTAAAATTGCATTGTTTATTTTGGTTAACATCCGGCAGTTTCGAAAAGCTCTATGAATTAGCCGACGATCAAAATATATTTCGCGTTTATTCATATTCATTCGTTCGCCAATAAAAACGTTGATAAATAAATTATTACGTAAATAAAACAGTATCGACATCTACACTTCTATTCGTTCTAGAACTGATATGACGTGTTAAAAGCTAATGGTTAGGTACGCAATTAAAAAAAAAAGAGCAGGTTAATATGAAAAATCTACGAGAGAAAAATTCTTGAACGTATCGCAGAATTGTTATAAGTAGACGAGTGAGAAAAAAAGACGGAAAAAAAGAATTGAAGGGGGCTGCGAAGAAAGGAAGTAAAAAAACTATCGCGGTTTATCGTTTTAGTAGATTTAATGAAACGATATACAGAATACATTTGCTTTCGTAATGCATCGCAACGCATTCTCGCGTGCCTTACCATCTATATCACATGTCAATTTTTTTTATTTATAAAATATAATCATCATAATTTCTTTGTTCTCGCGTCTTGCCTTTGAACTGTCTCTTCGTCGTATATATCGAAAGTATATATATATGTATTTATATATATGTATATATATATATATTTATTTATTTATATATATAATATATATTTATTTATATCTGTATTTATATATATATATATTTATATATTTTTTTTATGTTTATTTATATATATATTATATATATATCATTCCAAGCGAGAGGGAACTGTGTTGTGGCTCGGCACAGAATTAACAACGAATCAGGCCAGAAAAAAAGGTTTCATGAATGTGCGCGCATGTGAGTGTATATGTGTATGTATCAATATTTGAGTACGATATTACACAGTAACATATTCACGTGATATTACGCTATGCATCACCCCTACGATCGACGGTCGTACGAATGAAAAGATCAACGATCAGTTCCGAGTATTTTCCTCTTCGCGATTTCTTTATTGTCAGCCATTGTAGTTACACCTGCTTCACACTCTCTCTCCTTCTCTCTCCCTTTCTCGCTCTCTCTCACATGCATTGATTGCGTAATCACACAGCGAGATCACACATTCTCGCGATGCAATTAATTTCAATTTGTCGAGTCGTACGGCCGTCGATACGTCGATACGTTTCCATCATTTCCTTTGACCTTCCACCATTTCTCTTTGTCCCACGATTAATATATTCGATCGTGTGCATCACATAAGATTCAGCATATAAAAAGAAAGGAAATAGGGAGAAGAAATATCGATAGATCAAAAGACGTGGTGCATCTAGCGTGAATCGTCTTGCGACACTTACGTAGACATTTGTTGGCTGCTATTCGCATTGTCTCTCTGTTTGCGTAGACACATGTTCGTTTGTGTTAATTTACTAGATTTATTTTTGGTGCAACGCTCATCTTTCACCGTGCATATGTATATGTTAAGCGCGTATAGTACATTTGTCGTGCATTTATAAACGTGAGTTTTTTTTGCGTGCGGACGTTCGTATGGCAGAGTGAAGCAGTGAAGATTGATCTTATAATTAAAGATAATTTAATTAATATCGCGCTCGAATAAATGTCTTCTTCGTCATAATTCTTGTTTATCAGAGAAAATCGTGGTGAAAATGAGTTGTAAGTTATTTACAAGAAATCACGAGTAAATTAATTATATTTTAATCATTGAAAACCAAAGTAATTTTTTTTTTTTTTTTTCATAGAAAAAACTAATAAATGTACTTTTTTCTCGACAATGATCATGAAAACTAATTCAGAAATTTTGCTTTGAAAAGATAAAATTTAGTAATTTGTATTGAGGAATAAAGCGAAAAGTGCTGAAAAGAGAGAGACTAAATTTCGAATTCATTCGCAAAAAAATGTAGGAGAAATGAGAAGTTTACAAATAATAAACTATGTGCTTTGTAACATCATGATGATTACCTTTCCATCATTTTGAACACTCATTGTCAGAGAACCAACAACTTCCGTATAGTTCTCACGGTGGAAAACACCCTGTACGCAAACGTCCGCCGCTTCACGAATCAGCGATAGATAATGCCCTCGAATAAACTGAGTTGCGATGTCAATCGAGAAAATAATTTATTAACAAAATTTCGAAGAGAAATTAAATAATCTCTTGATCGAACATTTATTGTATACATCGATGAAACGGGGAAAAAGGGATAGATTTACACCTAACGGAATTGACTGTTATTTCGTTACAGTAATGACAGATAATCGATTTAAACAACAACGTCGGGACGAGCTCGTTCGTTTCGTCGCGAGGACGATCTTACTGTTCACGCCCGAACGATCCAATTTAGCGCACCTATCCCTGCTCCTCTTTCTCACGTTTTCCTCCCTTCTCGCCTGTTCTCTTTTTATGACAATTTCTCGTAAAAAATAATTCGCTGCAGCGCTGGGTCCAAGGACGATTTTCCGTGATCAGGAGCGGAAGACATCAGCCTCGCTCGCGGACTCTCGTGTTAAGATATATAGGAACAAAAATACATCGCCGCGAAAACCCCATCTTCCGTATAACGGAGGCCGTAACTCGTCGGGGTTTCTTTCGTTCTACTCGAGCCCTGGGCGAAATTTCGATCTCGATTTTTCTGCGACCGATAACTCCTCTCCCGAAATCCCCCTGTGGACTCAACGCTTTGTTTGCATGGGCGAGAAAGTCGATTTCTACGTTCGAGGACTTCTACGTGCTTCGTCTAAAGATGAAGACTGATATGAATGAGGAGGAGATAAGGCGAGTATCAGGTAAAAAGCGCTCGTCCTCGAGAATTCCAATTGTGCCAAAACGTTTCTTACAAATGTGAAAAATGATTTTTGTTTTAATTATGCCGCAGACCGATGCCAATGTGTTACCCGATTTTATTATCGTTAATACAAAATTATCTCTTTTTTTCTTCTATATTTTTATCTCCTGGGGTTTTCTCTCAATTCGCTCGACTAGTTCATTATTAAATTACTTGTCTTCGCAACGGACGGAAGAAAACATTTATATTTACCGAGACATTATTTTGTAAAAATTTCAAAGCTCAACATTGATATTGTTTCTATATGCCTAGAATATTCACTACGCTCTCTCATAGCTATAGAGACTTTTCAAAAAGTGATTACTTTTAGAAATTCTAAAAAGGCAAGATTTTGTATCTCTAAATTCTTAAATTCTTCAATCCGTAGCTCATAAACGCTTTATTCCTCCCTAGAAAATATTCTGTCAGAACATTGGCATCGGTCTGGTAAAAAAACCTCCTTATTTTATTGCTATCGATTTCGATTGGCGCGAATCAGTTTTCTCCAGCGAGAACAAGCCCTTACGAAATTTGTATCCTTCGAACGGGAGCTGAATCGACTCTCTCGTATATGCGTTATCTTAATTTCGATCGCAAGGGTTGCTCGAGCCTTTATACCCTCGGATCCTGTTTACCTTGCATTCTTACCGGGCGTTTTGTCTTTTGAACACTTGCGCGCGTATCCATCCGCAAACGTGGACGTGTATAATGAATCGTATTAATGAATCATCTGATTTAACAACGGTTACAACGGTTTTACAATTTTGGGGGGGAGGGGGAAGAACTTGATATGTCGTCCATTGCGTGTTTCGCACTTTTTTTGTATTGATATCGGATTTTGCGCCCGCTGGAAACGGAATTGATTTGTTCCTTTGTAAAAAGAGTAATTAGAGTATTAAGATTGATTATTTAAAACGTCATCGCTAGTGATTAACAAACGCGAGACACATACATGCGATATAAGAATTATTGCGCCTATATCAGCCAGTGTAGCAACGGTGTCCATTGCATTCGCCATGTGATAAATATATTACCATTATATTGTAATTTATATTAGACAATATTGTTCCAATACATTATCACAAATGTTAATGACTATAAGCAATCGGATATTTAACATTTTTACTTAAAAACCTCAGATTTTCAATTTCACATCACAAATGTGTTAAAATGATCATCATGGCGAAACCCGGATTTTTATAGGAAACCGTTCCTTTGTAATATTTATTAACAAGTAGCATAATATCACAATTATTAATTAATCCTTTACGGCCAAAATTATTTTATGGATTTGCATATGGCAATCAAATTTATTACTGGGCATAGCTAATATTATTACGCTGTGATCGCCGATCGCGTTTTTGAAGAGCGATATATTATTTTCAAAAATCATTTTCTACAATTTTCAGATTAATTTCTATTATTTCTATTTCAGATTTTGAGTTATCTCGACACAAAATGGTGCCTAATATTTTCAGGCCGCAAAGCATTAAATTTCAATTAGTAACAAGAATTGAGATAAAATTTCTGAAGTATCGCAAAAGCTTTCGGAATCGAAACAGTTGAATGACGGTAAAATGGGTCCGTTTCCAGCGACGGAAATCGAACGCGAGTATTTGATTATTTCTTATTATTACTTCTCTCGTGCACTGTATCGTGCATCGCGAATCGAAAATATCACGCGAATGATATCGCTAAACAAAATACAGAAGACCCTAATACAAATAATCACAATTATAGGTAGCTAGTTAAAAGCAAATTCGAGATCCAGGTATTGATTCCGTCATGTCTGCGAAACGTCGAACATTTGCGGATACACACGAATTTAGATTAACATATACACATGTAACTATCATACTTATTGTGCATGTACAGGTAATTAAGGTGGTCATTGTTTATGTATGTTCGTGTACGTGTGTACATGTGTCTGTGTGGACCGCGGTGTAAGGACAATGCCTGATCTGTCGTGTTACGAAGCGATCGGATCGCGTTGCGATGACGACGGTGATTATCGTAAGATTACACAGGCAAAGGTAACTGCGCCCGAACAAAAATAGATCTCAGGATTATCTAACGTAGTCTAAGAAGATAATTAAAGCAACCATGGCGGTTGGGGCTAAAGCTTACTATTACTTCCGTGAACGTTATCTCTCTCGATATAAATAAAACTATAATTATAAAAGAAATAAGAGAAACCTTAACAACTACAAAAAAATTACAAAAAATATAATTTTAATAATATAATAGAGTAATAAAAAAATTTTAATAATATATAACACTTTTAATCAAGATAAAAGGCGAAATAGCAAATGAATAAGTACTTAAAGATTTTTATATTTAAATATATTTAAATATATTCAACATTGGGTGGAAAATAATCGTGAAATCCCTTTTCGCTCCAATACGAAGTTATTTCCGATATGCAATCTTACTTTATCTTACGGTACTTGAACGTGGATAAAATATCAAGATATACATCAAAAACAGAGATGCATGTCGACTGCGGTAATCCTGGCGGCGAGGACGCCTATTTAAGAGCCTCGGTCAGCATCCTCTGCCGTCCATCGCGTCGATCGTAGGATACAGGTGCAATGAGGGATGCATTTTAACGACGACGACAACGACGGCGAAGCTTACTGTAGCGAGACAATGGTAACACAAGGTGGTAGTAAAGGTAGCGCTGGTAACAGTGGTAGTAGTGGTAGTAACGCCATAGAGTAGTAACGCTATCAATGAATAGTAGTAAGTATAACGGTATAGTAAAGTAGTTGTAGTAGTTAAGTAGTAGTAGTAGCGGCGCGTTATACGTATATAAATAGGACACTCTACGTTAGTTTGATTAAAAAAGTAAATGTCATAACGTAATAGGTAACTTTAAGCCGGGCCCGCCTCGCCGTTTCGCGTTGAATTCAACTTGTCTCGCATTCCCAAACGAGGCGGGCCCGTGGTTTGTTCGCCTTAGCTCTCTAAAATCACATAAACGCAAGAGTAGTGGTAAAGGGTCGATCGACATCGACCATGCGCTTCGGATGGCGCTCGAACGGCAGTTGACAATGCCGAGCTCGTTACGTGAAAGAAAAAAAAAGAACACGTGACACATGGAATCTGAGGAGGTCCCATGGTATCCCAAAATATCTAAACTGCAGTGCGAGGCTGCTGAAATCCATTCCTACGCGCTACTCCGTTCTCGAATATGCTAAACTCTTTCTACTTGACAATTTTTTGCCGACACTTTTAACGCTATTTTTAATTATTGTTGAATGTGCCTAGTTGTAAAGTACTTGCAAAAATGTCTGGTGAAAATTTACGGTTTGCGATAACTCCGGTAGCTAAAAAACTTGTTCAATTTTTAATAATATTAAAAGCTGGATGTATTTAAAATATGTAAAAAGTGTGTATAAAAATACCACGATTGAAATGTATCTAGTCGAAAAGTCATCAACTTTCCTACAATCTAACTCATAAAATAGTAGCGCCACTCCTAAATTCATTTTTCATTAGCATACCCGTGGGACGCATAATGCAACCCGTTGCAGCTTTTAAATGCACATAAACTCACAGTTTTTCGTCTATATCTTAGTATCCACTGACAAGTTTCTTATTCAATATTCTTCATTGTGTTCAATCATATTTGCCTCGAGAACGCAAAGCGCGTGTCATCTCAGGACAGATACGTCCATGGTATAAAACGGCAAAAAAAAACAAATAAATAAAAGAATATACTTAACTTGCATCGATTCTTATTATGCATTCGAGCGAGCAATCGATGTGTCTGCACTCGGCATCGTCCGACCGTTGAGAGCGTGACCGACAGTCACATCCTACGTCTACTGTCAAAACGGACGGGGCGTCTTATCCACCCTTCCCGCCGTTGCTCTGATATGTTGCGAATCGCCAATGCATTCCCTCGCGACGGGCAAGGTATTTTGCCGAAGGTATTACACGTGTCCAAGAAGTGGCGGGTCGCGCGCGTGGGCCGTCGGAGCGACGAGGCGAGCCAAGCGCGAGCACAGAGAGCCTCGTACAAACTAGGTAGAAAAGTGAGAAAAATTCGCGCGGAGAGCCTTCCTGCGAGTAAGAGAGAAAGAGGGATCTCTCCTGTCCACACCCAAGTCCGCACGAAATCTACTACAGCTAGAAGGGAGAATAGCGAAATCGCCGCGGCCCGCCTCGCGCCCGCTTCCTTTATCCGCCCGTGCCTCATCGTCAGTCGGCTCGCGCCGATCCGTTCTTCAGCAGCAGTAATTATGTTGTAGTGCACTTACTATTAGTAGTATAACGGCGACGTGTGACACCCGCCACCCGCCACGTCGCGCATGCAAAGACCTACATCAAGACGTTCTGTACACTTACGTTCGCACGTGATGAATACATCCGCTTACACTCACACATGTGCGCTCATTCATTCGCTCATACAACTTGTACGTACAACAAACTTTCCCTTAAGTTTAGCGTTCGCGTTCGCGCGGACAGTTTCCATCCGCGCTCGCTCGTACGATCAGTAACGGCTCTCCTCGCTTCTCTCGCTCGACGAGCCCTTTCAGGATGTCCTCCGCACAGCGCGAGAAGATGTCATCGGGGCGTCGTCGAGAACCGAACGTATCCGCGGAACCGCACGAGGTTACACGCAAGAAGAGAGTAAAGCTACGTGTAATACAAACTAAGAAGGATGCAATTAGAACGAATTAGATAACGCAACCGCATGGGTCTGAGAAAGTAATTGTTCTATGTGCTGGCGAGACTGCTCGACTCGGTTTTAGAAGGGCAGGCTACCGACAAACATCGTCTCGATCAGGGGTGGCGCCGGCACCAGGTCCTCCAGCTTGAGGTAGAAGATTCGCTGGAGGCCCTGGACCGAGAGACTCCTCAGCTCCGGTATCTTCCCTAGTAGGTATGACAGGTACTGCGACTTCCTCTGCGCCTCGGCGTTATAGGTCACGTGATCGCGCAAGGACGAAACAATTTTCATCTGCAGCTGTTCCATGCGCTGCGGTTCCTTCAATCCGTACCTCTCTGAAAGCATGCGATCAGCTCGGATGAGATTGCTGTATTTTTTTTTTTTTTTTCAAAACAGTTATAAAGTGATCGGAATCCATAAATTGCCACCAAATTCTATTAAACAATAACAGCATTCCGTAAATAGTATTGACAACTCTAATATTGAATTATCGTTATGTATTGCATTGTATATTGTTTTCGAAAATTAAACGTGAAGAATGTAGATAGTAGAATTTTGAACGCATTGAGATATTCCGGATATCGGATGATGCATTACAGTTCGAAATTTAATTAATTACTGCCGCTAACATTGGCCATTAAGAAACATTGATAAATCAAATTAAACTCCAATAATAGTCAGTCACTCGACCTTCGACACGTAGCTATCTAAACACGGAAATTCGGATTGGACACGCTTGTAAACCGCACACCTGCATGTCTGGTTGCCACAGGGATCGCGTGCAGAATGAGGAACATCGTCGTTCCTTTCGTCGGAACATCAATAATTAACCGATCCGATGGATTAATTATTTAACCCGGCCGGTATAACCAGAGCACAGCTACAGCAAAATAGATAAAGAAAGATTGTAGACGTCGTCATATATAAAGAAATGATAAGCAAAACCGCGATGTGGCAACTTTGGCGATCACAGAGTAATTAATATTTATAACGATAGACATCGCAATTGTAACAATTCATTCGGCCATGAAATCAAAGAAATTTATATAATCGAATACTGACCAGTAACCAGGGTGAGAGCGCACAGGCAGGCGAAGGCGCTGATATCGACCTCCAAGAAGTGGAGGGCTTTGCAAAAATCAAGAATGCTGTGCAGCCAATCGCCAAAGCTGCGCTGACATTGCTCCAGCGCGAGGACAACGCCGTTGCAGAAAACCAGCTTCGTGTCGTCCGGATGCGTGCGATACGCCAGCCTTAGCACGAATAGTTCTAGACTGGCCGATTGGAAGAGCAGTTCCTGAAATCAGATTACGTCATGAAATTATTAATGTGCCAGAAGCAAAGTATACTGAATTACTGATTGAAAGATTTTTTAAAGTTATTTTATTATTCGCGATATCGATCACTTTTCTCTTACAGAAGAATAATAAAATTGCATAATTTCCTTTACATACTGTGATAAATTTGAGAGCAAAATCTCTCCTACTCATAGTGACATATTAACAAATTAACGTTTACCGAGCAGTCTGCTAGTCAGCTAAGTAACTCGCCGCGTCAAAAGCTCGTCAAGACTGACCTTTTAGAAAATGTATGAGCTATCGATCTCTATAACTGTTAGTTTCCCAATGGATATCGCCTGAGAATCGATATATGACCAGTGATATAATAAAAGCATATAGGTATCTCGATGAGATGGAAGAAAACAGAAAAAAAATGAGAAAAAAAATAACCCAACGAGCTCTCACAAGTTGAAATCTTAGGACTTTTGCGTTAAAAATCCTGCGATCAAAACTTTTTTCAAAACACACCCGCTGTATTTTTAAATTGGCTTAAATTTTGTTTTATTTACATTCGTATTGTGATAAGTGATCTCACCTGATCTTCCCGCACTAGATCCGTGAATCCGGGGATTTTATCGGCAAAGTTTCGAATAACATCGATGGAGGTTGTCAATAGATTATAGAACTGTTGAATCTTCTCAGCCTCGGTCATCGGAGGATCGCCCGGTCTAGGTTGTCGGTACTGTGAGTAATCGAGGCTTGCCTTGTCCGGCGTTGTGTCCAGATGGGCACGAACCAGAGCGGTGATCAAAGAGACCGGCGGACTCGGTGGGGATTCTTGCGGTGACTTGGGCTTTGAAGGCAGCCTACCTCGACGGCCTTTCAGAGAATCAGTTCTAACGACCTGTCCGATAATTAAATAATAACATAAGTGACAATCACTTTTTTTCACATCTGTAATTATTTTACAATATTTTGTCGTTTTTTTTTTTTTAATAGCCTTTAGCAGAGAATTTAATAATTGTATAACTTTTATCATTTAATTTAATTCAATGTAAAAAAAAAATGTTCATCGTTTATTTAAACCTCAGAGACAATTTTGGCAAATTCAAGTTGATCCTTAAAAGTTTTTTTGAAAGGTATAAATACCTATAATTTCTTTATATAAACTAATAGTAATAAATTCGGGAAAATTTTTTTGAAATATTTTACGCGATGCAGTGACGATATTGCTTACCTCCTTGACCATGCCAACCATCAGGCACTTCTGAAATCGGCAGAACTGGCAACGGTTTCGCCGGCGCTTGTCTACCGGGCAAGCCTTCTCGGCCAAACAGACATACTTGGAGCCCTTCTGCACGGTCCTCTTGAAGAAGCCCTTGCAGCCCTCGCATGTGCGCACACCGTAATGCTGACAGGCCGCGGTGTCGCCGCACACGGCGCAGAGCTGGCTCGGGCTCGGAGGTGCGCGTTCGCCACTGGTGCCGCTTCCGGGTGACGGCGAACTGACGGAACTCGCGGTACCGCCGCCACCACGCGGCTTCGGGGAATCTGTGCTCCCACTACTGTTAACACGACACAGGACGCGCATTGATCTATAAGCCGTCGATAGTCAGAACAGGGAATCTCTCAAAACTGTCGCGTCTCGTGTCCTCGAAACACGCGTCGCGATTATAAACGCGGAGAATCCGAACTCGCGTCTTTCATTTTCCAAGATTTACAACAAGATTAAAATGATCTGCCGCACGCACGCATTTAGACAAATTGCACGATTTGTTTTATTATTTTAGAATTAAAAATTTTCAACCAAAATTTCGTTTACTGCGTAAGAGATTTGACTTAGCAATTGAAATTGTAAACGAACGAAGTAATGAATTTAGAACAAAGAGTAAACATGTTATTCTTTCTTGTTTCCATCACATTAAAACGTTGTTAATTTAATTCGAGGAACAATGAGACTTGAAATTATTAATTCTATTTATTTCATAAAAGATCTTACCTTGCCGATTCTGATCTTTGGGTGGGCAATGACGCTCTTCGCGGCCGAGTACCAATGACGACGCTGGCGTCAACATTGGGACAGAGATCAGTAGGAACTACGGGAGTGGCGACGTTTGCAATGGCTGATGGTGCCCCGTAAACCATGGGCATAGTGACAGCCACCCCATAGGATGGGTCCTGCCGATGATGATTGGAGGGCGGTATAACTGCCGTTGTCGAGGTGGGTGCCGATTCCGTGGGGAAGTAACTTTGATGATGATGCGGAGCCTGCTGCGGCTGATGATGCTGCGGGTGATGGTGAGGGTGCTGCTGTTGCGGCTGCTGCTCGTGATAGGACACCGCGGACGAGAACTCGGTCGGGTAATGAGTAGGAGTGCATGAATATACCGAACTGTCGTAGCATTCATCGTCCATCTTTATACCGAGACCCTGGAGCTCCTGCCTGTATCGCTGCACCGTGTAGGTCTCCTGGAAGCTCGGTAACGGCGTAGGACTGCGAACAAAGATGCGTAACTTTTATAGCGAACCCCATCGTCTAGAAATCTTGTTAACTTAATTATAATATTGATAATAGTATATCTTTCTTGCCGTACTACTTGAAAAATTCTCAAAAGAAATTATAATCATCAAGATTAGAATATTGAAAGGGTTTTTTTAAGGATAATTCGCATACCTAAGCGAATCCGCTTGGATGTCTTCGGGGAGGGGTGGGGGTGGTGGTGGCTGCGATGGCTGATGATGTACGCTTTGGTGAGAGTCGTCGACCGGAGGTACGCCCTGTGGATTCCCGAGTTGCAACTCCGGAAAGGGGTCCAACTCCTCGGGCAAGCTTCCGGCATCCGTAGCGTCTGGGTAAGGGCTGTTCAGGAACTCCCCGAAACTACCAAAGGGACTCTGCAATGAAAAATTACAGCCACATTTATAAGCAATATTACGCAGCAGCCATAAAATAAATATAATCTAATAATATAATACATAAATATATAAAAAATAATAAATTTTATATATAAAATTTATTATTTTTTGTATTATATATATAGAAATAACCATAATTTTATTGAGGTATTGAGAAAGCAGAAAATAATTATTTGTAATAACAATAATAATTTCTAATCTTAATCCAACAAAAATAATTACATTTAAATAATGATTTTTTTTTGTACATAAGAAATAAAAATTTACATGATTCAGTAAAATAATATTAATGATTTCTTAATGAAATTTATATCACAAAATTTAATAGTATAACATATAACAACAAGCTCTGTCAAAAATAAATAGAAAACCGGAAAAATGAGTAATAAAATAGAAAGAAACGCAAATAAACAAAAATACCTGCGTCGCACAAATGACGTGAGCCAATTTGAACACCATATCGACATGAACTTTGCGAATCTTTTGTGTTTTTAATTACATACCGAATAAACAAGAATCAACTATTAACTTTAAACGCCGTTTTAAACGATGTTTTCCTCTAGCGGAGCCGTCACGGCCTCCAGAGAGCCGTGTGAGCGGCAAATCGAAGCACCCAACTGCAAGGCAGAAACATTGTTCGACCACAATTGCGAGCCACAGAGTCGAGACATCGATGTACAATCGAGGTGCGCAGAGGATGTTCGAGAGAGGATTGGACAAGCCAAGCTCGTATCGCGTGTTGTCTATAAGCTAACGCTCGATAGAGGTTTAGAGCTTCTCTCTCTTTCTCTCTCTGTCCTCCCCCACCCCGTTTCTCTCTCTCTCTCTCTCTCTCTCTCTCTCTCTCTCCCCCCGACCCGCTTCAATCATTGATAGTCGATAGTCGATGAGCGGTAAAACACTATACCAGCTCGCGATTAAATATTCGCGCGGCAATAGGATAATAATAAACGACGAACGAACGTATTGACGATCTGTATTGACACTTTGTAAATCGACTCGACAAGAAATTATGTACACTGATCCTAATGAATTAATCAATCGGCCGTAAAATATTCTAACTAACCAACTTTCAAAATTAACGACGAAGATTTATTATATCGCGATGCTCGAAAAGGTTTATAAAATTATAACATGTTTTCTTGTTCACTTGCAAAACAGGTTCGTTAAATTTTGTAAAATTAATGTGCATTCAATCACGGTTTACAACAAAAATATAAAAAACAATCAAACAAATCTACACTGAAAAAAAGTCAAAGTATTAGCAAACAAATATGACGTTTTCTTCGATATTCATTAATTTTTTAAAACTATTGATTACGATGACGAAATATATAGTTTCTGTCAAATATATCATTTTTCTCTGAAATATATCTCATTTTTTTATCAATTGGTTTATTTACTAAAAATAAAACTGTATTTCACCGTATTTAAATATTCGTTTCAATGAAATAAATTTATATCCCACAAATACATTTATCTTTTTCTCAGTGTGTGTATGTGTGTGTGCTTGAAAAAAAATAGTCAAAATTTGCAATATAATTCTAAAAGAAAAGTACAAATATAAAAAAAACGTTTGTAAAAGTGCAAGTGGCACTTTATATTAAGGACATTCGAAATAATGGCATTACCTCTTTCAATGACAAAATGCAATTGATAAAAATCCATATAAGTTGTCATTAACAAATCTGTAACTCGAGTTCAAAGACTATTTTAAAAATCTGACTAAGAACAAAAAGAAAATAAATACTATAGTAATCCTGCTGCAGAGAGTAAAGAATAGCATCATGAGGAGAAGGATGGGTAAAAGAGGGTGGATATTCAATTTGCAAGTGCCGGTTCCGCTTCGAGCTGACATTTCGCTCATCGCTCCCCCGAGGACCTACGATCGAAGCCTCGTCTTTCCAGACCGTGAATAAATGGCCTGCTAAACGGCATCCTAAAAGCACCCTCCTTCTCTAGCCTCTCTATTTTCTCCCGCTAAACTGTCGGAGCAACCTCTTCGATATTGTCCCGCTAATTCTGTGGCACATTGTCGTTTTAGCGGTTAATTGACCGCAACGTCGTTTCATCCACCGCGGAAATGCATTCGAAACCGAAAGAAGATGCTGGTGAAAGGGAAAAGAAGAAGAAACAGCTAAGGCAGCATCCAGATACATGGAATGCAGATTGTACATGATACATGCAAACGATGATCGCAAGAATGCGGAACTCGTTACCGAACCCGGCATGAAATCTGAAAGTCTGAGAGATCGATAAAAATTGGATTAGTCGTTGGATATCCCAATGTGATAATTTCAAACTGGTCGCGAACTTATCGGTGTGAAAAAGTGAATGGCGATATTTTAATGGTGATTTCTCGTGTAAAGCGTTATAATAAGCAATGCTCCTTTAAGTGCTTATCATGATAGGAAAGGATAGTATGATAGAAAATAATTTAATTAATTAAGGATAAGAAAGTGATTTATCGTTATATGCAGAATGTTGCAAAGGAAAAAAATTTTACAAATTTTAAAGATTTGAAAAGCTGGAGTGATCAATCTAAGAGCTTCATTTTATAAGCACTTTTTAGGTTTGTTCTTTAGACATTAATAAATTCTCTCGAATCTAAATAATTTTTAATTATTTAATGTAAATTATATAATTCTATAAGTTTAACTGAAAAATTATGTCATATGTCAGCAAGTAATAAAAATTAGTTTCTGAATTGACTGGAAATTGCTTGATCTTGCACGGAGGGCACGCTATATTCTTAAATTTATTTTCTTTGAGGATTACATACCACATCCATTATATTTCTCATAAGACCCTCTTCTTGAAATTATTTATGAGAGGCGAGATGAGATCAGATATGAACGTTTACACGGATGAATATTACGTAAAAGTACAATTATGTTGCATCACGCAGACATGGAAGCGAGGACTTAACTGATCCGTTCAATCGAAGCTACGATCATAAGATTTACAATGCAGACGACATTTCAGAATATCGGTTGAATTTATAATCAAGTTTCACTTTGCTCTCAATGTTATTTATCGCTAAAATAATCGCTTTACACCTTCGGTTTTTGTCACAATAGGTCGCGGTGACGCACTGGCGGCTGTTCGCTATGGCCCTCTTCCTCCTATTATTATTATTATTATTATTACACCTTTGGTTTCCCCATCTTCTTCAACGTCTTCGAAATTTAATGACTCTCCAATTTTCATGAATTCAATTCGAATTTAATTGGAGACCTATAGATGGAGCGTGTCGTGAAGCAGAGAAATGGAGCTCACCTGTGTCTGCAAAAGTAGCATGCTTGATGCCACTGTGAGAGCGGTCGTAGTCGTGGTGATAGACGATTGATTAGTGCAGGCGAGAACCGGAACGGTAGCAGTCGCTTGACGTTGCTGCAGTCGTTGGCGATGTAGTTGTTGCTGCTGCTGCTGCTCTACCTCGCTACGAGTAACAGCACGTTGGCTACCGTTGCTGTTGTCGCTATCGCCGTTCGGCGAATGCAGTTGCCCTGTAACATTAAAAAAAAGGAGGGCTTTCGGTTATTATGTTGTTATATATTAGGCAATCAATATTGTTTAAATTGAAATGTAAAGTAAAGAATAATTTTGAAAATTTTTAATAATAAGGACAATAAGAATAAACATAAAAATAGGAGATATGTATTTTGAAGTGGAATTGAAAAAGAATTGAGGAAAAGTAATATGTATTATTGCAGATTACTATCCCATGTAATATATTAGCGTATATTTCATTAAAAACCTAACTTTATTAATTATTATTATTAATGTTCAGTATACGAAAAGGATGTGTGGTTTTGCTAAAGTGTTTCAAAATTTAGCAGGATACAGATCTGAAAATGATTTTGTCAGGTCATCAAAAGAATTATTGTTGAACTCTCAAACTGATTGCTAATTGCTAGAATGTCAAAATTTTTTACAGTCTTGAGCATTCGTCATAATTATTTTAATCGTCCAAAAAAAAAAATCATTTCTAGATGTATGTCCAGCTAAGTAAATACTTTGGCAAAATCGTTCTTTTCACGTGTTTATTCAACATTTCATCTAAATAGGTATACGTGAGATGCAAAATGTGCAATGTATAATGCCTTGCTTTTCCAATAAGGGACTTCGAACATTTGATAAATAATGCGCGCGCTATTTATCGTTAAATGTTAGCAAATCGGGAGTACAGGCTACCATTACTCATTATGTGCGAAGAGGCAGAAATGGACTGTAACCTCGTTTCTACGGAAAACTTTCTGATATGTCAGTTTCGAATACGTCGAAAGGAACATTTTTTTTCTATCGCAAGAACGCGATTAATATTGATGTTTAAGCATTCTGTGTGGCACGCTGCACTTCCGGTGCACGGTACAAGAGCGGCGCATTAAGTACAACTCGGTCGAAACAACTTTCCGACGTTTAAATCTCCGTACACTTTAAAATCGATTCGAAATGTTATTAACGAATAAGTTATCTTTTGCAAGATAAAACGTAATTCGCAAAGTATTCTTCTCTCAATTTTGTGTACTGTTTTAAAATATTTTATACCTACGTATCAACAAAACTAGATAATGATTATATACTTGAAATATATAATTTTTTCAAGCATGAAGGATAAATTTACTTTCAAATTTCAATGCGGAATTTTTGAAAGAAATTGAATATCTGAAGTACGTACAGTATCTATGGTACAGAGAATGTCCATCATCCATGGCGATCATGTCTAAACATTACTACGCGCGACTTAGAAAATTATGTTATTACAACGAATTTTTATTACTTCTTTTAATTTTTCTAAATTTTAATAGCCAATCAGCGAGCTAAACGGCAACACGCTAATAAGGAGAAATTTCCGAAATCACTTTCACTACATTCGAGCACGATCAAGAGATTCGCGGTAGATCTTATTAATCTGTGAATCCTCGTCGTCGACTGAGCACTTGAACGTCGTCGCCACGTCCTATATAGGGTGGTCTCGAACACCCCGGGGAGACATGAAATCATTGGCATTTAAAATACTACAACCCCATTCTATACAAACAACCACGCGCCCTACCTCCCTTCCCGATTATTATTACGCGATATTATCCCCTGACGGCCAAGCGATAGACAATCTCATATCACGCTTTTACTGCAGAACATTGATGCTAAGTATAAGGTACTGATGCTTTCTCCATATAATTAATAGTAATTGAAACATCTCTAAAATTAAAAAATTACCAATTCTATGAATCTCTCCTAGAAAATATAATTTCACAATTATATTAAATTTGTATTTCTGAAGAATATTCAATCAAATTGTATAAGAGAACAGATTTCTTTAATTGTGACATAATATATGATATTTCCTTCAATTTTATGACAATGTATTTATTAACAAGATAATAAACAATAGTCATTTTTATAAGAATGATAAATTATCTGATGCTAATACAGTTGATCGAAATGAAAAAAGTTTACAATGTTATTCAATTCTAATGTTTAATGATAATATTGATAATTATCATTTACGTATTTTAAGCCATTTATTTGATTGTAAGAAACAACGGGAACAGAGTCAACGAGAATATGATTTATCAAATCCACTAGGAAGGGTTTCGATACGCGAGTAATCCGATACGACAGCCGGATGCAGGGCGTTCCAGGCGCATCGAGATGCCATTCGTCGATAGTCACGGGCATCGAAGTCGCGTTCGATTTAATTTCACGATCGCACCACACCGAGGACCACCTACCGCGATCGCGAAGCATTGGTCATGAGCGATTTCACCGTGACGCCGATCGATTCTGCAAGGGGTGTGTTGCGCGCGTGGAAAGAGTGACGATTAGGCACAATGAACCGGCTGTTATGGCGAATTGAATGCGCGCGAGAGAAGGGAAGCTTATTGTTATCCGCGTCATAGAACGAAACGGGGAAATCGGCAACGTCTTCCGCGAGTTGTGTCAGACTCAGCAATCTCCGTTAATTATCCCGAAGCTCGCATGAAGTGAAAATGTGCGACTATCTCGATAGAGAGATTATTGAAAACGAATCTGGGAAATTATAGGAATTATGCGTGCATTAGTATACAGATAATCGTTTGTTCTTAACGTGGCGCTGTGAGAAATATAAATTTCTCGTTTAATTGTCTGATGCAAATATACGTGAAATTTAATTATTGCGCAATTAACTGTTGAGTATAACATAAGTAAATGATATGAAGCATATATATATTTTTAGATAAATTATTACGGTAATCATTATTATTACAGCATTACATATTTATATTTAGTGAGTTAATTAATTTGTTGAAAGTCTATTATTAATATTAATCAGTAAGGAAAATTAAAGTACGTCATCGTAAATCCTGCTTGCATCTAATAAAGTTTCTGTTAATGGAAAATAAAGCAATTCGATCGATCATTCCTGACATCCAGGCATCAAAAATTTTAGATTACTAATTGCGTCGTAAACATCGACCCGATGCAATTAGCGAGACTACCTTGCCAGTTCGTGATAGTCGCGTGCTTTGGGGATATAAAAACTTATATGTTCTCGCTGCTATAAAATACAATGTCGTTATCGCCACGCAATAAATTAGCCGATACCATGAGAATGTCAACCCGTAACATTCGTTACAGTTACAGTTAATTGAATGCCGTTTGTATACGTTGTTCGCGGTTATTTTTAAGTGTGAAAATGGCACTTAACAGCCCGCCCGAGGAGATACCATAAAATCCGCGATTTAAGATTGCGTAAAGGCAGAATGTGCAATTAGTCGCAATCTTATCTGCAAGAAATATGGTGGAAGTGAGCGGGTACATCGTAAAAGATACGCTAAACACGAGAGTGCATTGGAAACTATAATTACCTTAAAATAAAATTAGCAAATATTATAGTAATGATGCTTATACAGCGTTAAAAAGTTAAATTGACGACTTTATAAAAACATAAAATAGGGAATGAGATTAATTATCAGTTATATTAATTTCTTAACTAATTAAATAAAACGTGATTTTTGTAAAATTTATTCAGTCTTGCAAATTGGTCCAAAAATTTAAAGAAAGACAACACGGATCTTTTGTGATCCAAATGTTTACTTAAAGAATTTCAAATACTGTCCCTTCGAACATCTCGACTCTCGATCGCGCCAATGAATCGGATAACGGATCTGAGTTCCGCATCCAACTGCACGCGCACGCGGAAGAACGCGCGAACGGCGGCGACTAACACGCGCGAACGAACGGCTGGAACGGCAGCGCCGTAGGCAGGGGTGAACGCGCGGAGGTAGAGCGGCAAAGAGCCAGAGTAGGGTGGCGAACGGTCGAGAGAAAAGAGTAGGGCTTAGCAGAACAGCGTGTGCCAAGTGGATTGCAGCGTTCTGGTGTGCAGGGCCCTCCCACGAACCACGCCTCTCCACGTGCCACCACGTGCACGCTCGTTCGCGCTCGCTCGCTCGCTCGCTCGCTCTTCTCCGCGTCCGCGGTTTCCTCTCTCGTGAATCACCCGTCCCCTCTTTCGTTCTCTCTTGTTTTCTTATCGGTCCTTCCTTCAACTTCCCTCACATCTCGCGATCTTCTCTTCGCTGAGAAAACGAAGACGCGTGTACAGTCGTGAGCTAAAAGGTTGCAACACATTTTCTTCGATGATTAGATGATTCGATTCTTAATTGGTTGGATCCACAGGTAAGAACCAATGACGTTCGCCATTTGATGAGCAAGTCTACATTTCAAAAACAATTGAAAAAAATGTGTTGCAACCCTTTAGCTCACGACTATACGTAGATGAAAGCAACTTTCCTTTGTCTCGCGTATGAATTCAAATATATGTATTATCGTGACAACGAAGTTTGATATAAATGCTAACACAAAATTAAAAGTGCACTGCTCCGTGAAAGCAAGAAAATGTATATATGCAAAAAAAAGGAAAATTGATGATAATATTTCATATATTTACGTTATATATAAAAGAAAAAAAATTATTTTTGACATATGAAATAATAATTGGATTGAACGGACGAGAACAGTTTTTATTAATTATCGTATCACCTAAATCCTAAATCAATTACTAAATATATATTAATTGCAGATAAATCTCGTTGCAATATATTGTAATTCCGATATATAAGATGCAGTCACGCATTTTAAGGGGTACTCCGCGCGGTGACTTAAACGCGCGCATGAGAAACGACATACACGGATTTCTCGCGAGTCTATCTACCACGATCGATAAAGGCAAATATTATTACAATAAAAATTGATTAACAATGGATTTGAACACTGGGTTCTTAAGCTAAGCATTATAGACTTTCTCCGATCGACCGCAAATGGAAGAAGACCATGCGAATGCATGTTTTACACGTGCATATTATAGATTTAGACGAATCTTAGTTACAGCATGAAATTATATCCGCATGTAATATCGCAGATGAGCGGAGAAAATGAATAGAATTGGTGGGCGGGGGTGAAGAAGACCGAGAAGCCGTATTGCTGGAGATTGCTAAATCAGGGGATCGGTCGTTGCTACGGAGGATCGTAACGATAATTCCGTTTTGCGCTTATGTAGCCACGGGGATAATTTCCATCCTTAGAATGATTCTAGTTGGCATAACTAGTAAATTACCGTGGAGCGGATTATTTCGAAGAGCCACGCGGACAAGCGCGCGCGTATTAAGCGTCCGCGTGTTGCGCGGCGAAGAGAAAGGCATATTGTTGCTGATCGCCAAGTAACTCCCGGGAGATTCACCCATTATGCAAATCATCCGGACAATTCTACATAAGCTCGCACACTTCAAAGATTACAATCAGTTTTTCCGTCATTAGCGATTAGTTCTCGGCCGTTGTGCATCGGCCGTCAGGAAAATGTCCGCGAGAGGAATGCGCGTCCTTCTCTCGATCAATAAAAAAATTAAAAAAAAAACGTGCAATCGATTACAATGTATGAACGCCCGATTGCAGTGAAATTGCATGAATACTTGACGGTAATATCGACAGCCGATGAGCTCGGTGTCTCGCTTCGAATTTAATGCCACTCACATTCCACGAATATTACGATAATCTGCAGTACTAAAGAGAAGGAGTCGGTAAAATATGAGTTTCAGGTTTACCACCGTTTCATTATTTTGAGGATTATATGTAAATTCTCTTGCACTCTGTGCAAAATAATCTTTTACTTTTCAAGCATGTTTATAAATTCTATTATGTCCTACTTCTTTTTTATAAATTTTTACGTGTTTTTTCAATCAATATAAAGAAAAATTTTAAAGAGAAAATTTGTACTTTCACTGAGAGAAAACAATTACTGTTAAATTTTAATAAATATTTGTTTGAATGATTGCAATGAAATATTTACTAAATGTTAATAAATATTTATTTAGTACAAGGACCACTAATTTAATTTAACTATCATGTTTTATTGAATAAATGTTTATGTATCGTAAGTAAATATTTCATTATTTAAAGCTCAGTATTTAATTGTCAATGTTTAATTCTCAATGTTTAATTTTCTTAAATTTAAAATTAATTCTAGTGCTAAGTGTTTTATATAAAAATAAACTGTGTGTAAAACAATTTGCTGCAATAATCATGAGTAAATTCCAGCTGAGCATTTGCATGAGAGAGCAAATTACATTACAAGTTTATTCGAAAGACTTAGCTGGTCCATCACAGTTTCGTAAGGAATAGGACTCGCGTCTGAGTCTAAAGTAGCAGAAAGCAGACGGTGTCTCTTACTTAGCAGTGAAAGGGTTAATTATGATCGTCCGGCATCTGGCGCTCGGCGGACAGACCCGCGGGACGCCTCTGTCGTGTGGGCGAACGCGATGGGATCTTAAATCGAGGATATCCCCGCGGCCGCGGTTGTATGCCGCATGATATCGGGCTCCGCTTTCTCTCACGCACGCTCGCGCACGCTCGCGCACGCTCTCGCGCACGCACCGCGGCGGAACGTTAGGTGTGCCCGCATACGAGATGAGTCCATTGATCGCGGCGGCACGGCCGCGGAGGAAAGTCCGTGGATAAAATACCTTCTCCACGCCTCTTTAGTCATCTCTCGCTCAGACGCGCGGTAATGAACAGAAAAAGCATCGATGACGCGTCGCGCTATTATCTATTTCTGTCCACAATGCGTACAACTTCATACATATATGCAAATAACTCCTCCAATATTTTACAAACTCGAAATCGTAAAACATTTTGAGATAACCAAACTAATTGATCATCAAATTTTCTTACATTAAAAATGTATTAGAACATAGTTTAACATACTGTGTTTCCATGTTATTATTTCTACGATAGTATGATTCATTATTTCACTTCCGACGAAAAATTCTTATTTGAGCGACGCAGGAAACACCGAAGTTCTCTAATAAAAATTGTTTATAATCGACACGATCAATGATAAATGACAAATGGTAAACAGCAGAATTACCGATAAAGTTTCAACTCGATCGCAGATTGATAGAACGATAATTGCCGGCAAATCACCGGGACTTATCTATGTCAGGAGTAATAATCGTCGAATGATGAATCAATCGTAGTTACGATAATAATTCAATTCTACGAGACGTCATGCCGCGCGCTCCCGAGTCCCGCTTGCATTTGCATACGTCTTGCATCCGAATAAGATTACGCGTAATTTAATGCACATGCGTTATCGTAATATGTCGTATATGAGTTACAAAGAAGCGACTAAATAGCGCTATACAGTCATTCGTCTTCTTTATCTATACCGTATTTTGAAAGTACCCAGATGTTACGCGTTTCGGTAAGACCGTCGCGTCGTGTGAATCCCCGATGTCAGACTGCTTTCACTTTAATTAAATTTAGCAGGAGATTAATGATAATGCGCCTTACCGCCGCGATGTAATACAGGCTGCTGCAGAACTAGCGAGCCACCTTTTATTCGTAGATTAATTCGGAGTCGATTTTTCTTTAATCGTATATGAAAAGATCGCCAGCCTTTCAGAGTTGCGCGATGAAATATAAGGGACTTTTCGGAAGTTAAATCTTAAAGGTGGAAACGGTAAGATGTCATTCTTCAATTTCAAGTAGGCTTAACAGAGTCGTAAATATAATCGAGTTAAGTATTAAGTCGAGTATTAAAATGTTTTAAGATTGACAAATGGCAACTACTCTCGGCATTTACGTTAAGAAGGAAATAATTCGAGATTGATTGATGAATCCATAAATAAGAAGTGAGCTATATAGCTCTGTGAAACACCGTGTACATTCGACGATTCCGCGTGCGTGTACGCGCGCGCGCCGAGACCATCAGCATTTCTCCGAAGGAGTTAAGGATGACGGCACACGCTCGCTGCCTTTTATCGCCGGCTATTATTCAGCGTATTCAAGGAATCTGAAGAGTAGTTCACGTGACACACGCCGCAGAGATCTTATTACTGCCGTTTAGCACTGGCGTTTAATTCTAAATATAATGGTAGGCACTTCTCGATCCTCTTAGTCGTCGTTTACGGTTAACTTCATCGATTACATGTTTACCAGCTCGTATGCTTGTTTGAGACTATAATTAAATTAATGGGTCGGTTGATTACATGGTATTCCCTTGATCAGTGTCTTTGACGAGAAGTACGAGAATCTAATGCCTCGACAGAAGCATTAAATCTCCATGATTACATCTCCAATATCTACAAGTGGTGCGTCTACTTTAGCACCGACTACGCGAGGCCTTTGTGTAAATTAAACCAAGTCTTCAAATACTCTTTCTTTCTTTCCCCATATGACCAAGAATATCATTTCTTCGCCGGGCTGTAAAGAGGTGATCGATAACGATTTCAAATGAAATCGGTTTTTGCAGTGAGTCTCACATTTACTTCTCGGCTTATCATTATCTCGATAGTGCATCCTATCCGCACGAGTCGTGTACATACACGCCTGCTGTTGCGATATCTCTTTCTCTCTCTCGTGCGCGCGCGCGCGCGCGGGTTAGAGTGCGGTGTGTTGGCGGAGGTGAAAGAAGAGGGTCGAGTAGGAGAAGCAGACGAAGGTAGAAAGTGAGAGAAGTAGACGAGAATGAGAGAGAGAGAGAGAGGAAAAGAGAGGGAGGGATGAGAAGGATACGGAGAGGCGCTTGCGACACGCAGGCTCCAGCGCAACCGGCCCGATAGGTAGGTAGGTAGGTAGGTATATCGCCCCCTGACCCCGAACAACTACCGTGAGACCGGCTTAGCTCCGGCCGGCGCGCGGAGAGCACTCTCCTTTGCTCTCCGCTTTGCGCGGCGTGCATCGCGTGCATGATGCACGTGAACTGGGTGCACGTGTGTTATACGTGTGTGTGTGTTTTCTCGCGAGGCGCCGCGAGAAGTGTAGGAAGAGAGGGCACGCGTGACACGAGGGCGAAGGAGAAGGGAACGACACGATAGATGGGAGTCTCGTGGGTGCAGCCGCATCTGGCCGCATCCGCGCTCGCTCAGGGTGCATCGGCGACGACGGCGGTGAGGGAGCAGGAGGGAGGAATGGAGCTCAATGGACCGTTTGGATACGCCGCGAGAGCGGTGTCGCAAGCGTTATAAATGTTGCTGCGCGAAACCGTAGGATTTATGGACACTCCGCGAAGGGGTTACGACCGTCATCTTCGGTCGTCCACCGAGGAATCCGCTGTTCGCGTCGGGAGTCGTTAGCGCGGAGATTCGTTACAGGGAGACAAGTGGAAATGGATCGCGAAGCGTAGACGCTCGGACAGTTTCTGACTTCCTGAAATGAATCTTCTTTATCTCAAATCTTTCCTCAATGAATGCCCACTTATCTTTTCATTTAATCTATTTAATCATTCTATTAATATTTGTATCTTCTTCTTAACACGATGCTTTGACGAACGAAGATTCACGAGCGATGGGAAAATTCAATAAGTTTACCACGTTTATAACAAAGCATTTTCAATCCTTTTAAAAATATTTCGAAAGTTACAATTTGATATTGTAGTTTTGCAAAAACAAAGTTTATTTAGCATGATTTATATAAAAAGTAAAAACATGATACTTTTTAACAAATTAAAAGTTAGTTATTTGCACATAAATTGATTAAAAGTTAACAGATTAACGTTACGCATTAGAACGCTTAAACCGGAAATTTCACGAAAGCTATCAGACCGTAGCTATCAGACTTCTGATATATTTGTGAACTGTCCTAAACAAAAAGTTGCTAAACTTGCTAAACTTGCTGCCAATGCGCGAGGGAATTTTCCGACGACTCCGTGAATCTACGCTCGGCCGAACATCATCCGCACGGATTTACGACCGATACTCGTCTACTCTTAATTCCAGCCGCGGCCGTAAAATCCTAAGCGTGCGATTACGGCAATCGTTTTTTTTCTTTCCGGGCCGCGCGTGATTTACGCCCCGAACTCATCGGACCCACTCTTTCGCGTTCACGGTTCATCGGCGATTTATCGCCGGCCGAATATCGGCGTCGTGTGCGCCAGGAAATTTTCTGCGAGAGATTTACCGATGGACTTTCGCTTGGACCGTTGTACAGGGTGTCCCGATAGTGGCGTTCGCAAGAGCGCTTTTCCCGTCGCTCTCTGGTACTTCGCGATCCGATTTCAGCTCGCGGGACGAGCGACGTATCGGAACTCTTCGTTATATCAGCGAAAACCTTATAGATTGACTTTCTCCTATCCAGCAATCCGCCAATAGTTATTCGTAAGCCATTAAACTCGACGTGCGAGTACACATTTATATAATTTTGTATCATTCACTCGCGTCTTGTCATACGGCTGCTTATATTTTCGAATACTTATTTAATTCAATATAAATACAAATTTTTTAGTTCTTTTTCCAAGTAAACAATCAACATACTCGTGTCAGTGAATCGGTTTGCTTTTTCATGATTTAAAATTGCATTCAACGAGCATTTAATTAAATGTTCATTATTCGATATCGAAAATAATTAAACGTTTTCACAAAATTTTTTTTCCCTTTTTCTCCCTCCTGCAGTTAATTATAGCCGCTCGTAAGTAACTTCCTTACACAAAGTTAAAAAAATGACATTCACATACAATATGCATTTTTTTTACGTACTGTAAATTAAGTATAAATTGCACACATTCCACAGATGAAAGAGTAGGCAAATAGAAATCTACCTAGCAACTATATATTCTTAGTAAACACAATTACGAGATTACCGCGAGATTCGCGTACGCGACTTTGTGGGCGAGCAGGAGACAAGTAGAAAATATCGAAAGAGGCGCTACGAGTGAAATTCCTATTAAAAGTTTAAAACTTTTTTTTTAAATCATTCGAAAAATCAAGTTTCCATTTTTTACACATGTAATATAATAAAAATTCAACAAAAATACACAATAAATTTATAATGCAATTTTAACACAAAATACACAACAAACTTATAATGCATGAATTTTTATTTTCTTTTAAATAATTTACAGCAATCACATAAATAGAAAAACTATAATGTTGCATTAAACATTTTTTAATATGCGTCAAAACGCGTTTTAAAAATTCGTAAAGAGTGATTCAAATAAATACTGAATAAATACACAAAACGTGAGGATTAGGGAGGGATAAATGAGAATGCACACACCGGAAAGAATGGCGTGTAACTCAAGATGGCCGTGAGAAATGGTTCCACCCACGTCTCGATTCTCGCATGCGTGCTCGAGAACTTCACATATCGATTCAACGGACCCCTTTCAACACCGGGAACGATGGTCGCGAGTTCCTCGCGGGCATCGAACTCTCCATCATTCCAGAATTATCGCGATTTCCCGAAAATCACGTAACACAAGTCGCCTTTCCTACTCGAATAACCAGATTCTGAGAAAGTGTCCTCTTTAAAACAATTTTCAGCGGTATTTTATGTTGATTTCTGACAGTAAAAAAGATACAAACATTTTTTTTCCTTAACTTTGTAATCATTTTTGTAAAGAAGAAACACTGCAAAACTATAACAAGAAATTTATTTAGAAATCTTTGTGACTTTGAACAAATCATTAATATCACTTAAATAAACGAACAAATTTTAATTTAAGATGTTAAATAATGAATCTTTCTCAAAGGTACCGACGATTTGCGATGCGACGGGAATTATAGAACAGATTGCGAGTGTGATCGTAGAAACTTGATGAACGAAAATTACAACGGCCGTTAATGATCAGTGACTGCGTATATTATAAATTGGCGATAATTGCGTAGATCCCAATAACGACTAATAAACGCGATTATTGCTTCCTCCTCTTTGAAAACATGAGGACATTTATGGCCGTTTACCGTGTCTTGTTATACGTAAGTTTTTTCGACGATTTACAATCTGTCGGGCAAGAAGCAATTATATACAATACAGCTGTGCGTTTTGTGCAACGAGAGAGTCTGCAATTAACCATAAAAAGGTCGCGAAAAGAGAACTTAACCCCTGAACCGATAAAAGATGCGCAAAAATTCGCATTACACGCAATCAAGTTAAATTAGTACCGCGGTAGATGATATACTATAATAATATTTATTGGTTCTCCATGTAATAAAAGGTGATTAGAGTTTTGTTAACGGCTTCCTACTGGCCAGTAATTTTCCACGTTTTACTGGCGCAATTTACATTACGAGGAAATTAATCAGAAACAAATGTCAAACGATAAGAAGCTGTACGTTTCCTCAAACTCAGTCGAAATCAAATACGAGTACATCACAATATATAACCAGTGGTATGACAGAAATACTTTAAAAGTCAGTAGTACCTGTACAACAAAATTTCCATTGCGTGGAAAATTTCCATTGTATGGAAAATTTCTATTGCATAGCCATTTGAACCGGATAATACTTTCAATTTCATAAATATTCAATTCTGTTGTGCTTGACACAAGCGAAAATTTTCACGTTTGCTAATACCGGTAGCCTGTTCAAAGCCACGTGCCAGCATTATCTAATTCGCCTCCCCCTTGAACGCTTCCCATACGCTCTACTCTTTTATCTCCAGAACCGCAGAACCGAGCGGCCAAACTGACTAGTTTCGAAGTTGCCAGGCGGCTCGATCGCAATTAAGACCGGTCGAACCTGCCTCGTCGAATGTCTTGCATAACCATTCGTGTGCGTTTTGCAGGATGCGCGCTCCTTTCCGCGATCGGATCGTCTCTCGCAGCGAGCGAGTGATCCTCTTGTTGCGCCAGACGGAAAGTGATCCGGCCAGTTCGCCGCACTCGATTACACCTTTGCGCCACTCTCGATTAATCCTCTCGTTTCTCGCGCAGCCATATGGCCAGCGAATTAATTCTAAATTTGACAGGGTTGAGGAAAAAAGCTCTATAATTGTATTGTCACAGAGACACAAAGCAAATGTGTGTTAAATAGACAAATTCTGTCTAAATCGCGATTTTCTCGAAATCAGACAATTGTCGATCTTTAAATTCCAAAAAACTTAATGAATATCTCAAAATTAATTTAAAATTCCAACAACTTTAATCGCAAGGTGATCTGGACAATACAGATGTAAATAACGATGAGCCATTTATAATCGAGCATTGCGCAATGTCGCCAGTGATTTTGATTTCTGCGAACGGTCCATCCCGCGATAACGGTTTATAACTGAAAAAAAAGACTCAATCGCGATATTCAAGGACAGCCTGTTTCCGTTATAAAAGACAGGTTGTAACTATTAAAAATTGTCGCCTCGAAATAAAAAAAAACGTGACACGTTACGTCAGAAAAGACTGCTATCAACGTGTGTATTATATGTGTTTTCGTTGGTACCGGTCCTCCTTTCCCCGTCGTGCAACGCGCGATATACCGGTTGCTCATCCTCTCACTCTCAGCAGGAAGATGAGGAGTATCGTGAGACACCAGGCGCAGACGACGTGTACTTTCATCGAAACTGACGAGGGAACGAATTTTACTCCGACGTCACCCGACATGTCCCGCGGCAGATTTGTAAATAATTTTTCACGGGATTACACTATACGCTCCTATATGCTCTTAGACGCGTGTTATGTGTGAAAGCGTGACTTGTCTCAAACTTGAGAAAGTTTACGAGTGTTCCGTGGATTCCAAACTTCGAAGCAACGAGCGAAAAAATGACTGGTGGATTATGTAACTTTTAAAGAATTAATATTGCAACACGCGCGCTCACACAATTTTCTCGACAAGTCCTCCTGGCCGGGGGAGCGCGAGGTGTTTATTTTTCATTCCGCCGAATGCACAGTAAGATCATTAACGTCCCTTTCTTCACGGCGCATAGCAATATATACGCTTATCAATCACCCGGGTAACAGCTCAGAATCTTCCGCGAAGACGCGCAGTCTCACGCGCAGTTTTCCGGTACACGCGTGCGAACGTTTATCACGACAGCGACGGAGTTCCGGATCGCGCCATCAATTACCGCGCGGACTGTTACACGACTGCATCGCCGCGCGCGCATCACACCCGCGCACCATCGCCGGTACATCGCCGGTACATCGCCGGCGGTTGATGGATTCGAGCGGAGGTCTACGTGGTCGAGAAAAAGGGCCGCGTCCGCGTCGCGCGGAGGGAAGATGCCTATCGCATCGCCTATCGCAGCGCGCACCGAAGCATGCGAGTGTGCATCGCGATGCATCGGGGTGTCGCGGTGTGACCAATGGCGCAGTCAAAATACGCGTTGGGGGTAATTATTCACGGCACGTTATCCCCGTAAAAACGAAGGTATATTCCCGATATTTTTCGCGTATATACTTGTTCGTAACCGTAAGAAAGGTGGAGTATTCGCGGAATTTCGAGCGAGCGGAGCGAATTCGCGCTCGAGCCCGATTATTCCCGGCACGCTGTTATTATTTACGGTTATTTAAGTGCGCTATCCGCGAGAGGAATCCGTGAATGGGGCGCTCGTTAGGAACGCCCGACTCCGCGCGTCATTAGGCATCGCTAAATAAAACATAAATGAAATTGGCAAGTTACAACTGTCGCCGATAATAAAACAGGTTAAATTAATTCTGTTAACTGCGGAATTTAATATTTTGTTATTTACATTACCACATACGTTTTATTAATCTAATAAAAATCTTAATTACATGTTAGCTCGATCGAATCAGGAAAGATAAAGACACGCAGTTCCGCAATTCACGAAATTTTCGAAACTTTCGAATAATAACGAAACAACGAGATAGCCTTCCTGAATCAGAAGAGCAACGTACCTTCGACCATTGACTGCAATCGCCGCTCAATCTAGCAATAGTATGAGAACGCTACACCCTAAATAGGAAATTGCACACTATTCGTGTAGCGGTAAATACCGCTACGAAAGAAAGAAAGAGAGAGAGAGAGAGAGAGAGAGAGAGAGAGAGAGAGATATCGTGTACATTTGGAATCTAACAAAATGCGTGGAGTCGACGCGTTTTCCGTGTTGCATAGTTAACGAGCAGCGAGGAACTATCAACAAAGGAACTACCTCCGCTACCGCATCAAGCGGACCCGCGCGCGCGTAAGAAGCCACGTATTCGAGGTACACGTGCGAATGTACGTGCCTCGGTGCCTGGTGGAGCCGCGGAGAACGGAGCGCAACGGTGCAGGAGCCTGCGAATCGCTCGGAGGAGAAAGGACTTGAGCCGGGGTCACCGTCGTCGTCTCCGCGCGCGGGACACCATGGGAAAAGATAACCACCGGCTAATAGGGTCACTACGGGCCAAAGTTTACGCGCCGGGCCAGCGAAAAATCGCATCAGGATTTCCCACATCGTCGGTATCGACGTGCAAGCTGGCGAGACGCCGCGCCGCGCCGCGCCGGGATCGGTCGATTTAACGTCTGATAGCTCAGCCGATTAGCTCTCGCGGATGAAAGTCGGAGATCGGTTTTATGCACTCCGGTTCTCTTTCGCTTCCGCCACGGGAAACGCTCCTGAATATTCAAACGTCCAACTTGCTGGCTAAATGTGATATTTAAAATGGCATTTACATTATCATTAGCACATATTGATGCTTTTATGAAAGTTTATGAAAGTTTCTCATAAAGCCGATTAACACTTTGCTTTGCGGCATGATTACAGATGGTTGTACATACATTAGGCATACGTGGATTAAGCAATAGCGGAAATTTGTACAAAGTTGGTTATATTCACTTTTCACCTGAGCATAAATTTCAATTTACCTTCGGAGAGAAAAATGCATAAAAAAATAATTATACAAATTGACCAAACCATATAATTATGTCGTAAAATGTTACATATGTAAATTTTATTTACACAGATAAATGTAATTTTTGAATTTGAAGTAAAATTCTATTATTGTTAAAGACATGAATCGTTAAAGAGACCAGTAATAAACGCGGAAACTTTGCGCAACATGTAGATTCTACATATGTATGTATAAATTTTATATTTAAAAAATTCAAAAGTTCAAAGAAAAAATAGCGACCCTCTAAGGGTTACTATTGGTAATACAGTTTATTGTAGCCCGAAAGCTACAATAATATATATTCGTGTAATTGCATGGCAACAAGCCGCATAGCAACGATTACGTCACAAGTTTCACACTTTGCAAAATGGTTGCGGAAATTGCAAATGCGTCTAGTAGCTATAAACTGACTATATGGATATGATTAAGCAATAACAATATATAGTTAAATCAAGTGACCATATGCCCCACGCTCCGCAGATAGCTTTATATAAATGATCCCAATCGCAAAAGACGGAGAACAAGTCATAGTGTCAAACGTAGAGCAACGTTTAATCGGTAATCAAATAGAGCAATATTTAACCGGCAATCGGAATACTGTCACGCGAGTTAAGTGATAATTGTAATTAGTATTAAACAGTGTTTTTCTTTCCATTAAAAGTGTCTTGAAGTTGCTGGAGCAGCTTCTCAGCATTCCTCTAAGTATTAACTCTTAAAGTGGAACGAGCCCGTAAGATGAACTTGTTGCATCGCGCGCGCGAAAGGTACAAGATACTCAGATATTTATAGGGTATTTGAAAATGTAAGGATCAAAAAATAAATAACCGCTAAGCGATTCCGTAAGATTTCGTAAAAACACGTGCGACCGCGATTTTCATATCCCGATAAGAGTACGACAAAAACCGGATCGTCTAATCGATCTCTGATCGCTTAATTGAGCGTTGATCGATGCTACCGGTTCACCAATCTCGGACGATCAGATACGAGGCGATCGGTTCAAGAAAGGTGCACGTGTAACGACGTTCTTTTCTACGGTTATGTTTCGTCTCGTCCATTCGTAGATCTCGTATCAAGCCGACTAACCCTATTAGGCACTGATCATCGACTCGTCGAATATCAAATACGGATCAGCAATGAGCTTCCACTCTTTAATAAAATACGATTCAAGTAATGCCAGATTATCGTAAATCTATCGTTTGCATTAATAATTATCAATTTTTATCTATAAATTTAGTTTGTTAATTTATGCGTATAATCGATTTTCAAAACCAATGATCGATTACTAAAATTTTTAGAAAGCACGCGTATTTATGCTCGAGTATGTAAAATAAATAAAAGCAAGTAAATATAAATGATGTCAGACAAATGTATAAATAATATTTTTGCATCTTTTTAATAAGTTTGCTTGTCCAGAATATATCAGCATTGCTAATATTTTCCACCTCCATTTTCTATTTTTTAAAGAACCAATCATAGACGAAATAAAAATGCTAACACAATAGAAAATTTTTTGCGGCGTTACGAGCATGTTGTATGCACCTATTGCACCTATTATCGTCCGCTTCGTTCGCAAGAGTTCACATTGGCCGATTTGCTCGTCTCACGATCGAACTGGCTCTCCTCCGCAAAGCGCGAGACGTAACGTGGGCGAATTCGTGGCGGAAGTCAACGGACGGGCAGGTAGATGTAATCGCGCACGGATATCGTAACAGGTACCCTAATCCCATCCAGCTTTCTATACCGCCTGTGGCGAGGAATCGCTCGTCGTGTACAGGAATCGTCCGCACCGCGATGCAACTTCCAGTAACTCACGATACACTTTAATCACTTAACAAAAGCTTAGCTCGTAAAACGCTTCAACTAACATGGCGGTTATAATCACGCTCGAACGATTACGTTACTTCCACTAATCGTGCGTTTAAAACAATGTCCTTCTTGGATAAGAAAATAAGCGAAGATAGAGAAAAAAAAAAGAAATAAGATATGGGGATGACCATCGACACTAATCAATGTTCCGTTATAAACCGATATTGTCTTTATGATATCAATGTTTATTTAATAAAACTTTATCGGTAAACGATACGTTAATGCTAAAAGCGGATATATTTTTTCCATCTTCTGTGAGACAATTACATAAGAGATCATTTCTCTCGACTTATTTCACCTTCTCGCTTTTCTCTCACGGACGTTTTTCCTGCCGCACGTGCGGAAATAGTCACGCATGTGCGTAAAGTGCAAAGAACGACCGCATGAATTATCGATTTTGTTGAACTTCTTAGGCGAGCTTAATGGCAATTGTAATTCTTTACTGCGCATTATCTTGATCTTAAAAGAAGGAGATTTACTGCTAGCGATAAAATTGGTTGCGCTAAAATAGCTGGACATCGATAAGTAGCTTTAAGGAAGTGGTAACAAGCGAGTTCATTTTTAGCGTAAAAAAAAGATATGGCGTTTAGAGAAAAAAAAAACATTTGTCAAGCGTATTGTCAATTTATCAAGAAAAATACTGAAGCTAGACATTGTCGACTTTCTCCGATTATTGAGTTATGACAAGATAATATATCTTTTGTATTTTCAAATTTTCACTTTTTACGATTTCTGTTGCTCAATGCCGCTCCACGTGCGCCGAATACTTTCATCTTTCAGCACGGGCAACGGTGTTCTTCAATCTAGTTTGAACCGTAAAATTGCTTTTTCCTCTCGACAATTAGCGCGCTCTTAACAAATCGCGGCGATCGATCCTCTCTTAACTCGCTCCCCAGTCATTTTCTCCTTAATGTACCCCTTCGCTTAATAATCTGGCAAAACATGTAACTTTCCTTCAACGTTTTTTGCGCATTCCTCGTGCCTCTCGTACGGCTCGATAATCGCCGCTTGTTTCTCGCTCACTCACGTGTTTTCGACGGATTCGTAAGGGGCCAGTGGCAATAACGCGACCACCGCCGATCGAAAGTTGTGTATATTTTCGTTCCTTATTAATCTCACCGGACGATTCGCCAATGAATAATATCGCAAGTCCCGCTACCAGGCGACCTCGCGGCTTTCGGAATCGGAATATCGCCCCCGAGGAAGCGCCCGCGTGCGCGCGTAAGCTTCAAATTTATGATCGTGATTAATTTTCAAGCCGAACCTCTTGTTCCCTCGCGTGCAAGCGTGTTATGTCATTCATTGTCCGTTCTCCTCACTGTGCTCTCCTCTCTCGTGGACGCGTAGGCGAACGTACGCAACATATGATTAACGCATGTGAAATCGCAAACGACGAGAAGAACAGAGAGTTAATAAATAAAAATTAAACTTTCGCTTTTATATCTGATCAGGATGATTATTAATCCTTCGCAGATTAACCCGGGTCATATTGATTCTCAGACGATTTTTTCCACTTTACCAATTCTGCATCAAATTTGGGCATACAAAAAAAAATAAAAAAAAATGTTTTGTGTCATAATTGTATTCCTACAAACGTTAAAAGAGTCAAAATTTTTCAAATTTTTTAGAGCTCAAACTTTCAAAAATACATCCGTAAGCAATGATCCGGATAGTCTGAAAAATAAAATAACAAAAGATTTAAAAAAGTCTACTTTGCAAATCGCGTAAAAACTCATCGTTTCGTTTATTTTTTCAATTTTACGTTTTTACTGTAAACAAAATAATGCAATCTAATATTTTTAATTTTTTATTTTAATCAAAACTTTTAATCATAACGCAATCTGTCAATGCATGTTAACTGTTGCTGATCGAACGATCGCGTACAATTCGGCGGAGTGATTGTCGCTGAATCCCCGTGAGATCGAAGTTTTCGTCGCAAGTAGAAAAATCCGCGGTCGATTCGGCTTAATCATGATGCAACGAGATATTAAACGATATTACGTTTGCGGCCTCTCTCGAGCATGTTTGCTCACATAACTCACGTACTAATGATACGTTTAAATCGCTACGAGGGAGTAATTACAGAGGGCGCCGATCGCAGGATGCAAGATGCCATTCACATGTATATGCGCATATTGCAATTGTATACGGGCACACACGGGAAACCCGTCAGTAGATACGCCAGGTTGTGTATGGCGTGTCGACGCACGTGGCGTGATCCCGGCGCGCCTCCGAAGACAATCGTCCGTCAGAGAATGCGGTGAACCCTTCTGAACAGAGATCCCCCTTCTCCTATCGAGCGAGCGACAGGATAACGCGTCGCGATAAGGGCTGCATCGCAGGCAGGTTGCGGTGCGTGGGTAATTATTGCGAAATGTGCTGGCAACGCGAGCGCTAGGCCTTCGTTCGCGCACGAGTGTTCGATCGACGCATTGAAATATCTGTCGCGTGCTGCGACAAAGAATCAGATGCATTGCCCGGTATTTTTAGGCGCGCGAGATCTACTCGCGAGTCTGAGAGAAAAACAATTAGAGACCAGGATTCTTCTTTCGAAGAATGTTCGTGCTTGAATCGTGTTAAGATATTTTGACGTTCAGAACGACATTTAATTGGTAGGAATCTCGAGTATTTAAAATGTTGAAGAGGTACAACGAAATAACGAGCGGTAGGCTCGATAATGAATCGGTATCGAGCATGTTAGGGAATGTGGGCATCACGGTAGCCTGGGGCATATGGGCATCCCGTTGTAATTCTCGAGAGACAATCGCCTGTTAGCACGCACAGGCGAGACGTCTGATCGCGACGTGCATTCTCTACTGACACGGTCGCAGCTGCAACGCTATAGATGTCAGACAAAATCCAACACATATTATGCAAGATCGTTATAACAGGTTCTCACTATCTTTCATGCGTGAATTCCCGCATAATATGTTATCGAAAAGTAAGTATAATGTATGAAAATATTTTCAAAAACTATTTATCGCATGACTGGCGCATGTGACACCTGCATTTCACAATAATTATCCACGCTCTACAATCTAATCGTACTAATGCTCTTGTCACGGCATATCGTGCAGTCGCGCATAGAAGTCTAACAACTGCACTTCTTTTTATAATCAAACAAGTCAGAGAAAAATTTTATTAATACCATATTATTTATTTATTTATTTTTTAAATAATGATTATCCGAAAATTATACGTACAATCATTTTTGGTTGTCACGTTCGTAATAAAAACAATTGCATCGAGCAACAGAGCATTCGCGTTCGTGAGAGAGGAACAAGTTACTGTCGCGGGCGTGAACGTTGCATAATCGGCAGCGCACGTGCGTGCAACACAGGCCGATATACGAACACTGGACTGTCCCATGTATTGCGCGTAATTAGACACACGAGAGAGAATAAACGCGTGGCGCTGCTAATTTATATCAGCAACGGTACGGAGCTACCGTACTACTCGGGCTGGTCGCCGACTTATTCCCGTTGCATTTCATTATGTCGTTTATTGCCGTAAGATATTAACGCTCGATAACCTTATCCCTATAGGAAGTACACTTCGATCGTGTGTAGAGATATCCGTCAGCAATTCACGAGAAATCGCGATGAATTATACGCGAAAGTGTTTATTCGGAATTATTGAAATGTCGAAGACCTTAATGAATCAAAATTAAGATGTAAACAAATTAAGTTACATCAAATTATTACGTCGAAGACAAATTCCATCCTAATGATATACATATATTCTGGTAAGTATTATTATACATCTCGATGTTGAAAAATATCTAGAGATCCAAGTGAAATATTATGAGGTACTAAGAGACAGGAGTATAAATATAGATTCGATAAAGATTTACATTAAATGTCGAGCGTGGTGGTCGGTTATTTTCTATGACCTATCGCGCGGCGATACACAGAGGCCGAATCGATTTCTCCGAACTTGCAGCTATCGGCGGACGAATCCTCCCGATCGACGATTGAACTTTCTAAAGCATAGCAGCGGTCGCTCGCGAAGTACAAGACACGTACACTCACGCGGTGCACACGTGAAGAACTAGCTAGACAAAAGCGTCGCTCCTACAATCTCTGGCCTGTCGTAATGCATGCGCGCGAAGACAATCGCCCGTCAGAATGCAGGTAGGGCGTCCGATCACGAGAGGGGCCCCTCCGACACGAGTGCAATGCGAGCGCAATAGGCAGGCACCACCGGCGCGCGGCCACGGCGATAGGTGCAACGCGATAAAGGCCCGCTGTGCATCGCCACGCAGATTGCACTCGGGCCGTAGCCTGCAATTATTGCGAAATCCAATGGGGCACGCGTGCACGTCGCCGACGGGCGTGAGAGATCGGGACTTTTCATCCGTCGCGCACTTTTCCACCGTCGGCGTCCCATTATCGGATTTTTGCAATAGCACGCGACGCCCTTCGCGTCATTTCAATCCGCGCGCACGCAGCCGATTAAAACGTCCTCGGCCGTTAGTCAGCTAGTTGCTTTGTGACGCGAATCGCGCGTTTACATGGCCGATATGCGTCTGATAATACTAAGGCGATTAGCATATCTTGAGCGATAATATTTTTTTGGCGCCAGAAGTGATCTTTATTATGTTATAAGTGAGTATTTTAATTGGTCTTTCGTAAGTGAGGCATGGAGCGCAACATAGGCTTGAGCTATTCTTGTCGCACACAAGATCATATATCTGTGCAAATGACACGTAACGATTGCTTAATACGCAGCATTGCAGTAAATAAATTAAATTCCATTCCATTTGCACCGATATAAAACTCACAAGAGATTTCCATATCAATAAAACTTAATCAAAGAAAATCCTACGACACGCTCAAAGTATGCGCGGATGAATATAAAATTTGCACAAGGAAAAATATATCTATGAAATATGTCGATACATATATGGTACTAATAAAACTCGATCAAAAATGTATCGAGAGTGTATAATGAAATAATATCTACGGCGAAACTTACATATTTAGTAATATATTTGTAGACAAACTTTCTGTTAAATACAGAAAATTAAATAACGTGAGCGTAAATTAAATTAAACGAGCTGTAAACGAGATACATACACGAGATAAGCGATCATAAATAGACGATAATTACCAAGCAACGCACGTTCGTACGATCGATCGATTGTGTGGCAATTATCGCGGTTTCCGCGCTTCTTCAGTATCGGTGACTCGCAAACAATATCGGCCAATTAATACTCCGGAATCGTCGCTTCCGCGAAAGGACGTTGTTCCGATCGCGGCTGTAGCGGTCGATGCCACGCGTTATAGAAATTTTCGAAACGGAAATTCAGCTCGGAATCAATGGAGCGCGGTAGGCAAAGTCAGAACCGGTTACGGCATTAGTCGTAATTGCTAACGTGCACATTTAGACAAGGAGACGAGGAGCGAACACGGGCGGTCGCGGATAGCTGCTTTTCAGAGCACTGTCATTGCAGATGAGCGAGATGCTACGTATAGTTGTAATATATTGTAAAATGGACTGACAATTGTGAAGTTTTTATAATAAACTGTGATCAATGCGCGAAGCGTTCTAGATGCAGAAAATATTGATTGGTTCGATTTCTCATAAAGAAGGGAAAACGTGAGGATCGATGCATGATACGCTACAATATTATTTAATATTAATAAAAAGTGGTTATATGTCCACTCCTGATTATATGAATATTATATGAGAAGTAAATAATATTATTTACTTCGATATTTTAAATTATCGGAAATATTTTAACTTCTAAATGTAATAATTATAAAGTTATTTTATGGACAATAATTCACATTAATTTTTTTGAACAAAATTAATATTCGTAGAACACTTTTATAATGTTCCACGGATATTGAAATAATATACCACAAATATAAAGCGGACATTAATATTTCTATAATATTAAAAAATATATTCTCGGAATGTTATTTTAATATCATTTTAATTGTTAATAATACTTGTATAATATTCTAAGAATATTGTAGCGTTTATATCGGACGGTCTGTTTGATTGCGACTAACAATGCGTTGGAAATTTAGAAAAGGCAAAAATAGATGGTTTATTAGTTATTAGAGTACTAAATTAGATATTACTTCTTCTTCGCGTGCCATATGCTTGTCAGCGCGTGGGCGATCTTTTCTGCATATATTTCTAGATATATGGAGACCTTGTGAACAGTTTCGATTCCGAACGGCCTACTAGAATAAAAAACTTTCTTGGACAGAGTTAATCTCGGTGGTTTACCTTTGTCTTCCGAGAAGCGGCGATCGCTTCTGAATCGATTAAAAACCGATTTAGAGTTATACTTCCTGAGTTATTTTAAACCCAAATCTTTGGCACTCTTTCTGCCACATCGCCACGTATATTATTTATAAGGAAATTATTCACCAAGCATTTTATGATGAGAGGTTTTTAAGATCAAACGTGTTGAAGTTTTTAAGATCGAACCTGTCGCGGCACGTGCACAGGCAGTAATCGTGCACCCGCTCCATGCCGGTAGTTATAGCCGCTTAGAAGCTATCGAATTTATTAGTATCGCCCAAATATAGTCATTATGTATTTTTCGGAACAAGATTTGAACGAAATATATGCTACGAAATATATGCGTTTTATTTGCCACTTCTTTCTCATGCATTATGCATTTTATGTCTTCTTCCAAAAAGGCAGCTTTCTTTCAGAGATTGCGTAAACAGCTAAGCGCGCGTGCGCGCTCCGGCCAGTCCTGGACGGATGCGCAAATTTTTGTCCCAAAATTAATTCGTTGCGAACGACTCGAGGAAGAATTTTGAAAATGCTAATCGTCGTGTCGAAACGAGCGACACTTATTATCCACGCGAGCGCGCGACAACGACGCTCACTCCATTAATATTTATAAATATGCAGGATCTATAAATACGTGCAACGGGCCTCGCGTGGATTCGTCACGCCCGGATCTTTCAAAAATGTATAAAGTTATCAAATATACGAGAGTGTGTGTGTGTGTGTGTGTGTGTGTGCCGGCATTTCCGTATTCCTGGTCGTCCTTGCGCGACCGTCGCGTCGTTCGTCGTTGCACTACGCGCGAAAGTTGCCGGAAATCCTCGACAGAGATCAATACGCGCGATCTGTTTACGATATCGATAGATAAGACACGCATGCGGAAGCGCGTTTCATTACACGGACACTGACAGGAGAAATATGTCCGCGAGAAATATTAATCGGCGCGCTAAATCTATTTGCGACAGTTTTACCTGCCCGCTCCTGTTTCGACGACATGAAAATGGCAATATCAATTAGCGTACAAATCGGTGGCCGGCGGACACGGTGGAAAAATTTATGCCAGATCCACGACGATTTTTCTGAATGCGTAATCGCAGTTCGGAAGTAAATTTATAGCAGAGAAAAAGATTTGTCAATAGCTGACGGCGCTTATACGTCGGATATTATTTATGCGTATTCATTAATAATAGTTTCATGTAAATTACACGTTTGCATCACTTTTGCTGGACAGTTATTGATAACATTAATGATCTATAAATGCAAATATTTAAGCATTTCCATCACGGAATAATTTATAAGAAATTTATAAGGAATTTATATATTTGAATATTTCTGGTAACGTTTCTTCACTGCACTTTATCTTCACTTATCTTCCGTTAAAGCTGTTCGAATTAAAAACACACTTTTTAATATTTTATTTCTTCGTCTTCAAATTTATGCATCTTACTTGCTCGCTCACCAGTATCTATTCGATATAATTTTTGCATCGTAGATAAGAATTTGCGATGATCAGCGTCACAGACGAATAAGCGTTCCTCTTTAAGCCGCCAGCGCCGCCGCCGCCGCCGCTTACCGAAACGGTGAAGTCATAGAATCGCTAACGCCGCGGCCGGCGTCCTTGCGCCGGGTTACGCGGTAACGACGACGAAAATCGATGGTGTAGTTGGCAGTGGGTCGTCGCAGGATAGATGAAACGTGTAGCGCGCGAAATGGGTGAAGGTGAAGGACACGGTGTGGCGGAGCGGAGTGATACAGATATTCGGTAATCGCCCGTGGCGATCGTCCTTGCACCGGTCGCCGATAAAAATCGATTCGGCGATTCGAAATGAGCGAAGTGCCGACGCTCGACGAGATGCGGTTAATGATGCGGGCGCTCGCGATGATTACGATCTCGACGCAATTCTCGGAATCGCGGGGACAATCGCGGAGGCAGCGAAATGAGTGGGCGAATTTGCGGGAAAAGCACCCGTTTAGTCTAACAAGCTCGGTAAATTGTTCAGATTTCGGATAATAGATACGCACGTCAATTATAAGACAAACCGTAATTTAATTTAAACACAATTATAACTTTGTTTAGATATATCTAATTATTTTCAATGCATTTTTTAATTGCCCCGAGCTGAATACTGAGCTTGGAACTTTGATATTCTATTCCGTCTGATATTCGTACTTTCAGGTTTCTCCTCTTTCCGCTTTCTTATCGATTTTTCTGACTAGCATAATCTTCTTACCGCCTACTTCTTCCCTGGAACTCTCGGCTAATCGGAAGAAACTTTTATATAATTTATGCTTTAATTAATTCAACTTTGTACATTGCTCCAATTTTAAATTTAACAAAGTGACATGTAACATTTATCGTTAATATCTTTCCAATAATGATGTTGAATGGGAAGGGTCTCCACATTTGTATCTCTAAACGCGTATCTCTCTAATGTTTGAAACTTTGAACCATCTGATATTCTTCGCACTTTCAGATTTCTCCTCTTTCCGCTTTCTTATCGATTTTTCTAACTAGCCATCTTCCTCTCGCCTACCTTTTTACTACGACTCAACTTTAGTCAGAAATAATTAATTATATTAATTTATAATTAATTTAAGCTTATACATAAAAAATTTAAATTTGATGCAAAGTGACATAAAATTTATTAACAAGATATTTGCGTATAGAACTCTTTATATTTATATATCTCAATTGATAAGTTTGCTAATAACTAATAAATTTGCTGATCATTAAATTCAATTATGACTAAATGATTGTCACAGACTATCTTCGCTGAACGGTACGAAGTAATGGAAGAGATGTCGCAAACAAACAATTTTCCCGACAAACAATTAAAACTCGTTGGGAGAGAAGTTCTTTTGCTCTTGGAGAAACGAAACATCAACACTATTACAGTTACGAAACTGTAGAAATAATATTCAGTAATCAAGCAACAATTCTTCCGAGAGCTAATTGGTAAGGAAAAGTTATGATTGACAAATAAAGCTTTTCAAGAGAAACTTCCGTTCATCAGCAACGCGTCTCTCTTTCTCCTTCTTTCGTTCTCCCGGGGGGTATTTCAGCTAATTAAACGACACAAAGCAGAGAAAGCGATATCGAATTATGGTGCCGCGCTGCAGGTCTCCGTTAGAATACTCACGCGTGAGTTATTGGTCGCATTAATCAAGCACGGCGGAGGGAATCAGTCGCGCGGGCGCGCGTGCAGGCCAACAGGAGGAACAGCTGGCAGGTTCGGCTCTCAACGAGCTCATTTGCCGCGCAGAGAGCGAGCGATGATACGCGCGCGAGATGAGGAAGACGTCGGGACTGATTTAGATTTCTCCAAATACACACGAGACAGAGTCGATTATGAGAGCGGCGGTAATACGCGCGATTTATGGGCCGCCATTTATCGGCCGCGCTCGGCACGAATCAACGCGAATTACGGAGCGCAGCTGTCAAAGTCGCGCGGCTCTCCCGAGGTGCGCGCATCTGTCGAAGAGGAGTCCTCCCCTCCTCCCCGCGCGCTCGTACTTGCGCAAACCCCGCGCCGCGCTCGATGAGCGCCATTAATTAGCGGCGCGATCCGCGCAAATTGAGACATACAACGCGCGGGGGCCTGTCGATGCCTGTCAAGGGAATCGACTCGCGCAACGTCTCCAGATGAGCGAGCGGCGGCAGCGAAACGCATATGCGCGATCCGCCATGTGGCGAGATTGCGCGAATCGCACCGCGGACCACCGCGATTGTTAACAAGTGCTCTTCATATCGCGCATTGACGGGCGGTCGGTCTTTCCTACGCGCTTGTCTAGCGACGCGCCTGTCGAGTGGTGAAAGTGTAAAAATCGGACTAGACGGTGGAATCGACTACCCGCACTGCAGAACATTTATACACCGTGTTACATTATACGCAATATTTTATCTATTAATATGTATGCAGATAATCAATTACCTCGATTAATGTATCGCTATTTCGTTATTCTCGTGCGTTTTGAATGGAATGCGATAAGATAGGCGCACTGCGTGTCTATTTCATGGACGGCGAGATAACCGATATGATTAATAACCGTTACCACGGAGGCAGCACGAGAGATCTGAGCAGCGAGCTGCGGTTTGGATGTCGAGGAACTCGCGACGATGGTCGTCGAAAGAAGGCGTGAGTCACGGCAGTTCATAGATCACGTTTATGAAGCGACGAGGAAGGAAGCGAACGCCACAGACTGAAACCTCCGAGCTCGCCGGACATGCCGCTTTCGGCGTCGATCCGCTGTCGATTTCGATTTCTCTTTGAAATTTCTCTACACCGCGCTGTCTTCTAATCGGCTGAAACACTTGACCGGTGAAAAGAGAAAAAGGAAGAAGTTGCGAACAAAAAGATAGAGTTAAAAAAAAGAAGAGCAAGGAGTTTTGATGGACCAACAAAATTACTTTCAGATCTGTATCCAGTTAAATATTTTAGATTCTGCGACAGAATCGTTCTTTCCGCGTAGAAAATAGAATTTGGAGCTGGAGAAAAGATCGAGAGTCAAGATTTTTCGTCTATGTTTCTGCACATCTTTTATTCTTCTTCTTTCTGTTCTGCTTACCACTTCTGCTTCTTTCTATTCTGTTTTGCCTTTTCGATTTGTAAAAATATTAGTATCGAAAAATCGTGAGAAAAGGATCTGAGAGAGAAGAGAGAGCGCAGAAACGTAATAAACAGCGCACGAGAAGAAGAAAAAGACGTGACGGGGAAAGTAAGACGCGTACACAGATCGAGGATAAAAAGAAGAGCTAGACCCAACCGTGTGGTCGGTCCGCGAGCAAAGAAAAGACAGGGAGAGGTAGATGGAAAAAAAGAGGCGGACGATAAGAAGGAAACGATAGAGCGAGACAGGACAGCTTGGGAGATCGCATAAACGTATGCACGCGTGCATACGTGCGTGTCGACGCAATACGCGGCGGATAGAATCTCTCTCTTTGGTTTGGTATGCGCCGGGGGCCAACTCATACGCGACATCCATATCGTGAGCGGAAACGGAGCTGCAGGTTCCGTGACCCCGAAACCGAGGAATCGCCGGAGACAGAGAAAGACCCTGGGTAGTAGCAAAGAAGCGAAATAGTGTCTGTCCCAGGGGTGAACAGTATTTGAAATATACACTGAGAGGAAAAGATTGCCAATTTTAATAAATATTTGTTTGAATAGTTGCAACGAAATATTTACTAAATGTAAATAAACATTTATTTAATTTAACTATCATTTTTTTATAGAGTAAATATTTAAGTATCGTAAGTAAATATTTCATTGCAACCATTCAAATAAATATTTATTAAAACTTAGTAATTTTTTTTCCCGCAATGTATGTATTTGAAATACACACATTTAAATACATTTTGTATTTACATACATTTTTTTTAGAGTGTTTCGTATTTTGCATTTAAATACAATTTTTAATGTATTTTGCCCACCCCCGCGTCTGATGCCGAACGGTCGACATTTTCGAAAAGATATAGCGGAAAACGTTTTTTCGCGCGCCGCACCACATTCGTTTTCGTTACAATTCATTCTCGACAATAAACACTTCGTAAAACGATGCATAAACTTATCCTAATTTCACGGACGTCGCAGAAGTTGGCGATGTCGATAATAATAGTCTAGTTCATAGCGGATGAACGTACTAAAATTGTAAGCATTATTTACGAATATCAAATACGACAGGTCGCATGAAATTGTAATAAAAGTATGTCAGGTGTGAAACTTGAGTTAACAGAGCTAGAGTTATTTCTAGATGACCTAAAATTTATATCCATTAATTTCGCAAAACTAAATTAGACGGTAATTAAGATAGACGATTAGCGGTAATTCTAAATGATACCAAATCATTAATTTCATCCATCCATTACTGTTTATCAATCATGTAATCACCTAGAATGCAACCAAAAACTCTTCTAAAATATGAATAATGCTGAAAGGCAAATATAGAACGATGAAGATCCGAATAGAACTTGCGAATAAATTTTGCGGTGAAGCGGCATATTCGAGAGTTTATAACACACAATCTCAGCAACTATATCTACAAAAAGACAAGCGTAATATATCATCGAGCGACGCAAGTGGCAGCACTTCGTCCAGTTCATAGCTGGCGGAAGTTACGGCGGAAACTGGCTGGAGCGGATTTTCGGAGAAACATGGATTCGCTCGTGAGTCAGGATCCCCAGTGATCGTTCGTTCGTACACGAGAGGTGTAGCGTGCGACGACGGCGGGTGATTTAGCCGCCTTAAATCGAGGTCCGCATACCGAACGATTGTGTGTGACCGAGTCGCGCGCAGGACGACGACGTATCGGGACCCCGTTGTTGGGGACACGAGGCCTTCAAGGCCGCCGGGCTCGTAAAAGCCAATTCGTGCCTCTCCCTCGCGTCGCCGCGAGGCGGATTTCCAGCGCGAGGCACGAGAACGGATGACGAACGCCTCTGCGCGATCCCGCCGCGCGTGCCCTTATCGCCGGCACAATGCAGCCCCCGAAATTTATTGGCCCCCTCCCGAAACGTCGCGAAGATTTGTGGACGTTAGCGACACACTCGCGTGTCTACGATCTCTGCCTTCTTTCAAGTTAATTCAACGCGCGTTAAATTAATTAGTTTCACAACTTTTTGGAGAGACAAAAAAGAATCAAATTTATTCTCCAAGTGAGTTTTGAAGAACATTGTGTCATCTGACGATTTGATGAATGCCTGTGACATTACGTAATTTTGTATTAAAATATTCGAAGGAGAATCTTCAAATGATTGCTCACAGAAATCGCTGATATACGAGATACGTAGATTTTTGACAGATGACAAAAGTATTGAGAAAGAATAATATAAATTTATAGCGCACGTGAACCTTGAAACTTTTGAATTAAATAGAAAAAATTAAATACACCGAGAGAAAAAAGTTTACAACAAAAAATTTTACTCAAAACAAAAAATTATTTACTCGATGGATCCCAATAGCTTGTTTCCTTGCAATCAAGTTAAAAATAATTTTTTAATTGAAATATTTATATATGTTAATAAAATGTAGAAATAATTTTTATTGAAATAATTTTTTCCCGCAGTCCAGAAAATATTCAGACTGTTTTTATATTTAAGATAATCAATTTTTTTATCTAAAAAAATAATTTAATTAAGTTTAATAATATAAATAGTTTATTTGTAAAATCATTATTTAAATGTAAAAAAAAACAAACGAATGCTTGCATCAAAATGTATGGTTTTAAGAAAATGTATTCTTTCTTTTTTTCTCTCAGTGTAGCTATGTGTATAATTTAATTTTAATTTAATTCAACTGTTTATTGAAAATGTTAGTCGTTTTATAAGAATATTGCTTGGAGAATAATTGAATGCAAAGTAAAATTGAATCCGTTGTATCATGGACCGAGTCAATTCACCGTGAACATTTTCAGCCAGGTCAAAAAGGACGTCAGTACTCATCGTCTCTCGCGGAATACCCAAATAGTAGCGATTGCCCTGGCAATCGGCCAACGGCCAACTTTGTCGTCACTCGCGTACCGAATTCGTCGGCACATTCCCCATCGATTCTTCATCCTTCCTGCGGATCGTGCGACCATGTCCTTGTTGCTTCATCGGCGATAGCCACGCGGTTGCATAAATATTTTCATAATTGACGTGGAGGACGTATGTAAACAAATGTAAACCCGCACGTGATTCATATGGAAATACGCCGAGAGAATTACTTGGAGATGTAATATATGAACAGCAAGATGACTTATTTTACAGCGAGACCACTTTAGAAACGTAATTTAACGTCATACCTGATAAAAATATAAACTGGTTCTGTGAATTTTTTTTTGTTTTAAGGAGAATCTCTGCAATCGCGTAACAACTCGATGTTACAAGCAAAGTAATGTGTGTTGCAAGAAGCGAATCTGTGGCAAAAAATTAATTAATATAAATAAATCTCCAATGCGACTCCTTCCACATTCGCTTCCTCCGGCTTTCAGGTCATACGGTGTCACCGGTCGTTCCAAACGAGACACGGACAGGTTACTAATAAAATTACTAGTCGAGAATAATCCTCGCGCCCGACGATATCATGTTATTTCGGTCTGACGGACCAGGGGATGGAAAGTTAAATCTATCCTCGCTTCGATAAATGGAGGTCCATTAATGAATCGGAATAGCGGAAAATGTCGCGCCTTAAAGTGGAGCGCAAGCCAGGTATTTCGCGAAATCGATTCAATCGCGGTCGAGCAGCGCGAATCAAGCAGCCGGACACACGTTCGATCAGGGTCGGATTTGCATACACCTAAAGCTAAAACACCGACACAAAACACTGTATGCATCGCTGAGGCACACTGAGGCAAGTTCAAGCCCGCCGTATCGGGCGCCGCGGGAGGGAAAAACGGAACGATAACTGATCTGATCTGATAAGCTGTAGCTCTCGTGAAAGAACCCGATCATTTTCACCGACCGGTCTGGGAACACGGCGTGCTAGAACGACATTAAAGCCCAGGGACTTTAATTAAGATGTCTGGAGCAGCACCGAGAAAATCGTATGAAAGATTTCACCTAGGTGGTGGCTGGTTTCATCCGCCGGCAGAGTTTAATGCGGGACATTTAATAACGTTAAGACACAGTGTCGCTCGTAAATTTGCCCTCCGGACTCCAACCGGATTCAGAATAATCACGGCGAATATTAATTAGAATAATTAGAGAAGTGTAATAAAGTAGAGGGGCTTTCAGAGAGCGTTTTTCTTATCCGTCCAGCGGATCGCGCATCACGCGACAAATACGCAGGCGAGAACAAGCATTTGCAACGAACAAATGAGCGATTCGTGCGCCAAGTATTAGCTATACTTAGGGTGTAATTACTCCGGAAGTTGTAACGTTAAACACCATGCTGGGTTTTAAAGCGGCGCCAACACTTTCTTTTGCACTTGACTTCGCAAAGCCTTCGGTCACATATCATTTCAGATAAATTGCGCGCGCGCTCAAAGATGAGATTAAAAAGTATCACTAACCAGAAGTTTCTCAGCTGGAAATCCATCGTAGACTTCCAGCATCTAGAACAAACACATATTCAATAGACATCTCTCAAGATATTTGTTTTCTAAAAGTACATATTTTTTAAGTACGTTTCGCGCTTATTATTTATCTTAACGTCACTCCACGATGTAGCTTTATCTCTAAGCGCAGCTTAACGCACGGACGTTAGAATTAATAACTCGATCCGAGTACAATTTCAGAGAAAATTAAGAGAGGCGAGATTCATAAAATATGTCAATGGAATTCTGTCGTCGGTGCATTGCCTCTTGAACGAATAAATAAGCAACGACACGATGGCAAAATTCCAATTCCAATTCCAATTGTAACGTCAGCAACGTTCACGGGGAGCCTCGCGAAAGCGATCAGCTGCGCGTCCACCTGTTAAAAGTCGCTCGATATCGCGGCGCTCTATCCGCTTTAAGCGACGGCCTTACTCGTCCCCGTTATAAATGCGCGCACACTAACACACTGACATCCCCCGAGTGTGAGTCGACAACACACATAGAAAACGGTGGCCGCCGATATTCAACCCACCCCCCTCTAAATGATCCGACGCTTTACACAGCTGCTTCGCCTCCCTCGCCCGCGCTTCCACTTATCCTTCTCTATCCGCCAGCCGCCCCCTTTCGCGGCCTCCTTCCGCCACGAGCAACCCCGCGGCCAATAGTGACGTCATACTGCGACGTCGTCTATGACGTCACCGTTGTGCCGCAGTTCCGTTCATCGATCGGCGACCCGTGGGGTCGCCGCAGGGGCGGCGGAAGAGATACGTCCGTCGGGGCGCACTCACGAGAGTGCTGATCGGCTCACTAACTCTCTTTGTCGTGACGACTTCGTGTATGCTTGCGTTGAAAAACGACAGTGGGATCATCGCGGCCCACGCCTCCATTATTTTTATTGAGCGCGGGAGTGACGTAACGTGTCAGCGTGAAGCCCACCTGTCGAAGGGCTGTCGGTAGTCCTAAAATGGATAATCGGAAAAATGTAAAATAAATTTTACAACTATTGTAGAAACCAAAAAACAAACGAGACAAGAGTAAGACGTGATAGGATAATCGGAAATCTAATTAAATGAACAAAATGAAAAATTTTTTTTTAGTTTTGATCTCTACCGATTGTTAATTAAATTAATAAAAAAATACGCTATAACGTGTAAAAAGAAAAGTTCGTAGCTAGCATGGTTTGCGCACCGATACGATATATTTATAAAAGTACGGAAACTCTCTATGGTCCTTTTCTCATTCTTATATTTCATTGTGTCCCGCCTCTCACGCGATGGCGATAGGTTCACGGTCAACCCCCGTCGCGCCCTACGCGATTCCTAGCTGAGGTCATCTAATTAACATTGTTGTCCAAGTGTTTCGCAAGCATGTAACGAAATACTTCCGCTTGCCTGCCGTACACATGCATCACTTACACGGTAATCAAAGATTCATCTGAAAATACTGCGACAAACACTTAACATGCTAAGCACGTCGTTCACCAAATAAACTTCTTCACACATGCGTCATAGAGTCGTACGCTCCACATAGACGAGTATTCCCAAAGTCTTACGCGATAATGCAAGCTGGAATGAGTAATAAATTTAATTGATACATTTCTTCCGCGTTGCATTTTTTGCATGCGGCGTGAATGGAACCATTAGACGTGGGCGGTGGTGGAGGAAGCCATCTCTTTCACGGCTTCCCGATTCCGGCTAGCCTCTCCCGCTTTCGTGCGTGTTGACGTAATGTTAGCAGAATTATTATAAGCGCTCATATGTGACACGAAGAGGCTCGGAAGGGACCTTTATTGGCCGAGTTGTTTCTGCCGCTCACGACACGAGGCGCTCACGGTTGTTTCATCCCCCGTCCTACGCTTACCGACGCTTTTTCTTTTTTACCTTATTTAGAATTGTGCAACGTGAATAAGGACACTAAAAAAAGGGAGCGTGAGGCGTAGCCGGAGGCGAATTGCGGAGGCGAATTTACGCAATTTTTCGATTACATCGTCCCTTATTTACCTCCCTTATGGTCCCTTATCGGACGCGTCTTTTACTATCACGTCATTCTTACCCCCGATATGGATTTCGTCATTTTTTTTTTCTTTTTTTTACTTTGCGTTTACACGCGTACGTTTCCAAATGTGACATAATTCCCCTTTTCCTCTTCATTATTTCACTGAACTTGCTACCTACATGTGTGCAGCATTTGGGCGTACGAGTTGACAGAATGTTATAAACTTTATTAAAAGCGAGAAAAGGTGCTTTGCAAATAAAAAGACTATCACCCTCCGCTCCCCGGTCTGGTTTCTCTCTTGAAAAGAAACGTCGCGTTACGTATCACTGCCAAGGATACAAGAATCGTGACTAAAGTTACTTTGCCAGAGTTATTTCAACTCTGCCATCGTTTACACGATTTGTTGTCCTAGTATCCTTGGAATGAAGAATCCGAGGTGGCGTTATCAAGTATCATGCCGCGCGAATTTTAGGATTCCGCGTGATTGTTGAATTTCCTTGATGTTATTCTCTATTTATAAAAAATTTAGTTAAATGCAGAATCACATCTTATAAAATATTATAAAATATTATTTTATAAATTTCAATGAAATAGCTACTCTAAATCAATTAAAGAATTAATTAAAGAAAAGTATCTTATACGTATGTCATTAAATGTGAAATATTAAGAAAGAAATTTTACTAATAACTTTAATTACTAGAACTTTTACTAATAACTGTTAATTTTATAATAATTAAGAAATATGGTGCAAAATGGGACCATTGCTCTCTTACAAGACCGTCCTTACGATCTTAGAAATTACAAACTAATCTTGCTCCTGGACAAATATCAATTTGTGAAAGCCTACTCTGTTCGATGCATTCAGAAATCACCGTTCGTCCGAATCGAATTAGTACGGCCTGCAATTAGCAGTTGGACGCAGGATGCGGTGCGTGTGTCGCAATGTTTGCGTCACGCATCGCTCCGCGTTTATCCGCGTCAGCTTTTAATTGAAATCCCTCTTTCGCTGCGCTCGCGGAACGCATTAAGCTGATCTACGAGCCCGCGGAGCATAGGTGACACGCCGTTTAATACCAATGCAAAAAAGTCGTCGGCCTCCCTCGCCGTCGCGACCTCGTCGAGGAATGCCGGGACACAGTTATCTCTCAAGCACTGCCGATCAAAGTGAAAGAAAGAGAGAAAGAAGGAGAGGGAGAGAGAATCCGGCCGGTACCAACTTAATAAATTCCAATACGCCGCCACGACGCGCGTCGACGCCATTGATTTATCGCTCATCTTAATCATTGCGGAGGATGATGTTAAAAAACGCGAGTGAGGGAACAAAGGTCCCTGAAGACAGTAGATAAATTAGCGCAAAAGTTTGCGTTTTACCTACTTTCCTGTCGCGTTGCAACAGAGTTACACGCCGACAGATTACGCAAATATTTGTAGATAAAGGTGCACGTAAAACTCGTCCCTTAATCTTCGCGGTGAGACTTTCCAGACGTTCGCCACTTCGTTGGGGTATGTAGATCGCGCGATAGCAACGATCGACGTGACGAGCAACGGCGGTGAGAGAAAGATCGATACCTATTCTTCAGTCGCGCGATTCCGAATACATTTCTCTGCGTCTCTCGACTTCAGCCGGAACTAGTCCGGCTACATTCTTGCGCGATACATCGCGTAATCGCGGGATCATTATGTAGTCTCATTAATGTGCGATCGTTATTAACGTCATAATTCATGGAGGTTTTTTTCTTATCGACGAGACGAGTTTGTCGATCTGAAGGACAATGATCGCGAATACATTGTATTCTAAAAGTGTATAAGGCATATTTCTCAAACTATTGTCAATTTAATCGCATAGTTTTGACACATTTGTATGTAATAAAAATAAATTATTCATTCAATAAAATTTCGACACATTTTTCTATTAGGTTTTTTCGCTTAAAATTTATTTAAAATAAGATGAATAAAAAATTATTAATAATGAAACATTAACGATACGTTACAAATTTAATTAAAATTAATAAACAAAGCAGATTAAACTCTATCTGTGATATACTTTTTCGCATTTAAAGAAAAGGACGAGACGATCCGGATATGAATTAGGAGAATCGCGGGTGTAGCAGGGTACATAAATATTTGAAGCAAAAGTGAAAGCCCGCGAAGTAGGTCGTCGAATGAAGGTGGTACGTCATCATCGCGGAATTATCGGCGACAGTGAACGATCGATAGCGCGAGAGGCGTCACGGCACATCGTGCGGTTCGATCATCGTCTCATCGTCGAAATCGCAGCCTCCTATAGACCGTATGGAAATATTTGATTTGCGCGTTCGTTAAAGCCAACCAGATTACCGCGTTGAATCAATACGGCGCGCTTCGTCAGTGCCACCAGTCGACCATTCTCATGTATATCCCGGCATTCTCTCTCGTTTCCACGCAAGCTTAGAAATAGCCTGCTAGACTCTAACGCCGAGCTTAAAGCGGGCTCTTCATTTCCTCCGTGGTGGCACGCAAACTGAGGTGTACACTTCGGAACTTTAACGGCTCAGAGGTCACCCTCGATAATAAACGTCCACCGAGTTCGGTGAAGTTCAGCGAAAAATGTTGCTATTAAAAATTGTTCCCCGGCGTGACTTAAAAAGAAAATCGGCGTGCGTTGAAAAAAAAATTGAAAAAGGTTAAATTTTTCGTAAAATAAAAATTTGCTGCTGTCCCCTCAAACGCTTTGGTATATCTCGCTATATTTCTACATTGACCGCGCACCATCAAGCGTGAGAATCGATACGTCGTTACACGAGAAATTAATCGCGGCCTAAAAACGCGCGGTCCTTCCCCGCTCGTCGCGCTATCCTTCGGATTTTTCATTCGACCGCCGCGCCGGCCGATTCGATTTGTGCCGATGCGGTTTTTCCCTCATCGGTTGGTTATTCACCGACGCACTATTTCTGTGTCGTCACCGGCCGGCGCGCGCGAAAAAAGCTCGCGAGGAAGCACGTGCGCGATGCGACGGCCGCCAACAGATGCAGCACGCGGTGCATAGACGTCCCTCACGGCGCTACATCGCGGCATTACTGCACAGTGACATCACGCGAAAATTACGCGCTCCCTCTCCCCTCTCGTATTGCGAAAGATATTACGTTTATAGCGCGACGGAGTGTCGAGATTGCGAGACAGCTGTTGTATTCGTGGAGAAATTGCATGTTGCGTTTGTTCAATGCACGCAAATTCAGACGTTAAATGCTCTTCGAAAGTCTACGTGAGAACATTCTCGTGTCACTCTTCCTTCGAAAGCCATCATTGTTCACGCCTATAATTGTTTCACTTCACATATCATAAAGCATATATATGTATATAAAATTTTTATAAAATATAAAAAATTTATATATGTACATAAATTTAATATTTATTTAATAAATAAAGCTTTATATGTGCACTGAGAAAAAAAAATTGTTACAAAACTAAAATATTTAATCTGATACGATCGACTAAAGATTGGATCGATTCAAGTAAATATTTTCATTTTTCAACAAATTTTTCTTCTTAATATATATACATATAAGTTTATTAATTTATTATATTTATTAATATATAAATTTGTTTGTATTTTATCAAAATTTAATATGTATATTTATTTATTTATATGTAAATATATATTATTAATTTACTCGCGCGTGCTACGTGAATTAAAAATGCAAGATATAAAAATTGAAAATAATAAAAATCAAGTGCACACGAGAAATTGAATACCAGCATGGATATGCTGGATATGAATGACGCAATAAATATCGACTGTTTATGTACATATACGTATATTACATATCAAGATTACTATCGACACACGAAAGGTGCATTCGAGCACGTCGGCGAATTTGTTGACATCTGTGTATCGAGACATTTAACTGACGTTGGCGAAACAATTACTTGCCGGATCTCTCGCTCACTCTCTATGCAGTTAGTATTAGCAGTGAATTGCAAACGTTGGAAGATCAATATTTTGGTAGCGGTTCTCATGCCGCACGTCTGTCGCGTGTGCGCAAATTCGGCGCGATTAGTTCGGTCGATTGTTTACTCTGCGTACTTGCTCTACTAGACAATTGTGCGCGGGAAACGCACACGGAATTACAAATTTCGAATAGTTCCCATTGCTAAATCGAAGTCAAATTGATACATAATCGACACCTAAGTGATTGGTATCAACAAATGCATTCGTTATCTATTAAATATTTAGAAGAAAAAATATAATTTTTACATTTCTGTTATCGTGGCTTTATTAACGATTCTACAAAAATATAATCATGAATGTATTTACGAATGTAATACATGCAGTTGTACTCTAATTCTCCAGTACAAAATAAAACTGTTTGTAATGCAAATTTGTGTAACTATGTGCAAATATATCTACTGTATCCAATGCGCGTGTATCTAATGCGCTGCTTTCCTACTCGAGATGAATTTTCTTCATATTTTATTTTCCTCGACTTGGCACTGGTTGATCCAGTTTTTCTCGTCACTCCATTCTGCGAATTTCTCGCCAGCAGTTCTATCTCTTTCCAACTGCATTGTATAATTTCATTGCGTATCCCATAAACCCGTTCGCCGCTACGAGAAGTCTGACGCAGTGCACCGCCCACTATATGCGACACGCTATGACAATAATGCACGTTCCCGAGTATGAGGCTAAACTCCGCCAGAAATATGCAACGCGCGTATATTAGTCAGCACATTGAGAAATTTTACTTTGTATGATATAAAGTATCCCTTTTCTACAAAGCGTACTAGCTAGGTTCATCCCCCGGTCTTCAAATAATTATTCTTTTAAGAAAACTCAAATTTATTAATGTAGAATTGCGCGCTACCTTTATTATTATTATTATTGTCATTTTATCCCCCATAAGCATTAGACTAATGAATCAGAATATTATATAAACATCTGACATAATTATAAACTGATTTCGCGTAAATATTATAAAAAAAATGTTATCTAGAGCTTTTATAAAGCATAAGAATTTAAAAAGAGTGTGAAAAAAGGTAGAGTCAGCGATGCAGCATTAAAATGCTGCAGAAAATAGAAATCTCGCTTCTAGCAATCTAGCTTCAAAGCCAACTACCCTCCGCTTTTCCCTCTCTCAGCTCTTATAAAAATCCGTCATATAAGTGTCACTTTCTTTCGTTCCCATCTATTTTCCCGTAGCCAGAATAAGATTTCGATAGTTTTCTTTCTTCCGATACGGTCATTCACCAAGTTAATCGCCATCGCAGTATTCACGATTGCGACGCTCGCGATCGACGGCGTCGAAGTGGACGTATCGTCATCGGCGTCTTGGCACGACGCTACTACCCCGACGTCGTCGTTGCGGCGCGGCGGCGTCGCGGCGTCACGCGCGCCCGCAGCGGAGCGCTGCTTTAAATTTAGACGCCAGTTATTACGCGAGCAGGCTCGTGCCTCGACGCAATCTTGACGACGTCGCTTCCCCGGACGCCCTCCGTCGCGACGACGGCGTAACGCCGTTTCCCGGAAGTTATTGCGAAACGCGGAATCTACGGAAATCACGAACATAAGAATGCATAAACGTTCACGTGTTCAGGGTGAGCAGTGCATCATGTGATCTTTCCCTGCAACAATCAATCTATATTTGAATGTTCAATATAAATTGACTATTGTTATATTATTTAATTATTATGTTATTTAATTAACTGTTAAAATATTATATTCATACAATTAATTATAAAATAAGTCCTTTATTTGAAGGAATCTACTTCAAATATCAATTATAATATGTGATATTTAAAGTAGATAATTACAAATTGTAAATTGAAACATATTATATTAATAAATAATGCTATGAGAATTAAAATGTATATAGAAAGGTTAAACATTAAAAATTTAGTAAAAGTAAATTTTACGATTTGTGAAGAAAGTGAAAAAGAAAAAAAAACCTAATTTAAGAACCGCCTTTCAAAGCGGGTTTTATAAATCGTTAAATCTATTCCATTGCCACGAGTCATCGATTTCTCTGTTTTTAATTCTTTAGTATAATCATTTTGTCATCATGCAGCTGTTAGCGCTTACCAATTTTGATCGTGACTGTTTAGTACTAAAAACGCATATTTTTTTAAAGTTCCACATTTCCATAGAAAGCGACATATACGTATGTGCGCGCGTGCATTTAATTAACTGCGTAACGTTTGACTCGATTTAACGCCTGCCGATCGATCGCGAGGAGCATCGCCGAAATCTCCAGTCACGGTTTAACGCAGCGAACGCGTCTGTGGTGTAAGAAATTTCTAAACCACCTCTCTTCGCGAACTTGGTGTTCCGTCGAATCGACTTCTGCGCGATCGATACGACACACTGCATATATCGTATCACCGAGTCACAAAAACGGCAAGGTGTGTCGGATCGCGACGATTACCTGCCAACGAAATCTGCTCGAGGAAATACCAGGCCATCAATCAGCGATTTTCTGATCGCCGCCAATATTATTGAAATAGGGTGTTACGTGCCTCGGTAAAACGCGGGAGAAACCTGTCTCAGCTGTTAAATTTGTTTTACTCCTTGTTTCTACTTCTATCGGTTATTTTAAAGTCATGCATAACGAGACGACGGGAGTTTCATAGAAGTTTTATTTAAAAAAATGATCAATCTCAAATTCATAAAAAAAGTTCATGAATAAAGATAAGGACGATAGTTCTAGGGCGCCTACGCATGTCGCAGTTAATTTTACATTTATCTAAATTAATAGGAAAGCCGATTTATAACGAGAGATAAACAACATGTTTGTCACTGTAAAATCAATATTTTAAAAATACATGAGTTCTCCTTATCAGACAATGAGTTTCAATTTGCAACATTTAGTATTTTAATTAACCAGTATGAGGATCATTAATATTAATAGCAGAGGCGAATTAATTACTTTTCCGACAGTTGTTATAAACGTAGTACAATTGCTCTGTAAAACGCCCACGATCCTTCGAGCGTAACCTTTCGCCCCTTTAAGAGTAAAAAGAAAAAAGGAAAATCAGCGGTAAACAGCAAAGTTGTTTCAACCGTTGAAAGGATCAAACCGCAAACAACAAGAGCGAAGGCTTCCTTACCGGAAGAAGTTGCTTCGGGCGAGTCGTCCGAACTCTGCGACGTCGCGTTCACCTTGCCACGGTCGATCGAAGCATCTCTCGCGTCGCGATCGAACGGGAACGGGCACCGGTACTGCGGACGGCGGGCAGGATACCGGAAACGCGGAAGCCGCGTGCGAAGGCAGGTGACGGCGAGAGCAAACTGACGGAGGCCACGTGGAGGAGGAAGGTTCGACCGTCACTGAAGCCGCGTCGCTCGTCGCCGCCGCCACCGCTGCCGCCGCCGCTACCACCACCACCACCACCACCACCGTCTCCTCCAACGCGGCGGTAACGACGTCGACGCCGTCGACGACGGCGATGCATGACGCCCGAAATAGCGTCGTCCTTGGCGGCGAGCATGACGTCGTCATCCCGCCGCACGGTCGATGACGGACGGGGGCGGCATTGTGACGTCAGTATTAATACCACCACCGCCACCGTCGCGCCGCCACCGCCGCCACCACCGTCGCTACCGACGCCACCGACTCGACGCCAAGCTTGCGCGACGAGTATTAACGGAGCAGACACGAGGCGCGAGTTTTCCTGCGGAGACGATCGATGGAGATCCGCGTCGAATTTGTTCACCGATGTCTCGATACTATTTATGTGTTTCGCGATGGATTGATGGGCAAAAATCGATTGATACTATATACGCGACGTGTATACTTTATAAAAAAAGTTTATTTTTTTAACAAAAGTTAATTTTTAAAATATTTCTATCATTTTATTTATTTTTTTATTATTTATTATTTTATTTATTTTTATTCTCTTTATTTATTTTTATTCTCTTCACTGGATGAGAGTTCTCTTTCTGATAAAAAAAATACCGTCCTTCCAAATTTTTTTGAAAATATTTTTTATCCTTATTGCTCGATCAATATAAAATGGATTTTTATTTGATAAAAATGTCAAGATATATCGACATTTCTTATATACAAGAAATTAAAACAGAAATAAAACAAATCGTAAATAAACTGAGCTTCAGAAGTACACTTTATTACAGCTAAATTATATTTTGCGATTAAGGGGCTATACCAGTGTGACACTTTCAAAAAATCGATTTCTTTTGCATTTTTCGAAAGTTTATACCTTCGGGAATATTATATTAAAATTTCAAAGTCGGATCTCAAATAGTTTGAGAATGGCAGCCTTCTGGAGAGCAACCGCTCGCAGGTCAAAAACACGTTTACGGCCTTGGGGTGGGGATCGGAGCAGATGTGTTAGTGCTATTGTATTTATACGGACCTAAGTAGAAGAGATTTACTAGATAGATGCAACGGAGGGAGCACCCAAAATAATAACGAAAGCTACAATGGCTTGCTCTGGTACTTCACTCCAAAGCACAATGGCTTAAAAACCATTGAACTTGCTAATTTTATTGCTGTTTCGATTTTTAATGATGGTTTTCAATTTATTTTGAAAATGCTCCGAGTAATGGAAGTTACCATTGATCCTATTGTAAAGAAATATGCCGAGGAGGAAGATGAAAACAGAATCCACCTAACAGAGATACTACAAGCGGCATCAAAAAAGGGTCAGTCAGCTCGGAGAGCTTCAGCGGCTCAGCAGGCACTTTTTGAGGAAGAGGAGGGTGCATTATATGGGCCAGAAATGGCAGAGTAACATTTTTTAAGGTAAATTTCATTTTATCATGAAGAAATCGATAGTTGAAACTTTAAACTCCTTTTTCTCAAAACGGTATTTTTCAAATTTGCTGCAGCTCTAACTCAAAGACCAATCATCCGATTGACTTGAAATTTTAACAGAGTGTTCTAAACTTGTTTTATTGTACAATGACGTAGGATATTTTTTATTGGATGAAAATCAATTTGGCATCGAAAAAACGATCTTTTTTTTTTAAGGCAAAATCAAACTTTTTTTTTCAAAACTCCGCCATTTTGTCAAATTTTAATATTGTTTAATCATTGTACGGAGAACGTGTTCTAGTTTAACAACGTTTTTTGTTTTTTTTATTTCAAGCACTCTAGCGACCGGTATCACTGCAGCAGTGGCGGAACCTTTTTTTTTGCGTCTCGGGAGATAGCGCATAAGTCGCTCGCATTTCAATATTTTTAGATAAAAAAATTATTTTATACAGTTCGTTTATAGACAAATACATCCCTAAAATTTAAAAACATTCGATGGAATACTTTTCTTCAAAAAAATTCCCAAAAATCACCTAAATTTTGAGCGGTCACACTGGTATAGCCCCTTAATACCCAGTAAGTTTGTCTCCAATATAACGAATCCCGAAAGCTCAAGATATCTGACGTTTAAAAATGAAAAACCGTATAAAATTTGATAAATTTTAATCAAATTCTCATTAAGGAAAAATTCTGTTTCAATATAAAGGTTCCTAAATAAAAGCAGTAACATTGTGTTATTCTGATGTACATACAGAAATCAAATATCAGCGATATTTTAGCGCGCTTGATTAATCGCTATTATCGCGTATTTTGGGATGTAATGCACGATCGTTAGCAGAATTTACAAATTATCTCTTTTTACGATTTATTTTCAATCAATATAAAAAAAATCATATTTTGGATATTTTACCATCAATTTCGTATTTTAGGTTTTTATTTTATCATCAATTTCAAATTTAATATTATTACGTTGTGTCATAAACAATCTGTTAACGGATCAAAGTGTCACTTATATACACGCGAGCACGAAAATTGATGGCCGTTGACAACGATCCCGATTTACGATCGTTGCAGAATTCATTTAAAAAAGGACTGTGCGTTATTCGTGTTGATGTATGAAACGTCTCTTTCAATAGCCGCCTGCCGAAAAGACTTATGATACTTCGGACATATGGGATCGGCAAAAATATATAACGCCACGCACCGTATGACGCACGTGCCTACTTCACCTGAAATAGACTTCACCGCGGAATCGCGTTCTCTGCCTGAGTTTCGAATAAAACGACACGATTTTCTCCGCACAAATGGATTTGTTCCACGTATAAAATCGTTCTTATCAATTGTATTCGCACCGAAACTAGAACGAATAAAATTAACACCTGGAATCTCAGAAGGATCTAATAATAATAATAATAATATTAATACACGGAGAGAAATCATAAGGAATTGATAACCCCATCTACTAGAATCTAAACATCTACTTAGAAATATTCCTATAATTGCGTTTTACATATTGACTGGTTAATATACTTATTGAATCGCTATTACATACAAAAAACATAATTGCTTTATTAATTAACCTTTAAATGTATTTGCAGTATAGCCGAACAAACTATATTTATGGCTAATACTCCTAATCTTTTCTCTCCGTGTAACATTAGAAAGATCATAATTAAATTTATCTACGTATAAAAATAAAAGTAAATGTATCTATTAGATAATTTAAAAAACATTAAAAGACGACAAGTGCATTGTTGTGAAAGTTATTGTACGATTGTACAATTCTAAACGAATGATTAATCAAAGTATGCGAGAAGGAAAAGATAGAGAAGAATCATAAGCCACATGCAATATGTTATATTAATACGTTAAAGGGAAATATTTTTTTTTTTGTAGTACGTGTAGGTTACGACGTCGATTATATCGCGCGACGTTAACATGATGACGATGACAGGCCCGGTAATTGACTGCTTTTGTGCTTCCTAACGATTTCTTCGCGAGAGTCACGATACCAAGATCTCGCCCCTTCGTGCAATACGTATATCAAGTCCGACAAAAGCCCCATCGCAACATCGCGGTAACAATGACGTGGATTGAATGTTTGATGAGGCCTCGCGGTTGGTAACATTTATGCAATATAAATCACTTCGGGTCTTAACCGCGTCCGATTTTTGCACGCTTTTTTCTTGTTCATCCCAGCAGCGAGACAGCTCGCCTCTTGGTCGCGTGTCCCCTCCGAAGAAAGGGTTCGGACGGGTAGTGAGTGAATTTAACGTGGACGTCGCGATTGGATATCGCATTTCCTGCCACGTTACGTTTCGAACAATTTCTTCCATACACACGTACATTATTTATCGTAACTGCAATTTCTGCACTTGCGAAATGGATTCGTGTTTAATCAAGTAAAATCATAAATATTGCGCTCTCGTTAAAATCAAAACGCTGGATGATTGATATTTGATTGTGAAACTTAATATTTGTTTATCATTATAGAAAGAATTCATAATTATATTGATTTCTACCTTATGAACTAACGAAATAGAATATTTACCGGCGGGCATAATATAATATGATTACATATTAATGAAATGAATTAAATTATAATTTAGTAGTATGTTGTAGATATTAGACATTGAAGTCAATTAGCTATTAAAACTATATCATTATACACAGATATTGCAGATTTGCATGTATTTGAAATTAAAATTATTTACCTTATGTTCGCGCGATCGAATTAAATCAGAATTTAAAATGTTGAACGTTTTAATATTTCACATGTGAAATATATTAATTAAACAACAATTGTATTAATTAATTAAAACATTTATAAACTTTTAAACATTTACAAATTTCCTATACACGCACGACGATCATGCAATATTAAAATTCCTACGGAAAGTTCGGCATATTAAAAATATTATGCAAAACGCGTAATTATAATAGCTGTATCGCAAATAAATTTCCAAATATTTTATTATTTAATAAATTTCAGTTTATGCAATATCCACCTGAAAATTCCGTACCACAGAATTTTTCCACGCGACTTCTCTTGCCGATTTTTCTCTTAAAAAAAAAAACAAAAAAAAAACAGATTGGCAGTCTGCCGTGCGTCATCCGTTATTATCTCATCTCTCAGTTACCAAGATACGTTTTATCTCGGAAAAGCGCGGCACGAATTCCGGGGTCGAGCGTGATTTACTATCTTGCTGGCTATCATCGACTAACGGCGATAAGCAAATCGATCGGCGAACAAATCGAACGAATCGCGGAGCGCCTTATCAGTGTGGCGACGTGTCGCCGCGCGTGTAACAGACGTATGATTCACGGCGAGCGAGCGATACTCGCGACAGCATCAGATCGGAGTAACGGCGTCCTTACGCGAAGCGACCAAGATACTAGGCACACCGGTTTATATCTCGCGCGTGGCTGGACGCTATAGCACACGTCGGAAACGTGAAAAGTGTAAGCGGCACGTGATGCGTCAGCCGTCTTCGTTGCCGTTTTGGTCTCTTTTGTAGCCCGGCCAAGTAGCCGCGGATCGCTCGACTCGCACGTATATTTAGTTTGCCCAACAAAACAATGCAATTGGCCTCTAGGAAGCGCTGCTCGGTTCCACCAAGATCTTTTTTTTAATCCTTCGTACTTTGACTGCCAGAGAGAGAGGAAAGAAAGAGAGAGAGAAGCGTTATTTATTAAGCGTTTTAAAGAACATCCTCTCAAACTAGAGAGAGAGAGAGAGAGAGAGAGAGAGAGAGAGAGAGAGAGAGAGAGAGAGATCAAACATACATACTGATAGAACGATTTTGTTGAAAATACACATATGAAAATAATTATATTAGATCATTAAAATAATTACATTGCACTGAAAATAGGATTTGGTAATCCTATAAAATTTGATAATAGTTATCAAATCCTTTTTCAGTACAATGTAATTATTTTAATGATTCAACATAATTATTTTTGTACCTGTATTTTCTTTAAAATCCTTCTTTCTATTTCTTTCAGTGCATGAACGATATTTTAATTATTTTAGGAATATCACAACTTTCTTTAAATATATCAAGAATAAGTCATTATGAGCATTGCTTTTATACGCCAATATATATTTTTGACGACAAAGCTGCGGATTAATTGCATTATGTATAATCGAACTCTTCTAAATACTAAAAATAGCTAACAATCTCTCGACATAATAAAATTTTTCTATAATTGTATGCAAATTTTAATAAATTGCAATTATTTTTATTCGTGTAATATTAATCATTTTTCGCCGTCCAAAAATATTATGAACCAAAAATATTATTATTTTGTTTGACTATTTCGTTGCTTCATCAAAGATATCGAAAAATGATAAAAATGGAAAAATCGATTGAGTGGAAAATAGAATGAAAAAGCGATTGTAGTAAATCTATAGTCGAATAAATGTAGTTACGGAGGACACTACTTTCGAGACGCTACGTGCGCACCGCATAGCAATTAGCATCGCGTGAAACTCGCTTAGAAAAAAAAAAGAAAAAAAAACCGTTCGACGTGCGATTCGCCGCGCGTAACGGAATGTTATTCGCTCGGCGCGAAAATAGAGATTGCGAGCGTGGAAAAGAAACAGGACGGCGGCGCGCGCACCGATTGTCGGCGACACGGTAGATAATATAATGTGTAAGAATTTTTACACAGAGAGAATATTTTCCGATATCACACTTTAAGCTACCCCTTGTGCTGCTCAGTGGCTGCGTGAACGAGCTCTACGTTATAACGGGTGCGCGGCTGGTTTACACGGCCGCAAGAAGGCAAGCACGCGCGCGCGACGTCGTTATCTTGGTTACGGCACACGCGTACATAATAAACACGTGTAATATACGTGCATACGATGCTACGGCTGTTTATGGAGCTCCGGCCTTGACGAGTCAAGGGACGCGGGATTTGTCGCTTATACAAACCTCCGCCTCCCCTTTGCCGCATCCGCCTGACATCGGCGTCTCCGGCAACCCGAGAACAACTCTCAGTCCTCGGGACACACGCGCGCGCGCGCTCACTTCGATCGCGGATAAATCTCACCACCGACAAGTAGATTAATTCTGAGCGGATACGAGAAAGTTGGACTTACACGACGAGGGATGTCGCGTAATGTGCACTATTCAAAAATAATGGAGGAAAATAAAGTGACGCACTTTTCATAGTAATCGCGCGTGGGCGAAAGAAGAATTGTACAGAGTACTGCAATGTTTCCGCGGAAATGACCCTTTTTAAGTGATGAACAAAATGAAGATCCTTTTTTTATTGCTACTCGCATACTCTTTAAAGAGGTATTATCCACGTGAAACGTATATCGCAGTTGTTTTTATGAAACCTCCTATATGATAAAATCGTAATTCTTTTCAGGGGACATAAAAGACAAAGGAAAGGCGATAAGAGAGATTATAATTATGTTATCATTGAATATATTATTGTACAAAGTATTCAATATTTAATTATAATTTTATCTTGAAAATATTATCACATAAAAGATTTTATAAAAATAGTTTCATAAAAAAACGATACACAGTATTTAATTCTAATTAACTCGTAAATGCATTATCAGTGAACTAATTATTTTACTGTTTCAATTATATATCGTGCACATGAGATTTTCATAGAGCAAATTTATATGTTATTACTTAACTTTTTCAAGAAGTCACGAATAATTGCAAAATTATAAGTAAGCCGTGCTATATAATTTATTTTTAATACTGCGAAATACCTTTCAGAGATCATTTATTTGTTGGTAAAAATCAAAATAATCATTAGAAACAAAATCGTGTCTACGAAAAAGAAAGTAACAAAACGTTATGTCGAAAGAGGCTATTTCCTACTATAGAAGACTTAATAAGTCACTGCGATATTGGTTTTCTTAGAGAATATAGCGATATATATAACAGATAAATAATATAATACTTTAAATACGATAAATCCGCTGCACGACCAGTTGAACGAGGCAATGAGTATAAAAGGAAACGTAAAAGCGATCTATTTACTGTAATGCACAAGCTTCGCACAGTTAATTAAAATTAGCGCGACATACATTTCACCGCGTTAAGTAGTTACAAGCGATCATCGTCAGACGTTCGCGATAAAAATGTTCGCTGACGTCTGAGTCTGAAGGCGTTTAACTACTTGTTAGACGACGTCTCTGATTACTCGTACTACAGTAGCTACAGTGAAAGAATAAATGTTACAGTCGAAAAATACGGAATTGCTAAAATATTAATCATACAATTTGTGCAATTTGTTAAATGCGCGCTCCATAATATCGAGTATCTCATATAAAAATTTGCATGTAAAAAAAGAAGAGATTAATTAAGTTTTTAACTGGACATCTCTCTGTCACATTGTCGATAGATAATTCATGTATCGAGAAGATTTTGCATTTTGCATTTGCATTTTGTTTCCACGATCGAACGAGCAAAACTAATTTCTCGCGAAAATATTTTACAGATGTGTTATCGCAAAGTGTTCTTTGACTTTTTTAACTTTCATAATTTGAAGCCGCAAATAATCACAAATCCGCAGCTCACTATCAGCCTGAAACCTAGATTAACGAAGATTATCAGACTGCATTGGAGATTAATGATTACGAACTGAAGACTAAACTTTGAGACCAATCAGATAATTTTAATTTTAAATCCGTTTCTGATTAACAAAAAGCTAAATCTAAAATTTAAAATCTTCAATCCCGAATCTTTAATGCGTGGTCTAAGTAGGGCTTTACGAAGTTCGGAGGGATTGACTTTGCTTCTGACCCTCCCATTTTTTTTCACATTTTTTCAACCGTTTGGTAACAGCACTCGCTTAGCTTAAGGGTGTATCGGTCATATCTCAAAACGTTACCAAAAATATAAAAATTTTATAAAATTTTATAGTATTACGTTTGAGTATCTATAAATTTTGAACACAATTCACTTATTGGTATTAAAGTTATTTAATTTTTTGTTTACTCTTCAATCTTATGTAAAATCGCGTTTTGTATATTTGACGGAGAAGTAGTATTGCCAATTAAATCAAAATTTTTACATATACTAATAAAACTTTAATAACTATTCATGCAAAAATCCATTTAGATCGATTTGCTCGTTTAAAAATTCTTTCTTTAAAATTGCAAAATATAACAATTTTCGCTGCAAAAATCATTTTAAATCAAATTTTATTTTCTTTGCAGTCAGTTTCAGGACCAAAATTCGGACAATCGTGACCCAAATTTTTTTCTTGTTGATTAGAAAAAAAATAAAGAATAAACTTAGAGAAGCCTTCAGTTTTTAAATTTCAATAACTTTAGCTCCTGTCGTATAGCCAAAGCATCCTTAACAGCGGAGTGCGGAGGGAGTTATAAGCTACCGATTTACCATTGCCACGGTCGTTACTCTCCATCGCGAGAGCATTACGATCGGCGCGGCGGCCGTCACAATTCGAGCGCGGCAATTGCAAACCGATGACCGAGCCGGCCGGCTGACCGCCTCGCCGCGCCGTCTCACCTCTCCTCACCTCGCCACGCCGTACCTGCACCCGCTCTCGGTGCAAGTGGTTATATTTGTAATCCTCTCGTATACTCTCTTCTTTCCCTGCGGCCTCAACGCGCAAGCCAAGTATGTACGCGGAAAAGAAACGGCTTGCACTCTCGGCCGATTGCCAGACTATATTTACTGCGACGTGCCGATTACACCTGTAAAAAGTCCTGTGGGAAGCGGAGAGCGCAGATCCCGCGGTATCGATTAATCACCGAGGGGGTGGTGGCCACCCGCAAAAGCCCACCCGAAGTCCGTCCAAGTCCGCCTTTCGTACAAAGTAAATTTTCTGAATGCTAAATGAAGTTAAAACGAAGCCCGGGTTTTTGCTTGCGAGAGAGTGCCGGTTATATCGATTTATTTATATACTTATCGGCTAAAAGATAATAATAATAGTTATAGCTGTGATGGAAGCGAGAAAATAACGTATAGAGTGTGCTGCATAACTTTTGAATTGATGCGCTCGGTTTTTACGAGTGTTTCTACAAGTGCGAGGCGTGAGGATGATGGTAATGATAGCGATAATTCGATGGTACGAATATAAAATTTTTATTTGTTACGTTACAAAATTTCGTGCGTCTCGCATCTTCTATTCACGATCGAACGAGCAAAGCTAATTTGTAATCCCGAGAATATTTGATAATCGCAAATCAGTAATTCAATATATACTTGAAATCCAGATTAACAAAGTTTCCAAATTATTCGGAGCAATTGGCTTTTTAAAAATTTGCATCTCGATATTTCTTCACCGGCGAAGTTTTATTTTTGTAGCATTTTTAATTTAAAGGGTCTCGAATGCGCTACGGTAATTACCGTTAAAAAAATTAACATAACTAGAACTAAAACTAACCGCTTGAAGCTAATCAGTCTAAAAAAATTTAAAGGTGACATTCTTTAATATTAACGACGCCACTATTTATTCACAACGGTTACTGACTGATCTCAAATGGAGATGTTGAAAAACTTAGAATAACACGATAGCTTTCTTGACGTCATAATTTATAGGTGCCGATCGATGCGTCCAGGTAAATTGTTATTTAATTGGCAGTCGGGGAATAATCGCGACAAAGTGGATCACCGCGATTGTCTAGGCGAAATAATAACAACGATATTCTCGTCCGCCGTCTACGTCACGGCCGTGACGTAAGCAGATATCGAGCACAAACGGTAACAAGCGTTTGGAAATATATATCGGACGGACACGAGGCGACGATAACCCAAATCGCTCTGTAATAACGTTCAATTATTTAGCCGCCCGTGGCTCGATGTACCGCAAATGGCACGAAGAAGAACGCGTTACAATTATCGGTGATCAAATATTGCGCGGTCGAAGAAATTCCCTGCCTTTTTCAAATAGATTAATATCCCTGACGAAGGCCGATATGAATATTTCGCGTCAGTATTGGAAGCTGAAATAGGTGAACGAGCTTATGTCATCGCCCCGAAATAAAATTATTGAATTAAAACCAAAACGATCGGTGTTTATAAAAAACACTGTAAAAGCTAATGTGTGCGATGCATAATAATCTTCTCTTCATGCCATTATTAAGCAAAAACACGCGCAACAGATTCGTAACGTTATAAATTATATTTTATATATTTTCGCTTCTGCGATCGAAATTAGAATATAATATCATGTGACCTAAATATCGAACAGAGTACACGTTAAACTGTATATAAATAAATATTTTAACAATTTCATATCACACTCGATAAAAGTTTTAATATCGTATTGTGCGTATGTACTCAATTGAATGTAAATTTTTAAAAAATCAAAATGAATTGATTGCAATTTAATTTCTATATAATGATAAATTTGACATATATTAAACATAAATATCGCATAACATTATTAGTTTAAAATTTGACTATTTAATAATGAAAGTTCCAATATTTTAATATTGCACATATTGACAATTGGATCACTCAATAATTACTCTCGAACAGTGTTCATGTAAATTTAAAAAAAAGTCAGTTTTTACAAAACTAAAATAAAAAATGATAACATTTAACGTTTTGCGCACATCGACATTAGGATATCAAATATCCTCCAATACATAATGCAATCTTTTCTCTTTTATTAAGTTTTTAATTTAATAATATCTTTTAATTTTATCAAGTATTTTATTAATGGTGAGCGATCTATTTTGAAAAATTCCATCTATAATTTTCCGTTATTTGATTGTCAATTATCATCAATCGATTATCAATGTTACAAGCCGTGAAATTAGATTGCAAACTGTAAAATTTCAATACCCAGTCAGGCTCTACAATATGTATGAAAACGTCGACAAAAAAAGGCTGTGAAACTATCTACGTATATTAATAATAAAAACGCAATTTTATTGATCAGCGATAATCGAAAATTTCGACAGAACGAACAAAATGTTCGAATATTACGATCAGCGCGGGACTATCACCGCCGTCACCACCACCACCACCACCACCACCACCACCACCACAACCACCACCGCCATCATCATCATCATCCTCATCATCATCGTACAGCACCATCACCATAACCATCACCAGCAGCGAGCAGCTTACGGGGATAATCCGCGATCTTGCGTCTGGTGTTTCTGACTTACACTTGTTCCAATGATCGTGACGTTGCGCCGCGTGGTGCTCGAGGTTCCGATGATGGTCGTGATTGTTGTTGGTGTCCGCGGCGATGGTGAGCTGATGGTACGGCGTGGCGGTGGTCAGATGGATCGGCACCGCCGCCGATCGCTCATGCTGCTCGACGCCCAGGTGCCGGACGTCGGGAATGCCGCGATGCTGATGCTGATGATGGTGGTGCGTCGCGACGCCGCCGGTCGCTTCGTGCTGCCGGTGCTGTCCTCGACGGTGGTGCGCATCGCGCGTATCAGCGGCGGCCTCGGCGCTTGCGACCTCGCGCAATTCGTTCAATCGCGGCGGCGGCTGCTCATCGGGCGACCGCCGATCGCGCGTGGCATCCCGCGCGATTCGCGATTCCGCGATGTACACCGAAAATTAAATAGTCCGTGTGGTAGACGCGTTCGCGATCTATAGATCCGCGAGGATCGTCACGTGAGTTCCAGTGTATCTGAACGCGAGGGGTTCGCTCCGATCGGCATGTGCATCGGAGCTCTAGATTCTGACGGATGGTCTGACACCGAATATCGGTGCTTCGAGAGGTCCCTTTTTAATTCTTATGCACGAATGATGAGATCGTACAGAGTCAGATCGGTGTGTGTGTGTGTGTGTGTGTGTGTGTGTGTGTGTGTGTTGCACGGTCCACGCCGATCAGTTGTCAAAAAATTGCGTTGCGTTCAAAGAGATACGCGAAAAAAACTGGCATCATCTATCGATGTATCACATCCCTTTAATAATGAAGCATGCGCGCCGCGCCGGTCGTCGGATGGACAGCAGTAGGGAGGCAGGGAGGAAGGGAAAGAAAATGAAGTAGAAACGAGAGATCAATGAGAGATCTGACTTGCGGCAATGCACGATCGAAAATCCGCTACGTGACTCCCGCCAGTCGACCGAATGCTCTCCCGATTGTTTGATTATCGATCAGTTGAAGAGTAACGTGCCAAGAGAGCCGGCGACGAGTGGAAGAAAGAGATCAGAAGGAAAGAGGAGGAAAAGCAAAAGATGAATTGGAAGAAAGAAAAGATGAGGATTGCCCTTGCTGTCAACGGAGATGACGGTGAATGCGCCCGCTCCGCGATCATCCGCGATTGCCACACGCAAAACACGCTCACATACACAAAACACACAGGAGCAGAACGGCCTCCTCCCGCGCAACAACGAATGAACGAACGTGAGACAGCACACGTGATGTGATGTGCGATGTATCACCGACCTGCGTGCGTCGTCGTAGGGCAAGGCGAGTCCTTCCTGATGATGTTGTCGGAGGTCAGCGCCCCACCGAGGAGCCCGAATACTTCCGCTCTGGGTACTCGCATGCAGAATCCTGATGCCTTAGCGTTGCTGCCGCGTCGCCGTGCCGGACGACATCGTCGTTCTTTCAGTTAGAGTTTAGGTCCTTAGATTAGATGCACCTGTCGTCAATTAGTCCAATTCAATCGCGAGGTGAACCGGCGCTCGCGATTACCATTCGAAACACCGATGGGCGGATCGATGGGGGATCGTCACTCCGCAAGTTCCGAACGCGACGATCAACACGCGGAGATCGCAGGCCACCCTCGGGATAGGAAAACGCTCAATCCCGCACGATACTGAACGCGCGAAACCGCGAGACACCGAGCGGACGTCGTCGAGACGGAAAGAGAATAAGAGAGAGAAAGAGAGCGAACGAGAAACGACAGGTGAAAGATCCTGAGAGAGTTGGACCTTCGACTATACTCTGAGAGAGAGAGCGGTACACTCGCACGGGTGGCCGGCCGCCGCGTAACTGAGTCCGGATCGCGCGCGTTCCTCCGCTATATTAAAACCGTACCGTGTGTAGCGGCGGCGACGGCGGTGGTGGCGTAGGAAGGCGCGGAGTGAAGCGGAGCGGAGAACGCGGACGGCGCGGCGACGGGAGGCGAACGGCGCTAACGATGACGTCATCGCGGACGTCATAACCCGGGACGCACACACGACAGCACACCGGCGGATCGATGGACCAGCTCTGAGTATGAGCGCACCTATTGGCCCACGCGGTTGATGATGCCGTTACGGTGACGTCAACACGCCACCCACCGGCCGCCCGGCGGTCCCTCCACCCTCACCCCGCCTGCATCTCCCGCCTCCGCACCCTCCGGCACCCTCCGGCACTCGTTTCAACCCCACGCAAGCCTTGAGGCGGTGTGGGGTGACGGTGGCGGCACGCGGACCCGACGTCGCCGTGTCGCCCAAGATGAAAAGAAAAGAAAGACGAGCGCGAGAGGGAGACGAACAAAGAAGGAAACTTGAATTCTAAGAATTTCGTTTCTATTATTTTTTTTTCTTTTAATTTATTTCACGATAACCGCGATTTTTATGAATGTAACTTATCTGATTACGTAAGTCTTTTTAAGTACTGTGAAACGGAATTTTATTATACATGTATTGCAGTTAAAAAAAGATTTTTATAAATGCGGAATAATATTTTACGGTATTAAAAAATTTTACACTGTATATTGAATTTTATAAAAGACTTTTAGATAACTGCGTGAGCTTTCGTTGCAGGATGATTCTGTTACGGTAACGATATTATTTATTTCGTTTGGTACATTTTGCAAAGAGAGTGCAGTATGTAAACCTTTAAAAATATTTTTAGCTCGAAAGATGTGTCTTTGAAAGTTTAACAGTGGTTAAACGTTTATATAAATGCCATAAGAAATTCCACGGATACTCACTAATAAAATTGCTAACTGAATATTAAAACTTCACAATTAAGCGCCAAATAAATACCTCCCACATAATATATGATCGTAAATAACGATTCAATTCGTTGACGATGGCGGATTTTGTAATGCATTAACGAATGCATTACATACTTTTTGCACGTTATCATAAATATACCGAGGCCGATCTGACGGCGAGCTTATGTCAGTTATAGCCGGTTTTGTAATATCGATGAGAAGAGACTGCGGGAGTCGATACTCATTGCTCGTGCGTGCAACAATGCACCGGAATGCATCAGGGGCGCAGTCCAGACGTGCTGTCGTTATTAACCTATGACCTAGGAAAGCGCAATCCAGGCAGCCCCATTATGGGGTAATGTAATCAGCCAATATAGCTCATGATTATCGCGTAAAGTTGTGACGGTATCTCGCTATTTTGTCCGCGATGATCAAAGACTCAGTTCGCAATTATCTTATCATATAAACTTAGAAAAGCTTAAGAATAACTAATGTTCCTCGCACGTGTTGCGCAATGTTTATTTTCATGACGTAACGGATCACCGATCATTAGAATCAGGTCTTCCACTTTAATGACAAGAATAGTAAGCTTTAATTTTATCTTTCTTGTAAGACTTTTAATTCTTAAAGACTCGAGATGTCCGCGGGGAGAGAACTTGAAAACTCGCATAAGAGGAAAATTAAATTACAAAGCGAGTGAATTCACTTAAATTTTTCTAATTTTTCTCTCCGCGTGAAAAAATTTCAGAAATAATCCACCTTGCTTAATACATCTAAATTGAAATACCAACGAAGCATCGAATATATTCTTTCGCATCAGCGTGGCAGAAATTGTGTCCCAAGTTAAAGAATCATTAATAGCGCTGTCCCGCTTTTATAAATTCGCCCCGTCAATACCGATACACAGCGGTAACTCAATTAAAAGTTTCTAAAGCGTCGCGGAATGAGACTATCGCAATGGAAGCGCTTCTCGTATTGCAGTGTCTGGTCTCACTCGTCCCACTCGTTTCAGACAGGCTTTCGCGAATCCTCTCGCGCAGACTCAACCACTCGGAACAAGCGGTTTAATACGTCATCAATTTATCCATGACGTCATATGAGGGTGAAACGATGACGCCGTTGTCCGTCCCCCTCCGCGCGCGCGCTCGCGCTTCTATGACGGTACCTACGCCATTCTTTATCGGACGCTTCTGCGCGTAGGTCAGTTATGGCAGAGGGGATGCGGTGCAGGTCTGTTATCAAGTGGAAGAAGGAGATAGGATGAACCGGGTAACGAGGGTGAGAGACAGAGAAGGATGCGACGTGCAGGCGGCTGTCTCTTCCGTCGTCGACTTCAAACGCCACCACCGCCGCCGCCGCCGCCGCCGCCGCCGCCGCGTGGCCTCCATTCATGCGTCACCCAATGCACCCCGCGCGCACCCACCCAGCACCCCCTTGCATTCTCTCCTGCGTTTCCACGTCTCTCTCTCTCTCTCTCTCTCGATCCTCCGGCACGCGGTGCACGCGTGTCAGAGCGGAGGCGTCAGCACGAGTTGATGTCGCCTCAGTTTAATCAACCGTAAGACTTCGACACTTCGACACGTGACGAAACGCTGCCGGCGTGCCGTCACCTGTATGAAACGTCCGCTGAACCGGAAGAGCGCCAATTGAGGGGTAAGGTCGACTTCGATCCGGTCGTCGCAGCAGGGTGAAATCGGCGACACACTGCTCTCGTGCGCGGAGAACGCTCGCCTCTATGGAGCGTAAGCCCGCTGAATCGAGGTATAACGAGCAGCGAAGCCGTTCATCTTCGAGCATGTCTCACTTAAGCATCAAAGTTTTTCTGCCTCTTATGTGCACTATATAAATTGATGATGATGACATGTAGGCAATTTTTCAGTTATATATAAAGATTTAATTATACTCCTCGGTTTAATTATATTGTAGGGACTGAAACTTTTTGCAGCTGTGGGTTGCACAAATTTTTCATACGGGAAGAATCTGTGGGCATAGACGGAGTAAATAAATTTATTACCTTCAAAGAGATAGAACCCACGATTGTGAAAGCTTAATCGACAATGCCGAGACAAGAACAACGCGCAGTAATAAGAATTGACTGACATTCACGATAATGCAACGGGCGCGATTATCGCGACGATCGTGTTGTGAGATGCACATAAATGTCGGTAATAAGATAAAGGCGGATAAAGTCATTTACCTCTCGATGGAATCGCGTTGATTTCGACAAGACAGCGATCGACAATGAACGGCGCGTATCCCCGGGCTAGACGGTGCTTAATATACATGTACATATAATACATATTTCCAATCGATTCGTTATCGGAGAACGTATAGATGCGAACAAGACTGAGTAGCTTGAAACAATTAACTGTCATCGATAAAATCCTGACAATTGAACGATACATTTCACAATTATATAATTATAAATAATTTTAATTGAATACTCCTATAATTGAAATTATTCGCCCTTAACAGTGTTCACCCCCTCCCCTTTAACTACGTTCGCTCGTTATAATCGCGACGTTCATTACGCCAGTAAGTCTATTTGATATTAATGACGAGGTATGCAGAGCGTGCAACGTTCTGGTGCCACCTTGAGTAATTAGCGCACTTGATTAATTAACAGCCATCACTAATGGCGGCGAAATAAATTATCGAGCTTCCGCATGTGTTTCCCGGGGTAATTTTGACATTTTTTTCTTCAAGACGCGAGTTGATAATAATGTATGCCTTTGCCCTAGTTTGTCACTTTGGCGTTTTTATAGTATATGGTTAACCAAAAAATTAGGTTAATTATAACTTAAAAATTATATTGCGAGTATCAGTGTTATTAAATCAATTATCCATTTAATATTTGTAATATGACTTCTGGTTCAATTTAAAAACTGCGTTTTCAAGACCAAAAATAATGATGTGCAATTCAAAGATCGCGATTTTATCTCAATTATTAATCAAAAAATTAATTAATATATACCTTGTGATTACTTTCACACATACTTTCATACATCTTTTATGATTAGATAAATTAAAGGTTACGCGTGTACAAATACATAATCTTTAGTTTATTTAATCATGAGCTTATGAATGAATGTGTATTAATTAATTTTTAGTTATAGTTAACCTAACCTTTTGATTACCATATATTATGAAAACGTGCTTTATTGTGGTTTCATCGTTGCTCTCTAATGACGTTCGCGAGACGAGAAAATGGAGCACACACGTGCTAAGGTATTTCGAGTTTTGTGAGGTTAAAGGTATTTGCCCGCAGCGTAGCCAAGAGACAGAAATGGATGCAGACAAATAATAATTTAAAATGCATCTCATTTTATACAAATGTCATTAAATATGTATGAGCATTGAAGAATAGAACGTGCAGAAAATATCACAATGATTGAAACAATTAGAAATCTTAAGTTTTCATTCGTAGATTGAATGAAGTTTTTTTTTTTTAAGTTTTACTACACAACGGTAATTTGATAAAACCGTGAATCTGCGTGGATATATATTTCGCAGCAAGAAAGATTATCTATATAAAAATTTTATTTATGTACGCGTTAGACAAAATTATGCAAATAAAATTTTCAATCATCAAAAGTACTATTTTGCAATTTTATCGCGAATTTATTTCTGCCTCGAAACAACTTTGCATGAAATAGCTAAGAGATTACATGTGATTATTCGATCAATGATAAAATTAATTATCACGAAACTCAATAGATCGAGAAAAGCACGAGACGCGGCAGGTAAAGGGAAAAGGAATAAGGTCGTTCGTAATCGATACACGGAACCTTCCGGCAGCACTCGTCGCAGTAGCGATAATCGCGAGAGACACGTGCCTGACTTAAACGGATGAGTTTCCATTTACCTAAAAAGCGGTTTGCCTCGACACGGTAATATTATGATGATTATAATGCAGATACGAGGAGGAGCCGCGCGCATATTTTTTTGTCTCCTGTGTTCATCAATGCAAGTTTATCCTGTATTGTGATTTCTTAACCACAAACTTGTGAACTTAAAATTAATAATTCACAAAATTATACATATTTGCTTGAACGAAGAAAGTATTACGATCGACGATATAAAATTATTTTATAAAATATAATTATAATTTATCATGTTTTGTTGGCTGCCCACATTCTCAGGAATTAATTCGCAAGATCCTCTGTCGTAGCTGTTAAACAACTTCGCATCTATAGATACCTCGACATTAAAACAAGCGCCGTTTCTTTTACATTGACCTCTAAGTATCTGTGGTTGAAAGGATATGTGGGACACCATGTTTATACTTGTACTACTAATGTCACTCAAAATTGAATCTGTGCTACGTGCAAGATTAAGGATGTGCGAAAACATGTTGGAAATTTACTTCAAAACAAAGAACAGATTTGAAGAAAAAATCTTACATATCAAATCACGCAACTCTTCTAATTAAGCAAGTCGTACTAATTTATTCGCCTTTGTGCAATTAATGGAAATCGAAGCAGCGGCTAAATATTGGGAAATGCAGACAAGATCTTCTAGATCGGACGAAGATGACCGTTTGTATCAAATAATAGCCGCTCTGGAATCTGTTGCTCATCCCGCGCGGCAGTCTGGTAGATAATTTGTTCTTATTAATCAACTCGGGGCCGATATGAACTGTTTAATGATTTTTTAATAAACTTCCGGACACTTTGTATCGCGCCCTGAAGATCGTTGTACCGTGTATGCACGGGAGCCAACGCGGCGCATAATCTTTTATTACACTGTGTGATGACCTTTCCTCCGTGAGCTAGTAATGCGCTCTATCAGTGTATATAAAAGGACGAGCACGACGATGCCAGTGAACCTCCTCTGCCCGCGTACTACCCTTACACTCGCTCTTTCTCTCTCTTTCCCTCCTTCGCCGGGCAATGGAGAATTATTTTTTGCGGCATTTATAGAACGTGACTCGCGCGCCGGTTCGTACATAGCGTGGCGTGCGATTAATATATATAAATCAGTCGGTGCGTTTGTAAAAGGCATTCATATTTGAATGCGAACGTTTGGCGAGAAGAATAGCTTTTCGCGAAAAACAATACGTTGAAATTTTATTCGTCCCAGTCACTGTCCGCTCGATCGGACCGGCCTCCGATTTCCCATCGGTGCGGCGCGAGTGCATTCTTCGACAGTAATATTGAAACGCCCAGCGTAGATTTTATTTCGAGTGTAACGCGATACAGATCGAAGGGCCATTTTCGTGATACTAAAACGCGGACCAACATTCTGAGAGAGTCTGAGCTTTCTGAGTCGTCGAAATCGACTCGTCAATTATAACGACACTTAAACCTATCTTTGTGCTACTCGCCAAATTTATTAAAACTCGATTTAGTTTACATTGACTATTCTACACTTGTGGAGTAGTAAAGAATAATAGACACGTATTTTTTTATTGACAATATGTTTAAAGGGTGAAATGAGATCTCAAAAAATTAGCTAAATTTTCACCAACTATTTGGTACTCGGCCAATCTGATTTCTTTTTTACAATTTAGATAGATTATAATTAATAACAATAAATAAATATAAATCCCTTATACGTGATTAACATCAGAAATAAGAATATTTTTGTTCAAGCTGAATTTTTGTGTAATACATTTTTCAGCTTTTTTTGTAAACGCATTGATTATATTTGTCAATCTTGAAACGCAATCTCAATCTAAAGATACAATAGTAATATTAAATTATTAAATTAATAATCAATTTAATACTACTGTTAATAAGAATCTATATATGTTGAGCAAAGAATTATCGCAAAATATTATCTCAATCAGAATATTATTATTGTTGTTCTATCTTTAGTTTAAGACTATATTTCAAAAATGTATTGGCGCGTAGTGTGCAAACGTAGAAATATGTATGTAAATTTATAAAAAAAAGTATTACGGAAAAATCCAGTTCGATCAAAACCTGCATTTATCTAGAATTTTAGTAATTAGATTTAAAATTTAAATTACAAATAAATAATAAATTAATAGGTCGTACTGCTCCGATATTCATACTGAAAATATATAAAGCATGTATAATATAAACGTTTTCAATACTGATAATGAATATCGAAATACAGCCATGATTTATATGATTTATATATAATAAAATAGTCAATTTTAAGACTCGAAATAATAAAATGTATTTTCTAAATTCTGCAGAATAAATTCTCCTATAGAATAAAAATTAAGTTTGTGCAATTTTAGAGTGTGTGTAATTTTTCACTCTGAGATTTAAAGAGTATGTATATAACTCTTATTATAATTTTAATCTTTAACTGATTTCGCCACGTGAGGTCGACGACAATTGGGCGACGATCATTTCCTACTATCGCCAGTTGCAAGCACTGTAACTTGACTGAAACATTTTACGCATCCTCATCGAACATATCGTCTTCAGATTATCATTTGTTTCGTTTGATGTAACACGATTTGACAAAACATTTATATAAGTCGAAAAAATAAGTAAATGATTTAAATGAATTCATCGAAAGTAAAGACTAGTCTTTCTTTCGTGCCGGATTCTATAATTTACTTGAAAGGTAAAAGAATGTTATTAATCAATAGGGACTATTTTCATGATTGAACTATATTAATATGTTTCGACAACAATTATTGAATTTTATAAAAAGTAATAGATTATTTATTTGTATATTTAAAAAAAATGTAGTTTTTATTGTACTAGACTTTTTGTCTCATTTTCGACACCACTGGATGAAAATTTCAACCCAAAAGCCGCCACCAATTTTCAGCACGTAACGCTCGCGTGATTGCGCATCATCAATTATTTGACGAGCGCCGTTGTCGAAAAATTTCGTCAACTATGCGACTTGCCTAAGGCGATTTTGAAGATCTGATGGAAGATTTTTAGAAAGTGACTCGTGATAAACGATATGCGGAACAAGACGATGAACAACACCGAAAAGTGCGTTTATTTATTTTGAAAAATTAATTCGTCCAGCAAGTGTTTACAGAACGTCTAAAAAGCTAGAATTTAAAGTCAATCTAAAGTTAATTAAAAGTCAATTTAAAGTCATTTTAGCGTAAATGATACATCGTATAAAACGTTTTTCACATCAACGTTACGTACATAAGCACATAAGAAATGTATCGTATCCGCATAGAAAAAGTTAGTATCAAATCAACAATTCATTGTTTCATATATATAAGCAAAATATAAAATTTTCTTGAAAGAATTCTATAATTTTAAACAGACATAATTTGCTTACATAAAGAAACAAAATTTCTTCACGTTAGCATATTATATCTATTTAAGATTATAAATTTTTTCAAGATTTTATATTCTTATTCATATATGAAACAAAATTGTTGATTTGATACTAATCTTTTTCCGTGGGAATATTATCGACTGATAGCTTTCCTCACTTCGATTTCTCGCGCAATTGTCGCAATTCGGAGGCTATTCGGTATCACAAATAACTGACATTTATGCAAAAATTAGAATAACGGCGATATTGTAAATATGAGTTAAGTAAAGCCTATGACATTTAAGAATGATATAATTCGATGAACAACCGAATGAGTAATCAATCCCAAACACCGTACTATTTAAACGTGACATATTGGTTCCTGCAGTTAAAATGTTAGTTATTATTTAAAGAAATGGACGCGTTTAGATACATTGTCCGACTTATTAACACTTTTTATATCTTACCAGCACATTCATTTATAATTCTACTGATTATGCTACGAATATTTGGCTGATGACATTCAGCATTATATTCAGAGTCAATTAAAATTCTCCTAAAACATTGTAAAAAGTTTATTCAGTATAACATTTCGATCCTTATTATTTGGTAATGGACTATATATATATATATATATATATATATATATATATATATATATATTTATATTTTTTAAATGTATCAGAATATTATATGGTAACGTTGCATATTCAAAAACATAACATTTTATTACATAAATAAGGATCTAACTTTTTAAAATGTTCTTGGATTGATTGTTTCAATACTTTTTTTTGCAAAGATGACATCAAATTAATTATATCACAATTGAAATGAGATACACATTGATTAAATAGCAATAACTTTAGAGAGATTGATTTAAAACGTAGAGTAAATGTCTTTGAATTTTTTGAAGTCTTTGAATTTTGTAAGACAAATTGTAATACTCATAAGTTGCTACTTATAATAAAATCAACAACCTGTCGTCGGTGCATTCATAAGAAAGAAGGAAGCGATGATCAGTGCTCGGCAGGACTCGGCGGGGCAGAAGGACGAAAGGGAAAAGAAGAAACCGGTTGCCGGTTCTCGTACAGACAGGAAGAACCAGGCGAGGGTGAGAGGCCGATATTACGCAATCGCGTGCGGGCCACAAGCCACGGGTTGCACGACGGAAGGCGGTTGTCGCTCGGACAGGAACACGCACATTTACGCAAGCAATATTAATGGTGATATGCACACACAATGACTTTAATATAATATCTGTAGTATGGTCGAAAAAATTATCGTTCTGTACATTCGTGTAAAATTATGCAACATTAACATAAATTTCTGACTGGAAGATTGAAAACATGTGCTACAAGCGGTTTTAATTGATAGAAATGCACTTAGAATAGTTCGATATTACATTAATTTATATTCTAAATTATAATCCAAATTTTTAAAACTACACTAGTTTTTTTTAATACGTTTTATTTACAATTACACGATTTTTTAAATACATTTTATTTACATTTACTTTCTTTTTTAACACATTTTATTCGTGATGAGATGAATAAAATATCGATTTTTAAAAAATATATATATATATCTTTTCAATACAGCTTTTCTTTTATGTCTTATATTTATTAAGTAAAATATTTTCAGTGTGTGATGCATTTCTATAATTAAAATTGCTTTTTAAATAGTTTGCGTTACTTTACAATTTATACTTTGTAGCAAATCAATTTTTTTACACGGTACGCATCCATGTAAAAAGACACCCAAGTGCAACTGAATATTTTTTATATATTCAAATATATATTGCGATAATTACATGAATAAAACATTACTGTGGCAGACAATCATGAAAATGATAACAATGCTCTAATAGAAAATATTAACATTATCTATATAATTTATAAATTAGCTTCAAATAAATTTTGAATTGCGTAAAAAATACAAAAGAGAAAGATTGAAATATTCATTTAATTGTCTAATTGCTTTTGAATAGTATATATATTCTGCAGCAGCGCGTGACCAGCTAATCCGAGAAAATCTTAAGGAAGCGAAGGATCATTACAAACTCCTCTTCTCACAGATTATTTTAATAACATGTGTCCGAATATAATTACATCGCTATTGCATAACATAACTTTAATTGCAATCTGGAATCTTTTTATTATCGCGCTAATTACGGTAAACATCATTATATGCTCATGTAATCTTATAAGTGTAGTACACTTTTAATTACATTGTAGACGCGTACGTATTTGTTAGAGTGCTCAACCGCGAATAGCGTATATTGTGCAACGTTAGCGAGTGCCACGTAATATCTGCGATCTATCGATATTCACGCACGAGTCGCGTAAGTAATAAGCGAAAGAAATCACTTACGGAAGATAGAATGAAAAACACGAGTCTAGAGAAACTCTTTCTCTCCGAGTTACAACCACTTTTTGTTTACGACGGAGTTTGATGAGAATACCTGTCAAAGTTACGAGTACTGTTATTTCCTTTCGAAATAAACAATAACCGTACTTGCGCTCGCAGGATCTTACATTGGAAAGAATCAACATACGCCGTTAGTTCTTCATTTTGTTCGAAAGTTGAGATAACACTCATCAAGATGGAAATTTATTATTATGTCGGATGGATTGGTGCGGCGCACTGTATCTTGCAGAATTCCAATACAATCGAAAATAATAAATTATAATCAATTAATAAATTATTTCGTTCGTTATATTTTGTTCAATGCAAAATAGAATAAAAATTTCAGATCTAGGGTAATCTATTTATTAGAATCGAGGAAGGTCACTTATTCTATACTAGATTTTTATTAAAGATCTACTATATATCTGTCCGGAGTGTTATCGTGTATGACCTGCGCTGAAACCCCTCAATTACGCCCGTTCTGAAATTAGAGCCACGCGTCGCATGCGTACACTTGCGAGAATGGAGCATGAGCGTTCCTCCGGCAAAGTAATTCCGCGATGCAGCGTAAGAGCGTAATTTCCCTTTCAGCGTGAATGAGATTAAAGCGTGGCGCGCTGAATGCGTGGGCCGCCTCTCTATAATGGAGCCACGGCGCGTGTCGGTGAATCGATCTCTAAGAGGGTAACTTCTCTTTTTTTTTTCTACGTCGCGTTAATAAAAAGTAGCTGCATATTATCGTCGATTACCATGATACCTCTATTTTATTACGGATATTCGAGAATGTACCTGATCAAACTAAAGGACGATGTGTTTGCGTGAGCAGTAAAGAGTATCGGACTTGCAAGATCTATATTAATCGGCTGTGGCAGCATCTATTCTGAATATCGAGCGCGAGTCTTTAATAAGGAAAGTCGTTGTAAGGCAGTCTGATACAACAATTAATAAATTGTATTTTTGTTTAAATATCATAATTGTGATTCTAATTAGAAACGTGGATGAAAGAGTGATACACTGACAAAGTACTTCGGAATTGACATTTTTACGCAAACGTAAACGCATAAATATATATATTATATATTTACAATCTGCAAATATATATTTGTGTTCGTATACGTAAAAGTAGAACTGTCGAAAAAATATACTGTTAATTTCATAGCATCATACCCAATTCGAGTTGCTTCTATTAAATATGCCGCTAATTTAATTAAAATTGAGTTAAACAATTTAATTCGAGAAATGTTAAATTTCACTCAAATTAATTAGTTAAACTTACTAGATGCTTAATATGGACGCCGTTTACTTTGAAACTAAGCAACTTGATGGAAATGGACCCACAGAAATGGGTTTGTAAAATGAGGTTGTTCTCTCTTTTAATTATATATTTTGTGTTAAAATAATAAATTTTCACATATATGGAAATTAAAAATAACAAAATATTATTTAATTCGAGGAACTGATTCAAATTTGATCCTTAAATATTTAACAGCGTAGTACGCTATTCCTTTTCGTGAGATTCAAATTAAAAGGTTTCTTTAGTGACATTCTCGTTGGGTATCTATTTCTCCGTTAATTTTGTACCTTTATACATAGTACATGAACGCAAATGTATTGCAAAATCTAAATATGCGTGTACATTTGATATTTGAGGTACACTTTGTACCGAAATGTCTATTGTTTGATTAAACACAATATGGTTCAGTCGACATACTCTCACCTTTAAAATCATTGTGAAAATTACACAATCACGAGTTAAATTAATTATAACTTGTTGGAATTGGAATTTCAGCTCTTTAAGCTTCTATTGCGTTTCAAAAATAATATAAAAAGAGAGCTAAATACAATGTTAATAAGTTTTATTAAAATTAATCCTTTTGCGTACGAATACGGTGTACGTTCACCAATAATCGGGAAACTTTGAAGTAAATAACCGATAAAAATTTTTATTTGTTTCAATCAGTAACACATCATTTTGCTTTAATTAACATTGCAAAAATGAAGCCGATTAACAGCAGGACATTTTTATTTTTATTGGCAATCTCAAAGAAGCATTATCACGTGTCGTAGCTAAAAACAGCTAAAGATTTAACAGATGACTGAAAAATGACAAGAAGTATTGAGTGTGAAGAGCTTAATCGATCGGGTAAGACCACGAAAACGACGGGAGGCGAGTCCTAGCAAGGATTTTGCTGTCGATATAAGCGATGTCGCGTATATACATCGCGTGTACATCGATTAATAAAACGAGTGGGTGTCGGTGTCGCACGCGTGGGTGTCATACGTACGCGTGCGTGCATGTGTGCGAATGGTATCGTCAAGAGGCGGTAGCGCAGAATCGTTTCGCGGAATGGAAACCGGATAACTGCTGCTTTCAATGCGGCTTCGATCGGGCACCGGCGATTACCCGCGCCGGGAAACTATCCGCCGTAAAACGATCGGCGCATAAAATCACAGACGTCGTTAACCTCCGTTAACCATCGCCGCGACCCGTCGACTTTTCATTCATGCCCGGCGGCGACGGCGGTGCGAATTAATTCGGCAAAACGCGTCGAATCGATCGTGACGGATTGGATTAGCGAGTGCGGCGAAATGGCAACACGTGAGCGAACGCTCACGAATCCATTACATCGTTGATTAGTGTAACGTACGCGCCGAGATCGATCTAGTTGCTAAAACAGAATATTCAGCATATCAATATGATTATTCGTAATATAAGGATTTCTTAGAAGGACTAATCCACAATTCAATTTAATTTCTTTCAAAAAAATTACATAGACATCTCTTTTCAAATCGAGTCATAAGTCGTCTTAAAGATGATTAAAAAATCATCTTAAAAACACACTGTCAATAGTTTTAAAACTCGATTTTAGACTTTGCGTTGTCTGAAGTCTTCTCGATTAACAAGCAATGACCCTATATATGTTATACATGTTCTAAATTTGTTAAAAAAATATAAATTATTTGCACAATGCACAGAATTTTATTCAGAAATATGCGCATTTTTTATTTGTTGAGTTAATTTAAATGGCTCTATTATACGATCGGCTTTAAAGGATTAACCTTTAGCAGAACTAAACTCAGGATCTATAATATCCTTTATGTTGCTCTATTTTTCCTTCCGAATGTCACGTATTAAATGTCGTTTAAAAGCATTTAATCTAATTTCAATCTGAGATCTTATTTTCTGACTTGATATAAATATCGTTACACTTTTTATAGTATATAAAACGATAATATATCAATTAAGATTGATAAAGTATTTTTAATTGAGTTAATAATATTAAGAAGAGCAATAGATTTTAATGCTCTAATTATTTTAATTAGAAAGAACATTATAACATAAATATTGGTTTTTTTTTTAAGAGACACAAAAATATTCAGTAATATTAAATATATAAAAGCGTATGTTTTTTCAGTTTAGTTTTATACCAAAATTGGAACAGAATCGTATAAACAAATATCAACATTCTTAGAATAAAGCCTTTTAAAATGAAAATCAATTTTATATATCGCTTTTTAAACGGAAAAAATGTTTTTATTGCTGAAATATCTAAAAAAAATTAGTAGACATAAATCTGAAAATAATTTTATTAAAGCATCGAAATAATTATGTAGGACGCTCGAACTAAAACTGTCAAAACTTTTTATAGCATTTGATAAATACAGGACAAGCTATATGCTAAGCAATAGAAAAGAAGAAATATAGTCAAATGAGCAAAAAGGATATTGGATCTACAGAAATAAAATTTAGTCTGTAAAAGTATAGTAAGTAATGTACATATTTCGCGATAATCAATCTTCTTCAGAGTTACGATGATGTAAAGTGTATTTTTATAGCATTGCTCGTGAGCGTCCTACATAATTATTTTGATGATCCGACAAATTTATTTTCAGATCTGTATCGAGCTAAAAGCTAAATCATTAGATACTTCAGCAAACCCATTCTTTCAATACATTATTATCGCACTGTCTAAGGAAAAGCCGTTCGCCGTCACGCTGAATAAAAAAGATTTCAAAAAAGATTCTGTTTCCACCTTCCCACGAGTAAAGTGCAACGTCGAGTACCGCGTGAGGTTCTTCGCGTCCGAAACGAAAGGAAACGCACGGCCGGAGGTGCGACATGATTTAACGACGATCGTTACGTTTATTGTAGCGTCTCTCTCTTTCTCTCGCATGTGTGTGCAATCTCCTCGCCTACATAATTCAGTGTCTCGAAGAAAGTCGACGCATCTCCGTCGACTCGCACTTTTTGGCGGCGATCTGTGGCGGCGGTCGTGCACCGCACTTTCCCACGTCTATGTCAGATATATTAGGCATTACGAGCTGACTATTAACTAGAAACTAGATGTATACACGGAAACAACAATTTTGCCGAAATACAGATCTGAAAATAATTGTGTTGAACCATTTAGAAAAATTGCATTGGATGTTCAACTTGGTTGCTAGAATGTCAAAACTGTTTGCTGCAACATTATCATGTTTGGGCATCCTACATAATTATTTTGATGACCCGATATAAAATTATTTTCTATTTTGTATTTAAAAATTTGTAGATGCTACAATAAAATCGTTTTTCCCGTATATTTTCTAAAAAAAAAAAAAAATCATGTAACGTGATTAGGTTCATGATACGGTAATAAAAAGTGGGCAATAATTGCCGGCCGGCGTTCATCAGGTGTCCTCAAACGCGGTGTTAAAGGACGATTATTCTCCCGTTACTTAAAATGCCGCTACACGGCGTTTGCATTCGCGGCGCTCGATCGCGCGCGTCTGATTTTTTTAGAAAACGGAAAACACAGAGAAATTTATAAACAACACCGCCGTGCTTAAAGGATTATTATCCCGAGGTAAAATAAATCTTGCTGTATCCTACTCTATTCTCTCTCTCTCTCTCTTTCTCTACTCCCTCTTCTCTCTTTCTCCGTCTGCCTTAGCTCTAGCTCGTTCTCTCTTCGGCTCGATAGATCGGAGAACGATGGGCGATTAGCGCCGCGTGTGAAAGGGAAAGCGAGTGGTCGACTTCACGGAGGAGGACGATCGACCCGACAGCACGGCACGGTACACGGCTCGAAACGACTCTCTCCTCCGTACGTAACGCGCGTTCGCCGTCTCTCCCGCGCGCTCTCTTCCATCCGCGTCTCTCCTTTTTTTTTCTCTCTTTCTCTCTCCCTTTTTTCTCGCTGCCAGCCGTCCGCCCTCTCCTCCTGCGCGCATTTGCTGGTGCTTTTTACGGTACGCGATTCAAAAATCGATGAATAGGTGATTTGTCGGGCAGAGCCATTCTGTTGAGTTTTTTGGGATCTTTCAAACCATCATTATCGACGCGCGTGACGATTGGTGGGAGTGATATAAAATTAAATATATAATATTAACACGGGTGAATAAATAATTGCAAATGCTGAGTGAATTCGAATATTTCGACGATCCGTGAATTTTAATATTTGACTCAAGGGAACTGAATATTGTACAATTTTACTAAACGCGTGTGTTTTTTTTTTTTTGTTCAAATAAAAATATATACACTTTATCTCACTTGTTTTCATTATCACAAATAATCCTTACGTTTTACGTCAAAAGGATTTATCAAAATAATAGCGGCAGGTTGCAGCTTATGATTTAAATATGATTATGCAAGGGATGCTTATTGAATATTGAAATATGAAAATTTATCCTATCTTTTCTTGTTTTTAGAATTATTTGCAACAGATGGAGTAAATATTGCAACCATTTACTTTTTTAGAATATTTACGTCCGTTTTTACATAGCTTTCTTCACATCTTGGATTTTAATTATAACTTGGATTTTTACATCATTCATTGTAGTTACATTTATCAATGATACTCGATATTTAAATCCATATTAAAAATATTATACTTTTAGTGGATGAAAAAGTCAGTGACAAAAAACACAGAGCAAGAAATAATATAATACAAGATGTGAAAGCAAAACGAATAAACAAGCACGTTTAAATAGTTCTTGAGAATGGAAACTTGCCTGTAAACACATTCCTTAATCGCATACATATATTCGTCGGCGTGAATTAATTTTAATGCAATTCGGCACTCTCGTCATAGCCGTCGTGTGATACGCCGTGAGATCGCTGGAACGATCAGCCGCGAGAAAAATTATGAATGAATCCGCCGTAATTGCAAGGTTGAGATTTTATGGACCGAATTACCATACTTGCGTTATGTAGAGCCATGCAAATACTGCGAGAAACCATTCATTATAATTGGCTTCGCTATGATTAATGGATGGTATTACAGGGTGAAGAATTGTCGGATTCATTACAGCTCATAATCAGTCAGTTTACATTTTCATAATATTGCAACATTAAAGTCCTCTCTTCAATCGAGTGTATCGGTACACAGCATATTGATTTCTGTACGTATGTAGAAAAGCAGCGAGATATTCTCACCAAACATTTTCCTTCAAATTTATTAATTAATTCAACGTCTGACAGAGATGAAATAAAGATTATATTTCGTGACCAAATTGAGTTTGGAGTAATTGGAGTTATTCCTCCTGATATAGCAAACCACATATTACGTAACATTTCCATTTGTTAATTACATTTTATCTCTCCCTTTTCTCCGTCCTCTCGTGTGCGAGAATACATATTCATTCCGCACTTGCGCGGAAAAAGCGTGTGCGGGAAGGCGCTATTATTTACATTGTACGACACGTTCCGATGTTTTCTATAATTTGCCTTGCGACGCTATCTCCACCGGCGATCGATCGATCTCGCGGCGCGTACACGCACCGCGTATCGCGATTGCTCATACACGGATGTCTACGGGATGCGGGCATGTCGACATACACGCGCGCGCGCACACGCGCGCGCGTACGCGAGAGGAGCTGCAAGGATGAGAGCACGAGTTTCGCGCGCGTACCTACATGCATCTCGGTGTTTCCGCGTTGCTATGCTAATGAGAGAGCGTCCCGATCGTCGAAGACGGCTATCCTTGGACGGACTTCTAGCTTGCCAAAGGTTCGACGTCAAAGGTTCGAGCTTCGATCGCACTGAAATCGAAAGATGTTTCGTTCTATCGGATATGGGAGACAAGCGCAACTCTCTCTCTCTCTCTCTCTCTCTCTCTCTGTTTTTACGTAAAGACTTGATAACTGGTTTAAGTATAAATAATGCAAAATTCTATTTAAGAATGTATTACCCATGTAGTCTCTGCAAAAAGTGATTGGAATTGGAAATGTGTCAATATTTGTACTTTTTTGTATAAAAATAAATGTTATATACTTATATGAAACTATTCAATAATGTCAATACTTCAATAATGTCAATATTTATATTTAACACAATTTTTTAGTTTATTTCCTTTAAATGCTATCATTTTTCATTTTTACAGTGCTCTCGGTGAAAAATTTTAGATGTGAATATGCCGTGAATATACCAATCCAACTAGAAAGTAATAAAATACGAATGCAAAAATATTTTTTACGCAATTGAATCAAAGATGTTGAAAAAAGTGCCAAAATACGTTGAATGTTTAAAAATATACAATGCATAGTATACTTAGGATATAACTTCAAATTTATACTTTATTTTTTACTGAACAACTAAACTCAGCATTATAATGATTGCCAATAAATCATTTTGAATACTTAAAAAGTTTATAAAAAGAAATGAAAATGTCTCATCGTATCTTCAATATTTTTCTCATTGTTACACTTGTAATGTCATACGTTAAAAAAACATAATCTAAAAAACATTTTTTGCAAAAATATCTGTAACACTTCTTTTAATCGTTTTTAAAACGTCTTATATCCCGATTTTAGACCTTATATTGGGCATTAGAGAGTGCAGGTAAAAACATACTAATATTGAAATAATTTGTGATGCAGGTAGAAAATCGCCGCTAAACTTTTTTTTTACTTTCTCAAACAATAAAATAATCTATAAGTTTTTCATAATTATCTCATTATTTTGAAAATAGGTAGTAATACATCCTTAAACAGCTATCGTTTATTCTTGTTCAATGCATCAGTCATACGTCGTATACGTGTCATATATTCGATCATTTGGACTTTTTATCGATTTATTAAACTTTTATTAAGCAAACCTTATTAAGCAAAATGATAATAATAAGAAAACGAATAAAAAATTAATTTTATTTTAGAAGACTTTATTATAAGAACATGTCTAATTTGAATTTGTTCGTAAAATTCTGTTCCAATTTGTTCTTTGATAAAAAAAAAAATCCAGTTTTTCAAATAAAAAAAAATTTTTTGTTAATATTACAAACTCATCCATGATGCAGATTGAATCTGAATAGGATGTCTGGACATGAAAAATAATACGAGTAAATCAAATGCGTGTGAAAAGATAAAATTTTGCGATACCGTTAACTCGCACAACTCGTTAATGTGACCACTCTTAATTTCATTCCGGCAATGGTGTAAAAAAGAAAGAGAATGGATGTAAGAGCTTCTAAACAATTTATAACTTTACGGGAGACTTGTGTCTCATAAAGATTTAATGTGTTTTTTTTTAAATAGAATGACTATGCTAATGTAAAAGCATCTTGAAGATTTTGCCTTGAACGAGATTCGCACTAGAACACAAGTTCTGAATTTATTAAAATCGAGATTTTGTCAACAAAAAAAAAACAAGATTTCTATTAATGATAAAAAAAAGATTGATACGAAAAACATGACACAATGCGAAAAAAAGTAAAAATATGACGTGATCAAAAATGTATAAAATGTAGTCAAACGCTATAAATTAAAAAAAAATGCCTTATGCAACAAGTCACGATTCGGCACGTTACTCAATCAATATTTTACTCAAGCGGTAAACAAGAAAATTTAAATATGTATATAGAAAAACGAAAAACTACTATATTAACGTACGCAATAGTTTTTACGTTACGTTACGTGAATTCATAACAAAAACATAACAAATATTATAATGTGTTTTTTTTTTAAATCGCGAAATATATATTGTGTACCTTGTTGATATAAGCATATTTTGTTAGGAGAGTATACAAACTTTAAAATGATAAATAAGAGCTAGAGAGGAGAGAGATACTTCAGTTTATTAGATTCCTCCTTTGAGTGTTCAGGATTAAGAGGCGTTTGCTATAAGACGCGTGGGTCTGAAGTGTTCCACTCAACGACACTAAAACGATACTAGAGGTAGATGGATGTCTCGAGGAGGATGGATGATCGAAATCTCTCGTAAATGCAACGAAACATAATCGAGGATATGTGAAATCCGGTCAAGCGGTATTAGTAAAGTATCTTCTCAAATATACCTAATTCCGAAAAGCCATCATATTTTTGATAAGAGTTAATTTCATTACGGATGAGATGATATTTTGCCTGGATGGGGAATATTTTTTGCAATAAATTCTTTATACTGTTTTAAAATGCTTTTAGCCTCATTATTAAAATATGACGATCAATTTAATTTGAGATATTATTTTAATTTCTAGATTCGGTTTATAATTACGTTTCAAATCCGATAATCCGTAGCGACACGTAATTTATAGAACTGAAAAGGGTATTTAATATATAATTGGTACAGAAATTATTATTAAGGATGTATTGGACATATACGTACGGTCCTTACAAAGTGAATAAAGTTTGGAAACGTGTTAAGATTAACACTTCAAATAAATTATATACACATAAAAGTGTGAATAAGATTATATCTTTATCTAATAACATTTTTATAGATTATTAAATTATTTTTTTCAGCATTAAGAAAAATTTCAATTTATTTGTGTAAGGACTTTAAGTATTCAAGATGATTTATAGTTCTATTGTGATTGTTTAGTTATTTTGTAAATAAATAAATTTATTTATTTTACAAAACTGACTCTGCATCGCAATAAAACTTTACATAAATCATCTTGAATATTTACATAAAATACGTAAATAAAATAATTCAGACTTTTTTCATTATTTCTTATTTTATTATTAATTATATTTTCATTAGAGCACATGTCTACTTCTTATTGAAATAACTTTATCCAGATAGAAAATCGCCGCCAATACATCCAACATCGTCCAATATGTCATTATCTATTAAGACCCATTTCTTTTCGTTTTTATATTATTCATATATTGTTACAATTTCATTTTATTATTGTTAATTTTGTTTGAAAATACCTCTGGAAATGCTATTATGATCAATTTAAAAAAAAAGTAATCTCTTTTTGACGCTACCGCGCGAGAGTTGATTCCGTACAAATTGTGCTCGTAATTGAATGGTCGTGATTTCGCTTTTATGTGACCCAGAAGATCTCGCAGGAGATTGTTAGTTGAATTGAAATAGCGCACGTGAGAAAAGAAATTTGCAAAAGTATAATATATTGCCGAAAGATTATTCATAAAGCACCGAATTTCTTTTTTAATACCATTCCTTTTTAAAGATAAAATATAATCTAATTACCATAAAATACACATTTTTTTTCATAATATATTATTTTGCCTATTAATGAGTATTTCATCATGTATCAGCGTAAAAGAATATTTCACTTTCGTGGCGAAACGTGTAGTTGCACTTAACGTTAAGCGTCTACGAGAAAAGGGATGAGTACGTAAAAAGTGAATCCAGTCCTGCACGCCGAGGTGCAACTTCCGGATTTCGGCACGATCGGGACTCGTCGAATCTCGATACCGTCCGCGCGAGTTAGCAGGCCATCGCTCGCGCGGAGTGTTTCGCTAGCGTTGGTTTTCTCTCCCTAGAAATGGTCTCGCTTCCCGGTAGGCAGCGCAGTCACGATTATAATGCCATACAGAGAATCGACGCCGAGTCGTGGGGTCACACGCGGGGTCGCCATCGGGTTGCAAACCCCCGTCGGGTGCGACCCGCGAGAAGAAGGAAGAAGAATACGCTCCCTCTCCCTCCCCCTACCTCCTCCTCCCCCGTCTCACCTCCGCCTCCTTTGACCCGCGCTCTCACCCTCTATCGCCTCGTGGGAGAGTCGATATACGACCTGCGAGCAACGTCGCCGTCTCCGATCTGCACAAAGTCGTTAACGAGTCTCCTCGTTATCTTTAGCGCTTAGTTTTATACACGTGTGTATGTGTGTGTGTGTGTGTGTGTGTGTGTGTGTGTGTGTAAGTATACACGTATACACGTGTCGCGTATACGTGCGTTGCTCACCTAGGCGGCCAGTTATAAGAGAACGGCGGAAAGTGGGAGAGATGGTAAATGCGAGGGGGAGAAAGAGGAATTTGAGAGAGAGAGAGAGAGAGAGAGAGAGAGAGAGAGAGAGAGAGAGACAGAGAGAGATGTGCCTGGACACGAAGCTGGAGAACCGCGGGAAGGTCGTTCCCTCTCCCCTTCCCTTCCCTCTCTATTCTCCCCCCCTTTCATCCCGCCATGGCCGATCTTCCAAGACATACAGGTACTTTCTCCCATAGTTTTTCGGTCGTCTTTAACATGCACGGAGATCGACAACGACGTCGACGATGATGATGATGACGACAACGACGACGGTATCGTCAACGTCGTAACACCTATCAGACATATACACAAGTCGCCCACGGATTGTTTATTCACTTTAGAATCTTATTCGTCTAGCATGTAATTCAAGACGACAATTTGTAATCGTAGTAATTCGAGAGAATTCTTGACTTTTCATTGACATTGACAACAAATTCTCCAATTCAAATTTTACGTTGGAGTACAAAAGAACACTCATTATACAATAAACAATAAGAATATACGTAGATTAATACGTAAAAAATATGATTTTTGTTCCTTGCAAGCGAGAAAGAAAATTATAACATTTATTTAGTTTCACAAAAAAAGTAGACTTTTTTTTATCCTCTCGAGTGTGTGAAAAATGTATAAAACAATGCAATTTTTACGTTAAAAAAATGAACGTAAAACAGTTCTATATACCGTTCTACTTGTTGAAAATCGAAATTAAATTGGCTGTTATAGCGAACTAAAAAATTAACGATCACTCGGAAATATTGCAACGGCTGAATATTTTTCGAAGAGTCGCCGATTTCTTGCTCAGCACCGGCCGATGAATTGATCCAAGGCAATAAGAATAATGGCGCGAACCGATGCATGGTCCTGATTTATGTAATTTATGTAAATACGCAATTTAGACCTGATTTGTCGCTTGAATCCAACGCATTATAATCTGAACGAATACGGTGCGTGTTTTAAGATTTAAAAAAGAAGCATCATAAAAGTGTAAGTTAATTACCACTCAGATTTTCGGACTGGCGACGCGTGAATTATGCACCACCGTCACCCGTTTTTAACCTTAGGCCAGCTTCAATGATGGAAGTTGCATGCACGCAAATGTAGTTTCGACATGAGCGCTTTATTTTCAGACCCGCGGGTTACTCTTATTTTTGGTAAATATCGACACAAGTAAATTTTGCGACACTCAATAACGGGGGTTTATTTATACGGAATAATGCAGCTGCGTTTTGATTTGACACGTGACGTGACAAGTTATATTTTCATCGCAAAATTATCTTATATGGGGAGGCAACAAAGGAAAAGCAATAACCGCTTTCCAAATAGCATCTCATCGCATAGTTTTCCAGAGATTGGTATTCAGTCTAATTTAACATTTACGTAACAATAATCTCTAGATAGCGAAAAATGATCGGGACGCGATATATCAAGGTGTTATTGCAATGTTCGAGAGCCTGTCGATTTCTTCACGTATCTCTATGGAACAACGATGCAGCGAGAACAAATTGCCGAGCGCAGAAGAGGATCAAAACTTTACGCGTTGCGCAAAACACCTCCGCCGCGCCGGCGATTTTTTTCAAAAGAGGGGGGCGTTTTAAGATTTCGTTACGGCATCGTGCAATTTCACTGATTTACGATCCCTTCTCTCTATCGCTCGTACGACCGATCATCTAACGGAGAACAAAAGGATCTACCACGCGGCCGGTGAAAAGCGATAGAGAGCGCGGCCAGTTGTACGTTACTATCACTTGCGTGAAATCGTACGAATTACGTGAAATCGTACGTGGAAGTGGATCTAGAAAATTTTTTAGCTCGTGTACTAGCGAGAAAACAACGGATCAGGAAGACGTTATGTATTGTCGCTACTTACGTTTCATTCAAGGCTTTTACGTTTCATTCAAGAAAGCTATTTTTAGAGAAAACGATAAATTGAGTATCTCCAGAAAATTAATACATAAATTTGTAATCAATTTTCTTAAATTTAATAAATATATGTCAAAGTTCACCGACATTTTAACACGAAAAAACTTTTAACAAGATTTTTCTAACAAGGGAAAACTTTGCGTGATCCTATGTAGGAAAATATATTCCAAAGGGAATATATTAAGTATAAAAGGTAAAGGTCAGTAGTCTGACTCTTCTCAAAACATTTTCTCGTGAAAAAATTCTTTATAAAGTATTTGCGGTATCAATTCATTCTGGTCGATTCTACCGCGACGGAATGCAGCAGGCCGACTTTGGTTATCGAAGAAGCGTGCTCTCGGAGAAAAAGGCGAGGACTGTGAGAACCTGCACGTAATACCGGGTTTCATCGCGTTTGACAGATGACTAATGCAGAACTACCGCGACGGGGACGCGCACGGCCACCGCACCGGTTGGAAGCCGGAGACTACAAAGTCGTTAACAACGTTGCTTGGCCTTGGTCAGGAGTCGCGTTGGTTAACGGGTCGTGGAGGATTTTTTTTCAGATCCGATATCTGCTTCCTGCTATCTACTTTGTGGCTTCTGTACGCGCTTTATCATTGTCCTCGTGGCGCTTTATCTCGCATTGGGCGTATATTAATAATCTCCCCCCCCCCTCCACCCCCGCATGTGTCTCTTTCGCTTTTGCCGTTTAGCACGTGTCGGGACCTCTGCGAATTTTCCCTCGCCGCGCGCGAAACGCGATCCTTTATCGATCGCGTGATTTATTTTCGCACGGGCTCTCTCGTCTAGCGAATGTAAAGCGTTTCCTTTTGACAGGTCTCGCCGCGCTTTGATATGAAGATCTTAACACGTTGTTCCTCGGACTTAGATAATATCGACAGTATGTCTATTTTTTTACACAGTGCAGTGATAACTGGTTTGACGCGCGTTAACCCACTTCGAACTTCTCAATAGCTCTCTAATATCCATGATATTGCAGTGATATCGCATCAATATCACTACTACATTATCCGCGAGATATGGCGAAGTTTATACGCAATCTTACATGTCGAAACGATAATAACAAACGGATTGTAAAAGAAGGTAATTTGCTGAGCATCGTACACCTTCTCGAGACAGTTGTGATAATTAAAAAGAAAAGACGTGTATGTGATTGTCCGTAAATGAAGTTTTATCACGGCGTTTAAGGACTGCACTTTCCAGGAGAAACGCCATTTGTTGCGGAAATATTGCACGCAATGCTAAAGATAGAAAACACTTATAAATGTTTATATCGCGAAAGACAGGTTCTTAGTCGTGCTTTCGTGAGTAACAGAATGTCGGCGTAAAGCAGATAAGATGTCAATGCGCGTTTATTAATTCCGCTCGTAAACACCGGTGAAAAAATAGATGGATAAAAGGTTGTCCAAGTAGTGTGTGTTCCCTTGTGTGTGCGCGATAGTTAGCGTTTGCCGCGTTAGATATTCCGGGAGCCTGCAGGGTACGCGTTTTCGCAATGAGCGTGTCAATTATCTTATCGATTTATCGTATATACGAGTCGCGGTCGGCCGATTAGGCTTAACTGCACCTCCGGCGTAATCCTAGAAAAAGCCGTATAATTAACTTAATCGAGCGAATTTTCATTGCAAATTTAGTTTTTCGCTCCGACCGTGTGTTACAAGCATTTATGTTATTTGTTCTCACAATTAATTCAGTAATGCATAAATATTGCCGGATTGAGGAATGTGTGTATCGCATCTCAGACTATTACTGAAAATTTTAAAATTTCATAGATTGCGCTGATTATTACGTACTTATGTAAAATCACATTTTGTAATATTTATTTAAAAATTTGAGGGAAGTAGCATTAAATAAAATTTTTTACTTATACTAATATAACTCTAATAAATAAATAAATATTTGTATTAAAGTTCATTTGGACCCATTTACTCATTTAAAAGTTATTGACCTAAAACTGCATAATGAAGTCTCATTTTCGCTGCATAAACTATTACAAGCCAAATTTTTTAATGTTTTCTTCTTTGCAGCAGGTTTTAGAACCAAAATTCGGGCATTTGGTCACGATAAAATTTTTTCTTTCGTTGACTTCCTAATCTTTTTCTTAAGAGAATAAATTTAAGAAGGTTACAGTTTTTAAATTTTGATAACTTCTAGCTAGTATTGTAAAGCTAAAACATCCTTGAAAAAGTCAATACATTAAATTTATTAACATTATTGATTATACGCATTATTGAGTTTATTGTGACAGTCAAGGCCCAAGATTGATAATGTCACAAATTGGAAAGAGACACGTGGATATTTCACAATACATTAATCGAACTTCCGATTAATCACAATACAAATTGCTTTCGATTACTCACAGATCGCAAAGTGTTTCGAAACGCGCGGCAAACGGCACGACCTTCCATTACTTTTCTACGATTGATCATAATGCAGATATAGATCGCATGAATCCGATTCCTCGACCTCTGAAGCCGGTGCATACGATTGGAAGGAATACGTTCGCATCGTTTCGAGAGACGCGACTCCAGCGGCAGCGGTGCGGCCTGCAGTTACATTAAGTAACATTACTCGTTCCACAGGCCAATTACTTACGTTAAGTAACGTAAGAGAGTCTGATTTGCCGGCTTCTGATCCTGCCGACGCGAAGACAAGCGGTAATTATGCGTTTACGAGGACACACGCGCGAGCCTCACTCACCACTTTCATTTCTTTGATTACGACGGAAGGCAGTCCTTGCCCGTTCCCCGCCGCCCCGCGCCGATCTTCGATATCCTATCGAAAAATTTAGTAGAATGAGCAGGAAACTCGTACACACACGCACACACACATGCGCGCGCGCGCGCGCGTGGCCCATCGATTGTTAGCCCGCGAGACGCGCGAGCGATGCACATCGCGTTGCAAAATCCTTGTTTATACAAACTGCACGGCGCGAATGACGCGCGTATTAGCGCGTTAGTCTATCCGCTAATGTGCGCCTTCGTGTCGTTGCCTCTGGCATGCCAGCGATCAAAAAAAAATTGAAGAGGAAAAAAAGAAAGAAGCGACTTTTATCCACCGTGCACCGGCAGAAATGTTAACGGAGGTAATGCGCGTGTTTCCTCAGCCAATCGTGCGAAACATATCATTACTGAATTCCCGGGATTAAATGCGAAAAATCGAAAGCTCCGGCTCATTCATCAAGTTACTCTTTCTCTTTAGAGAATGTTTCGTTTATTACTTCGCTGTGCAAACGCGATTAACATTTCGTGCACTATGTATTTTTACTTTTTTTCCGCTGGAAATTTAAAACGAAATCAATTTGAAAGAATTTCTCTTGAAATTTCTTCCTCTCCGCTGTACGTACATTATTATCGGTCGCGTGAAATCTGTCAGGTTTTTTTTTTATTATACCATTCTTTTTTTTAAGTAACAATATCCGTTTCGAAATATGGATAGAAAAATTTTGTTTTATCATATTTTTTTTACATATAAAATTTGTTCATTAAAAAAAAATGAAAAAAACCAAGACGTTCAGAAACTTTCTACTTTTTCATTCAAAAAGTCGATTCGCAGGAAGGCTGCAATCTCGCCCTCCGTATGCATAAATCACATCTCTAATTTTGCGCTCAAATCGATCACGAACGCACCCGATATTCCGATTGCGATCGGTTTCTCCTCGGCCGAGCGAGGAGCATTCCCATCGCTCGGCGAAGAGCCTCTCGATTAAGTATCTCTCCTTTTCTACGGAATTGGGTATCCTCGGCGAATGGTGCGCGCGACCTCGCTGTCCTGCGCGTATAGGTCGTTTCACCTGTCACCTGCGCAGGAACGAAAGAGAGAGGACGATCGCTGCGGGCGAAAAAGGAAAGGACGAGCCATTACGAGCGAGTAGTCGCAGACATCCCGACTGACCGGAATCGTTCGGCGAATGCGCTCAACTATGAGACCCATCGGCTCCCCTGACTAACCGACTAAAAAAACGAGGTCACACGCCTGTATCGAGATTAACAGGTCAATAAACACATGTACGTCAATCGAAAATTCTTTACAAAATATCTCCACGTCGATTAATTAATTTTCTCTTTAAAAAGAAATAAATATATGATGCGCAATTGACGATTCTCTTTGGATTTTAGCTCTCACGATTGATATAATTCACGTGTAAATTGATACTTTAATTTTATTATTGTCAAAATTAAAAGTGCACTTGTAGCCATTTATTCTAAGATTTCACAAATTATCATTTTATATTTTATATAAAAATAAGAATAAAATATAATAATTAAATAATTACTCTATAATAGCTCTATAGTACACTTATAAAAAGTTTAATTTTAAGATATTAAAATTTCTATATCCATTTTCTAAATTCTCCAAATATTTTATTTTTAAATAACGTTTCAATAAAGCACTAAAAGATTTAAAGATTTCGACTTTAAAAATAAGATTCTTTCAAATATTCAAAAAACGGAAATAGAAATAAAACATTTCAATATCTTAAAATTAAATACTTCTTTTGTGAGTGAACGTCATAATTAACGCATTATTAATATATTTTTTTAATAATTTAATGATTAAAAATAAGTTTAATAGCACGAAATGTAATTTTGAACGATGCAATAGTGAAGAGAAAGTATTCTCATTCTAATTCCGGTTATACGAGATATTCAAAGTTAATTCTATTTGTCAACTACAATTACCATTCCATGCGATGCATTTCAAAATTAATTGTTCAAAAAACACGGTTATTTCTATCGCCTAAATCTAAATAAATAAATAATCAAAAGATAGCGAACTTTGAAAATCGAGTTACATGTACTGGGTTTATCCACAGGCAGATATGAAAAAATTATGTTGCCGTATAAGTGGCGAAATAGCATTCTGCATATAATCCACGACAGTTCGAGGAAGAGCGGTACATTGCATTTCGAAGTTGCTTTAGCACAGTGTGTATGTACACGAGAACGCCTCGCGTGGGTGTAGAAGAGATCGCGGTCATTAAATCGCCACTGGAAATCTAGCGGGATGCGAGTGCAAGACAGCGATATTCAAATGAATGCAAAACACCCGGACGCTAAGCGACAAATTTTAACGATTCCGGTTAAGGATTACAACAAAAAATTGAAGGTATTAAAAGTCTGTGAGTACGCAAAATTGCGTAAATTGAAAATCAAGTGAATAATTGAAAGATTGATAGTAAATTAAAAAAAAAATAGAAGAAAGAACAATCCCACGTACATGTGTACAGAAAATGCATAATAGAAAATGCAAATCTATCCAAATCAATAGCTAATTAATAATTTCATTATGTGGGATACTATCGAAATTATGGATTTGACAAATATTTAAAAAATCTGATATATATTTGAACAACTTTTAAGCCAAATATAATTAATCGGAGAGCTTTCGATAAAATTTTATTTCTCGTATATTATAATTAATATCTCTTTGGTTTTCGTTGCTTTAAATTGGTTACGATTTAAAAATTCTTCTTAAAAAAATGATTTTGTTTACTTATTTAAGATTTGTAAATTCTCCTAATAAAATTTCTAGAACGAGAGACTAATTATCTTTTTTCACCGTTTGCGCTGACGTTGCGCGGTTTATGGCAGCTGTTAATACATCCAGGAAGTGAGATCTAGATGTTATATTACGACTTTCCTCGTATTATATATCTGAATCGGATGACAGCAGAGCCGCGGCCGCGAGTCGCATCGTCCCCGTCTGTAGGAGAGAGAAGCTCTCGAGGACCCGCCGCCGCGCCGCGCCGGTCCGGGCGGGAGATGGATGATGCCGGGTGGTAGTAAAAGCGCGTTATAACGACAGTGAATAAATATTGGAGTAGGTACACGGGCAGTATTACCATACAATACGCATACCGCGTAGAATCGTTTCGCGGGCCACGCAAGGGTGCGACGCTCGCTGTTGTCGCTCCTAGAACCGTTTTCCGTCTCTCTGTGTGCACGTATAAGTGTACATGCAATGAGCGTACATCTCTTCCTCTTTCTCTTCAGCCTTCTCCCTTTGATCGCCATTAATCACCGCGATCCTCCACCGAGTACCCACGCAGCCGCAGCGTGGGTACGCTTTCGGATACGGTATACGCGACACGTCGAAATACCGGAGGAGAGGCCTTCCCTCGGCTAACTGTAAAATAGGACCTCGTGCAACGCTTACGGATACCGCTTATCTCGTAGTGCGCGCTGATCTACATCGACCTCTCGATATCATGTACCGTGCACCACGGCGCGAACTAGTTTTTCCTTCAGTATATTAATGGTCGCTTGATATCGAGTACAATAATATATCGATACTGTAAAAACGAAAACGAAGGATCGGTCCCAAGCCGCGGTTCCGATTTTGGCGTTTCAATATTCGTATGCAAATGTTAATTACAGATTGCTCCGTGTCTTCGTAATTACACGTTTGGTACGGTCTCCTCTTTTTTTCCTTTTTTTTTTGTAAATCACTATTAACATTTGCATCGTTTGACATGCATAATTTTTTAGTACTATGACAGGCGTGATAATTATTGTACACTATACGTCTGAAAAATATGATGAAAATGCATATGCCGTCGATCTATAATTTTTTATCGTTTCCTTTCACACATAATTATCATCTCCGTAATTAAATATCCAGGTCATGACCTGACTTTTAGATCTCTCTTAGCGCAGCTATTTCCGTGGAACTGAACGATATCACAAAGTGACGTTAAACTTTTGCGAATTAAAAATAACTTGGAGACAGGAATTTAGTCGAAATTTCATTCACATTAATCATTAACTTGCCCCGCGGTGCAAATGTGTCAATAAACGTCGTTCATCAAAGATTATCTATGAAACAGAAGGTGTCTCGGTCATTCAGAGACTGTCTCAAATTCCAATCTCGGCAAAAGCTCGCGCGATTAAGCTCTAAGCAGATTTAAAAGAATCGAAAGAAGCGTCGTCCACCGCGGTTGGTCTTTTAAGGACGAGCGTAAAGTCTCTAGAAGCGAGCGAACGAGCAAAAACGATCGCGCGTCATTAGATCCTGTTGGCCTGCTGTCTCGGAGGAACGGTCGACGTAACGTAAGCTTGCATCCCGCCGACGCCGAGCGACGGAGACGCGGCGACGTCGACGCGGCCGCGTCCGACAAGGATGGCCACAGAGACAACACAACGCGCGAGAGGAGATCGAGAGGCCGGAGAGTAAGAGCTAGAAGCGCGGCTGCGGAGCTGACGGGGCTGGGAGGGGAGTGGGTGAGCCGACCTCTGACCCGACGCGCGAGGGGCGGTCGGGGGGATCGCGGGGCACCGTGGCGCATAGCTCAGGCATAGCTCGGGCATAGGCATACAAGCGCGACTCGCCCGCCTTTCACTTCGCGAGGAGACGAAGGCAAGAAACGTACATAGATAGAGGCAGCCGGGGAGTGCCCCGCCGCGCACGCTATTATCATATTACAGCCGATTCGCCGACGCCGGCGACGCTGGCGTCGTCATCGGACGCGGCGATGTTTCGCTGCCTGTTTAATAGGCGGAATCGAGATCGATCGCGGGACACATATTGCCTATAATTTAAATTAAAGTCCAATTTCAATAAAGGACCAAATTAAGAGCGACATGGAGCGAAAGAATGATATTTTCGAGATTCGAATGTTTATTAGATATAATAGCGCAAATAGCTAAGGATTTACGGCTTTCTCCAGGACGCTCTCTTTAACAAAAGTCAGATTATCCTTAAACTCTAGTTTAAACACGGCAAAGTTATATTTATATAAATTATTCATTAATGAATTTTTCAATTTTTTTAATTTTTTTATACTGAGAAAAAATTACTAAATTTTAATAAATATTTGTTTGGATACTTGAAATGAAATATTTATTTACTTATTGTACATCAATATTTACTCAATAAAAAAAACGACAGTTAAATAAAATTAGTGGTTCTCGTACTAAATAAATATTTATTTACATTTATTAAATTGCAAGTATTTCGACAAATATTTATTAAAATTTAGTAATTTTTTCTCTCGATGCACGTTTATCTGTATCAATGTTCCTTTAACATTGTTTCCGAATGGTTGACTAACGACAGAAACATTGGGAAAGAAATGCATTTATATCATAAAATGGAACGGCCCATGCTTTAAAAAAACAAAGTTATACTATTATAAATTCTAATAAAAGTGTCTGTTTCGAAAAAAATCATTATACAGCGACGATTCGAGCCCCTGATTTCTTCCATCGCGATTTTCTCGCTGTCAACGCGCTTTACGACAGGATTATCATACGACGCGATCACGGACGAATATTCACATTCGGATTACGCAAGGAATAGTATCGAGGCGAATACCTTAGGCGGTGTTCGGCCGCGCTCAATTTTTGCGCTGTGTGGCGCGAAAAAAGAAATTTAAAAGCCGCCCGCTGCGAGAGCGCGAATGACGCGCGTGATCCCGCGAGGCGAGACGAAAGTGATATCGTTGCGCCGTGAACGGGACGTTTATTATCCTTTTTATCGCGCCTGGATCCGCTATTTCCCGCGCGCGATCCGCTCTCGTAACCGCCGGGCGATTATTTCTGCAAACTCCCGGAGTGTGACGGCGTAATTGTAATTTATTGAATAATTGTAATAATTGCGGCAACGGTAGTGCGGCAGACAAGGCTGGCTGTTACTTTTCCGGAATACCGTAAACACCAAGTATTCACCCAAATGAGTAACGAGGAAATCGTCATATTGCAAAATAAAAATTCAAACGAGATAATTAAGTAGAAAGGTAAAATTTAAATAAGGTAAAGAAATTTAAATAAGGTAGAAATTTGAGTATAAGGTAGAAATAGAAATTTAATAAAATATTTCTATTCCCGATACGGAACATCGTTCTATTAACCAATATATGTATTATCAAATGGTCTGCACGCTTCTCTCTCTTTCTCTCTTTCTCTCTCGACGCGCGATATCGTTGAACGTAACAACGAATAATAAACTGCCTATTTTCGCGCACGCGACAGTTTCGAGCGTATCTCAAAACCAGTACATTGGCGGAAACATCGGAGTCGATTGCGAGTGTCGACGAGTTGTTCGCTCGAGCGAGCGCGAGATTGACGAGATAATCGCGAGGCGAGACGCGAGTGATTTCGACGCGTGGTAGATGGCACATTTGTTATCGTCTTTATTAGCCTGCGCGTTTTTGTTCTTCTTTTATGCCGACTTCTCCGTGGCAAATTGCCAATGCGCAATTAACGATTTGGTGTTTTCACTGTGTTGGCAAAAAAAAAAAATAATGAAGAAGGAAGCCTCTTCGGATTTTTATCTCAACAACATATAACTTGATGTTCACGACTGTGAATAAACATGATTAACTCGTAAATGAATGCGTAATCCACCGTAGAAGAGGTTTATTTTTGCAACGAGTTCATTGGAATTCACGCAATGTAGAAATGTATAAAACCAGCTAGTTTCTGCAATTACAATACTTGCCAACTTTTCAGACACTTTATTTCAAAGGATATATAATATAATAGTACACCTGACTTTTTCTCTACCTTTGCCACGTTGTTTTTAAATAGACTTTAATCGAATCTAATTTAACACTGATCAAGTATTCAAAGTTGCAAAAGCCGCGAGATAATTACTTTCTTCATTGATCAAACTTCTTCTTCAGTCTGTGAGTGTAGTTTGTGTTTCTAGCATAAAACTATATTACCGAAGCGGTACAAAAAAATCATCGTGATATTTAAATGATTCAATCAAAGTGATTTTAAAATGATTATTGAGTCTAGCTTCCCTCACATGGATACGATGGATACATCACGATGTATCCTATGCAATTTTTTACATTGCTGTAACTTTTTTATAATATAATTTGAAGACTAGGATAAGTTCGAAGAAAAACTATAGTTATCTAAAATACTCATTTTTTGCGAATTTTTGTAACACAATTTTTAAAAAATTGAGAATAAAATATTTTTGATTCGAGTTTAATTTATCAAACTCTGAGTACCGATTTCATATATTATGAGCTAAATATGCTTTCTGTTTAGAGATATAGCGTGTCAAAGTTACAAGATTTCACAAACTCATAGATGGGGACAAAGGTAACCAAAAATAAGCATGGCGAGCTAGGGCTAAGTCACTTTTTGATCAATCACCCCATACAGCACAGCATAGAAAAAGCATGGTAAGACATTGCTGCGATGTTTCAGCAAAATATTTCGCAATGTATTTACTAGTCCGTGTTGTACGGGACGAATCACTTTGATATCATTTTGACTTGTTGTTCTACTTGGGTGTCTTTCAATAAAATAGTTAACGATTATAAATAATACACGATTAGACTGTGCATAACAGGTTTGATCCACCAATGCAGCCCAGTCGGAGAAGAAGCGGGAAAGCGCGTGGACGCATCCACACAGGACTCCGGCATAAGCAGGACGACGAAATCACTTTCGTCGCGGCTCGCTAATCGCGCGTGATGGCGCGAGATACCGGAGGTCGCGTTCGACCCCGAGAATTACTCGCCGGTACTTCTCGTGGCTACGAGGATTCCGTCGCGCACCGGTCGCGCTGCAGTACTCGAACGTAAGCGCAGAAAGACAGAAGAAACGGCGATCGCGCGCGGAATGGGAGAGAAAGAGAGAGAGAGAGAGAGAGAGAGAGAGAACAGGCGAGGCCGAAGAGTACCGGTGAGAGTGCACGGCCGTAACGTACGGTACGATACGGTACAATACGGTACGATACGGTCGTGCCGGCATGCCCGTAGGTCGACCCACAGCGCGGGGCGCGCGCGAGCTCGCGACGTGTAATTATCATCTCCCAAGGGCCTATCCCACGCTATCCGAGTTAAGTGGGACACAGCCGATTACTGCGTGAGCGATTAGAAGAGAGGAGCACGGGGAAGGCACCGCGCACGGCTCTGGAAGAGGCTGTCTCCGGGTTTCTTCCCCGCCGAACCAACAAACATCGTGAATTCGTCGATGAGTTAAACGCATTAGAAGCTTGCCTCAATAATGTTGGTTAACATTAATCGATCGGGCTGTCTATCGTTGTCGATTATGTAACACGTAGCATCGTTTAGTATCGGAATCAAAATTAATTTCAACGTAATGTAGTTGGATTACTCAAATCGCCATATGGTAATTAAAGACTGAATGCCACGACATTACGTGATAGTATCTGTAGATACTTTATAAAGGAAGAATAATTAAAGTCTATCAGTTTGTAATGGCGAGATCATAAATACGAGTGCTCGACAAGTTGCATGAATGGAAGCGAACCGTTTTGCAAACATAATGAATGGAAGTTAATGTACTGAGTTAACTCCTGATTAATTTCCGCTCAAATTAAAAATTCTGTTTAATGAAATCGTTAACTGCAGCCGGATCTTAATATGTAGAACTAATAGGAGAAAGTATCAAATGTCGCGGTCGAGAAATAAATTTGTTACAATCTTGTAACGTAGACTTGAAATATACTTGTAATTGCAACTTGTTTATTACAACTTAAATTTTTTTTTAATAGTGCGCAAATGCGGAAAAAGTTATACCTAAAAAAAGTATACGTAGTAAAACGTTGCAAAAACTGAAAAAAAAAGAAGCACATAGGTGTACCGTTGAACTATTTCGACCTTATCGTATTAATAGTTACTAAGAAAATGTGTAATTATAACTAAAAATCAACGTAGCCCTTTTGGATGCGCTTGCGTATTAACATCCTTATGACTTTAACATCGAAATAATTACGAGCTCGATTGCGTCATGGATTACGGCAATTCAGGTGCATAAAAGCTTGCGTCAATTGTAATGTGTGGGCGTAGGCGGCGAGAGGTAGAGTATAATGATGAAGTTCTGCTCGCGATATCGAACTTCTCGAGCGTAAAGAGACGTGATTAAATTGGACGCAGCGCAGCTGATCGCCGCCGTGAGTGATTAGAACGGAGAGGGATGTCAGTGGAAGAGAGGAAGGATAAGCTCGACCGATGATTGATTCGTGTTTCTCCTGTCGGAGAACGAGAAGGAAATGAACCTGTCCGCGTTAACGCGGCCCCCGCTACTTATCATTTCACCACGCATAATTGCGCCATAATAACCGTGTGTAGTGTGTTGTGTACTCGATTGTAGCGATTACATAAAAGAAGATCTAGAAGTGTGGAACGAATTATTTCTCACAAAAATTTAATGCAAACACATTATTGATCGTTTGAATGTAATTATTCAATCCTGATAATATCATGATTTAAATAGATTATTAAATCGATTATAAATACATAAAAAGCTAATAAAACAAATAATAAAATAAATTTGTAAATTGCTGAGATACGTATTTAAAAAAAAAAAAAAAAAGATTTTCGACGCAATAATTTCCAATAATTTTTGTTGTTTATAAATATATAAAATATCTTGTAGAGCTCTTCTCTTTAATTTAAATATAATTTTAATAGCATTACATTTATATCAATTTTATTTAATTACTATCATTGATATTTTATGATGTTATGAATACTATAACAATGACCGCATAAGTTTCTCAAAATCATGCTTGGATTTATATATAAGAGAGATCGAGAGAGTAAAAATAAATTATGTGATAATATTCAAGAATATTTAAAACGCGACGTTTATTATTTTAGCCAACATAATTAACGTTGGACGGACGTAACTTGTTGTTATTGATGACGATATACTTGCTGCGATGAATCATTTGCCGATGCAGCAAATTTCATGCTAATAAACGCAGGGAGTCGAGCACGGAAGGACAAATTCCGAAATAATCCGGTAATTCGTCGAGCTAAACAGCCGTTTTTGTTTTTAATTATGCAACATCCGAATTCGCCGGAGCTTAATTAACTGATCGCGAAGATAACAGGAATGGACGAACGACTGCGAACGAGGCGCGTACGCGCGAACAGACCTCTCCGCGAGATACATTATGATATTACGTAATTACGGCGTTTGTATGAATTTGTGTGCTCGCGAAGTTTGGCGTATTGCAATTCTCACGCGCTTGAGCAAGTGGTAGTTTACGTAATTCCGATGTTACTCGAAAACTGGTAGAATTCTCGCGAAGCTTTTATAATTGCTCAAGACACTTGCAATCTTTCGTAATATTTTCTAACGTCACAAATCGTAATTAATTAACATCACCGGGTTTTAAATCGCTAAACTTGTCGACCGGCGTAGAGCCAGTCCGATTCTTGGCTTCTCGCGGAATTCTGTAACGAAATAAGCACCGGGCGAGTAAAGTCCATTGAGCGATTAGGCCCCGATTAATCGTGACTCCGGTGCCTCTCGGTGCGAAAGTCGCGAACGAGAGAAGACAATAGACCGTTCAGGAATTAAGCGCAACGAGAAAGGGCGGAACGCAACGTCGACGGGGAGCATGATCGCGAGTCTCGCGAGAGACCTAACGGTTCTCTCTCTTTCTCCCGGAGACTAACGTCGTCGAAGGTGTATACTTTCGAGATGTAATTCTTTAAACTCGACTATAACTCCTTGAAATTTACGTAAGTCCGACGATGATAGGTCGACGAGATCGAGCGCCGATAGTCATCGGTACTCGGGGTAGATCGAGAGAAAAGATACTCCCACGCGCGTAAACCGCTATTGACATTGAACAGTTTCCGCGTGGCTCGTACACAAACAAATACGAACTGTTGAAAATTGCATGTCGCGCGAAACGAAGAGCCCTGTAACGTACGAAACGCATCATCAACATATGTATTTACCACTCGCGATTTCCAAACTCTCAAAGATGAAGGAGAAAGTAAAGGATAAATAAAATCATTTTTAGACTATTTTTTCTATATAATACGTAAGTGTCACCGAATGTAACAAGTATTTCATAATACTCGACGCGTTTCTAATCTCAAGAAATCTCGACTGACGCGACATTTTATATCAATTTACGATGCTGCAGGAGGAAAAATATTATTCGACAGACACGTGGCCGACATTCGGTCGTCGACTACCTCGGTTTCGCTAACACGATCGTGTCTAATTACTAGCGCAATAGTACGGAACGATTGTTAAATAACGGCGGTACGTTTAGAAGCTGCTCGACCGCGCTGTGGTTACGATAGGTGAGAACCATTGGGAGAGAAGTCGTGCGCGACGTTGGTGGCCGCCACCCGGAACAGACGACGACGACGACGACGGTTTATGGAGCCATCAGATTCCCTTGGACTCCATTCATCTGAGATCCATTGTCATCGTCACCGCTAATAACGCGGGACGAGTCCCGACGACAGCGCTAAATGCACACTGATAAGATCATCCACGACGCGTGCGTCGGGCTGTTTATTTCTTTTTTATATGAACGCAACCTTGGCAATTTATCATTAGGGTGGTAGATAAATTTATGTGGAAGTAACACAGGGCGTGGTGTTGTCCGTGAAAAACGAGTTATATATCTTGTAGCGGAACACATGACATTTCTTTGACTCCTATACTGCAAAGATACCGGATGATGTTGATGGGCGTTTCAATCTAATGTCAAGTTACCGATATGTAATGCAATAAAACAACAAAACGTCGATGAGTTGATCATTGTTAAATCAGTGATTTTTACTGTAAGGTCACGTAGTGTAACGTTATTTTATATCATAATACCCTTTATTTCTAGTATAAAATTAAAGTAACATTTGCAAATTAAACTTTGACGCGTGATAGCTATGGGTAAAAAATAATAATTGCACTTAACAAAAAAGCTGAATTACCTGACGATATTTTTTTATCGGTTATTTCTGCAGAGTATTTTTATTTTGAAATATCTATTAATAAGATCGCTAAATATTACTTGGCAACAGCCTCTTCTTACAATTTCCGTTAAACAAATTATACCGATAACAAGATCGCGCGGTAATTACGATCTTCGAGATTTGATAAGACGCATCGCTCGCGTTGCGACATCGGCCATTAGAAAAAACGATCGATGCTTTTACCTCGTTTCGTGCGCGGCACAAAAAAATCATCTATAGATGATGTCTAATCATCCATGCGGTGGCCGCAAATTGGAAAGACGCGAGAGGACAGTGCCTGACGTCATTCAGTCTAGCGAGATTAGAACGCGTTTGGTACCGCCATCGATGGTACTCTCTAACGACGTACATTCATTAAAAAAAAGAAAGAAAAACTTACCCGCTGCCGATGTGATGCGCGCACGGAAAAACGGCGACCCTTGCCTGGAAATAGTCTGTGTTCCGGGCTTTACCAGTAGGCGAGTATCGAATATTCACTTCAATGAGTACCAATGTTGAATGCAAAACTCCTAGAAGCAAGGAAAATGTATCGTACATATACATATACCCATATATTTCTTCAGCGACACAGTAAAAGATACCGAGGAAAAGATTTATTACAATTCACCTATTTTATATGAAAAATCAGTTCAAAATAATTTCTTTGTTTATTATTTACATGTACAAGGGATGAAACAAATAATAATGTGAATATCTAGAAAATACAACACACAAAAAAATGAATTCTTAATTCATGTATACTTTTGTTCTTGAATGCTATTTGTTTTCATTTAAGTATAAAATGCTCTCTTCAATTACAACTGTTCACTTGCATAAATAATAAATACATCTGTGCGAAGTATATTTTATTCTTAAGATCGTATTCTTGTTTCTAATATCATATTGTTCTTACGACAAGCTCAATCACATTATTTGAAAGCTATTTATTCTTGGATTAAAAATAATATGTTTGAAAGTGCGCTCGACTTATACTCGAAGCTCACTTATTTCATGTTCACGGGCAAAAGTGTGCATGACAACCCAGTGGATCCTAGTATCAAGCAAGATGATTCACCTTTTGTTTGAAAATAAATTTGTTTATTACTAGTAAAAATAATGCAATTGGCAGAGGTAAAAATTACTGTCGTTGCGTTTCGTTTCTTTTACTAGTAAAATCAAGAAACGATCCCAAATAGTTCGAAACATCATAAAGGTTTTCAAGTTTAAAATTGCGGACATTTCAACGTTACCGCAAGCTTGTAAAGTTAAAAATTAAGCCATTTAAAATTAACTAAGTTAAGTTAAAAGTTATTAACTTTATTATTTAATGTTTAATTTTTTAATTACCCAATCCTGCAAATGAGTTATGAGAATTTGTAACACGGTGCGACGCAAGAAATTCTCTCTAAAAGTCATTGCGATAGTCTCGCGCAGCGAGGGAAACTCCGTCTACTCAAAACGCGCGTGCACGCCGGTTAATGCTTCTCCACTCGGGTCGTTGACCGCACGGTCCCGCACGTGCTTGCCGTCTGGGCCGTCTCCCCACTCTCCTCGGCCGACGGAGAGTGGGGAGGCGGCCCAGACGGCCGCGCACGTGCGCTTGTCTGCGAACCCTGTGTGCGGTCAACGACCCGAGTGGGGCTTTAATAAAGACGGCATGCACGCGCGCCTTTGGTAAACGGAGTCTCTGTCGCTGCGCGAGACTACCGCAACGACTTTTAGGAAGATCTTGCATCGCACCGCGTTACAAATTCTCGTAACTCATTTGCAGTTGGGCAATTATAAAAATTAAAAGTTAAATAATAAAATTAATAACTTTTAATTTAACTTAATTAATTTTCAATGACTTAATTTTTAACTTTAACTATAAGCTTGCGGTAACGTTGAAATGTCCACAATTTTAAACTTGAAAATCTTTATGATGTTTCGGACTATTCGGGATCGTCTACTGGTTGTACTAGTGGAAAAAACAAAACGCAACGCCAGTAATAGCCAACCTATTTTCGAACAGACTATCAATGGTTATGAAATAAATGAAGAGAGTTTTGTAAGTGAAATATTATATTCACAGAACATCACCTCAAAATGTAATTCAAACTTTCACAGATAAGTAAAATGTTCAGCTCGTCCTACATAACCTATGTTCATAATTAATAAACGGCCGATACTTTGTCACAGCGATAGAGAAACGCCGGTTGCCTGTACACATAAGCAGATTTGCCGCAACGGATCTGCCGCAGCGGATCTGCTATCCACAAACAGTGAAATGTGCAATAAATCCGCCGCAACAAATCTGCCCGTATTGAAGAAAAAAATAATCCTAATACAAGCATATTTAAACAGGTGCAATTTTATTCTTTAAATAAAGTAAAATTTGTTTTCAATTAAGAATATCTTTTTGTTTTGTTTCAAGAATAATTTATTCTTAATCAAAGATTATTTATTCTTGGCACTATTCTAAGCATAAAATATTTCTTTAGATTAAAGCATTTATGCATTTCTTTAAGAATTCATGTTTTTGTGTAAATATTTTTTTTATTAATAAGAGACTAATTCATTTGTTTTTAATACAGATTTTATTCTTGTTTGGAATAAGGGTCACTGCTTGAATAGACATTAATGGAATGTTGTAATATTCCTTTAGCAGAACATCTTTCAATTGATTATATAAATGATGTTGAAGGAAAAAATTTGTTTCTCACTATTTTTTAAAATTGTCCTCTGTTCTTCATAATTTCAATGTTTTCCGCGGCCAATATAACTGCCTGTTTTAAATGAGCTATTGTGAACAATTTTGAGAAACTAAAGTTAAAGTTAAGTTGTTACTTTTGCATGATATTAACAAAATTTGGAAAAAAATTGAAATCCATAAATATCGTCATTTTTCTCAAAATTAACATGATAGTCAATTTTTGACGATGAATTCGTATTCATCGAGCAAAAATACATAGAAATGATTTACAGTCTTGTAAGAAACTTTTTCAAGCCTGTTGGATTTTTTATAGTATCATAAAAATTATGGCATCATTAATTTTTTACTGTTGCTATTTATGCGCTATTAATGCAACAGGATAATGATGATTATGAAATCCAAATAGAAAATCGATAATTAATCATTTAAGAAAGAGTAAAGTTACTTTTGCACAAAACGAAAAATTGTACAATCTTTTTCCAAACAAGGAATCTGTATTAAAGAAAGATGAATTAATCTGTTATTAATAAAATAAGTAATGTAATTTCCAAGTATTTATATTATTTTATCTATTCCTTGCATAATCTTGAAATGTAATTTATCGTAATATTGCAAACGCTTCAACAAATAACTTTGTTTATAAATAGTTTCCTAAAAGAAAATGACGATTTTTAATTTATTGAGCAGTATTTTGTACAACGTATTATTTACAGGATATAAATCCTGTTCGAAAAGAGTTTATAACGCACCGAATTTTTCGAAGAAATAGAGATCGGGGTGCAGCTCGCTGCTCGGTCGAAGGTTAAACGCATTTATTCGCAATCCCGGTTCACTTTGTCACTGATGCGGCTAAGGCATCGATAACCCGTAACGTATTCTTATTGCCCGTCGCCGCTGGTGCACCTTTCTCTCTCGCTCAAGGAAACGGAGTATCGGTGCATCCCGCGGGCGAGAAAGGGTCGGTGAGGCTCCGCGCGAGCGGCGCACCGTAGGCAACTCGCGTCCTTTTTCCCGCGGCGCACGAAAGCGGAGACAATGGATACGTGGGCGCAGTATCGCGAACCCTAACCCCGAGTGATCCCATATTCTCCGTTCTCTCTCTCTCTCTCTCTCTCTCTCTCTCTCTCTCTCTCTCTCTCTCTCTCTTCTAGGCTGGCGAACGCTCTCCTCCGCGTCTTCTGTTCTATCTCGCTAATTCTCTATTCTCGAGTAAGCCGTGGAGCCTCACCAGATCCTCTCCAAGCCGAGGCTCTCTTTCTCTCTGCCTCACCTGCACCTCTTCAGGTATTTCTCTTTATCTCCGAGAGTGCCGCTGCACACTTGCGAAATCATAGAAGTCTCGCGTATGCTCGCGTTAGCGTGTAGTCACCTTCTACCGTGCCACCGAAATGCGCTAGAGGGCAATTTATGATTTAAAGATGTATGGGTAATATCTCAAAACACTACCAAAAATATAAAAATTCCATAAGATATTCTAGTATTATAGTTTAAGTGAACAATTTGTGAACAATTTGAACACAGTTCACTTATTGGTTTAAAAGTTATTTAATTTTTTGTTTATTTTTTATTCTTTTGTAAAAAATCGCGTTTTGCAGTACTTATTTTAATATTAGATTATTTATATACTAAAATATTAATAATATAATTATACATATTTATATACTAATATAGTAATAATTTATATATTTACATACTAATATTATGTTATATTATACTTATTTGCAAATTTGATAGGGAAATAGCATTACCAATTAAATCAAAATTGTTACATATACTAATTAAACTCTAATAAAATAAATAAATATTTTCGTACAAAATTCATTTAGATTCACTTACTTGTTTAAAAGTTATTTATAACTGTTTGCAGCAATTTTTGCTGCAAAAATTATTATAAATCAAATTTTTCATCATTTTCTTCTTTAAAGTTAGTTTCAAGGCCAAAATTCAAGCATTTACGATTAGGAAAAAAAAAGAATAAACCTAAAGAATCTTTCAGTTTTTAAATTTCGGTAACTTTTAACTCGTATTGTATAGTCAAAATAGCCTTAAGGGTGTAGGGGAGGACATATTACATTTATACATTTCTTCAAAGTGTGTCCGGTTCATTACTGCCACGCACTATTGGTGTTTAATATCTTTAAGGGTATCGTAAAAATTAATGTTGTCGTAAGACAAATTTTTTAAACAAGAGATTTTTACCATAAAAATTTCTTGGTTTTTTTAGTATTATTAATTTCTTATTATTACTATTAATGCGACATGAAAATGATTTTGAGATCCAAACAGAATTCGACAATTAATCGTTTAAAAATGAAAAAATTTAGTGCTACTTTCGCACAAAGCGGAAAATAAATATTTAAAAATTCCATTGCTATCCGCTTTCTTTTTTAAATAAATTTGCGTTTTTTGCACAGAAAGAACGATTTTACTAAAGTATCTAAACAATTAACTGGATACGCATCTGAAAATATTTTTATTAATCATCAAAATAAATATCACGGACGTTCAAGCACAATGAGCAATGCTGCAAAAAATTTTTACATTTTAATAATCAGTTTGAGAGTCCAACAATAATTATTTTGATGAAATAACAAAATTATTTTCAGTTCTATATCCAAGTAACTTTTTAGAAACGTACTTTAGCAAAACCATTCTTTCCGTGTATGCATCTTCGCATTTGCTACATTCCTCTTCTATCGTACGATCTTCGAAGTTTTCACAATAGCTTCCAAAGGAATACTCTCACGAAGCAAATTTATTCTTGCGCTATCGGCATTACTACGAAATATAATTTTAAAACTATATGTTCCCCGGTACGAAGCACCCATGCACGCAGTGTGCTCGAAATGGCAAAGTTGAAGATTCTTTGTCGGGCTTTCATCGAGAACGAAAAGAAAGGCCGGATAATGGGATTAGAAGTTCGTGTGCAATCTGACTGCTCCTTTTACCGGGCGATTGCAAAATCGCGACGGGACCTCGGATAATCTTGTTTGGCGGCGCGAGGATGCCGCGCCGGACAAGATTTCGCGTCGGAACTTCCGAAAGAAGGGTCCTCCTAGCTCACTCCTCGCGCACGACCACAAGCAACACGAACAGATTTTTTTCGGATCAGTAATCGTGGCCTGAGAGCTTGTGTTTGTTTTTCGAACAACGGCGGGCACTAATTTTGCGCGGTTAGATATCGTGCAGGAAACGGAAGAGTCGCCGAGGAAGAAGAACGACTCCGCACGTCCTAGAGAACTTCCTTTTACTTCGTGATTGGGAGCAAAGAATGCGACCGCCGCTTCCTTTAAACACCGTAAATTTCTTGTAGCAAAATGTAACTCCAATACGATATATTAAATCATTCGTTTTTAAAGTTAAATTAAAACAATTAAGAGTTAATGAGCGACGCCACGATGAGTCAATCTGTTCTTTCTAATTGTAAGATATTTTTTTAAGCAGTTATTTGTCGAGCCTAGCAGATATTTGTCAATATCACATGTAAAACATTTATTTAAAGAAATAGATAAGTAATTTTGTAAAACTTTAAACGCATTTTTCTCAAAACATAATTTTTCAAAGCAGTCATCACGGTAACTCAAATGATTTGTTCGATCAATTTAAAATTTGAAAGCAATATTTTTAATAACACTCAGTATGGACTCACGGAGTTTTTTTTTCGATTTTTCATTTTTTTTTCTTAAAATATAACAAGAATAAAATTTTTTAGAAAAATACAATTTTTAAATTCAGATGTGTAATTTTACAAAAAAATTAAATTTAGAAAATTTCTTTCGTGAGCCGACAAGTGTAAAGAAGAAAAATTTTAATTTCAAATAATTTATCACAGTTGAATTGTGGTTATATCATGCAGGATTGTGATTATTATGTAGAATGTTATTATTGTTAATTTATTTTCATATTTATCTTAATTTTGTATCCTATTTTCTTTAATAAAAATATTTATTTTCCAAACATATAATTTATTTATCTTTTTAAACAAAAATTTCAATATGTTGAAAAGTATTCTATTTTTTGATTAACTACACAGAAAAAAATTATTATCAAATCAATACTCTAGTCAATATTCTCATAATGAGTGTATCTTCTTGAAAGAATTTGATAATCTTAAAACAGACATAACTTGCTCACATGAAAAAATTTGTTTCTTTTCAAATAAATGTTGCTCATGAAGTAAAATTGTGAAATATTGCATAGGTATGCTTTAGAAGAAAGCAGTTTGCATTCAGCAACTTTCCTTAAAAAAAAAGAACGTTAATGTAAATATACTTTTTAGAAATATATTCACATAATTTTAATTAGAGATGATAACATAAGAGAAAAAGATCAGATGGTGTTCGGTTAATATAATCTTTAATATTAGAAAAGAAATCAGGGCTGTCTTCCGGAAAGAAAAACAATTCTCTCATTCGCAAAGGTTCCAGATATTTTTTCAACTGAATGGCCGTGACTCTCGATAATCGATCGTCATTGTTATCTCGCTCGAAGGGGTTATCGAGGCCGAGTGAGAATCAAGAGCGCGGGAAAAGATACTACTTTGTGCTTAGTTAAGGGGCGGGTCGAGAATCACTCGCCATCGCGTTCTCAGGATCGGAAGTGCGGTGTCGATTTTGCAACGATGCGAGATACTTTCTGCCGTCGCGCGTTATGCAACGCGATGCGTATTTGCTCGCAGCGCGAGAAGTTGAACGGCCGCAAAATTTCCAAGATACGATCTGCTTGCTGTGAGCGCGAATTCGAGCAATTTATCGTGATACCCGAGTAAGCTGGGCAATGCGCGAAAGAATCAAATCAGATAACCGATCGACAAGCAAGATAAACTTCTCAAATCTCTGTTGCAACATTGTAAATAAATTGTAGGTATAAAGTAAATATAACGTGATCTTACAAATCTATTAAACAGTTTATATTACAAAATGCCTTTATATTCAATAAATCTTTAATATAATTACTTAATAAAATCATCGTTATAACACTTCGTTGTTTCTATCGCTTCGTACAAAATAGAATTTCGTCACTAAACTATTAAACTCAAGAGCGTCCTCGAATTACGTTTGTATATTGGAGATAAATATAAACTTGTTGAATAAATGCAGAAGGTAAACTTTGATACTTTCTCTATGACACTCTACTTCCTCTCGAGTTTTCCAATCGAATCAATGGCACGACCTTGAGTAGATTCGATCAGAAGATTGAAAGGTGGACCAAAGGAGCTCTCTTGCTTATATATTCTTTTTCGAGCTGACTCTCATCGGCTCTTCAATAACGAGTGTTATACAGGTGTTACGTCGCGCCACTCCAAGTGCTACGAAACATTTTGTTGTTCGATTAGATGAGGGAAGCGAGGGGACACCGGGGACGATCGCAGGTCGAAGGAGAGAAGACACAATTGAATGTTGGCGGATCCGTGGGCGGGACGCAGTTCGATTGTTTCTTTATCGCGATCATCCTCGTTCCCTCTCCTACGACGGCAATGGCGATCTCACCCGACATAGTGTTCCCGTAGATTTATACAGGGTGTCCCCTCAATCATACATTTCTCGATATCAAATCGCGATATCGCATTATCATTAATATGATCAGATATTTTCTAATACAAAGCGAAATAATTTTTTTCATCTGAACGTATTAGGTTTGCTATTAAAATTTGTTGAAATTTACGAAGCATTTCTCAGCGAGACTATTTTGCTCAATTTTGTTGAAACAGCGAGACTCTCACCAAAAGCGGGTCATTGATTATTACGATAGTCATTCTTTTATTTCTTAAAAGCTTTGAATAATTTAAAATAATTTCTTTGATCTTACTGCAATCAATTTATATGATTTACAATTTTTCGGATCAGAGCTCTTCAATTATAAAATATATAATTTGTAATTATCAATTAGTACAATGAAAAAAATGCTGCAATATGAAGTAAAACGAAGTTTGATTCAATTAAATTTTATTCATTCAACTATATTTGTTATTATCTTTACTTTTAATCTTTTTGTTTCATTAATACTGTTATTAAATTAACAAAATCCAATTAGACTGATGCTGTTGATGCAACATTCTTTGTGTAATAAATGGATCTATTACGGAAATAATTTTAATCTAAAATTGGACATTATTAAAGAAATTACTGATATATATTCACATACAATCGACGTTATAAGCACTACCTTTCTTTTTTATTCTTAATTTGTTTACGCTTGATAGAAAATAATGTTCCGTCATCCATCTACAATTCCGAGGCTTAATTACTCTAAAGCTTTCTAACTTTTGCTTAGCAATATTATAATCATTAAAGATCCAATATTGTGCAACATAGCTATTTTATATACAAATAATGAAAATTGATCATTTTTTCTATTACTTATGAGGGACAGACATCCGGTAGACAGTGGTGGGACACCCTGTAGATCACGTCTTTGTCCCCGTTCGAGCTGGCCGATGCGAATCGATGGTACTCCAGTGGGTGCGCTCAGAATGCGCCTTCTCCGCGGCATACCACCGGAGGAAAGAAAACCGATCGTTACCTTTGCACAATTGCATCCCGTACACGCGGAACGTATGCGCGATCGAACAACGAGGGGATCATCGATTCGTCTCGAGCTCGAACTCCCCCGCGCGCTTTCAATCATGGTAGAAACGAAAAGTCCTTATTATTCTGGCTGGTAGACGCCCGCTCATCGCGACTTGTATCCGCAATTATTTTTGAACAACAAGGAAGTCGATAGCCCCTAATTTTTGGGAACAAATCTCACAAGACCATCGTTTCTTTCTCGTTATAAAATTGTTCTTTTATTTTCTACGTATACCTGTAGATCGTACATAATTAGAAGAAATTAAAATTCTGTCTAATCTTAGATCCAAAATAGATTTCCACATGGCATATGTAATATGTTCAATTGTATACATGTGTATGTATATAATGATACGTTTAGTTTTTTTTCTAGTGACTATAATGTCGCTCGATCGGTTATCATTATATTTGATATATAAAGTTGCTTAATGAAAAATTCTATAATCGAATCTGTCAGCGACAGTTTAAGCTTTTATTAATTTCATTTCCTTTTCGTTGATTCTAACAAATTGTGAGCTATATCATGTTCTATATTTTTATTGATTTAGACGCATTAAAAGATTAGAATTCTAGTGAATTGAAAAATAAGATATTTTTTATTTAAAAGATAGATAAAGTAAAATTTTTATTTAAAAAGATAGATAAATAATGTTCCCGCTTTTAAGATACGTATTTTTATTTTTAAAAAAAGGTACAAAGTTAGAATAAGTATAAAAATAATAATGTTCTATTATAAATAATAGCCACAATCTTGTACGTATTTAACAATAAGTCTGCATTCATAAATCATTTTAAATTGAAAAAAAACAATTTTTGGTCCATACTTGTTATTTTTGGTGTGCAAAAGAATGTTTTTAATTTTATTTTTCGCGAAATTGCACACGTCTGAGTTTTAAAATTGCGTTTTCCTGAACAATTTTGTTCTTTTTATCATGTGTTAAGAAAAAAATTAAAAACCGGGAAAAACCATCGCGAGCAGATGCCAAATATATCATTAAAAATATTACTTAAAAATTTCAAATTGATCAGATGATAATCATTTAAGACTACTATTTTAAAAAAATGATGTTTTGAGAAAGATGTTTTAAGTTCTAACAATACTTTTTTTAATGTAATTTTGCATCTTATTTATTGCAATAAATATATATAATATTTTAATACAAAAACATTTATGTATTTATCTTTTTAAATAAAAGCTTTACATAGTGTTGGAAAATCTTTTTTTTTTTTAGTTTACTAGGATCCTAAAACTTCTTAATGCAGATATAGATGATATTAACAAAATAACAAGAATTTTATATTATTAAATTTACATAGATTAAGAATAGTTATACATGATTTTTTAGACTAGAACATAAATTGATTGTTTTACTTTATGTTAATATAAGATATATAAACTATAAAACTAATAACTAGCTTTTAATTATATTAGTTCTATACAGCTTCTATGAATTATATCACAATTTATAATTTTAAAAATGTAGATATATCAATTACTTTTGTTTTAAAATGAAGAATTTATTTCATAAAAATCCTAAGATGCTCAAATCTTCGAAAATCTTCGAAAACGCATAATAATTAATAAACTTGGGTTTTTAAATTTCAGAGTATTGGAAGCACATTCAACTATGACAAGGACACCAAGTTAATCGAACGTTGTCAGTACTTTTCGATGTAGCGCATTATTTAGAATGTACGTCAGCACTAAGTATGGTTAACAACTTGACCGATGACATAAATCCCATCAGGGGAGACAAAGAAGAAAGGAGGCGACCTGTTCGAAACCTAACAAGAGGGATGACGTCGCCAATCGAAGGAGGATCACCGTCAGAATGCAAACTGTTGTAAGGTGGAATTATTCGATTACGCAACAAATAATTGAACGCGAGAAAACATTGTCTGTTCCGCTTTGAATCGTAATAACAAAGAGAGTGGTCGTGATTGCGATTACATTTCGTCTTTCTCCTTCTAATACATAGTTACGGAGATTATACCTACATACGCGATGTTTAAATTCAATCTTAAATTGTTGATTAATTCTACATATAATAATTTTAATACGATATTTTTAATTCCCCAAAACTGTCGTTTTATTTTTGGTTGCAAAATAAATAGCAAAAAAAAATCGATTTTAACGATGAATGAAAAGATCCTAAAAATTCCACAAGTCGAGTAAATAGCAAGCGCTATCGTCCTTATTGAAACGCGAAGCAGTTATTGTAATATAATAGAAAACTGGAGAAAAATTGAAGAGAAACTTTAAAATAGAATTATTCTGGTACCTCAATATTAGATCTATAATCTGCATCGATATCGATATTTTATTATCTGATAAAAAAGAGAATTATCTTTGTTAGTACTTTTTTTTATTTCCTCCAAAACGTACATTCGCGTGATAATACGCTAAGTTAAAACAATGAGGAAGTATGTGTAATTAAATGTTAAAATGTATTTTGAAAAAGTTTAGAAGTGCTCAAAGTGAAAATAACTTATAATAGTTATAATAATTGTTAACTATTGTGTATTGGCATATTATAACTAACTAAAAAATGGCGGGCTACTAATTGAATAATTTCATAAATAATTGTTAGAATTCGTGACCTAATAACGGAGGTAACGGAAGTAGCCGTAATGTTCACAGTAGCCATATAATACCCTCTTTTCCTCTAATAGAAGTGGACATATAACCATTCTTTATTAATATTAAGCAACATTTCAGGAATATTATTTAATATTAAATAATATTGTAGCGCTTATAGGGAAATAAGAATAACACTTGCAGAGCCAGTATACAGATTACAGTAAGTACTACAGCTATTTTTCAATTGAAGGTTTTGAGAATTAGGCTGCGCATTGAAGAAAACAAAGAAAAGGAGGATAAGAAATTCCTAACTTTTGTAATTTCGAAATTACGTAACTTATGTAATTACCTTCGCTTCTCGTGAGCTACCTCCTAGCCATCATTAGCTTCTCCGTCGAAGCTGAAAGCGAGCGCGATGACGGATACACCGACGGCCAGATATCGCGTTGCGCCGTGACGCCCCGGACCGTGCCCGCGTTCTCCGACTAAATGAAAAATCCGCGCCGCGCGCGGATAATGCGACGCAGATTCCTATCGATCACATCATTTAAAGGCAAGTGCAAGTAGCGTCCGGCGCGATAAAAATACCCAGAATGGTATCAAGAAGAAAAGGTCACTCTTGAACGTAGCCGCCCTTTTCTCCGCGCGCGCGTGTAAAACGAACCCGTTGTCGCAAACATTATCACCTTTAACTCTCAAAAACGCACCCCGCGGAAACGCATTCGCAACCCCTCCGAGTGCAACCTGGAACGACCCGAGAGGTCATGCGAGACCGAGAAAGGGGGAGTCGAGGGGGAGGAAAGCTGTAGCGAAGGGGAATCCTCGTCGTTGTCGTCGTCGGAGGCCCACTGCTCGCCGCGTCGGCCTTCTTCTTCTCTTCGTCATTATCATCATCATCATCATCATCCACTCCTCGTCCTCGACGTCTCACCTCGACGACTCTTCCGCCGCCGTCGCCGCCGTCGCCGCCGCGTGCGCGATGGGGACTTACGAAATCGACTAGTCGCGCGCGTTCGTTCGATTCGTGCCGCTCGCTCGCTCGCTCGCTCGCGCGGAGAGCATCGGCGGTTTTCCGCGACGTGCAAAGGTCACCGCAAGCGAGCGCGAGCGCGAGCCCGCTCGGGAAAGAAGACGCGAGTCACCGGCGCGTACTCTTACGAGGGGAGGTCAGCTGAGGTAACCGGTAACCCGGCTGGCTCTTCCCTCTCTCGTCTCTCACCTTCACTTCGCTTAATGTTGCAAACCGATGCTCGCTTATCTTCGCTAATACTCCGCGTCGCGTTTACGCCGAGATAATCATGGGGTGTTACTAATAAAAATCTTCATTTTGAGACTGATAGACTATAGGAAGCGGGTTGAGCATCGTAAACATAGTCACTGGAGGGTGCACTATTCGAATTAAAGAAAAGATTAATTCACCGTGTAATTTTTTAATTGCCGATTTTAGCGCAGTTAGTACGTATTATTTAAGCTCATTTGCACAAATGTAGCTTAAATTCAGTTTAATTTTCTATCTTTTTCTAATTCTTACAATTAAAATAGAGATTATAGTGTGATACAAAAGGGTCACTTGTCACTTAAAATTTTAAAAAATTTAGTATATTTCTTTTAAAACTTATAATTTTTACTTTTTTTAAGTTTTGACCGTTTCAAGCTCGATCTATTTATATAAAAATAATAAATGCGACTATAAGTCAATAACGAGCAAAAGAACTAGTTAAGAAAAAACAAAAATTAATACATTTATTCCAATGTTTGCAAATATCGTTTCGACTTACTCAGTCCTCAGCTTTTATTTTTTAATAGTCCTTTTATTTTCTATATATGTATATAGTTATATTTTTAATATATATTTCCTTAATCATGATTAATTTCTAAATTACTTTATGAAATAAAAATTTGACGTTTGTAATTAAATATCTGATTGAAATGTGCAATTATTAGAGTAGGGGAGTCGGGTTGTTTTCATGCTACAGGATTACCGATGATGGACGATCGGATGAACGTAAGAAGAACCATCCGCTAATGTCTGTATTTGCAGCAACTCGACGGGAAGACTGGAACAGTGTGTTCTTTTGCTGCTTGATAGTTGCTTCGATTATATCGCTGTAGGGCAAATAAATTACATTCTCGTAAATCACCGCGGTTGCAATTTCATTCCCCACATCGAAGGAATTCAGTAAAACTGCATGTTACGTTAATCCCATATACGTCTTTTACAAAATATCAAAGTAATTACGTTCTTACATACAATTCTTTAATATGTGTATACTTCTCTGCAGTGTGTGTGGTCTCTTTTACACCATAAAAAGAATCTCGAATATTCGTTCGTCAAGAATTAAAAATTCTTAATAATGTACAAATTTAATTTATCTCTGTGACTCTGTAGAACTCAATTCTCCAGACATAATTCTATCTTTGTACAAAACCGTCGTACTTCATTCCAAGTTAATTTAATTAATTGCGTTTTCACTTATAATTATGTATTTATAATTTTAACGAGAAAAACAATTTTTTAGAAATAATTTTAAAATGTATACCCGGATACTTGTGGATAATTAATGGAACGATGATACACGTTGTTAAGGGGCATCCATTTCTTCCATTACCGCATCAAATCGAGGACTGCAACTCAATCAACCGTCGAGACGTGGCCAAGACAAATTTCCCGGGCCGCGTAAGTGAGGTCTCGCCGAAAGGTTAACGAAGACCGATAGAGCCGCGAAACGTTCGACAATCCGCGAACGAGGCGCAAACGAGGCATCCATCCGCGGGCAATGTATCCCGAAGCGCGCGAGGAGCTGCTCGCTCGCGTGATCGCTCTCTAGCCACCTCCTCCCCGCCCAGGCTCTATCCCCATGCCGCGTGCCGCTTCGGGATCGGCGAAAAAGAATATCGCGGTGCGATATCGCGATGCAATCATCTCGCCGGATGAATCTGCATTATTCAGCGAATGGCGTTGAGAAGGCGCGCACGCGAGAGCTGGCCTCGTGGAAACAGGTACAACGAACGAGGGCCCGGGGTCGGGCCCCGTCATCGCGGGCCTTGCGCCTCGCGTCCGGGACCACATCCCGAACAGCACGCGCGCGCGCGCGCTTTGCAACCCCCCGCTGATCTACGGAGAGCGCCTTTTTTCGATACCGATTATTGTGCCGATCGCGCGTACCCGATGCGGAACGGCGCGGCGACGGCGCGTCTAGGATAGGCCCCGCGATCGCGCGTACGTATGAGCGAACGCGCGCGTGGGAACACGCCTTCCTTCTCCGTTCGACAGGTTGAACGCTTTTCTGCGAGCATTCCCACACGTCGGAATTAGTGTGCGCGAAAATTAGCTTAGACACTTCGATCGGGATACGTCAGCCGACGAACGCGTTCTAACAACTTCCTGGATGCTTGCCACGAGGAAGAGGCTTGAGGGATCTTACGCGTGATATATCGGAGCAGAGTCTATTTCATGGAAATTTAAAAATCTCTTCTATGTAACGGATAATTTGAAATTTTTCTTTGACAAAATCTTTGACATCAATTAAAAATTAGTAATTCTTGACTAATCCAATAAACATAATGAGAATCGTCTGCATTTAAAAAAAAAGAAAGAGAATAAAAAAGACTGTTGCATAATGATTAACTTTCTTATTATATTTCGTAATAGTTATTACTTTTATCATGCTCACGCACATAACAATAACATCACGAATAAATTATTTGAAATTTGAATGAAATTTTATGTAATACTGGCATATGCTTCTATTGTGCCTCGTGCAAAAAAATGATACATGTCGAACAAATTTCACTTATATTGTATCACATATTCTTCAATTTGATATATTTTACAATCAAAAATTTCTCTTTCTTCATTTCTGAGGAGTCTGATAAAAAGTATCCTCTACGAAAGCGCATCTCGATCTACGCTACGGTAAAAAAGGCGACGCTACAAAAGCTTTCACCTTCGTGACTCCGGAGGGTACACAGCGTGATATGCATTCTATTCCGCATAATAGAAGCGGATCCAACGAGCGCCGACGAGAGCGTTTCAACTTCTCTCGTTAGCATGCATATTCCCGGCGAAATATTCGCGATCCCCGCGCGATCGAAGTCGAGTGGTGCACCGCGGCGCGATCAGCGAAGATCGAAACAATTGTTTCGCGAGTAGAAACGTTTCGCGGTAGATCTTCGTGGCGATTCTCACGTTCCTCGACGTTTTGCCGAAGTCAGGACCACAGGTGAGAATCTGGTAAAGGTGCGCTATTTGGAAGTTGCTGAAAAGCTACACGTATAGCATCATTTAAAGATCGTTTTGCATTCCTCTTTGCCAGAAGTTTTATAACATCGTTGTGTTAACTCTGAATTTTCGAGATTTGATTTCATTGGAAATCAAAATAAAATTATCCTTGAAATTCACTTGAGATTAAATAATGATTAATTGATATCTATTTTTATAAAGCAAAGTGCTAATCGTTTTCAATCGCTTGCGAATCAAAAGACTTTTCCAGACCCACGTTTGCATATATTATTTTTATTAATATTTGAATCCTTGACATGGTCTCAATTCGCGCAGTCAACGGATTCAATTAATTAAAATTATACACGTGTTGTTAATTTATTCCTTCTTAACGAGAATAGAAAAATTCTTAATGTCAGCTATGAATCCAAAATTTTTGTCATAAATGATCCTCAGAGTACATTTAAATAACGAGGCATCAAATCTGTTAATATAAGATTAATTTACTCGTCGAGACAGGAATAACCAGCGTTAACTGCCATTATTAGCTTTAATTTGTACAGAGATAAATCTGCAGGAAAACGCTGTCCGCGACGAAAGGTGCTTCGAACATCTCGACGCCGACGATATACATGTAGCTTTTCAGCACTTTGTAGAGAGACATACAGGCGAGGAGCGGATTAGCGAACACGCGCGCGCGTATAGGACTGGCGATACTGGTGCAACAACTTTCTAGAGTGTCGGCGGGGCCCGAAAAAAAAGAGCAAAAGCCACGGAGTAGCGGTGCCGGCGAGAGACCGCGAGCTACCTGCCCGCCGCAGGTCTCCTCGAGAATACCCACGGGATTGCATAACGACCCCGCGTGCGCGCGATCGGCGGCACAATCCGTGCGCGTAACAATGCCGGCGGGTTGGGTCGCCCAGAAATCGATTTCATGGAGAATTATTGTGTGCCGCCTCCCGGAACGTATTTACCTCGCCCGCGCGCCGGTTTGCGCCGATTTTTCCGCACGAGGATTCGATTTGCGTGACGCAACTCGCGAATCCTCGTGAAACGCCGATTTTTCTATCGATCGTTCGGCTTTCACGCGGCGATCCGCCTCTACCTCGATCGAGGGATCAGAAGAACGCAATCTGAGAAAATTGTATTACGATCTGCGAAGTTACGTGCGAGTGAAGTTATGTACGAAATAAAATTTAGATGCTAATTAATTTAATTACTAAAACTTGAGACTAATCAATTGAATTGTCAATTTTGAAAAGATGTCTATCCTATTTTTTCGTTCAAAATATTGCTTTTTACATTTTCTTATTCTGATCGCTTGTGTATTCTCGTAGCATCGTTAGCTATGAGAACGGATATTATCATATTATGTTTTGAAAAAGAAAAGAAATAATCATAAGTTTCAAAAAGAGGTCATCTACTGAATAAAAAAGAAACGTACTCTGAGAAAGATTTTTGATTCTTAGCATTTTACTTTTTAAATTCACCAATTTTTCAAACGTTTATGATATCTGGTAACATAATATGAGTTTTCTATATTTGAAAATTACTTCCAATTTTTTAATACAGTAAAGATAATTATAAACCGTTTTCTACATTTTTAAATGTTTTTTTTATTGATAACCAGTTATTTTATGAATTTGTATCGTTAGTTTCAAAAGAGTTATGTCCAAACATCAAAATTTAATCTAACCAAGTAAATTTTAAAAAATGGTCACCATTATCAGCAATTATAAACAGATCACCAATAAAGTATTTATACAAATTTTAATGGCGCTGAATCAAATAATAAGAAAAAAAAAACATTTTTTTCGTTTCCTGTAAAATTTGGATTTGAGAATTTTTATAAAGTTAAAACTTTCTTATGAGGTTTTTAATAAATAATAATCGGGAACTTATCAGATTAAAATAAGAAAATCTTTCTTATGGGATCTCTAATAATGATCGAGACCTCATGTTACATAAAACCATTCTTAATAAATTTCTACACGCGATAACACCTTTTCAAAATTGACAATTCAATTTTAGTTCTACTAAACCTTCCTTTAGAATTCTAAATCAAAAAATCAAGAATAAATAAACTGATATTACCAATTCAATTTTAGTTTTATTAAACCTTCCTTTAGAATTCTAAATCTAACGAAAAACTAAGAATAAATAAACTGAAATTAAAGACAGTCGTTTCTACAGATCCATATCGATTAGATTTTTATTATCAACGTATTACAATTCGTGAACGATTATAACTATCGAGTGAATGTTTTCTTGCTTTTAAACAATTATAATGCAGCATCATCATAATCATTAACTTACTCCTTCAGAAATAATAGAAAACAGCCACCGATCGCAAATCCATAATATCTACAAAGTATACTTCGGTATGTAAGCGGCTCTCGGAAGCGCGCATGTAATAATGTCAGGGGAGGGAATGCTGCGTGAGGATAATGGTACAGTCGGTAAACGGGGAAAAGAAACAAATACAAACACTCACTTGCTGCTATAATACACTTTATCAAAATTCAGCAGAGCACGCCGCTCGAAATAGTTCCAGTTCTTTTTCTTCTTTCGTTTTCTTTTTATTCTTTTAATCAACTCGAAAATATGCTACGAAGAGTCCACGCGTGATAAACGTTCACACGCCGCGCGCGTCGTCCGCGTTGGAGAGAGAGATACGTTGTCGTCGGCCGCGAGGTACGTTAATGGCTACCTGCGCGATTCTTACTGCGGCCACGATCCGCTTTGATAATTACAGCGATGCGAACGGTCGCGAACGGCAGTATATTTTCATGGGATCCGACATCGGGCAGGAGAGGAGCGACGGAGGACGGCGGAACGGAGAGGAGAGGAGAGGCGCGCTCCTGCCGGAGGATCCCTTTCCGCAAATGCCAGTCCGCCCTCTCGCACGCACAGCTGATTATCGATTAATATAGTTGTTGATTCCACGCTTGCGAGGAGCTTCATTGAATTATCCTTCCGATCGAATGGACAAATCGCGTGGGTAGGCTCTCTGTCTCTATCTCTGTCACTTTCCCCCCTTCTCTCTCTTTCTCTTTCTCTCCTCTTTCCCTCCCTCTCTCTCTCTCTTTCTCTCTCCCTTTCTCTCATGGGATATGCTTATTTTACGAACGCGAACACCGATGATGCTACCTTTGGCGCGCACTTCCTCCTTTATATAATAGGATTACGAGGTGAGATTGCGAGAGGAGTTATATGCAAGTTCGTCATACAGAGATCGCGCGGCAATCCGGGGATCCGTGAAACGGCGAAGTTCCCTCAATTCTCCAAGAAGGACACGAATTGCGTGAGCTTCTGCAGCTGCTCCTCCGTCAGGCAAATCTTGTCCGATTGACTGTACTGTTCTTCGTCGATCTGTTTGCGCGGCTGCACTATGGTACCGTCAACGTCCCAGCCCCTGTCGATGGCGGCCTGCCGCGCCTCGTCCAACGACATTCCGCTCATCGTCGCCATGGTCGACAGGTTCAAGGAGGAGTACGCCTTCGATATCAGCCTCATCAGCCGTTCTCGAACATTGTCTGTAAAAATCGGGGGTCGAAATCGAGCGGGGGAGATTCCATTAGCGCGGAGGGACACCTCTCACTTAATAAAGTACGAGAAGTTCGAGTGAAGAGTGACTCCAATGTACTCGGCAGGTTCCGCTTGAATAATCGATTATCGGCTGGCGTTGTAAGCGATAATTATGTAGACGGTGGGTTTAATAACAATTGATTGTCGTTAATTATAATAAAGTACATATTTAGTCCTTGCTTCTACAGATGTAGGGCGCTAAATAAGGAAAGCAACTTGCCGTGGTTAACACGAAGTTGACCCGCGTGTAATATTCATAAAATACAAATATCCTCTTACATGTGCTCAATAAGTGATCACTGTAATAATTGAGAGCCGTATGTAAATGGCAACATAGAAGAGAAGGAGGTATTATGGCTACTGTGGACATTACGTACGGCTACCCCTATTATCTCCGTTATTAGATGGCGAATTCTAACAATTGCTTATGGAATTATTCATCTGGTAGCCCGCCGTTTTAGTGGCACTATGTCAATACACAATTGCTGACAATTATTATAAGATATTTTTACTTTCGAGCACTGCCAAACTTTTTCAGGGTACATTTTAGGACTTAATTACACATACTTCCTAATGGTTTTAAAATTTGAGCGTATTATCATACGAATGTACGTATACTCCAGTGTTCTTTTTTTGTTATTTAACTTTTTATTCGGCTGTACACATTTCAAATTATGCAAAGTTAACTTGAGATTTTATTAATATGGTTTTTTAAGCAAAATTTTCATATTAAAATATTCCTTCGGTAAATAGATTGTTATCTGCTAGAGGATGGTGTTCAGAAATATTAAAGATATCATTTTATGCTTATCGTTTAATGTTAAACAGGGTAAAATATTTCTAATAACATCTTTAAAGTTTCTGAGAACGCAGGAAAATTCTAAACGATGGAAAATTAATAATGTCCAATTTTTGTAACAAAATACAATGTCTTTTAAAATAAACCAATTTTTTAAAATTATGTTTGGACTAATCATATTACCATCACTTTTTTTTCTTCCATCGATTATGCAGTGCGTTAAATTTTTAGAAATCACGCTCTAAGTAATAAATATTTCATTAAGTACTTTGAGTCTAGAAGTGTTAAGCAACACTTTGACGAATATAATCGTTCGTGTTTCAATATAAAATATTGAAACAAAGTTATTCAATAAAATAAAAATGGGCCATATTACCCTCTTCTCTTCTATCAGAATTTATATTTATTAATATATTCAAAAGACAAGAGAGCAAATGTTGGATAATTGAATGACTCAACAAATTTTTATTATCATTATTATAACCGATAATCCTCGGACGAGCGTTTGCAATAATTACGTATTCCTATACGTGCAAATATCTTCTTATAGATATCTCCTTGTTTACACAAGAAAAATGTAAGAAATACGATTTCATAATTGATGTCGTAAATTTTATCCAATGCGCGAACAAAACGTTTGTTTTATTAACCCTAGGTTTATTGTTCTACCTTACTTACCTTTGAGGGCTGTCATAACGTCTTTGATGTCTTCGCTCCACTCCACGTTTAGTGCCGTGTGAACCGCGGGCCAGTTACGTTGCCACATGCATTGCCCTACCGTCCACACCCGTCCGAGCTCCTCGTGGGCGGTCTTCATGTCCGCAGGAATTCGCTTCCAGAGGTACTTCGCGTTACACCTACGATCAGTAGTCGTTCATTCAAGAGGGCCAATCGATAAGGAGAACCGACCACGCTACCGGGCACCGCGCTCTCGAGCGCGATGCACCTTGCAAAATTACGATCGGTCGCAAACGAGTCGTCATTTCAATTTGGCGAAATGTTTTATGTGATGTTCGTGCTTGAAATGTTCGTCATTGAGCTTAGAGCCCCGCAACAAACAAGAAAATAATATACGTAAAAAGAAAATGCGTTTACGTGACAATAAATAAGATATAAAGAAAACTCGCACTTTTATTTTTTATAAAATTGAACATTTTCGAAATGTGAGATGGCAAAGCCAAAGTTCCTAAACATATATTAAGAAATAAAAAGTATATTATAAAGAAATTTATATTTTAGGAATTATTGAACGATTAAACGCTTGTAGTTGAAAAAAATTTTACTCTAATTATAAACTAGATTTATTAAAGACAAATCTTTCTCTGCAAATTTATAAATTCAATGCAACTATTTAAATATTATTACATAAAAATATGTATAAAAACAGGGGAGACTTAAAGAAGACGGGTTAAAAATAACAGGAGTAAGATGTAACTTATATAAAAAAAATGTTATAAACAAGATATAAAAGCGTAAGAAAGAAAAGTTTGTAATAGCTTACATCTTGTTCAACATTTTTTTATAGGTATTACAACTTACCGTCTTACTTTTACAAGGTACTACTCCGAGTGCCCTATTATTCTCTTGAAGAAAATATCACGTCTCTCTCTATTAATAACAACATAAAGTCAATACAATTAATGATCTTATAGATCTGACACTCCAATCCAACATGTAAGTTTTAAAATATGATTACTGCATGGTTTGCTATTTTTTGGTCTGCTTCTTACATCTTCGTTAAACATTGATATTCAGTACTTTAACGTTAAAGTACTTAATGTAACTCAAATATAGATTAGATACTATAAAAGCTTCAGTCTACACATAAAAATCGATACACAGAAAAATATCATATTCTACTGCTAAGAAAAGCGATCACTCAATTTGCATCTTTTCTTTCAAGTAACGATTCAATCTTTAACAAGATTTTTTTTTTATAACAGTCTTAAAATATATTCGTTACAAATTTTAGAAAAATTTATTGTCATGTATTCAAAAAAGGAATTTATATTCTTTCAAAGTATATTACAAAATTTTATCAAACAAAAGTCAGAATAATAAAAAAATCAATTTTTAAAATATTAAATTAATATTCTTGATTGAAGTATTTTCCTGAAGTAAATAACTCTTACGGTACAATGTGAAAAAGAGTTTAGCCCAATTAAAGGATATCTTACGTCCAATCTCTTTTTCATCTATTTAATATGACTCAAAAAAGTTTCTAAAAAAATCATAAACATACTTTCAAATATTTAAAACGTACTCAACAGGGACAAATGTATTTTGAGAATAAATAAAATATAATATACATATTTTAATGATCAAAGATTAATCAAAAATTGGGTGAAAGTTATATGGCATAAAAACATTGTAACTTTCTTTTATAATAAATTTGAAAATGACTTCAGTAAAGTGCTTCAAAAAGTAAAATTATTTAAGCACATAAAAGAAGAATGATTTTTAACAAGAGGCAAATAGAAAAAATCAGTTTAGCAACAAATAAATTTTTTTAAATATTTTGGTGCAAAAATAACATCTTCCCTGTAAGAGATTCAACATGTCTTGCTGTATATAATGCAATTCAATGCTTTAATTCTGTAAATTTATTTTTTTTTTAAATAAATAATTTTCTTTCGAGAAAAAATAATTTTAAACAAAAACAAGCATTCAGATAATATAGAATTGAAATAAAATACCAAGATTTTTACTCTTAACAAAAAGAACACATTGGACTCAAACTACTGGTGTTCAAAAATGAATTCAGTATTGTTCCCAAGAAAATTGACAGGTTAGACATAAATACTTGAAGAAATCTAATTAAATTGAAAATGTTAGTCAAGTTAACAACTTTTTTTCTCAGTGTAAAAATCGGTTGGTCACAAAATATCTATAATTGGGCTTTAAAGTTAAATTAAGATTTAGAATACATTTTAAATATATTCTGAATGAATTTGATGCTTATGATAAATTTATAAAATACTTGAAACAACAATATTTAAATATAACATATTTTTCGGTGTACAATCCTATTGCTTGTTAATAAAACTTATTAATAAAACGATAAAATTAATAAAATTTTGTTCAAAAAATTGTAATAATATTAAAAAGATATTTAAAAATATTTAAAAAAATATCTTATTTATCGTCTTGTCAAAATACATATTTGAGATAAAAGTGTAATAACCTCAACAAAATCAAACAAATGGCAATACAATAAAAGATTTTCTACTCACAGATCATTCTGATGAAGGTAGATAGCCAGTAGTCGCATGTAGGCTTGTGCACTTATAGCTTTCGGTGCCTGAAACAACAGAATACAAGTAAATAATTAAAAATCGTTCTTGCACCAACGACACTTAATCTAAACTACATTTTACTCGACATGGAAAAGAAGAAGTAGTAAACATGATAGAGATTGTCATGCATCTGCTTTGTATGTTGAAGATTTCAAATCAAATTAATCATCAAAGAAACATCCGATTTTATTCAATCACTACCTCTTGGAAAGCAATGGCAAACCACCATGAGTATGCAAAAAGAATTCCTCTAAATTAGGCTATCCGGAACTGGCATTTAAACTATAGGTCCCCCCATATATCTGTGTACAAAGCGTACACCACAGAAATACATTGAGGGATCACTAAGCTCTGACAAGAGCCAAGAACTAAAGAAAGAGAAACAAATCAACAACTGGAACAATCTGTTAGTGTATCGCACTGTATAGTGAATTACGATTCTACAAATTCGAGTTCAAGCCTAGCTTTCGACTCCATATCTTTCAACGCTAGCTGAGAAATGTGTGCGTGCTGGATAGAATTATAACTATTACCCTTTACTTAGAAAACAGTGCTTAAAGAGTTGATACATTCCCTCTTTTAAGAAAGTAATAGTTAAAGAGAAATATACATTCCTTAATAAGAGGATTAAGAAGTATCAAAAATAATCAAATAATTCTTTGGATGATTGCTAATGATCACAATAGGATTAAGTGTAAACCAAAAACCATCAATGACAACATAACCTCTCGCAACAAAGCGCTTTTGCTCGCACGGCTCGGGACTTACCTCCAGTTCGCTTACTTCTAACTCGTTCATTAACTTGTTAAGCTCGACTGTGCAATTGGGCACCATAATGATGTGATGATACTATTAACTATTTCGACGATAACGACAAGATAAAATTTTAAAAATACGTCGACATGGAGATCGCGAAGGAAGCAAACGAAACGCGATGTCGCGATGGATGCAAACAGCTGAGCCGGTTGAAGCCTGCGTAACGCCATCTTTACAACATAGACATACACTACGATGCCAATATACCTGGTTAGACCTCGATCGGAAAGCACATCGCCCGTCAACAATGTTGGCACACCTGGCGAAGGGAACGCGCGTACACGAACTTGAAATTTTTTCAATTCTAACGGCTTTCGAGCGATTCACCGATTAGTCTTATCGCGATTTATGTAAGCACAATCGGGACAAGGCGCGAATACTGAAACCCCCCCAAATAAACAGTAAACACAAATCGACTCACCGTTCGCTGTTGGTCGCTTCGTGTCGGCCGAACTGTCGAACATTCGAGATCTAAGATCATCGCGACAGTTCGTCTTAATAATTCGTACTTGGCACGAACGTGTGATCCTTCGCTTTCGTCACTCCCGGTACTCACGCCCGTCAAAAACTCGAGATACGGGATACGGGGCAACGGAGAATAAGACGCGATTGAACACGCGACACGACTTCGCGCCGTCCCGACCGACCGCAAGATCCTCCTCTCAACGATTCGTCTTGATTCACACTTTGCCCTTCATTTACGGCAATCCCGGTACTCACACGCGTCGGAAACTCAAGATACGAGAAACGGAGAAGCTACGAAACACGGTTGATGCGACACGACTTCGCATCATGCATCGTATTCGACACGACGCCGGATGTTGGCACGGACACCCGACACTTTGCTTCACTTTCGACACTCCACGGCATTCTCGAAACACTCGCCCGCATCAAAAACTCGAACGGGACGACGAAGCTACGAGTTGAAACGCGCTACGACGCATTGCAATTACGCGCCGTCCTGCTTAACCTTCCGACTGACTGCCCGACTGAACGAGACTGCGCAGCGGCCAGCAGCGCAGGCGCGCCACGCGGCGCCGCTACGCAGTTAACGCGCAGTCGGCGCAGTACGTAACTGTCGGTCAGACAGGTCAGACGGGACGGCGTAAGACATTTCAACTCGCATCCTCGTTGTCCCATTCGAATTTTTCATGCGAGCGAGTGTTTCGAGAGTACCGTGAAGTGTCAGATGCATGGTGCGAAGTCTGCGAATTCATGACGCGCGTTCAATCATGTTTCGCATCTTCTCCTTTGCCTCGTATCTTGAGTTTCCGACGCGTGTGAGTACCGGGAATGCCGAAAACGAAGAATTACGCATGCCAAATGGAAATCAAGAAGAATCGTGAAGAGAATCTTGGATCTCGAACATTCGAAAGCTGCGGTCGAGATCGAGCTGGACGGAGCGACCAGCGACGAACGGTGAGTCCATTTTTACTAGTATCTATCGTTTATTCGCGGTATTCGCGCCTAGTTCACACTGCACTTGCGTAAATTATTGTCGCATTGTCGGTACGACGACGAGACGAATCAATCGGTCGCGCGAAAGCGTTTAAGACAGGAACAATTGACTTCGTTGTATGCGCGCTCGGCGTTCCTTTTGCCAGGTGTGCCAATAGTCAGACGACGTGCTTTCCGAAGTCTAACGTATGTACCATGGAGGTAAGAAATAAGTCGTTTCTTTGTAGTGTATATCCTCGTTGTAGAGATGGCGTCGTATCAGCTAAATCGTGGGCATGGCCACTCTCGGGCTTCTCTCTGGTACTCCGCCCCTTCCCATCTCTGCCCCTGCTCTATCTTGTCCCCTGTCACTCTCTCATTGTGGCAATATATAGTAGAGAAGTAATATCCTGTTTTGCAGCACTATAGTTAGATGGGAAGGTAGAAAACGGTAATACTTTATTGGCGAAGTATGAGTCGAGATGTAATTACCGTAAATATACTTAAAGCTGCTAAGTGTCATGGATAAAATGACAATGACATGGAAACGGATTGAGGAACATTCAGGAGTAGGTGAGTAGTAGTTTCGATATACGAGACTAAATAACCTGCCACTGTGAAACTCCAACATCCTGGGAGGTGCCCCCCGAGTTCAGATAAATTCTCGTTGCATCGTCTGACGGTCGAGCGGGCTGACATACGCATCCTCCACTCCTTCGGCATATATATTCGCGTCCGAATCAAATGCGGAATTTCCAAGCTGATCTCACGCATGACATTTGCGCGTAATATCGAATATTCACTTGACAGTATATTTGAGCCTATTGTAAATGGCAAATTGTCTCAAGAATACGATCTTCCGTTTTTTTAGTTGATTTACAGAAGAACTCATTTATTATCGTTGGAAAATTATTATTTTAATTATTTCAGACTTTGCTTTTGATGATGTCAATGAATAAACATTTCATTGAAATGCGCATGTTGATTATCTGTTGGAAAAAAAACACTGCACTCCACATTACACTCATATTTGTATTTTGTTTTTATAAACTTAGTATAAAATTCATCAATGTGAATTCATTAATTTTTGAAATACAAATTCTCAGATTATTTTTAAACTGTTATGTAAAAGTGAATGAATAAAATGTTGGATTTTGTAAAGCATGCAAACTTTTCAAAGAATTATAATCCTGAAATTAATGGAAAGAGGACAATGTTCTGTAACAAATTTTGTAGAAATATTGTAATTTATAATTTATAAATATTCTATATATAATCTTAACAACCATTGGAATACTAAAATTAAACATATATCTCATATTTATTGTCATATTTTATCACTTTTTTATTTAGCCATCCATAATTTTGCACATCCAATCCCGCACGCAATATGCTTAACAGTCGGAGAGGTTGTACAAATAACTGCGGAATGTGCAGATTGGTATTATGGCCGCAGCAAGTTTAAGGGTACATGTGGAATTTTCCCAAAGTCCTATATACATATCCTACAGAAATCAACGAATACGGATAACTTAGTGCAGGAAATTACTAACGTCTTACGAGAATGGGGCCATCATTGGAAACATTTATATGTGGTATGTATAGAGTTGCTCCCCATAGATAGTTTATGTTTATATTTTTGGAAATAGAAAGAATATACTATATATTTTTTGATAATTGATTGGCGGAATGTCTTCTGTATGAATAAAAAGCTGTTTACAATTGCTATTCACATACTTTTCATATTATTTTTAACAGTGTTGGATAGTAACTAGTTAAAAAGTTAAAAGTTAAATAGTAAAGTTAAAAAGTTAATAACTTCTAACTTGGTTAATTTTAAATAAGTTAATTTATAATTATTAATAATTAGTTATTCTTAAAACACAAATACTTTAATTTGTTAATTTTTTTTCAGTTAAAAATTTATATAAAAAACTAAAATGTAAGGTTGTAAAAGAAAAAATGTATTCTTATATAAGTAACATTTTTTTATGTGATCTATATTATAATTATTTTGTTATTTAGATTGAATTTTAAAAAATTATAATATTCTAGTTTAACATTAATAATACTTTTTAAAATTAACTTTTAATTTATTTTAATTAATCTTAATGCAACTTTTAATTGAGTTATAGTTTTATGTTCATGCAACTTTTGCAATAACTAAATTTATTTTGTAAGCCATTAGAACTTAATTTAGTTAAAAAATAAAATTAACTTTCCCAAAACTCTGATCTTTAATTATATAATTTTTATTACTGTGAATTTTGATACATTAGATTTTTTATACATATATAAAATTTTAATTTTTTAAATCGTATTTTATAGTAATGTTTTCTTTATCATATTAGATTTAACATGTTTTCACCTTTGAATGAAGAATTAATCTCTTGATAATTTGATCATTATATCTTAAAAACAGATATGTTTTACATACCTCTTATCAATTTGTTTGCCTGTTTTTTAATTTAGTTTCACATCTTTTGTTCGTGTTTATATATTTTAAAAAATTGTTTTGTTACTTAATTTATTTTGAATTTTATTCTCAATTTCATTTTGTTATGTTAATTTCCATCTATGTCATTATCTTAATGTTAATGAAAACATAATAAAATTGAAATTTAATTTGTACTTAATTATTTGAGATTAAATTATATTTTTAATTTACATCTCTATAGCTCGTCATTTGGCTGTTGATCTTCCTCATTTTTTTCATATTTCTATGTATGTAGACTCATTCCGAGCATTTCCGGACGATGCAACAACAAATTCTGGATGCAGTTGGATACAGAAGCAAAATTTTGAGTGGTACCTTAACAGTAGACGAGTTGAAGGATATGAAAAGATTGGCAACGGCGAAAATAGACACTGGGAATCAATTGCTGGGCTTGGACATGGTGGTTCGAGACGAACATGGAAATATTCTGAATCCCATGGAGACGAGCACTATTCAGTTATACTACCATCACGAGACTGCTGCAGAAAGGATAAGAAAAGCGTGCAATGATACCAAGAAGAAGCCCTATAAGCCACAAGTACCTGTGTATTCACATATCTTCTTTGTCAGTGTGAGAAACTTCGTATGTAAGATGGCGGAGGATGTAGAACTGCTATTGACTTTGTACGACGGCAGAGAGATGAAAGCCATCACGGAGAATTACGTGGTATCGTGGAGCAAAGAAGGACTTGCAAGGGACATCGATCAGTTGCATAATCTTAGAGTATTGTTCACGGATCTTGGTTCTAGAGATTTGACAAGAGACAAAGTCTATTTAGCTTGTTACGTAATTAGAATAGGCGGTATGGAAGCCAAAGAACCAGACCACCGTCGCTCGAGTGTCACACAAGCCAATCAAACCAAAACTAAGAGCGCGGAGAGTATGAGGAGACCATTCGGTGTGGCCGCGATGGATATTAGCTTATTCATTACCGGCAAGCTTGAGGGTGATGTTGAGCAACATCACTTTATACCTTTTGTACAGTAAGTACACATTTTAAGTATTTCCGTTTTATGAGACTTGATAGTATAACGTTCGCGATTAAAGTGTCAGAAAAGAGCGTTATAACGACTCTTACAAAATTGTGGTAGAATCCTTTTTGTTGGTTTCCCGTCCTTGTTTCAGATGTTGTGAGAAAGATAGCCTTGACGGCACGTTACGTAGAATTATTGCGCAGAAAGAGGCAAGTACCCAGAAACACGTCAACGGTAATATTGCCAATGTCACAGGTGGACAAGGATTGTGGACTAGTTTAAAATTGTTAAGGGGCGATCCGAAACAGGTAAGTCTTAAAATAAACTTATACTGATCAAGAGAAAAATTATTTTCTGCAATTTTGAATATTTACGAAGGTGCGTGATGAAAATCCACATTTGGTACTCGGTAATGTTGCCATCGCGCGTAAAATGGGATTCCCAGAAGTTATCTTACCGGGTGACGTACGCAACGATCTGTACCTTACTTTAATTAGTGGTGAATTTAGCAAAGGCTCCAAATCTACGGACAAAAATGTGGAAGTAACGGTTAGTAAGAATATAATTTAAAAAAATTGTATTTATATGCTTATAAATATATATGTACGAATACATACACATATATGAATATTTATAACTTTTAACAGGTTAAAGTATGTAATGAACATGGTATAGCAATCCCCGGAGTTATGACATTAGGTGGCGGTGCGTCACCAATTGACGAGTACCGTAGCGTTATTTATTATCACGAGGACAAACCTAGATGGTGCGAAACGTTTAAGATTGCCATACCTATAGAAGAATTTAAGCAGGCCCACTTAAAGTTTACGTTTAAGCATCGTAGTTCTAATGAAGCAAAAGATAAGTCTGAAAAGCCATTTGCTTTAAGTTATGTTCGATTAATGCAGCGCAATGGAACGACTTTACAAGACATACAGCACGAATTGTTGGTTTACAAATTAGAACAGAAGAAGTACGAAGAGAGTGATATATCCTACTTCAAGTTGCCATCTACACGTGGAGAATTGGTATGTTTATTTATTTAATAAAATTGATAAGAAAAGTTTGATATCTTTAAATATTGCTTATTTTATTTTACTTTTTCTTTATTTCTGTCTGCGTGTTTTAGGCTCAATTGAATATGGAGAAGAAGCCAAGTTTAGGATCGCTAACATTAAGCAGCAAAGATAGTTTCTTGATAGCGACCAATATTTGCTCAACTAAATTAACCCAGAATGTAGACTTACTAGGTTTACTTAATTGGGCGTCACACAATACAGACTTAAAAGAATCTTTAGCTGCTTTAATGAAGGTCGATGGAGAGGAAATAGTGAAGTTTTTACAGGTACAGTAAATCTGATTTATTGAAAATATAAAGATAATATATGTAGAATAAAAAATAATATTTCTGTAAAGGATAATTTATATTGAAATCAGCATTTTTTTCACAGGATGTTTTGGATGCTTTATTTAATATCTTAATGAGTAATTCAGACAGCGACGTATACGATGATATGGTCTTTGAGTGCCTTTTATATATTATTGGACTTGTATCCGATAGAAAGTATCAGCATTTCCAACCAGTATTAGATTTATATATTTCTGAAAGTTTTTCTGCAACTCTCGCATATAAGAAATTAATTTCGGTATTGTGCAAGCGTATAGACAGCGTCAGCAACGGCGACGGTCAGGAACGAGATTTATTGCTTAAGACAATGAAAAGTCTGCAATACTGCATGAGATTTATTGTCGAATCTCGTCTTTTATTTACTGAGTACGTTTTATTTATTGTTACATACATTTTTTTATTACATAAATGAAATGATCATAAATAAAATGTTTTATAAAATTGATTAAATATAATAATGTAATAAATATGTCTGTGTGTACATATTTCAAGAAACAAATATGCATGATTCTTAATAAATATTTGTAATTTATTTTAAAGGTTAAATCAGGATGAAGAAGAATTCTCACAAACCTTGACTGATCTATTACGATCTATCGTTAATCTCATGAGTCATGAAACAGATGGTACTCTGTTGGTTCAAGGAGCCTGTCTCAAGTATCTACCAACAACGATACCTCATTTATTAAGAGTTTATAGTGGCAAGCAATTGAGTACAATTTTAACGGATTTACTTGTGACTCTACCAACAGGTAGATTAACCAAACAAAAAATGATGACAGTAAACGACATCGTCCACAGTCCGCTTTTTTTAAATGTGGACTGTAGAGCGATTTTATTACCAAGAATCACTATACTTGTGAGGGACTTGTTGGAAGCCAAAGAGGAGGTAAGACGTTGTAAAATTTGCTATTTTCTAATGCTATTTCTTAACTTGCAGTTTAAGCGAAATGGAATGTTTATCCATATCTCACACAAAAAATAATATCAGTTCATAAACTTACATATTTTCGCAATACTTTATGATGAATCCTAACTACATACATATGCATATAACTAAATTTGATCAAACTCATAAATTTTACATTTAATATCATTCAACGTGATGTATGATAAATGTCATTGTTCGTGCTTTCCGTGCAGCCTGTGATCCTTCCGCCACGCATCTTTCTATGAATCTTCTTTCTGAAACTTCTCTTGCTATAGAGGATGTCTCTTCATTTTCATTTTTAAAATTGCTTGTAATTTGTTGTAATTAAATTCTTTGTTACATTCTTAAAGTTGATTTCTAAATCTTACATTAAAGAAAGAATAGTTATGTATGTTGTAAACTGTGATTACTCAGAAAATTTAATAGCAATGAATAATTTAGTAAGTTGCATTATCTGGAAATATATGGTATTAAAAGACATCCTTTACTTACTGTTGATAAAGCATGTAAAAAAGTATGTACGACTCGAAGGAATTGAAACTTGGAATGTAGCATGTGTTTGTCCATTAATGTTACTGTATAGTGTTTATTCTGCATTGTGCGATAAAGTTATTTGATATGAAGTTTGTATGATCCAAAAAACTTAAAATTATTAGATATTATCTAATCTTTCTTTTTCTAATGTACTATGAATAATTTTTATTGATATTTTATACTGCGCTTAATGATATTGCGCCTTTTCTGCAGACCTGTATTTATAATGGTGTCGGGAAATTGTCAGGAATGTAATTGTATACGTTCTTAGAAAATAGCATCGTTTTTTTTTTTAACTAACAAGGGTTATTTCATTTTTTTTTGTACGGTTTGGTTTTGGTTAATGGCGTTTAAAGGGGCTATCCAGTACGCCTGGAAAGAGCGTGGCGAAGGTAGCCAGGTTGCTCGGCGAAAATCGGCATCGACTCAACCAACACCGCGGCTACTCCGAAGAGGTAATTTATGTCATAAGTCCAGGAAATTTTAAAATCTATGCAGACGAATAATGCGTTTTTCATGGCATCATGATTATGAGACTATTTAACATAGACCTTTGATGTACTTTGCACTTATGTCTGTTGTGTTGCATTACAATTTTAGCATTGAAAATCCACGTTACGTGAGTTATTTATTGTATGGATATATAGATTGCAGAGTGTTATATCACATACTAATTTTGATGTGTAAATTTATGCATTTATAATAATCCTTTTTATTTATACTTTATAGGTATATACTATATATAATTCACAAAGCAATCTACTTATCTCCGTTTTTTATTTTTTCTACAGGTGGAATTATGCGTCAAGATATTATCTGACATCCTGGAACTGACTTTTAGAAAAGATATAGGTAGCACAGTTTCAGATGTTAAAGAGATAATGTTGACGGCCTTGCGTACTATTATACAGACAGTTATTTCAATGGATAGAGAAAATCCCTTAGTTGGAAACTTAGTTTCAGTAATGTTGGCGATATTCAGGTATTTTTAAGATTTCAAAAATATAAAAAAAAATTGTAAAATATTGCCAAAAGAACAGAACTGATTTTTTTGTTTTCTTTTTAATTTTTTCAGACAAATGACACAGCTCCATTATGAAGTGTATATTAATCATTTTGGAACAAGAATTGATTTACTTGATTTTCTTATGGAGATATTATTAGTCTTTAAAGATCTGGTTTCTAGAAGCGTATTTGCGGGGGATTGGTGTGAAATGATCATGCTTCAAAATAACATTATTTTGAATTCTTTGCGTTATTTCTCAGCCACGATTAGAGATTATTTTTTCACCGAATTTGAGCATCAAGCGTGGTCAAATTTCTTTCATTGCGCTATTGCGTTCTTAACTCAACCTGCCCTACAATTGGAAACATTTACATCAGCAAAACGAAATCGTATTATTAAACGTTATAAAGATATGCGCAGGTACGTTTCTCATATAATAAAATAATTACAGAACATGTAAATCTAACAGTAAAACTAAAGATTCACAAGTAGAAAAAATCGAGTAGTACTGACAAACGATTCTTAGTCAACATATTCTATATATATATATATATATATATATATATATATATATAATTATTTTATATATATAATTATTAAATATTACATAAATAAAATAAAATTAATAATAATTTTTTTTACGTTACAGAGCAACCGTGTTCGAAATTAGATCTATGTGGTTTAACTTAGGCCAACACAAAATACTGTTTGTACCCGGTTTAGTTGGTGCCATCCTTGAAATGGCATTGATACCTGATACTGAATTAAGAAAGGCTACTATACCTATCTTTTTCGACATGATGCAATGCGAGTACTATAGTTCACGTATAGTGGAGGGATATGGGGACACTAAACGCGATCCTGCTCATATCAAAGCTAATTTTACAGAATATGAAAATGAAATGATTGCAAAATTGGATATTTTGGTATAATATTTTGTATACATAATTATAAATAGCGAAACAATGATTTTTAATTAAAATTTACAATGGTAATTATATTAGTGGAAAATTGCTTCATCAAAGTTTTGTTTTTGTAGGTCGAAGGAGGCAGAGGTGATGAACAATTTCGTACACTTTGGATTGACGTTATGGGTTCTTTATGCGAGAAACATTCTACAATGCGAGAGCAAGGCTTACGTTTTGTAGACACTATAGCTCGACTTATGGAACGCTTATTACAATATCGCGATATTATTCACGCAGAATCCCAAGAACATCGCATGCTTTGTACTGTGAATTTATTGGAATTCTATTCTGAAATTAATAGAAAGGAAATGTATATCAGGTAATTACAAAAAATTTATAACATATTTTTATAATTTAAACGTTTCAATTGTGTATCTTTTAAGTCTAACTAAATCAACGTAATAAACTTGTTTTTTTTTAATATTCTAAATATTTTATAAATGAAGATTTAATATATAAATAATAAATGCATATTTAAATATATTAATTGATTTTTTCTGCAGATATGTGAACAAGCTGTGTGAATTACATCTAGAATGCGATAATTATACAGAAGCAGCTTATTCTCTAAAGCTCCACAGTCATTTGTTAGCTTGGAGTGATCAGCCTTTGTCACCTTTGTTAATATCCCATAGGTAATGTTATCAATCAGAATTAAATAGTTTCAATTAAATTTAAATAAATAGTTCATATTTAATCAATTGAGAAATGAAATTAGCATTAAAACATTTTTATCATTCTAGGTATCCATTATGTCAAACACACCGTGAATTGAAAGAAGCGTTGTACAATGATATCATTGATTATTTTGATAAAGGAAGAATGTGGGAATGTGCTCTTGCCGTTTGTAAAGAACTAGTTTCGCAATATGAAGAAGAAACATTCGATTACTTGCAATTGTCCGTACTATTAAGACGTATGGCGAAATTTTATGATTGCATAGTGAAACAGTTAAGACCTGAACCAGAATATTTCAGAGTCGCGTATTACGGTAGAGGACACCCCGCTTTTCTTCAAAACAAAGTACTTTTACTGTGTTTAATATCTATCTTAATCTCTCATATCTTTGATATTATTCTATTCTTTAATTAATGAAATATATTTATGCGATATAGGTGTTTGTGTATCGAGGAAAAGAATATGAACGACTTAGTGATTTTTGTACTAGAACACTGAATCAGTTACCGAATGCTGAACAAATGAATAAATTGTCGCCACCCACCACAGAGATGCTGGAATCATATCATCAGTACGTACAAATCAATAAGGTAGAACCACTGATGGATGAGAAAAGGCATCGTTTAAGCGGTAAACCCGTTACTGCGGAAGCAGTTTTAAGGTACATATTCAACATTACATTATTAAATACAGTTTATGTAAAATCTCAATTTTCTCAATTTACTGTATTGTATTTCTATGATTGTTTAGGTTTGGATTTATAAGTATTGTATCTTTATGTTCTAGATATCATCGTGTAAATGATGTGCAGCGCTTCAGATTTTCAAGACCCGCTCCGAGAAAGGAAATTATTGCGGCAAATAGCGATAAGGAAAAGGAAGCAAATACCGGCACTAATAATAGCAACGAGTTCGCCTCTTTATGGTTGGAAAGAACGGTACTCGTTACAAGCTATCCGTTGCCGGGAATTCTTCGATGGTTCCCTGTGACGTCTAGCGAGACATATTTAGTCAGCCCCTTGAGGAATGCGATTGAAACTATGGAAGCTACAAATACAGCACTGAGGGATCTCATTATTGCTAACAAGTTTGTACAATATTTTTTTATACATAATTAATTTTATTGCTTTTGAAACGAGTTATAATTTTATCCTATCCTACAATTTCATATTTTTTAATTTGTAAAACTTTCAACTTTGTAATCAATTTCTTAAAAACTGAAAGATTGAACTTCTAGATCAAATCTAAGATCTGTTGACTGTTTCTACGTAGAATCGTGTTATCTTATATCTTTTTGTAATTTATAATAAATATATATTACATGTTAAAGTAAAATTGAAGACTACAGCAACATAGACTAACTCACATTGTGTAAAAAGAAAACTGCAAAGTTCATCACTTTAACTTTATAGAGTTTATTTTCTCCGTTTTTACAAAATGTGAATTAGCTTCCTGTTATAAGATCTTTAATTAATTCACTTTATTATACATATGTTTGTCATGATTTACGATAGCAGCTTTTATGTAATTATTATTTTGTTATGTAGAAGTGATCCCAGTCTTCCATTGAATCCTTTGAGCATGAAATTGAATGGTATATTGGATCCAGCTGTGATGGGTGGTATCGATAACTACGAAAAGGCTTTCCTCAATGTAGAATACAAAGATAGTCATCCAGAAGACAGTTCGGATCTTTTAAAGTTAGAGGGGCTTATTGCAGAGCAAATACCTCTACTTAGTGTAGGTCTACAATTACATAAAGCACGAGCACCTACTGAGTTGGCGCCATTTCATCAACGTTTAGAACAATGTTTCATGTCGATGCGTAATCAAGTGGAGGCTAAATATGGAAAAAGAGTAAGCTTCTAAACGGTTATGTTAATATCTATCGAAATAATATCAAGTATGTTGGATTTCTAAATCTAATCAAGTCGATGCATTAGATTTCTAAATTTGTAATTTATTCTATAACACAGACCTGCGATTTGCAAATTGAAAGCCTAACGCAAACCGTAACAATGCGAAGACCACCAACCTCGAGAGGAGATAATCACTGCCTGTCCGAGTCAAATATGAATAATTCAGAGTAAGCTTTCCCATCCATTGCAAAGCATGTTTACTGTTTTATTAATAAGTTTATCATAATTAACATAAATATAACTAATAGTGCATAGCATGTTATTGCTGTATCACATTCATCATTATTGAAATAAGGCAATATTTTAGAAAGATGTTTTTAATTATCCTTAACAAGCAACATTAAATCAAATTGTTTTTAACATTATCTTTTACAAGCATCAAATATCAAAATAATGCGGTTATTCTGCGAGACATATTTTTATTATAAAATAATATCAATATGAATGGGTGTGTGCATTATACAGAATGTCCAAGATCGAACATTGTTGATCTGGGAAACCCTGTATAAAATAGTAAAATAGTTATATAGCTACTTTATAATTATCCCATTCAGCTGTAAAACTCGCTACAGGGTATCCTCACTTACAAGATCCCAAGTTGCAACGTTCAAGTCGCTTGCATCGTTCAATTTTAACAACAACATACCTCCGAGTAATGCTCAAAGCATCAATTTGTCAAGGTAACATCATCATACCAGTGTTTAACTTAACTTCAGCACTATCTAAAAGTCAGACTATTTTCGTAGATGAATTTAGATGTAGTGTAATTGATCCCAATCAGAACAACAAAATATTTACGTATCTATATTTTGATTTTATATGGAATATATAAATATTTAATTAATCGATTAGATGCACGGATTTATTTAGAATTTATTTTTCAGTATTTATTAGTATTTATTTTTAGTATACATATAATTACGTTCTACATTAATAGAAGATGAATAATATAAAATTCATTTAGAACACATGATAGAAAAGAATACAATATGATTTCAGGAATATTGCTGTTGGACCTGATAAACTCTCGCATAATACCTTATTATCCTTTCTTCGCACTTAGTATTCCTATATATGTTTTTCTTTCATATTTTAATTTTTTTAATGAAAGCATTATGCTTAATATTCTGCTTGTTTTATTTTTGTTGATTTTCATGCGATACAGTAAACAAATTAATATATATCTTATCACACATATTGCACTAATTTGCACTAATCTATTTTATGTACGTGTGTTTCGAGGGTAGGTAATATTTATAAAACATTAAAGCTATAATTAGCATTAAATAAATGACATTGAAATCCACAAAAGAAATTTTTTAAAAATAATAAATTTGAAATGCAAACATCGAAAACATAATAGAACATTAAAAATTATTTTGAATGCTACATAGTAATATTTCTTTACATATGTATACGTAAAGGAATATGACTATGTAAGTAAATTTATATATTTGTATATATATATATATATATATATATATATATATATATATATATATATATACATATACACATATACATATACATATATACAATATAATATTTATAAAATGATATGTGTATCATTTTATAAATATTAAATTTTCTAAATATATGCAAAAGGTGTACGATTGATTTTGTTATTATTAGCACTTTTATATCTCTTACTTGTTTACCTTGCTTTTTATCTGCATGGTTTTGTTTCGCATTTTTCACAATATCGTCATAAATATCCCTGGAATATAAATCTCCTTCAAGTGGCAATCTCTACTAAGCTTCCTAAGTCTACAATAACTACGATAGGTAATTAAAAATATACACTTGTGTTACGAGATTGTTGCAAAGTTCGAACATCGTGATTAATATTATTATAATGGATGATTTTTTTACTGACCATGCTGACCTATAATAAGTATAAAATATAAGCGTACACACAATGTTTGGAAATTTTATTTTAACAATAATTATAAATTTTTATTTATTCCATTGTTAAATTCAATTGTTTATCTATTTGATCATGAGTTGCACAATCGCTAGTAATTTCTGTCTATCCAGCTACAAGTTTTCTTTTTTAATGGAGAGACATTTTTAATCGCGGATATTTTTAATCTGTAGAAGCAACTCGATGCGTTCGCACATCTTGTCGACGGCCTCTTTGCAAAAAGCATTAGGAAGTCCAAGTTCAGGCACGTACAAGAAAAAGGATTCGAAACGTAGAAGCTCACGAAAAAGTGACTCTGCCACAGTGATGAAAACTGATCAACCGACCAGCCAGTGGTATACCACGACCGAAATATCCCACGGTTCTATTCAGCAAACAGCATCATCTGTTACGTCATTAATATCTAATTTACACTCATCACATGTATTTGAGCTTCGACAAGAGGTAAAGATTTTAGGAACATTTTCTTGTTGCTCATGACTTTAAAGTAAACATAGAACGAACTTCTTTGCACACAGCTCACGCCAAAACGTCCCTTGAGATCGGAAGCGGAGAAAGAAAGAAGAATGAGTAATCGTTGGTCCGGCCACTCTCACTACCTAAGAAACGTCAACAATGGACTAGAATCAAGTGGTTTAGGGAAGGGAAACAGAGATAGCGTCGGTACAACCGACAGTACAGCATCCGAGGATGATCCACCACCACCTCTACCGATTAAAATGCGCGAGGCCGATTATTGCAATCTTCCAGACGAACTGTCCACCAATCGATGTTCAACTACTTTAAATAATCTAAACAAGTCTTCGGGACAGTGTAAAAATAAGTTGCCAACGCCTACCGATGATGATCTGGATGATCATTCTAAACCGCCAACACCTCCACCAAAACCGAAAAGACAGGCTCACAATTTGAGCAAGAACACGCTTGCCTCAAACGACGTCGAAAACTCGCTTGTCGAAGATTCATCAACTGCATAATGTAAAACGCCTCACGTTGTCCTCCTTGCCAAGTGTTGTGAACAAAATAAGCATCCATCCACATCTACAGAAGCATTCTCCATTGATTTTTGTATTATCGATCTTTAGAAGAGTTACCATTAATTAGAGTTAGCGTTCTAATATATTTCTTTGTGCCTTTCTTTCGCGATTTAGGATAAGCGAATAAGTATACGCTATAGTAATATGAAAAAAAATCTTAAAAATGTACTCTAATAACAGAAGGTATTGCTTTTTCTGTACCGAATAAGCAATGTTATTGACAAAGGAATCTAAAAATCAGTATGGATTTAAAAGACATTTTATAATTTATGTGCATATGTGACGAGGACTATAATGTAATCTGAGACTATAATAATGCCTCTATTATATTTCTATTCTTATATAGCAAGCTATATTCAGAAGGATTTTAAGATTTTTGTAATATCATAAAAGGAATTTGTGCTTATTAAGGACAAAAAATTGAGAAATTTGCTTTTAACATTCGTTCACTCTAAATAAGTACATTTTTATCGAACATATTCAATATTGCTTTATTATAATTCATATGCTTGCTGTAACATCCATTACAATGCGTAGCATATTGTAGTAGTGTCCATTTTTTTGATCAAAGTTTTTATTTCAATATGACTTTGGACATATATATTCGTGGAAAATATATATTTTTTATAAATTTTGATATAAAACTTATACACACACATATAGCTTTAATTGTAATAAAAATTTTGGAAACCTTTTACATTTTATACTAATCCATTTTTGAACGGATATTTGCTATCAATAATATAATACGCATTAAATATAATGAGAACGTTTTGCAAACTTTTTATTTGTTACAATATTCTAATTTATTTCACAAATTTCGTTTTTTATAACAATGAGAGTAGTTATAATTTAATCGCAATATAGTTATTTAAATATTACCAAGAGCCATTGTGATCTAGTGGTAAAACAATTTATATGTTAATGTTTATATAAGTCATTTTCATACTTGTTAACGAGACTATAGTCTTATATGTTATTTTTAAAAAATACAAACAATATTGAGAGATTGTTTACAAATATATTCAATAAGAATAAGTATGCAGCAAATGATAATGCATATGCTTTTGCATTTTTGCATATTTGTTTCAAAAAAATGAATGTAATGATTACATGGTTCTAATAGTCACACGATACCATGACAAGTTGCTTTCTAATTGAGCACAAAATCAGAATGAAAGTTTAAGTGAATTACACAAGGAACGATAATCTTATCGTAGACTTCATAATCAGTCAAGGTACCGATTTTACATTGCTTTTTTACAGTATAAATTTTAGGAACTTACCTTTCAGAAATAGTCGTTCAATAACGTTAATACAAGTTATTTATTTTATTTTTCATCATTATCATTTGAGTCTCATGCCAAAGAGATTAGTGCTTTATTTATTAAAAGCGTTAGAGCATTACATGTATTGCTAAAGAAAAAAGTACTATCGTGTAATATATTTATATCTTATGCAAATAAGTATAAAGAAAATTATAAACTAAAAAATAGAGAGCTTAATAGTTTATTCATTACTTTTGATAATTAATGTAACAAAGATCTGTATTCAAAGTTGTTGTTCTTACGTTAGTTCAACTTGTTTACTTATTTGCGGAGTAAATTTTCAAAAAAATATATATTATATATATATATTTATAACCATATGTTTGAACAAAGCATTTATGAATACAGTTCTTAGCTTTGACACCAATTTTGTTATGTAATCGAAAAAAGTGACAATATATTGAGTCTAAAAATTAAGAATTTTAATAATTTTAAAATGTCATTTACTCTCCTAATTGCTTTTTATTTAAGGATTGTTATGTTGCTTTTATATTTAATCTGAAATAATCTTTTCTTTTTTTATTCTTACATACTGCAACACATTTTCGTACAAATCAATTTATTTAATATACTTCAATTAACTTAACTTATTTAACTACATGTACATCGACAGACATTAATTATAAACAAGTGCCATTCAAAATACAATATTAAATCCATACACACTATATAATACATTTTTCTCATGTGAGCTAAACGATAACAATATATATACATGCTATATAACAAATTAATTTTATTTATAAAAGACGAAATAATTTTACATAATCCCAGAAATCCTTATTTTTTAATATAAGCAATTTAGTTACATCTCTTATATATTATTGACTAATTATTTCTATAAAAATATATTTTATACCGTTTCTTATATATAAAAAAAATTTTAAAGTGATGTTACAAATAGTACATGATAACATTTATAAATTTAATTTTACGAAACAATGGATTCATGCATATTTGATAATTAGTATATTATATGATGTTATGATAAAGATGATTTGGAAAATAAATAGACTTACAATTTATTTTCCCCACGTAATAATTGTATTATCTAATGAACATCGTTTATTGCATTTAATTAAAAAAGCATTAGTCTTTATTTTTGTTTCAAGAATTCTTGGAGAATATATTCAAAATATATTAATAATTTTTTATTGCAAAAAACATGGTTAATTAACTTTTTCTCTTTCACAAAAAATTTATCAACTCTAAATTGTTTAACTATAACAGGAATTAGGCCAAATTATAAAATATATACAATAATGTGAATTTATAATAGGCGTTATCTTCATTTCTAAATAAATAAATAACATCTATTATTAATTTACTAATAGTTATTACAATAATGCCATCGATAGCAAAATAGCACTTCTTTTAAAACTGCTATTTAACTTTGGTTGGAAGTGTGAGAAAATATGTCTCTCCATACTTGTATATCTTTTTTTTGTTTCGTTTTTTTTTATGAGTTCACGAATATATTAATATGCCCGCGCGTGTGTTTTCACTTATATGTTATATTCATAACCATATATTATATTGACATACATTGCAATATAGAGCGCTAAAAAAGTTCACATTCTATGTATGTAAAATATAAAAGTAGAAAATATATATCGAGATGCTATTCAGTTTTAATAGAAAAATAACATAATGCAATCGTGTACCGTATTTCTAGAGGATAGATAAAATGGTAAGTTGTCATTCCGCCTAAATCTCTTTATGAGCAAAATGAATAAATATACTATTTCGTTTCTTTTTTAACTACAGTAAAAACTATAATATTTTTCCCTTTAGTACTCTTATAGATAAAAGAAAATTAATGCATCTAAACTGTCTGACTTTGTTCAATAATTTAATATGTACGAGTAATTGGAAAGTTTCTCAATACTACACACACTCATATGCAAAGATATCACACGTTTTAACATAATTATACATTCCACATATAAATAATAAATTCATAATGCCTTTGCAATCATCGAACCTTACTATTAAAAACTAGCAAATATTATATTTGCACTTCAAATGAAAATTGGAATCCCTCAAGATATAAGCCATACGGCACATTAAAAATTCCATTAAAAATGACATTTCTATTATTGTAAATGTACAATATTATATTACCTCGCGTAACATTTAGAATGCCACTTATTTTTATCTAGAAATTTGTCAGAAAAGTGCAAACTGTCATATTTGCGGAAATATCTATATCTAAAATTTAATAACGCAGATTAATAAAGACATAGGTTTTCCTTATTATGACATATGCGGAAATAACATGTGAGACAGAGGGGGCCAATTGAATGAAATGATATTGTTTAAACAAACAAATATCACGCAATATATGCATTATGAGGCTATGACTAGAAACGATATTACTATTTATTCGACTTTTAGTCGTTTACTGAATTCTTCTTGCTGCTTTTCCCTCCATTCCTTCTTCGGTTTCATCCTCTTCAGTTGCCCGTCCCTATCATTTATGAAATAAATATACAATTTTTACTTGCAAAATTCCAATTTCCTACGAAGTTTTAAATTAATATTGAACATACCATTGCAGATCGACAAGACCACCTTGCCGCGCTATCACAGATTTCACTCGATTCGCGAAATCGATGGCACTCTCTCCTTCCTTTCTATGCATTGGAGGGAGATACCACACATCGCAGACTATAGCCCAGCTGGACATCATCATATATAAATATTGTAACATTGAATATCGACTACTGTTCCAAAACGCATCTCCGAATCTTGGATCGTACTATATGTAAAAAAAAGTACAAGACATTTGTTAAAAAAATATCATGCCAAGATAAATATATGGTGTACATCAGAAATATGAAAAAATTACTTTTATAGCCACAGGATAAATAATGCTGCCAACTTCAAAACTGCCTTTTTTAAATTGCATAACTGATGTATTGTTGATACATGTACCCTCCGGAAATATGAGTATTGGTGGGTTTGTAGGATCTGATACGTGTTCCTTTAACCTGCACATAACATAACATGCATTAACAACTATATTCTATAGAATATAAAATAGACAGGAAGACACAATGGCAGGAAAACGTAATCGCGTAGTTAAGTAATCGCACCTTTTCGCAACTGCTTCTCTGTCTTTGACCTCGGAGCGTTCAAACCATATGTGTGGAGAAGCACGGGCAAGAGCTCTTTGTAATATTCCCAAGAAACCACCATGCCTTTGACCTATCTATAGTAAAAAATGCAAATAAGGCGATTTGCATTTAAAAATTATGTATATTACTATTTAAAAATTGTACACTTCCTTCGAATTACAGATATTGAAAATAGTTAAGAATGGCCAATGAATAGCCAATGTATAATTACAATCGTCGAAAAATATAGAAAAATTAAATGTTTCTTAAATAATTACGATAGATTTTGTTTTAATATAAAATTTCTTATTTTAATATAGATTTGTAATTTAATTTTCGTATATCTAATATTGTATATTACAAAATTATTGTTAGTTTTCTCCAATTTTCGTGAAAAAAAAGTCAATATCACGTGTTTTAACAAATCTGTAAAGTCTAAGAAGAGTACGATTTTTTAAATATATTAATAAAGTGATTATGAAAGCAAAAAAATTATTTAGTAATGAGATCCAAGCATGTTCACGTAGTTATGGAATAATAGTCATTTTAAAGATGTTTGGAAAAATTTGATGAATAAGCAAAGCAAAAAAAATAGTTTGCACAAAAAAGCAATTGTAAAAAGATATCCATATCTATAAGCAAAAACATACCAATGAATAACAATTATCACACATGAGTACAAGAACATCGATAGGAGATGTGTGATTAGCTACGCATATGCCTCTGACAGGTCGATTCTCTGGATTGTTGTAGGTGATGACTGCAGACAAAGCACTGGATAAGACAGCAAAGCACATTACGGAGACTTTGTAGTTGAGCCACCGCTTGAAGCTACCCTCGGGAACGTAACCCACTACTGCAGTGCACACTGTCAGCCACATCACCTGTAAACCACAAGCTTTGCACCTGAGAAACGTGGGATTCCCTCTCTATCGTTGCTGAGTAGGTACTACCTGTAAACCAAAGTTACAGGAGACGTTACCTGTAACATTTACCACTAACGCGCAACAACTTCTGTATAACATTAGTAACAAATTCCTGACTCTTGATCATATGTGAAAACGAATCGACCAAAATCGTATTTTGTTACATGAGGGAAATATACCTTTGAATCCAGTGTTATTGTGAATAAAAAATATATTATACAAAGTCGTATATACTGTCTGTTTCATACAGTTTGAGTAATATGGATTATGTAATATACATAATTATGTTATATATGTATTCAGGAGCGGCGCTAAGCTATTCAGCGCTCCCATGCATATTTGAATCAGCACCCTATATGTGTGCGTGCATGCGCGCGCGTGTATGTATGTGTGTGTATGTGTCAGAAAAAATATTTTAAAGTAAAATAAATTAATAAGATAATTTAACCTCAGAATAAAATAATCTATGTAAATTATCATAAACCCCCCATAAATTAAAAATGGAATTATTAATATAAATATTGACAAATAAAATATCGTCTAACATTTTTTTTTTCATTTAATATATCTGTTTCTTTAGAAAAATTACAAAATTCTTTCACATGTTTTAAAATTAACGATAAAAGTTCAGAAAGTCAAAACTTCTAAAAGTGGAACAATAAAAATCGGTAATATTATTTATGTATAAATAATCATGATAATAGTAGAAAAAAACTTGTATTAACATAAAATTTAAACCTAATGTCAAAAGTTATTATATTCGGAATAATCTAATTCGCGGCTTTTGCGAATTTTGGAATTGATAGTAAAAAAAGTATCTTTTATTGTATACAATATACGCGGCATTAGGTGCCCCTAAAAAATAACGTCCCCATGCCATGCTTGATTCGCTTACTGTATTATGCTGACCCTGTTAATGTACTTCGTTCGTGTACCATTCTCTGTACCAAACGAAATAGTGAAATATAGATAATACAAAGCTCTTAACAAATGGAAGATATTTATGCTGACAAAACAATGAAACAAGACAAAATCTTTCAGCTTATAAATATATTGTCTCATCCACGACATATTACCAAAGAAAATGTCGTTTGCGTGGATAAAATGCAGACATCAAAGGTGGTCGTATGATTCGACACGCACACCCCTCCTTTCTTTGGTTTGTACTCGGGATTGTGAATCGTGATCTGGGCCGAGAGAGCACGGGACATTATCCTGAACGAAATAACGGTGCCCTGGTGGTTTGCCCAACGTTTTATACGGCCATTCGGCAAAAAGCCGATAAAAAATGTTACGACTACGAGATACAGTACCTAAGAAACTTCGATATTAGTGCACAATTTTAAATTTATATGTTTAGCATACATCTTAATAAACTTTATCACAAATCTAAAACGTGCATTTAAAAATGTGAAAATATTAAAAATTATATCTAGCTTTTTGCAGAAGATTAATACGTACTATCTAAATTTGACTATCTGAAAGAACTGATTTTGTACCGCTATATAAATAAAATTCCAACCAGAAAACCTATTGGTTGTCACAATTTATCACTTATTGTATGCTCAGCGTTAATATATACCAAGTGGAGCATTTAAAGCGTTACTATTATTTCTGACAATACGTGTTACAAAAATATTCAAGAGAAAAGTTGTATGGTCAGAAGGGGAGCAAATAGTAAAATCAAATTTCAAAAAAATATTGATTTTTTAATATTACTTAAAAAATTTTATTTTTTAAAATTAAATTAAATAATTTTATTACAATTTACATAATGATTTCTCTAATTCTTCTGCACATAAAATTATTATGATAAAGTTATCAAAAAATCAATAGTTCACGAGATACCTTATACTATATTATAGTATATTATAGTATATTATATAAATCTCATAAACTGTTGTTTTTTCGATAACTCTTTTAATATTTTTATGTGCAAAATAATTAAAAAAATTATATTTAAAAAATCATATAAGTCTATAAAAATGGCGATGATCTTCATATAACATTAAAACAGTGTTTTTAAAATTAATTTTACTGTTATTTCTATCTCTCTTCAAATCGTACAACTTTCGTCTGAATTTTTGAATAGTAATTTTATGGAAAATAGTAATACATTAAATGATCCCTGTATATTAAATATACTACAATTTATACAAAATAAATATCAAACTTACCCCTACAAAGCAGATAAATATTCTTAGGGGTAGCAGAAAACAGTAGCGCAAGAAGAATCCAAACATCCATATAAAAGTCAACTTCCAAGAGATAAACTCGTAGGATCTATTCGTTCGAGTTAACAGATTCCAGTTCTATAGGATACATTGATTAATTATTCAAACGTGTCAATTATCACTATACAAATATCAATACGATTATTACAGTCGATGAAATATTACCTTAAGTTCTTCAGCTTCAAAACGTGAAGTCACTTCGTCTTCTATGATGGCTTCAAAGCCTGCTCTAATATAATCCAAACTTGCAGGCGCAAATGCAGTTTTTAACGTTTCTAAAGAGTTTTTTGAATTAAGGCTTTCCTAAAATATTTAAATATAATTAAGAAAAATATGGCTAATTTTTATAAAACTCGACGGAAATGTAATCTATTCTACATATTTATTTTCTTATTTACCTCTTTGATGACAATCATTGACGGTTCACTTTTGAGTTTCGATTCATCAGCGTTTTGATTTTGCATTTCTGGCTCGGGAACTAAGATTAAATCCTTCGACCTGGCTATCACCGAATTGCTCACATTGCCATTTTGCATTTTAGGCGATACTGCTGTTGAATCTTTTTCCGTTTTCGTTGGCGACTCGCATTCCTCTCCTGCAGCAAGATTTTCATCCGGATCCCAAGTACCGTTCTTCTTCCTCACATTTTCTATGTTTTGTCGGCCGTACTATAACACAGGAAATGTGGTCGATCGTAAAAAGGTATATATCATGTCAATTGTTTGTGTCTTTGACTTAAATTTAAGGTCTCTTGTAAACTGTAACTATAATTTTACAATCCTTGCGAACAATTTCTCTTTTACAACTGTTTTTAGAGTTTTAAAAGAGAGACTTTCGTTTTTACATTCTTTATATGAACTGTTGAAAAAGACATATTGTTACTATTAAAGATTTCTTGAAAAAATGTAGTTTAATAGTACAAACAGATTTATTAACTAGCTTTATTAACTGAACATTATTTCTGTTAGCTAATTTATACTTCTGTGAATTATTGACAGCAAAAAATTATGAGTTTTTGGACGTAAATGCTGCATCAATTATATCTAAAGAAATAAAAATTTAATTAAAGGGTTAGAACCTATCAAACAAATCCAATCAGTTAAATTTCCAGAAAATAAACATTTTTTACACATCATTCATTGTATAAATATGGTAATTTTTTCCAGATATAATATAAGAGTAAAGTTATAGGTTTTGATATTGAGATAGAACAAAAGTTTGTAACGTTTTTTAAGAGAAATTCAAAGATATTTGTTTAGATATTTGTAAAGAGAATCATTCCATTACATATGTGCCACTACGAACTTTTGTTCCAATCCAATAGTTTGAGGACCTATTTAAAAGAAAAAAATAAAAAACTTCTCTGGACTTGTACTTGCGGAAACTTTATATTTACTAGCTATTTACATTTATATTCCTCATTTTCTATTCGATGTTTGTCAAAAAAAAAATAATTTATATGATGCTGTAAATAATAATTTGGCGCCATAAACCAGATTTTTTAAGAAATAAACTTGTTCGTGGTTTTTATAGAAAATTCCTTGCAATAATAAAATGCTAAAATGTTCAATTTTTAAACTAAATTTTGAAATATTATAATAGCATAATCTTATCTCATTTATTTTCATTCTCAGATAATAAAGTTTACTTTTTAATTTAAATATTTGAAGTGTTTTCATGACTATTGTGTAAATACACAATAGAAAAAATAAATTAAATTAAGAGTTACCAATTAAGCAAAATTAAATATTATCTATATTCTTTCAGGTATAATTCTATTAACTATTTAGAAATATATAATATATTTTCAGTTACATTTTATTTTGTGTACTTGTAGAATTATTATTTGCAATGCAGAATCATTTGATTACCACGATTTCAATTCAAGGAAACAGGAACGATGCAAGAAAATATCCCACAACAAGTTGCGTAATACGCAAATACTTCGTTAGCTGCAAGTAAGAGATAGCGAAAAACAGATGCACGCGATGCTAATCTATATATGCGTGATCAAGAACGATGCACGTCATCGAAGATAGAGATTCTTTGCACGCGCAACGAGAACGTAATCTTCAGGAAACTGACGATAATTATCCTGGAGTTATACCGAGACTTTGATCTCCGTTCACTGATCGATAATGACGAAATAACATTTTACATCAGCGATGAGTCACAATTACAGGAGCAAACTCCAAAAAAGTGATCCATGCGTGAACATCGCATGTCCAAGTGATTATCGAACTCTCTGAATCAATATCTTATGTTGATCGCAGTGTTATCTTTAATGTGGTACAAGTATTTCGATATGAGAAATGTCATCAATAAACGCTCAATCGCTTCTTGAGACTAATTAAATTGCTTTCCAACTATTCGTAATATGATAATTGGATGTATTACGATTTTTATTAAATATGACATGTTTAGTCTTTATAACTCTCGTTAAAGATTTAAAAAAAATGTTAGTCCAAAGGTACGAGTTTATACAGTTAAAATTCACTTAAACAAAAATTGATTTATTTGGAAAAAATAAGTTACTTTCGACGAATTTGGTGTGCTACACACTACTGTGTACGCAATTATCTGATACGAGTGTGCAGTCAAGTGCATTAATTAATTCCGTCAAGGCAAACACGTCAAGTCACTCTTGCTGTTCGTTGAACTGTCACTTATTCAATGCGCCTACGCCAGGAAAATTAATAAGAGTGCACTTGTCAGCGCACTGAGAGTTATTGGAAATTGTTTGAACTGAATTGCGTAAATCAGAATTACAGAAATTAATAATTACGTGACTATTAAAACATCATTTATATAAAAAAGGTTTTCGCATATAGCTCTTCCAGTTTCTACATTTTATACTGTAAATTTTGTACGTATCATTTGTTAGAATGTACAGTTTCCGGTGTGTCATTTAAACTCGAATGATTATGCTGGAGAAATATGACCTCCAATTTAAAACACAAATGATCGATATTATCTGTATTTTTAGAATATCACCCCTATCGAGATGAGTACAGTTACGTATGTGAATGTTAATAGATACATGTCAGCTGGAGAATATTTTCCTGTGAAATTATTACGACGCTGCATTATCGGTACGACATCAAATATGAAAGTCATGCACAAGTGCAATATGTCTCTCTATAAAGCAGATGCAACAATTGTCTCTTTTTCAATGCAAAGATTACAAAAATGAGAAAGAATAATAAAACGATTAGCTATAAGTTGTTTTATTACTATTAGATATATGAGAAGATTTAATAATTAGATTAATTTAAAAAGATTTAAAACTAAGTGTTTATTTTTGTAAAAGAATTATCTGAGAATTTTCCAAAATTTTTATTCTAAATTTCAGGTAAGATTTAAAGAATTTGTTAATGCAGCTTTAAAATAAGTGTATTTTATTATGTCTTTTAAAGATGTACGCAGAGATGGGAATGTTACCTTAAAAAAAGAAATGCATTACTGTGACTGATGGAAAAAATTAACGTGTTGTCATTACAGTTGTTTGACATTTTTCGTTACTTAGTGCTATAAGTCATTAAATTACATTATTTGATATATAATCAATGTTAAATGTCATAATAAATATTAAAACTTGAACTCTCTCTAAGCTATTCAGTATATAGAACAAGCTTTTTTTTATCAATTTATCTAATAATTTTTCTAATTCTTTCTTAATGTAAACTTATTTTTTCAAGAATAAAAATTTTTTTTAAACATTAAAATTATTAAGAACGTATTCCAATAATCACGGTCAGTACTGAAAATCTATAATATAAATGTGTAAATGGAAATTATGCAATACTGACAGTTGCAATCGGAATTCAATCCAAGATACAAAGTACTGTATCGAAATATTTCTATTCAATCACGCGATTGAATAGATAGTGCAATCAATAGATATAAAGATAATAGAAAACTAAAATAACGATAAAAACAACGACTAAATTTGTTACTGCTACCATAAAAATGTAACGACGCACGACGTTATCGAAAAAAAGTAATGAAAATGGTAACGATGTTATAAGTCATGCATTACTTTGCAACTCTGACTGTATGACAGCATTCCCTAGTTAAGTGACCATCTTCGATCAATTTCAAGATAAAATAATTGTTATTAAATTGCAAGATGGTTTGTAAACGTAATTATCATATTTAATTTTCAGTTTATTATTTATTTCTAAATAAATTATATATTATAAATTATATACTTATTTTAAAATAATTTATAAATTAAAATTCTCTCTTAGAGTTCTCTTAATTTCTAATATCAATACTTACAAAATTTGTATTTATTGAAGACCGTTTTTTTTTATCGATAAAATTAGAAACATACTACATATGTCTAATACATTATTTTATATTAGATGTACAAATTATTTCGATGCCTTATAACTCCGTTCCAAAGTAAAAAAATTTTCCCATTCTTTTGCGATAAGTGTACTAAGTTCTCAGAACGTCATAAAATCTTAAAGAAAGAAAAAATCAAAAAATCATAAAATCATAAAGAAAAATTATTTAAATTTTCAATATTTAATTTGTAAAAGTATATAATATACTAAAAAGCATACTAAAAAGCAATGTGAATTAAATGGTATGTAAAGATCTGTCCGCAATATATGGATCTAACTCCGGAAATAAAGAATTTGAAACGTAATTAAACACAACATCGATTTTTTTTAAATAAAAACTCGCGAATCAGACGAGAATGTAGGTAGATGTACGTCATATTTAATTGATAGTCGACATTTTGCATGTCAAGAATTTTGCCTGTAAAAGAAAATAAAGAAATAACTTAAATTTCTTTCTTTTGATATCTGTTGATATGCTATCGCAAATTTTCATTTAAAAAAAATAAAAAAAAAGATTTTATCTGTTTCATTCAAGGACCATCGCTAAAATTAAGCTCGCGAGATAAGAGACTTATTCTTTTTATGTATTTTAAGATTGAACTTCTTGAACGGTTCATCTCTTTTTTTTCTTTCCACATTAAAAAAAAAAAAGAAAAAAAACCGTTCGAAAAGTTCAGTTCTAAGATGTGGAAAAAAACAAACGTAAGGATATAAAATTTTAAAGGAAAAATCCCGAGAGAGAGTGTGTTGATTTAATATTAATATTTTTAGTAATTTACTTATTACTTTAAAATTAAATATTTGTGACATTACATTGTTCCTCATAATTCTATTTACGAATTTTTCTCCCCTTTTCTTTTATATAATTATTCCCATTAGTATTTTATAATTTATCGTTTGATAAACTTGGACATGATCCGTGTAATGACAAAGCTCTGGATACGTATTGAATGAAAAAGGAAAAAAAAGATAAAGCGCTGTTTACTAAAATTGTCTCAATTTCCAAGCGATTGGATTATCCTATCCTTGATTTTGCGCAACAAGATATTTTTCAAGTGGTGTGATGTTTCACCTTTGTTATCAAAAAGTCCGATAGAGATTTCAGTTACGTTCGATAGATCAGAATGCAACTGCAAGCTGTAACAGGCAATTGTTTTTTTACATATATTTTACGTTCGGTATTAATCATGCGAACTGTTCTCTCATGTCTTTCAGTCGCCTTACATCTAACAAGAAATTAATTCTGATTCATTCGAGTACCTGCCGCTAAAGTTAAGGTCGCGAGATAAGGAAAAAGGCAGATACATTTATCGTCAAAAAGTTCCGTTGATTCCTTCCAAAAGATGATCTTGCTGATACACAAGCTATGTCGTAGTGTCAGATGAAGTTTTCAGGTAAAACTTATCTCCTACAAACAAGATATTTTTACAATTGTTGACATGAATTATCACTTGTTGATCATACATTGCTCACTCTAAGACTTCAACAATCATGTGTTGATAAGCAACGTATATGTGACATCTCGTATTTCATATAACAGACTGCCGCAGTACATATGCAACGTATGATAATGAATGCTAAATGAGTATGCATCAACAATGCATCAGAAATGGCGCAGTTAGAAAAGTTTTGTGTTGTTTTAAAAAATAAAGTGGCACATTATCGATGCTATTTTTTCGACGCAGGCAAGAGGAAACTGTTATTGATCTAGACATTTGCACAATAACGTAAACATTATGCACGTTTAATCGTTGCATCATTCATACTGTGACAATCTGTGGAAAAGTTTCGCAAGTAACACAGATAATCGCGTTTTAGTCGCTACTTCTCACGCGTTTCGAAGCACGAATCACAGCTTTAATATCGCGTCTGATGATGAACAGCATGTGATATGAACGTGTGAGGAGAGCATTTGGATCACGCGGCATTATAGATTCGTGGGCTTTCTCCCAAGAGAAATTGCACGAAGCCTCTCACCAGTTCTAAACCGAAAAACAAATCCAGACATTTTACAATTGTCGAAGCGAACAGAACATCATGCACAGGACCCGCTAATTAGATTTCCAAATATTTTTTATGCATGAATTGAAGATATCGGTTGAAATTATCACATGCTAGTCTAGACAAACTTCGATTTAACTTTTAAATTCCATTTATTCGTATTCTTGTTTAAATTTTAATATTTAACTTTACGATAAGTATGAGTGATATTCAGCAAAGATTACTTTTTTACGACTTAATTTTATAAGCTATATGTGAAACGCTACACGTGCTTTAAAAATTAGAATAACAGTTCTAATTAATAGCATTGATCGACAAAACCGAGCTGAATCCGAATCCGCAAGTGAAATGTTCAGATGTTCTATTATGTCAAGTTTTTGAGAAAAATAAAGTTAAACCTTTTCCCTGTGTTTTTTACTATTTTTTATTCGTAATTAATAAATTCAATGTGCTAGAAACTTTGAAAAGGGCTCAAATTAAAGAGTATAAACATTGTGCTTTAAAGTAAAAATATTAAATCTTTTATCGTATGCATTATCTGTCTCACTCTCGAAAGTCTGATCCACTTTGTTTTAGCGATAAACGTAAATGCATTACACATAACATTAGTCGACGAAAACATGTTTTTTTAAAGTTTTTAATCTCACTTTTCTCAAAAACTTGTGTGACGTGATAGAACATTTTTATTTATGGATTCGGATTCAACGCGTCAAAAATTAGAAAATATCTATTCTGATTAGAATTACTTGATTATAAAATTTTTTTCGGTCAGTGTGTAATAAAAAACTTAAATTTTAAAAAATTAATCGGGGACGACCTACACTATAAATCTACACTACACAAAAATGTACGCTACATAAAAATAAAAGAACAATCAGTAGATTAAGATTTTCCGAAATCTTTTATTTTACAATCAGAATATTTAACTTTGTCATTTACAGATAAGAACTATTATTAAGAATAATCAATGAGAATTTGGGAAATATAATGCCATAATAGCAAATTGAAAACATTGTTGTGAAAATTCTAATGTCGCATCAAAATAATCGCAAGTCTAGTTTCTATTTCAAAAACAAAAAGAAACAATCAAATCTTCCAAGTTACACATATTGATTGATTGTTTTCAGTCTTTAGTTATTGACTAGAGTTATTGAATATTTAATCAATTCGTTTAACAATAAACGTAGATGTTTTGTCGATCAATTGTTAAAATAATCAATCCATTGGCATAGTTAATAATACTATTGTGTTTTCGAGTGAACTTTGAATCATTATTATTTTTTTATTATTATCAGATATAGCGTCACTGATCATATCTGATCATCGGATTATCTTATCGTAATATATATCTATTCAGATTCAATTATAAAAAGATCAAAGCTTTCGCAATATATAAAAGATTGGTTTTTAATAGATTTGCATTTCTTTACACGATGAGCTTTTAACTAAAATCGATTGTGCCATAAATATATTCTAATATTCCAGTAAGAAAAATTCTTTGTAACAATTAAGACTCCGACTTAAAAAAAAAACAAACAATATTACACAATTATTTGCAGTGTAATCGAAAAAAATTATTTTGTAAATATGCTTTGTGCAATGCAATTTATGCATTTTTCATTTGATGTGCAACAGATTTTACTAAGGATTTGATATATCCATCTGATATATTTGTATATCTCGAGATACACAAATATATACTGTACAATGCAGAGACAATACAATAAATCCGTATCGATCAGTGATAGAGAACAGGAGTTCAAGCGAATGTAGGTTACACATGTATAACTTTACACACGCTCTATAGATCAAAACGGACTCGTGCAGATCCGTACATAGATTTCACAGGCTAAAATAGTTTTCTCATCCTTCGAGTATGTATGTGTGTATTTTAGTTGCGAATAATAACGAGAAAGATAATCCAGCTTCATGCATTATTAATGGAAAGACTAATAAAAATTTGTTATTTGAATTTTAATCCATCTTAATTCAACAGAATTTTCATATACTGCATGTATTTAATAATAATGTAGTCTTAACGTTCTTTTATGTACTGTACAGGATTTGACAATATTACATATTTTGAATAAATTTACATATGTAAAACATTTATGTACATACAAATATCGAATTAATTTTCATTATAAATACAATTTCTTAGTTTTTTATAAGTGAATAACAAATAAAAACAACAAAGATTATAAAAAATTGATGTTATTATTTAGTATCAAACATTAAAGATTATGCAATTATAGATAAAACTTCACATAAAATGTAAATTTTAAAAGCGCAAATAAATCAAATCTTTTAAGTTAGATCTTGGTATTTTTCAATTCCGTATTTTCAATGAAATTTTCGACTAATTATCATAGTCAAATCGTATCAGCAAATACACAGCATGGCACACAAGAGCTGCGAAACATAATATTTTTCCAAATTAAATATATATTTGCAAGAGAATAAATACTTACACGAACTCGATTTGAAATGGAGATCGTTTCAGTGTTTTCCTCGAAAACGTGATAACAAAGATCTTGTAAAATAAAATCGGGCATTGCTCCAATTATCATGATATATGGATAAAGAATATTTTAAAATACATGAAAAATACGAAAATTAATTGTCTACATATCATTGATAAAATTCATAATAATCTTTTTTACCCTTGAAACAAACAGTAATAAAACAATCTACATATAACTTGAAAATAACGTAGAGAGCTGATTCATGAATCACTGCTCATCTTCATCCTTCATCTTTTTAAGTCAAAGTAGTTTTAAGATGAAGATGTGTTGCTAGTGACAGATAGTTTCCAACATTAAAAAAAAAACAAAAAAAACGATATTATAGCTAAAAGATTATTAACATATTTATATATTAGATTGACAAAAAAGTCGTGTCGTTCTTCTTGTAAACGAAAGGCATTTCTTCATACAAAACAAAAACTTTTATTTATTTAGAAAATAAAATGACATGACTCTTTGACCAAGTTAATTTATGTTTAACATTCCATAATGTTTCTTTCTTTGATATAAAAATAATTATCAATGGTAAAACTGTCAGAACATTATCGGTGCTTTTGTATGTACCAACTGTATTACACATGTGTATTGTAATTTAATTAAGATTCAAGACGTGTAGAAGAATTTCTAACATAACGGTGAATTCAAAGTGCGAACGCATTCGCAAACTTCGTTTCGTCACTGCGTAAAATCCAAGACCGACAGTTGTGTAACGCGCTCATGACATTTCTATAGATAAAATTTAAATCATGCACTTAAAAAAAATTGTTTTTAATCTTATGATATTAAAATGTTTTAGCTCTGTCATTTTTTAAATACTTAAAAACGTTTCAGTTTTAAATAGTATTGGATTTTAATTTTAAATGGCATTTGGCCATTGGATTTTAATTTTAAATGGCATTTATAAATCTGAATTCAAATGTACAATGTCAATACATTTATTAAAACTGAAATTTTTAAGAGCTTTAAATATTCGTAATGTTTTAAATCCTAAACACTGTTTAAAACTAAAACATTTTAAGTATTTAAAAAAAGAGAGAAATATAACGTTTTAATAACTTAAAATTAAATATTTGTTTTTTTCATGCAATTTTGCTCTTTTGCATACTTTTTTCTTGAAAATATCAGGAATCATTATAAATAATTTTTTCTCAAACTTTTTATTAATTGTAAAATTCGTTCTTAAATAAATTCTGTTTAGTAAAAATAATATGTGAAATTTCCGTATTAATATTACATATTCTTAAGGAATGTAATAAAGATAATAAATGTAAATCTACGCACTACATGTATCTATGTCTCGACAAATTCTTTTACTGATAATTTGTGACAAATGCACAATTACATCATATTCTTTGCGCTCATCTAAATATATCATTGATAATGTTTACCATGTACACTTAACAAATTGTATTATCGAACCAGGTATTATCGAACCAGGTCGGTATAATTAACAAAAAAAGTCATTTGCGTTAACATAAATTATTCACATATATAACTTTGTGCTTTCTTCGTCTCTGATGTCACAGTACAAGTAGTCAATCTGAGGTTCAAAGTAACGATAAATTCTCAAGTTTTTTATTAATTGTACATCATTAAAAGGCATCGATTCTTTCTTATCAAACATTACATTTGCTTTACAAAAATCTGTAAACTTTCTTCCGCTCTATACATTAATCTTTATAGCAGTAAAGAACAATCACATTATTAAATTAGTAAATCAGAATAGAATATCATTACGTTTGAGGGATATATGTCGCGTTTTCCTATAGCATTCCTATAGCATTCAAAACATTTCGATTAGACCTTGCGGAATATAACCGATGACTTAAAGTTTTTGCTCATAAAAACACGATTGTGAAATGTATAATGAACCTTGTTGATTTATCGATACACCATTCACTTAATTTTAGTCTGTTTCTAAATATTTATTATAATTATACAAATTTAAATTATTAATCATTTAAAAAATTGTAATTTTTAACTAAAGTAATTTGCATTATTTGATTTAGTATAAAAAGATAACAAATTTTTGCAAAAATTGATTACATTAATCAAATATATTTACTGTTTATGTAAATGAAATTTATTGAAATTAAGTACTGTATAATTAAATACTCAGAATTAAAAAAAAAAACATATTAAAATATAAATCTACGACATAATAGTGCCGCATAATTTTTTTTTCTTGCACAAATATTCACATCTCTTATCTATAATAATGTTCCACACTATAATAGCTCAAGTTTTAGTTTTTGTAAATTTAAATTAAGTAAAGCAAAATGTAATAACTAAAATTTAAAAAATTCTCATCTCATTTCAACTTGTAATTTACACTTTTTATTGTTAATTTATGCAGTGTGTGTGCATAATGAGACAAAATAAAACCAGTTAATAAGAAATCAAGTTTAGAATATTAAAATTCAATATCTAAATTATAAAAATCAATAAAAAAACGGCTATATATCATTACAGAAATTAAAGTATTATATCTGCAGATACAATTTCAATCAATGATAAATTTGAAACGATTATAAAATATTAGAAAATTCTAAAAAGATATTTTATCTTTTCCATCAAGAAAATATTTGTAAGTTTTTTTAATATTATTCTGTTTTTCTTTTATTATTAGATAAAATATGTTAATGATGTAATTTTGTAAATCTCAACAAAATATAGCCAGAATAGCAATGAATAGTGCATATAATGAACAATACTCAAATATCTTAGAGAGAGAGAGAGAAAGATTCCACAAAAACCTACAAATTCAATAGTTTAAATCTAAAATGCAAATTTCGTTCAAGCACTCAAGTATACTGATCCTTCCATTCTCTCACAATCTTCTGGCAATATATTCGAAACTTATTTAATGTCAACAAGTTATTTCTGATTTTAGTAGTTATTTTAGTAAATCGTTTGCTATCTTATTTTTGATTTTAGGTAGCTATTTTAAAATATTTTAGCGTTACGCTACACGACGAAAGTTCGTATCAAACACCGGAAAGTTATCGCAAAGTCACGCCGGAAATACAATACATACATGCTTACACGGTTTAAATATAAATTAAATCTTTATGTCACGATAACGATGTTATAAAGTATGATAATGGTATTCATTTGGCTCTTTTATCAAAGACAGTTTTGGTTGTCACACGATTACGACGCGCATCGATAAAATGCAAAAACTGCTCACGTATGCAGTTTGCTAATTATGGAAATTAACATAAAACCTGATTAATACTTCGCATCATATGTTGCTGTTACTACTTGTTGATCATAGTCTATGCGCTCAATTCTCTCGTCCCTTAAAACTGATATTTTATCTTTATTCACAGTATGAAATAATTCACTTACAATTAAAACCGTCAAATTCTCTGTCTTAGATCATAGACATTTTTAAAATTATGACTTCGAGTATATTTAGAATTATCTTCGACTTCTAAACGACAGATAAGTAGAGAAAAAAAAGTTTGTTAAAACGGAGAACGTATATTTCCTCGGGCATATACTTTCTTATTCTGTTCTGAAAGCAGGCGGAAAGACAGATATATTATATTATATCTATAATTATTAAAAAATTAACGTGATAAGAAAATAATCTAGTCTATTGATTGCACACTAATTTTAGGACAAACCCATTCGAGTTAATAAAAGACCATATGCGTAGTCTACATCGTAGAACACAACGGTAAACGGAAATGATAAAAGGAATGTGAAGCAGTATATCGTGAATAGGCAAAAAAAATTGCAGAAAAGAAAAAAAAGGTATGCAGCGAAACAGATATCTTGTAATTTGATTAAACATCGACAAATTTGTTAAAGAAGCGCGAGGCAAAAGTCGCTGTAAATATGAAACATAAACGTGTGCATAAGCGACTATGGAATTTTGTAAAACATTAGTGATAATACAGAATAAAAATATAAGATAATTTTAATCAGATATGCATTTCTTTGCTTAAGAATGAATTTAGAAATATTATAAAAAGTAACATTAAAATTACTTCTTTACATCTTGAAAATTCATAAAAATCTCCATTTTCAAACATATATAACTTTTGTAAAATTATCAGAGTTTGAATTTTTACGGAATTTAAAAAAAAATACTTTTCAAATTAATCAAAATTCATATTCATAAAGTTGTACAATAAATACCTGAGATAATGGATAATGTAATGATATAAGCAATTATAGATTTCAGATACGTTAGATAATGTAAAATTATGCTGCTATCGACTAAAAAAATGAAATGATAGGAGGTCAAATGTTAAACGATAAACTAGAGAATAAAAAGTTCTACGTTTCTAGAAATCTTTAATTTTGAGGCATTTAGAATCAACAAATTATTCACACCAAACTGATACGTTTTTATCTATTGAATTTAAATGTATATGTAATCAGGAGAAAGTGCACAAAACGCGGAACATTTGGCATATTTTTTGGAGAAAGTACCCGGTAATGATTTCTAAAATTTTTTTAGATACTAATTTCGTGCCTAATTAGTCGTTTAAAGAAATTAAATAACTTTTTCACTCTTGATATTCTTCTTATTTCAAGTATCTTTCATACATAATTAAGGCTTTTTATATATTATCAATGAATATGCAAGTGATATTTCAAAAAAGAAATCTTTCAGCAGATTATCATAAACAACATTAATAATAATATACATATATATATTAAAGTAATCCTTATCTACATATAAATTTTTGAAATTTAAATCATAGGATTTCTCAGTTCTCTTTCATCAATCGGTTAGTATTAACTCCATCGAGTTTTTAAATTTCGGAGCATTTCTACAATGTTTACGTACGATATTACAAGACATTATACCTCGATAAAAACGATCTGAACAAAGATTACTTTTTAATCTTTTCAGTTAACAGCTGTCTTGTTCATAAATTATTACGTGTCTGACGTCAAAGGCGCCACATTCTGATGCAGAATAATTTAAAATAGAAATCAGGGACAATCTTGACTGTCGCGCGATCCAAGAGGACTTTGCAGATCATTATAGTTAATCCCGTTTCGCGATTACACCGCGTTGATCCATCAGAATTGAAAAGTATTTTTGACTTGCTTTCGACAAGGTCTTGCTGTCGCGAGCTATCCCAAGTGAAGAGATTTAGGATACCTTCATTCAAGAATTCAAAAGCCGCATGCATACATAAACTACACAAAACACGTTTATTTCTACGTAATATTGCTTCGCCGGTAATCTTTAACCATTGAGTCATTATTTCTCTTAACATTTGTGCACGAGTGAGAAAAACAAGAGATTAATCATTCGGTTGAAGAAAAAGACTCCTTCCGCACCGATTTGTTCCATCTAAAAATAAATCGAGCTTGCGTAACGTTGAAAAAACGTTTCTCACCGTTTCTTGAGAACTGTACTTTGATTTCGCAGTCATAAGGTATGAGAAAGTATGTATACAAAGTATGAAAGGTCAGGAGTTGTTCATCGCGCGTCAATTAACTTACAACTCACAAAAAATCCTCAATCACAATCATCGCATCTGTCTCCATCCGGCTGAGCCACGCGAGGCATTCGCGTCGTCATCGTTTGCCAAAAATCTCTGTGGAGCTCCGTTTTCTGAATAGCGCGAATTTAAAAAAAGAAAAAAAAAGGAAAAAGAAACAAACCGATTGTTCTCTCTCGTTGACTATGAGATCACCAAGTGTTCGGTGACTGCTGTCAATCGTACCTCGAGCGAGACGCGACCACGCAACGGCGCGGCGTGCAGTCATCCGATTTGCGTTGCCGCGACGCGCACGTGCCAGAAAAATGCGCCAATATAAGTGGAAAACGGTCGCCCTTCCGGCGAAAGGCGAGACGAGAAACGGTCGAAGGAGACAGCGGCAACGTCACGGGACTACGGACGTTGCGTTGGTTCGCAGGAAGTGGTCATCCGGGAGTGCGCCGGTTGATTTCGTTTGTGACGTTTGGGACGGAGAAAACAGGAACTCCTCCTGGGCAACCAAGAAACTCACCTCGAAGAGGGCCAATAGCAACTTGATGTACAGCCTGCGCACACCGAGGGACTTGCCGATGGATGCGAGGAATATGATCGCCAGTAGCAGCATGAGGAAAGGTGTCAGCAGCAACGAGAACGCGAACGATATCACCGACCACAACAACGCCATTTTACTCACTGCCGCGAGCTGCGAACACCGGGCCGTTTCTCGCCCACACAATTGTTATCGTTGGAGAGGGGGATGCGCTCTAGATGGCGCACAATCGACTGAAATCTTAAGGGCCTCGCACATAAAATGCATACCATAACATAAGCACAACATAAGACCGTTGGGCCAATGAGCATTCAACATAAAGTCGCCATATTGATTTACATAACATTTTCATTGGTCCGTCGGTTTTATGTTGTGCTTATGTTATGTTATGCATTTCATGTGCGAGGCCCTTAAGCCATTAGATTTATATCTAGTGACTTTATGGAATCTCGCAACGCGCGGTGCGCCATCTACGTGCGGAGCCGCGAATTAATATTGAGAAAGTCCTCTCGAGCTTTTATGGCTTTCCTTCATTATCGACCCAGCAAATTGTATTTAAATTTCTACACTGGCGAGATACTATCAGAAATTTATATTATAATAGTTCTTTTTCGTCTTTCCTTTCTTTTCTCTAATGTCTAACTATATGCCTACTTTAGTTTTACATACATACAGAAGATATAATAATATCTTGTTTTCTATTCCTGCACTAGACTGCACTGGAACATTCCTTCTTGCTTTCACCTTGAAACATCTATCTATTTCATTTTCTGTACATTTATTTAGAGAGTTCGGGAACAGAAAACAAACGGAATGTAACTACGAAAAGCAAAACAGCATTTTTGAAGTTCGCGCGTATTATGTCACAAACGTCACGATTCGAGCACTCGCAAGAAACGACATTCTCTGATTCTCATCATTCTCATCCTGTCTCATCCGCGAGCAAGATGTCGGCCACCGAGTTGAATCCGAGACCTTTGCGGGTTTCTCCTTTTATTAAAGTAAGAGAAACAGCTTCTTTCGATACCGTCATCGTATATTTTGCTATCCATCTTCCTAATATTATTTTACGATAAAAGTTTTCTCGCAAATGTTCGATTGAATTCTCATCTCTCGCCTCTTGATCGGATTGACTTTATTACATAATTTTTCTACTGTTTTGTGAAGGTATTTGGAATTAATAAATGTATATATAAGATAATTGGTGATAGCATTTTACATTATTGCGATAATTCACGGCTCTGATTTTTATTGAATAGTTTCCTAACGTTGACCCTCCTGATTTTCTAACCTTGAAGTGTTTTGCTCTGTTTAAAGTAAATTCTCGAAATTCGATTAGTAATTCGTAATTGATTTTTATGTGACTATTATTTTGCGAATTAAACTTCCCTTAGCTTGTTTCAGAAGTGGCACTTATAAAATTAGTAGTAATGTCTTTATAAACACTAGGATACATAAACAATTTCTATTTTTCTGTACTTTGAAGTTTTGCCGCTGGAGTCTGCTCCTTACTGGAATCGCCTACGGTGCATATCATCACAGAAGATTGAAAAGGAAAGAGGATGCTCGCAGAGCAGAGGAACTGAGACTTAAACCTGTACGTGACGCCAAGCTAGCTGAGGAAAAAAGACTTTCTTTATTAGGTAAAACACTTGACTCAAATATAAATGTAAAAATAAATGTCCTTCCTGGCAAAAATAAAAAACTGGAATGTTTAAGTCTAATTTAAATGAAACTTCTAGAAAGTGTAAATTGGATTGGTGAAGCATAAAATGGGTGTTTTAAGAGGCAATACCTCTTACACTTTTGTTACTTTTCCCTTACATTCAATTTATGATTCAGATCTTTAGTTTTGCCAGGAAACTTTATATTAAGTCCCTCATGTTTATTTACCATTATTATTTTACATTGTGATGTCAGAAACAGGAAAATATACAATCTTGTAAAATATATTAAAATGAAATATTTCAACAAAATAACATTTACAGTCGATAGAATTGATTTGTAAAATATACCAAAAATTATCTTTTTGTTTTGTTAGTGAATCATATTTCTGAAAATAAATATGTATACTAAAAATGAAATAAGCTATGTTTACAGCTGTGACAATTATCTAATTAATAATATGTAAAAATAAATATATTTTGTCATGAAAAAAGATAGTTTCAATATATTTTATAAGTTTGTTCTATTATTTGCAAATAGTTTATTGAAAAATAATCTTAATTCTAATTGAATATATTTTGTACAAGAATTTTTATTATATATTTTTTCTGACATCACACAATCTGATCAGTGAAAAAGTTTTAAATGCCATACCCCATATTCTAAGCTCAATTTTATCAATGATTGTATGCATTTGTCTAAAATTTTATAGCATATGCAGGATTAGATAATAAGTAGTTAAAAAGCTAAAAATTAAATAAAATTAAACTGTATAATTTTTAACTTACAATTAGTTAATTTTAATAAGTTAATTGTTAACTTTTTTGACTTTATTATAGTTCATATAGTTATTTTTAAAGTTAATTAACATTTTTCTAAGTTAAAAAATTTACCTATGTAAAAGATAAAACGTAAAGAAAAGTATTCCTATATAAAAAATGTATTTTTTTTTATATATAAATTAAGTCATAAATAAAACATTAAACTTATTTGATGATTTATATTAAAATTAGAATTGTTTTGTTATTTACACTAGTCTAATTTAAAAAATTTTTAATTTATGGTATTTTAATTTAATATAAATAAAATTGTCTAAAATTAATTTTTAATTTAACTTAATTTAATCTTAATGCAACTACTACCTGAGTTATTTTTTTATTCATGCAACCTTTAATGTAACTAAGCTAATTTTATAAGCCATTAGCTTTAACTTAATTTAGTTTAAAAAAATATTAGCTTATTGAATTTCAAATATATGTAACATAAACTGTAAGCTTAAAGGTGCATTTAAATAATAAAAGTGAGTTGAGTCACATTTATATACAATCTCTTTGGTCACATTACATGTTATAAAATATGTTCCATGAGATTGTCTTCTGTCTTTTTGATTATAATTTTTTCATTAGTCTCTGTATGTTCCTTTCCATTATTCTTCAAATCACGATTGAATTTTAGATAGCATGTATAAAAATGTTATAGAAGTATGTTATAATGCAAATTGAAAATTTATCATAAATATAAACTTTTCTTTTTTTCTTTTCAGCGGAACAAAAAATGTTCGACGAGCTTTTCAATCTATCCAAAGAAAAATAAGCATAATTTGTTTGGCGTTAGTATAATATATATATATATATGCCACGAAATTTGTTCGCCGATTGATTTATATGTATCTATAGACCTAGTCTACGTGCTGTTTCAACATCATTGTCACAGATAATACTACATATTGTACAAAAATAATAAATATCTGAAAAAATATAATAAATGATTATTTATACATTGCAAGTTATAATCTGTAATATATGTATGAAAATAAAGTTTTATGGTAAGTATATCGAATTAAACATGCTATTAAACATATTTTACTTAAAATTCTTAAATTACTATTTGTACAAAATATATTCTGTTCCGAGTAATAAAAAAAAAAAAAACGCCCGAACAGGGACTCGAACCCTGGACCCTCAGATTAAAAGTCTGATGCTCTACCGACTGAGCTATCCGGGCTGATACTTAACTTTCTTTGAACGTGTTAGTTACTATAGATACTTATTTATCTTCACATAAAATAAGCTTAATAATTTTTTTAAATAAAAGCAAATAAATTTAATTGTTAAAAAATTAATAGTGGATCGCAAAATGTTTAATATAATTTATAATCACGGTATTTTCAATAATATTCAACATTAAATATTTTGCTATAATAATACTGCAAGTTGGATTAAAATGTTAAAATTTACTTACATAAGAAATAAAATTTTATGAATTATAAACAGAAAAAAATTTAGTTATTATTCGATTGCATTAATAAAGGTCAAAAAGGAGAAGAGATTTACATGAAAGAGACAATTTGTTCATGATGCATTAAGTAATTTTTCTTTTTTGTTTTTGCAACATTTAATATAGTATATGTATGTATATATATTCTACATTCGCAACAAAAACAGATATGTCACTGTATATGCACATGCACTAAAATTATCTTCTTTAAAATATTAAATGATTTATGTACACAATACAAAAATATATAATGTTGGAATGAACATTTAAAAACTTATAAAAAAATTACATTGGTTCTTGATACAAATATAACTTTCGGAGGACTTGCCGCTCTTGAACATATCTCTCTTCTTTACATAACAATAAACGACATCTATTATCATATTGTCATAAATGTTCCGAGACTTTTGTTCCCATGAATTTTATTTCATTTGATATCTTTAAGCTGTGATTAGCTCCGTCTTATTGTCCTTGGTAATGAGTTGCAGAAGAGAACCGTTAGCAGGCCGATCTTGATTTTGAGACCATTTCCAGAACAAACTATAAACAAAGTGTTCTTTTTATAATAGAAAATGCAAGATTAGTTTGATATATGAACATCTCATCTTACTTGGAAACAAACTCAAGTGGAGTCCATGTGCTTGTATCAGCTTTGGACATCCATTTTCTGTTCATTGGCGTATCTAAAGTAACTGGTAATATGCAAGCTACTAAGCTGTTGGGAGGAAGACCACTATCTTTGGCCGCCAGAGATTTTGTCAACTGATGAACAGCTGCCTTTGCCATTCCATAGCCAATCATACCTAATCGAGAGTAAAATCGATCTTTTAGCAAATACAAAAAAGTACATGATTTATTTACAGAGTATTCCATAACTGGAATAGCAAGATTGAAGGAGTGAATCTACATAAAAAAAATTTTTAACATACAATAAAATTACTTCATATGATGTATCATTTTCAAAATAATCAAATTTGAAATTACATATTTAGAAATATAAAATATCTCATAAATTCGTTTTATGTAAAGTTTTTGACTTTTTTTTTTTTTTTTTTCCATGTAGAATCACCTTTTTTCCGACCACTAGTTACGTAATATCCTATTATATATTTTGCATTATTATTAAACCTGGTGTTTCTCCTAACGCTGGCTTAGCACCAGTCAAAGAGAGGAATCCCCCTTCCTTTAAGTATTCAGCAGCGATACTAGCAGCTATAACAGAACTCCAAACGCTCTGTTTCCACATTAAGTCACTGTTTTTCACGAAATCCTTGTGTGCTGCATTACCTCCAGCCCATCCCCCAGCTACGCAGATAATGCCATCGATTTTTTCATTTTTCAGTGTTTCTTTAATTTGGGCCAAGATCTCTGTTTGCTGAATAGAAAGTAATTAATATCTACCACATGGATATTCCTAATAAAAATGTCAATAAAAGACAAAAAATTACCTGCTGCTGCCAATTATTGTCTGGATTTACAATCATATTCGCATCTGCTTGTTCATTTGGCTTCATGTCAATGGAGCCAACCCACTAAAAATTATAATTACAACATGTATACAGTGCCAAAATAATAATTTATGATTATACATAAATAATTATACATAACACAACATAATAGATATTTAACCCTGTTATCCTGTTTGATCTGTATGATCCAAAAGTGCATTTTATTTTCTTATTAATCAATTTTCCTTAAAAACTTTTTTTTCTGGGATTTGATGATTCTGTCTATCAAAATTCTACAACTATTTTTTATTTTTCAGAGCTTTTTGATTCTATTAACTTCAATGATATGATAGAAAGTTTGAAAACAGCAAGGTTAATATAACAAATCAATAATATTATACAAATATTTAATAATTTTATACATACAATTAATAATACAAATGACACTTGTATTAAAATAATTTGTAATAAAATAATTAGTATACAATAAATATATTTGTGCTTTTCAACTAAAAAAATACAATTTAACTAAATGTGAATGCAATTGGTCCAAGTGTGCATTTATCTAAATGTAAAAGTAAAGGCAAATAGCTTCTAGAAGCCTCTAGAAGTGTTTGTGAAAGGACTTGCCTGACTACCTGTAACCTTGGTACAGATAGTTTTTATGCAACATCCTTCAGACATTTATTATATGTACATATGAATATACCTCAAGGAAAAATTTTTCATGTAAGGTAATTTTGATTAAATTACAAAATCTTTTAATTATATAATCACATATTAAAAAAAATATTTATTATTATATTAATATATAAAATATTTATTTATATATTAATGACATATAAAAATTAAAAAGATAATGAAATAGACAAAAAACCATATATAATGTCGCATATAATCTGAAATTACTCCGAAAATATTTACGATCGCAGATTAATGGAACCGCAAAAATTAAAGAGAAAACAGTCGACTGTCATTCGGGTCAAATCATATGACATCTCCATATGCTTCTTGATACGGACTTAAATAAATTCCATGTAAATTACACATCACAAAAAAACAATTTTTATTTTATTGCGATAAACTTTATGACAAAAAATTAAAAACATACGAAAATATCAATATACGATTTATGAAAACAACCGGGCAAAAGTCACCGATAAATCGATTGATAAAACGAAGGCTTCGAAGTCATTACTCTATATTTTGCCGTTTTAAATATTTCATATATATTTATATTCTTTTGATGCCTGTGTATGTAATGATATATGTTCTTGCATATTTATAAATTATTTTAATAGAATACCGAAACAGAAAACTCTAATCAAATTTTACGCAACATACTGATAAGATCTGCCGATAAGACGATCGCGCGATTAATCGAACCCAAATCACGTTGGACGCGAGGGTAATGGCGTTCGTGAGTCCCTTACTCACCCAATTTTGCGATTTGAATTGCGATATGCAGGCCGAGCCGAGGGCACCCTTACCCCCGTACACAATTACGCGTCCGAGTACCGCGGCCATTGTTCAATAAATGATACGATTTCGCGAGACCGACCCGGAGACCCGCGATTACCGACGGAATGATACGATCACGTGCGAAGAGGCTTTCGGAAAGTTTCGTGAAAGGATCGTCAGATTTCACCATGAATTACATATTTGTCGATGGCTGTCGAGTGTCTCATCACGTCGACGTGGTGTCTACCGAGTGACGCAAACGTGCGTAAACGTCTTTTGGAACAAAGGAGATATGAAAAAAATCGTGCGATGACACTAGTTTTTTAAATTAATAATTAAAGGCCTCAATCACCTCCAATTTTAATGAATTTTCACTCAATCGTTTCGTTTTTGCACAAAACGAAAGAATCTGGCAGAAAAAGCATCGCTTCACCCCACGAAGCGAGATATTAATCGGACTATTTAAGTTAAGAAACCTGTCATACCGACAAAAGGAAGCGACATGAAAATATGATCCGTGGCTACATGTGCATGCTCTCTGGCTATATGCACATGCGAAAAGTGCACGAATTTGAAGCATGTATGCACTTTGTAATGCATCGTTTGATGATTTCAATAAATATCTATCAAATCATTTATAATTAAATAACAATAAATCAAAATAATTAAATAATAAACTATTTTCTGCTTTAAAAACACAAAGATTATATAAGAAAATAATTTATGTTTTTAAAGCAGAGAATTTGTGTTTTAAAGCGTCGCTTTCCGGAGTAGAGATCTTTAAACTGAATAATTATTGTAAGATTTTTACCGAACACCCCGTAGAACCAATTTGATTCAAAAGAGAGGTGAAAAAAAGTAAACAGCCAATAGGAAAACACAATTGTTCATTCGCTGATAAAAGGATTGCGCTACTCTTGTAATGTAATCTAGAGCTCTAACCAATAGACGGCGCCGGCGGCGCGCAACATCCAACGAAATACCCAGTAGGCCGGTCTATCGTGACGTCACGTTCGTCAGCCTAGTTGGGTTAGGTTTTACGCTGGAAATTCTAACGATAAATTTTTTGTTTGACGATTGATGTTTTCCCCGTGTCGCGTTGGCCCGTGACCGAGCGACGCCGAGGTGCCTACGTAGCGACGGCCGGCGATCGTGTCTCGCAGAGCGTGCGATCGCGAGGGGTTCGCGTGGTTTGGCGTATATGAGATTTTAAACGGAAAATGAGTCGACATGAAGGTACGTACATGCACCGAATCAGGCAAGTCAGCCTGGGAGACGGGCGACCATACGCAGGGATTTATCGCGGCGAGCGGTTTTTGGGTTGCGTGGGGCATGCGAAATCATTCGCCGTGGATCCATGAGGATCCTTGACGGTGTCCGCGGGACCGTCAAATCGCGGGGACGTCCCTTTGACACGGGACACGTCCCGCGAGCTCCCGTGGCCGAGGGGCCTAATGTCAGAGGCCAGATGGCAGCACACGGTGAAAATTTACGCGAATTTCTGCGGATTTTCGACGTTTTCCCAAGAAATCTTTGGAGATTCGCGACAATATTTACTCTCCTTCCGCCACGGTCTATCCTGCCTGATCGTCGGCCACCACGTCCGATCAGCTGTCAGGCCGCCCTACCGCCTCAGCTGACTCCCTCTTCAACACGGTCTCTCCTATCTCCCAGCCCGTTTCCCTGACAAGTCTTCCTTTCAGAACATATTGCAACCTTTTTCCGATGTTATCGTGATCCTTCTGTACGAATCCGATGCACAGATGGTCAATGGAAATTTTACATAGTGACTTGTATCCTTGGGTGGATCTGCCTGCCATCCTCTCGAGATCACAGCATCATTGCTTAATGTGTGTCATAAAAATAGTTTTGCGAGCCGTATTGCTTTCAAGCCTCTGACTTTTGAGATTTTTAATAAAAGAAATAAAGTTTTGCATCAGTTTAGTGGCACATACAGCACAGGGAAATCTGTGTACTCCTTGATTAGAATTTACATTTTTTCAGAGCCTAAGACATGTTATATGTTATATAATTTCATGTCTGATGCAAAGATCAAGCTGAAGTACTTAGAAATTCCAATACTTTTGTATGCCATGAACGTCAAGTTAACATTTTATTATAAGCTAAATATAGTGTATCAATTTTATAGTGAATTAAGAAATATATATATGTGTTAAGTTTATACCTTTTCATGAAATGTAGATCAGTTGTGCTTTTGTACTTATCATACTCGGATAGTGTGTATACTGTGTCCAAATCTTGCTTTGCATTGTTGCAAGGCTGTGACTCGTATTTATTCCACATTGCTATTTATAGTTGTATAGTCATCTGACTTTGGATATAGTAGTAGGAATTCCTTATTGGCAAGTTAAAAGTATTCTTGGGTTTGTGTTTTGTATAACGTAATTGTAAAGTAAAAAAATTTTTTTAATACTGAAGTGTTAAAAAAATATTAAATACTGTATAAGAAATATTTTTTTAATTAACAGTATTGCATATTTAATATTATGCGAACTAAATTGTTTAAAATTTATATAGAGGTACACATATACACAGTTTTTCTTAAAATGTTGTTAACTATTGTTAACTAATGATAAACATTATTCTTTTTTTCTTTTAATTAGCCTTTTGTCTTTTTCATTTACATAATATATGTTCTCTACCATTCTTTTTTGTTAAGAATAATTTAGAGTTAATGTATATTAATAAAAAATAATTTTAAAAAATGTAAAATTTAAATTAATTTTAATATATTGAGTGGTAAATTTGATACATGATTTAATTCTTATACTTCATATAACATTTATTATTTTATTTTGATATTTTTAAGCTATTTTAGTTGTACTGATATATCATTTTTTCCTTTTTAAAATTAGTAAATAATAAATAATAAATAATAAAAACTGTCCAACATATATAAGATTAGTGTAACTTTGATAACTTTCAATATATTAAACCACAATTTGAATTTATATGCTTATTATAATTTTATGTCTGAGTCAATATACATTAAGGATTTATCATATTACAAAAAAGTAATATTATATAATTAATATAATAAATTATTATATTAATATAACATAACAAAAAATTTATAAATAAATTCTAATACATCAGATACAGGGTATTTAAAAAATCTGTATGAAATTTATATGTATATGATATGTAACATTTTAAAAATATTTTTGAATTTATATTGAGTTAAACGTCTTCCTTTTAGGGGTTAGCTGTGATTCCTGCTTGAAAGGAAATTTTCGGGGTCGTAGATACAAGTGCCTTGTATGCTACGATTATGATCTATGTGCCGGTTGCTACGAGGGAGGCGCTAGTACCACTCGCCACCTCACAGATCATCCTATGCAATGCATACTTACTAGATCTGACTTTGGTAAGGCTTAATTATAATATTTTTTGTTGATAGTTAATTATAAATATTGAAATGTATGGTTAATTATATTAAATATGTATATATAGAGTGCTTTAAAAGCACTCTATATGTTTCAACTTTTCACATATATTATTCAACAGAATATGTAAGAAGACAATTCATTTATTTCAATGCCAAACTCTCATACATAATTATAAATACATGAGGTATAATAAAATTTTTGCAACTCAAGCTTTTAGTTGCGCGGTACAATATTTTCAATGATAAAATAAATTTAAAAAATTTTAATTAATTTCTCTTAAAAATTATAAATATAAAAAAGGAACAAATTTCAAAGCATAATTATATAATAACATTAAGTAATTTGCAGATGACATATATTACTGTGATTAAATTTTAATTAATATCTAGTTGGAACATAAGTTTGTGGCATTTTTTAATTGAAATTTAAAAATAATATTTAGATATTTGTACACAGATTTATTCAATTACACATATGTTATTATGAACTACTGTTTTAACCCCAGTATATTATATTAACTTTTTACTAGAATTATACTATGGTGGCGAAGGTGTGAGTGTAGAACAGCCTCAATCCTTGACTTGTCCTTACTGTACAAAAATGGGCTTTACCGAGGCTACATTACAAGAACACGTTGCTGCTGATCATCCAGATACTTCGTTTGAAGTCGTACGTGTACTAAAAGATTCTCATATCCTATTTATAGGACAGCATTTTTTCAATTTTTTTTTTTTTTTATGTGTACCTAATATTTTTTTTAAATATTTCTTTAAAGGAGCTTTAAAAACATTTAAAGAAGAGTAATCTAAACTAGTAAAGAACTAATAGGTTAAATATCTAACGATTACATAAATGTATAATTTATGTACTTCTACAGGTTTGTCCAGTATGCGCAGCAGTGCCAGGTGGAGATCCTAATCATGTAACTGACGACTTTGCTGGCCATCTGACATTAGAGCACCGCAGTGGACCAAGGGACCTGATTTCCTTTCTGGATGAACCGACTGCAAGTAGACATGGTGTTAGACGGATACCGCATCCATCTAGAGCCGTTGGAGCTCCGCGTGGGCGTAGGTATGTACAAGACTGTAGATATCTAATGACTTATTTATTTAATACATTACATACTTTATTAAATATATAAAATATTTTTTTTTTAATATTGATATAAATTAAAAAATAAATTTTTATAATGATAATATTTCATAATTGATTATATTATTTATAGACTTTATCTTCATACAAACTTTTGTATTTATGTTATTAGATTTTTTGCAAATTTATATTCTATCTGTGTCTTTATATTTTTATAGAAAAGCTGTTTTATAAACATATATAATAATTGATATATAAATCATGATAAATTAAAATTATTTTTAAAAAATTAAAATTGACAAATTTTATAATTAATTACAAGTTCTTAATATTATTATTTTGTATTGGATAATGTTTTTTTAAAGTCATCATTGGACCTGCAGGTCCAACATGCATTTTAGTTCATCTGGAGGGTTAAGCCCAAGTAATCGCGAAGGTATAGATCCAATTGCGGAATTGCTGTCTCAATTGTCAGGGGTACGCAGAAGTGGAGGAGGAAGTGGACAAAGTACATCGGCACCTACACAATTACAACAATTACAAATGCAATTGCAATTAGAACGACAACAAGTTCGGGTATAATTAATTTTTACTTCACAAAAAAGTATATGCATATTTTTTTTATAAAATTTATTGAGTTATGCATAATCTTCATGTCATGTGTCATTATGTCTGAAGGACATTCAAGTTGAATTGTGTTTAAATATACATATTAAAATGCATCGCGATTCATAGCCTTGTTTATTTATTTGATAACGTTGGATATTTATTACATACAAAAACTTAATCGTAAGATAAAATTAACAGAAAATGACAAATTATGAAACAAAAATAATGAAAGTAATTTTGAATGTTTAACAATTATGATATGCAAATATGTATTGCTAAGTGGCGTATCTAGCTACATATATCATTATCAGTATCTCAATATCAATTCTTGAAGTTAATCTCAGACCAATACACACATGATGTGGATTGCATATTTACTTGTATTAAGTGAATAATTTAATTCTTGTATTACGTTTTTCTCCCCCCCCCCTCTCTTCCTTTCTCCCTCCCTCCCTCTCCATATTTATGTATATGTAAGGGAAGGGGCAAAAAATTATATATATATATATTTAGCTTTATCGTTTAATGATAAATATATAGAGATTGTTTGATGAGATAAGATGTTATAACTAGAAACAAAAGAATAGATATTTATAAGTAATCTAGCAGAACATTAGAAGGACAAATAAAGTTAGAAAAATAGGGAAATGTTTAGAAAAAAGACAATTTCAAAAATTTTGTTCAGTTACTGACTTATATAGAGTTAAATTATTAAATTGAATTTTTGACTTTAATACAAAAGATTAAGAAACATTTGGTCAATGATAGTAACAAATAACTCTAAAGTAAGCTAATATTTTTTTTATTACTTAGTCTGTTGCTGCAGCAAAATATAGTTATTATATTAGAGAAAGTAATGTTGTTTTTAATAGTTTAAATAGTATGTAGTTATTTTATTGGTAACTTGTGAGTTATTTAAATGGTTATCATTCTAATAGTCGTACGATTTTTATAAAAAGTATTGGGCAAGTGATTAATTTACTTTGTTTCCAGTTCTGGTTATTTCTAAGTAACAAAAGTAGCAAATTAATTTTAGTCAATAGTCTTGTTTTTTTTAACTGAACTTCTTACACGATTTATTTTCTTTTTCTTGTTGTGGAGAGAAAAACATTGGAGAGAAAATGAGGAAGGATGAACTATGCAAGAAGTTCAGCTAAAAAGAATAGACCCTTCTTGTAGTAAAAGAATTAATCATTTCTTACATATAAACAATATGATTACTGAAACAAAATATTTTTAGGCTGCTAGACAACAACTCGAAAGATTACCCAGAAGACAGACGCAAGTGATCGGTTCTGTAAGTGGAGGCAGCGGAGGTGGCGGCGGTGGTGGCGGTCATACTACTACTATGGGGACAACGAACAGTACAAGTAGTAATAATAACGCGACCAATGCGGCCAACCCGTCCGGTGTGTCTTCTTCTAATTCACAGAATAATATGTCTCTATTACCCAGGTATGTATTTTCCTTTTATATCTTTAATTAATAATGTACATTTTAAAGTTGCAAATATGAAATATTGTTTACACAATTTATCGATATTAATTTCATTAAACAGGTAAACAAATCTGGTTAATTTTATGTGCACTTTGCTAGCGTAGAATATTGATTTGAATTATTCATATATATTGAATCAAGATTGAAAATTCATGCAATGTGCAAAAGAATAATGGCGATCAGTCAAGCGCATGTTCTAATGAAAAAAATTTTTAGTCATTTTTTGTTAGCCTATATATTAAATGCACAAGATTACGTGTTGTATAAATTGTTGCCAAAAACCGTATTATAAATATCTACATATCTATTTTGAGCAACACTGATATACATTTTATCATATATCAACATGTGATATTTATAATTGAAAAATATATATCCATGAACAGTAAAGAAATAAACGTTTAATGTACTGGAATAAAATGATAAATATTATGACGCTTATTTTAATTTCATAAACATGATTTATTTTTTCATATGTGCAGATGCATCATAACTACGCCATCTGATTCACAACTACAAAGTATTGAACGTGAGAGTGCAAATAGGAGCCTTTTTGCACGTGAACTTATCGTCGGAACGCTTTCTCAAACATTGTCAGATTTGATGCAGCAGCAGTGCGCTGTGCAAACACCAGCGTCGAATGCGACTACTGCCACGACCAGTCCTGAAACACCAAACGCCAATACTTCCATTGTTTCTGCAAAGAAATTGGGAGTAACTCAGGAAGCGAAGAGGGAACAAGCGACAAGTAAACACGTGACATCGCAGGCATCTATACAGCAAAAAGAATCGCATATTCTGCAAGCTGCTGCTGCTGCTGCTGCTGCTACTACTGGCAGCGTAGGTTCAGGTCTGCAAAATCAGGGCTTATCCTCGAATCCTAGTAGCATTGCAACGCAAAATCCACCTATAGTTCAAACATTGATGCATAGTGTATTACCTCAGCCATTGGTAAGCATCTATTTTTCTGATAAATAATATGATATGTTAAAATACTTATAAAATTGAGTAAAGATACAAAAGAGATGAAAGTAATATTTATTTAAAATTAATATATTACTTTCTAATATATATTTAATTTATAGTAATATATTTGAAATTAATGTAATACTTTCTAATATATGTAATAATATAATAATGTATAATATAATAATATATTTGGAACTCGATGTAGCAATATCTAACATCTATCTTTCCCACATACGAATTTATCTCTCACTTATCTCATCTAATTTTGCTATCATTATGCATAATGCTTACGTCAGTGTTATTTCAAGACACGCTATATCTAGTTCCAGAGACGTGATATTGTTAACGTGACAATTGATGGACGATAGAAAATCGAAATAGTCCTCATAGAATTTCGTGTGACTTAGGTATTGCAGCAACCACTGCCGCCACCAATTAGGAATACTGGTACTGGAACTATCAGGGAACCGATAGCAGCTCCGGCGCCTGCTTACCTCAGAGGTGGAGTTGGCTCTGTCGGAGTAACAGGCTCTTCGCGTAGGAAGCCGGTTAGGGCAGTAGATGGCAGAAACCAATCTACGGAACCGCCACCCCCACACTAACCCCTCCTTAGCCCATGTACCCATCCTCTACCCTGATTCCTCACACAGGATTCCCTAGCACTAGTCCTAGCACTGTTTAGAACACCTCATCATTATTGTTATTATTATAATATTATATATTAATAATTATTCGAAACGCCCTCTCCTTTCCTTTTCCTTCTTGTCCTTCTCCTCTACCTCATCCTTGTCCTCATCCTTTTGTGCCCTAACGCTATGACAACTTTCCCGAACTTTAATCTCGCCATTTTTGCTGTTACGTGACATGGAACAAGGGCAAGGGCTGATTCGCTTGCCGCTGCGGCATATTTGCGAATAATGTACATAACTCACACTTCTTGCAGTCATGCTCGAAATATATAGAGTTCGTTCGCGTATACTACTCTTCTTCGAATGAGTCTTGCCACGTTCTTCCACGCTGACGTGCTACCACGATACGGCGTTACCTTTTATCCGCTGGAGAGCAGGTGTTTGCGAATCAACAAAAAATGTGTTGTTAAAAAGAAATTCTTATGAGGACAAAGCAATATTAGCATTTATCGTTCGGTTGTTGAGATATCGAAGAATAGTACGAATAAGGATTAATCAGATACGTGGATCAGCATATTGATGTAAGAGTTTAGCAATAGTACATATTGATCCAATGAGATGGTGAACGAATGTGTACGCAAGTGTTGCTTTTCACATTACATTTTGTGTATATTATACACATTTACTGTCACATGATACCAAGTGCGAGAGATCTTATTTGATCAGTATACCCAGTACAAATCGAACGATCGATCGCTAATGTGCTATGTACTTGAAAAAAACGATGTACCTCCCTTTTTCAGATAAAGATACACAAGTGCAAAATCATGCCTGGGTTGGTCCGTACTAACGCTTTTAAATTGCTTTAACCTACAGATAACTTCTCCGGCGCACTAATAGTGGAAAAAATGACTATAGGAATGAATGTCACGAATGGTATAACAGTGCAGAACAACGTTGCTGCATATTTTTCAGATGACTACTTAGATTATAATTCTCGTTATAATAGACTCCTGTATATGCTTTACAATCAATAAATCATTGGTATAATGTACAAGAAAGTCATTTATAGTCTATAATTATCATTCGTAGCTTACACGAAACTTCCTTTATTTTTTAATTTATTTAAGCAGAGCTGACTCGCGCGCGCGCTGTGGCATTTTGCATACGCAAGTAATAGAAGAAGTTGCTAAAAGAATAGAGATGTTGAGAATAAATTTTCCGTAATAGACTCTCCCAAGTAGATTTAATAGTTTAATTAAATTAGATTTTTAATTTAGTAAAAATCTCGGTATTGGCGGACCATCCCTTGGCATACACATGGCATAAAAGATGTGTGTCATAAAGTGGAGAGATTATATTTAGATATAACTTATTAATTTATGTCAGCCTTTAAATTCAATAATTTAAAATATATGATCTTTGGCGTTTAAATGTATTTAATGTTTTACTAATGCTTACGTATTGTTTGTCAGAATATTAATTTCCGAATTATCATATATTGCAATTTTTTTACGATGTGATGCACAGAATTAAAGAATAAAATTTCTTTTAAAATTAATCACTCCATTTTAAGGCACTGAACAATTGCAGTAATCGTAAAAAAAATTGTGTTTTTTATCAAATTCGTACTTCGGTCTATATGTTTAAAAAGCGTAAATTTAAAAAGAATGTGATTCGGCAATGGAAAATCTTCAAAATTTTCTTGAATTTTATCGAAATAGCAAGCCAAATCCTTCAAATATATCTAATATTTTTTTAATAGAGATATATTTATTTCTTCTGTAAAATACACAAAGGTAACATCGGTAACATTGTATCGGAGTATGCGTGCGATGTATATGAATGCATCAGTAAAATTTTTACTGAAAGTAAAATTTTAAAGGTGCTCTATTATACATCAGCGTTATTTGCTTTTCTCATTTTTTTTTCTTCGAGTACTTATTCTCTTATTTTCTTCCTTTTTTTGGCATGTTACTGTCGTATACATAATATCTCTTGCCTTGTCCTCTTCCTGTCTCTCTTTCTCTCATCGATGTTCTTGATCCAAATTATCTCTCACTTAAGATCCCGTGTGAGCGTGTAGCTGCAAGATGTGGTAGCTCTGCAAACCGTGCAACGTTTTACAAGTGCGCAAAAATGATATATACACGCCTCATAAATCCATGAGGAAAAAAGAATTAAAATATTTAGTGTGCGAATCTACTACGATATAGAGTATGAACTTCAAAGCTTGACCATCTTATTTTCTGTGTGCAAGGTCGAGAAACTTCAAAATTAAATTTAAAAAAAAAAGAAAATATACAGATTGTAAAAAAAACCTGTTTAACTTTTAATTGCGTCGTTTCACCGACGTTTATCTAATCTTGAATGTTTTGCCTGTCTCTCTACTCGTATTCGACATGTGTATACTTTAAACGAGTGTTTTTTTTTTAATAGCTATTCACGATCTTGTACTTTGTATTATGTAATTAGTTGCAATTTGCGAAGAAATAGATCCGAAACGTAAAATAAAATGGGGTGCACTTAATTGCCTTAATGCAGGATGCCTGAAAAAATTAAAATGTGAAAAGAATCGATACCCCTCTTTGAGAAACGGATGTGCCTGCATTGCGAAAGTTTTTGCGCATGATGCTCCGTGATGAAGTTAATACTGTACTGAGCTAATTTTAATAAACGTATGCGTATGTAAAATTACCAAATTGCAGATATTTGAGCGAATTTATTGCACTGTCGTACGTTACAAATCGACTGTTGAAATCAACGATTCACGCCTAATCCGGAGAGTGTTCAGGAACGAAGCAAGACTCTAATGCAAGTTTAGTTTCCTGATTTTAATCAATTCTTTTTCAACGATCAATCAGCTATAATTTTCTTCAAATTTAAATGCACGATATTACGTGACTTTTTTATTCATACGTGAAAAATTACATTTCCCTTGTTTCCACGTCACTGTCTCATGTGAAATTTTTTTCCTTTTTCTCTTCATTCCAGATATCTCTTTGTTATTAGCGATGCGATATGCCATATTATTATTATTACGAGATAATTTTTAAAAGATTCTGCAAAATAGACTTTTTAAATTGAAAGTTATCAACTTTCTCCAATTATTGTTGATCGAGACTCAATCTGATTTTAAAATTTGATTCGTAGATTGTGAAGCAAATTTTTAAGAAATAAAGAATTCAGGATTTGATGAGTACATACAAGTACATATTTCATGGTTGTAACAAATGCATCCTGAGCAGAATGGAATCGAGCGCAATAACGTCACTGTAGTTCCCGAAGGAAGAGAACGTACGACATTTCCCTTTCTCGTTTCTTATTCTAATGAACAAAAATTGTCTCCTTTTCCCATGAACAATGTTTTGATTGTATTTACTACATTTTACGTACTGTTGTTTATCATATAAGAGAATTATATATAAATTATATATATATATATATATATATATATATATATATATATATATATATATATATATATATATATATATATATATATACATGTAGATAGAGATGCACAGAGAGAAAGAGTGTGAGAGAGAAAGAGAGAGAGAGAGAGAGGCACGTATTCATAATATGTGCTAGTATATCGTTTTCTGAATACGCGTCACGTAATTAATTATGTTTGCGCACATGCTGAAGCAAATCTAAAATAATGCAGTCGTAGGTAATAAAAGATATGTGATGGGACTAAAAAAAAAGAAAAAGAAGCGACGGAAGAAAGAGCTTAAAGAGCGAATACTCAGAAGAAAAGTGGAATTTGTTAAATCTCGATAATTTACTCTGATTGTATTACTCTTATTACCATACGTTTCTTAATCATTAATCTTAAGGCTTGTTTAGATTCGCGAATCGACGTAACGCCTTGTAACATATTAGACAATTATTGATAATTTTAAAACGGAGGGAATGTCGTCGTTTTGTGCGCATGCATGTAGAGTGGCAGATCAAGTGAAACCGCTCTCGTTCGCAACAATCATGTATTGTAAAGGCGTAAGAACATTTATTCTTATGTGCGTACATACATGTCCTCTTCATTAAATTGTTTAATGTAGCCATTTGCACGCGTTTTGTCAACATTGAATGCGAGAAAAGTTATCTTTCTTACGTTTTCATTTTGTCTTTTTTTTTTTTTAATTGAGGTAATCTCGCTCATTTAACGAAAGCGAATATTACGGCATGTCTGTACGAAATGTCGAAAGCAAAAATAGTGTAAATATAGAATATATAAACAAATAATTTTTTGCGTGAATGATCGCAACAAAAAAAAAAAAATATAAACGATGGCGATGCAATCGCTACCCGAAGAGGATCAAAGATCCGTCATCGTGGACCGCGGTTTGTCGAATCGAATTCATTGCAATGCGATAACTGGGATTGCTCTTTTATAAACGGAAGAACAGGGAACGATTTTGCGAAGAGAATATCGAGTCTTTTTGTTTTAGCTGTACATTTTATCCCGCTTTTAAAACGGTCTCGTTCGGCTTCAAGCGTTAGGAGGTGTGCAACGAGGCGTAATTGTAGAAGACAGGCTTATCCATTTTCAGCCGGACAGGCTCGTGATCAAGAGCGAGATACTTGGACACGAACTACATGTACGGAATTCCGGAGTTCCTCAAATGTTTGTCGAAGTTTCACTCTCGTAGATTTTCCTTAATCTTTACATTCAAAGTTCTATCATCTATTTCGCTGTAATTCGTGTCATATAAATCGGAAAATTTTAATATAAATATAATAAAATGTCTGGCAAAGAGCGTCACTTTTTCAATAATTCACGACTCTCGTTCACGATTTGGTCCTGCTGTTGATTGATTAAGATTAAGTGCGGAGTTTGATGTAATTTCGGCGAGTTCGATTTCTAATTGCGTAGAGAAAGATTTTTAGCAGAGTTATTGTCCTGAAAAATATAATAAGAGAGAGACTTGTGAAAATCTGAGCTCAAGAAATTATACTGATTCCAATCCTGATTAAAATACAGTTAAAAAGATTTCGATTTTCGATTAATTTTGATAGTGTGTTTCTCACGAGCCGTAGTCAAAATGCAGAGAGTGAGAGGGTGGAGAGAGAGATAAGCGATGTGCATGATGATAAAGGAAGAATCTTAGAAGCTAAAGAAGCCGTATGTATTAGATGTATAAATGGTAGAAAGAAAAGAACACGCTGACGATAGTTGCTGATCCCCCAAGAAAATTTTAGATGCAAGTTTGCCATTGCGCTGTTCTTCTGAAGAAACGGGGTGCGATGATATGCAAAGAAATATGAAAAAACTAAAAGAATCCCAAACGAATCTTCACATGGAGTCTTTCTCCAATATATAGAGCACAAGAGATCATTGTGACCAGGCGTCCTAATTGCATCGCATAAGATACTTGTGCGATAGATGATGGTATTAATTAGTTTGCACGTTTTGTCGTACCCACACAGGGTCATCTTTCACGCGGCGTGCCTGAGACTCTACTCAGATTGGTGTTGCCACAGACAAAACTTAATTTGTAGATGAGAGAAAAGTGAAGTGATCATGTAATTTCTCGGGGAAGAAGCTCAATCAGCAAGCGAAGTAAATGCGAAATAATTATCATCGAAATTCTAAGGTGTTGCCGGTGTTTAAAGCGGCGAACTTCTTCATTGAGAATCAATGAAGCTTTCCTTCGGAATGCAACTTCGATCAGGAAGAGAAGAGTACCGAGCGACGTTTCGCTATCAAGAGTGAATCATAATGCGAATTGTCGCAGCTGAGGGAGTTCTTCGCGGATTTTTACCTGACTTTTCGATCGACGACGCTACACACGACATACATACGAATGCACGAAAGTGAGAGTGTGTGAATGAACGAGAGAAAGAGGAAAGAGAGGGTGCGTTGATAAACCAGAAGTTATCGCGATGCCCTTCAAGGGGAGCGGGAAGCTATCGATGAGCGTTACTGCTAAGTATCAATAGAAAGAAAATCCAAGTGAAGTCTTATACATAATGATTGTCGAAATGTAAATTGTGTTTGGTTGTGTATCTTGTGTTATACGCCTCTGACGCTGAATATAATGGAAATTCAATCAAAGATCGGTGTCTACTAGTTCACCTCCTTGTTAAACTGTTTCACCCTCCCTGCTAAAATGTACTTGGATGAAGAGCTCTAGATTGTTTTCAGTTTATATTTTTTCTAACGGAAACGGAATCTTGCGTATCAATTCTTTAATTTCTCTTGCATTTTTATATATGGTAATTATATCATCGTTATATATTTTCGTTAAACTATATTGCATTATTATTAACCCGACAATTAACGTACGTCATCACGTAGAATTTTTATATATATGATTTTTATATATATTCCAGCAACGAGAAAATGAAACTCAATTAGTTTACTGTTCAAGAATCCATCTTTATTTTTTACTTTCTTGTAATATTTTTTTAGAAAATCTTGAGTATATCTATCTTAATGATCTCAATTACTAAAATAATAAGGTGTAAAACAATAATATGCAGTTAATATATAGTTAACAACAGTGACTTTTAATTAGGATAAAATACTTTATATAATCGTTAATATAAAAATCGAATATTTGCTATTAAATATACTCATTTATACAAATATTTATATATTATCGTAATAGCTGTTAAAAGGTAATGAATCGCTTCATTGATTTTTTAAGTTTTTCTAAACGTCCTGCGTTTTTGAACATGTGTGTAAAATTATATAATATACGCCTTTCATGATGTGTATATACACTAGGATTGGATAAGGATAAGTTAATATTTTTTTAAACTAAATTAAGTATGACTTATAAATTTATAAGTTAATTTAAATTAATTTAATTATATTGAAAGTTACATGAACAAAAAAACTTGGTTGAAAGTTGCGTTAAGATTAAATTAAATTAAATAAAAAATTAATTAAAAAATTTAATTTATATTAGCGTAAAATATCATAATTTTACTCTAAATAAAAAAAATAATTACAGTATAGGTCATCAAATAAATTTAATTTCATTTATAAATTAAGTTTATATGACATAATAAAGATCAAATATATGTATTATATATTTATATATTGCTTTTGATACCATGTAAAGAATGTATTCTTTTTATATACAAAGTAAATTTTTAATTTAAGAAAAAAGTTAATAAAGTTAAAGTACGTTTTATGTGTTTTAAAAATAATTATTAGTTGAAATTGAAAATTAATAATTCATTTAAAATTAACTAAATTAAGTTAAAAATTATTATTTAATGTTATTTAACTTTTTAGCTTATGTTAAATTACTATATTAACACATAGTAAAAAATTATTCGATCCTGATGCATATCCAAAATACACATATTATATTATAATTGCATGCAATATATGTGTGTATTTTGGATATGCATATCATATGGTTAAATAATTTTATACTATATGTTTTAATATAGTAATTTAACATAAACTAAAAAGTTACATAACATTAAACAATGATATGATATGTGTGCGCACAAATGCTTAAAGAAACAAAGCTATATACATCGATTTTGTCTATTTGGAACGTATGCGGATCATGTTTAAACGTTAATTTATAATTGTCAAGTGTTGACAAATTTATATATAAGTATATTAATTGTGATTTAAAATTATACATATTTATATTCGTTGTGCCCATACACATGTTATGCACACACACGCGCGCGCCTGTGGAGAGATAATCTGAAGTCAGTGGAGATGACCAGAGATGACATCCGCATAAATACTCTTGTGCGCACATGATCCATTCGCTTATTCGAATAGCTGTTAGAGCATTGTACAGTATTTCGGGAAGTTCACCGAAAATGGTGGGAAAGATTGAGTGTGCTAAGAAAATTGCGGCTTACACAGCTGTAACCGATTTCGTTCAGGTAAGTAGATATTTACTCCAAAGCAATTGTATGATCGGTCGTATCGCTCAATTGCTCTTGTCTGTCAGAGGTTATATTACGTTACATACGTTCCGGCAAATTATCTTTCAGAATAATACTGTGATCGGAATTGGTAGCGGATCCACTGTGGTTTATGCTGTTCAGAGACTTGGTAATAACAAATTTTATATTTATTAATTGTCTTATATAATTGAAATGGATTTTATTGACGATTCATACTTTAAATGTTGCAACTCAATCACAATTACTTTCGCCGTCCTTACACTTACTTTTTTTTTAAGTAAAATCGTAAAAGAATTTCCTTACATCTTTTCAGATTTTCTATATGAATATAATGTGTTATGAAAAGAACATGTGTTAAACTTAAGACATCTTGCAATATGTAAATTCAACTGTTATTAGTGCAACACATTGCTAATAAGAAATTATTTTGTTGATCTAACATAAAATTTTAAACATGCTGAGAGATTTTATACAGTAAGTTTAATGCATTATTCTTTAAATTCTTGTAAAAAGATACATAAAATTTAAAATTTGAGTGCCTATATATATATATACACATCATTATGAGTGCTTTCCAGTTACGACACAAATCAACACTGTGTAACACAGTGTCCACCAGTGTAAGAAAGAAAATTTTAGTTGTCTTACTCACATTAATGGACACTGTGTTATACAGTGTCGACTTATGTCGTAACTGGAAAGCACCCTATGTTTTGTTCTCAATAGCTATTAAAATTTCTACTTGTTAAAATATAATACATACTATTTCATTCTTTGAGCTTTGTAAAATAGTTATTGAAATATATATATATATATATATATATATATATATATATATATATATATATATTGTATTAGATTGTTTTCAAAAGTTAACTTCTTACAATTTACAAGCTTGCTTATTTTTTGAAAATGTTCTATTTCTAGCTGAACGTGTAAAAGAAGAAGGACTCAGTGTAATATGTGTTCCTACATCGTTTCAAGCTCGTCAACTTATACTAGAGCATCATCTAACCTTAGGTGACTTAGAAACTTACCCACAGGTAATTCTCATACTCTTTCTCTACATTATGTATTTTTTATTACATATTTTAAGCACTAATATATGTATGTATGTATGTGTATACATATATATATATATATATGTGTGTGTGTGTGTGTGTGTGTGTGTGTGTGTGTGTGTGTGTGTGTGTGTGTGTGTGTGTGTGTGTGTGTGTGTGTACATATTTTTAATATGATCACAGCTGGATTGTGCAATTGATGGAGCAGATGAAGTTGATAGTCATTTGAATCTTATCAAAGGTGGTGGAGGATGTTTGTTACAAGAAAAAATTGTCGCTTCCTGTGCTAAGCAGCTTATTATTATAGCAGACTTTACGTAAGTATTGTTGACTTCTATTAAGTTAGTAGGATCAAGTCAGCAAGATCAAATTAGATTTATTGAAACATTTAGTATTGATTTTGCATCAAATTATACCATGAAAAATAAGTTTGTACTATACTTGACATTTCGATAAAAAATGTAGAGTTGATAGCTTAATATTAAGCTGACAGGATCATTAAAAAAGGAACTGAACTGATTTATTAGAAATGTACTATTACATCTATTAGTATTTATTCTGTTGTAATTGATTTGGTATATAATTACATATTGACAACTTGAAATCTCTCTCTTGTGGTACAGAGATTATATAGGATTTACTCTTACATTATTCCTTACATTTCAGAAAAAAATCACAAAAGCTAGGCGATCAGTACAAAAAGGGAATTCCTATTGAAGTAGTTCCTATGGCATATGTGCCAATTCAACATAAAATTGAAGATAAATATGGAGGAAAGTTGAAACTCAGAATGGCAATTGCTAAAGCTGTAAATATATTTTCATTATCTGATTTTGTAGATTATTATTAATCAAGTAGTATAAATAACATATACATGAAATAATTTATATTAATTATTTATCCAGGGTCCAGTAATAACAGATAATGGTAATTTTATTTTGGATTGGTGTTTTCCTCCAAACATAGAATGTTGGGACGATATTAACAACGAAATATCTTTGATACCTGGTGTCGTAGAAACTGGTTTATTTCTTAATATGAAAAAAAAAGTTTACTTTGGTATGGAAGATGGTATAACCGTTCATACAATGTGAAGTTGAATTCAATAATCTACAAATAATGCTGTCAGATAAAGATTCTTGATAACCTTTCTTTGCACTTTTACTTTTTATTTAGCTATATATGTGTCATTCCAATTGCGTTATCATGGGTACTTTTTATATTTCTGTTTTTTATATACCCAATTTGTACACAGTATATTTTATATTTTCTTTATTACTATTATATAAGCTGTAAATATTTTTAGTCAAAGCGTATATTTCAACAACAAATCGCACTGCGTATTTTGTAAAGCTGTACACGTTTAAGTGTACTCTAACATAAACTTGTGTAAATTAACCGGAATGTGTGTACTTGCAACAACTTGCAGTTTCAGACATTTCCATAAACTTGCACAAGCGTTCTTGCAACATGTGCAGTTTAAAAAGAAATCCTCTTAAATATACATCAAAGATTTGCTCTTTAATTGAACAAAAGTTAAAAATCTACAGTGAGAATAAAAAAAATGATTGAAAAGCAATTATTTTATAAGAATAGATTTTAAAGAAAATAAGAGTGTACAATTATTTGTGCTAAGTAAAAATTTGTGACTATCTCATGTAATAACATTGTTAATATTAAATTGAATAATATATTATCAAGTAATAATTACATTATAGAAGGAGCGCTTCTTTGATTTTTACTTTAATATAATTACTTTTATTTATACAATGCTAACTTTTGATTAATCGGAATTAAGTCTGCCATGTTGCTACACACACTCCGATTTTTTTGAACAATCCATTTTGAAGCAAGTATATTGAATGATTTTTCATATTTGTTCATTTGCACAAGTTAAAATGACTAAGCAGTTTTGTTATCTACACTTCAATAAACTTGCACAAGCGTGCTTGTGCATGCATACTTGATAAATTTACTTGAACGTGTGTAACCCATTTAAGTATAAATAATCAGAAAATTTTTATATTTGATATGTATAATATAAAATGTTTATCTTGAAATAACACGTTATACACCCATAAAAATAAGCAGAAAAAATATATTTTTTTAGTACAATATTCTTGTATCTAATTTTTGCACATAAAAAATAAACCCTTTATTATCGATCTTTGACTCCTTAACAATCAACTAACTTGACTCATGTTTTGCCTCGGTGGACCTGAGGTCCTTAAGTATAGTAGATATAGACATAAAAATAATAATTACCAAGGCGCACACACAAAATATTTTATTTACTTTATATTATTTTAAATAAATTTTGCATTATATATATATAATTTTTTTATTAATAACATTGAATAGATATAAAATTTAGAATATGTATGTTTAACATTTATACAATGAGAAAAATTTATAAATCTAGAATACTTTCAATGTAATTGCTCTTATTTAATAATTAATACTGAACATGACTATATAATTCAAAAATTTGATTTTATATTATAAAAAAAAGAATCATCTCAAAATATATTGTTCCGTTTTATGTAATAAAAAAAAAACGCCCGAACAGGGACTCGAACCCTGGACCCTCAGATTAAAAGTCTGATGCTCTACCGACTGAGCTATCCGGGCGATTGAGAAATGAGGAGGTTAATATTGTACTGTATTTCGCCTAATTGGAATATGTGTATGCGTATACATATACATATATTATTTATTGATATAACTATAACAATTTATATTGTATTAATTAAAACTATTAATAATGTTTATCAAAACATACAATTTATAAAAGTTTGATTATGATGTAAATAATATATCAAATTTAGTTTCGTTTATTCTATATACATATATGTATGTGTGCGTGCGCGCGCGTGTGTGTGTGTGTGTGTGTGTGTGTGTAAAATCCTCTTAATTCTTTATTTTTAAAATCAGAAATTGGTACTAAAATTCTGAAACATTTATATCAAATTTATTCTACATTCCCAACATTTTGCAAACAAAAGATTGCAGAAATATTGTTGCAACGTTGTAACAATGTTGCTGCTGTAGTTATGTGCTGTATGGGTTAGTATTTTTTTTAAATAACAGCTAAGATAAAAATTTAACAGAATTTTATTAGCAAAATAGAAAAAAAAAAGATTTTTCCCGGTTTTCCTAATTACTTTTTGGAAAAATTTTTTTACTGAAGCCAAAAAGGAACACTTAATGAAAACGAAGAAAAAATATTAAAATATTATATTTAATAACAAACAAATTTTTTTTAAGTATGTGACAAATAATATAAAATAAAATTTTGATCACATTTTTAATACATTTTTAAATTATTTATAAGACAAAAATTTCATTGCAGTTTTAAAAGGAGCAGTTATCTTTTCTATTTGTGCGAAATAAAGATTAAACATTTCTCGCAATTTTGTTCGCGTTTAAAAAATAGATATATGATTGCTTAAGCATCTTGAAAATATCTTATATAATTTTTATATAATCTTGTGAGTGATTGATTTATGAAACATCGTCAACATAAAAACTATAATAACTATATACAAAAATCAAGATATTATAGTTTGCTGTTTTAACTTATCTATTAATTACTTTCTGCAACTCGTTCATGATAAAATTTAAAAATCATAAAAAATATTTACAATGTTTCCTTAAATAACTTTAAAAATTATTTTTAATAATTTAAAAAAATATAATTTAAAAATTTAGAATTGGTTTACAGTAATTCAATTTCATCTTATGTTAACAAATTTTTTTATTTCCTAACTTTTCCTTGATTTTCGGGTTTTCCCTGATCATTAACAATTTCTGTTTAAGGAATTGAGCATTGTAAATTAAAAAAAATTGTACTAATTTATTTAAACATTTTAAACAATTGCCTACTGTCAACAAATGCTTTGAAAATTATGTTGAGTGCTTTCGTATGAAATCTGGACTGCTATAAAAGTGTTAATTTTCTTTTATGAGAGAGATTGCTATACATTTTGCATAAGGCACATCTCTTATTCATAAGTGAACTATCATCCAGTAGCTCTAAGCATTGATTTATTCGTCTCACGTCGTTAATTTTAGCAGCAGCATTTATATCTGTCGTTAAATTAAAAGATGTATTTATTTAAATAGACTGGCGATTTTATAGCATAATATTTATTATTCAGCATTTAATTATAATTATTATGAAGCTATTATATCTTCTGATGAAAACATACATTTTTTGATCATTTAAAATAAAACGTTAAAAAAAATATTTTGATTTTATGAAGGACATTGCATGGAGAAAAATGCGAAAAACTGGACCGTGTATTTTTTTATTTTTTATTTGTCAAAATTGCAATTTTCAATATTTTTAGTCTAATAAGTAGTATCATATTCCTAAAGGATTGTCTTATTAAAAATTATTAAGAAGGAAAAAATCGATTTTTTAATTATTTTATAAAATTCTCATTTTCCTTAAGCTTTACTTTTCATCGATTTTTGAAAGATTATAGCATCTTTAGTTGACTGCTAAGAAACATTCTGTTTTATTTTATATTACTAAAATACATTAAATTTAAATTTTGTTAAGTTTATTAGCAACTTTTCTGATTCTTACCGAAAATTTTGTCATTGGTGAATGTGTTAAGCACATTAAAGGAAAAGAGAATAAAAAAAACGTGAACAGTCTGGCAGACCAAGTTGAACGACCTAATCGAAACTCAGCGGGTTCTGATGTGAGAATGGTGTAAGTACTTAACTCCGACTGTTTTTTCTCGATTTTTACATGGAGACTCTTATCGGCCGACCCGCTATACAATACTTCGGCTTCCTAGCATTGATTTAATCGGCACTAATCCTCAGATCCGATACTTTCGCTTTCGACTTCTCTTTGCATAATCCAGGCTCTCGTTTGTTGTGCGTAAGTACGCGATAAATCATATTTGCATGGAGCGCTAGAAGGAGGTACTTACTGTTGCTTCATCTTTCATGCATTACAGCTAAAAAGCAAAGCACTTATTTTTATCATACTGTTACGATATCAGATATCTCTTTTATCTATAATTTGCACTTATGACTGTTTACAAAATATTCTATTACAAAATTCACAGATTAGCATATAGCAATGACCATTCAAATTTACGCACATCTAGGATTTACTAACTTACTGTAATTATTTTTAAATTTCTATTTAGAAAGAGAGTTTAATGTGTTATCTCCATTATATGTTGCCACAGAACAGGTACATTATTATATTTCCTCAAATACTTACGTTAATAAAAATTTTCCATGCAAAGCATAAAGATAAAATTAACGTTGATTAAATTAAAAGTATAATAAAGAGCAAATCTGAGAAGAATAATATTTGCAAAAATATTATAGTGTTTTGTATGTAAAAATGCAACTTTGAAATAATGATATTTCAAAATTAAACAATTTTTGAAACACTGGACTCCCACGTACTCGATTTTGATACTATATATGTGAATTTTTATTTCGTGTACGCGTGCCCTCAAAGTACAATAAAACTTTCTACGAACTGTACACTACAATTCCTACGTAAAAAATATCAATTAAATTGCAATAGATTTGGATATCGAATTGTTTTGAAATATGTAACCAATTAGTACAATATTGTAACGAGAATTCTCTCGCGAGCGGTACAATACACGCAATAAAATGGTCGGGATGCGTTGCTGCGTCAATATGCGGTTGAGACCTCACTGTTAAACCCTGTGACCTATGACAACTTATGATCCTTGAATCTTACGGAGAAACATGAATTATTAGACCTGCATAAGATGCATATCCCGCGAGCAGTCACGGAATCGGAGTTCGGCTGTAATCTATAGCGGAACAGTTATACGGTAGTTCGAGCGTTATGTAAACGTCTTTTGACGAAGAAGTAATTCAAATATCTTCCAATAATAAATGCCTTTTAATTTTGTTTAAACATGTGAAAAAGTATTTTAAAAATATTATAGTTAAAGATACGATAACTAATAATCGAATAGTTGATGATCTATAAGATTGAATTTAAATATGACTAGTAAAATTTTTATTCAAATGCACTAAATAAAAATTTAATTTGCTTGAATTATATGTGAAACTAGCATAAGAGAGAGAGAGAGAGAGAGAGAGAGAGAGAGAGAGAGAGAGAGATTGAAAGAGAAGGATTATTTAGAATTATAAAAATAACCGTTATATGTATATAACAGTTATTAATAAATCTTGTATCAAATCTCGTCTTTTTTTATTAAAAGTGAATTTATTAAAAGTGAACTAAAATAAAAATCTCCAATTGCACACCCACGCAGAGAGCTTCCTGTTTGCATTCCTTGCTTAGGAAAATTTAACATTAAAAAAAAATTGTTTAGAAAGGGTTAAATCAGATGCATGAATCTTTTACGAAATCATAAGGTCTGAAATGTGTTCTCGGTAATGAGATTTTTTGAGGTGTAAAATACGCCCGCGCCCTTGCGGTCATGCGTTCTCCAAGCGCTAGCATCCACCCCCTGGTACTTACCACAACGGAGGGGATTGTATTTGAAGACCGACCGCGCGATTTTACCCGTCAAACGAGAGGGAGAAGCTCACGGCTTCAATCGTGCGCGGCTGTCCTTCGGCATACGAATCGCGTATCCCGTATCGATAGTTGATCGAGAACGTAACTTCTTGAAGAGGTGCCGAATTAGGGGTGCGTCTTGAAGAAACCAAAGATCTTGTAAACCGCTTGAAAAGAAGATTGCAATATGAAGGTTGGTGATATTTGATTTTTTCGTAACCATGTTGGGACAGAAACAAAGTCTTTTGCATAATGCACAAGAGGAAGCAATTAAAAGGATTAATCAACTCCTTCGTTTTTCCCTCCCTAGATTAGAAATAAAAGATTTTAATCGATTAATTCTCTTACGTATTATACGTATATGCATTATGTAAAAGTTTGTGTCAGAGTCCTTGCCTTTTACAACAATTAAAAATATTGAACGTAGTATTGAATTAATGATTAATTACTTATTTTGAGTGTTAAAAACATTAATAACAAATCAATAATTAATCAAATTACTAACCAATTTAATATTGCTAGTACTAAATTTTTTGTGAGGAATGATATAGATAGAAACTAGAAACTGATATTAAACACGTATTTAAATATGTAATGATCAGGATCGATGTTTGATATATATTGCTACATCTCTTACAAAAATGTAATACTGGTAGTATTATATTTCCATAAGGAATCTGAGAAAATTTTAATATTATATTATTAATACATTTGTATCTTCAAAAATATTTTAAATTAAATATTTTAATATTAAAGCATATATGCCGATTGTATAAAGATATTGCAAACTTTTATTATACTTTTTTAAAATGTAAAATTTTCTTTTATTTTATACTAAAATAAATAATTTTAAAAAAATTCTTATGATAAAAAATTCATTAAATATAAAAACGTTTTTGCATTTTACGTTTTATGATGTGTATTCAGATCGTGCATCTGTGAAGTAATTTAAGGTTTTGGCTAATACACATTTTGCATTTCTGCAATTTTTTTCATTACTGTAATTGAATATTGTGTGAATTTTATATATATATATATATTTTTTTTAGATTTATAAATTTAAATACAATTATTATATAATGTTTTATAAAAATAATACATTAAGTATTAACACTTTATGTGTGGTCGCGATAACAGATGCGTTTCAATATATACTGCCAGTACTGAAAATCTATAGTTCGCATTATAGTATTATAGATTTTCAGTAATGAATTTCGAAACGCAACCATAGTATCGTCGTGCGGATTTCGACATTATAGTCGACGGCACAATGCCGCTGCGCGGTGTAAGAATATTGTATGTACTTTATTAAAAACAAAACACATAAAATAGTTTAATGGGTGCTTTCATATCGGTACGTGGTTATGGTAAAAATTGCAGCTCAGTTTATATTATAGCTGTAGTTTGTTTGTGTCAGATGATGCAACAGGGTAAAATGTCGCGGACCGCAAAGTGTTATAATAAGCGTAACTACTAATAATCCTGGACAGTTTAAAACGGGAACATTAATGCTTATTTCCACCAACGCAGTTCAACTTTTGATCTCTTGTCAGTTTAACTTACTTTTCATCTTCCTTTAGTTCTAAAAATTGAAAAAAGATAAAGAGTAAGTTAAACTGAGATCAAAGTTAATCTATATTGGCGGAAATAGACATAAATGTCTTAAAACGATATAAAGATGACTTTAAGTCATGTCGTGCTAAAAGACATCTTTAAAATATCTTTAATTCTTCTTTTCCGATTTTGAACACGTGCGCTATCTGAGATATTAAGTACTTATGAATTTAAGTACTAGTAACAAACTAATTATTTTTTCATATCAATCAAATATTATAAATCCATGACAGACTGCAAATAATAATTTTGATAATATCACGACATTGTATAAAAGTCCAAATTAAATTTTAAATTTGTATAAGTTAACTCCGGTATATTTACCGCACCTATCGAAAACTTAATTTATCAAGCATTATTACTGTTTCAAATAAAAAAAAAACTATGCCAATAAAAATTTTATATTGTCTGCTACTATAAAAAAATACAAAAGATGAAATATTTATTTTCTTATATTTCAAAAGAAAAACTTTTAGAAACCCTTGCATTTTTACTGTATATCAAAAGGGGGTGGAATATATAGCCACTCATATAGGTGAGACAATTCAGTTCAACACGGAACTAAAGTACTTGTATTACAGTATACTCCACTAGCCCTCTACACTTATATATTGCGAAATAACCACTAAGCCTTTTACACTTCATAAGGAGTAATAATTTTATATAGATTGTAATACATTGCTGTGTGCGCTACTCATAACATTAACAGTTAATTCAACTCATAATGCTGTTTCGATATATTAACAGTAAAAAATGGTAAACATAATAATAGTAAAAAAACTGAAAACGCAATATTAATATAAAGGCACGTAAAACAGAATAATTGCAAGCAAATTATCTTCAATCCTATTTTTTTCTGATTTTGCGACGTAAATGCTAAAGTTACTCTACAATTAGCATTTTATTTCTTTTTATATAATTTAAAAAAGTTCTAGTAATAAAATTTAAAGTATATTCCAGCTCAATAATAATTTAACTTGGTTCATCTATTAATCCATTTAATATTAAAATTTAAAAAATAATGGCATATAAATTCTTTCTAATAACCTTATATGTAAAAAATTACTTTTGATTTAAAAATATGCGCAAATATTTGAGTTGCATGCATATTACGAACACATGATAACAAACGAATATTTAACATACGGTTATCGGAGTTCCCACTTCCCAGTATGAAATAACAAATGTTACCAATCATTTTTATAAAAACAACCGCATATTAAATACCACGTACAATGACGTAAGTCTTATTTTTTCGCTCCTATATTACACAAAAATCAATTGTAATTTTTCGCGAAGCGTATTATATTAAAAGAAATGTAAATATATGCAAAATCGTTATTTGTTATCCCTATTGAGTTAATTAAATTGAATGCACTTCATATGGCATTCCAAATAACGTAACAACTTCGCTAATTGTTAATCAGCTGTAATATAATATTGATCTCGGATGTTTAAAGAGCTTAAGTACCGGATAAATACGATACGATGCTTATTTAACATAAACATTGTTGTAAATTGTTCTCAACAGGATATACCGTTTACCTGTCTGTCATTAATTACATAATCCATAGCCAATCTCATGATCGGAAAATGTATTAATACATTTAAATTGAGAAATACCGATTGAAAACAGATTTTAATACTCAATAATAATTTTCAAAGTAAATTTATATACAAATTCCCTCGAACTGCGCACCGCATGTTTGCCGGACTTTAAAACGCAGCTGTTAATTAAGTAGAACAAGAAATGTAATATCAGAAATTAAATTGCTAATCAATTTCATGATTTGGTTGCCTATAAGCATCTCTACAAATCTCTATCTCGAAAATTGTAAAAAATTTGTTGCCTCTGTTAGGGTGCGAACCTAGATCCCCCTTGAAACATGCAGCACGCAGTTCAAGAGAACTTGTAAATGCATATACAATTCATCACGAAAATTATTATTAAGCAGTAAGATCCGTTTTCTCCATTTAAACAATTCACAGAGTTGTTACGAAAAACGTCTGAACAGTTTTCTGTGTTTGTTAATATCTTGTTTCGTTATGCAGATTACCAAATATCTTTACTGTACTCTGGCTTGCATGTGTCTGCTGAAGGTGGCAAATAGTGAGATTTCGAGAGACAAGGTAAAGCTTTCAATGAATAATTTACTGAGAGCGTTAAGATAAATTTTTGTTATATTACTTGGAATTTGTAAACTGTTATATCTATTTCTTAAAACATGTATATTCTGTCAATCAAAAATATCTGGTGTACAATTTTAGTTTATGTAAAATAGATTAACAGTAAAAGAATTATTCTCTATACATCAAATTTAATATCAAACTAAATATCAATCGAATTTCACATATTTTGAAAAGATAAAAAATAATTCCTAATGGGAATGGGCGGGCAGAATTCATTTTTACAGTTCGAACGGCAGCTTCTAAACGGCCTAAACGCAGAGAAAACAATCAAGGCAAAGAGACCATTTTGCAATGCTTTCACGGGTAAGAAATAATTTTTTTACTTTCAGAGATCAACAATACTTTCCAAAACTCAAAATAATTTTCAATATTTTTCGAAAACTGAAAGCTTTTTGTTTAAAACAATATTTGTCTGAAATAAATCATAAGACAGTAGCATATTTCAAAGCTTTAAACAAGTCCAAAAAGGAATTTTCAAGAAACAGAAAAACTTCTATTCTTCAAACTATTAATTGTATAAATATATCATTAAAAAAAATTAGAACATCTTTGGACTTATTTGCTTCTAAAATCTTGTGTCCACGAAACTAAAACTCAGTCCATAATCACGAATAGAAAGAGAATTGGTTAATCATATTTGATATGACAATATTCTAGAAAATGATTTGACGCCAGATTTATAAAAAATGGGCTGGTTTGATTTTTGTAGAAATTTTAGTAATTAATAAAATACTTTTGATGCCTCATAGGATGTGGCAGATTTATTTCGGAAGAAAAAAGAGAGAAGAAGAAAGGACCTTCTACGCTGCAAGATTTATTGAACTTTGAAGTAACGAGCAACAACGTTCAGTATCCGGTTTCTCTGTACAAAGCACTGTTGAATGCCGCCAAACAGAATGCTTGGAAAACGATGGATCGTGAGGAGTACGATTATCGATCACAACAATTGCCGATTTATCTCTCGGGTCAAATGCCTCTACGTGATACGGTGGAAAGCTAATTTTGATGGGCACAACTCGACGCATGGGCGCCGCCAGAATTTGTAACAGACGGAGTTATATTTTATCTTATTTCTAAATATGCATTGTGAAATTTATTTATAATACTGACTAAATATTTTATACACTGAGAGAAAAAAGTCAAAATATTGAAAAGCAAATACTCCTTTTAACGTTTTCTTCGCTATTTATTGATTATAAAAAATTTGGTTGTGATGATGAAATATATTTCTGTGAAATATATCTTACTTTTCTTATTAATTGGTTTATTTTCTAGGAATAAATTTGATGTGAGATAAGTATTATGTTACAAATAATTTTTAAGTATTTTTTTCCTAATACATTATTTTTTTTTTAATAGAGTGTAATAAAAATTTTATTTTTAGTAAATAAATTATTTATTTTTCCATTGAGTGATATCTCTTTAAATATAATGTATATTTTATAGAAATGTTCATTATCCATTGTTTTTTTAACTATATAAGAAATATCGAAGAAAACGCACAAAAAGCATTTGATTTGCAATATCTTTTTTCAGTGTAAAAATTATGTTTATGAAATTACACTAATTTAACTAAAGCTTATTTCTTCTTTTGCGATGGGACGCAGTTTTTTTTGCGTCCACTTTGCCTATATCTTAATTTGTATTTATTTCTTCGTCTTGTTATAATTAAAGAAATCTACGTTTAAATGAGAAAATTGTACAATTATATGACATTTCCGTACAACTTCCGAGAATTTTACTATTACGAATGTATTGTTCACAAAAGAAGCATATAAAAATGTAATCAGTATAATATTGGTGTTAGCTAGAATTAGATTAGAAATATTCATTTATTTGCAGGAGCACTTTGACAGTTATGCATTTATTTGTACGTACCTCATCCTCTCGACAAATGTCTTAATTAATTTGCTAAAAGTAACTTTAAAATCTACATCTTTTTTAAACAACTGTTACATTGAATTTTAATTGTACTCAATAAATTCTATAAAATGTTATCTAGTTAATTAATATGCAAAATAACAACTTATTAATTTTGCTTTTTCTCTTCTTTTATAATAATTACGATACATATTTTGTTTAATAATAGCAGCAAAAATATTACTGATATGTGTAGTAAATATTTCCTGATAGTTGTATGTTTATCTTAACCTACAGATAAACGATAAGTTTTATTAGCATACTTCCATTCCACACATACCTAGCATTTCCTGAATATCGAGACGATATTGATAATGATTTTGATAGAATTACACGTCTGGGAATACTCATCCCGACGCACTCCGGATTGTCCGCCACAGGTCTACCCCAGAAGTCTTCTGTACAAAGCGTCACTGGATCCCAAATTCGAGATCGTCGATCTTCACGCACGCCTCTCAAAGATTGATCTAATACCTACCGAGTCACATTATAAAATTATTTACACATAAATAAATATTCAATGTCACATTTTAATAATATGTAACACAACATGAAAGATATTAAATTTAATTAAATAAATTGAGTTAAATTTGTAAAGAAATAATAAGCAATTATTATTAGGTTTATTATTTATGTTTATTTACATAAAATAAATAAACATAAATATTTGGTCGTTAATACAATATATTTGTTATTATAAATTAAATAATTATGTAATGCAAGTAAAATAAGCAATTAATTTGGTCAATTTAATATTTATTTATTAATAATTTAATTAATTAATTTTATTAGTTTTAACAATTTTTTACTTTTTTAAATTTTTGATTATTAATCAATTCTTCGCGTAAAAATGTAACAAAAATCAGTCAAAAATTAAAATCGCGGATAACGTGAAATTCAAGATAAGACGGAAAAAATACATCTATTCAAAAGATTGAAATTATCTGATACGTTTTAACCGACGATACATATAAAATATATTTATCCAATAATAATAAAGTAAAATTGAAAAGTAAGATAGCTTCTTCGAACAATATTGATTTTGTCTATCCTTTTTATAATGAAAATGAGAGCAACAAGGAATCGTACTTATGTAGTCGTGTCTCTCTAATTTCGTTGGAAATCATTTGATCGCGTTGAAAAGGTTCCCCTGTTCTGAAAACGTCTCGAGAGATTTCCATAAACATCCGCGACAAGGATATTCGACACGACATCTCAGTACGATGTTCTCCTTCTTTCCGCTCGCCCGCAGGTATTTTTTGCAATGACATTTTGCAATTGTATCATCTGTGATCCAAAAATTTGTAAAATTTTATTTTATTTGGGGTCTACCGATTTATCTCCGGGATCGTCTAACTTGGTTTTGATCATCGTATACCTGTGCATACCTCGAGGCGGATTCTGTGAGGAAATGGCCACGCAAGAATGGAATCGTAACGGCCGCGGGTTAATCCGACACCTACGAAGACCGTGCCATCGGGAAAGTATTTTGGAGTGATTTTCAGGTACATGGCATAACCGCTGCGATCCACGTAGAAGGTAGAGCTGCGCATCGAACGGCCAGTCTGCCAGCTCATCAGCATCATATTGAAATTTTTCACCTCCCAGTAATAAGCAAATGCATTCGTTGAATCTGGAACATGAATAATTAAAAATTATAACTTTCCACTCATAATCATTATTTCCTTTTTGAGGTATCATTTTTTTGTAACTTTCACAAAAAAAATGCAGAATTTTTTATGATACTACAAGATAGTGCGTTTTTTAATATTTAAATCAAATTTTTTTTCAACTTGCAAGATGAGAACTTTATGAAGTTAATTGAAGATTTGAAAAATATTAAAAGTTTTAATAAGTAAGCTTTAAACGACAAAATCTCATATTTCAATTAATTTGGGATAAAATCTCACATCATCATTCATCATGTAATTTAAAGATTAACAGATTATGATATATTACATAATGTCCAATTAAACATATATGCTTTGCTTTGATTGTTAATAATATGAAGTGTTCGCTCAAAGCTTGTCATTAAATTTTTACTGCGAAATAATGTCTAACTCTTAAATTTCAAGATTATTAAATTAAGGATAAATTCAAAATATTTTATATAAATAATTTTTTGTATAATTTTATCAATTGATTTCTTATCAAAAAATCATAATATTTTCAATAATTCATTAAATATCTTAATAAAATCAAAGTTTAACAATACAATGTAGTTACAATAATTTAATAGAAGTCGCGTTACAAGTTTTACTGGGTTTCTGCGTATTACGTAAATCTTTTATGATTCAAACGCGACAGAGTTAATCATTGCATGTACTGCAATTGAAAATAATAAATCTCAGTACTTCGTTGCACTATTCATTTCATTTGAATCATGTTTATCCCGACTAAGCTTCAGCTTTGTCGTTCCATGGACAAGGCGAACTCTCACCTTCTCTCACCCCCTCAACGCAGAATCCATTTACATAAAAGCATGGATCTCTTACATACAAATGCTTAGCTTAGGCTCTGAAGTATAACAATGCAGGATATTATGCAAGAAGTACAAGACTTCTATACACTACGTCCGCGTTTATATTTCGGGTCTCATTATTCTAAAATAGAATCACATGCACATGCGATAACACATATGCCAAGTTAAATGTCATGTTTTGCGTAGCTTTAGTTTCTAGAAAATGAATTATACATTATCATTCGGATTGTAAACAATTAAAAATAAAGTTATTTCATTTTTCATACTAAGCTTTGCCGTACATTCAGATTGTAAAAATTATTTGTTCACTCTGAATTTAATTAAGAATATTAAGAACTTTGATAATCGTTTTAATGGCAACTATTAAAATTTACAACAATTAATATTTATTTAAAATAAAATTCATAATATTTATAATGTAAATATATGTAAATGTATATAAATAAATAATATGTATTTAAAATAAAAATTTCAAAGTAAGAAATCCATTTAAAGTATGTTTTGCGACACAGGTAAACGTTATTTCTTATTTAGAATCTAGAATAATCAATATACAAATACTAAAATAGAAGTTTTCTTTCAACTCTGTTATACAAGTGTATAAAAATTTAATAACACTTGTAGTTGGTACAAGACTGTTCTTTTACCAAGTTTACTAATCTCATTCATACATGGAAGATACATGCAAGATAGGCCGTTGCAGAGTAGTAGAAGCACTTGCAAAGTTTTGAGAACTTTAGGTCTTCCAATTGTGTCGAAGAACTACCTTGTTTAATTGTAAGCATAAAGTTAACTTTATCGTTATTATGGACTGTGTGTTGATAAAAAAGTATTTTTCTACGTGCTAAAAATTATTTTAAAAATTTATATATATCACAAAGAACGTTTATATTTTGATCCACAGAGCATAACTAAATTATTCCTAAATGATTGCACTAACCATTCAAATTTTGCATGGTGTTGTTGAATTTATTGATCTCGTCTTGTCTCGGGGATAAATAACCGTCGAACACTCCGTCCTGAAGATAATTAGCGTTTCGTACATTTTTCAAATAATTTGACTGTTGCTCTAGAATGCTGTAAAGTAACCATTTGACATCTGCAAATTCTCTGCTCAACTTTTCCTCGAGACTCGCGAATTTTTCGTCCATCGTCTCTAAAAACATGTCCAAGCAGAACACAAAATCTATCATAATAAAATCAAAATAAAATCATTTTAGGAAAATTTATTATGATTTCACATTTGATACACTTTGAAATTCTTGATATATCAATGATTTTAAAATAATTTTTTAGTTAAAAGATCACTTTTAAATTATTGTCGTATCAAGAATTTACAAAATCATCATCAAAAGTGTATCGAGTGAGATCATAATTTTTCTAAAATAACTTTTATCTTAACTGACTTGATGTATCACAGCTTTAACGTATTACAAACCTATGTCCAAGATAAAACATCCCAGATAGAACATACAATCATAAGATTAAGATTATATCACATAGAAGTCATTTTAGGAAAAATTATTATAATTTCACTCGAAATGCTTTTAACGATAATTTTAACTAAAAAATCACATTTGACGATAACTCTTTTTTGACAATAATTTTGTGATAATTTCTTGTATGTTAATTATTTTTTTGGTTAACATTTTTTTAAAATATCACTTTAAAATTATTACTATATCAAGAATTTACAAAATCATCGAGTGATCTTAACAATTTTTGGTAAAATGATTTCTATTTGATATAATCTTGATCTTGATATTAATTTTAGGTTCTACCTACAGAATATGTTTCCATGAACGATGATTGATTATCTTACGTTTACGAGAGCGGAATTATCTTCTAGTGAAAAAATTTAATCAATTTGTAAGGCTTAATTTTGCATCAGATGGAATGGTGTTGGAATGTCTTTATTTAAATTTAGAGCTGTGTTTCATTCGGTATGCCAAAGGTTTAAAATTCTCCGTGTGCCGTATTGTCACTCACAACTCTTTCATTCTACTTTTTTACGTAATTTAATAATATTAAGACAACTCTTAGAAAATTGTATAAGGATTTAATGAAAAGCTTAAATGCGTATGGAGTCATCTTCTAACACAATTAAAAAATTATTTTTAACGAAAAATGCAAAGATATGAAAATTATTATTTTTCATCTTATTTTTTAAAACTATTTTAATTATTGATATTATTATAAATAATGAGCCATATACTCAAAAGAGCATTTTTTAATCTATCCTTACTGTCTATACTAAGTAATAAAGATAAAAAAAAACACGCTAATATCTTTATAAATGCGTTCTGAATATTGTGTTTCTGCAAGTTAAAAAATTTGCTACAGTATCCTTCAATGTGCGTCAAGCTAATATTAAATATTTAGATGTAATAGATACTTATAATAATATACTTATATTAATATTTTAATTTTTTAAATATTTTATTTTATCAGTTTTGATTTTTACTCACTTGCCTTACAGGCGCCGCTGAGTACTGTTGTAACAGTGGCACGTGCGTTCGCGATCACATCTTCCGTTGCGATTTTGCAAGTGGTATGCTGCGTTTCCGTGACATCGTCGCTGCTGACATTGGCCTCAATCGTTGCTAAAAATGACAGTGTATCTCAGATAAATCTGTCTTAATGAATAATGCACTAAAGAAAGTGCAATTTCATCAAAGATTATTTATAAAAGGAGTTTATATATGTAACTTTGCAATAAAACTTCATTCTTTGAGATTATAATAAAATCAGGCATTGATTGTATAATAAAATATTAAATCAAATATAACAAATAGTTAATATTTTACTACTGCTTTTCATCTTTTCATTTTTATTAATTCATTTTAAAAAATCTTTGGACTAACTTATTTAAAAATCTCTAGAATTTCATAAACAAAATTATTATTTGATAATGCTACATTGTATATTCAAGTGTTTGATAATTATTGACGCAATGCTGCTCTATTTATCTAGGAGTGTTGTTTCAATAATTATCAGATTTTGTACATTACGTACAAATCTTGTGTCTCTTATCTGTATGATAAATATAAAGAGGAAAAAAATACATAAGACATAATTAGAAAAATTGACTGCATTAATGATATCATTAAATTTGATTTTGTAATTTTTTAAATTTAACAAAATTCTAATTATGTGATTTTTTACTTTTACTGGTCACAGCATATATTAAAATGTATTTATTTAAAATATTTTTATTTAAACAGTATTTTATCAGGCATCCATGGGAAGTTGTCAGCGCGTAATAAACAATTGTTTTACACTTACGCGTTTTCCGCAAAGATTCACTCACACCATATGCCAAATAAAACGAAATGAGACAAAACAATGATACAGAGTAACGTATGATTCTCGACATCTCGTCGCACGTGAACAGCACGTTGTGAATTCATCATATGGTGTAGCCGAAATTACAAACAGCGGTGGCTTCCACTCGCCCTTAAAAATAGATTTTATCGTCTTCTTACCGATGAGAAAGCCTCAAAGAAAAATTACACAGATAATATAATAACATGGTTTATAAAAAATTTGATTGTTTCTCATTAAGCAAAGTAAAATTTTGAATATTATATTAAATAACATTTTTCTCTCTTACATCAATTATACTCAGCAAACAAAAATGAATTCAAATAAGATGAAAAAATTGTAATTTATTTTAATTCATTTTAATTTATCTAAGTTCGCGCTTTAGAGTCCTAAAGTATTTTTAGACTTAAATAAATGGAAATATACTATTCATCATTGTAAATTCGAATAGATTTATTATTCAAATAGATTTATTATTCTCATATTATTTTTAGAATTAAATAAATTGAAATACGAAATAAGCTATTCATCATGCTGAATTCGGATGTATTCATCACATTATTTTTGGATTCAAATAGATTAAAAAAATCTGCAGCGCAAACTCAAAAATATCGAAATAAATTTATTTCTATCTATTTCAATTTCTTTTTCGTTTGCTGGGTATTTAAATTTTATTTTAATAAACACTGAAATTAAACTATGGATTATACAGACATTCTTTAAATTAATCATCGATTAAACTAATTAAAATTTTATCAAAATTGTCTAAAATTATAATTGTTATTGTATTGAAAATTAGCTATTATCAAAACAAATAAAAAAATATGTTTAATACAATATGACAAAAATCATAAAGATCGAAAAGAATAACTTGAAAAGACGATTTTCAAAAATCGTTTCTAAATGAAAAATCTGTACGCAAGTTTGTAGAATATTAGAAAAACAAATAAATTAACAATTCTGTAAACTAGAACAAACAAAGCTGTTTTTTTGTAGCTGTATTATTTTGCATTTTTTAGACTTGTAATGAAATAATTTTTAATTTGGGATATATTTTTTAAAATATATATGAAGATTTTCGTGGAAATAATTGGAACAATTTAATATGACAGTATTAAAAAAAAGCATTGAAAAAATACGAGGACAAAATTAGTTTGAGTTTCTTCAAAGTGTAGCTCATCAAACCTTTATAACCGTAAACATCTGATGTCAGCTTTAAACAAAATAAAAAGCTTATAATTAAAAAAAAAATGTAAAAAGGTATGAAAAAAATTTTGTTGCATAAAATAGACTGTATCAAAAGCGGATTGGAGATTGAAATTGAGAATTTGAAATTTGAATTTGACATACCAATATTTTAATTTAAATCTATTTATTTCTGATTGGTTAAATTTCAAAATTTCCATTTTGTAATCTTTAATCTTCAATTCGCTCAGACAATACACGATTTATGATAAATATTTATAAATATTTATTATTATTATTATTTTTAAATATTATTTAAATAAATATTTTATACGTATTTTATATACATGAAGGAAAAAATCATAAAATCTTTATTCAACATGTTATTAAAATATAGATTAAATATTTTATGCAATATTTATGGTAAGTAAAAAATTAATATTTATATTTAAAAAATTAATATTTTATACATATTTTATAAATATTTTTATGATAAATCTTTATGATCTGTTCAATCTAAGATCACAGAAATATTTATAAAATATTGAAATAATTATAAATAATTTGTAAATAAATATTGTCTGGGTAATATAATTATGGCTTAAGAATGCACAACACATGGCGACACTTTTTAATATTTAAGCGGAACTAGCGGGACTGTGGCTAGCGTCCCACCATTGTGATAGTTGGCACTTCCTTCCCGGTTGAATTCGCATTGATTTTTATCAAAAAATGGGAGAAAATGTGCAAGGGACGTTTGTGTCTGAGAAAATTTCCAAAATAAGATGGCAATATGAAAATTTTACGGAAGCGAAGAATTTTTTAACCGGTAGTTGGGATAACCCGGTAAGACCTCTGATATACCTAACCTATAAATATATTTCTTGAAGTAAATGTGTATTATAGTATTTTTATATAAAACTTTGTACATTTATATATTTCAATAATAAAAATTAATAATTTATAATGACGATAAGAGTTTAAGTAGTTTAGAATTTAATTTTGTCAAATTTCTTTTTTATGCAGATAAATAAAATAACATACTGGACATTTAAAACGAATTATGACGAAGAGTCATACCCTGTAGTCTTGTCGTCATATTCATTTCTTGGGGATGTAACTGAACTGAAGGTAGTACATCATTCTTTTTTAAAAAAACTATTAATTTTTATTTTATTTATTAAGAATTAATGGGACATGGATTTTCAGTTTATCAGTAAAGATTTCTTTGTCGCTGCCTCATCTTTAGGATCAATAAGATTACTGCAAATTGATGAGGATACCTGTACTGAATTTAAGGAACATATGTCATGGGAGTTTATACATAATTTTAAGTGAGTAAACTTGGTTAATTTGTCTGCATTCTCGTAAACCTTGAAATCGAAATATTAATCTTATGAAATTGATTGTGAGTTTATTGAACCTACTGTCAATTATAAATCTTGAATTATTGTTATTAAAATAAATTTGAAGTATTTGTTTTTTTATGAGTTATGTCATTTTGGTCCTTTGAAATTAATTAGTACTTTTTAGTCAACATAGTTTCACAAATCCAGTATCAGTAACTGTATCAAGGATTTTAATGTTAGCTCTGAATGACTAAATAAATATTACATGTTTTTAATTATTTTCATAGAACAACAGATTATGCCTCTTGCACTGCATTGTCTACTTTTGAACAAGACATAGCTTCAGTGGGAGAGGATGGGAAGCTTAATCTTCTCACAGCTGCAGAAAAGAAACCAGTTAGGGTTATTGGTAAAACTTGCATTAATATGTGCATTAATTTGTAATGTATAATTTGATTATGTCATTTAAATGTTCGTTACATTTGTTCTGTTTTACTTTCAGAAAACGCTGATAGTTGCTCTATATATTGCGCCGACTTCTTAAAACACAATGAAGTACTCACGGGAAATTCCAGAGGGCATATGAAAGTTTGGGATCTGAGAAATGATCGAGATGTGCCCGCCACTACTTTCATGCTCTCTGATCAAATTAAAGTAAGTCTTGTTTTATTTTTTGACAAGTTTTACAATTCCAATAAATATATAAACCTTTATATCCATTTCTATGAAATTAGATTAATTTTGATTGATTTAATTTATTCTTCATCTTTTTCTATAATTCTGAAAACTAGAAAAAATCTTATAAAATTCTTAAAGTAACAAAAATGCTTTTACAGACAGCAACTACGAGTATTACCCATCATCCTACACAAAGGCATATTGTGGTCGCCGGTGGAGAAGACGGCAGTTTAACTGTCTGGGATTTAAGGCAGAATACTTATCCGATGTCACAACTCAATGCGCACACCAAGGCCGTTAGCGAGATATTATTCCATCAAGACAGACCTGACAATCTGTTTACTTGTTCTGTTAGCGGAGAGTTGTGGCATTGGAACAATGCACAAAGTTCGAAACTAAAACTTGGTAAGGAACTTGAAAGAAATTATTTATTAGTAAGAAGTTTAACTGTAACTATAAGTTGCAAATGCATCATAGATGATTCTAACATTCTGTTTTTCATGATATTAGATTCTGCAGACATGCATTGGTTGAATACAATTAGTGCAAATGGAAAAGTTAATGTGAATTCACTGTGTGCTGCTATGCACAAACCAATAAACAGTATTGATATCAACAGATCGACATTACTTTTTGGATGTGACAATGAAGCTATATATATTATAAGAAATGTACTTATTTAACAGAGTAAAATGTGTATATATACATTATTTTTGTAACTTTATTAAACTTATAAAATAAACTTGAAATTGCCATCTTTTCTATATTAGCATCATTATTTTTTTTTAAATATATCACATTTTTGCTTTAAGCTTTAAATTCTTTTTATGTTGTCTATGCTAAAATAATGTAGTGGGGATTAAAAAATTATATCCTCAGTGCTCCATGATTTTAACGTAGACTTGAACTATTTTTATTGGCAGTGTTGTAAAAGAAAATATAAATGTGCTATATAGTACCAATTGCAGGAATGGATGTACTGGTGGTAATGTATGAGGATTGTGACGGTCCCATGAAAAAAGTCAGGTTGGCTGCTTTTAGGTTTCTCTCCAGCTATGCATATGCAAAATTTGTTTTCTATTACAAATTTAATAAAAAGCCACTATAAATTTTTAATGGTAATTTTTAATAGAGCAAGTTTTTTAATTCATTGATAGATCAATAGCATTATAAGCAAATGCTGCTTTTACAGAATAAAGTTACATTTACGCATAATGCGATTGATTAATCGTTGAATTAAAAAACTCGCCCATACTAATTCAGTACTTTCATCAAACGTTACATCGAAATTCTACTAAAAATTTTATTAAAAATCTACCTAATTATTTAATTATAAGACAAGCAAATGTCTATGCATTTTATAATATGTAGGTTGCTCATTTTTTTGTGAGAAATTCTATTTTCTGAATTCTAATGAGTTATTAATTACCTATAAAAAAACATTCCGTTTTTTTCCTGCCTTCTCTTTTTTATCTCTTCTGCTTGCTTTTTTTTTTTAAACTGCCGTCAGCGCCATCTGCTGTTGCTTGTATTCACTACAAAGGCAGGAAGCCTGCTTCAAGCCGCTGCTGGCGCCTGCTTGCCATCTTGACTGACGCCTCGCCTGAAATTTCGTAAACAGTTTTGGCTTCTGCTTGACCGCGCTTGAGGCGACGGGGACGCTATGTCGAAGCGTAGGATCGAGGTCGTAGATCCCTATGTCAAACGGAAAGCCACGTAAGTGTTTCAAACATTATTTCCGTTCACGCGGACGATAGTGGTCACGGGTAGTCGGCAGCAGTCCCCCTTTGCCATGTGCAATGCCGCGACATCGTATCAGCACCATGCCAGAGAGCTTATCGTACGCGCGATCGCGCGCGTGAATATCCGGATACCCTGGCAAATATCCACGTCCTGGCACGTGCGCGCGATCCTCACATGTTGTCTGCGGACGACGAGCCTCGGATAGGTCATGTCGCTTCGATAGCCCTCACTTCCGGCGACGATGGGAAACTCGTAGCTATGCTTCGTAACGGTTCTGTCGTCTGACCTGTTTTGCATTTGCGAAAAAAAATGAGTCTAGGTTTTTTATATTCTTTTCTCTAGCGAGCGTACCATGCACTATGTGCACTTATTCGCACGCATCGCCGTAATTTGATTTAAATTTGCACATGTGCCGATTCTCGCGTTGATGATATCTCGAGATTGTACCATTTTACATAGAGATACCCAAGTTATTCGTATGCTCTGCGTACTCTACGTACTGCTTGCTGCATACATGGATTGTTAGAATGAAAAATGTAATATTGTAATCTTTTTGCAGGGACAGTTCTGTTTCCAACAATGCAACAACTCCAGGGACGACGGCGGCGAAGAGCCAAGTACAATTCAATCCATATACTATGCTGCCATACACGCCGAGATACTATGAACTTTACAAGAAAAGGATAACTCTGCCTGTATTCGAGTATCGGACTGATTTTATGAGATTGTTATCTCAGCATCAATGCATTGTTCTCGTTGGAGAAACAGGTTCTGGTAAGACTACACAGATACCGCAATGGTGTGTGGAGTATTCGAGAAGTATTGGAAACAAAGGAGTTGCCTGTACACAACCTAGAAGAGTGGCAGCTATGAGCGTTGCTCAAAGAGTTTCAGAAGAGATGGATGTTGCCTTAGGTATATATTATAATACAATTATATTAAGAACAATTTTATTTATTTTGTATCTTGAATTAATAAGAGCACAAAAAAATTAAAAAAAAAAAGATTTGAAAATGATTAAAATGCAAATAAAAAAATTTTTGTTTTTATAAATATAATGAAAATTTTTATTTAAGTATGTTAATTATTGATTATGGGAGTGTTTATTTTATGGAAAAACCAGGAAAACCTGAAATTTTTTGGGAAATTATTTTTAACCTTGAAAATAATGAATTTTCATGGATTTTATTGGTATTAGGGAAATTTTTGGAGCTTTACTTTTAAATTTAAATTTTATCTCTTTCTGACAAAATTGTTTCTTTGATCATGTTTTTTAATAATGCAAAATTGATTAGCAATAAATATGTCATACACATGTATGTACATTTTCATGTGACTCGTGAGTTTTTATAAAAAAATTTATTGATACATCTTTCTAAATATAAATTTGTGTTTTATCACTTTTGAGCTCTATGCTTCTGGTGAGTTAGATCTGTGTATTGCTAATAGATTATTATATGCTATATTTAGTTTACTTTTTTTAGTATTTTTTTTAAATTTAATGTACAAAATTCAAATGGCTTTTTTTCACAATTGCATGATTAAAAAACATTAAAAATAATAAAATAAATTTACTTCAATTAAAAAATTTTCTCATATTATCTGGAATTTTTAATAAAATTTATGGAAAATCTGGGTATTCTCATGCAGTTTTTTTACAAAATTTCAGTGAATACCAGACATTATCTTTTACATTGAAAAATTAAAGAATATTGTGATATGATAAAGTGCTGCAACTGTGCTAAACTAAAAAAAAAAATTTTATATAATTTTTTGATAGGTCAAGAAGTAGGATATAGCATCCGTTTTGAAGATTGTAGTTCTCCGAGGACTGTGTTGAAGTACATGACCGACGGTATGTTGCTTCGAGAAGGCATGTCCGATCCTATGTTGGATGCCTATCAAGTGATACTGCTAGATGAAGCTCATGAAAGAACGTTAGCTACTGATTTGCTGATGGGTGTTTTGAAAGAAGTGATCAAACAAAGACCGGACTTGAAACTTGTGATTATGAGTGCTACCTTGGACGCGGGAAAATTTCAGCAGTACTTTGATAACGCACCGCTCATGAACGTACCTGGTAGAACGCATCCAGTCGAGATATTTTACACGCCGGAGCCAGAAAGAGATTACTTGGAAGCGGCAATTAGAACTGTTATTCAGATACAGATGTGTGAAGAGATTGCTGGGGACCTTTTGCTATTTCTAACTGGCCAAGAAGAAATCGAAGAAGCTTGTAAGAGAATTAAAAGAGAAATGGACAACTTGGGACCTGAAGTCGGTGAATTGAAGTGCATACCGTTGTATTCGACACTGCCACCGAATCTTCAACAGAGAATATTCGAGCCTGCTCCGCCTACCAAAGCTAATGGTGCTATCGGTCGCAAAGTCGTCGTCTCGACTAATATTGCGGAAACATCGTTGACTATTGACGGGGTCGTCTTTGTCATAGATCCTGGTTTTGCCAAGCAAAAAGTAAATATGCTTTAATTTAAATCAGTAATCTTAAACTAGCATTGAGAATTTAATTTTTATTATGGTAAACTTATTAATTTCTAATGTTCTTTTTTGTTAATAGGTATATAATCCTAGGATTCGTGTTGAATCCCTCTTAGTATCACCTATTAGCAAAGCTTCGGCACAGCAGAGAGCCGGTCGTGCTGGCAGAACAAGACCTGGAAAGTGTTTCAGATTATATACAGAAAAGGCATACAAGAATGAAATGCAAGATAATACCTATCCTGAGATTTTGCGTTCTAATCTCGGAAGCGTCGTATTGCAATTGAAGAAACTCGGCATTGACGATCTGGTGTGTTTATTATAATGTTACATTATTCAAATAATAATTTATTATTTGCTTTTTAAATAACATTGTTTTGTATTAAATTTAATGACTTTATCGCGTGTTATGTGACAGGTACATTTTGACTTTATGGATCCACCTGCGCCTGAAACTCTTATGAGAGCTTTGGAGCTTTTGAATTATCTAGCGGCTCTTGATGATGACGGGAATCTGACGGATCTCGGCGCGGTAATGGCGGAATTTCCATTAGATCCTCAGTTGGCAAAGATGCTTATAGCTTCTTGTAATCATAATTGCAGCAATGAGATACTCAGTATTACCGCTATGCTCTCAGGTAACGTATTAGGGTTTGTTGTACATGATTACACCATGTAACTCTACTAATACTATTTATACTTTAATAATAACAGTTTATTCTATTTATGTTATACATATTATCTATTAATACATCATGAAAATTATGTGTAAAATGTTTAAGAAATAACTCTAAAAATAAAGTAAAATAGAATCAGAATTGTGGTAAGATAACATGGTAGTATATTGATGATTGACGTGGTATTAGTCCCACAGTGCTTTGTGAGGCCAAATGAATCAAAAAAGGCTGCAGATGATGCAAAAATGAAATTTGCACATATTGATGGTGATCATCTGACACTACTTAACGTATATCATTCTTTCAAACAACGTAAGTGCTTTTAATTTTTATTATATGATAAATGATGTAGAGTAAACATAATATTTCTAATAGCAAAACATGATTTGATAATTCTATTTCTGACAAATTATTTACAGATATGGATGATGTCCAATGGTGTTATGACAATTACGTGAATTATCGATCGTTGAAGAGTGGAGACAATGTAAGGCAACAGTTGAGCCGAATAATGGATCGATTTGTATTAAAACGTACTTCGACGGACTTTAATTCAAAAGATTATTACATTAATATCAGAAAAGCTCTTGTTAATGGTTTTTTCATGCAGGTAACATAAATATTGATATGCATTGCAGTGAGCTTCTCTTTACATGTTTTTTTTTTACATATTATATCTCGATTTTTCATTCCAACAGGTAGCACATTTAGAAAGAACAGGACATTACCTGACTATCAAAGACAATCAGGTAGTACAACTTCATCCGAGCAGTTGTCTTGATCACAAACCAGAGTGGGTTATCTATAATGAATTTGTACTAACAACTAAAAATTATATCAGAACAGTCACCGATATAAAACGTAAGTTTTTTTCGTACTTAATCACAATTAGCACAGTATTACTTTTTTATTTCATTGATTCATTATAATAATTATCATTGATTTAATTTTTCTTTACTGAGATTTTATGTATTTTTTTTACAGCTGATTGGTTACTTATGATAGCGCCACAATATTATGATCTACAAAATTTCCCTCAATGTGAAGCAAAAAGACAACTCGAGCTCACCCAAGCGAAATTAGATTCAAAACAGTATCAGGAAGGCTTCTAACCTTTATATATTTTAGATGTGTTTGGAAATCGTAAGAAATTGAGAATGCTCAGTCAAAAATCTGCTTTTGTCGTAACGAACTTCAACATACAACTCTCTCACCTATCGCAACCACATCGCATACAAAACATTGTGCAACACATAAAGAATCACTTTCTGTCTTTTACTCAAAAGGCACAGAAGAAATATATTGTAATATTTAGATTTTTGTACAAGCTCACTATTGGCTCGTACGATGTAAAAATTGAATGTTTGAAAGTTTAATTTAAATTTTCGATATTTAAGCCAAAAGATGAAATGGAAATGGACAATTTATTAACATTTGAGACACACTGCAAAAGTATAGTTACTGGATAAGAGGGTTATTTATGTACATTTAAGAGAAAACTTAGCCTCTAAGTAATTTTAACAGTAGAATTCATTAATTGACGTTTACATTCGAACGCATTCGGAATGTCATTAGATATAATAGATTAATTTTTGTATTAAATGTTGACCGTATAATGTGAAAAAGGTATAAAATGGCCACTATATATATATATATATATAGTAAAAAACAAGGTACTTTCCAATAACGTACATAGGCGACACTGCATAACATAGTGTGCGATCCAGTGTTTTCTAACTGATACAATCATATGTAGCTAAAATGCTGTATTTGACTGTGTCGTCGTTTTGTGTCACACTTTACATTGAACAGTTATAATAACATAAGGACTTTGTCACTTATAAGTATATTTAAGATATTATAATATCATTGAGTGACAAATTTCTTCTGATATTATAATTTTTATGTTCTACCTGGGTCCACATGGATACCAACATTACATTTTTGGCGCAGTGATATTGAAATAAAAAAGTGAAATAAAAACTAAAAAAAGCAGCGTTTCAGCTACAAGTCGACACTGTGTAATATTGTGTCATACAATGTATGATTGTTGGAAAACATTCATAGTCTTATATTTGCCTAAAAATTGTCTAAAAAAAATTTGTTTCCTCTGTTAGTAATAGTGTGTCATTCTTTTTGCTATGGACTCAGATGTGATTTTATGTTCTTATGCCTCGTATTCTGTACTCCTTCCCAAATTTAGAATATGTTTAGCGTGTACACGGTGACATTTTTAAATGGAATGGATAGCGAGAATGGATGTATGCTTATTATAAACATGCATATATATATAAACTTTTTACTAAAGTGATAGAACAAAGCTGAAGAAATATTTCTAGACATCCCCTATGTCTGAAAAAATCAAATTAATGAAGAAAAAATATTTATGATATGATGATATAATAAAAATCATAAGTACACATACATATACAGACACAGTGGCCAGTTTATGAAAAAGCAGCATTCAGTGTAATAAAGCATCTTTATTAGCACGAAACAAAAAAATTGAATTTGAGTATCCTATATGTTTATTGTTTATCATTGTTATTCTACACATATTAACAATAAATATATGGAGTTTTTTTTAGAGGAAAAAGATCAAATAATTCTGTCTCGAATGTTCAATGAATTCTGTAATTTTACAGTTTTTATAACTGTAAACAGCTGTAATTGTATTTTTTTGTTATATTTGGCTATAAAATGAGATATTTTTTTCGATTTGTAAATAAATATGTGAGAAAAAGATCTCTGGAAATGTGCTAGTTATAACAAATAATGTTTTATTGCGTTATATGTTTCATTCCAATAAACTCCAAGCTTTTATCTGAATATTAATTTTGATTTTTATGTATCTTCAATCAAAATGGTTAGTATATACTTTATTAAATTATAATAATCTGGTACTAATATTTTTCGTGAAGAAAATTATTCAAAATTGGTTTTATTTTTTATTGATATTTAATGTTACTTCATTATTATTATTATATATTTATATACATTCGTGGCATCTAACATTGTTTATTTCAGAATGCATCAATATCGACTGAAGTTGCAAATGTGCGAATCAGTTATGGATTTGCATAAATGAGTGATTACGGTTCACAGTTCACCTTTATAATATTGCGTGCTGAAATCGCTGAAATTCATCAAAAAAGTATTCTTATTTATTGTCATCAGCATTCATTTTTTTTTATTTTTCCAAATATTCTTTCTGCCGCATGGCAGAAATTTTTGTCTGAAATAACGTTGTAAATTAAATTCTAGCAATTAACTTAATTAGCGATTAATTCAATCAGCAAAGAAGCTCAAAGCAAAATTTTGATTTATTTATAATTCTACGTATTAAACAACAAAAAATATGTACGTTAATGAAATTTAATATTGTATAAATATTACTTGATAAGTTTGTCAGTTTTTGGTCAAGATTATACAATTGATAAATCAATTTTTTTTTAACAATTTTCTTATTCAGATAGAGTATGATATTTATGATAAATATTCGTAAATATTACTATTTATTTTTTAAAAGTATGTAAAATTTTATACATACTGTATGTACATACATAAAGAAAAAAATTAAAATCTTTATTCAATTGTTATAACGTTATTAAAATATTAGACTACATATTTTATATTTATAAATTAATCTTTATGCTTTGTAGTACAAAAATTTCATTTAAACGCAGCCGCGATTACAGGCTTGTTTCTATTCCTACACTAGACTGCACTGGAACGTTCCTTCTTGCTTTCACTAACTTTCAAATATATATCTATTTCATTTTAATTGCACAATAATTCAGGGAGTTCAGGAACAGAAAACAAACAGCATGTTTGTAACGCTAGTGATCTTTTATCCAGTGCTTTATTTGTGTTGGCAGAGGTTTCCCGCGCGTGCAGTTTTGTCGCGTTGGTCGCGTTTATAGAAACACGCATCACGCACTGTGTGTGAAGTGATATCAACAAAGGAGCGAATTTATCGACGCTTATCATACTTTGCTAGCTCGTATCGAGAGATAGTCAATCAAAATCGTTTTATAAGAATTTCCGTGACATTCGCGAACGCACAACATGTTCAGTCTAGGCGAGATTGGCGAGCAATTGAAAGACGTGAGTCGAAAATCGGTCGGGGTTTCGTTCGCCGGTCAATCGCTCGTTTTGGACACCGCGAATGACGGTAAGACGTTAGAATGATCGTAGCTTCTCGTGTTCCTCACATGCACAATGCGTACGGAGCTATTAAACAATCATATCTACTCTTTAATTCGTCTCGTCTTTTCGAGATGCAATTACTCTTTTATGTAATTTTACTTGTTACAAAAGTTTTAATTGTATGTGTATAAATTAAATATTTATTTATAAGAATTATTTTCATATTTCTTTATTATTACCAGGAAATTTGTTTATCAATAAATCTTTATCACGTTCAAACAGCTCTCCAGGTGGTAGAAGCAATCAAAGCATGCCCCTGCTTGGAATACTTGGATCTGGAAGGAAACACACTGGGTACGCCAGCTGCAGAGGTTATAGCAGAAGCGTTGAAAGAGAAGGGGACTCCATTGAAGAGAGCTCTATGGAAGGACATGTTTACCGGTCGTTTGAAAACAGAAATTCCAAAAGCTTTGGAGTACCTAGGGACAGCATTGTGTACTGCTGGCAGTCAGCTTACCGAACTTGATTTAAGCGACAATGCTTTTGGTCCAATTGGTATTCAGGGGTTAGCGAATCTGTTGGCGTCGAGTCCATGCTACGCTCTTCAACAGTTGAAGTTGAACAACAATGGTCTTGGTATATCAGGTGGAAAGATGTTAGCTAAAGCATTGGAGAAATGTCATGAAAATAGTTCTAAAGAAGGTAAGATATGTAACTAAATAGGATGTTTATTAGTGAAAAAATTTTGTTTTGTGGGAATATTATCAATTAATGTATTTTAAAATATTTTAAATGCTTTATGGAATTCTACTATAGGTACACCGCTTGCATTGAAAGTTTTCATCGTTGGTAGAAATCGGCTAGAGAATGAGGGCGCACAAGCGTTAGCATCTGTATTTGAAAAGTTGAAAACATTGGAGGAAGTTGTAATGCAGCAGAATGGGATATATCATGTGGGCATCGCAGCAATTGCACAGGGTTTATCTGCCAATCCTAATTTGCGAGTATTAAATTTGAATGATAATACAATCGGATTAAAAGGCGCCAGAGCGCTCGCTAAAGTATTACCGATTTTCCGAGGTTTGGAGGAATTAAACCTTGGAGATTGTTTATTAAAGACTAAAGGGGCTTTAGCTTTAGCAGAAGCGTTAGAGATTCACGGCAATCACACATCTCTTAGATATCTAGATTTGAGTTGTAACGAATTACGTGCGCCCGCTGGTAATGCTATTGCTAAAGCCACTCATGATAAAACTCTTCTAACAAATCTACAATTAGATGGGAATTGCTTTGGAACAGAAGGACGCGAAAACCTTAGGGAAATTCTTGCAAAATTGGGAAGACTTGATGCATTGAATTCTTTGGAAGAGGATTATACTGAGGATGAGGAAGATGACGATAACGATAATGATAACGAGGATGAACAAAGTGGAGAGGATGAAAGTGATAATAATGAAGATGAAACAAGTGACAAAGATAACAAAGAACAAGATAATATTGCACAAAGCGTAGTGGTTACAGTAGCAGAATTCGTAAAATCGCCAATAGGCGAGAAACTGTTGCTACTGCAAGATGATAATGTGCAAGCTTTCATCGATTACGCAACGGTAAGTATTAATGTGTACTTGTACTAGTAGTATTTCTAACGAGATTCACTTTTGATTTCAGAATTTAGCAAATCAAAATAATACAACTACAAAACAGAAATATATAGAAGAACTTTTACGAATAACTATGAAAGTATCGGCATTATGTGGTAGTGGCTACATAAACGTGAGAATAAAAGCAGAATCCTTGTCAGATGCTTTATACGCCAAATTATTTTCTTATGCTGTAGAAAATGATCAAATTTCAAATTTGAATAATGCATTACTAGTTAATCTTGGTTTAATAAAAGTAAGAAGAATTAAGAATTACTATTATTTATATGCACGCGCGTAGAAGATACATAAAGCAAATAAAATGATTAATTGTCCGTTTCTTAGGGCGAGGACAAAGCCAGTGGAAAAATTGATTGGAATTTGGAAGGATGTTTTAAAGCTTTGGAAAAAATTAGTCAGAGAGATTATTTCTTAGCACGTACGAGGAATATATTGAAGGTATTCTTAGAGAAACCAATGAAGACTAGTCGTGCAAATGTTGTCGATCCATTTCAAGATTCCAAAGTTGCTCTCAAAACTGTTCTAGACAGTATTCAAGTTACGTAAAGTTACTGGAAATTATCGTGGTATGACATATAGTTATTTATTTTTATACATTGCATGGAAATAATAGAAATTTCATATAAAATTAGATCATTATACCTATGAATTTTACAAAATTCTCTACATATAAATGATTTTTAAATTTTGATAATTTTAAATCAAAATTTTGTACTTTTAACATTAAATTTTTTCAATACTTTTTGCAATGTTATCTTTATCTCACTATAAGAATTTACTTTTTATTTAAAAAATAAATAATAATTACGAATAATTTACGTAACAATTAAATTATAATATTGAAATGAAAAATACATTTATTATCTTACAATGTATATGTGTTTGTGTTTGTGTGTGTGTGTATGTGTGTATGTATATGAGAATATATGTGTGTATACATATTATATATATACAGGGTAATTCAGAACGACCCATGTGTCCCTGTAAAGACGTGTTCTTGAATAAATTCTGAGACGATTTTTCCTGTACGAAAATTTTGTCCGACGCTTACTTTTTGAATAATAAGAGGATAAAGTTAGCGAATCACGGGCCGTGTACACATGATAGACAAAGGCGGCGCAACTCACCGTTCGACACAGGTAAGCGCCCGCGTCGGACGTTGAGTTGTGCCGCCTTTGTCTACCACGTGTGTACGGCCCGTGATTCGCTAACTTTATCCTCTTATTATTCAAAAAGTAAGCGTCGAACAAAATTTTCGTACAGGAAAAATCGTCTCAGAATTTATTCAAGAACACGTCTTTACAGGGACACATGGGTTGTTTTGAATCACCCTGTATATATATATATATATATATATATATATATATATATATATATATATATATGTATATATATATATATTCTCACTTAGTTTTAATGCAAGTTACTTTTATCTTTTTTAAGTTACTAATAAAATATAATACACATTATTGTAAAAGCTATTTCTTAAAATAATGTTAATATATTAAGAATCAATTTTTAAATTTTAATATGTATATTGTAATACAAATGAATTTTATACAAAGCAGTACTTGGTGATATGCGATTCGTATAATGTATTTAAAAAACGTAAATATTACAACTCCACTAAAAATGTTTAGCATGATTTTAAAGTATCTAGTGTAACATTTTTCACAAAAATTTATAAGATTGATTATAGATTAATATGGAAATTCGAATAAATAACGCTTGCGTGTATGTGTGCTAGTAAAACTCAACACGAAAATGCACTGTTATTACCGCTTTCACTTATTCATAATGTACTATATAAATAAGAATCTCTTGGGAAGCTTATTCAGATGTGTTCAAAATATAGTACTATAAAAACTACTTCACAGAAGTATGGATGCTGGGTCCCAACCTGGATGAAAAAGATCAACCGACAATGGGATACAATGTGATGATGATTGATCTTTCATATACATTGTGGCCTAAAAAATAGAATGCGAATGGAATAATAGAATCAAAAGACAATTTTCTTATTTTCTCTTTGATTTCCAATTTACGAATCTATGTGTATGTGATACGTACAAGGAAGAGAACCAACTGTATTTTTGTCCTAATATTACAATCTTGTCCCAGAGTAGACGGGTAATTTATCACCCCATCATTACTTCGAATATTAGCCGATATCAATTCTAGGCAATGTTTTTCTTCTACTTTAAACGATTCCAATATGGACGCTGTTATAAATATAAGAATCAATAATATACTATTTTTCATGTAGGATTTCTTTAAGTAACACTTAAGTAAATTTAATAATGTAACAATGAATTGAATTTCTTACTTCTATCAGACGATTCAGCGGATAGGAACCTCGATAAAACTGTTCCAGACTCGGAAGTTTCGGAAAATAAGTGTGGGTAACGCCTGAGAAGTAATTTCATCAGCAACATATTACCGCGATTTCCAGCTAAGCTATTATTAGGTATACAAAGGATTTCGTCGTCCGTTCGTCTCACTAACAATACAGTCCCATTATACCTATTAAAACAAAAAATATATAAAGGTATACATATGATACATTATCGCTAATTGCATTGTGTTGTGCAGGGTTCGGCATTTACATGTAAAATATAAATAATCTACATTACGTATGAACAATGTAAACTATGTTTTATTATGTAAATAATTTGTAAATCACTGAAGATTCAGATTTCAGTAATTTTTATTTTTCATAGTATAGATTTTTATTTTGTCAATACTATAGTCAGAAATATTAACAATCTTATAACTTACTTTTTTCTGTATTGTGTTATCCATTTAATAATTTACATTGTAGGGTCTACATGAAAAAAATTCGTATAAACATAGTGTAATCAATATGTGAATAATCCATGTAGACATAATCATGATGTAATGTAGATAAAATGTATGACCCTGATAATATGTTATGTAAAACATACCTATTTAATTGCTCTGCTATGTTTAAATTGAAATAATCTCTTATTATGTTACGAACTAAACCTTCTAGGGACGGTGACATTGTTTTAATAGCTAATGGAAGTACATCATCAAATGTAGCATCTAAAACCTGCAGTGATTAATTTATTAATTGTGGTATTGTATATATGACGTATATGTACTCAGTTGAATTGAGTAATATTACCAAGCTCTTAATGGAAGGGTAATTCATAGCAGCCCAAGTGGCGGTATAGCCTCCGATGCTCCAACCGTACAGGATTATTCGTTCCTCGGGAAACTTTAGGCGCTCAATTGCGAAGCGCATTATACAATCGACAGCGTTTTCCTCCTGGTCTGGATATGGTGCACCCTTTGTGGTCATGACTTACTGTTACTGTTATACAAGATACAAGTTGGCTCTCGAAGAAGGCTTGCCATTACTCCAACTTTGCATTTACTGTCTGAATGACAATAACTGCAACATTGGCAAAATTTTATTGTTGCAATAAAGAATTTTATACGACGGAGTAATAGCAATTCTTCCCGTCGGATTGTTATTGTGAAAATATATGCGAAGCTTACTCCTTTGTGCAAGCATGATACTTACAGTACTACTGCCGAAACCTGGATGATTCCAGCCCAGCACCGAATAGCCTTTGGTCAGAGGAGTGGATATAATGCCTGTTTCATAGAAACCACAATTCCCTTCACAGGTTACAACCAATATGTCGCCATTAGAGCTTCTGCAATGGGATATGTCAGGAAACAATTTGTAACTCAATGGAAAATATTGATAAAGTTATTGTTTACATTACTTGTTGCGCCGATCAACGAACATCGTATCGATTTGATTTTTATCAACAGTCATTAATTTGAATCTTTCTCCACCTTGTTTTATCAAATCTATCCTTCCTTTCACCAACGTTGAGCCTTTAACATTGTAAATAAAATGATATTAAGTTGCATATAAACCTGAGAAAATGCAATAATAGGATTGGAAAGAAACTTATTACTTTAGTTTTTTTTTACAGTAACTGTAACTCAACTTAATTACATTTTTTAGGTAACTAATTTTGTAATTATTTTATATATTTTAAATTTATTTGTCAACATGTGATCTGTATTCATTAGAATAAAGTAATAAATCATTTTCAAAAATAGCTATCATATCCTGAAGCTATCTTATCCTGAAGTTGCAAAATTAATATAACTAATTATTTTTACAAAATAACTCCAATTACAATTCTGTATCATAATAGTAATAATAATGTGTTACCGAGCGCCCATCCGATCAGAGATATACTGCCGGGATAAATCAGTTTACCCGCGAAGATGTGTGCTACCATATACGAGAGTAATTTACATGGTATGGCAAGTATAAATTCTTTGCCGCTTTGTCTCCTAAGACGTCCACTAGCTTTTGCAATTTTTTCTAGTGTCAACTTATCTGCAGTTTCGCTACAAGAAATAATTAATAGTAATATTAATTGTGACACACAAACCATTGTAAAATTTTCCATCTTAGTCTTCTAACTAGTCTTCCATCTTAGTCTTCTAACTAAAAGATCAATATTTCTTCAACTGAAATGTGCAAACTTTATTTTCTAAGTTTTGGAATGAAAATTAAACAATTTTGAATTGTAAATCAATTTTCCAAGACATTAATTTGAGATTAGAAAATAATTAGAAAATATTTTATATTTATTACAGAGCTATTATAGACTTATAAAAGATTACTACAAAAATCGACACAAACATTCTAGCTTTTTTTGGTACTCAATGAATAACAAAGAGAATGATGCTTGTGTTAATTTTATCACTAAATGAAAAGCACCTATAAATATCTTAAATTTATTTATAAAAAATTTAATTTTATTATAAAATGAAAGTTAAAGATCCTCGAATATCTTGTATATTAATTATATAATAATTGTTGTACCTTAGTTCTGATACATCAAAATCCACAGGCCATGCCCAGAATTCAAAATCATATTTGTGAAGCTCCTGCTTTGTGCTTGCATTGTAATGCAGATGTGCCTCATTCAAGGTCTCCACGAATTTTACATACACTGGATTGTTGACCCTGGAGTAACCTCGTGCAGCCAACGAGGCAACGAGAAGTGCACCAGCACCAGCTGCCAATTTACTCAAGCAAGAGACATTATCTGTCAATGAATAGCCACGCTGATACATGGCGAACATAGCAATAACTGGCACAGCATAAAGGCTTATGGACCATATCGCTGCAAACTGCAACAGTGCAAGAACAATTTGTGAATTCGCACATTCTTGTAGCTGTAATAATATAGAAGATGTGATCAAATTAGTAGAATGTAATAGAAGATCACGTTCGTCGGCACTTTGAGAATTTCTGCTTGTACGGAGCAGAACACGATAAAAGATGTGGCAAGTTTTTAACAGCTCTGTCTATAAATTCTTTTCTATCGCACAAAACACTTACGGAAATCACAATTTGGTCGCCCCATCGCTCCAGGTTCTTCGCTTCGTACGATTTCTGTAACGCATACACACGCACTGTAACCTCAATTGTATGCAAATTCCTGCGGAAAATGCTGAATAAGTGTGTCGTACTTACGTCAACCAGACCGATCCACGTTACCTCGTAAATCTTGAACAGTCGTGGACTGAACGTACACCTCCATAGCGTCCTGATCAACGACATCTTGTCCTCGCGCGGTTAGCTGAACAGCCGTATAAATATGCTACTGCGGACGTCGCGATGCGGATCGAAGATTCACAGCAGTAATGCTAGAACCGACAACAAAGGTAGAGGGAATGGGGAGGTAGGAGGACTGGACGACTGGACGGACTCTCGGCGATCGAACACGCGCAATAGATCGGCGACTAAAGAGCAAGAGAGGAAGAAAAAGAGAGCGAGAAAACGAAACGGAGATGTAAAACTGTCGAATGAGAAACTTGCTCACTTACTCCGCGTAAATGTTCGGATAAGTGCGACTACATTTTGATAAACAAATTTTTAATAAAACTTTTGATGAAACTTCAATGAACTTGACGTTTCATTAAATTTAATGAAATTTCAATGAATATGCAATAAAATTTTAATTTATGTTTATATTTTGCTGAAAAAATTATTTTCCGCGTTTAATGAGAAACAGTTGAAATTTTAACGAGAATTCAATTGTAATAAAATTTGAATGAAAAACTATTAATACTGTTTAACATAAAAAATAAGTTTTATTTAAATTGTAATTTTAAATTTTTAATGAAATGTCCATGAAAAATCGTCACTATTTCCTCAGCCAATAATATGGAATCGATTTTGATTCAATATATATCGATTCGATAATTTCGATAGTGCATTGATATCGATTCGATGATTTCGATGTAGAATCGATATCGATTTCATTATCATTTCTGGGTAGGTCGTAATAAACAAATTAATAATAAATACTTTATTAAAAATAATAAAATTTTGATAAAATTGAAATAAAAATTCAACAAAATATCGAAATTTGATTAAAATGCTATCAAATTTTTTTCACAAGGCAAATATTTATTATGATAAATCTTTATTGTGTATTTAATCTAAGATCATAAAAATGTTTATGTAATATTGTAAACGTTTATAAAATATCCAAATGTTGTAAATATTTGTAAATCTTTTATAAATATTATGTAATACTGTCCAGGGATAAACTTTCTGCTGTGTGAAAATAGTTGCGTATGAGATTTCATATAGAAGTTTAAAGTTAAAATTAGAACAGAAGAGAACGACACAACCTACGTAGTTATCACAATGATCGATGTAAAAAGAAATTTTTTTGTGCACGCAGCAATTGAAAATTGGACAGTTACGCTAGCACGAGTTGCATGAGTTTGCATAAGTTGCATTTTGGATCTCGCGGTTGTGAGACGTAAGGCGCTCCGCGAACGCGTTGCGTCGTGTCGTGTCGTATCGCAATTTTCCCGGCCGGTGTGGCGTCGCAGAGAAAAAATTAGTGTTCGCGAGCACAAGGACACGCGGTGAGTTGTATCCACGGTATCCCCGTAGGCGTCGACTCCCGATGTTCGCGGAATCGCGACTTCGCGCCGGTCGATCGAGCGACCGCGCTGCATGATTTTCGGAACGTCCGCGAGGCGGAGAGAAGACCTTGTTCGGCTGGAAACGCAACACGGCGCGGGAGCGGCGGGCGGCGGGGCCGGCGGGAGCAGAGTCAGTAGAGCGACCGCTATCGTTGTCGTGGTCACACGTTTGAGGAAACGTTTTTCCCCGCGAACGCTCGTGCTCCCAACCCATCGCGACCAACTCCCCCGAGCTCGTCGTAGCGATATTTTTTTTTAACAGTATGTCAGACTGGGACACCGCGCCTATCACTCTTCGCAAGCGCGTCCCGAAGTCATCCACGCTAAAAACGGAGAAGGTAATCCATCTCGTTCCACGTACGTGGTCTGATCCGGCTGGCCAGCCGCCGCGTATCTGCGCCACGCGATTGTGTAACCGAATGTGTTTGTTTATAGGCGGTCAACGACGCTCGGCGGCAGGGTTACACCGTCGAGACACAAGCAAAATGTGAGTACCACGAGTCTGACCATGATTTTTGCTTTTTCCCTCGTGGGGAATTGTTTCCGTTCGCGACATAAACAAAGTCTGTGCTCGCCGCTTCTGCGTACTTTCTTATCTGAGATAACAGTTACATCATGGTCTCGTAAGACCGAACTGCAAATTGCAAAACGTGATACTTATATTTTCCTCTTTCCTCTGAATAACAATATATGTAAATGTCAGCACAGTTGCATTAAAAAAATTGCATGTATATTGCATTATTATTGAGCCTTAGATAATAAGGCTTGAAGTAGTTTGAAAACAGATTAATGTATATAGTAGATAATGTATATAATGGATATATGTAAGGTTATCTATATTTCAAGAAATATATTTAGTAGATGTTTAGTATTCTATCAATATGCTATATAAATAATCGAAAGAGACATTGTGAATAGATAATTAAGATTTTAAGATTTTAATCAAGATAGTTTGCTTAATTTTTACAGATTTAGAATGTTGTCCTAAAAATATTTTATTGTATTTTATCACCACATATGTTATAATTTTATTCTAGCAATATTTTATCAGGAGTACAATATTTCTGAAAATAATATTTCTGATTAGGGGGTGGTGGTGCAAACAGACAACATGTAACTACAAAGAACACAGCTAAATTAGATCGTGAAACGGAGGAATTAAAGCACGATCAAATTCCACTCGAACTTGGCAAACTTATCCAGCAAGGACGACAGAGTAAGGGAATGTCGCAAAAAGATCTGGCTACGGTAAAATATTTGTTTTATAATTTAACTACTTATTGTATTAAACTAGTAGAGAAAAATAAAGTACAAATTTTTTGTTAAATTGCGTTAACGTTTTTTCTTTTTTTTTTTTTACAGAAGGTAAACGAGAAGGCGCAAGTCATTAATGATTACGAAGCCGGACGTGGAATACCGAACCAGATGGTAATTGGCAAAATCGAGCGAGTACTTGGAATTAAATTGCGCGGTAAAGATCGCGGCAAACCGCTAACGGCCCCCGGGACGAAGAAGTGAATCTCGGGGGGAAGCAATGTCTATCTTTCGATCCTTATATACTGTTCCCATGGAAGAACTATGAGAAAGACGGTAGAAACGGAACGCAACAAAAAAAAAAGAATTCCCTACCTTCTTTTCCTTTGGTTATATGGATATTGAACAGTAAAAACTGGGTTATAATTAACTTGTCTTCATGTATGAAATAAAAGAAAGTTATTTTAGGATATCACAAATACGTATGGAGTAACACACGGTTACGTACAAGTGCATACATAGTGTAACGTTAAACAAGGCTTATTGAGTTACCTTTGCGCGTAATCGTTTGTTATAGATTTTTAAGTGTACATTACTAATGCTAATCATGAGGTAAATGCGAAACATGTTTGAATGACAAAATAAAATTCTTAATTTATGGTAAAGTATCAGGTATTTGTTCTCATTGAGCATGGTGAAGATTTATTAAAACTATATGAATGAAAGTATAGATGAGATACACATACACAAATAGAAAATATAGTATATAAATATAAAGTCTATTTAAATATCTTTTGTCTTGTATATTTCAGACTTTTGTCTTTTATACATTATTTAAAATCTGTAAAAAAAAATCAAGCTACCTTATTCCACATAGTGCATTCTTTCCTTCAAAGGAAGTTCAAGAGAGAATTTGATAACAAAACGTTGGAATATTCAAATAACTTTATTTGCGCAGATATAGTATAAATGCTTTTTTTATCCATTAATCCTTTCTCAAAGCAAAACTGGAGTCTTTTATTCCATCCTTTGTAATAATTTTGATGGTTATTCCATCACCTGTATATATATCTCTTTCAGCCGCAGAAGTGAAAACATCTTTCAAAATTGCTACAGCTTTTTCTTGAGTCACTGGTGTAGGAGTGACACCTTCTTGATTTTTGTAACCAATCTAAAAGATAAAAAAATTACACGTGATACCAATTAAATAATTTTTTTTCTTAAACATTTCTTGTTGCACATAAACACACATATATATGTATATAAAAATTGAAATATATACCTGATTATCAAGAAGTGGTTGCAAAAGTGCACCAGCTGAACCACCAGCCCTATATGTAGTTTTCTCACAATGTCCAATTGGATCATAACTATATATACAGCCTTTTCCATTTTCATCTAATCCAGCAAGTATATTACTGACATAATAAGGAAAGAATCTTTTGTGATATAGCATTATCGACAGCATTTGTGCAGCTGCTGGGGTTGACATTTCTTTTTGATGTTCATGTTTATACATCTAAAGCGAGACAACAACTGTTATACATACGTCTAACAATTTAACATGTATGATATCATGTAACTATATGCTTTACTATATTTAAATGCTAATTGATTACAAGTATAGTTTATACCTGCATGCGAGCAGATAGGAGACGAGTTAGAGTCAAGGTGTCACACCAGCAACCAGAGCATCCCAAGATTGTAGTGTTTGACAAAGAGAATAATTTATCCTGTTCTCGAGTGTAAATTGAGAATCCAGTGCTGAGACGTGTGTCTGCAGCTATGACGCAAAAATCATCTCCAGCAAGAGCTACTACACTCCTGGGAACAAAACATTTTCATATAATTGTGTAAATGTAAAATATTCTGGATGTTGTGTGTGCATGCTCATATATGTGTTACAAAAAAATATATATATAAAATCTAGTTGAATTATATACAATTATAACCTAGTTTTTCTTTTTATTATATATATGTTACTTTATATATTATAATTACCATAGTTTATATAGTACATGTACTATATAAATATATATATAGTGTACATATATAAATGTATAAAAAATATAAAGTTATAGAGAAAGATTAGACAAAAACTAAAGTTTAACGATTAACTGTAGAAATATATAATTTTTTAGATGTAATTTTTAAAATCAGTAGAAGTATAGGTTACTTCCATTCAACCTACCCTCCATTGTCAGAATACGGACTGAAGCTCACTTTTTTCGCTCCTTGCACCTCGTAATCGGGTAAACGTCCTTTTCCATTTTCTGTCAACAGATCCATCATTGCGTTTGGCTCTCCAAAGTGTTTCGAATGAAAATTGTCTGAAATTGAATGACACTACAATTTCTCGCGACAGCGCAGCATAACGTCGAACGGCAAAACCAGGCAAAACCACGGGCAAAATAGTCACAGATTCGTGCAAGTTCATAGGTATGTTCTGTTTGGCGCTCATAATAATTACAAGTTTAGGCCTTGTGCACAGGCCGCATTCAGCGGACTCAACAATTCAGTGAGCGCTTGCTGTTATTGGTGTATTCTTTTATATCTAAAGGTCTGATTGGACGATCTAAAAAAGTACACCAATAACAGCGAGTATTTACTCAACTGTTAAGTTCACTGAACGTACTCAATAGCTGTGTTTCAAAATTTATGGCCGGTACGAATGTCGTTTTATCTTTCTTGATGTTTAATATTCATCAATATATAACAAAGAGAGAATGACACTTTTATTATTAAATAAAAAGCATTAATTTTGACATGATCTGTTCCGTACTCGCTGAGTGCGTTAAGTCGCGGCGCGAGAAACGGACTTTATGCCGACAGATCGTTGAACTCTGACTGATATGTTCAGATGACGTTTTAACGTTTGTACATCGCCAATACGTGGATGTTCCGTTTCCAATAGATAAATTGTTGCATGCAAACGTGATAAATAGCGGCGAACAGCTGCAAATAAAGCAAGAATATCGCACAAAATAGATATGTTGCACACTGCGATTGTTTTCTCTCGCAGGGCCGTACATAAAGAAGGGAATACAAATTCCTGGGCAATTTGAGTTGGTTGTTTTTCGATCTTGACTTGAGTCACTGATTGGTTGATGACATTTTAAGGTGGTGCTAAAGATGATCATAAATATATGAACGAATTATGAATTTCAAGACGTCTTAAGAAAGTATTCATAATAAATTCTTATTTCAAGATTATCTTAAGTAATATCTTAAGATTTTATAGCTCTGTGACCAGTGTTTGTAACACATTTTCACCGTTGGAAGTTGAATTACTAGAAACCAGTTTAAGTAAGTTAATTATATATATTTTTTAAATTAAGTTAAAGTTAATTCCTTATAAAATTAATTTAGTTACATTAAAAGTTACATAAATTAAAACCTATAGTTTTTAACTAGTTATAACTAGTTAAAAGTTACGTTAAGAATAAATTAAGTTAAATTAAAAGTTAATTCTGAAAAGCATTATTCATATATATTAAATTAGAAATTTGTAAGTTTTTAAATTTGATTACTCAAAACAATTATATTAATCGTGTTAAATAAACTTAATATTTCTAACAATTCTAACCAGTCTTGTAGTACTTTGGTCAATTCTAAAAATTAGAAAAAATAGAAAGTAAATTAAACTAAATTAAAAGTTGAGCTACATTGGTGCGCAAATGTACCTAAGCTAATCATGAGTTTAGTTGAAGTTGTTCGGTGGGCCCAGGCGACGACGGCCCTGGTAACCACAGTTTAACCAGTTACGATACACTACTCTTTCCAATGTCACGAATTTGCAATGCGCATGAACGGTTTATACTACGGAAAAGATGGTTGCACCAATGCGGTGTTCAGTTGAGATACGCTAATGCGTCCGCACCAATCACGCGCTGCGAAGCCCTATTCACAAAATCACGTGACTTGAATTGCCTACATGGCGAAGGTGCTGACGTTCGGTGTCGCAACTGGCTAAACTGTATCGTAGCCCTGACGCTGATTCGACCCGCGTTGTCAGGCGGAAGTGACGTCTGTCGCTTCGTTACGTTTACATTTGTTCCCGACGTCGCGTTGTATGAGGTGCGGAGCCATTACCCTCGTCCGCTAAAAGCATCGTGCCATATTCCCACTCGCGCCCTGAAATTGACCGCGTTCTCGTAGTTTTAAGTGAAATATTATGAGAGTGAAGACCGAAATGGATGACGACGAAAAGGGGTGAGTGAAAGTCCGGGAGGCCGGTATCGGGGGAGCGGTGTCGCGTCCCCCTCGCCGTCCTTCACGCGCAGAATTATTCGGCGGGGCCATCATCTTTCCCGTTGCCACCGTCGCCGCCACCGCTGTTGCCGCCGCCGCCGCCGATCGCGATTTGATCGCGTCGCGAGAACGATTTTTCGTTCCCGGAATCGGTACTGTTCTCGCATTCCACGAATCCTGTCCCGCGACTACGTGGACCGTCGTCGATGCGCGTATCCCGACATGCTGGCGACATTCTCTCTTGGCTTTTTCCTTTTTCTTTTTGCTGGCGACGGCCAGGACGCTTCGACTCCTCGCTCGGGAAGCTCGCCGGTCGCTGTTTGCCGCGCGTTAGCGCCGTTTGGCTCCCACGCTCGCGATATTTTTTAGGAAAAATACTGGATCTCTTCCCCCTCCTGCTCCGCCTTTCCCCGCGCCGTCGTTCGCCGCCCGCGCATTCTTTTAAGGCAGCACACCGAGAGCGGCGAAAGCGTTCGCGTCCTTAGACGACTGCTGGTCTCTCTATTTTTACGCTCCAATTCCCGACCGGAGCCGTTCGGCGGACTTGGCTGGAAGATCCTCGGCGCCTCTGTGCCGGTCGAGCATACGCGGAATAATTGATAACGCGCGAATATAAACGATACAGTCGGAATGGCGTGTTTTTAGAAACGGCGGCAAAAAGGGAATGGCGTTATAGATATCGGTTGATTTCGATATTCGGCGAGCGAATTTCGCTGGCGCCAGTAGCTGCCGGGCATATTTACACTTTCATATGACTCAGTACGTTCTTTTTGAGATTAGTACTCCATTTTCTCGAAACTCGGATGTTGGAGGCAACGCCGAAAGACTAAGCGCTAAAATATCTTCTGAATGCAGGACGTAACATTACGTTTATTATTATTCGTAAATATTTATGTTGTATACGTGTCATGTTATTCTCTTTTCACGAGTCAAATCATTTGTAGGTTTGCTCTTTTTCCACCTGGATTCCTCTTTTTCTTTTTGCATTAGAGAGAAAAAAAAAGGAAAGATAAATCTTGTGAGAAGTTCAGTTTTCCAGAGTTTGAAAAAAGAATTTCTTATGAAAAAAGATACAAGATTGTCGCTGTTTTGACAGAATTTGTACATTTATGAGATGGACACGCACTTTTATAAATAAATCTATGGATATTTATATTTATGGAATATATAATTATTCTGTTTATTATGTTGTGCAATGTTAATTAATATATTAAAATAATTTGATACGCTTATAGAGAACATATATTTGTTACATTAATATTATATTGTTATAATATCAGATTGAATAAAAACAGATCGTTTAACTGTATGACTCATGTTGGAATATCACCAAGTATTTTTCCTGTAAAGATAAGCATTTAAGTAGATTCAAGAACAATGAACATGTATTATGTATCATATATAACCCACATATATATTTTTTAAATGTATGTAGCACATCAAATAAATTTATATATTCACAGCACTTAAAAAAATAATCTTAAAATAATAAGGATTAAATAGCGTATAAATTGCATATTTACAAAGCAATTGAAGAAAAATAACAGGTCAAAAAACAAATAAACTAGGGTGTAATTTTTAATGATAAAAATTATTTCCAATTATATAATATAATATACTGTATGGATAATTTTTTATTTAATTATGTAATATACTGTATAGATGATTTTTATTTTGTTCAGAAAATTGTTCGTTGGTGGATTATCATGGGAAACAACCCAAGAAAATCTCCAACGTTACTTTGGCCGCTACGGCGAGGTCATCGATTGCGTCGTTATGAAAAACAGCGAATCCGGGCGCAGTCGTGGATTTGGATTTGTAACATTCAGCGATCCTGCGAATGTTTCTTTAGTCCTTCAAAATGGTCCCCACCAACTTGATGGACGTACGGTATGTACCTTTATACTTATTGTAAATAAGATTGCAGAGACTTACTTAGATAAATTGCAGAAAATTACATTTTTGATGTAACATTTAAGTGATGTTACATTTATATATGTATTAGTTTGATTCCCAAGACAGTAATGTTGTACTCTTCTATCAAAATCTTTCAATTTTTTAAATTTAAACTTTAGTTTAGGACTGTATTTTAAGATCGATAAAATAGTTAGTGCATTGTTTACAGACATGGGAAATATATATAAAATTTACTCAGAAAGTATTATTTTTGATATCAATATCCGCTTTGACCAAAAAAGGCTTATTTATCTTTTATGTGTTTTAATATATGTGTGATTGTGGTAGAGTTTGTGTTTATTGTCTGTACCAAAGATTCAGGTGCAGATCTGATCAGATTTATTGGATTTTATTAAGTTGCTTCTTTGAAGGCAGTGGTACATTATCAAAAGTATCTTGCCATAAAACTGCTCTAAAGGGAGTTGAAAGCAACTGGAGAGGATTTTTAAAACTGCAGATTCTGTATATCTATGTAAATTATTTTTCTGCTGCACAAAAATATGCTGAAGAGTCACCACATTTTTGATAAGAGACGAAGGGTCAAGAATAAGAATAAGAATTTGTTTTATTTTTTTTTAAATAAAAAAAATTGATTACGAATAATTGGCTATAGAGAGTTAGCAATTTAAGTGACCCACAAACATTTTTTCTCTAAAAATTAAGTATTAATTTATAAAAAGCTTCTTTATACATTTTGGTTGTACTTGTACCCATTTTCAGTGTACAAAGTAAGGTGCTGATCTGCAATTTGTGTGCAATTAGTAAAGGAGAGTACTACTCTATATTCCAGTAATAAAATTACATTGTCCAACACAGTTTCAAAACTGAATGGGATTCAGCGACTGTGTGTATTTCCAAGTGATTTAGTTAAATCATATCTTTAAATAGAAAATAATGGTAGATGTATGCTAATAATCTCATGTTAAAACTCGCAAATGCATCATATTACAATAAATTAATAAATTTTTTTTAAATTAATTTAAAAATTAAATATGGAATGATAACTGGAATTAAATCTGTCAATTATGTATTAATTATTCTTATATAAAATAATATTTCACTTATATTTAATAATGTTTTACTTTTATAAAATTTAGGATTGATACTAATTATTACATGAGTAAAAGTTATATGAAATATATCTTGTTGATGTTACAGATTGATCCAAAACCATGCAATCCACGCACTCTTCAAAAGCCAAAACGCAGCGGTGGCTTCCCGAAAGTTTTTCTTGGTGGCTTGCCAAGTAATGTGACGGAGACTGACTTAAGATCTTATTTCACTCGTTTTGGTAAAGTCATGGAAGTAGTCATAATGTATGATCAGGAGAAGAAGAAATCAAGAGGTGAGTGCGAGTTGATTTTTATATTGAGATTTATTCTTTGATGCATTATGTTTAATGGTTTTCACAACATTTTTATAAGATATTTTTATTAATATTGCTTATATTTAATTATATCTTGTTCTTTCTCCGTTAACAGAAAAAGAGTTACATGTTTTTTATGATTTGCTAGCTTTATAATAATTTTTATATTATATATGTTAATAAATTTCGAAAATAAATAATGGAAACTATTGAATGATGCATCAAAATGATAGAATAAATTACATTTTTATTATGATCATCAGTCAGAATTTTTGAATATTTTTATTTTATTATAAATGTACGAGAATAAAAGGAAAAAGTTAAATGTCTTATTGGTATTGAAAATAATTTTATAAAAGTAAATATTTGGATCAAAAATTCTGATGATTACGACACATCCATTATTCATGTACAATAAAAATTGATGTATGATGCATTAGAATTAATAATTTTTATTGTATTTTTAATCTAATACAGTTTCTATTAATTAAGACTTTAAACAATTATATTTAAATTTATCTAATATTGCGCAATTATGATAGCTTGATTTATCTCTTGTAATAATATTTTACTTGTAGTAATATTTCGCTTTTTTCATTCTTATATATTGCGATATTTAACATTAAATTAAATTCAGTTGTTTATAAATAATGCGTTTTTGGCTAAGTTTTATTAAGTATATAAGATTGTCAGATTATACTGTAAATCATACATAGCTTAAGTTTGCTATGTAACAAGGAAAAAATCTTACAAGTTCCAAATTTTTTCACTAGGTATTATCTATTAGATATCTTATTGAATAACTCGTTTATGTAATTTTTTATCCATAATTATGTATTTTCTGTCCATAATTATATAATCTTATTTATAAATTTATATAAAAATTACTTTGTAAAACGAATAATAACGTATGTTATTTTAGAAAAAATTAATAATATTAAATTAAGTAACGATTAAATATTAAGTTTGAACCTATTGGCTAAGCATTATTATTATTTTTAATTAAATATTCTTAATTAAAATAAGGTGACTAGTATTTAGTAAATATAATTAGATACAAGCATTTCTAAATTATTTTGAAATATTTAGGTTGACGATGAGAGAGGACTTTTAGATAATATAATCATTTAAATAAATAAATAAATAAATAAATAATTTAAATAGATTAAACAATTTTTAGATGATTCCGTCCAATTTAAACACAAAATATTTATTATATATTCTAGATAAATCTAGATTATATATGTGTATAGAAACATTAATAATTTATAATCGCCAATTACGTTGTGATATTAATCAAGATAAGAAATAAATAATTTAATTGTTGCATTCACAAGAAGCCAATACTGTAATGTCTGTTTTCACCAATATAGATTTATTTTAATTTCGATTTAACTTTATTCTTTTTAAAGTAGAGATATGTTTTGGACTGATAATGTAACAACACGATGATAAGAAGGCATTCTTCGGTCGTGGCTAGATCTTAGTGCCTATATTTATTTGTGTGATTTTATATACTTCTGAATTTGAAGAAGTATATAAAATCACACGAATAAATATAGGCACTAAGATCTAGCTACGATCGAAGAAGGTCTTTTTATCATCATTGTGTTTATTCTTTTTCTAATTTTTAGAACTAAGAAAAAATAAAGTTAATCCGAAATAAAGTTAATCTGCATTAGTAGAAATGGATATAAGGCTTTGTGCTTACATCTGTACATCAGAATAAAGTATTCTATTTCTATTAAGAAGTTTTTTAAGGCTTCTGCTGAATTGATTGCCAAATCTGCATTGATAGTGACTATTTGATTTAAAATGTTGGAAGTTTGAAAAAAGAATTATATTCCGTGTATCGACACACGCACACATACACGCGCGTGCGCGCGCACGCATACACACACACACACACACACACACACACACACACACATGCGCGCGCACAATGTGTATCTAAAAATGACATGTCAAAAAACTAAATTATTCTTGCAATGTACAGCGTTATTATTTCAGTACAACGTTTTTATATTTGAAATAATTGTCATGGTGTTAAAATGTACCGAACATTCTTATTTTGATACAATTCTATACGTAAAAGTAAATATTTATTTTAATTCAGCTTTCAAACACCTTGTTTTCATCCTTGATTAGATACATTTCAATTCGATATACGTAAGTTATTTATAAATAACATAAACAAAAGAAAAGTTTTAGATATATTTCATAAGTTTGATTGATTATAAATGGTGTTTTATTGAAAAAATTTTTTATTTTAATACACGTTGCAAGAATTTTCAACTGTGTTCTCTCGTGTGTAATATTAATCCAAGTTGGCTGCGGTGGATAAATAGTATTCTTAAAATCAGCTATTTATATTGAAATTGTAAAACATACAAATTGCAGGATAAAAAATAATTTTTCAATTTTATAAAACTGCTTGAAACAAATTTTTATTATTTAATAATATTTAATAATATTTATCTCATTTGTATTATAATGTATCATGTAATTTTTATTTCATATTATACTTAAGATTTATATATATAGATTTATATACTTATAGAATACTTATAAACATGTAGAAATACAGATAGGCTGATGTGCATGATTACTGTGAATCTTATAAAATTTTAAGTTTAAATCTTATCACTATTAAAATTGTTATCATAAAATTATTTGCGGTTTAGTAAAACTTTTAGATAATATAATCATCTAAATAAATAAATCATCTAAATAGATATGTCACAATTTTTAGATGATTCCATTCATTTTAAACGTAAAATATTATATTCTAGATATATCTAGATTATATATAGAAATTTAAAAAATACAATTACAATTGCGTAGTATTGGTATTATTCATAAATAAGAAAAACGAATAATTATATATATATATATATATATGTATGTATATATAAATATTAAACATATACAAATAATAATATAAATATTAATTATTAATAAAATAGTGAATATATGGGTAATTTTTAAACATAAATAAATTGATTTTTATATATTATTTTGTGATATTTTACATGTTTAAATTTTTCAAAAAGTATTTATTAAAAATCACAAATGAAACTATTTAATAAATCTGCGCCAGGAGAGATGTGCTCAGCCAATAGTCATGGCACAATAATTTCACTTTTTCCTAGTCTCTGTTACTTACCTTTTAACATATGTGTATATGATTTTTTCATTTGAAGAAACTTGTACATTAAATGGATTAGTAGCGTTCCAATGGACTGTAAAATATTAATTTTGATTTATTAAATCTTATTATATCATAATACATAGATTATCACAATATATTGATATACATGAACTGCTGAATTTACATTGCGCAATATAAAAGTTATTTTATTAATTTATTAATGTAAATGATAAAATTTATTATCTAATAAGTATTATTATAAGACTGGATGTTGGTAATTGTATTTTTTTTTTTTAGTTTTGATTATACGCATATTTTGCGCGTAATTATATTGTAGAAACTGCTTTCTTGTATTATTGTGCATTGTGCGAGCATTTTTGATTATATTCTCTCACATTTGGATTCGGCTTTCTCTTCCACGACAGGATTCGGCTTTCTCAGCTTTGAGGATGAAGAAGCTGTGGACCGATGTGTCGCGGAACATTTTGTCAACCTGAATGGAAAGCAGGTATAGCTAGTTCAAACAATACATCATCGTGTAACTAAACTGTGTGGCCTTATCTCCCCCCTCTAAAAAAAATAAAAAATAAAATATAAGTATATATTAATATTGTTCCCCGTTTAAGGCTCTATTATATAAGAATTTTAGTCACATATTAATACAAACATTGATGTATATTCCAAAAACTGTACATATAATTGAGGATAGAATTGAATTTTATAATTAGAATAGTATTAAGTGTAAAATATTTTAAATATTATATAAGTATTTTATAAAATATGTTAATTTACAATATAAGTCCAATTAATGATTCTATTTTATAATGAGAGTCTTGTTTGTTAACATTATCCTAAAATATCTTACAATTATCTTAAATCTAATATATATAATTAGAGTTAAATGTTGTATAAAATATTTAACTTATATATAAAAATAAGGTAGCACAAGCGTTAGTACAGACTATAAAATTAATTAACGATAGCCACTTGTTAGTCTAAAATGTAAAGTAATTTGTAAAGATAGTTATAAATGATAGTAATGTAAATTCCTATAATTTTTTTTCTAAAATTTATTTGACATTAATTCGAAACATTATTAATTTTGTTGGAAAAGAAGGAAATTTATAATACATTTGTGTGATATTTATTCATTTCAGGTTGAGATTAAAAGAGCCGAACCACGGGACTCATCAAGCAAAATGAACGATAGTCATCAGGGTCAATGGGGCCCACCTCAACAAGGTGGTCCGCCGATGGGAATGGCCGGAAATATGGGGCCTATGGGTGGACCGAACGGGCAGATGGGTGGACCTATGATGGGAGGACCCATGGGACCGCCTGGTAATATGATGCAACAATACCAGGGTTGGGGTACCAGTCCTCAAACTGGTGGATACGCAGGATACAGCACCCAGTATAATGCTCAAGGCTGGGGTGCACCACCAGGACCACCACAACAGCAGCAAATTCCGCCGCCGCCGCCGCATCAATGGGGTAGCAGCTATAACGTTCAACCAGCTGCAGCTACTCAGGGCTACGGAAGCTATGGTGAGTTCAAATATAATTGAAATATAATTCCAGAAGATTACACATTTTCATCTTCCGTTTAGCAAATATTAATCAAAATTTTAATTCAATGAATTATAATGGAATATGAGATAATTTTAATGTAATTTAACACACTTTGTCCAATATTAATAGTATACAACTTACTGACTGTACTGAAGTAATTTTAGAAAATTAAATTTTCTAAATGTAAATTTAAAAAATTTATATATAAAAAAATTTTTTTATTTTTTCTTGCATTTATATCATTGATGTAAAATATTAACATTAATTATAGCTGATATTTCATCAGCAAAATTAAAGATTTTTAGGAAAATTTATTATTAAATAGAAATTGACAGTATGACTGAGTGGATTACTGTATCGTATTATACAGGGTACATGATGGTGAACGACGTTGATATCGCATACAATTGCATACTAGAGAAATAAAATTTGCAAAAATATTGCTGAGATACAGTTAGATCGCTATACATTGGAAAGTATTTAATCTGAACAATTTTTCTAAAATTGATAGTTTTAACAAATATCAACTTCGTTTATACCATATTTTAGGTAGCGATAAAATTTTACTTAATATAACTTTTATCCTGCTCCTATCCTCTTCCATCCTGCTTAGAGAGGTTAGAAGAAGAAATAAAAAGATAAGAACATGAGAAATCTACAATTCATACAATTATAGTACGAACTTGTAATACTTTTACCATACGATCTATTTGCCCCCTGGAGGTTTTAGAAAGAATAAGAAAAAAAATATAACAGGTTTGATGCAAAAAAAAATTGAAATATAAAGAGTAATTATGTCAGCCCAGACTCATGTGTTTATTATTATTATTGTATAACGAGCAGATTATACAACTTTAACATAATGCCTAAAGAGAAAATGTTATCTTCATAAATATTCTTAGAAATAACTTTTCTTAGCTCTTAATTTTTCTTAAAGTTAGTTAGAGATTACTTTTAGACCCGTGTCATTGCTATATACGTAATTAACGAGCTTGCGACTGTTTAATGTTTGATTGGCCAGCTTTAGATCTTTATATTTCAAAAACTATTGTTTATAATAAAAAGTTACAAATAACTATTTTACTCAATTTTTTGAAAACTTTTTTACTATAGTAATTGATTCTCGAATTTGGGATTTTGTATATATAAATTATAATATATATATTATATTAAATATTTGTAAATATAAATTATATATATATATATATATATATATATAATTTTTGCATAATAATAATTATTATATTATAATAACTATATAAAACATGCAAATATAATTACGATTTAACTTTGATATCTCAAGTATCCTGAGCAAACTCTAACACTTGGTTTGGGTTGACATAATATATATCTCAAATATATACGTCAAAATATTGGACCTCATAATCTTATCTATAGAGTTTATGCTTGATTCTCTTCAAATTTAATCCTTCTCATATCTTTTCTTTTATTGAAATTTACTTGCCTGTTTTCAGATTTCACTAAAATATTCTTGTTTTACTTATCTATAACACTAGATCACCTTAAAGCATTTATTGCTATATTAAAAATAGTATGCTATCTCTAATATGCTTAGAGATAACGAGTACTAACATTGGGTATGATAACATGTCACATGCTTATATTTCATGATAACAAGTGTCACATTTATGTATTATAAAATAGAAAAGTTATCTATATCTTTTGTAATCTATATTGTTATATACACACATATACATATTTAATAATATTTTGTACAAGAGCAATTTTTGTATAGAATTACTGTCACCGCCTATCTATTGCTTTCTTTTTATTTTTATTTTTCTTCTTCTAATTGCTCTTCTTCTATATCTATTTATTAGGAGAACCAAGCATGAATGTTGAAGTTGCCGAAGAGGCATTCTTAAATAACAGAAGAAGTAGAGACATCTTTATATTTGTACAAATAGAGAAAAATAATAGTAATATAAATTAAACAGAAAAATATGAGGTGAGCTATGACATGCGGTCGGTGACACGTGTTTTGTGTGGTTGATGATCGCAGGTGGGCCGGCGGCGGCCGCTTCAGGGGGCTACGGGCCCACGGCGGGTACTGGCGGGGCTGCGGGAGGCGGGCCTGGGGGCTCCTGGAGCTCCTGGAACATGCCACAGAATGGGCCTCCTCCTGGGACCCAGCCCCCACCCCAGCCCCCTCAGCCCAACTCCTCGCAGCCCAACTCCAACTCGAACCCCTCTGGCCCGCAGGGTGAGTCTTCAAGCTCAAGTCAAACAAACTTTCCTCTTTCCACCCTTTGGCATCGCATTTAGTTCCATTCTGACCTAATTCTGCGCCTAGCTACAGCAACGTAATTTCTTATATCAGCTTGATTTTAGTTTTAGTGGTCGGGAGAATTAACTCTTTGAGTACGCAGCGCTTAGAAGCCGAACGTTCTGTGTGGATGTACTTACTGTTTACAGTAGTGATGGCTATAGTTGGAATATATGTACATCAGATAATTTTTTTATGGTGGAATTATAAAGGAGACATTGTCAACTATATATAAATCCATAACCACGCTGTGACTTCCATTAAATACATATATGACCCTACGCCAATGATTTTCGTCAGATGCATACATGAATTTATAGATTGATGAGTTTTGCTAAATGTGTATATAGATTCATTGTACTCAAAGGGTTGATGCTTTCAACATCGGAATATTTGTCATTTTCTTTTTGTTTATGCTGTAACTTCCTGCACAAACTTCCTCCAATTCTCATAACTTCTGTTAATTGTGATATTTTATCTGAAAGTATATATACATATATATATATATATATATATATATATATATATATATATATATACACACACACACACTAACAATTGGATTAGCAATTTAACAATAGTAAGATAAATAAGCGCGGTGAATCTGTATAACATTGCGTTTACATTAACATTTTTATGTCTTATTTTGTAAGATTGTACAATTTTAACAGTAACTACTAAAAGAAAATAAAAATGGTTGAAATATATTTGTACAGAAATTTATATAAGCATGTATATTTTCTAATAAAAAAATTACATTAACACATTATGCTTGAGTTTCTAATAATAATTATTACATGGAAGATTGGATACATTGACGCACGACATAACTGTGATGGAGGTTGAAGGAAGTAGAATAAAATTTGCATTATATTCACACAACGAGCGTATAGAGTTCACCTTTTTTTATTTGAGATGCAATTTTATATCATCGAGAGATCTTTTATATATATATGTACATGTGTGTGTGTGTGTATGTATGTATGTTATATCATTTATATTTTTTATAGATATAAATTTTGCATATATTTATGTATGTATATGCAAAAGTAGAAAATGGCATATAGATACTAGCTTCTGCTTGAAGTTGAATTGAGTAGGGATAATAGATATAGTCATATGTTCGTTGCATATTGTTCACTTTATGGATCGAAAGTAATGCTTGCTGTACGCTTGACGCACTGCCGCTCGTCCAACTATTTTATTCCCATCATATCTGCTTTATTATCTTATGTTTTATTCGCTACACGATGTTCTAGATTACGCCTCGAGCATTAGAAAACGGTTATTTCTGAACGGTAATGTTAAATTACAATTTTTTTTTTTTTTTTATTTAAATAGATCCTATCCCGGATATATTCCATTCCTCTGCAATTTTTTAATTATATTTTATAAGTATGTCTTTTCCGAATATGCCTTTTGCGCTTAACTTTTTACATGTAGATTCTCGAAAAGCATGTACCCTGCCAGTACCCATTTATTGGGTTATTTAATCACATTTATAGTTGAAAGTTATATATTCATATATATTGCATAGACTATTCTACGTAATAGATTTAGAATAGATTCTCAAATGATATTTTTGTCTCAAGATCTGAGAGCATATGTTATAATTTATAAAATATAATTTATAAAATATAATTTATAAAATAGAAATAATCACAAATAAAAGTTAAAAAAGCTAAAAGTTAAAAAAAATTAACATTTTATGATTATTTGTGATGCAGAATAATAATAATATAATATTCTGTATTCTGCCCTGTTTCCTTTTATCACCTGTATGACTAATGACGAATTAATGTCTTCTTTATTTACAATAACGAATATAATTTATCTCAGGAAACGTAAACGCTGAAAGTAATCACACATCAATAGTAATGAGCTATTTATAAGCTATAAAAATTTAAAAAGAAAATAAAAGTTGTACAACTGACATCAATTCGTCTTTAAGATCCTGAGATCAGTACAATATTTTCAATATTTTTGCTTGTGTGTAATAAATTTATGTCTACCTAGTGCTTTTTTATTGTTAATTTACACAATTTGCATTTAATTGTAACTGTAATGAAACCTGCAATTGATATAAATCTTTTATTTGAAATGTGTTATTGGTATATATAAATATTTTTACAATATTTATTATTTTTATAATCTATAAATTAAGAATACAAATGTAGTATGAGACATTTAGATATTCAAAAAGTGACTTATTGACAGCTAAAATGATTTGTTTACGTAGTTATTATGCTAATTTGTAATAGGTTTTTTGATATTAAATGCATGATTATACAGCAGTTATACATCTTTAGCGTACATGATTTATTATTTTAGAAAATTATATCTTTTTAACAAGATTTATATATTTTATAAGTTGCTTGGAAAATTTTTAATATAGTTATAATTAAGTTATAATTTATTATTATGTAGTATCTAAATTTCTTATATAAAAGTCGATATTGAAAGGTAAATTAATCATATGTGTGAATCAATATGTGAATACTGATCTCATTATCTTGACGTTGTGTAGCTAATTTAAATGTATGAATTATAAAACTAGTGTTTTATAGGCAGATATTTGCAGAGTAAAATTTGTTTGCAGTACTTAAAGAATATATTAGTAAACAATAGAGGAGACCGAAGCGTACTGGCAGTTTTTTACAATTTCGACATTTGACATTTTAAATAATTATTATGATTAAATTGTATTAATATGATAGGGAAACCTTTCTTTACATTTTAATGTATAATTTCATGCTATAGTTTTTTTTTGTAATAAGTAAAATACGAACTTTCTGCATTGTAGTCAACTATTTATCTCTATAGAGTAAATTATCACGGTGTAAGTTTGTACGACGAACTTAAATCAAATTAATGAATATGAAATTAATGAAAAGTAATAGAAATAAAAAAATTGATCGCAAATATATTTTTATAAACGTTGTATCTTTCAAAATGATTTTGTAATGATCGAATCACAAAGTGTTGTTATAGGAAAAACAAATGTAAACTATTTTGAATGTAGCTTGTTTCAGTATAGAAATGTTAAATGTAAAGTGTTTTGTTAAAACTAAGTTGTAATTAAATGTTTACACTCTTTTTACTCGCACGTGAGCTGAGCTTGCCTTATATGTGTCAACATACTTCATTCCTAAATATACTTAATTTTAATCATTTTAATAAATTATTGTTATTGTGTTATTTAAAATAACATGTCATACAGTAACAGAAACTGTTAATTAATGATATGTAACTTCGATATATTTTCTCAAGCTGAAGAACATTAATATAAAATTTTGAAACGTTAAGAAATTTATTTGCCTCTTGAATCATTTTTTTTTTTAATTGTAATATTTGTACCATTTAAGTAAATGTGATTTGAAAATAGTATGTATATTATAAAAAAAGATATATATTTTGCGATAACTTTTTTATTGTTTTTTTGCCATAAATACATAAACAAAGTGCAATGTCAACTTGCTTCTTATGCCAACGAGTCTTGGTCTCCCCTATATGTTATTTTTTTTTTTTATTAAGTTTTACTTAAAAAAGATATATCTTTGTGATATCGTTATATGTATTTATAAAATTGTATACATATATAAAATATGTATATCTTTGATGTTTATTCACTTATATATTTTATATATACATATGTATGTATATTATATGTACAATTAAATATAATTTTTTCAAAAATTGAATAATGGAAAAGAATGATTAAGATTTTTTTTTAACAGAAAGCTATTATTACTGTTATGATGTTTTGTTGTATAAGCGATATAAAATAATGTTTTTATTATTTATCTAAAAAGTGCCAAAAATTTATCTTTGTCATATAGTGAAGATTTTTGATTATTTCTATTTTTCAATATTAAAAGAAATTTAAGAAATTAAAGTTAATAAATTTAAATGCAGAAAGTAAACATAGAAGATTTTGTGTATTTATATAGATTTTAATAGTATTATTTATATATAAAAGTAATAGTGTTGTATGTATATTGTTGTATATTAATTTCATTAAGTACTTAGATTTTTTTATATTTCAGTGTTTAAATAATAAAGTATGGAGAATGTGATGCGTTGTATAAATTGTATTAATTGTTAGTGAAGATAAATATCGTAAATAATTAGTTTTAGTACTTTTTTCAAGCACATGACGTTTAGCTTCACTTTCTTTACATTTTTTTTTACAACTTGTTGGAATGAGATGAGCGTAATGACTTAATATTGTATACAAATGTTGCAGGTGACATGTATTCGCGCCAAAATACCGGTTCAGGTGCGCCAGGATCCAGCAGCAGTTCGGCCAAGACTCCCGATTACACTGGGTATTCTGCGTACAGTAATTACGCTGATACTTCTTATCCTCAGCGTTCGTATCAGGGAGGAGAAAATAGCCAAGGTGGGTATGCTGCCAGCGCACCTAAACCCGGTCAGCAAGGCTTCGATTTTAAAGAGTGGCCCACCTCATGACCATTTTAATTGACTCCAGTTGGAGACTCGATGCGCTGAATGGCTTGGCCTTGCTCGTGGGTTATTTCTTCATATTCAAAATAAACGCGAACCATATGATTGTGACATCTGCGCTATGACATAAGACATTCCTTGTTGATTTACCTTTCTTACAGCATTAGGAATGCCATTTAGAGAAAGATATCTTTTAAGAAATTTGATATTACGCAACATATTTTTATAGAAAACTGCAAATTAGAGTTACAATTAGTTGCACAATATAAAATGGTTGCTAAAAAAAGCCACTAAGATTTGTAAGCAAAATCGAGTACAGAAAATGGAGTGTCTCTTGTTCATGCCAGCATGTCATTCGCGAGCGGTCGAATTCTTGTAAGCTAGATGAATGGTACCTCTAAAGAAGGTGTTTAGGCTTTTTTCAAATATTGCTTTCTTCACTGATCGCTCGCGAGACCGTGATTTTTTTGGATAAAAAAATAAATTTTAAATGTTAAATGTTAAACACGATAAATAAATCGACATTGTTAGGATACACACCCATGAGGCAAGTGAAGTTTGCATGGCACTGGGATGGACGAAAGGAAGCGCGATATCAAATTGTAAAAATATATAATGAGTTAAAAGAGATTTTAAGATGAAACTTCTAAGGCAAAATATAATAAACAAACAAGTGAAAGCGAGCGTAAAGAATCAGAAATGCTAATCATTTAATCGTTAATGGCATTTATTACGGAGGTGAATAAGTTTTCGTTCGAGAAGAATTCTCGGGACAAGCACAAAATTCGATACTTGTTCACTTCCACACCGTTAGCAGATACGGTGTATGTAATGCAGTTAAGAATACACGAAAAAAATATTTAAACTATGGTCTCTGATGGAAAGTCAGCGCGAGTGACTTGCACATTCGAGACACTCGTCCCTCCACGATTTTGTATTTATTAAAATAGTTGTTATACCGGATAATTAAAAAAAAAAGGAAAAATGATATAATGAGTAATTGACGAGATAATTAAGTAAGACGATCACACAGGCTGACTACAGAGAATAGTGTAAAATATATAGATCATTTTAATATGATATATGTATATCTATATAAATCTTTAACACACGGCAGGATGCAGTTTCTGCAGGCGTCTTTTTTTACTTTCATGTCATATCACTAGTAGTATCTTAAATACGTATTTTCCTCAGTTCCTTTTTCTTCTACTCTTTTTTTGTTTACGAATACTGATTCCTTAAATTAGTTTAGCGGCTGCTTTCCTATTCTTCCAACGATTTGGAAATGATATCAACGCGCGCGACAGGGAGGGAATAAGGAGAAAAAAATGACCGACAAACAATCACAAATATTTTTACAAATTGTATTATAAGAACTTAGTGTGTGGCCGTCGGACTGGCTTCTGTTCGACCATACTGTAATGCACGTGAAAACTGGTTTATTTTTTACCTCCGATTTATAATAACTATTAGGCACGTTTAAGGCTACGATTATTGTTACTATTACAATTAATTCTATATTATTACTATTGTATACATCTATTATTACTATTAATAAATTATCACTGTTCTTGCTATTGCTAATACTGCAAGTACTACAACTGCACTATTACTATTATTACACTATTATTACTGTCGACGATAATTATGAAATATGCGATGATGCTTATAAGTGTTTAAATTTTAGATCAGTAGAATGAGATCATTGATAGATAAGGTGGAGGGAGGGGTATATTGTAATCGTGTGGATATGTCTCGGTGGGGGATATTGACCTGAAAAGTTTACCTGATTAAATATATGACTTAATTGTATTTACTCTGTAGGATTTACCATAGATCTAAACGAGGAATATTTCGGAAGAGTGCTCTCCAAATGCTCATGTTTAATTACCGAGCGGGTCGCGTTGTGTCTTACTTTATCGATGAGAATGGCGAGTATTATGCTAATGTATAATTCACCAAGATAGACCTTATACCACACATAAAGGTGTAATTAATAGATTACGGTTACAGAATCCAACATTTTCGTTAAGCGTTATAAAATGCGATCTCATATAACGTAATTTAATATTGCCCATAATTTTTCTCCTTGTCCATCGACAGGGTAAGGCTTCATTGTATCTTAAGTGCAAGATCGACTGCTAATTTTATTTTTCTTCATACTCTTTCCATTATTCGTTTCGCCGTTCATGTCATTAATGCTTATTACGCATCCTGACAATAAAGTGTTAAATCGTGTTGCATTCAAAGGTGTAGAGAATAAGCCAATCTTTTCTTTTCTGCGATGGTATTTATTATCCTGTATTATCGATCAATTTCGATTGTATCGATTTCGAACTTAGAACCACTTTGCATTTTGTTAGAATTCTTATAGTAACTTCTTTCTCGCCTGCGACGAAATAATATATCGGGAAGAAAAAACCGGTGTCATACACGCTAAACGGATGAAAAGAAGCGAGTGCAATGTTAACAAAACGCGACTCGTGTGAACTTCTGGGATCAACGCAATAACACACTTAACTAAACACATAACGAAACAAAAATGCGACTAGAGAGCTCAATCAAACAACCAATTTTACATCCTAATTATTATGGTAATACAAAGGAAACACGTACAGAGAAACACACTCATGAACACATATTCTCTCATACACGTATATACACACACGCGCACTTTTACCTCTAAACGCGTATAAAAGAAGTAACTAATTAACTCTTTAGCTGCGATTGTTTTAAAATTCTCAACAAAAATACATCACAATTATGGAATATTATAATACAAATTTACTATATTTTAAGTCTTATATTTTAAAAATTAATATATTAAACAAAATCTCAGCGAAATAAAATTTAAATAGTGAAAATAAAGAACTATGAGCACCAAGGTAGATTTTAGTGTTATTAACATAATAATAAATAATATTCCATAAAGATAAAAAACCTATGTTGTATACATCAAAGATAATCAACGTCTCTTCTCTACAGGGCGATTAATTGTAATTATTTAGCATCTATCCATCTAATACATAAGTTACATAGTTAGAGAATAATTGAGTTTCACTGAGAAGTATTAGACTATCCAATATTTAAAAATTTATATATATATATATAATGATTTTATAAAGTTTAATAACAGGAAAGTGTTTCCATGATTATTTAAACTTTTATTTGTTTCTATCCAACTTGGATTAAGAACTTTGTAACAGAATCATGTATATATGTGATGTTTGCAACTAAAGAGTTAAATAGTTAATATATTATTGAACATTCAAACGATAAATTCGTAAGGAAAAAATATATAGATGAAAAAGTGATGAAATACACTATGGTTGTTCTAAATAGATAACGCGTTATTTAATATCTAACTTGCAAAGGAGGGAGCGTCAAATAATAGCGACGTGTTTTATCTACGGCTGTTTTTTACAACTTATTTTATAGAATAATACCGATAAATAACGATGCGGAATAAGAACCACTAGTATATCAATTATAATTATTACTACTAATATTGTATTCCTTACTATTATCGATTTTTAACTAAAGTTAAAGCGTGAATTTTAAAGTCTTAAGTGTACATGAGGTGTTAAGAAAAAGCGTTATTACATTTGATTTGTACAGAACACGTGAATATAATTGATGCGTTTGTTGAGGATTGGTATAAACGAGCTAATTGATTTATTATATTAACGAGTCTCAGACGGATAAAAATAAATTTAAATACTAGCGCGCGGAGACGGGGGAGGGAAAAAAAGAAAGGGTTACAAAGAATTAATGGCTGCCTTTGCCTCAACTATATGTACATACATATATTTTAGATTATGATACGGTGGTATAGTTGGAAGAGAAGCTATGTGCGAGGTGGCGCAAATGGAATTTTAAAACACAAAACGAAGGCAGGACTTGGAGGTTTTAGAGGGGGACTATTCGAATAATTGATTACTAATTATAACAGATAATATATTTATATTCAATGCAATATTATTAGTATTTTTAAATACAGAGATGACGCATCTAATTAATGTAATAGGTAGCATATATAGGGAAGATATACTTTGATTCTAGCCGTTGTTATACTACCTGCCTCGTTCGCGGTTTTCGCGAACTGTACGGCTTGCTCTCAGGGTTGTTGTTGTTCTCTTTTTTTATTATTGTTTCTTTGAGCTCTTTTTCCTCCCTGTCTTATGTTCATCTACTCCTACTGCTCCGAATCGCTCGTATTTATTTTGTTTTCGAAAGGGACATGCCGAAGAAGGTTCTATGTTCAGTACTGAAAAGTTTTTATTGCGATACTTTCGGCAATTAGACTGAGACACTCTTCATTTTTTTTTTTTTTTTTTTTTTATCAAACGCGTCTAAAAGTTATCTTTACATCTAACATCTGCTGAAGACTATTATATTTATTTTTATTAAATTATTCTACACGATAATCATGAATTAGAAAAACGGAGAGAGCGAACCAAATATTGTATATTGAAAGGATATTTTATTATGTATATATATATATATTTATTTTATATATATTGAATGTTGTTACCTTTTATATATATATATATATATATATATATATGAGACAAGATTCAAATAATAAATGCAATATATTATATTATTTAATTAATATCCTATTATATGTCTAAAACGCCTAAAAACAAAGAACAATTTGACCATTTGTTGCTACAGTTCACATAAATAACATATTGGCTCGAGAAGATGCTAAAGGGGAAAATAAAAAACTTGAAAAGTATACTGTAATGATTGAAACCTGAAATGATATAAACGGAAATGTTTTAATAAATAATAGTGATTGTAATAGGAAAAAATATAAAAAAAATAGAAAAAACGAGAAGAAAAATGAATAGAAAAAAAAAGACAAAAGAAATGATGGTAATAATGACATTGATGTTAATAGCAAAAATGTTAATAAAATTGTCATTACACGCTGGAAATGGTTTGAAAGATGGCTGAAGATGAGCCGGAACGTATTTATAATACATTGTAATTTGATAAACGATTGTTACTAATTTTATTTCTGTGCACCAAACAAGCAACTACGAGTAGCGCCTTACTCGTATTCGGCGCTTTACATTTACTTTTCTTTTGTTATGTTTATTTTCACGAGTTCTATTTTATATATTTTAAATGCTAATAAAATTATGTTTGACGAACTTCTTAAAATAGATCAAAATCTAACATTAGAAAGTCATTCTATAGAAAATTTTTCTGATTCTGCGACATAATAAAGAGACTAACAACTTTTCTACAACTACTCTTGACAATTTATAATCCACAGTGTCGTGCAATGTAACGCAGGAAATTGCGAAAAAATGTAAAAATAATCTGCAGTACTTAAAAGAATAAACAATACTACGAGAAATAATATTGAAAAATCCAATAATTTTGGTAGCAATCTTTAGAATTCCAAGCTTCAAACCACACAAAAGTGTTAATGAGAATTATTTTTCATCTTGCAATGGTAACTCATAAATAAAGATGTGTGGCAATTTAAATGTATCTTATGTTGCTCTAAATAACGCATATCTTTATTATCTAGACAGAAAATAACATTAATGTCAAATTAACCAATATGTTCTAGTATATTATGCATTGAATAAATTTATTTTACCGTGTATTAGTGGGAGGGGTATAATGCAACATATTGAATATTTAGCGAAATCCATAAGGTCCAAGGTTTGTTCTCTCCTTATAAGTAGAAATAAATATTGGAAATTACACCCTGAATTTGCTCGATTTTTGGCCTTTTAACTCTTGGAGCTTGATTTGTAAATATGAATTATTTATTTCTTATTAATTTTAATTAATATAATTAATTGAAGTTAATTGATTATTGATCATTGTAAAATAAAATTAGAATAAAAACGAGTATCCGTAGAATAATATTAATTTGTATAATATTTGTAATGTGCATCGTAATTATCAATAAATTCTACTAGCTGCTTTGATGCTGACTTATTGTCATGCTAATATAGTGGTGAATAGGAAGTCAAAATCGGTTTACCGGAAAACGGAAGCAATTGATAAAAAAAGAGCTATATGTATGTGTTATATTTTAATCAATTATATAATTAGATCATGTGAATCCTCAAAAAAATTAAACAATTTTAATTCTGCATCGTTATACATATCTAATTATTGGGACATTTACGTTAAAAGCCTTAAAAATAAGAAATACAGATAAAATTGATTAAAGCCGCGTCGATCAGTAATTGACGGTCAATCTTCCACTAATATATCTCGCTTTTTTTTATATCTGCAAATTCCTCTCTCCATTTTTTATGCGTTTGGATGATTATCGTGTTAAATTATTATTTTTTTAAACACACAGTCAATAGAGCGAAACGCAGCATAACGAAGGAAACTATAAATATTACAGCCACTAAGTTAAGCCGTTATTTTTTTCTCTATTAACTTAATTAGGTAATGCGTGAATTCATCCTTGTTCATCCTACAAGCGAATGCGTAGCATGCGAATTAGGGGGTTTTTTTTACCAGGCAAGTTAAGTATTTTGATATTTAAAGAAATGTCCTTAAATGTATAAATAATTCCGGGGACGTCGCGAAATGTCTGTTTTTAATGTTAAGCGCACGTTTTAGCGTCCCGCACACTAAAGACTGGTATAATTAAATATTACACTTAACTACTTATTACTCGTATCGTAATCTATCGTGAAAAACACTTTCTATTGATATAAATGATTTTTCCTGCCGTTTTTAATTATTAGTATATGTCTTAGTTGGTACGATGACATAATCATTGGCTATTGCATTTTCATCAAGCTATTGTTAATCCTTAAAATTACGAATATCGCGCAATTCCTCTTCTTTATTATTATTACTTTTGTTACAATTGCACCGAAATCTCCAACAAAATCGTTAGATAGGTAAGACCAATATATAGGGTGGGCATTTATTTGTTGATAAACCATGGGATTTATTAAGGAACGAACATCATAATGCAGCCGCGATAACGCATCGAATTAATAATTGAAGAAGGATATATTCTCAAACGATATAACGTATCGTTTCGTCACTGCCTGAGTCTACTCTTTGTCAAATCGATCTTACTACATATTGATATGTACATGGATTGCTGATCTGTTTGAAAGGAGATTTGAGATAATTAAAGCTTTGTTAAAACATATTGAGTCAAAACACCGAAAACGTTGAATGATTTGTCCAACGCATTCTGGACTAAAATTTTTATAAAAAATGTACAAAAGAAAAACGCAGAGGATTGGAACATCAGCAATCTATGTAATACATATCGATGTTTCGCTTCGTTTCAAACTATTGAACATCTGTCGACAAGTAACGGAACTTTCGTGAAGAACCAAAAAAAAGTAAAAATAAAAAAATAAATATCGATGTACGATTCCCCTCGGAAATCTCGATAGACCAAACCTCCCCATTAGCTTGCTTTTTCTTTAGCTATACTAAGACGATGCGTGAGAGTCAGATAATAAAGAAGAGGCCGCTGGTATATATTGTACTCAGGTAGTGTGATAATCGCCCACACGTGTTGGTGCGAGCATAAGGCAGTAAAAGAAAAAAAATAAATAAAATAATTTCAAATGGGACAAAGCTGATTAATATAAGAGATAAATGTGTTATACACACACGATATATTCTAAATTACGTTTACATAGAAGCAGTTAAGGCATTAAATTATAATTACAAAGTGATTTTCTCTCCTGCGAGTCTGATAGGACAAAATAATTATTGTCTTAAACGTATATAGTAATGCGAAAACAATGTAGGGATTTAAACAAGTGAGTTTTATATAAGGGAAATTCTAAAATATGTTTATGTTAAGGTTTGTGCAGCGGGCTGATATTTCATTGTTACAAGAGGAGAGAATGAGAAGGAGGAATCGACACCCGTTTTTTTTTTTAGCGGGACAAGTCACACGCAAACAGACTAGACTATCCACGATTTTTACACACACACACGCACACAATCCATTGATCCGAAAAATACACAGTATTGAGAAGAAATGAGTGTATCGGGAGAGTGATCAGCGATTTTTAACAAAAAAAACCACGAGTGCATTAGCAAATTCGGCAAGTTAGCTAGAAGATGAAACGAAATAAGTAAAATCCTATAAAACGTATAATTATTTTGATCATCGAATCTCAAGACACGTGATCGAGAGATTAATAGATTTTTAGATTTATTAGATTGCTTTGAGAGCCACTAATGCAAAAAAGAATATGAAATAATATGTACAGAGGGAGGGTTTTTAATTTTTTTTTACGCATGTAGGGAGGGTGGGGGGAGGGTGGGAATACACCGCTATCGTTTATTTCGCTCGAGAACGGTCGAATGATTATTTCGATTTTAGTAGAATGGAATTCCTACAGTCGTTGGGATACTTTAAAATAATATCTCGCACACGGTACGATGAGAGAATCGATTGATCTACTTTTATCATATTTTAGTGTGAAGTAATAAGGTAATAGACGTAAAGTTGGTAATGATTGTAACGATAATAAATGAAATTATTAACTGTAATAACATGACCTGTATACTTGTAAACTTTTAGCATTGTATTGGTAAGGTCGTATCCCCTTACGAGCTAATCGTGAATAGTATAAAATAGAGAATAATATGAGAAAAATCTATGGTAGTAAGTTTAGTAGTACTTCACAAGTGTGCCGCATTTTGCTGTTTGCATATGCGATATGCGATTTTCTGAAAACAAAAAGTGAGCAGGCGCGTAATGCCCGTCTCAGTAATAAGGATATATTTGTTAAATGATCTTTACGCTCGCGCGCTTTCCGTCCGTCTTATTCCCAGTGCTCCGAATTTAATGTCACCCTGTGCTGAAAGAGGATGTTCGACTTTCCGCTTTGATAAACGCTTCCGCGATGAAATGTTATTTCCACTCTATTGTGTTCGATTTATTCGAGAATATCCGTATCCAATAAAATGATGGAAAACGTTGAATGCTTTGTCCAATCTATTCTGGACTGAAATTTTAAAACAGTAATATATGTCGAAATAACCAGAATAATGTTTACATGTACAACTGTTTACTTGACGAATTTTGAATATGCAGAACGAGACAGACTAAAACAAAACAAAAAAATGTTAAATAAATGTTAAATAATCAAATCGCAGAGTAAAAGCAATAAGCTTCGAAGAATACTTTGCGTATGAAAGATCTATACTTGCGACAAGCATATCTCAACGAAACGTTCCATTTAATTTTATTTGTCAGTTCACTCTGCTCACAGCATCAAATCATTTTCAATCAATCTACGCTGCTGATAGATTTTGACAAGCTTTTATCTTACAATATATGTTCAATGAACTTTCTTTTCTCATGATGATCATCTTTCATAATTAATGGATAATAGGTGTAGATTTGACACCATTGATTCTGTGTATATTGAACATTTATGTATTATGTAAGATAAGAGACAGATAAGCTTGTGATCCGAGTGAATTACTTTTTATATATCTATGATAAGCAGTTATGAATTTTTAAAAGTAATTGACACAGAATCAAGTGTATTAATTATTACTGGAACAAAGAAATACAAGGAATTAAGTAAGAATAAATTATATCAAAAATATTACTAGATTATCGTCATGAAGTTGCGATTATTTTAATCTTTAATTAAAATTGTGATAAAGTGTTACCTCAGTTTTATTTTTTAAGATTATTGAAATAAAATTTATTAACAATGTATTAGATATTAAAAAAGGAAACGAGTATTTTTTTAAGTTTAACCTTTTAGCGTATCTTGTTTTTTTCTTTTTTTATGCTTTTTGATAACTGTACACTGTTAAATGTTAAAAGAATCAAATTGAAACCATTTTTTTTTTAGTTGAATAACATTTGTTATTTTTAATTTCAATGTGTGTGTATGTCGAAACGTGTTATTTTTAACACAGAACATATGGTTATAAAACAATCATATCTAATTAATTCAAATCTGTAATTTCTGTATTTCAGTAGTTGAATTGTTTAGCTTCAAAGTAAACAACGTTTTATGTATGCTCCTATTGAATAATAAGCTAAATTTGAGTCAAATTTAATACATTTCTTGAGTTAAATTGTTTAACTCCATTGTTTTAGTTAAATTATGACGAATTGAGTAGGAGCAATGTCGACCTGTAGGAATGATTAAAAATGGCTCAAATTGAGTATAATTCGACATTACAAATTTAACAGTGTAAAGAAATTGTTATATACGTTTACTTCTTACATATGACTACAGTTACATATCTATATTGTTCTCTTTTAACAATAATTATTAAATACAAAATTATTGAAACATAATGTTTACACTATTTGACACAAAACTTAAAATTAATATAATAATTCAAGTATATAATTTATAATTGAATTATTGAATAAAAGATATTTAAGTACTCTGAAAGGTTTAATGACGCAGATAAAAACTATGATAAAGCTTATATTAAGTGTTTTTAGAAATTTATTACAGCCTTTCTATATTTAAGTTTAAAATAAAGGCGGTTTGAAAATAAAATACGTGAAATATAGATCAAAATAGAAGGTAAAAAAAAAAATAACATCATAGGACAGAAAGGCTGTGTTTCGTTTGGTGCGAGAGAAATCTCAAGCGCGGTCGACTAGACCGTGTGATTAAAAATAAGTAATCATGAGATTTGAAGTCGGACATTTTTCAGACAGCACAGAGGTGTACGTTCCAGGCCAAGGCGCATGGTCTCTATTTCAATTTTTTTCTCGCAAGAAAAAGCCAAAAGATAAAGAATTGAAAAACAGGATAGGATAAAAAGAGAGGAAGGAAGGAGGTTTTCTTTTGGTGAGAGAGATAGGAGAATGCGAGAAAGAGAGAGAAAGAGAGAGAGAAAGAGAGAGAGAAAGAGTTAAACATACGAACGATATGTAAGAGCATAATTTTTTTTGTATGATCCTCCTATATTAAATGATAATGATTAATGATTAATGATTACTAAATTACCAACATAAAGCATATGTGGACAAAGTAATGTTTACACGCTACTTCTATCATGTATCTATATATATTCATTACGACATATGTGTATGTACACGCACTCGTATGTCTGCTCGTGTAAATGTATACCTTTAAAATTATATGCGTATATCGTATAGGGGTCATAAGTATTTTTTTAAAGGTATGTACATTGTGTATGCACGGTCATTCGTGCACGCGTATGTCCGATAAATACGTATGCCACACACACACGTGCATACATATATTCATATAATCTGAATAAATACAATCACTACACCAGATACATACACTATCTTTTGTTTTCTTTTCATTTGGTGGAAAATATAGGCGCGTTATCCGCGCTGTCGACGGAGTAATGTTGGTTGCAAGGATATTTTTTATCAACCGTTGTAGAAGTAAGGCTTAGATTCTATTCGACGATGTTATTCGATCATTTCGTATCGATATAGCATGCATAAATCGAGACTGAAGCTTTCAACTTGCTTAATCGTAGGCGGTTTATTCTTATTTAATCGTGAGGATGCGAAATAGACGCGTGTATTTCGGATAAGGAGTTACTTTGGTAGGATAAAGTGCATTTTTAGGGAAGTCTCATCTGTCGTTTTTTTTTTTTTTTTTTCCATATATCTACAACAATTCGATTCAGTGGAGTTAGGCCATTTTTACAGTTTGCTCTCACCAATATTTGGCATATGATCGCTACAGTTCAGTTCGATGTAGATGCAGTCGTTTCGTTACGAAAATTTTTTTAGACTCCGAAATTTTCCGATCCGTTTCCGCGTTCGAGATATTTCTTGCAACTGAGACTACTGATGTTCGGGATAATAGAACGAAAGGTGACAAATGAATAAACTTGGATGGAACAATCGAGATTGCCATTTTGTTTGTCGCAAGGACATCATTTGTTTTGGCGTCTCGCGGTGTTACTTGGCACGTCACATTTGCGGCCGCGTCACGTAAACCGATCCCGAGAAGGGATCGATATATCCCAACTAATCTTTCAGGGTGTATTCTAAGCTAAACTCGAAAGTAAAATTCCTTTTTTTTTTTTTTAAAGAACGAAAAGAAACCAGTTTTTGGAAAGTCTTAGTGACACGCAGTTAATCCGTTCTCCTTAAGTAAGACAGAGGTCTGAACCACTTGGGACCCGAAAAGAAAAACTTTCTTGTTTAAGTACTAGTTAATTAACGGTAACTCTTAGAGATATCACAGGGCCGAGTGGGAGTATCACGTGTAACAATATTCGATTCCGTTTGGATGAATAAGTAATTAATGCCTGGCACATGTTTGCTTACGTGACATTGCCGATAGAGCGATGTAAAGCATAAACTAGTTGTAATTCGTAAACTTAACTTAACCGACGAAAGGACTGACTGTGCGCGGCGAGGGTTTTATAATTGTTGGATTTATATTTAATTAGACTTTGGTTACTATACGAACTTACTCGATAGAGATATGATATACTTGTAAATTTTATTCTACGATATATGGTACGTCAAAAGTGCGCGACGAGATAATAATGCATTTTGCAGCTTAATAAGGGAGAGGACTACGTGAACCTGTGAATCAATAGTTTATCTTTCGCATAGAAACGTCATTAATGTTAGATGGTACGTTCAATCAGTAACTAGATCGTTATGGAAACTTAATTAAGGAATTACTACTAATGGCTAATTAAATGACCAATCGCGATCATTGATCATGCGTGTAAGCAGAGGAGTGCATCTCCTATTATTGTACGATGGTTGGCAACTTGTATAAACCTTTAACAGCGCGGCGTTTTATAAAGCAATATATATATATCGTTAAACATTTATTTATTTTGATTATATTATTTATTAAAAATTTTTTTCTTTTTTTTTTAATTATATAGGTGCACTTTCAAATGGAATATCCAATCCAATTTATTCAGGAATTGCACCCAGTTACAACAGTCTTGCAAACAGAATGCACGTAATGCGGTTTTGACTACAGACGAGTTGACAATGAAGTTTTGGACGATAACGAAGTTGGACAGAAATATAAAAATATTGCGCATTTGTACTGTAACGCGTAAGCAAGGCCACGGGTGCAAATCGATATTCGCGGGCATAAGCAATTCTTTTATTAAAATAATAGAATTCCCGGGACGTTTCGATTATTGGTTTTTAACTCCTCACTCTAAATCTGAATCAGTGGATAATTCTGATCATCAGTTCTAAGTATGCCACTGGTAATCAGTGATTATCTGAACTGAAAAATCAATAAATTTATCGTGTATTTATTAATGACTATTTATTAGTATTTACGAGTGTATTTATTAATATACTGATCAATAAAAACTTTTCAATGATTGTCAGTAACTTTCATTGATTTTTAGGTAAAAATAATCACTGATTTATCCGTGCCAAGTATGCTACTGGTAATCCAGTGATTACTCACTGATTCAGATGTAGAGAGCTCTCGTTTCGAACGCAAACATTCGAATTCTATTTGTTTGCATAAGAGAATCGTCGTTTGCGCTCGCGAACATCGTACTGGCCTTGATTTACTATCTGCGATTGATTTTAATGAATTGTATTATCAAATATCATGTTAGGTTTATCATGTAAGTTTTTAAGGTGTTCACACTGCTCAGTATATTAATTTATAAATAAATTCTGTAAGTCTTTTAACTGCAATTATATTTAATTATTTTGACCACAAAATTTTATACGGCCGACCATTTACCTAGCTCGCTAATATGTCGCTAATATGAATCTTTTGCATTTAACGAGAGTTTTCTAATACTTGTGCTTCGGACGCGACGCAAATGTGACACCCACAAGAAATCGAACACACACATACACATCGTAGACGCTTTTAAGGTAGCGCATACACGTGAAGATTTATATATAAGCGAGCGCTTGGAGAACTTTGTCGATTAGAGTACCTACCGCATTTTACCCCCTATGTCGGAAGGGACGCTCGCCGTCATTTACATCATTTACTAAGCAAACCACGGCAAGATATAAAGGTGCCGATATATAAATAGTATTTACGAGTCTGTATGCGCATGGACTAACTAGATAACTGTTTGTATTTTAACAAGTAATATTTAATGTTTGATGTTTCATCCACTCCACATTATACTTGTGTGCGTAAACGTAGGAGAACAGCCGTGGAGGTAACTGTGTTAATATTGATAGACGAATCTAGGATGGGTTAGTGGTTGGAACGCATTTTCGGCTATCGTGGTTTTCCTCTTTTCGTTCATCACAATTTGAGTTGCGAGTATCTGGCGAGTAAGATCGTAGAATCAAAATTATTTCTGACATTGCGACACTTCTTTCAATGATGAAAATAATAGTAATTACGTAAATATTGAAAAACTCGCAATTCACCGATCATTTGGTGAGATTTGTAAGATAATGGAAATTATTAATTCTTGTTGAAAAATATTGCATTTAATCTGATTGATCTGAATGCAGATCGCACGGGTAAATTTTTTCGATTCTATTCTATATCGTCCCCAAATTTTACTCGCCGGAGGAGCTCGAAAAATTTATCAATCAAAGGGAATGTTGGGGTTGATATTAAAACGGTTCGCATTTCCAATCCTGGGATTCAATTGTCGACTAGGGCGCGGCAGTTATTGAATCGAGATTGAGTTCATGTTTCGCTCATTTTAGAATTTCGGTTTCGTCAGAACGGACGCGAGAGGCTACAGATCGATCGCTCGCCAAGTCGAAATTACCGGCTAATTTTCGCGTTTTATCAGCATACAGTTATTACGCTACAGTTATGTTCGTTTAAACGTATAATTTCGCCAAGTGAAATACGTCCAACGACCACTGCCCTCCGTGGAGACACGAGAGCGACGGTCCTTTTCGTGTCTGGCGGTGTCCCCCTTTGGATAGGGGCAGCCGGAAGAAGGGTCGCCGCGATACATAATACGATACAAACGAGCGTATTTTATCGTGCTGAATAAAAAAAAGGGAAATAAAAATCGCGCGTCTGCTGTTTCTCCTTGCGAGCCGCGTGCGCGCGTACTCACGCGCTTCAGCCCGATTTGGAAATATTGCCGTGACACTTAGGCTTAGGATAAAAAAGCGGAAAAACAAAACCTTATTAAAAGATAAAAGAAGTGTCAAAGTACTGCTACAATTATCACTAATTAACTATTAACTATTAACGCGTTAGTACCACTTAAAACGAAAGATTAGCGGGGAGGGAAGCGAGAGAGAGAGAGAGGTAGAGACGAAAAACTACTGTTGTTATTAATTTCTATTTGTAATTAATTAATTGTCATCAGCCATGGCTTTACTATTTTCTTGATAAAATACTATATCGAACAGCTTCTCGAGGCTACGGAGCAATGAGGGCGTGTGAGAAAGTGCGTAGCTTAGATTAGTAAGGCGAGCATGTTTAAACGTTAATTAAGATCGATGATTGGGAGTGAGTGCTTAATTTGTGTCGTGGTTCTGTAAGAATCCTGTGCGGCCGAATGCTGCGTGGGTGTGCATGTGCGAGATGAAAAAAAAAAAGAAACGGGCGCAGCAAAAACTTGGGACTCGGTTAGATAGATAAATAGACATATATAAGACGACCTGGAAAGACTGGGAATTAATTAAATCACATCCTCGGAGTAGAGTTAATTAGGAAGGCTGGCTGTAAAGTCAAACGACTGTTCGCGTTTATTGTTACTAATAGTTAATGGGCTATCTCTAACGTCTTACGGTCTAGTTTACTCGATAAATGGACAAAAAAAAGTTGTTTAATAAACTCGTTACCTCCGCCTAAGGATGATAGCTGTTACGAAAAGTCGTAAGGTTTAGCTGGGTAAGGCCGAAATCGCATTAAATAATATGAGGATAGAAAGTACACACCGAAAGTGCTACACTACAGATCTCTCTTTTTCTTAACGCGAGATAGTTTACGGAGGGAAAGATAAGTGCGAGCGAAATTTTCCATTTACCCGATATCAGCAATTCCCTTTTATCAACTCGATTTCGTTCTACCTCGTGCGCGGTTCTCGATATCGCATCACGTCTCGAACGACGACGACGACTTTAAACTTCATTTAGCTGGTAATGTCTGAGCAAACAAAGATTAGGATTCGCAATTATTGAAGCAAGCTTCGAAAATAAATAACTCTAACAACGCGCGAGACCAAGTCGACGGCTTATTTTCGTTCTCTTTTATATTACATCGGGCGCGAGTGTTTACCTCGTGCTTCGATGACACGATTAGCGGACTCCTTTTTAAACGTGTCTTAAAAAAATCGCGACGATACGTGTCGTCGTGTGCCCCTTCCCGGAGGGTGCGACGGCGTCGGCAAAAGGCGGACGGGGTGAAAGACGAATGAATGTGTAAAACTTGGGCAAGACGTCGTAGCGGTAAATCGATATAATTATTGATTAAGAGATAAGTTGTGTACAAATGTATTATAAATTAACAATTATCTCCAGAGTACCTTAACGCAGAAAGGAAAACAAGTAATTAATGAAACTCACTTGACTCGTTTTAATTATCGTAAACACATATTATATATATAGAAACTCGTTGGCCCGCTCTTTTCGACGGGCGGGCACGAGGGCGGAAGCATTGTGGGCGCATATAGAATCAATAATTAAGGTATCGATTATTGTCTAATTAATTAATTAAACTCGTAACTCTCGAAATAAGGCCGTTGTAGACAAGTATTAAAATAGGGAAAGTGAAATATTTTTAATGAAACCACAAATGCCAACTATTGTGTTCTCGTGAGAATCATAATTATTCCGTAATTCTTAAGTAAAAAGAAAAAAGGAAAGCGTATCTAAGTCGTTGATTATATAAGTCGTTGTAATTTAATTCTTTTGTTAGAAAGCAAGACGGTGGAAGAAAGTAAAATGGGATATGATAAACCACACGCAGAACGAGACGTACGTAACTGAGGCGAATGGACGTGCGCACGAGATGCGAGAGAATGTCGAGTGATTGACGAAATTGCATGATAATGAATCGATAGGAACGGTGATCGAGCGACTGCTAATGAATGTTAAATTGAAGGAGGAATCGAATACATTCGTGTACTTTTTTTTTTACTTTTCTGATAAACACGCAGAGTTTATTAAAAATATATCGAATAATTTATTGGAATTTATTCATTGATATTATCAATTTTAGCATTGTTTAAAAAATTGTAAAGTAATTTTTTTTTTTTTTTTTTTGTAAAAAGAATCGCGATTTGAAGCTAAGTCTGTTGATTCCTACGATGACGATATCTGCATTTTAAGAAAATAATGAGAACAAATGGAGAAATATAAAGGATTATGGAAAAGAGTTTGAAAAATTTTGGGAAAAAAGAGACGAATAGATTCGATTTCTCGGATGGGAAAGACGACATGAGAGGCTCGAACGAAAGGGTTGTGTGTGATTATAAGCGATCAGGAGACAACGAGTGAGGACGTAAATATCCGACGTTAACAACCAAATGGCAGATACATACATACACATATTTAGAGTGACGTTCACAAACGCAGTTTTAGTAATACAGGAGCATAGATCGTACGGGGTACAAGTTGGCGCGCGACCATCGCGCGTCGAATCAGGTTTAAGATTTGCCAAATCTTACTAAGTAAAAAAAACCACGCGAAACAGAGTAAAGTTTATTAAGCTGCACTACGTATAGCATGTAGGGAGTACTTGCATTAAAGAGAGAAAAAAAAACATAGCTAAAAACCGTTAGTGTTTATTAAAACGAAGATGTGATGAAAAGTGCCGGCGCAATATTTCCAAATCGAAGCCCCTCGAACCTGCCGCTTGTCGGAAGGAAACCGCCCTCCGATCCCGAACGAATCCGCGTGCAAAAAGAAACACAAAAGAAAAGAAAATGGGAGGGAGAAATGTGAGGAGGAAATCGTGATCACAAATCAAACGGAAGGAGACTCTCGGTCATTGCATTTCTCTTGCAATCGTGTCTCCGTTTTTCTTTTCGCGATCCTTGTGTCGACGCATCAGTGTGTCGACGGAGCGTTTTATAGGTTCGCAGGGCACATGCATAATGTTAGTTATCAAAATGTGACAAAAAAAAAAACGATCGTCAAATATAACTCGTCGGGAACGTGTTGGTGTCCTGCGTGCGAAGGAAAGAGCACGGCGAGAGCGAGGGAACGGAAGGAGGAGAAGACAGAGACGGATCGACGAGTGAAAATTACGAAAGTAGTTAAAAAATAATTAACGATCGTTATCTATTTTTAGCGATGTTATCTCCGACACGACGGGTGGGGGAGAGATCACGGGAGATTGGCGTGGGCGAAACGACAAATGAAAGGGAGGCACGAACGGCGTTTTCGGTACACCTATCAGATTGAATTGACGTGACGCGAATTTCTGCGTTTGTTTCATACGAAATAGCAGGGCTCTGCAATTGACGTAGTCTGCGTGGCGTGGGTGCGATATGGGACCGAAGTCGGTCAAGGCGTTCCTTCGAGATTAATAACGGAAACACATGCCGAAGTTTAATTAGTCTGCATTATAAATTAAGATTCAAACTACGTAACGTCGGACCGTATATCGTCGTAGAGCTTCGTGTAATGCCACTTAATATCAGGACGATCAATTCTTAATGAAACATCTGTTGTGCTAATCTGTTCTTAACAATTTCAATGAAGATACTTATATTAGTATGAACTTTAACTTGTAAATATTGCCATTGAATCAGTATAGCATGAAACAAAAAATTTTGTAAGCCATATTTTTTATATAATTTTTTTATTACGACAGCCATCTGTATCGGAATATATTTTTATATGTAATTACAATTTCAAATCTATTAGTAAAAATGTAACTGCGGACACTTTCCATCAACTACTATTAGCTTATTCAAAATAATTTTTTAATTTAATTTCATACTTCTCGTATTTTTGATTACTATAGAACGTAAAATATATCTTAAATATATCTTTTAGCTCAGTCATAATGATGGAATATTAAAATTTAAATCTTAAATAATTACTATAGGCTATTGCAAATTAATAACCGTTTTAATGTGCTTCCAACAGCGTCGCATGTACAACATTTTCCGCGAGGGACTGCAAAAAAGTACCGTCTTCAAACATAAAATTTCCCGAATAAAATAAATCTAAAGAAATGTATTTCTGTACTAGAGACTATCAGAAGTGTATGTGATTTTTAAAGATTCTATTGATTTATGTGAATTGTTTTTTTTTAACATTAAAATGCTTTTTACTTTATTCTATGTATAAGAATTTGCATGGTCCGACCTATTAAATATTCTCTTTGAGAATGCCTGATATTAAATGTCTGGTCTTATAACGGCTAGTGTGAATTGCTTGATTTGAAATTCATAGAAGAATATCTGATGTTGCATCGATACGACGGTGACGTTACGTATAGCTTGAATCTGAAGATATGAATATATGAAAGAAATATCGGAGGCGGATTTATTAAATGAATCGTACCGATATAAATCTCAGACGTGAGTAGAAGTTTGAAGCGGTGAAAAGGGATGTTCAGAAGTTGGACGTTGAAATCAGTATGGAACAGGCACTTTAGAAGTGAATTTCACAGATGACTGGCATAGATCAGGTTCAGAGGTAGAAGGATAGGGAAATTTGGAAGGATTGAAGGTCGATAGATGGACGGGTTGTAGTAGGTCAAAGAGGATGAATCGAAGATAGAAATACATATGCCAGCGTAGTCAAGAAAACGATGCGCGCTAGAAAAATGTGTCCGTTCGTTTTTTTTTTTTTTTTTTTTTTTTTTTTTTCCGGAAGAATCCTTGACGTGTCTTCGAGGGAAGGATATCTATCAATCTGATGTGTAACGGTAAAGATAGGGTAGTCGAAATAGAAGAGATCGACATCGACTCGTTCCGCTGATTTCTTCTCGTTGTTCCTTTTTGCGTTTGACACATATACGCTTGCCGACAAACGTTAAGGAACAAATAAGCTGCTCGTGAATTGTTTAATTAATACATTTTGTTTATTCACACATACGTGTAATTGATTGCATCGCCAAATACAATAAATTACATGTTTGCTCTGCGAAATGTATTCCTTGTACTCGGTTGCAATCGATCGTATAAACGTATGAATAAATGAGATGTGACAATTCGGGAGTGATTACCTTGCTATTTAATTTTTGTCAGTAAGCGTGGACGAACACACATGAACACGCACGCATGCACACACGCGCGTACATACATTGCTTTCGTCATTTTGTCATGTTATTTTTAGCCCATACGAGTACGTCATACACCATACGCCCTTACTCCCTCCCCCCACTCTCGACGACACATAAAATAACAGTACTATTATGATAGTTACTGTACTATTATTATTACTACCACTATTATTACTATTACAACTACTACTTATACTATTATTATTACTATAATTATTCTTACTGCTATTATTATTATTATTATTCATTGAACACACACACATATATATAAAAAATATATATATATTAATATGCTTAACGGTGTTTCTAGTGGATTAATTGATTAATTGATACTTAAGATATATTAATAATATTAATAACGATCATTATGAGACGTATATAATATTATATAAATAAATAAATAAATATATATATATATACATAAATCTATATACAACACATATATATATATATATATATATAATGATATAATGATGATAAGTTGATATGCTGATTACTATGATATAATATAGAGAAAAAATGGATCATTATTCGTAAAAATACACACTGGTATAGATTATGAGAAATTATGATTAAATAGAAAATGATATTGATGAAAATTTCTATCTTATTAATCGAACTAATCTCGATCCCTTTACTTAAAATTAGATCGTACCTTACTTAGTTACTATTTCATGTGGTTGAGAGACTTAAAACACTGCACAGCATAAATTCTTCTAATGACGATCGTACTAGCATATAGTTATTATCGCGGGATGTCAGTATGTGAGTGGCAGTGATCAGTTCGAGTATCTATCATTTTAAAGAATTTTTTCGTTTTAAATTTATATATATAATTACAATTTATATATATAATTTAATATATATATAATTTGTATATACATGGTATGAATGACAGCGAGCATGCGAGTGCGCGAGAGAGGAGGGATTACATGTGTTTCCTTAGAATTTTAATTACGATGGTGCATCTGTGTCCGACGATCGATCCCCTTCGATCCCTCGGATCAGTGCCATCGGCACCGATATGCGTTCCACACGACCTTCTACTTTCTTTTTGCCGCTTCTGTTTTGCAATTATCTCACGCATTGCGACTTCCACCGTGCATACGCGATAATGTGGGCGCAATCGAAACGCGACCACGTCAACGTCCTACTTGAAAAGATACTTTATTACAAAAGTAATATATCATGGATATATTTATAATATATCTTAAACGTGAAAAAATTTTGACGCGCAGTTTTGACACTTTTTATGCGGACATTTATCGAATCGATATCGCGACAATTTTCGTATGCACGGTGCCGCTGTCATTAACGAGAGAACGAAATTACAGAGGTGGTCCACTGTTAAAAAAGTATTGATTGGATTCTATGGATTTTCATTGCCGCAGACAGAACGTACCGGATACGGTGGAGACAAGCTTTTTTAATTAGTGCAGTGTTTTATGCGCGTCCCAACATATCCTGCCATGTTCTCTCGAATCTGAGGCGTCTCATTCTGTATAATATAATTATTATATCCAGAGTTGTTACACTGGAAAGAACGTTTGCATTTTTTTTTATTACGAATTATTTCGCGTTGCAACGGTGAAGTCTCAGTTTCGAGTTGATCTGGTACTAGACATGTCAGCACTTCCGTATATTTATTTAAACATGATTGAAGCTACTATGCGCAAGTTAAGTACAGATTTGTTTTAAAAACTTTTTTTTAAAGCTTTCTCTTTAGTTTAATGATTCCGTAATAGATTTGCATCATTTGAATCATTAGTGTTGACATGTAAATCGAAGCTTAATCTCTAAGTACACTTAACCCATTAACCGGGCAGGCAGTTAAAATATTTCTCTGGCGTTCGTACTTTTAATATGCGTATAATTTTCAACGTTAAAGATCGTAACATAGTTTCATATATTACTATGTAGATATAACTTACACGTATATGTAGATATAGATATATACGTAAATGACGAAAAAATCTCGTCTAGAAGTGCATCGATCAAAATGACACTTTTATAAATACACATATAATTTTCAATTAAATAAGACTCAGGTTAAATTTTTAGATAATACGATTTCTAATTTAAGCTATTTGATATAGAGACTTATATATTTATATATATATTATAATGTACGATGTTTTTGAATTCGCATATTATCGTAAATAATAATTTTAGATAAGACTTAGATTATTAGGCTGCAATGGACATAGATATAATTATAGTGTTAATATTATGAAAACGAATACTCGGTTAAAGGGTTAAATTAGGAGCTTCATGAGACCGTATACTCAGCCACTTGAAGTAAGATCATCCTCGACGAGAAAAATACTCGAACCTTGTCCACCTTTCTCTCTCCCCTCTTTAATCCTTTTTCTGTCATCTCTACTATCCTCGACCGTTGCACGAAACTCGCTCGAGAATTATTTCCGGAGGAGTGGCTCTCGAGGGAGGTAAGTGCGTTCCCAGAGATGAAACGAGCTCTAACGATCTTTCCTACCTTTTCTTCCTCCGCAGATATCCCGATCCCCAAATTCAAAAACGTCGAAACCGGAAGTCCGGCCTTCATTCCCAACGGAGACGCAGCCCCTGGTCCCCAACGATTTTCCTTGACCCAACATACGAATTACCATCCTTATAGACGCTAAAAAGGACCATCGATGTCCTCCGAACGGCCGAGAGAAACAGGTTTTTCCATGAGTGCGCGAGTAGACGGGAAATGGGGAAGAAAGAGTGCGAGAGAATGGCAGAAAGCGAAAGAGAATGCAAGGGAATGGGTGCAAGAGTGGACGCGCACAACTTTCGGCCGGAATCTCCCCATGCGCGTACCTCGTGCCGGTTGTATCTCCATAGTTTTGATTATATATTACAATTTGTTAATTTTATAGCGGTGACTTTAAGCTTTCCAGCAATCGAGATGGCGCGCAGTAAGATCGATCACCGAGTAAGGATTAATTAATTAATTAAATTAGCCAGAAGTAAGTGCGCTCGGTTTATACAGTAAGATTTAACTAAGCCACCGTCACATATGTTAGCTGTACGATTTTCATTATTAAGCTAACATTAAATTTTATCGCTTAATCTTTAGAGTGTAGTATCTTTGTAGTAAGTCTTAAGGTATGTCCCGCTTTTTTATAGATATACATGTGTTATCTTTAATCGTGACGATGTTTCTATAATTGTTTTAAGTAGTAATTAAACATTAAAAGTATAAGTCATTAAAAAGTGAAAACATCTATTTAACGCTTTTCAATTGTGAATACTATGAAATAACGAGGATTTACAGTGCTTTCGAAAAAACTTGATTTATTACAATCACTTTTATTTTTTTTTTTTATTTTTTTTAGATATTATTTAAATTCTTTATCTTCTAGTTATAGATGAAAATGGATAGAATATCACTATTATAAATTATTACTCAAACAGGCTGTTAATTACTTGCCTCACTGGGACTCTGAAGTCCAACGTTACTTTCTGAAACTAATTGCAAGATTTCAGAAAATTACATTCTTTTTCGATTCGATATTTGGTCGAGACATTTTTCTAAACGCGATAAACGTTATTTTTAATAAAAACAAAACAAAATTGAAAAGCGTTAAAAGAAAATTGATCGTGATGACGCTCCGGTTTTATGTCCTGTGTCGTGAACGGATATAAGGTCGATGCGGACCGTTTTTCAGGCGTCTCCTTTTTGCAAATTAGTCACGAACCCGTCGCGATTCGAAACTCGTCCGGAGGTCCTAAAAGCCGCCACTACGATGCACGCTCGGATCTCTCGGATACGGAAAGAAGATGTGTAATCTCTTTCGAAATCTAGGTCGGTGACATTAATTTAGCCCGTTTGCTCTCGAATTTTCAAATTACTCTCCGCAAAATTCCACTCGTCCATTCATCCATACATCCATCCATACGTTTATCCGTTTACTCATCTATCCACTTATTTATTTGTCCCATTCATCCATCCTTTTATCCATGATACATCCGTTCATCCATTCATTTAACTATTTATCCATCTGTCTGTCCAACCATCCATTCTGCGCCTCAGATCGTTTCAGAAGCAAGACATCTATTCTCTGATCCTACACATAGTTCCTTCAGACTACTTTCTCTTCCAAACTTTTGCTTGCTCCTGTCTTTCTACTTCTGCCCTTTTTCTTTTTGTTCTTGTTTTATTTTTGCTATTTTTCGTCTCTGTACACTTTATACACTTCTGTTATAGCAAAAATGAGTTGATTAAATATTTATAAATCTAAGCGATCTAAAAGAAGACATTACTAACTTTCTGCATTTTTTTATTATTTGTATCTTAATTTCGTTTTAAACAAATATAATATTAAAAAAAAATCTTTTATTAAAATTTTGATTGGGAATCTGAAGCGTTTAACTTACGTAATCATTGAATATAAATTTATACATCGTAGCATGTTTTTTTCTTAAATTAAACGTTTACTTTTGTTTATATACCGTGGATCATATTTTTTTAATTACTTGTATAGTTATCTGATTAAAATTTCAGTTATATTAATTTTTTTGATATTTCAGTAATATCGATTTCTAAAATTAATTCAATAAAGATCATCTTTATGATATATCGCAGTGTACTATTACCAATAATGATAAACAAAAATTGTTTTATTATCAAACAAAAATTATTTTCTTATCAAACTAATAATTATTTGATCTCAAATATTTATTACCGTTGAGATTTGGAGTTGTAGAAACTTTAGGCGATTGTCTTGGTTGGCTTCTCCATTCTCCATTCCAACTTCTTTTTTCAGCTAATTCCGATAATCTTAACTCTTTGCAGTCTTATTTCAGGTAAGCTAACGTTGTTTGTCAACGTTGTTTGACATCAAATTTTTATGACGTTTTACAATAATGATAAAATAACGTCAGCTCACCTGGATTATCACGTTAAGAATATTACTGCATCTCTAACCTACTATGATATTTCATAACATCAATAAAGATTATTTTTAATAACTTGAAATTAACACAAACATATGAATGTATCCGATCGTTTGAACTAACTGTAATAAATATCTAAAAACATGAACGTTAATAAATTATTCAAATTATAATTTATTAATGCTCAAATTTATATAATAGATTTATGTGTCGGACAATACCTGTGAAGGCGTTAAACGCATTAGTGAATTGCGCTGCGTCGTCAAAATTTTGTCTATTTTTAATTATTCGTAATCCGGATTGCAAAGAATTAAGCCTCCTCTGCTTTTCACGTTCAAATCTCCCATCGAGGATCAGTCTCTTGAGTTATTGTAGAATAACACGAGTCACTGCTCTGTTACCACCATCTCCGATTACGTCCTCTTGCCACGTCCTGGCACGTAGTACTATGTTCTTTTGTGCGATTCTATACAGGCGCCAGATATGGATCGTCGAGTGTTCCTGCCGCGCCAGGAACTGACAACTACAGTGGTGGTGGGCCCCAAAGGGGTTACACAGGATCGAGCACCACGTCGAGCACCAACAATTACCATCCTTATCGTCGCTAAAAGGAATAAGACAGAACTGGTTTCGGCCACGGTCCGAGATCCTTCCCCTCTTTGTTGCTAACGTACACATTCGCATGCATACTTATTACGAGTTCATTTATACTCGGTACTAGAACAACACCCGCCATATTTTACGTCTGCGCTGGAGAAGCTCACGAAGAAAAAGGGATCGACGTATGGTACTTCGTGGGACGAGCGAGAAACGTGCGACAACGATCGAAGAAAGGCGCAACGTTGTTTGCCGTAAATTTGTCTCGTCTTCAACTTGTATATTTACCATAGGTGCATGCAACAAAGAAAAAGAGAAAAATTGCGGAACACTCGCGCGATAAAAATAAAGAAAATAGATCGATGGTCGTTACGACTGATCGAGCGGTGTCGAGTAGATTTAAGATCTAAATACGACGCTTCATTGATTGATTCTCCTCGCGAGGTCGTACGTCGAGATACTTTTATGTATGTGCAGCAAACTCCTCATTGAAGTTGAAATCGATTTTAGATTACTTGACTTTTTGTTCTGAATGCATCTCACGTTTCCCGAAGCGCATTGTTTGAGCTTTTGAATCAAGTTAAGAGACTGCACAGCTTTTACAATAGAGATTGGACATTACAATTATTGATTTATTTCTAAAAATTTCTAATTTTATATATTGGATAGCTGTAAAAGATTATATGTATATTATATACGTATAATATGTTATATATAATTATTATAATATTATATATGCTATACATATAATATTATGATAATCTAATAGTGACGATAACTTTTCTACAAAAAGTTCATTTTTTTCCCAGTAGAGTAACATTTAAGAGATAATATTTCTAGAAGTTTGCGATAGATTTCTTGAGATAAATAACTCGTGAGAACTCATCAATGATCTGTCATTAAAAAAATGTTCGACAGGTTTCAACGTACAAACGTACTCTTACAGCGATTAACTTGTGCAATTTATTATTTCTCTTCCATTATTTCGAACTGCGCGCACGTTATGTACCCTGCGTGTCCGGATCAAGCGGAAGACACGAGCGACTTCAGCGACTAACGTTCGGTGATGAGCAAGTCAAACAGCTTACGAACGCATATTTAACGTTGACGCGCGATCGCGGATTGTACGTATGTTATAACTGTACTCGAACAAGTGTCTACCAGCGTATAAGAAGTGTCGCGAAACAATGAGAATACGATCAATAGGACGGAGAACAAACCAAACAACGACTGTGTTATAGATATACACGACGCCGCTACCGTAGGAAGACGATATCTTTTATTTTTTCATTTACGTGTTGTTCAGCACGAGAGACCGACTCGTGGGCAAATTATTAGGTTTATTCGCAGCGGCAGCATTCATCTTACCGTCTCTCTTTCGAGCTATTTCACTTTCGTTTTGCGGGCGATCAAATTGCTTTTTGCCCACCTCCCTCCCCCTTTCGTGTGTTTCCTCGTTTCTTTTTCAATTATATAATTGTCGACGGCAGCGTTAGAATATAGAACCTAATATTTTCTTTTTTTCGATTTCTGCCGTAGGAAGTTTATTTGCTAGACGTCCTTGATCACATTTTACTGACCGGATGACGCGAGGCTTGCGGACTTGAGGTAAAAACAGGTCAAAAACGCATATGAAATTTTAACGCACTACGAGCGCAGATATGACCCAGTCATTTGACACAATCTTCTTGACGCAATATCTTTTCCTTTTGCGATTCGTTTTGTTTTAAAAGTCTAATCATCCAAATTTCAGTAGGAGAAATATTGTTTCTTAGATTTTCAGATTTAAAATTGTATCTATGGGAATTATATAATACTGTCGCCTGCGATGTTATTAACGAGAAATGCAATTATCTGCGTTATGAATGTTGCCAGTTTATTTATTTGTTTGGAATCGATTGTTTGCAAAAGGCAAAAGAGAATGTTCTGTATACAAAAAATCCGGAAAAATGAATCAATCTATACATTTCAATATTAATATCTTGAAAATATGTACGCATTTGTCTCACTTCTCCCATTGTTATTTCGAAATCTTTTGCAAAGGCGTCATAACGAGTGAAGCGAGCACGAATTGTCCCGCAAAAAAATCGCATAAGGTCAAAACGCCAAACGTATTTACTAAAATTGCGTTAGTGGTCTAAGGGATAAGAGTAGTTTTTAGATATGGAGATACATTTACACATATGTACAACTGTAAAATGTATCCGACTGTAAAATAGGAAATGAGGAATATAGTGCGTCTCTACGAGATGCGCGATTGACTTGTATTTCGTGATGCACCTGCGTTTCGGCACACGTACCTTCGGGATTTACGAATTTCAAAAGAGATTTCCGGAATTTGCGACAACGAAAAAGAGACACGCATTAGGGTACGGTCGTGTAACATCCGTAATGATAATACTGATTAAAAGAGTTTAAAAGTAATCCGTCGCGGTACGACTACTATTGATGACACCATCTCCATTTCTATTATTCACCACTCTAATACTATATTAGTATTTTGTTACATACTGCGAATCGAGAAAATAGCGACAAATGCATTCTTTTATAGCATAGAATAATTGATATATTCCATGCGGATTAATAAACGTTCACATTTTAATAGAAACGCTTGGAGTCAGTTATTTACGAATTAACCTATCACTTCGTTCTGTCTCTATCTTGATCTTCCTTCCCTTTAGCTTGATTTTTTATTAGTAGTAGTAGTAGTAGTAGTAGTAAGAGTAGGTAGAACTATCTCAGTCCCTATATCACTTACAATTAGATCTAAAGAGTCTACAAATATAAAAAAATTCACTCGAAAGTTATTTTTAATTTAACAATATTTCAATTAATTAGTTAAACGTTTATTTTGATTCAAAGCGAGTCGAAACATTCAACTAATCAACTGGAATAAAGGTTCCTCATTAGTTCTGCATTATTGTTACGCTAAAGAATCTTTTTCTGTGACTCTCGTTAAAGTTTACGAATTAAAAAATTTGTATATATATAAAATGTGTAGATTTAAACTCACGACCTGTCACTTACGAGGCCATTGCTTTTGTATGGAGGCACACGGTATTCCATTCGATTTTCTGCTAATTTTCTATTAATTTTGGAAGTGAAAAACACCATGTTCTTTCCTGAAAAATTAAACTTGTGTGTCAATACAATTTACTACAACAAAGTAATAATTTTACAAATTTACGTTGTATACATTGTATAATTTATATGATGCGTTTGAAACACAATAATATATACGACGGTTTACAGAATACAACGATTTATTACATCAAGACGATATGTACATTGTTGTAAAATCGTACTTTCAGAAAGCAGCTTCGGAAGTCCATGATTTTTTTTTTAAATCCATGCGTAAGTATTTACTTATATATATTAACTTTTGTATTATCGCTGCATTACTAATTGTCGTAATTGTATGAAAAAATTGAAAATACAGACGAAATGCAGAGAAAGTATTTTCGCATTTAATTATTCTCGATATCTTTTAATTGAGTAGTTCATCAACTTTATAAAATTATATAAGCTAAATATGGTAGAGAAGAAATGATTCGCTTCTCTCACTTATAAATTTATTATTATATATTTGATTTCATATAATTAAAAATTGTATTTTTAATTTTTCAATTTTTGCTTTATATAATTTTTTATTTTATTATTTATTTTGCGAAATACAGGATAAAATTATGTATAATGTTATCGTTTGTAGTTAAGTCTAAATTTGTAAGTTTTAGATATGTAGATTGTCTCTTTCGAGAACCGTGCGCGATAATCAATATCGATTTTATATTGATAACTATTCGAGGTCTAATCTAATAAACTGATATCACATCGAAAGCCCTGCAAAATTTACTCTCACACTTACTCTATGCGTAATTATTCCGAAGAGTATCTACGTTCGATTGTTACTTTGATTTTACAATTGTACATTTTTTTCGATGGCTTTTGTGTACTAACTGTATTTTTGTTTCTACGAGTTACGGAGGCGTTTCTCTATAAAAGAATCGCGAAGATAAAACGGAATCATGATAGTCTGTCTGAATTAAGTTTAGCTTAGGACGGCTTGGTTTCGTACGTATAATTGTTTAAATACTCCATTTTAAGTATTCGCTCTCTCCTTTTCTCATATTATTTGTATATAATTCAAATACCTTTTTCACTGTTGTCGCGTCGTGTATGATAAATATTATTTAACCCGAATGTAGCGGGTCCATTTTCTTTTTATTCCAAAATGAATGAAGCTACTGTATATACTTGTAATCTTTAATCAACTTTTCTCAAATACGGATTGGATAATATATAATCCGTCTGATTAAAAAATTTAAGAAATAATTCATTATGAATTTTATTTTCTTATGAATTTTTAAATCGCAGATTATTTATTCAATATTGACAGATTAACCTCATCCACGGGTCATATAACTTATCTCATCCATGAGTTAGGTCAAACGTTAAATTTTGACTAAAAAATGTGTGTGTATGTATATAAACTCTGTCGAGTTATATATCTCATATTTTGCAAAGAAATTCTTATTCTTTCAAAATAATAGTGGCAGCTGGGATAGATGATCCAGTTACCTACAGTGTTTCAAATACTGAAAATTCAATCTTAAAATAAATGTTTCTTTTTAACTATAAGAATGAGATTTTATTTTTAATGAAATGTTACGACAATAAGTGGACTGTTTAAGAATTCAAGTAAAATTAAATATAATGCTGTAATAATATAAATTTCATATTAAAAAAAGCATTAAAGATTGAATTTTCAGCATTTGAAAAACTAGTATTAATTGGGCCATTTCATCTATACCTGCGTCGTAAATTATAATTGTTTTTTGTATTCTCTAAGAATTTGCGTAACATTGCATCATTGGTACGAAAGGCAATGTACACAACATCGTATGCTTTTTATCTTTCTCGTAAATCCGTCGTTAATGGCATTCGCCAAGTTGAACTCTTTCCATTACAATGCAAGTAAGCTTCCAACAACAACAGCAACAACAACAACAACAACAACAGCTATTACGTAAATTACAATATCCATTCGTTACGTTTTCATATGATTGTGTAGAATTTTCACGTGAACTTGGCACTTGCAGACATTTACGCAATGGAGCATTTGTGACATCGTTGCCCTTTCGATTTTGCCTTACTGTCGTCTCCCTGCTCCAACTGTTTGCGAACGGATTCTGCAAAATGAGCAAAAGCAAATAGAATCTTCTTGTAGGAAGTTCTATTCAATTCTATTTTATATAAAATTCAATCTCAGATATATTACGTTTGTTATTGTTATCTCTGTAAACGTCGGTTGCGCTGTAATCCCAATGTTATCTTTGTGAATAAGGAATATTTTTACTACGCGCGGTAAGAAGTTTGTTGAGATAACAATCGGATAACAATAGTAGTAAAAAAAGAGCGAATTTATATATATACCAGCAACTGCTTTCTTGTCCACCGCTGATAAAGCTTCGCAGAGCTCTTTTGTCAATGGTACATCTGGATTCAGTCCGGAGGCCCAGATCATTAACATTCGGAACCCGTGCTCCTTGTAACTCGAGGGACCTACAATTGGGGCTTTATCGTCCTTTTCATAAGACTGCCCTTGATGCACTATAGGAATATCGAGGTACAAATATTCACGTGTAATCCTTCGTAATTCTACGACTATTTTATCATATTTTATGGTGCAACGTATGTTTACTGTTATCTTTCGAATTATTATCCGCGTGAGTAATCTTGTATTAACTTTTGTACCTCGATGGATTAGGGCATATTTCAATTTTATATGATCTCGTGACTACCCATACAGCACACTCCGATTGTTGCGGAAAGTTTTCAGGAAAGGTTTCGACCTTTCACATTTTATCAATCCTGGAAAGATTCTGCAGAATGTCTCATGTGAAGTGTTGAAACATGTTTCTACAATCCATCACATACAGTAAATTTGTAAACAAATTTGATTAGAATAAAAAGTCATGACACCAAAATAGTTTCGATATAATTATTAAAAGTCATTTTGTGATCAATCGCGATTCATTATCGTAATAATATCAGAGCGATAGATTGATACATTTATATAAGTTTTGTTTTTCACGCTAATTGGCATTGCACGGTAATAATCAGACTAATGGGTGAAATAATACAGTAATACGTAAAATAGCAGATAACATTTGCCGTTTTACATTTTCTTATTGAGCAAAGTTTGAATTTTTCAAAAGAAAGTTGATGAGTTGTTTTTACTTATTGACTTTAATTTTTTAATTTTATGTAGTAAGGTACAAGAATGTTTTTCAAATAAAATTATCATTGTTTTGTATACATACACTCATGCATTCTTTTTGTTATGTTTTTTTTAGAAGGAATATATAAATTTATTGTATTCAGAGAAGTGATGACTAGTAATATTTTAAAAGATTTCATTCATTTTTGTAACTTTTTGGCAATATTTCAGAAAAGCAGCAGATTTCTTTAGTAATATTTTTTTAGCAATTTTTCTACGAGGTTTTAAATGCACGAACCAATATTTTGCTATTCTGTTTCAGAAATGTTTTAAACATATTGTAAATTATTTCACTTTTTAGTTGAAATATTTCTAAAAAAATTTTCAATGCTGTATAGGTACGTATTTGTATCTTTAAATGTGAGTTCTAAAATCTTTAAATGTGAATTTTAATTAAAGCTAATAAGGGGACATCAACAGAGATACGTAGATAGATGATTTGAATATTTTTTTGAAAAACGGAATAAATCGCTGAAAAGAACCTAATAATACACATAATATCGATTTACCGGTATATTGATGCTCGATAGCTCTGATCTGCTCGGGAGTGAAGGCCCAATGAAAGGCTAATTTTTTCCAATCTTCAGGCGCTAGTTGCTTGTAGGCCAACTTCCAAAGAACGGATCGAACTTGCTCCGAGAGGCGGCTGTTGTTGCTGGAGATGCTGCCACCGCGCGAGCCTTCTCTCCACCATCTTCGGGCCGGGGTCAGTTCTCGTACTTCCTTGTCAGAATTCGAGATCTCCTAAAAAATCCGTAAATTTTTATTACCTTATCTGATTTGACTTCAATATAGATAAAATAAGTAGAGTACGTGATATCTAAACGCGTATTCGTTCTGTTTCAAAAAGTAATCTCGTATTGAATTTGTGCTTTTTATTGAAACATTGTTTGGAGCATTACCTAATTTCTCTGAAACTGTGAATACCAGAATAAATATTTTTATTTTTATTATATAATATCAATTAAATTGAATAATATTGATAAAAATATATTTATATTTTTATTGTACAATTAAAAAATAAATAACGCCGTAAACAAATTTAAATTGGAAATTGAAACTGCGTTTGAAATATACGAGATACTGTTTACGTCATATTCCGTATTTTTATTTTCATTATCGAAGTTTCAAGGTTCGTGAAAGTAGCTTAAGGGATATTTAAGCGTCAAGCCCCAGGATAAGCCGCAGGTCAAATGCAGTGTCAGACGCGAGGTGAAAGGAAAGGCGATCGACGTTAAACGATATTCTTGTAACTACGACGGGTGTGTACTTACCGGGGTCGGATAATCCAATCTGGCGGTCTTAATGATCATGTCGACGATGGCCGTGAAACTGCCCCTCGCCGCAATGTAAAGTGGCGTTCGACCGCTCTGCAAACGTCAGGATAAACTTCGGTTTAACTTTATTATCAAGTTTGCGACGGTTGCCGTCAATCCGGCACCCCCTATCGCGTTAACCGCAGCGCGCCCGAATCAGGAATAAGATGTTCGGTTCTCGGAGTTTTCTGCAAATAGCGCGAGTCAATTTCACGTGACACGTGTCGCATTGTCGACAGGATCGACTCCACTCAGGCTTTTCATCCAATGTGTTAATCAAGAGTGGGATGTTATATTATTGGAGCCGTGTCGTGAGATTGAATCTTTTATTGCATTCTTATCCTATTGCTTCTATAGAACGAAATGCAAGCAATGAGGTATATATTGAAGAAACTTAAGTCGTTGAAGTTTCCTTATTTTGTATTATTGTTCAAATTGATGTCTTAATAAACGACGAGCGCACGTGCGAAACTTTCGAGTTTCCACTTCTTTATTTTGCGGATATAAGTAATACTTTTATTAATTTTACTAGCGTTTTCATAACTGTCGTCGCGATAGTAGCTTTATTTGTTCAGGTGGAATAATAGTGATTCATAGTAATCCCGTAATATTATCTTGATTAATGCATTGTACGTAGGAGGTCACTATTAAAGCAGATCTGTTAATTAAGGCACAACGAAGAATGTAATGAGATACAAGCGGTATTTATTTTGCTAATTTATAGCACTATTGCAGCGTTTCGCTTTGATTTGTGGATTTAATTAGATTTTCCTTTTTAATTAGTTCCACGTCCGTGGAACCTTCCTTCACTCTGTAAAAAGTGAAGGAATTACGATTTAACTTATCAAGCTGATTCAGGAATTAACTCGTAAGTAAAGTTTAATTGGTTATTGAATAATTTGTGTCCGATTATAATTCTACCGCCGCGCAAGCACCAAATTCATGGCATAGCAATTTATCCAATAACGGGACAATGTCCATAAATGATTTAGTCAAGCGTCGATAATACGGTTCGAACACACAAACGGATTCAGTTAATTATATCGTCAAAGTATAATGCAATGATGCCCAATTCTCTAAACTACGTTTGATTATTTACCTGTTCTTTCTGCTCGATATTCGCGCCTGCTGCAAGAAGTAATTCACAAATATCCGTGTGTCCCATCTCAGCCGCGATATGTATGGGCGATTGAAGCCTCTGAAGTAAATCGAGAGGAAACGGAAAGATTAAAAGTTCCGTTATAACAGATTTTTATTGTAAATTTTCCGATATTGATATTGAATATGATTGTAAAGATGTAATTTCAGATTGGAGATTGACAAGCATAATATTGTTTGTTGTACAAGCAATATTATTTTTCATGATACTGACAACATTTTGGAACATGGCATGGATGCCGGATCGATTTTAAATGACTTGTCCACTATGCTTCGCGTAAGTAAAATGTATTTCATAATAAATAAAAACTACAAAAATTACACTAGCTTATAGCCAAAAATTATTTTGAATTGATAGAGAAGATGTTTCTTATACATTTTTGGATACTGAAAATGATGCTGATGAAATCTTTCAGCATATCAAATTTCTGAAGTAATTAAGCTGTACGAAGTAGCTTTTTTTGTGATATTTGAACCGTTTTCGAAAGATTAAAGCTTGAAAGTAGAAAGATTAAAGCTTGAAATTCTGCTTAGAAGTCATGAACGTATTATTCATCCACAATAAAATGCATTTTTTAAATATCTTGCTTTTTAGCCATGTTACATGAGATGCATTTAAATAGAAAATTTTCTGCTAAGATAGCAAATTTTTTGTCTTTGATAATAAAGTTTACATGTATATTGCATATATGTATATATTGTACTTAATAAGTTGTAGTTCGAGGCTACGTCGCGTTTAATACATTGTTTGATTGTTTTCAGTATGTATTAAAAAATCTAAAAAACAGCTTGTCAAGTTTAAAATAATTTAAAAATAAATTTTTTGTAAACTAGTGTTATTAGTATTATTATTATTATTTAAAAAAACGATTTATTTGACGCTACAAATGGTTTGAAATATTTGTTAATTGGTCAATTCGCAAAATTCTATTCTGATTGGCCAATTTAATGCTTCGAAACATTTGTATCCCCAAATGGATGCACTTTTAATATTGTATCGTATATAATAATTCTGTATTCACTTATACAAGAAATTATTTTATAATTATGTTTTTTCACAGGCAAAATATCAAAATATTGAAGTGTTCTCAGGGATCAATGTGACACAAAATATGTTAATAATATAATGATTATTAAGAGTACACAAAATGTATTTATTATTTTACATACCAGATTCAAACAATTGAGATCGATGCCTTTGTTAATTAATATCTCTACCGTTTCTACTTCGTTGTTTTGACAGGCCAGATGCAAAGGCGTGTTACCGTTCTGCAACAAATAATGCAATGGTGGGGATTCGTACTGTTCGTTCGATATACCTTTCCCTCATTGACAATTCTTTCGCGTCCCTCTTACTTCTCGATAATTAATTTTATTCATTGCGTCACACGATTGCGTACTTGCGATCGAACGCCGAGGTATTTCTATGCGCAATAAGGCACCGACAAAATATTGCTAGCATTATGTATGCAGCAGTCTCGGCACGGATTATATTTGGAAATACCGAGGTATATCTGTACCTTACACTGCTTGTTAAGATCGGCCCCGTGTTGAATCATGGAGTCGAGTATTCCTTTACACCCCTGGCTTGCGGCGACGTGAAGGGGAGTGAAGCCCTCCTAGGAGATAGATGATACAGATTAATCATGTGAAATAATGATCGTAATACGATGGTCAAAGTAATGATTCATCGTTATACAATAAGTCCTCGTTTCTACGTATCATAGTGTTCATTCATTGTCAGTTATGCACGAAAAAGCCTTGGTGAGTAAAATCAAACTCTAAAGTTTTATAAGAAAATAGTATTAAATTTTAATTACTGCAAATACAGATTTACATGTAATTTCGCTTATCCAATCATACTTTTTTTTTTTATTTATCTGTTAAGTAAACGCAACTTCGTTCAACTGTTCAATTTACCGCATCGATTAGCTCGGTGTTCGCTCCGGCCTTTAATAATAATTGCGCGATCCCTGTGTGCCTAGTTCTGGTAGCCACGTGAAGCGGGGTATTGCCGTCGTTATCCTGGGCGTCTACGTTCGCCCCTAATCCTATAAGAACCTCAACCGCGTCCAAGTGTTCCCCAGCGCAGGCACAGTGCATCGACGTTTGTCCTTTCTGGAAATGAATCCAGATTTCGGAAAAGTTTAATCAGCACCTGAGCAACTTTGATATATATATAAACAAAATACGTGATTATCACAATTTTCCTACATTTAAGATATAGTTTAAATAGAAATTACTCTCATAATTTAACGCTGACGCGTACCCATTAATCATTTAAAAAAATAAATAAAAAATATTGTCCGAATAACATTTGTGTAAAAGAAAGCACAATTTTATCCAATATATTCTGCATACTTTTTGCAGTGGATGATAGAAAAACACGTTATATTCTAGCTTCTCTTGTTTTGCAGAATGTTTGTTGAGCGAATAAAAATACCGTGTAGGTTTTAAGAGTAATATTTTTCGTGAGAGAGAAAGAGAGCCATATTATCTATATTACATTTTGTAAACTTTGGACAGGATGTTAAAAGCAATTGTTTGAAAATATTCTGGTTATAACAGTCCTTTAGTTCTACGGGCGTCTTATTTTTCTCTGTCCTATTATCCCTTATATTCGTCGCATTTGTGTGATCTAACATTGTGCAACATTGGAAGTGATACAAATTCGCATCATTAGAGTTATTTAAAACGACGTCTATCAATCTTAGTAAAAGGAAAAAGAATTCTAATAAAACTCTTTTATTTACAGAAACTTTTGAAGTTTTAGCCTGCGGTGCTATCGATATTACAACGCTTGCAAAGAGTTACCGAATGTTACGTCGAAATATCTTAGGTAAATTCGTATTGAATACATTTCTGATATTCTTTTTCAATTACAAATAACAGATGTCAAATATATCTATGCAAATCTTGATAATTTGATATTGAATCAATGCTTTTGAATATAACTAATTTGATAATAAAATGATTAAGAGTGATAAAGGGATATTTAATTAATCGATATCGCGAAATTATAAATTTTTTTTTACGATTATCCATCACATTATTAGAAAGTATTGAGACGCGATTCGGTTTATTCATAATTATTTCAATAGATATTTCTTACTGCTTGTTTTAATCAGCATTAAATAGATATTGCCGATGGGATGAAAGTGACTCAATGGACATTATGAAATTAACGAGATTTGACCATTATCAATTGCATTGCTGGAAATAATTGGTACGCGCTTATCTTTAGCCGCAATTATCCAAATAGATTTTATGGCTTTCCTTAATTGGCATCAAATCAATATTTTCGGAGGAAGTGGAAATGACTGATTGCCCACGAATTAACTGATACGGCAAGCCGCGCGGTATGCGGTAAAGATGGGGCGGAATGCCGCGTTTGTATCATAGAAATTAGAATTCCTTACGAGGGGAGATACGCGAGTAAATTGAATGGGAAGGTAAGAGTATCCAGGATATACGGGAAGGTGAAGAGTTCGTTTACAAAGGCTCCCGTAAAATGTACTCAAGCCAACGGTTGGTCGAGTTTCACAGTCGCGGAGGCCCTCCTCGGGGGATTACGCTTGCTTCTCGATAAGGACACTGTGGCAGTCGACACCGGGAAAGAGAGATCCAGTTTCCCAGGATTTAAATCAAGAGAGAAAGAAAGAGAGAGAGAGAGAGAGAGAGAAAGAGAGAGAGAGAAAAAGAGAGAAAGACTTGCGTCTGATCTGGCGAGATATTATATGTAATATATGTATGGTAATACGTGATTTCTGTATGTGACTACACATACAGAAATCTGAGCGGTTCCTTTTATCGCCGCGCGTTAAGCGGACGGTCGATTGTTCCTGTCGATAAATTATAAATATCCCCTTTTGTATCTTCATTCGCGCCTCGCGATCGATACCGCACTGCTCCATGGCCGAGGCATCGTGCTATTATTCTCGTACAATTTTTGATGCGTTTTTGCTGTTTCTCGGATACGTGATATTTAATTTTATCATTATTTCGCGTAAAATTTAGCGATGAGAGAGAAATTTATTATATTTATGCGCGCAAGAGATTTAATATATCGCGATAATATAATTGATTGTAGCAGGCAAATAATAATATAATGTTATTTAACATAATTTATCAAGTCTGCTAAAGCTCAGATTCGATCATTAATCTTTATTTATGCATACGACGCACAGTGTCTTGGGGCTGCGACAGCCGAACGAAATAGCTCGGAAAAGTATTTTCCTTTCTCCTCGTTTTATCGAAAGAGTTTATATACTTTGTTTTCTGATTTATGCATATACATATACATATATATATGTATGTAATACATTTTCGATGTACAAAAGGCCGGGATCAACAGGGCTTTTAGGCATGTCCCAAACATGCGCGTAGGGATGTTAAATGTACATACAATATTCTGTGTGTATCGGGAAGCAGCTTGAGATATCCCAGAGAGTGCCCGTATCACACGTCAAAACTGATCGCGGATTGTAGATAGATGCTTATCGTCGTTGCAGTCATGGTGGAAGAAACGTGAGCTGTGCTCATATCGACAACTGAATGTTTTCGTATTGTTCTGCGCATTGTATCAATCGTTTTCATTTTTAAATTCCCGAGTACAACATGTCAATTGAATTTGTCACTGCAATATCGCCGTTGCTGGAACAAAATCTTATTAGCTGCTCAGAAATGTGCGCACCTTACTATTTCCTTTCGTCATGGTTGCGATATATGACTGAAAGCCATAGGAGATCCGCATTTATCCGGAAACAGCGAGAAAAGGGAGAGTGAGAAAAAAAAATAATCAGAGTGAGATATACGCGAGGATTGATCGCACGAATGATTTATCGAGGATGTGCGTTACCAAGTGATAACTGATTCCAGAGAGCGGATGTGTTTCCATCTCCGAAATCCGCTTTATAAACGACCTCCGCTGGATACATTGAATTATTGTTATCGCTCGAGGATAATGAATTTTTATTTGCTGCGGTCTCTGCAGCTAATTGGACGCTGCGTTGAGCGCTAATTGACCGTCACTAACGTTAAATCGAGCAAACGTATAATCTTACTTTTAATTTGCGCGCAGCACGAACAATTATAATTACATCAAAAGCGTCGCATTCACGTTAAAGGCACCTTTGCGTCATTTTAGTGATTAATTATAGCTTTTAAAGGTAAAATTATGTTTCCAAATATTATTACAGGCAATTAGTCTGTGATTCTCAAGCGGGGAATGGGATATATAAAACTACATAATTTATGTATGCAAATATTTTCTGAGAGAGAGAGAGAGAGAGAAAGAGAGAGAGAGAGAGAGAGAGAGAGAGAGAGAGAGAGAGGAGTAATTAATAATTTATGAGGGCGAATTTGTGTATACAGTTGCGATCGCGCGAATAAATCTGCTATTCGAAATTTACGTGAAAGCACTTTTGACTAGTGGTGTTACGTGAGGGAACTTTCGCGAACGAAATTCGGGCAACCAAGATGTTAATGGATGGACGGATAGACGGATTGGACGGGTATTTCTCGAGATGTAGATGTGTATATGTGTGTGTATGTGTGTTGTGTGTGTGTGTGTTGTGTTGTGTATGTGTTTGTGTAGGTGTATACTGAAATGGAGGACGAAATAGTGGGAATCAGATTTCCGGGTGTGGAATATCTCATTGCAATACGAAATTCGAGAAACTGAGCTCAGAGCATCCATATTGCGCGAGAACGCATTGGTGGCCTATTTTGGGGTGTACGTGATACGCACAATAATATATCATTCAATCTTGTTACGAGATAAAATGGTCGTCGTTTGCCATGTTACTTGTTCATTGGTTCAATAACTTGTATGAAAATCATGGAAAGTATCTTGATTTTGATCATGGGAGTATCCAGAATTTTTTCGAATCGCAGAAGGAAGGGCAGGGCGAGGGAAAAAAGGATTTATCAATTCTGCTATCGTAGAAACAGCAATTGTCTATGTTAGTGAATTACTTCTTGAATATTTTAGAGCTTAGAATGTTTTCCCGGTTTTTATTTTAAATGAAAAAAAAGCTTTATAAAAGCTTAATGAAAAGCTTTATTAAGCTTTATAAACCTATAATTTTCATCTTTCTTTGGAGAGAGTATAAGCAAAATGCAGTTATTAAAAACGAAATATGTAAGCTTCTTTAATATTGCTATTATTACTATTATTGTTATTATTACACAAAAAACATTATATAATAATTATTTTTCTAGGGAAAAAATTTTGATAAGAACATGAAAAGCTTTTTATAAGCGAAATAAATATTATTAAAAATGTAATATTAAAATAAAATTGAATAAAAAAGAGATGAAACAATGAAACAAGACACAGCAAATTCAATAAATTATTCAATAAGAATTACAAAATTGAAGAATTATACGATTTTTTCCAAAACAATTTAACACATTTTCAATATTTTATATGACCACAAAGAACTTAGAGTCAAAAATTAAGTATTTTTTATAGTTAAAAATGAAAAAAAAAAAAAAAAAAAGTTTCAGGTGAGGGTGGGTTTGAACTCTGTCAGCTTTTCCTAGCTTCGGTAATGTTATTTGGCGAATAAATTTAATTCAAACTATCAATATATGTTAGTATATATCTTTCTTTACCACATTTTATTGACATACTACCATCAAGGTAGTTGCTGCGGCTTCTTGAACTCCTTTGACATCGCATAGAGTCCGTATTTTAATGAAACCTGCTTCTCTTCTACTTTTACATTGCAGTCAAATTTCGCCACAAATTTTTAAAAGTTTGTTTGGTTTTTCCGGAGATGAACAAAATAACATGATTTTTTTGTTAAAAATTTAAAAAATAATTTCTTACACATAATTTTTTTTTTGTAAAACGTGAATGTCCTGGCGTATTCATGTGAGCGTATTTATTCATGTAAAAATTGAAGTGACATACTGAAATCAGACGCTATTTCCGCTTACCTTGTCCGTGGCGTCCAGCACGATCCGTGGGATGTTTGCCAGCGCTGTGATTACCGCGGGATGTCCGGTGATGGCTGCATGATGAAGGGCAGTCGCCCCGGTGCAGTCGGTAGCCTCACCGTTTAACGATTCCACGGCTTCCGCGAGGTATTCTACCACGGCCACGTTGCTGCCGCGAGCACCGCACATTAGCAGGGTGTGCTGTTTCTAAACGGAAAAAAGTCTGTTGCATATGTTAAGCTGACGGTTCCAATTACTGGTTGACTTTACAAAATTAAATGCTTTTGCAGACATACATTTGTTAAGAAAATTACAGAACACTTTTTTACGTATTTTAATTTTTTTTGTAATTATTGCAATATAAAATCACTTTCTTAATCATTGTTAATATTTAGGAATAAAGCGAAAAGTTACCTCTCTGATAAGCACTCTAAATACCTCTTTAATAATTCCTTCATTGTGAGAATTTTAACAGATTATATTTTTCGTATAATAAACATCAAACGTATTAAAAACGTACATTAACGTACATTAATATACAATAATGTACATTTACTTATGTCGATCAATTATTAAAACTTATATAAACATTTTTAAATATTTTTACAAAATTCACAAATTGGTTTATTAAATATATTGTACAATCGTGTATTAAAAAATTATGTGTTTACTAACTATATTGATATTAACAACTTTTTAAAATGTTTGATCGTTAAACAAATTAATAAAAATTATTTTAATCTTAAATAACCCATAACTGGGACCGTCACTTTATAACGTTTTTCGTAAATTCAATCTGCAAAGGAGCTTTGCGGACCGCCTTTACATTGGCACTCTTATAATTCACGTCTTTCACCTTCCTCGCATCGGCACGCGTGATAAAAATTCTGTACGGCGCGGCGAGAGGGCACGATGAAAGCGCGTGCTTATTATTTAGGACCGATGCCAATATCAATATTGACACCGCTGCGGTTTCCCAGGGAAGTTGAATTCCCAGGACTTATTTCACTTTTTTCACAATCGCCGCCGCGAGAGATTTCTGTTTCAGTATTTCCTTTTCCTACCGATATATCGCCGATCAATAAACTCCAATTAAAAGTGTGATTTAATTCTGCACAACGTGTTTCGCGAATTTCCGTCAGATAAATATTTTTTCTTTGCGTTATTTGAATTAAGTTACCTCGTTATCTAAATAAAGTTTTCTTCAAGCGCACCATTATCGCAACGTTCTGCACAAGTTTCGTGCATGCTTAACAGATGGTACAGCGAGTTTAGACACTTGCAAAGTCGTGCTCAAGGAACAGCTTCAAACTTGCTTTTACATGAAATATTTAATGAAGCGATTGTTAAAGGATGATTGGTGTACCTTGTTAATCGCGGATACGTTTGCTCCGGCATTGATCAGCATCTTCACCGCGTCTCGGTGTCCGTGTTGGGCGGCCATATGTAAAGGTCGCATTCCATACTTGAAAGAGAAATGAACAGCCCGGAAATTAATGTTCGACGAGGAATTTCATCAAGCCGGTCGCCGGTCTAGATTAAATTCCGAAAGAAATGTCGCTCCCCAAAAATATATAGATACTAATGTTTCGTAATAAAGTAATCATTTATCAATCAATGCGCTTACATTAATTTCCTCTATGCGGAAGCGCTCGACGATATTAAATCTACGGACTCCATTTATTTTTAACGTGGAAGAGTTTTTTCTCTTTTGCGCGGAAACGTAACGTTCATATTTTACCTTGCTATTCTAATTTATTTTCATTTTATACACTTCTCTTTTAATAGACTGTAATTAAAAAAAAAAAAAACAGAAGGAAAATGTTTCGTACCTTATCTCTCGCTTCGATATCGCATTTCGCTTGTATCAACATCTCGATAATTTCTGTGTTTCCTCTAGACGCTGCCCAATGAATCGGAGCGCGACCATACTAAGAGAGATTTTAATAATAAATGTCAGGAGCGATTATCGCTCTAATAACGTCAAATTAAAATTTTTGGCAAAAAGTAAAGTAGACGTCGAATTGAACGAGGAACAGAACGTTCCATTATATATTTTTGTCTTCAAAACATTCTTTAGTGACTTACATTATTTCTGGAATCTACGTCGACAGTCTCCTTGAGTACTTTACGAACAGTGTCCGCTTCGTTCTTTATCACAGCTTCGTGTAGAAGAAGATCATTCTTAAGAACTGAAAAAAAAAACGGACAGAAGAAAATATAGAGGAAATAATGATAAATATTTAATAATAAGTATTTAAAAATAAAATATTTTTAAACACTAATTTATGTATAATAACTGCTTATAATATATATAATCTTATAATATATATTATAATAATGTATATAGATAATAATATACATTATTAATATAAATGTATAACACAATTAAAATTAAGATAAAGCCAGCAACAGCGGATCTCAGTGCTTAAATAATATTTCATGTGTAATTTTATATATACTTTTTTTATTTTTCAAACTGCGTGTTGTTACTTTCGATCTTGAAATTTATGCAATTGCAAAATTAAAATATGTTAATTGCTTTACAAAGTTATTAAATTATAATTTTTGAGATGAAGTTATTTTCCAAACTGATTTTACTTTAAATGTTCATATCGAAATATGTCAAATCACTTTTCTAGCACAATATTTTGTAATCTCTTTATATTACCTTTTTTTTTTACGAAATACGTCAAGCTATTTTTCTATCCATATAATATAAATGGGCCTGGATTAATTTCTCAATTCCTTTATACTTTGGTTTTGCAAAAATATGAATCGTATTTTCAATACAACATGGATATACACGGATTAATTTCTCCATTATTTTGTAATGGTTTTTACGGAAGTAGGATCACGAGCGAGAAACGTGAAAAAGTACGGATTCAATTAATTCGTGTGCACGTTATGGACTTTTTATTTTAACTTTCGACAGTCACGTCGTAGCGCACACGTGCTGTCGTTACCGCTGCACACTGTTTTTTATAATTTCGGTCCGGCACGGATATCGATCGTTTGTGCAATTGAGGCGAAAGAAAGGAAGATAGGCGGGGATGAAACGTGTGTGTGCACAGTGTATCGTTAATTAGTTGAATAGCTGATTTCGCCAATGTCCGATGCAAATTGAATATCTTTTTTATTTCTGCGCGACTGCGTATGTTAATAGACTGCATGGTTTACAAAAGCAAAATAGAAAAGCGTGGAAAAAATTTTTTAATTACGCGAAAGCATAATTATTAATGTCTCTCTCTCTCTCTTTTTTGTCTTCTTCTTTTTTTTTTTAATAAAGAGACCAAGCATGGTGAAAAGTATACATGGCAATTGCTTCAAAAAAATTATCTTCATCTCGTCTGTGTACGCAAGATAAAAGAGACTGATTAAAAGTCTTCATATAATATTATATTATTATCGCTTCTGCATAATAGAATTCTATTTCATTGAACAATAAATGTATAGACATTTTTATATTTATACATATAATAATATATGCCCCAATAAACACTGTTCTGTAATTTTTACGTAATAATTACAGAGTAGACGTTTGATGTTCTGTAACTATTACGTTATTTTCAGAGTAAATTTTGATCAAATCAGCAACATTGCACTGTACCTAATACGTAACTACGACAGAATAAAGTGATGTAATATTTACGTTAAAAATTATGAAATAAAAACGTTTTAGAGTAGAAATTTGAAATAAAAGAAGTAAACATTTTTCATTACACTCTATTAAACTTACAATACGTCTTTATTTATTACATTTTTATTATATTTATATGCTTTATATCCCCGGGATCTCAGAATCATAAATCTCGTACTCTATCTATTGTTCCACTTTGATAATAAATAATTTCTGCAGTATTTATTGGGATGTAATATAACAACAATAAATACATAAATACGTTTATATATTTTTTTGTAAAACTTTATCCATAATAAAGCTCTCTATTGTTCCGGCGATAGTGTGTGATCATAAATTATTGCACCGTGAGAATGAAAAGTTGCTTCGATTTGAAGAAAGAGGAAGTCACGGAAAAACCAATCGGTTAAAAGAAATCCAGGCAATTCGGTGACGCAAATATGTGAGTGGTTTTTCCGGCTTTACCGTAAATCTTGGAAAATGGAGAACGTGATTTCCGCTTCTACACTTCTCATATATTCACATTTTACTTGGGATTGCCGAGACAGCTTTAAATCTTTGCACGCTTCGTGGCACATTTTGTATAAGGCAGATGCAGTACTTTACTTACTTCTAGCAGTCTTTTGGTTCAGCACTTCATCCTCGATCGCCTCGCTGAGATTCAACGGTGGTGGTGGGGCCTTTGCTTTCGTTATTCTCAACTCTTCTTTGTCCACCATCTTTCACTGCCGTTGTTCTGAGTTTAGCATTGTCATCGGCGCGTCGTCGCGGCTTCTCGGTCGTTGTGCGACGTTAATATATCTGAGAGTTTCAGTACTACTACTAATTATCAACAACCTGAAAAGCCAAAATTCAACGATGAGTGTCAGGTGTGCGATCATAGAAATTCTAGTTGAAAATACAATTTCAAAAGAGATTGAAATTCCTAGAGTGAATCGTTGAAATCCGTTCAACGAGTTTTTTTTATGAAAAAAAAGAAATCAATATGACAATACAACATATCCGATATTACGTAATATATTATAGAGTGTTCGAATTGAAAAAAAAATGCAATTAAAAATACTTTTCAAATTTCTGATTCAATATCAATACGATATAAATTTCTATATGGTAGATAAACTACACTATAGACTTCTGTAATGGCTTCTATTTTCTCTGATTTATTTGAAAGATAAATTGAAATATGATGATAGTTTGTTGTTAGATTATCAGTGTAGGTGTTAATTTATTATGTCTACAAATTATCAGAAATATTCTGAGTGCTTGTTACACGGAATTGGAATTGCCGTATATTAAATCTTCCATATATCTTGTGCAATTGTAGTTTGTAGGTGGCAAAATATATTAATGACGGACGAATTATTCACGAGTTTTCTCGCTACACATGTCAATTTGTTGTGTTTCGAATTTTCCCGTTTCATCGCGATGAAATCTGTTATTACAATTTGCTGTTCGTGCGGTCGCAATACGGTTAGGACGAATAATATATGTTTCGGAGCTTGGTTAGCGGTGTAAAACATATATAATTCATGAATGATAATTAATTCGCTCGGAAATTCTAATTTTCGAAATTATATCAGTGACACTAGATTTGATGCATTTTAATATTTAAATTAGCACCGCAAATTACAATGCATTTCCTCATATTAAAGCATTTTATGTCGTTTTTCGATTATATAATTTGCACTATTCACCGATTAATACTAAAATCGTTACGAAAATTAATTAAAGATGTATTGTTACAAAGTAACGTTATGATCAATTAGTAGTCGTGGCACTGTTCCATTATCTCAAATTATTTTTTTTTTAATTCTGATTTTTTGACAATTTCATATCCCACAGTGAATTACAAACAACTCACGTTTGTAATTCGACATTCGTTTAAAACGCCGTTATACTGTGCGTATTTACTCGACTGCGAATTTTCTCGGAGTTCGTTATGCAGTAATATTTGTTTTATCACCGCAAAACCACAGCCGCGAGGAGAAGAGAGAGAGAGAGAGAGAGAGAGAGAGAGAGAGAGAGAGGGAGGGAAAGGAGAGGGTGCAATTGAAATAGCAGAAATGTCAAAATTTTCTCAACATTAGTCAGTTACGCTGTAACAAGAAAAGCTTCCCTATCCCTTTCTCTTGCGAGGTATCTCTATCTAGCTTAATCTCTACCCGTCGCTTTATCGCTTTGACGTTCCTAGGCGTTCTATTTTGTAGATAGCTACAGATATTTCAGTCAAAAACAACAGTCTTATAAACGCGTTAGTATTATTAGTTTTGCACCGATTAAATTTTTGCGCGATTTATTTGACATCCGATATTATTTCAAACGCCAGTTAAGAAATCAAAGATAATATCAATCATTTTAATTAAATACGTATATGTCGTGTATCAAGAAATTATTGTATTTCTTGTTTCCTAAATCAGTATAATTTTTCTATTTTTTTAAAAATCTATTAAAAAAAAAATAAAGACGGCACGAGTTGCGAGCTTATTTTTTTCATCTTGCAATTCGAGTAAATGTTCGGAGTGAATTAAACATTTCTTAATGCGACTCGGTATCGTATGCCCAAATATGTGGCAAATTATACATTAATTCCGTTGATTGAGTTACCGCATGCTTTCCGTTATAACTGTAGCGGTACTTGCGGCAATATCTCATAAATTTAGCCGCTATTTCGTAGCTGAATTGGATCTTCATGGAACCGCGGAAACTTCAATAATCACGCTTAAACTGGGATGGAAATTATATCAAACTATTTTCGCATCCGTCGGGTAAGGATCGCAGATCGTTTAACAGGAAGTCACGTTATCTTTGTTCGCATTTAATTCCCACTGTAATTAAGATCCGTCTTTCAAACTTTATTCTGGACAGGTGTCAGTATGATTGCAATGTGCGCAGAATACATATCTGTCGGCTGATTTGAACGACAATAGTCCTTCGTGGTGAAATGCGATATGTGATGTATATGTAATATCAGTATTATTGTGTAATATAATAATGCAGAATATAATAATACAGAATATGATAATACAGCATGTATAATATAATATAGTGTAATATTAACATTAGAGCAAGTTAATTCAGTGCCTTTACATTTGATGTCTTATAATTCTATTTTAAAGTTAAATTTCCACCCTTTTACGGTTGCAAGTGTGGATCTCTTTTTGATGTTTTCAAAACATTGTATACCTTGGCGAAACAGACGATGCGTGTGATTTCAGCAAGACAGCAATGAACATGATAGATTCAAAAAGTAGCACCTGAGACACTACATTTTTATCACATTTCATTAAAAAATAATGCTGCTGAAGCCATAGAAATGATTTGTCCTGCTCCGAATGTGGGTGATGGTAACTCGTAAAACATGTGAAAAGCGTATCACGGGTTTCGGAGTGGAGATATTTTTGTAACACGACAATATTCTGCCACATGCACCGAGGAAGACGGAAGATGTCATCTGTGCTTTAGATTGCAAAATTCTTCTCTATGCGAATTTTTTCCCAGCCCCGTCGGATTACCATCTGTTCCGGCGGTCGCTCAATCATCTGTCTGATAAACATTTCAAGACTGTGGAAGAGATTCAAAAAAGTCTTGAAAATTTTATCGATTTAAAATTGGTAAGTTTTTTCTTGAGAGTATTCCTCAGCTGCTCAATAGATGATAGAACAAAGTTTCAGAAAATAATGAAAACCATTTCAAACATTGAACCTTTATTTGATTTTTTGTGAGTAAATATTGGATTCTATAGAACAAATATTAAATTAACTTTTACACATTTCATAGTATTATAATAATATAATATCCTTATGTCTAATTCTCTAATTCAACGAAGAATATTTTCAAGAAAGATAGCAGGAAAGCAAACACACATACACACACACATCGCGACGGATTACTGATGCCTTCGTTGTAGAATATATTTCATTGTAGGTCTGTCGCTCGACAGAATGCGCTTTTATCTATAAGACATTCATTAGCATTGCAAGTTACGACTGCCATCTGTTTTTAATGATTGATTGTGCCTGACTTTACTGTCGAGCCAAGGTGCCGCGGCGCGCCACGCCGTCGGAGTTTATCGTTGAATCCTACATAATCCGATATTGCTAAAACTTGTGGAAGTTTTGTATTCGTTTAATCTTGTATGACTTCTTGGATACTTTCATTTCTCTTCTTCATTGTTACAAAGTAATTCAATACATCAGTGTCATTTATACTTATAGTATATAAATAGATCTAAAATGTCAAAAGTACCGTAAAGATGTTATAATAGTACAGATATTCATAATATTTTCATATATTTGTAAAAATATATTTATTTAAAAGTATAATATGCGCTTAATGCGGAAAATTATAGAATTTTTCTTGTTTTTCTGTTAAATTCTGATTATATGAAAAATATTTGAAATATTTAAAAATTGTTATGCGAAACAACCCCCTAAATCTCGTAGAGTAAAAAGATCACTCAAAAATTGCACAAGCTCAGTTTTTACTCTATAGGATTGAATTTTGGTTCTTATTAGAATCAAAATTACTCGAAAAATTGAACAAGTTCAATTTTCATTCTAAATAAAGAATCAAAATTTTACTCCACGAGATTTAGACAGTGGTTTGGATATTAGTATTAGGGGAAGATTGAGTAGTATCAAATAACGGCTAGTATCGGATAAGGATTCTTTAAAATTTTAGACGCGTAGCAGTCTATTCGTTAAGCCACTGCCAAGTTCACCTGTATTGAGAATCGGAACCTCTCCATATTAAGAATAAAAGCAGTGTTGTTTGTGAGTTATTATGCATTATATTATGTAGCTGTTGTTTACCTTACGGAATTAATTTTATCAATCAGTAACATTATTAAATATAAGCCGAATTTTGTTTTTAGTTTAGTATATCCGATAAGAAATTTTTTATGCAAAAGCATACATAAATATTATGTTAGTTACTAATAAGAACATATATAAATATGTTTTTATATAAAAATGTTTTTACAGGGTAATGTAAATAGCATCCATTATTCTTTAAGTTGTGGGTTTAAAAATCTTTTTTATTTAAAAATTGCTTGTCTCATACATTGGTTTTTCGTTGCGCATTATTCGGACGGTATCGGACAGTCCAAGTAGTCAGCGAGACTTGATATCTGACGACTGTGCTTTGTTCTAGGTGAATATGAAGAAAATGCGAGGTATATAGGAAGAAAAGAGCACGACATTAGCTGTTAAAAAATACAAAGGAAATGACAATAAGACAGGCAAGTGAGTAATATTCTTTTCCGAAAAGTACATTAGGAGATAGATTAAAAGCGCTATTAAAGCAGGATAGGAGCATTAAAACCAGCACAGACAATACTGGATTCTACTAAAACAAACTTGTAATTCAAGTCAATAAACATATTTATAAAAAATATTTTTATCTTTTATACCACCATCACTCTCTACCATTCATTTTAGAAAAATAAAAAATGTAATAATTTTTAAAATATAAAAATTTTAGTCATTTTTATTTCTAGAAAGATACGATTAGAAGAATGTTTTGGTATAAGAGTAATATTTCATATTATGTATATTATATTTAATTTTTTCCGTCCAACGAAATAAAGTCTTGAAAAAACCTATTAGATTATATAATATATAATAAATTAGAAAAAAATGTTTTATATTGAGATAAATGGAGAAATAGTTTTTTTTCTCTATATTTTTTATATAGACGTGATATTGTAACTCAATATTTATTTTGTTGTTTTGAAACAGATATCAATTCCATTATCCGATGCATTGTACGCTGTTATATATTTCATGGCTACGAGCGATCAGAAAGCCTTTTCAGTTAGTAGCGTGTTGTTTCATTAATAATGTAATGTCAGGAACGATGTTTCCGTTTCCTGATCATCCGCAACGTGCATTCATCCGCGTATTAAAAAGTAAATATACGATCTAATGCCGTGTAGTAAACAAAGTTACATAAATTACCGTCACTGTGTAGTTTTTTGGATTACAATGCTTTATTATTCGAGCTTTAGATTGAAAGTATTATTTAACTGCACAATATAACAATAAAATCATTTATCATCAATAAAAAATAGAATCTCAAAATAACAAACTATAACAATAGTTTCAAGTTAACACTTAATTTTTTACAATTAACCCTTTCCAAATAAGGTTTCTTAAAAAAATTTTAATCTTTCCTCAATAATTATAATAAATTAAGAAAATATTTTTTTAATTTGATTAATTGACTATACATAGGGACGCGAAAAAGTTGAAAATTGCTAGTATGATGAAAGTATAATGGAAATTGCAAGTATGAAAGATGACATACATCAAAACGTAAAACGTAAAATTTTGATTAAAATGATACTTTATTCATTAAAAACTATTAATACGTTCTCGAGATTTTGAGTTACTAGATGTACATGGTATGCCTGTCCTGAATTAGTTAAAATAAATGTTTGAAACAGTAGAAAGATGGAATAATGAAAAAAGGCCAACGAGATAAACAGTTATCGATGAAAAAAATAATCATTTATTTAGCTCTGTTTACCATGAGTACGGCACGTTACGATTATACTTAATCTTCAGCCAATTCATATTAATTCTACTTAATTGATAATAAAAAGGAGAAAAAATGCGATAAATCCTAACTCTGCCCGGACGCCGTTGTGCATATCATATGCTAACGTTGGTTTACGTTTACATCATGACATTTATCTCTTAGCTCGCCTATCTAATATTGAGCATGTAAAATTGTAGTTTCTCGAACAATTCTTGGTTTAACAACGAGAAAGAGTAGTCATAGAAGTAAAATGAGTCCACGTTTTCCATTTGTTTTGTAACTATGCTACAAGCACTACAAACATTACTGCATAGTGTAAAGACAATGGAATATTAATAAGCATAAGGAATGTCAATCATGTTGAGAATTTCCATTTGGAAGCGAATAAAAGACGAATCTATTAATAATGACAAAGACGTGTAAAGTTTGATTTCTTTCATACGAATTATAGAAATGTTAACTCTAATTATTTATTGTGTATATTTGTGTATTGTTTGTGTATAAGAAAGTTATTAATAAATAAAAGTATGAAATAATAAATTATATATAGATATGCACGAGAAGCAATTAATATTACTTCCAAGGGACCTTATTTCTCAAATGGCATCTTTGAAGTGCAACGTAACGATGCTTTATTATTCTCAAATTAGTCGCATTAACAACTTGTCAACCGGATAAGTGCAGTTATGAAATTAGTAAAAAAAAAAAAAGAAAAAAGAAAACAGCATGAGTGAGCATTCAGCGAGTGCAGTCATAAATCTTTACCGTCGAGAAGCGTTGCTTTAAAATATATCATCTCCATTGCAGATACTACCATTTTTCATATTTTGCTGTCACATACAGGTGTATAAGTCGACATTTTTCTCTAAAGAGTTAAAACGGGTAGCGACGAGATGCTGGGTTCTAAAGAGAATTTCACACTTTTTCGGCTTCTCTTGAAACTCTCTCTCTTTGATATTTTGTCTTTTTGCCCTCTAAAATCTCGCCGTTGCATTTATGCATTTTGTTTTATGAGACACGTATTGTGCTAGGGAAGATATATTCTGTATAATATGTTTGATGAGATGCAATTGTTTGAGAATTTTTCCAGAGAAAATTTTATGCGGTTGCGCCAACGTGTTAATCGATTTTCCTATAAAATTATGTTTCTTTCAATTCGTACTGCGTTATAATATTGATATTATCTAACAATTTTTTAACATTCAAATGCGATTATTTTTAACGTTATAGGAACCAAACTATTTGATTGCATATTTAATGAATTGGATAATTTTTTAACTTTCAGAGACCAAGTAGTCTAAAATACTAATTTGCAAAATCCATTTTAATTACAAAGTTACATTTAAAGCAGATTGTATAAATTATAACTTGTTCTACTATTATATTATAAGCATTTCATTTATTCAGGAAGCGAAAACGCGAAGGAGAATTAAAGCATTGTTTAAAAGAGACTTATTTCACTCTAATATTAACAAAATAGTTTTGGTAACTTGTATTCTACGGGAACTTTGTAAACAATGTTGTAGCATAAATTTCCTTAGAATCGGTCACTTCATCAGTGTACTTAATACTATACGGTCTCGTGGTATTGCGATCGAAACGTGTTTAGCACGCGGCCAATGACAGATGCGCAATTGGATTTCGAGGAACGTTTGGAGGTGTACCATTGTTCTCCCAGAATAACCCATTGCCAACACATGCGGTAAGGTTTCGGTGCTTTGCAATGCAATGGTATACTGATCTCTCGAATAGAACTCGAATGTCACGGCCAGATATAATAGACGCATGCCGAAATTGAAGATGATGTATAAGTGAGCGAGAGAGAGAGAGAGAGAGAGAGAGAGAGAGAGAGATATGTCCTCAAAATTTGACGCCAATTTAGTAGTTAAGCAAACTTTGAAACTTCATGCACTTAGAGTAATTATATAACACTTGAAGCTAAAGTGCAGAATTAAATTAAGTAGAGATAATAATTAAATTAAAAATTGGAATATTAAAATTTATTTATTTTCGTAAAAATATAGGTTTAAAATTTAAATATTTTAAAGATTTATTTAAAATTGTAGATTTGAAGAGAGTTCCAACCAGAAATTCTCAGAAACTCTTAAAAACTCTCAAAAACTCTCCTAATTCAGTATTATTACTTTTATTTCTCATTTCATTTGTGACAGATAAAAAATAATGACACACTAACTACTGACAGAATCGAAACCCGTAATTAAACATTTAATGTAATCTAAAAGTGATATGAGCTTAGAATAAGACTACAATGCAAGAAGCGAAACAAGCGTATTCCAATAGTTATAAAAATTTTGCTCAATTTTATGTATCTGAGTAATACGCGCTAAACATAGAAATGATACTTGAGCCAGTATTCATGAAAAAATGTGCTTGATTCGAATTTCTCTCATATAATTAGTGCACTTAATCGAGCAGCCTTCATCGAGCACAAGCGGATGAGGTTTTATATGAATCGATGAATATAATCCGATCAAGTGAAATGCAAATTATACTCTGTTAGTGGGTCAATTGTTATATTATATGCATACAATGGTATTCGATTTTAGAATGATCAAGCATGTTAACAGAGTTTCAAACGTAAAAGACATTAGCATGCAAAGTTAAAATTATACATACGCAATTATATCTTTCAATACACAAAGGGAAAAGAAATTGAATCTGCTTTAAACTTTGTATTTTAGTATAGATATTTCAGTTCTATACTGATGTTCTTTAATTTGTGACTTTTCACAGTCTAGTTTTATAAATATGTTTGTGTCAAAACAGACTTTATGATAGAAATTAATGGTGTGTTATAATCGTGCGATGATACAACGTTTTATTGTTATTATTGCGATACAGATTAAAATATTTGTAAATGTAGAAATATGCCAAATTAAAATATATACTGCACACTCAAATTATAATTTTAATTCTTTGAAAATGCCATTGTTTTAGTTCCGACATGAAACAATATTTTATCTTTCAGCCTAGAGAATTTATTTTTTTCCGATTTTAAATAAAAATGTGCACACGTGTGCATTAGAATAAATCGACACGGTCGATTTGCTATCGCAAATGTTAAGATACGAATTCTGTGTTTTTTCACGTCGTTAATTTCACATACGATTGTATTTACATAGCGGGTATGGCAAAATTTCATACCGTGAATATAAAACTACGTGATCCTGAACTGAAGGTAAATTTTAAAATCATCTTGTAAAAGCGTACTTCAATTCTTGCATACGGCATGCAGTCTTCATGCAATAACAACGGATACTTGCTGCGTAATAAAAATATATTGCGCGCATGCTTTCCTATTACACCGATGTCTGACTGCACGTTTGCTCTATCACTCAATTGTCGAATGATTGAAGAAAAATCGTGCTCTGAATTAATGACGAAAATTGGAACTTTCCCGAGATGCGCGTATATTTGCTTCTCTTCCCGCAAGTCGTTTCAAAGAGGTTACAAGCTTGGCCAGATGGAAGAAAAATAGAATACTCATATCGCGCGGACAAAAGAATGATCGTCTGGGACTTCATTAAACTAGCACCCCGACAACACACAGTGCACACAGTGGTCGCAGCCATGACAAATAAGCGCGATACAATCAGTCGGTCCATGATAACAGTAATTAACCCGTATTTCCCGTGTCACGAACTCGACGGATCTCCATTAATTTCATCGTAGATAAATAAAGTAATAATATTAATAAATACTTGTTTACCCACACCTGTGCGTAACGCTCGGCACGATTAATTTTTGGACGAACCGAAACCTCAATAATAAATCACGCAAAGTTTATACAATAAACATTTATTAATTTGTGTTTGGAAGTTACAGATTAGTCAATGACACACACATTACTCTTCGTTTATCTGAAACAGAATTTAATTGAATAGAAATATTTGGTTTTAAGAATCCAAAATTTGGATTCAATAAATAATATTTGTAAAGATGATTAATTATCGATACCTCAACCTTTTCTCGTCTAGTATGTCAAGCATTGGTGAACGATTGTAGATTAAAAAATGAGTTGCGCGCGATATGATCTTGAATTACTACAGTTATCACAGTGAACGCTAACCGCGATCGTATCGGTGAGCATCACGCGAGATCATGGAACAAAAGAATAAAAAAAGATAGAGGAATGAATACTTTGTGTGCACGCAAAGTAAATTTAAATGCCCTAATAAAGAGGAAATGAAAGATTTCTCTAGATCAGAAATTGGCCTGATTAGTTCTGAGTAAATTCTCAAGTCACTTGGTCACCTCGCTGTCACGCCGCGTGAAAGACGATCCGGCTGAATAATCGCATTCAAGCTTCCGCGAGTGTAATTACCTGACATTTAAGTCGTCTGTCTTATAGGTAGCATACCACAGTTTACCCAGCAGTGCTTAGGAACTTGTTCACGCTTCCTCGATAATTCAAGCTCTCCGTCGAACGGAACTTTCTACGAACCTACCAAGCGCCTGAACATTGGCACAAACATATATCAAGGATCTAGAATTTCCCGCAGCGTGTAGCATCCGGTTATCTCTTATAAAGTATACAGGAAGTTACACGGAATTTGCGAGCGAATTACGCTTTCCTTCGATTGAACTTTAATCGTTTATTAGTTGCGAAAGACAGAAAAGGTGTGGCTAACTTTGTTAAAGAAATAATTGAGTTTACAGAAGCGTAGCGAGAGAGAAAACAAAATTTAAAATTAGCTTCAGAATCTCTCAGATCGTACGTGATCCTTAACTTAGATATATCTCAACTATCTTCTAAGGTTTTACCAAAGAAAGTCGGAAACTAGGGTACGCTATATCCTTCCCTTACACTATACATAATGTAACATGTTTCTCTAATGACACTCAAGAGAGATCGCCAGTATTAAATTCAAACACTTTTAAAGACTAAATAAAAGTTAAACTTAAATTTGATCATTAAAAATTTATTGGATACGACCTTCAAGACATTTTTCTTTTTTTAAAACTATCACACAAAAATAATTTTATTAATTAATGTACAGTTTTATGAAGTTATATAAATGTGTATTTTGATCTAAGTGCTTAAAAACTTGGGTTTGAAACACTGTATGTTTAAATATTCATTTAATGTATATATTTAAGGATGTGCCACATCTCAAAATATTACCAAAAACTTAAAATTTTTATCGTAGATTTGTTCTATCATTATGTTTTTTATATGTATAAAATTTGAGTATAATTTTCTTATTAATTCAAAAGTTATTTAATTTTTTACTCTTGATTTTTATGTAATACCGCATTTTGTAATACTTATTTGCAAATTTAATAAGGAAGTAGCATTATGAATTAAAACAAATTATTTACATATATCTTTTTATATGTATTTTTTACAATTTGTAAAAATACATGTAAAAAAATACTGTAACAAAACTCAAAAAATATTCGTGCAAAAGTTTATTTGGACCCGTTTTCTCATTCAAAAAAGTTTTTTTTTAAATTCACCTAAAACTGTAACAAAATAGGATCATTTTGCATAAGTGCCATTACAAAGAAAAATTTTTATAATTTTTTATTGCAGCTGGTTTCAGGGCCAAAATTCAAAATTTGTATTCAAAATTTTTTGTCATTGATTAGAAAAAAACTTGAACCTTAGAAGCCTGCAGTTTTTAAATTTCAATAACTTTTAGCTGATATTATAGAGCAAATTCTGGATAGAATTATCGAATTTAAAACATTCGATGCTATATTTATTCAAAAATAGTATTAAAAAAATGGTAAATTTTGATTTATTATAAGAAATCATTAGCTATTAATGAATATGTTAAAAGCAGTGTTATAAGCAGAAAGTAAGAGAAAATTGTTGAGCATCAGTTTGCAATGAGCTATTTGAGCCTATTTCGCTGAAATTAAGTATCAATCACAATTGGATTTATGATTAGCAGTTGCGCAATTCTGTCGAATACAGTCGATGCCAAGGTAAGCGAATGGAATAATGCACGCTGTTTCACTGAACAATGCGAAGATATATACGTATATAAGATATGTAGGTATACGTTTATGTATTATCTCATTTCTTTAAACAACTTTTCAAAGATTAAACTAAATATTGGTATTTGGAAGAATTTGTAATGTATTGTTTGCACAAGTATGTTAGCATAAAAATTAGAATAGAGAAGAGAGAGAGAGAGAGAGAGAGAGAGAGAGAGAGAGAGAGAGAGAGAGAGAGAGAGAGAGAGAGAGACAGAGAGAGAGATATCTCTGAACACTTTAAATATTTACGTGCGTACATACAATAGGAATTTTCTCTTCCGTTCGTGCGTTTTTCGAACTTCGCAGAAATAGAAATATCAAACAATCCGTAGCACGATATTAAAATTTACTTTTCACGTGTGCCTTTGTGTAATGTAGACAATGTGTTTTATTCTCGTTACAAGAGACATTTTCCAAATTCGGCACTTGTCCAAAATGACACGGTCAAAATGACAGGGACAAAGTGATTTGATCCGCGCGGCAATGAGCTTTTAATCGTCTCGAGCATTTCAGTTCACGTCGATTTGTTAACGAGAGTCGTGTAAGTAGGATGCGTAATACAGTCGTTAATTCGCTTCTTGTTTACGTCGCTGTCAGTTTCAATTCCCGCTGCGCGCTTTCGCATATCCGTCGATTATCCATGTAAAACGACGGGCGTCGGGCGAAACGCAAACGTCGATCAGTCTCGCGGTAAATCATCCGTGTATCGCATGTACATACATGCATGTCATACATGCGAGCTGGATACGCGAATGAGATATATACATTCGCGCAGTCCTTGAATTATTTTAACGTTATTGCTAGGTATTTTCCTCCCTTGTTAGCATCACCAACTCTGAATTTCGCGAAAAATATCACCTGGCTGGCTCAGGTAAGTCTCGTTCTTTACTCATGGTTCCAGCTCTTGTCGCACTAGGCTAGAACTGACCTGGAAAATCATGAGACTGGCTGGAACACGAGGTTTTTTCGTCACAATTGTAAACGAGTCATATTATCACACGGCTCTTCTTTGCAAAGTTCTCCCCCGATGTTCGCACTATTTCTATTTCAATTTTACATATTCTCTCGAGTTTAATTTTCAAGAAATATTAAATGTAGTACTGATAGATCGATAATATACATAATTTATTGCCTTGCTTCGTTATAACGTTCTTTTTTGTTATTACGCTAATCTTCGGTCTGACGGTTATAAAAAAGGAAACATTCAACTTTTAATCTTTTTATTAAAAATATACCTTGCTTGAACGAGACAATGTTATTAGCGATTAATCGATAGATTTATAAATCAACTGTGTTAGTATGCAAAATATACAATAACGCTACAGGTAGCGAGTTATTATTTGCAAAGCGGAAAATATCGTGATTGTGTCATTGTTTTATGTTACGTAATTATTTTAATTATTCGAAAAACGAGAACGTATTGAAATTGATACGATACGATATAATCGTCGACACATGTTTTTTCGTTTTCTCTCTACATTTTCAAGATTTATGGAGCAATCCCGGTTTTACATTTTCAAAAAAGTAGAGCGCATACGTGTTTTTAATCTCTCTTTTGCAAGAGAATACATTTTCAATTCTGGTATCCCCATGCTGGGATTATTCCTCTGAAATCATAGTTTACGCTTTGATGTCTCGACTTTATGAATATGCTTCTGGTAGTGTTATAACAATAGCTGTTACTTTCTAGCCAAGGCTAACAAGTGGCTTTTATAAATCTCTTAAGGGATTTTAATTTTAAAGTTTGTAGCTTTTGCTCTCTCATCCTTCTGCTGTACAGTAATGGAAAATCTATTTTTTTTAACGTGAGACTGATGTTTATAGAGAATACGATCGAGTATGTGTGCGCGTCCAAGAATAAAAAATACTGCAATAAATATTACAATAAAGTTCACAAATTTGCAGTATTTCGTGATTGATTGAAAATCAATCTTTCCTCGATGGAAATTTTATTGTTTTATAATTGCTAATTTTCTGCATTAAACAAACTAATTGTTCGTGATTGAAATAAAATAGAGTGACTTAGTTCTCGACAAGCAATTTAATAGATATTAATGTAGCGACGTTTTTGTTTAAAGAAACGAATTAAGAAAAAGAATCAAACAATTTAAAATAATTTTTACAGAAACGTTTAGCTTAGATAAAAAAAAAGGATTTTATGTAAGAAATAAAATCTTTCATTTCCTACAATATCCCAAAAGTTTCGGAATCTCTAATGATGCGTAGAATGTCATTAAATACAGGCACGAGTTTGACGCGCGGAAAATAGGTTCTAACTAGATCGTGGAGTCACACGAAGTGCGATAATTTGCTGAAGAATCCGTTAAATTGTCATGAGTGGGGCTATAAAGGGTATGCGATTCTAATGATTAATTAGCTGGTCTTGAATGCGAATGCCTCCCATGCGAGACTGCGTATGAAAAATAGATGCCGAATGAGTGGGTAGGGGTCACAGAGTTGACGCAGGTCGTGTCAACAGTCTTGACGACCTTCTTCGTCCATTAGAATTCAATTGGGTCACGATTATATTTGCAAAAGTATTTCGCCAATGTACGAACGACAAATTTTCCCAACACAATTTTTTCTAAACCACACACGCTGTAAAATGCATTCTGCAAAAAAATCAGGTAAAACCTGTTCTACGTTTAGGAATATTCTGATTCTTTTAATTAACATAATATTTGATATAACGTTATTTTTGTACCACGAACAAGAATGAAATACTGAAAACGGAACTCGGTTTCATTCAGCTTTTATCATTCAAAGTTCACCGCGAGTGGCTTTATTAATCATAATAATTTTACTGCGAAACTTTTATTGTACATTTATACACGCACCCATTTAGTTTTATTACATACTCGTGTATCATTTTAATTTAAATGAGTTTATCTATTAATTTAGCGACGCGTCTCTTATAATTTTAATGTATACTTTTAATTTTAAATTTGCGGAAATATTTTTTATTAAAGGCACGCTTACGTGTCGTTTCGTTTTCCTGAAGTGTTCCCGCGGTGGAAACACCACTCTTCCCTCAATCTTCGATCACTGGTACAATGAGGTTGAAAAGTCAGGTGAGCAATGAAGAGTGTTGCGTTCTTCCGTAGCGATTCCTCCGCAACGAGAGCTCGCCCGATATTCACGCTACGAGAGGCAGCATGCTACTGGCTGAATCATCCCTCTTTCGCCTGCGAGGCACCCCTGTTATTAGGTCGACGGTAGCGCAGCCACGTGGAGGGTTGGACCACTATTATAGTCGCTCCAGTTAGTACGTATTCGGATTTGCCGATTTGGAAATAGTTTGAAATCGTAGCAAGTTTTTTTTCTTTTCACACCTGTTCGATCATGATACTGTAAGCATCGATGAACAAACATGTTATTGCTCTGATTTTAGTGCATTTATGTATAACTAACATACTGATAATATTAAAATTATACTTACTTCATTTTCCAATAGTTTAGTAATATTTATTTCTCTTTAAATCTCGTTTTTTATTTCCTTTGTTATTTAAAATTGTATTTAAATATTTTCTGCTTTACGTGTTTTATAACAAGACCAGTTACTTTTTCCACGATAATATCGCGCAGAATTTTTTTAAAAATTAAGTACAGTATTGTAAAAAATGTGATGCTAAATAGATTTATATTTTAAAAGATTTTTAGACGTACTAAATAATGAAATCAATAGAAAACTCTGTTACGTATAAGTAGTTTTTTCTGTATCAATTGCCCGTTGATTTTTATTAATAAATAAAGCACAATCTTAAACGAATGTAACATTTGATTCCTCGTAGAATCGAAAACTGCGTCTTTGTAATTACAAAACAGGAAAAGGTAGAATATAAAAGTAATACGCCGATTCTCAGAAATCCAGAATATTCATGGGAAAACAGAAAATAACTCCAATGTGTATCAATTTGTATTTTTGTCACACGGATTTCGGCACCATTAAACCGTTTCTAATAGCTTGCGTTCTCTGATAAATGCATTGTCCTCCGATTTTACAAAATACGAATAAATACTGAAAGCCGTCCACCGTAAGTCGTTCGTTGAGAAAGGTCAAGGAGACCTTTTTTTGGAGCGATATATGTAGGTATCGATAATTTTTATTCGTGCCCAATCGATGCGAAATGTAATTACATCATCCTAATGCTTCGCATCGCAAATTTCTACTCGCGGCATGTTGATCGCGATATATTGGATATCTAACCGAAACTTTAGTAATAACGTAGGACGCAGTAACGTAAGTAAATAAGATATATTTCATAGCAATTAATCGCTTGGTATGTTTGCAGAACGATGGCGCGCGCGTATTTCGATCGTTTTTTTTTCTAATCTTTGATCAAACTCATAAAAAGATAAGGAATAATAAGTTAAATATACTTTTCATAAAGACCTTATTTAATCAATAAAATAAATTTAATTATGCAATTATCTAAAAATAAGTATTTCAGAGTAAGATTATTAATGTCGGATAAGGTAAAGGTTGTTATTTATGGAACGATTCCGATGCATAAAAGTAATGTAATTCGTTTAGAGTGATTTAAACGCGGAATTTCAGCAGGTAAACTTTCGAGAAGTAATACATGTGTACTGAAACATATAGAGTGATTTTTTATCATGCATCTGGTCTCATAAATCTATCTAAAGTTTTAAAAATGGAGGCTCTATCGGTTATAAAAAGTACATCAAACTCGTAGTTTCCCGGATAAACTACATGCAAGTTTCATGCGCCGATGTGTATACAAGGAAATATAGAGCAGAAATTAGTCTCAATATAAGGAAATACAGCAAATATTATTTACATTATTACGTTAGTGAAAATTAGATATGGAATATTTCAGGAGACAAATTAAACAGTCTTAATTAATCTCGGATTTTATCAGTGGAGATTTAAGAGGACTTAATATAATGACGGTGTAAGGGTAGAATCTCCGAGAATACATATATCGTAATTTGCTACACAGCGTGTCTCTGGATGAGTCAAAATATAATTTTCCTTTACTTCGAGTTTACCTTAGCTTTAGATTATAATTTAGATCTTGTCTTTCCGGTAACATTTAGATCTCGTCTCCCCAATTTACAATTACATCTATATAAACAGTTTTCCATTTATTTTATAAATTTACAAAAAATAATTAATGTTTTCGATTCTACATGAGATATCAAATTTAAAATTAATTAATTTAAATTAATTTATAGCCCACATAAATTTCGTCGCTTATTTATCATTTTTAAAAATTCATTGAAAGATATTTTACTAAGTGATATTAAAAAAATTTAGTTATATATAAATTAATGAAGAATCTATTATCAAATTCAAAATTTAATTCTTTAATATACTATTTTATATTAATTATAGTATTTTAATATACTATAATTAATATACTATTAGCTTCTACTTAAAAAGTTGATATTTTAATACGTTTAAAAGGTAATTATTATATTAATTGTAGACTTTATGAATGTCACTATTTGCCGCTTTCACCCGTTTATGCAAGCGTATTAATTAATTGAAATTGTGGTGTCTCATTAATTTTATCAATAATGAAGCTATTTGGTTTTGTCATTGCGGTTCTCAGTTTGATGAATTATGCTGGAACATTACTGTGCAATTTCAGCACATGACATTAGAGCGACGGGCGGATCATCTTCCTCGTGAAATTACTTTAGACCAACTTCTCAGCGTTGAATTAATTTATCGCAAAACTAGTTTCCTAAATAAGCAACGGTAAAATACGCATCAGCACAAATCTATCCATTTTTTATGTTGCTCCATCTTTAACATTTAAAAGAAATAAATGATATAATTGTATGATTTATATTATACCGGAAAGAACAAAGGATTCTTATTTCTGATATTTCGTAGTTACGATAAATAGTTTTGCATTATTGTGCTTGTGCTTGTGAAGATATATGTCATTGTGAAATATGCCAGTGAGATTGTGTAAGTTTAATTCTTGCTGGCTCGCACGGCGAATGATTTATAGCCGAACGTGCAGGTATATAGCACCGGTAGTATTTGCTTTGAAAAAGCCATTTTTTACGTTAGTTCGGAACATTTTTGTTATCTAATTTAAAAAGTAGCTAATTTAATACAATATAAATCCATTATTCAATTTATATACATTATTTTTAAATTGTAACTGACATTATGTTAAATACTTTTTCTTTTTATATTTACAATTATTCTTTTACTATAACTTTTATTTCCTCTGCTTTGATTCATTGTTTATGTATATATTGTTAATCAATCAAACATTATTTTAAAAGGATGTAATATTAGTTTTCTCATAGAATTAAAAGTTGTGTACTTATAGTTTATGAAACAAAAAAAAAAAAAATATTTTAATTTTTGAAATATGCAATAATTTTTAGTAATTGCAATTACTATGAATATGTCATAAATTATTATAATATATTTTTACTTTTACTTTATATAACATATTTTTTGTAAACATAAAATCTTTTATTTATATTAATAATATTTTCTCACATTGACGACACAAGAGAGAATAAAATATTTACTATTTAATTTTGTATATCCTTTGTACTATTGAATTGAAATATTGAAAAAGTGCAAATGTTATTGTAAAGATGATTTAGATTGCAAACTCAAATGTTTTTCTTCCTTTTCCTCTATGGTAATCTCTAGTGCGTGCAAAAGGGAACGTTTGCATGTATCTTTGGGTTCATACGACATTTCACAATTGCAAAGCCAAGGATATGTAAATTCTTAGAATGGTGCATACAAGAGAAGACTGCATATCTAAAGTAAAATTTCACGGAAAGAAAATTTTCCGAAAAATTCAAATCAAGAAATTTTACAGTAAATCTATTTTCCTCTTTATATTTTTAATTACGATGTGCACCCCAAGATTTTCCAAAGAGATCTTCTTCTTGTTTCTTGATAAAAGTTCTCGAAGAAAATACAAAGTATTTACATATCAAAGCTAAAAAGTAACTCGCTAAGATTAATGAAATCTTAATTAAAACAAATAAGTAATTATGCGCAATTATTTGAAGTTCATTACTGAATTTCAGTCGTATACAATTACGAAGGTATTTATGCCTGTGATTTGCAAGTCCACTTCGGTTCAGTTACGTCCGCTTGTAACTCGTGATTTATAACGTACCTTGCATGCGCATAGGCAAGAGCTATTATCTTGTTCCGTTACGTCTAGAATTTCAGCGATATTTGCTACGGCCGATGCCTGTTGTTAAATGGTCCAGACAGCCGCACACAAAGGGTTAGGAGAAACTCACTCAGTGTTGATAACGAATTAAAGGTAATTTACGTATCTCGAATTACACATGCGTATGTACATACGTAGGATGTTACAAAGAACTCTCCCCGCTGGCATGTTTGCAGGAAATTCATTTAATAATACTACCATTGATACAAAGATATCACAAATCCATTATGTAGCATTTGCTAATAAAGGCAGGCAGATTCTCACCAATTTGCAAATTACTGCATTATATCGTACTCTCAAAATGAAAGTTCGATATAACTGTGAAGGATAATATGATTAGTTTGTTGTAGAAGCGTAACGTAAGCCTGCGTGAATATTAATTAAAATTAATGTTTTGGCAGACAATTATTATGGGTGATAATTGTTTAAATGTTTCTAATTGTTTTAATAATTTAATATTCAATGACATGACTAGAAAACTGACTATAATAATCTTATTAGCTTTTTCAACCATTGCTTGAACCAAATGTTATTAATTTTTGGCTTTATATATTGATTGTATTTATCTTCTACGGGATTTGCTGCGTTCAGTTCCACTACGTTTTGCTGAAAATCGTACTGAATGTCGTACTGAAAGAATCGACATTATTAAAATAGGTAATAAACAACCGAATTCTATTGGTGTTTACTTACGGTTTTGCGTATTCGATTGTAATCTTCGTTGTAGATTCGCGGTCCGTTTCGACGATAAACCGGAATTTGCGCGGTACCGTGCAGAATTAATGTAAATACTCCAATAGTGCCATTATTCCACTTTGGGCCTATCTGAAAGCGCGTAAATATGCACGATCAAATATGCACGCGTGATAGATGCGGATGTGCGACGAGGTAATTTCAACTGATCAATATTCGATCAACATATTCGACTTGCATTAAACATTTTGGTAACTTATGTATCGTCATCCGACGGGGCCTGTCGGATCACGAGGTATCGTTTTGAAAAAAAGTGCTTTGAAAATTTACAATATTTTTATTTATATGTAGATATTATGTAAATATGCAAATTTATTCATACATATATATTCGTATGTGTAAACCTTTGAAATCCAAGGGCCGTAATTTAAGATGTTTGATGGAAAAGGGAGTGAACCTTACTACCTTATGTACTCAATCGAACATCTTTTTTGAATTTATGTATTTATTTTATTACCATTAAATACATATCTGAGCGACATATATTATACTATATAGTATATTTGTATTTTCAATATAAAATGCTTTCACGATAATATGAAGTTTTCTTATGGAAATCTACGAGTATACTTCACGAAAGAATAATCATACTTTATGTTACGATTCAATTTTTTTTCCTATATTTTCATTACTTAGTATTGTGTATAATACCGTTAATAGCTTTTTTTTAACAATAAAATTATATATACTTATGAAAATTTCTTTCAATATGACACATCGGTACGAGAATTATCTGAAAAATTTTGCAAATATAAATATGTATAAATAAAGAAAAAAATTATTTGCATGATTTTGTTGCGCTATTTTTTATATCGTTTATTAGTTTGCACATTGATAATTCACATTAATGGTTTTATTTCAATAATTTGAATTATTTTTTAAAGGATGTACAAAATAAATTTAATGATTGTAAAAAAAGAAATTAAATATAGTAAAGAGCGAATAAAAACCGATTTTTTGTGCGACTTAACTAACTTTATTATAAATCTAAAGATTAACAAGGGTGTTTCTCGAATGTTAAAAGTAAGTACGTGAGTGGTTTGAAAAGTTTCCGATCTGACCAATAAAACACGAATTTCGAGGGCAAAATAAAATTTATTTTTCAACGTAATCTTCTTTTAACCCAATGCACTTACGCCAATGTTTTTATAAACCTTTGAGAGAGTTAACCGTGAGTGTCGCGTTTGCTGACGCTGATCGAAAACGAGTTCGGTTAAACATTGAAAAAATATATTTTGAGCGTTTTTATTACCGAATTTAGAAAAATAGCTCGGTGGAAAGAAACTTTCATCGAATTTTGTGGTGCAAAGTTCTGTGAATTATTTTTCTAGTTTGGATAAAAGTTTTTTTTACTGACGATATGAAAGATTTAGAAAAAAGTTGGAGTAAATGCATTAAGTTAAAAGAAAATTACATTCAAAAATAAATTTGATTTGTTCCGAAAATTCGTGTTTTATTAGTCAGGTCACAAACTTTTCAAACCACTCACGTACATAAAAATAGCGCACTCGTTTCGATTCACATTGAGTGAGTATTGAGTACTTTTCAACGCAATATTAATAAACAATGTTAATTAAATGTAAAATTTTTTCAATTGAAATAACTGTAATCTCATCTCGATTTCATGATTAATAATATGACCATGATAATAGTATGATAATATTATAACAATAATAATCAATAGTATGATAAGATTTCAAAGATCAAATTGTATGTTTTGCAGTTATTTGATACCGGTTTACTTAAGTCTTTTCTGCGTGTCTTTTTGAATAAATTAATGATTAGAATTATATTATAAATTATAATGTTCGCCCGCTTGAAGAAAGTGCCGCTCTGTTTTATTTTTATGTGTTCTCGAGTCACTGCTCTCTTCTTTATCTTTTATGCAGATATGTAAAAGTTTTCAGATGATCTACGTACCACATATCTTTTTTACAAGATATTCAATAATCAACACAATTTTTTTTATTTTTCTATTTTTTAGAATCAAAACAACGTTTATTTTCATTGCTGTTAAAACGGAACAATTTAGTAAAATAAATAAAAATTTCTTCGGTGACGTTATAAAAAATGGCACAATAAAATCACGCTAAAAATTTTTCTTTCTACTATTATCTATTTATTTGCACAACGTGTCAAACATCCCTCATAGCAGAATTTGCGATAAAATATTTTCAGTCTTACTTTATCAATTATATCCAAGATCCATGTTCCTCGAGGATCTTCACCCCACGTCGCGACGGACATGAATTTCCACTTCGTAAAACCGGAGTCAGACTTATCCAGCTTCCTTGGACTTAGAATATGGACGGTAGTCCCTAAAAAGTAAAGTACATGATTTGCATAAGTAGAACTTGTGTATAAAATACGTAAATGCACAAACACTTTTAAGAATATTATGATAAATATTTTACGATATTTTTGCTACAAGAAAGATCGCATCATTAATGTGAAAACATAAATGAAATTTGGTTTTCCCTTACAGAAATGTAATACTGAGCAATTTAATACTGCCAGTATTACATTTCGTGAGAGTTGTGTTAATTACTAACATGTTAATTATTACAAGCATGCATACCCATTATGACTAGTTTAAGATAATCAAATACAATCGATTCCGTAAAACATGCAGATGTTAATTACATTTGCATTCATGATGAATGTTATCGATTTTCTCACATATGTAATAGATTTGCAATTTTAAATCATATTATACACACGATCTACTATTTTAGTACAATGAAAGAAGAATTTTGTAAAATGAGAGAAGGTATCATCTTCTTTTAAAATAAACTTCTATTTATTCTTAATAAATTTTAATTGCAAGCATTTCTTGATCTATTTAACAAATGGAAATATTGTATTACTTTTTTTACAATAAATTTAATAGAAATATTATTAGCTAAGTATTTTTAATCTTTGTCACAGATAGAAATACACAATAAGACGATTTTGTACTTGTGCTAAAACCGAACCTTGTTAAAATTTTTGTGTTGAATTTTTCGAATACTCAAATGTTAATTTAACACAACATTATTTAAATATTTTTTATTAAATTAATATTTGACATTTGTATAGTATCAAAATAACACAATTTATTAGTAAGTATATAATTAATATATATTAATTATATATAAAATATATAATTAGATGTCTTTAAAAAATGATGACAAGAAATGTAAAAATATTAAATTGCTAAATTACAGACATTTTTAATAAATAATATTAATCTAATAACATTAAATATTTATAAAACAAAAAATTGAAATTAAAAATTAAAAGTTTTTAATACAGAATAGCAACATCTAAACATCTAAAAAATTGTAGTTTTTTTTTCTTGAAATTAATTTGAAAAAGCTTGCTCACATAAAAGTTGTCTCACTTTCAAAATAATTTCCTTCTCCCTTATATTTATAAAAATTGCAACATGACATTCTTTAAAAAGGAGAGTGCTTTCGCTAGAATATTGCCAGTAAAATTTGCGAATATAAAAAAAAGAATATGTCCTACTATGACATTGTTGCTTTAGATGTGAGGATGCTTTTACTCGTTATTCTATCCTGCATTTCAATACATTTCGGATTTCTTTCGGTATTCAGATGCGAGTGACGTCAACTGTCGATAACAACGTCAATTGGTAAACGTGTACGGATTTAAATAACGTATTGGCCAACATGATGATTGCTATCTATTTGCTATGTATTTGCGTCTGAAGCACTATTCTATTCAACAAAAAGTCATAGAATTTCTTTCTATCATTTATTACACATTTAAGGTTTATATAGTAACATACGTTACTAAAAACGGTATTCGATAATCTTTATTCAATGAATAAATCCTATTGCTATGTTTCTATATAATTCTGTCCCTCTTCGAATAAACAGGTCGCATCGAAGTAGCATTAATTGAATTTCCAGCTATAAATTGAAGTAAGAACGTATTTGTGCTGTTAACTGCATTTGCTATGCGGCACAGAAACGTGACTTGCAATATTAATGGTGGTATTAATTCCGTTGTGTGTGAAATTATCCATTTGTTATTTGCTACCTTTCCTTAACAGAATCGTGTTATATCAAACTATGTAATACTCTTGATGAATAATTCTGAAATTGCGTAATATCTGTTTATCATAAATTAAAGAATTTTCTTTAAAAACTTAATTTAATAATGCGATAATCAATTTTACTTTTAACGCTTTTAACTTGTTCAATTAATTGTTCAATTAATATAACGTCCTAATCTTTAAATTTTTAAAAAAATTATTTAAAAAAAAGAACGTTAGTCAAAAAAAGATTGAGCATTTCAAGTAACAGATTCGCAAAAGAAACAACAGATAGATATTTGATTCTACGATAAATATATGACGCGTAAAGATATGTGTCGGAAAACACAAGCTCGTTTTCTATTTTTTCTTTGCAAAGATATCAAAATGTCTTTTCTTTTAATATTATTTTAATTACTTAATTCTGAAAAAATTGCCTAATGCAATGCAATTATATAAAAAATATGCATATATTATTTATGCTGATTACTTTTTATTCTTCGCATATTTCTTCTATTCTTCAGTTCTTCCATCTCTTTCATAAACTCAACTGTAACAGTGAATAGAGCCCGATAAATTGGGTTGACAAGCGAATTTCTATGAATGTAGTTAAATGCATTTGCATTTAGCCTCCAAGAATATTCTTGGAGACTGCAGCGCCGATATAATTATAGAAGGGCTTTCCTTGTATGTATTTTTGGAAGTCTCTCAAATTTCTCCTAGTTAAGGACGTAAAACGGTCCATTCCGCGAACTATTCTCATGGTTATTTCCTCGGCTTTCTGTCCTTTTCGCTTCTATAAGTCGGATACAAATGAAGATTGACGTTTCCAGAGGTGCATTTTAAATGAAGCGCAGCCGAGTAAACTGGACACAAGAGACTTATGCGACTCATTTGTTGCACCAAAGTTTTATTAAAAATACCACTCACACTTTTATCATTTTCTTTACAGTCAGAAATGAGAAAAAAAATTCTATATTCTACGATCTCGTTGCGCATACACACGGGCTTTATTTGCCAGCCAAGGCACGTAGGTAAAGCTTTGAAGGTATGATAAATGATTGAAAAGTCAAAAACGTAATACCTGAAGGCGCAGTCAGACGCATCTGCAGTGCGCCGCGGCGAGAGTACTCGAGATTCGCCTCAACTTCCACGTGCTCCAAAAAGATTATCTCGCTCTCCGATGTCCGACAAAAGTTATCGACATCGAACTGCAGTTTCTTGGAATTTCCATAAATCAGCCTGTTATCGGCGCTGCGACGAAAAACATTGCATATTTATGCGTGTAAGCAGTGGATTTGAATGTAAGAGTTTCGCGAAACGCCGGAGCCGTCGTGAAATATTGGCAGATGAAGAAATATTGGCATAAAAAAAAATCTAGCGGTTTTGATGTGCAATTGAAATTTGCGGAAACTCTTTGTTCTAATACTTTCTATCCTAAAAACGCAAAGTATATATATATAACGATTATAAACTGTTCTTTTGCATTCAAAGTATCTACATGGAAAGAATGGTTTTACTGTGGGCTTTAAAAATTTAGCTGGATGCTGATATGAAAATAATTTTGTTTGGACGCTCAAACTGACTGCTGGAATGTCAAAATTTTTATCGTACAGCTTATCGTACTTAAATAATCTATTCGACTTCTATTTAATTATTTTGATAATTACAATAAAACTATTTTCAAGTTCGTATCTAATTAAATTTTTAGAAACTTTAACAAAATCTTTCTTTTGTAATCTCTGTATAATTTAATTATATGTTCATTACGTAATTGTGCGTGCAAGTAATTTTGAAATTATAGGTAAAAATAATTATAAGAGGTAATGCAGGAAAGCGCCGCGTAAAAAGGTAAATTAATGCAGCTGCCTTTATGAGTATCTCATCACTCACAGTGAGATTATGAGTAATCGCAAATGGCTTGGCGCAAAATAGGTAACAACGCGAACATGAAACAAGGTAAATCCTCACAGTCATGAAGGTACGTCTGCACCTAAATTACACAGGTTGGAGGGATATCTTGTAACGAGATTACAGCGTCCGTTTTCGGTCACGCGCGAGGTGATGGCTCTTTGAGATGATCACGCACATTCGTATTTAAGTTACGGAAAGTTTCGGTCGTTTCCTGCTACGTAAATTGCTCTTTCAGAAACGTATTCTAATAAAAGAAAAAGTCTTCCATGATGCCCCATTTTCTCGCTTCTATCGCCCTGTCGTTACGTAACGAATGAGGACCTTTACGATCTTGTTGAATTTAACGATGCGCTTCTTATCTCATGCTTCTTCGAACATCCGCAAATGCTTTTCCGAAAAAGGAGGTCGCCGTATTCGATTGATGCGACATTCGGGGATTACCGAATAGCGCGAAAGATCATTATTCTTTCAGTATTCGTGGATTACGTGAAATAAAATTTAAGGATCCGATGGGACTACACGTTGTAGATGTTCAACTCGCTTTAATATCTAATCGATAATCCGCGTTAATATCTTATTTACATACGTCAGAAAAATCTAATCTTGCAATTACGTGGTATCGAGCAACCGAAATAAAATATGAAAATGGGAGATTCGTAGATCGACCAGTTTTGCCAGTCTAATAATTTAAATATAAATTATCTGTTAATTAAATGTCGCGTAAATATATTTGCTTCTGTAAGCAAAAATGGAGGCATTTAATCAATGGAAGCATTTTATCCGTACGACCTGTGCTGCCCGTTTAGCACGATGTTCGCGTACCGCGCAATTAAGCCGCCGCTCTAAATCCGCTAAATTAATTTACTCACATGTACACGTTATCCACTTTACAAATAGTCTTCTCTGGCACTGTCGTCCAGTTGTAGCTCGCCGTTACTAGCGCGTACGCGTTCATAAGCCCGAAACCGAAGCGTGAATTGAACCAAAATCCAGCCGCGTTCTTAAACCAGCCCGGATTTTCGCTGAAAATTTATGCAAATATTATTAAAGCTCCCATTCGGGGAAAGATGTTTCCGTAAGCTCACGCAAAAGTGGAAAAATTATTCTTTCTCAGACTTCCTCGATTTCCTTTTTTCTCGTTAAAATCTCTATAATAATAGAAGTAAAATGAGATTTGCATTATTATTGGAGTTCTTCGCCGTAACAAAATGCGCCGGATTTTTTAAGAGTTATTTTACTGTAGACGTGAATTATTTTAACAAAGTTCGATATTGGTATTTTTTGAATAAAAATACAAAATTTCGACACCACAATTGTTAAACATCACATGTAGGCAAATAAAGTACGATTACAAACTAATTCTCATCAACGTGAATAACACACGTTTCTGCGAAAGCTATCACGGACGCATTTATAATTTACTAGACGACAATAGGAGGCAATTAACGCGGAATATAAATTACGAGACCAGGCAATAACGAACAGAAATATGCATGACCATCTGTGTACCTACGCATCCCAGTAGGCTGATCGAACAGCAATTTTTCTTCCGCCACGGATATATGACCTCGTTTCTTTGACAACTATTCGATAAAAGTTGCACACCATTGTTCGAAATAATTTTTACGCATGGCACAGTTGTGACTTGTATGTTTAAAAACATAACAAATGTATTTAATACTATTGGAGAAACGTCAAAAAAATAATATCGGATTTTCCTAACGAGTTTCATCATTCGTGCAAATCTGATTGAAAATCTCGCAAAAAAGTGTTTAAAATCAATTACGATTAAACTTCTCAGAAGCAAAGCTGATTAACTGTATAAAATAAAAAGGAGAGCAAATTGATCAACTTAAAATTTAATCGTGTATCCTGATACTAAAATTGAGTATCGAAAAACTTTTTGAAAGAAAAACTTTTTGTAAGGTAAACTTAACTAATTTTGTTTCTGAGAGGCTCAATTATCATTCAATACCGATAATTGAGCTTCATGGATCCTTCTGCGATCTCTTGTTAATCATTGATCGCTGAATTATTTTTAACGTCAGGTCAAGAAAAATTATTTCCTACGGCTTTTAGCTGAATTACGGTTTCGTATTGCAGGCGACGCCGCGATCTATTTTGCCGCGGCACGAGAGAATAAGAAGTTAAACTGGCACAATTGCAGATACACGTGGCCTGAATTGCTATTCGAGAGACGCTCACCTGAGAGGACTGTATTCCGATGACCAAGCTACCAGATGCTGAATGTCCCTCCACGTCAAGTTGTTGCTGTAAAAATAAGGAAGTCGGAATAATAAAATAAGGAACAAGAAATATACCGTCTTCGATCAAAATATCGATAATATCTACTATTTGCTGCTAAAATAAAATTTAACATCTTTATTTTAGGCCGTAGATTAATTGAGGCTAAATCGAAACTCAATAATATATTGTGACCCTCTATATTTAGATGTGTATCGAATATTGCATATATCGAATATTGCATTCTCATATATCGATCGTACGTATATATTTAAGAAGTGAAGACAGAAAAAGACCAACTGTAATAAAGAATTTTTAAGAATATATATTCAAAACTTGTCAGCGTTTCTTTAATAAAGTACAATAAAGGTATCTTCAACGCGTGTACCATTATGAAATACTATCTCAACATATCGTATATATTCAATGTACGTTCATCTTTATTATAAACTGATTATTACAATAATTATACTATCCTTTCTGTTATAATTATCATAATTATACGCTACACATTATAATTAAGTTCGAATTTCAATTTCTCAAGTTCGGAGTTAATGACGAGATGTGTGTTAATAGAGAAAATACCGTTACGAGGGAAGAAAGTTTGGACCAGAGTAAAGTATCCCTTTTCATTGACGCTGCGACTAAAAATAAACGTAGCTGAGTACTAGTAATCAAGTTAGCGTTAGGGTTTCAAAGAAAAGTTTCAATGGGAGATTGCCGGCAGTATGTACGTACTTTACTTGCAGTGCGAGAGCCAATATTCCGGCGGCTAATGGGGCGGAAGCTGAAGTACCCGTGTGCCTAGTCGTACAGGTGTTTCGTAGATCCGTTGTTGCCTGCGCAGTGGAAATGAAAGCTATTAAATTATTCGACCGCCCTTCCTTTCATTTCTCTCCCACGCAGATATTTGTCATTCGATTTCAGAAAACACGTTAAAAAGTCGAATCAAGGTAAATGAGAGCGTATCGTATTGCATCAAAGATTATACATTCTAGTGATACCGGTGAAAAATCTACGATACTTTAGTCCTGTTACATTTACGAGCATACTTTTCTTATTTTACAAGTAATTTATGTAAATATAGATAAGAATAATATATTTTTATTTTAAATAAAAATTTAAGAGGAAATTTACAAACTACAAAATTTTATTGCTAAAGCATTTGTATCTCAATTGAATTTAATTATCAATAAAGTAAATCTCACGAAAAATAGTCAGTCATCTTTTACATCATTTCCATTTTTTTTTTTTTTCAATTCAATTAATCATCGTCAAGCTGAAAGGCACTTACAACCATTTGATCGTGATACGCGCCACTGCTGTACGTCGTAGCGAGGGTAGCAGGACATCTTTCTCCATACCAAGGAAATCTTCCGGTTTGACTGGCTGATCCAACAGCCACGGTGTATATGCTCCCTACGTATCCGTCACATCCGCAGTCATCCGATTTGGAGCCACCATTACCAGACGCCCACACGTAAATATTACCTTTGCCTTTCCGACCCTGTCAAATATTCAAGTATTAATATTGCCACAAGTAAATGTCAAAGTAATTTATCAAGTGATAAAACTTTCACGTCGCGTTATATCGAGATGTCAAATCGCAAATAATTTACTCGAGCGAAAACCTACTAATGACCCAAAAGATAAATAAAGAAAATTATGTACGTATATTTTAAAGATTGCCGCGACGTTTTAGAAAGTGTGCTATAACTTTGCAGAAAGATGCTGTTGCATAAAAGATGCCGCTATAAATATGCACAAGTAAATCATGCCCTTCCCTCAGGCCGTTGTCAGAGACCTTTCGCCTTCATATTTAATCCTCGAAAAGAAATGAGAAGAGAGCACTTCATAAACGCGAGCATCTTGCAAGCATCTCTTTGTAGCCCCGAGACTAACGTTCGCGCCGATAACATTAAAGCCGACATACCTTTGAAATCGTACAAAATGAATTACATTATTAGGTAACAAAATCCTCGAAAAAAAGTCAAGATACGCAAAGAGCCTCGAGTCTCTTACATTTACAAGATTAAATTATTCTCTAATCTCTTCCCGACACGCCGTCTTAATCATCCTTGCTTTCAGTCAAACTTTCGAGCATTAAATGAATTAATGTATATTTCCAAGTTAATAAATCCTACAGGAATTTATTAACCTAGAAATATGAACTTGATTATCGCGGGGCATAATTTACTTTGCCGCGTTTACGTGGAATACGCAGTGCGTGGATAAATCTCAAGTATAAAAAATTGCGCAAGTAAAGATAAGTTTATGGCAAGTGAAAATGCAATGAAGAAAAACGGGTTTTTTACCGTTTGAAAAAAATGATCAACAAGTAACGTATCATTGTGGAAAACATTGTTAAAGTTTAACTACATTGTGAGTTTAAGCTTAGTTGGTGTTAAAAGCTTGTTTAAACATTAAATGACCAGAAAATCTGTTTCACTCTGACGTAAAGTCAACTCCACTCGTAATCCTATTAGAGACTTTCGAGTACAAAACTCGTACCTTGTCTCCTTTTTTTTCATAGATATTTCTCCAGAAATAAAAAATAAATATTACATTTGATAAAAAAATATAAAATATAATGCTTATCTCAAAATTTTCTCTGTACTTTTAAAACTGGCAGAATCACGTTAACTTTGCTTTTAGGGTAATTTATTATTTGTTTCAATCCCGAGATTCAAATCTAAATTATTTATAGAGTTCCAAACTTCCTTTTGTTAAAGAAAAAACTTAATTTCCTAAAATATTGTTTATTATAAAGTATATTAGAAAATAATTTTTGATGTTAATATTTTGTATAATATTTGATTTAATTATTGCATTTTATTTCTATATTTAATCTAATTATCGTATCATATTTCTTTTTAATATTCTCTTATTTTTTAATAATTTTATGCTGTACAATAATGTGTACTTTATAATATTTTTTTATTTCGGGTAATTATTATGTATAACTATTTCAATGTTCAGGTATGATTTCAAATGAGCTTTTTAGTTGTTCCCTCACTTATTGCATGTAATTATTGTACATTCAATATTTTTACTACTATACATGTATTTTTATTATTTTTTGTGATTCGTTATAATCAATAAAATTATTATTATTACTATTATATTATCGTTATTATTATTATTATTATTGTTATAAACTTGATTGCAAACTGACTTTTGTTATACCACGTTCAAGTGCTTCAACAGCGAGTCTGCCAGGTGCCTCTAAACTTTTTCCATCATCCGCCGGTCCCCAGGAAGCCGTGTAAATGTCAATAAGCTCGGACCTGTATCCCAAAGCTTCGCCTTCCACACGGTCATTCACCAGGCCATCGAGAAGCTTGATGCCGCCGACGGATGCGTCGAAGGCGACACCGACGCCACACTTTTGGTTGTTGGCCTCCATAGCTATCTCTCCAGCACACCTGGTGCCATGACCGTTCATCCCTGAGGAGTAGTTGAATTTATAATACAATCGTGAAACAGTAATGTTCAATCGGGCTGGCGAAGCCCGCCAAAGTCCTGCAAGATGCACGAGAAGAGGAGTCAAACGATAGCAACATTTGCGTGGGAGGTATTAAGATTTCGCTATGCAATATTCAGCATTACTCGACTTTGAAATTCAGAATATTACGTATGCAATTGTACACAGGTGATGCAATATCAATTGATAAAAATGAAAGCGATACGCCTTAAACGTAGTCCATGTACAAAAGAAATGAAACGCTTTTCACATGTATTTTATTGAAAACGAAATACTGCAGAGTAGCCTGGATCTACTGCGCGTTTCTTTTTTTCCACCTATAAAAATTATTTTTTAAAGTACATAGATCATTTTTCTCTAGAGAATTTGAAATGGAAAAATATTTTTAAAATAATAATTTAAAGTTAAGCAATAATAAGCAATGTTTATTTTATTTAAATGTCCAGCGTCAGATCGCTTCCATTTTGCATAACTAATTTCATCCTGTATAATCATATTTAATTAATAATTAGATTGTAAACCTGTGAATAGGTTAATTTGAGGATAATGCGATTAACCATATTCGATCTGATCTCACGCAAATTTCATTAATATCGACACGTTAACACTTTTACTTCTCCTCTCCCGGATGAATTATTTATTAAATTGTATTGACTGAACTCTTATGACGTTACTACATTATTCGAATAACCGAGTTACAAATATCTCCATCCTATGTTTTAATATTCATAAAAATTTGGTAATAAAAATGTGAAATTTCTATATAATAAAATACGTAAGCTGTCATTTCGAAATATATAATATTTTACTAAATTATTTTGTAAAATCGCGAATTTTGTGTTTTTTCAAAAATTATTTATTTATTCATGAATATCTATTTTGTCCCCTTCAAAGTAATCCCCATGAGATATTATACACTTGTGCCAACGGTTTTTCCAATCTTCGAAGCACTTCAAAAAATCATTTTTTTTTATCTTGTTCAGCTCCTCCTTCGATGCCGTCTTTATCTCGTCAAGCGTAGCGTAACGTCGTCCTTTCATGGGCCTCTTCAGTTTAGGGAACAAGAAAAAGTCACAGGGGGCCAGATCTGGGGAATACGGTGGCTGCGGCATCATTAGTGTGTTGTTTTTGGCCAAAAAGTCGCGCACAAGCAACGATGTGTGAGCAGGGGCGTTTGGTACGAATTTCGCGGCGACCCGTCTCATGCCCAAATCATTGATAAAAATCGAATGGCACGAGCCAATCGATATGTTTAGGTCCTCAGCAACTTCTCTAACGGTGATTCGACGATTGGCCAATACCATTTTCTCCACTTCATTAATTTTTTCGTCTGTTGTTGAAGTGCTCGGGCGTCCGGCACGCTCTTCGCCGTTCACATCTTCTCGGCCTTCTGAGAACATTTTGTACCACCGATAAACGTTGCTTCGGTCCAAGGTAGCTTCTCCGTATGCCACAGTCAACATTCGGAATGCATCCGCGCACTTAATTTCGTTTTTCACACAAAATTTGATACAGGTTCTTTGATCCATTTTTTTGAATAGGTAAAAATCGAAGACGATCCAAAACACGTGCAAGCAAAGCAGCTGTCAACAATTAAGTGAACATTCAAAATGGCCGAGCTTGTCGGCATAAGTGAGAGACATGAGTACCAACATAACGCCACAAAAAGATCGAAATTCGAATATACGTAACCCGCGAAAATTCAAAATTCGCGATACTTTTTGAACACACCTCGTATATAATATTTTACTAAATTATTTTTAATAATCACAACTACATGTTGCAAAGTCATAATTTGCATTTTGTACAATATATAATATTTTTATATTGTAAATATTTCTTTTCTGCATTTTTATTTTATAAATAATACGCACGCACATACAAATATATCAAAATGTAGTGCATATTTTATGAGTTAAAATATGACAATCTTTTCTTTTAAAAGAAAAATTTTTAAACTGGACTTTAAAACTTTTCTTTTAGACTAAACAAAATATTTTAGATTTCTTTATATTTATTTTGCCGGTACATTTTAGCTACATTTTATAAAAGAATATTACTTAATTATAAGTGGAAATCTGATTCTTAATATATTTTATTAAGACAAGAATAATTTTTTAAATATAGAAAGTAAAATTAATATTAAATTATCGGAACTAATAACTCTGCATATAAATTAAAATTAGAAATGTTAATAATTTAGTTCATTTGGACAACAAAAAATTTATAAAGTTTAAAAGTAACAAAGTTTTTTTACAAGCAATAACTTTCCATTAATTTTGCAATCAATCAGTGTGTATTGATTTAAATATATTAAGTGCTCTAACATGCGCTTGGTTTAATAATATAACTAAATAATATTGCCAACTATTACAATTAAGCTATATATATTTATTCTATCATTGTAACTGTATTATACGTTTATATGTTTGTAGAAAGATCTAATAGAAATTACCTGAGTCATCGTATCTTGGAAAAGGATCGTCATCACCTTCATTTATGTCGTAACTAATGGCCGCATCCTAATTTAAATATTATAATTACAATTATATATAAACTATAGATAATATATATTACATCATTTTCTCGCTATTTATAAAAAATAATTCTCCTTATAATGTTGTTTAATTAATGTTAAATTATGAAGACACATGATATCCATTTACATAAAGATATAAAATTTATTTTCAGATATACATATATGATTTATATGTAGAGGAAAGAAAGGGATAGTGGAATACCATTTTGTTCTTTTAACATACCTTATTATCAGTAAATATTAACGCAAATTCTTATCAACACCAATTTATTAGACATTGTAGAGTTCTACCAATCATCCTCATAGATAGAAATTTATTGGGTATATAGAACAAATGTAATTTATAATTTACTGAAGAAGGAAAAAAGATTTTTGGTTGTGAGATGGCAAGACGAGCGGTTACGTAATATTAAAAGATAATGTTATAAAAGATACCTTTAATTTTAAAATGTCACAATTTAATGATTCTTTGTAAATTTTATAAGTGCCATAAAAGTTTTTATGTGAAATTATAAAGTACTAGAAATTATAAAGTTTTATTACTTAATAAAAACTGTTACTTTCATTCCATTTTATTAAGTATATTTAATTAAAAAAAATTTTTTTAAATAATTTCTTTGGTTTAAAAAATAACTTTAAAAAAATATATATATAAATTTTTTTACTGACAGTAAGCAACGCCCACTATGAGATTGTAAAGTCGCAAAAGCAATCTTATACTCATAGTGCAAATGGATCACGAGCATTTTACAACTCTTCTCACTACATAATATAATTTTATATGCCGAATTCATACGCACATTACGGCACATATTAAATTACATCATTTGAAAACCACATTCAAAGCTTTCAAGCTAAATTAAAGTTAAACGATTAATATTTAACATGCTTCTCAACATACACTTGTAAAAATCATTGCTTCTTGCAAAACCAAAATTCAATTTTTATGAAAATGCAATGAACACTAATAATCAGTAATCATTCTACAATATCTAAATAGACTGTAACAAAGTAATTTTAACAGCTGCTCTTAGAATTAAACGAAATGTAATGGTACTTCACCACCCCATACGTATCTCACAATCTGTCTTTTCTCTGCTAAATGCAAGTACATATACATATTTTATATACGTAAATATACTATTAATGCAAGTATATGTATATGTATATGTATATGAAGATAGTCTATGATAAAATATGTATTAATATAGGATCAAAATAATGTTTCCTAGTTTAAATTAAATTCTTAAGTAACTCGTTTCGTCATCTATGAGACGAGCACAAAGTTTGAAGCAAATGTTACGTACATAATTGTTCCGCAGGTCATCATGCGTGTATTCTAAACCATCGTCGAGAACAGCAATTCTTACTCCACGACCAGTTATCCCCAGTCGATAGAGAGGCAGAACGTTTAAGTCGAGCTTCGGCAAAGCTTTATTCGTCCTCGTGTCTTGCTACGGCGGTTGATAAAGAAAAATCATAAAAAATAAAAAATGACAAAGACAGTATGATATATGAGTTCTTCAAAAGTCAATTGCTCTGCATGAAAGAAAGAAAAAATTAATAAAATTATAATCATTTACAAAAAATAAAATTGATTATTTTTGCTCTTGAAAGATTTATATATGTATTGTTGCATAATTTATACTTTATTATTGAAAATATAATGATATATATTTTTGTGTTCTTTTGCAGTAAATAATAAATCAAATAAAATACATATATTAATTATACAAACAAAATTATTAATTGCATTTATTTACTTTTTTTTATTTGCTCTTCGCACAAAGTTTTCTTACAACTTTTACGAAGTAAACTTTCTTTGGGTTTACTCATTTAAGTATCAAAATAAAACAGATTCTTGAAATACTTTGAAATTTATTCTGGAATTTTATCGAAGATAAAGAGATATAATACATATGGTAATATTTCTCTTTCATAGAGTAATTGACGATTTACAATATCAATAAAATTTCATCTTAAAATCGTTTGGCTATGAATCTCTATTGTATAATTCGACAATGAAGCATTACGTTTTGAATAATTACAGGAAAATGTGCAAATATTGTAACCTATTTTTACCAGATACCATTCTTGATTCCAAAGTTCATCGTTGAATATCCGTAATTTATGGACAGCACCATCATTTTCGTCAATAGCGTTTGATACATCTCCGTATATGTTTAATGGAAGACGTTTCTCTCGCGTTAAAGGTTTTTCAGACTCCAAATCGGCTAATGAGATGTAATCACGTTTAAGTCGTTTCACGGTTTTCTGTTGATCCGCCCAGATAATCTTTTTTTCAATAAAACAGAGATTATGTTAAGAAAGTTGTATCTTGTATAATTTTGTATTTATACAAGTTTTGTATTTTTATCATTGCAAAACTTGCTAGTATTATTTTTATTTTCGTGCATTAGTATTAATAATTTCTTATCTTAGAAAAGTATTGAATATAGAAATTATTAATTAAAAAAGTCTGTTGTAGCATTTTCTCTGTTATGGGACGTTATTTCAAATAACGTTCTTTTGCAGAGTATAAAAATGTTACCTTAGAGTTTGCATTAAGGGCCTTCGTCAAGCGAATATTTCCCCTTTTCTTCTGACTAGGATTATCATCCTTAAGCCATATATATGTGTCCTTGAATCCGAGAACCTGAATGAAGAGATCCATTACATGTAAATTTATCAAGACGGCCAATGATACGGGATTGCATATTTAATGAACTTCAAGTCGGATTAAGCCTTTATTTAAATTTTTTGCTTAAATAAGTGTTAAAACACCGTCCTTTTATCCATTCTTTTGTCTCGCAGCTGATCCTTTTTTCTCAATATTCATCAGCATAGATTAATACTGTGATATATTTGGTTTAAAAAGAGAAAGAGAAAGACTATTTTGTATAATTTTACGTTTTTTTTCAATAATTTGACATATTCTCGTTTGTATTAATTATGTATATAGCCTTAGAGATAATTATTCAGTATTATAGTCACATTAAAGAAAATTGCTTATATAAATACAGCTAATTTTTAAAATATAAACAAACATTGCCAGTATTACTTTTATATTTAAATTTAAAAACAATTCATTATAGGAATTAATAATGTTCTGCGGTTATAGAATACGTATAACAGACAAAAATAAATATTATCAGAATTAATTAAATTAAAGGTTGCTTATGTTTTAAATTAAATAACAATAAAAATCGTTAATATTATTGTGTAAAAACAACACATTCAATACGTAAGTTCTTCGAATGCTCATCAATATCGCATCTTTATCTCGCGCATTAACTACCCCTCGACGCTTAGGGTGAGGGTAAAACTAGACGTCCCGACGTTCGCGCCCTTTGCCAACGGATGAAAGGGACGCTACGATCAGGATAGCATACAGAAGCAGTTGGTAGATCGACCGACTTCTTTGGGGTGGGGCACTATCGAAAGTCTAAATGGGGTATCGTAACGTTATTATTATCCATGGTGTGTCACGCGGCTGGTTTGCCTTCGTTTTTGTATGGCATCCGCATGCGATGTTCCGCATAGCGTAAAGCAATATGACAGAGACTGAGCGAGGGAAGCGCGTAGGAGGGGAGACCACCTGGTAGGAAACTGAGTGTCGCTTGTGCAAAGGAGGACGACTATGATATTTCCGTAACGCATCAGACACGTGCCGTTTATTTCGAGATACCTCCTAAACTGTCCGATCTGCCTCTCCTGGTAATTGTCGATATGTGTTATTTTTTTTGGCATGGAACCTTTATTGACATTTTATATCGTAAATTGGTTCGGACAATGTTATGACGACACTTTTGATATGTATATCTATTCTGCACAAATTGTACTTTCAACTTGACAGTGTAAAAACGAGTTAATTCCTGTACACATGTACAAAAATAATAGTTATGAATAAGCTGTAAAGAAACTTTTAAAATGCTAGAGGTATATGTAATTTTATTTTTAATACTAATTATTTTTTACTTTTAGCTATATTTTTATTATTTTTGTAGGATTTAACTATTCTCTTAAAAAAAAAACGTTAATTGGATTTATGTACGTAATTAATACGTTTAATACGTTGAATTTCAATTTACAATGATTAACATCTCTTTTTATAAGAATTAAAGATTACTTTGCTCCTATTTTTGTACAATGCGTTATCTTAAATTGCTTATTCGGGCACACTTCATCAATTCTATTAATTGCGGCAACAATAGTTTCAGTACCTATTGTATTTTCATAAACAACATTCAACGCAATCAAACTTCGCGGCAGAGTCCAAGGAAATTCAGGCCATCGGGATTATAAAACAATAATCCTTTCGTCTGCCATCCTCTTAATCCCATACAACATGCGCAAAAATCCCGTAATCCACTAACCATCATATCTGCTGTGCATCCGATTGGAAGGAATAAATTTGATCGTCAAAATGCTTCACTGAACTCGCTGATAAACTACTGAATATCCGGCAGGATATACACTTTTCAATACAACGGTGCATAAATGTTGCACGTTTGCGTATCCGTGATCACGTATGCCACGCACGCTGCATTAAGCATTTAGGATTTTACATCGCGATCCGTGGATCGATCGGATATCGTTCTGCCTTCTGTAAACGTAGCTTTGCAAACATAAACTATTTGAATTCGATATTACATAGCAGCATATGAAAAATGATTTGCGGGAAGAAAGTTTTGTTAACATTTTCTCAAGCATTAAAGAAAAGAATAAAGCTACGTCGTATTATTTGTAGTTTTCATACCAATTGGAACTTTTTCTTATTTTTGTTACAGGACTGGCTATAGAAAATCAAATTCATCGTTATCTTCGCGTATTTTCTTTTAGCTTGATATTAATTATCGTTTATTGCTGATAAAGCGAAGGTAGCTCAGCGAAAGATATCACGAACGGAGATTTTGAGGTAAGTTTTAAAACAACTGATAATAAAATTCCGCAGTAACTTCTACTTTATGGGTACGTGTTCCGTTGTGAAAGGGGTTAATTCGAGAAATCTTGCGGTTCGATATAGTTACCGCAAACTTCTCCGACGTAGAATTCTTAAGGAGGTCTCTCGATCGGCACGTGAGCATTTCCGACCCTTTTATCGGCGACTTCAAGGTCGCCCGCTTTTAACGCAGAATAGCATCGGATAGATAGGGCACGTGCTTTCCGGGTGTCATGCCAGGGTGCTTCTCTTAAATTCCACGTGGGAACGCTTCAAACTCGAATTCGTCGACTACGTGATAATGGTCCTTTCCTCTCTCCTCGTAATCGGTAAGCACAGCAGTCGCAGAGAATACGGGGGTTGTACGGACGTGTACGTGAGAAGCACGAAGAGAAAATCGGGGACGGTCATTACTTCGCAATCAGCGAGCGACGAGGCGAATATTACGGTTATTACCGAGTATTACCGTGATATCGCAATGTTAATCTGATACGAAATGGCTTTCCTTAGTAACATTAAGCCGCAAATGTACACGCCAGTTTTTCTTAAATAAACTGGAGCTAATTCAGTTTCGCCTAATTTACTTTTCTTAAACTATTAGAGAAGATACGATACTTAAACGAAACAAATGCTGTATACTAAAATCCATGAAGTAAAATAATTTCCTGTTAAATTTGAAGCGGATTTTTAGTTTCAATTTTGAAGGTGTAAGCTATTGAAAGTAAAGAGCGTTTTATGAATTAATTTTGTAAGCTCGAACATATGATTAATGTTAATTTTGTAAAAAATTGTAGCAATAACAGTTTTTAATATCTCCTTTTTGAGAAAAAATTGATTGGAGATATATCTGTTTCACAACAACTATTTGCTAATTCTGAATAAATCAATTTTATACATATATCTATATACATGTGTATATATTATGTATATATGAAAGAAAAAATACTTTGTTCTTATTATATGAAAATTAATTTTCAAAGCGTAATTCAATTGAGTTTATGATTTAAACTCATAATTTCGCATCATTACTTCGCATTGTTGTCTTACACAAATAATATTCGCAAATTGATGAAGTTTCGCTTAACCGAATCTCATTTGACTTCCCCGCTATTTAACGATTTCTTGATACAAACTCTTGAAAAAGAATCAAACAATGCGGTAAAAAATCTTAAAAAAAAAAATGTAAGCCAAGTATATTAAAAAATATTTAAAAATGTATGCATTATTTAAAAAATATAACTACTTAAAAATAAATCTAAAATAAATCTAATTAACCAAATATTAGGTAGTTATTAATAATATATTATATTTCAAATGCTGTACATTAAATACAAGTATTTAAAATATACCTAGCCCTGTTAAAAATGCATACACCTTTAAAATTCTGTACTTAAATATTATGTACATTTTTTATTTTTTTTATAAAGGCTTTTTTTAGAATTACGTTATTCTGTACGTTTCCTATCCAATCGTCTTAAGCTCGCGTGAAGACATTTCGGAGCTCGAGCATCATTATACTATCGACAGTAGTATTTTTCGAGTGTGAAGGTGTCTGTGAGAAATACCTTCGTGCGCGTAAAAGGAAAGGGACAAATAGACGTGAGAAATCAGTGCCGATCATTACTTCGCGATCAGTAGACACGATCCGTCTTATCGGTATTCAGATTGCGCTTTCGGTTGCTAAGAGGGATGTCTCATATAGATACAGGAAAATCTGCACATCGCCGGCCTAACTTGCTTGTACTTAACTGCCTTCGGGCGAATATTGGGCGTGAAGCGTAGGTAAAGTTGAGAGAAATGAGAAGAAAGAAGGGCGTATACTTAGAGAAAGAGAGAGAAAAAGAGGGGGACAAGGGAGAGGAGATAGAGAGAGACAGAGAGAGAGACGAAGTATTTTCGCAGTCCATTTGTTTTGATCGGATTTCCTACTGTCTCTCGTAATCCCGCACCCGTAAGCTCCCGCAGGCGTCGTCAGTTTCCAATGAAAACCCTAACGTCTCTATCCTCTTCTCCCTATCCGACCTTGCCCGTTCAGTAACAACCCTCGTCGTCGTTTCCCGACCACACCTTCGTCCCTGTCTCTTGAATTCCTGTGAGCATTCTCCGCGTTCTCTATGTGTGCTGCGTGCGCGAATGTGTGCATGCGTACGTTTATACGAGGTATCATAGACATCGCGTGTTCTCTTCAAACTTTACAGACTCTCTAGACTCTGTCCGAACCATGTGGACTTCTCGAAAAAGAGTCGGATTTTATCTTGAAAAAAAAGGTATTTAGAAAACAGCGAATTATAAATTATAAAAATTTAGGTGTTTTGGTCTAAAATTTTAAAATCTTTGATTTCTTTTTTTTTTAAGTATTAAGTTATAAAAGTACGTCTATAGACATATCAGATAAAAACAATGTTTTTATATGTATATACAAAGTACGTATTAAAATGTCCTTTTATCATATAAACTATATCTACAACTATACCTAAATTTTTAAATTCGTAATCTTTAGCGGGCATTACAAAGGAACTCTTTAAATGTAAACATACTATATAGTGATTAGTCATCTTACCAGCTCCCATTAATATTACTAACTATAAGTTAACTAAAAAATCTACAATTATGAATTTAAAAAAATATATGCAATTTATGAAGTCTTGGAGTGTATTATATCGTTGAAGTTTACAAAGATTATGCTAATAATTTTTTAATATCGTCACGCGCACATATTTGTATTAATCCTTCGCAGATTACAAGGAGGAATTAAAGTCTCAAACAATTTTTTCACTTTGAATTAGTCAGTAAACGTAAGGGATCGACTTCCATTCCTGAAAAGAGTTATTGGTAGTGGAGACACGTCGACCAAGGGATGCCGTCAACCATGTTTCGTACAGTGACAGGTGAAAATCGAACTTGTACTGTACTTGTGTTGTCAGCGACCCAGGTGGTCTAGCGAAATTGTTATTTTTTTATTCTTTTTTTAGCAAAAACCATTGAGCCACTTACTTCGAAAAAAATTTCGACAGACCACCTTTATTTCGACGTGTAATGTGAGTAAAATTCTTATTGTAGAAATATTTTTATAGAAACTCAAAATAAAATATTCAAGATGAGAGAGCGCTTTACGTTATGAATTTCTTTATGCGGATAATCGCAAGATTTATTTTGCAGCAAGTTGTTTGGCGAGAAAGATGCTGACGGAGGTTTAACCGACGCTTCAGAAAACAGTGGGAATAACGAATCGGTACCAACTACGTAAGGATATTCTTTTATAAAAGTAACTTCATATGGTCCAAGATAGTTTTAAATGGTCCGTAAATGCTCCAGAATCGAGGGTGAAATAGCGTTCTGTCTATTTATCTTGGGCAAAATATCAAGCGGAGAATATAAGTGGTTAATAACATGATCCTTATTATTATAATTGTACAATTGTATTCCTAAATGTTAAATATATACAATTTATAAAACGTAAACAAAAACTTAAATAAATTCGAATAATTACTTTTCTTGGCAAAAAATTAAAATATTTTTTTATGTGGTATAATTTTTCAAATTTTATGTATTAAACTTTATAATGTAATTTTCAATGTTTTATTTAAAACGTTTAAAGTTATGCCCAAATTATTTAATTTTCAATATTAGATAAATTTTCTTAATAAACCTGCTCTTTGTTCCGCTTAAGTGTGCTCAAAGTAATTTCTATGAAATTAATCAATATATTCTTACTCCGGTTTTCATATACGTTCACCTTGAATATTTTACGGAGCATAATTCACGTAACAGAATTTACAAAAAATTTAATAATAATATTTAAATTAATAGATAAAATTGTAGCGTTCAGAGTTCCTGCTAAATAAGATAAGCACAATTAAAAGATCAACGATCGCACGAAGTGCACGTGAAAGTTTGCGTACGTACGTATGTCAATCTTCGGCAGGTATTGCGTTTGTAGTACATGCTTCGTCTCATGTAAGCCGTACGTGTGAATGTTGATGCATGTGTCGTATGTGTGATTGTGTACACGACACGTGTATTTACTGTTCGTATTACATAAATGATACGTAACCGTCGCTACTGTGCCACCGGAAGCAAATGGACGTAGATACGAATGTATAGGAAATCCGGTTTTTTTTTATTTTGATTAACAAATAGTTTCTCTTTTTCTCTCTGGCTTTATATACATACAACGTGTCTATAAAGTTCGTCCTAACTTTCTACATTTCTATATTTAATTAATAATTGAATATACAAAATATATTATTGAAAACAAGATTGCCTACGTATGTACATTTAAAAACCCGTTAATAACAAAATGTGAAGTAACAAAAAGAAATTCAAAATGCTTGTTTATTTTATAAGGTTATTGCTGCGAAAGTTTAGATTTCGAAACCACGTTAGGTCACGGCGTGGAATTTTTCTCTTAACAGCTGAACGTATTGTGAGTGGCGGCCCATGACACTCTGATATACGCGTTACTTGGAATTACGCGATGTCTGGCACTTGCGGACTGCAAATTCAATTACATGCATTGAATTCAGCGGAGGATAGAAGTTCTCGACGATCTACACGTTCACGTGCAGGTTCCCAAACTGACAGTACTCACACTTTAGGCAAGCGTTTATACAGTCGCGGTGATATGTAACAGTAAACATCTAAAGTGACAATGATATCCTAAACTTCGTTGCGCACAAACAAACGACCACATTGTTATCATAGTCTTTGCAATTAGGCATTTAAGAAAAAACGCGTAGATAATAGCTAACATCTTCTTTATGCTTCGCGTTAAATTCGAGATTACTTCGACTCATTGTCATTAATAAGTTGCTGTGGATTTTAACACGCTCAAATTGTATGATAGTTTCTCATTTTCTCTTAAACATGTAGTGGAGAGTCGTTGCCGAATACGTAGAGCAGATTGGAACTAAGTAACTACACTGAAGGAAAAATAATTAAATTTTAATAAATGTTTATTCAAATAATACTAATGGCGTATTTACTAATGTAAATGTAAATATATATTTATTTAGTACAAGAATTACTAATTTAAGTATCATTTTTTTTCTTATAGAAGAAATAATATTAAAATAAATAATTATTAAAGTTTAGAGATTTTTTTCTCTCAGTGTAACTTTTCAATTTTGAATTTTTATAAACAACCTGAGAAATTGATCAAAAAAGCGAATCCTATATTAGTTACTACATAGATTAGACTAAAAAATTTTTGAAAATAATTTTCTTGTCTATTTTAAAGGATCTGCAACGTCATTAAAAATTCTCTATTACTTTCAAATTATTTTTTAGTTAATACCTTTATTATCTTAAATTAACATCTAAGAACGTAATCCAAAACGTAATCCAAGAACATAAATCCGAGAAAATTTGATTCAAATTCGATTCATATTCAACGTGAAAATTTCAGATTCGGTTCAATTTGATTTTGAACATGTCATCAAAAATTCGATTTGATCTCACAAATGCTTGATTTATACACCTCCGCTATTTTTGTAATTATTTGTGCTTTTCAAAAGTAAAAGATATCGTGAGAGTTTTCATCGTTTTGAAGAGTGACGTTAAGAAATTCAAAGAAGTAGAGAAAGTTGGCAATCTTTGTAATAGTTGAACTGTAGCAGGCATGTATAAGCAACGAGAAATTGCATTAATGCGTTCGACCTTTGAAACTTTATCGTGTCGAAGTCGATGTCAAAGTTAAAGTTTTAATTGAAATCAACGCTATAACCAGCATCACGTGAATTTGATCAAAGAGCCCCAACTAGTTCCATACAGTCGATCTCGCTCAATTGTTTTGAACCGATTAACGTTATATTGATTATACATATATTCTATTTCTATACCTGAGACAAACCTGTCAGCAACTATGTACATTGGTAAATAAGAAAATTGTTGGAATAGTAAATAGTCAAAATAATTATTTATAGAGATTTGCTAAATATTTCATCAAAGTTTACAGTTTACTTTTTTAGTTAATTAATAATGTCATAAAAAATTTTTTTAACAAGTAATATATATTACAATCATTGTTCAAATTCATAAAAGTTGTTGACTAAAAGCTGTATAATTTTAGTTAAAAAGCATCATAAAAAATCAGTAAAATGCCAATATAAATAATACAGTCTACGAATTTTGATATGTTTAAAATTGCTGTTTCTCTTTTATATAAATAACTTTTTAAAAATAAATGATATCATTTTTTTATACTTCATGTATATGTACTTGAGTAATATTAATAATACCTAAAAAAAAATTTAAATTAATAATTGAATAAAAAATCAAAAAGTATTGAAATTTTATCAAAGTTACGTACATAACTAATTATGTGTGTTTAAAGTACACCAAATTTTGACATAAATTTTCGTGTATACTTGACAATTTGGCTAAATTACAGAAGCTGCAACACTGTGTATAAATTAAACGAAATTAGATTATAGTGATTTACGCGCTATCAAATATGCATTAACCTCACCAGCCGGGATATTGGCGTGGGCGGATCTCGCCCTGAGATTAAATCTTTTCAGAACCGAAGGGAGGAAGCTGACGAAGAGGCACGATCCGAACAGTAATCGCTGTGACATTTGTCAATGGACATAACTTCATGGGAAGTTCATTATAGTACAGCAGGAAGTCAGCGTCATTTATTTCAATTATTGCCAAACGCTGAATCAGCAAATTCGTATCGATAGTTTCCAATAATTTACAAACGTGTAGCATTAATATTTACAATAGAGAAGTATAAAAATACCATTATTACATGAAATCCGTAAACCATAATCAGATTTTAAAAAGTTTTCGTCTAATAAGCTATTTTTCATATTAATAGAACGCGAAATAACTGCCATATAATTTTAATATTAATTCTCTTAAGTTAGATATATTTTAAGAAATATAGCTTTTAGATACATATTTTTAGATACATTTTGCAAATTTTACATTTAAAAAATTCTGTATCTTATGGCGATATAAAGAAACAACAAAAAAAAAGTAAAAGATCACTTTTTTAACGTATCGCCTTTGATCCGAGAATAAAATTGATCAGATTTCATGAATGAATGGAAACTTCATTTTAGTTGTGTCACTTTAATTTTTTCATTTTTTAATTTTTTTTTAAATATTATTTTAGCAAATTATCTAAAGTCACGAGAGTGTTTCGCGCTTAATTCGCTATTTCGTTCAAAGAAAGTATTTTTATACAACAACAAAAAATATGAAATTTTTCAATTGTGCTAATTCCAAAAGAATATACTGTTTTTTGAAACACATAACTGTTGTATTATTTTTAAAAAATAAAATATGAGGAATGGTATGTTTGTATTTTGTGATTGCGATTGATGATTGTGATTGTGGTTTGGTGGTTAGTATGGTTAGATGGTTTAGTGCGTCGTGTGATTCGATGGGTTGTGTGGCTCGTGTGGTTTGTGTGGTTCAGTGGTCCGTTTTTTATTACGTATAGAATTGCAAAATTTATAAAAAAATATATGTTATATTATTTATGAAATATATCTAACAAATATCTCAAATAGTATATAAAAACAGATATTATTGACAATTTATATCGACAATAATCCCGTCTCTTCAAATATTCACACTATTGTGCCTCTAAAATAAAGAAATCGTTTCTGTCCGCCGGTAGGAAAATTAATGTCGGGAAATTCATTCCGACAATTCTATAACAGATTCTCGATAACCAAATTCCAATTTGCCCTGAGGCCCGAACTTGATTGAGTAATCTCGCCGTTTATAATAGAAGTTGTGCGTAAGATGTACGATAATGAGAAACGAATTACGGACATTTCCTATGTTACAGCTAATTACTCGTCGATCAAACGTCATTTTGTCACATAGTTTGACAATTTTATAAATTGCTGTATAAATCCGATCGCTTTAACTGTTATGAATGCCGTGACAATCATTATTGACACTATGGTATTAAATTTTTTTGTAAATGCGTAGAAAACAAAATTAACTGCTTTTACATAAATTAATAATTATTTCAATTATTAATTTTAATTATCAAATAACAAGTTTAAATTTATTATCAGTAAGGAGCAAATTAATGAGCATAAATTGTGAATGTATTTAGCATAAATAATATTTACATAATCTTTTTAGTTAGAATTTACATTAAATTGAAATTTGCGTTAAATTTAAATTATATCATTTACAGGCCATTATTACGAAATGATGATTAAAAAACTTTATTTTTATTACATATTCTCCCAATTCGATGCTAAACTTCATATCCTTTTCCTGTAATTAAAAGATATTAACTTTTAATATCCTGTTCTAGCTATATCAAAATAGGTATATAGGTCACGTTCTTGTTCATATTCTTCTTATTTTTAAGTCAACATTTTTTCCATCTATTTTTATTTTTCTTTAAATATTTATTGCACTTCTGCTCGCAGAAACGTATGTGTGTGTTACACATAAAGTGTAAATGAATGTGCATGTCTGCAGAATATTGAACTCTGATAGGTTCGTTAAGCCCACATGACTGTGCGGATCAGTCATGCGGAGCCTCATACCTTTGAAAGCTCGCAAGTTACGTTCGAAACAGTGAGACACACGATACGTCCAATATGTATTTGATCTTGATAAACGACATCAAATTTGGATTTTTGAGATTTCAAAAAATCCTCATTCATCAAAATTTGTAAATATAACAGGGTGATGTAAGCAATATAAAACTCGTACTACGTAAATTTATACATGTTATTTTCGACAATTTATAAATTTACGATATATTGTAAATCTTTATTGTAGAAAGTCTGTGTACTTTCAGAAAACTGTTTCTTTAAAAAAGGCTTTCTATCTTGCATTCTGAATGCATTAAATGCTAACTTGTTCCCATTATATCGTAAAGTATGAGCTGCAGCGTTCTGTGCATGTGCACTAAACAAGTTGTTGTTGCTGCGAATTGTAAACGACATCGCGCTCGTTCATGCACACATCGGATTCTTTAATAGTATACCGCGATGCAGAATAAAGGGTAGACATAAATGATAATAAATGCTACGAATTACAGGGCAGTCTACGAGGTCACGACGACTTTGCGTGTGCAATTAAGCTCTTTGAAACTAGTTCATCACTTTTCCATTCGGCCTGTTAACGTCGCGGTTACGCCGCGTACTCCTGGCTAGTCGTTACGAGTGGGCTTAATTATATGAAATAATTACATGTCGTAACCGCGCTGGATATATGCACTTACAGACAACCTAAGAGCAATCTCACGCATTGCGCTCGCTCGTGGATTGCGGTATACCGCGAGCTTGACGAAGCAGTTGCAGTTGCTGCGGTCTCGTGATGCCCTTTTCTCGCGTGCACTTCGCAGTTTCTCAGTTAAAAAAAAAATATTACACTTAAAGGGGGACTTTTGGTGACTTCCGGAAAGTTGAAGAAGCAACTACGCTTTACGTAAATATGTTTACGTAATTATGTCAGACTCATTAAACAAATGTGTACCGCAATATGAACAGCTAAACACATAGTAGCAGTTCGACAAATCAGGAACTCATTTGACACATATAAAACTTTGGAAAAATTTACATATGTACAATAAATCATAAATTTAAATATTTAGGATAACTGTTCCAATTATTGCCAGTGTCCCAATTATATTGCCACTTTTTTCAATTGTAGTACAATATTAGAACAAAAAGTATGAGAACGTTATGTGTTTAAAATGTTTTAACGTTAAATTAGGATTATCATATAAACATAAATGTAACGATATAAAATGTTCTATAAATTTTATATTTATAGAATAATTAAAGAAATTAGGAATGCACCTGAGAAGGCGCCATTATGTTCTAAATAGAAGTAAAGCAGAACTGCATGTTTCGAAAGTACGAAAAGTAGTGATATTTATACTTTTTATCTAATGAAGCAATTATATGTTAATAATTAAATGACATTTAAATAAAACAAGCATAAAAATATGGTAGATTACTTTATAATTTAATTTATTGACATGGTAATATTAGGGACAATCATTGAGGGCTTTCTTGCATTTCTGCAGGCAATAAATGAGTCCTGTTATGTAAATAAATATTTGTGTGGCAGTAATCGGAGAACAGTATTCAAGACATTGACTGGCACTAATAATTTTGTTTTAACATCCAAGAGAGAGAGAGAGAGAGAGAGAGAGAGAGAGAGAATGTGCAAATAAAAAATGTTATTTCTTTGACAAAACGCAAAATTCAGCATTTTATCTAAATATTTCTTCTTTTTTAGACTTAGCACTTCCGGCGCAAATTATTGCATGTATCGTGGGACAGATGCAACATCGATTGCACAGTACTCTCGTCAAAGTCAAGGGAAAAGATACGATATCGTTTCGCCAATGTTTCTCGCACACGAGGTAAAACTCGTTGTGCAAAGTGCACGATAACTATAGATACTATCGTTTGCGCGGGTGTAGGCGGCAATACCTTACAACTAGAGTCCGTTTTCGGTTTATTGTGCACGGAGACGTTAAGATTTGTGTAGTGTTCTTAAGATGTGCAAAATTCTACGAGTTACTATTGCAAGCAAGTGGTTAAAATTGAATTTTAGATCCTTGCTTCTTTAATACATAGGTTATATTTACATTGTAATAAATATTAATTTGTGCAAATGTAAATTTGCATAAACATTTACAATTTTAAATTCAAAATCTCTAAATGATGCAATGCAATAGAATTTATTGTGATAGAATTATTAAATGAAACTCGAACTTAAAATTTTACATTTAAATTTAAGTTTTATTCAATGAACACACGATACGTATTTTAAAATTTAATTATTGAAGCTGATCCGGATTACATGTACGCCTACACAAAGTGAGATGTCCTAAATCGCATTACGAATTCGTATGAAAATAGCACACTACGGTACGCAATTTACTGCTCGATTGAACACACGATTAACGAGATATTCCTAGGAAATTGGACTGATATTGCTGCTTCTTCTCGTACGTTTTTCGATATTACGCATCAAAAACTGCAGGGAACATCCGAAGCTCGGCGTCTACGGATGAAAATAAGGCGATTGCCTGAGACGTTTCCGTCAAAGGAAAAGGAAAGAGATGCGATATCGGCCCTAGTCGTCCCAATATTTTCTCTCAAATTCTCGCGATGATCTCACGGCGAAACTCGTTTTGCAAAGTACACCGGACTCTGAGATCCGCGAGAGAGAGAGAGAGAGAGAGAGAGAGAGAGAGAGAGAGAGACGTCTGCGGGCGGAAAAAGCGGATGCGAGCGGAACGGAATGAACGAACGATCAAATGGCTCGTGAGGCTCCGCTTACGGGGATAATCTCTTTGCAGTCATCCGTACAGCAAAGGAAACGATTTCGCGGCCGCCGGCGCATCCAACGTTCTCGCACATCCACGCTGCCAAAACTCCGAAACACATTTTCTCCTCCTCGATCCGGTCAAATTCGGCAAGATACGTGCGATACGGATGCTTTCTCGACCGGGCAAGTAGAAAATTTCTTCACTCCTGTGTGATGGACATTCTTTTTTCCCGAACTGTATCCGCGAGCTGAATGGGACCCACAGGGCGGAAACTTTCCGCAGAAATTGGGATACTTTTTACAGCTTTCGTGGGATGCCGCTGACCTCTAGAGAGACGGGACCGACCTGCCTTAGCACATTCATATGTATTTCTACGTTTGCGTTGCGCGAATATTTATCAAACTTTTCTTAGTGAATTTATCGAAATGATCTGAAGTATAAAACAATAAAACATCTTCCTTTAATCATCTTTTTTTGTGAAAAATGTTTGAAGATATTTTTATTAATGAAATATATTTCTAATTTATAAAAATGTGTCTGCATTGCAAAATTTCAATAAAAATTTTTGACGAATATTGCATGTTTATTGAATCATTATTACTGCCAACTAAAAAAAAAAAAATCAGTAAAGTTTTCTTTCTTCGGATATTCGCTAAGTCAAGGAATAAGTTTGTCAAGAGATATCTGTAACTCCTTTAGAAGTAAAGTGAAAGACAGGGATACAATTAAAAGTTGGACAACTGTTTGATAACTTATTGTTAGCCATTTGTGCAATGTCCAATTCTAGTTTAACTTTATTCTGTTCATATTATATAGCTAATTTTTATGTTTTTTGAGACAACAAGACTTTTCTAAAGCTAGACAATGGATTTTATTTTTGAAAATGAAGAATTATCAGAGAGAGAGAGAGAGAGAGAGAGAGAGAGAGAATTTTTTAATCTCAATATTTTAAAAATATGTAGAACTTTCATAAATTCTTTAATTGATTTTGAGTCTTTTCTTAACATTGAAATACTTTTAACAATTTTTATTATTAACAATTTTAATGATTAAATTTTGAAATAATACAAGATTTTTTTTTCCCAAAAGTTACTTATTACAGAAACTGATTTCAACATTTTCAAATTATAGTTAAACAAATTATTAAATGATGTATGTATATTAAACAGGAAATATTAAATCAGCGGGATAAGTGATAAATATTAACTAATTTTATAAAATTTATATGATCTGAAACCGAAAGAAGAGGAGATATTATATCCAAAATTAAATGAGTGTTAAATGATTGTTTGAAAAAAATTATATTTATGATTAAATATTTTCAATGTCTGTGACATATAACATGCTTTTAGATACTTGATAGCTTAACGCAGTTTATTGCACGCCATATGTCAGGCGTCTGAAACAGAATGTCATCCCATGCGAGATAATCCCCGAAAAAAATCAATCTATTTTTAAGCATTCTTTAAACAGTGACACATACGGAGTAATACATACATTTTTTTTTCTCCCGCGATATATCGGCAGAATATGAAATTAATCACATCGATACATAAATCAAAAATCATTTCGCGATATCGTTTAGCTGCCGATTAAATACGAACCGCACGGTTCACATATAATCACGTTCGAATCACGTATCACAATTTTTGCTCGTTCTCGAGAGGATTTAAAGTAGCGAAAATGTTACATATCGTACGCTATTACCGATTTCACGTGCTCGTTTTATTTTTTTTCTTTTTTCTTTTTTTATAAAGACGATGTAATAATACGTTTCGCAATTTTCGCGATATCAGCACGCAGACGAAAGAGGCTCCACGCCGTACCATGCCGTTTACGTGAAATTAATAGAAGGATTTACCGGACCATGATGCTTGTAACCGGACTGAGCGGCTAATAACGACGATACTTGCGATCCTCCCTGTATCCTGAGGACCCACTCCTCGCTATAATCTACGTTGACATGGGCGTTGGCGATGAAATTGGATGCAGATATAGCGATGACAAGCTGTATAATGAGGCGCGCGCACACTCTGGAGAATAAACGAAGTTTCGAATATTAGCGCGATTCTCGTTCGTTTGCGTCACAGAGCGCGGAGAAAAGGAGATTGAGATAAACTTTCTAAGCGGATTTCTCGCGAGCCGTGTACCGCCACAAATATATTAAGAATGCACGATGGTCGTAGACGCGAAAAAGACACTGATCGGCCTATTTTTCTGTGCGAGGCAATACCTTCGTTATTGCCTTAACAACGCGGTTTAATAACGTTCAATATCTATTTTTAACAATAAAAAAAAAAAAAAAAAAAAAAAAACAACGCGTTTTTCCGACTGACCGTTCAGCGTGGGTTAAATAATAAATCACTGAAATGCGATTAACGTAAATCGAAGGAAGCAGCATTGTGTGAAATCTTCTACTCTTTCCTGGCTCGTAAGAAAAATGACGCTCCGCGACAGCGAATATGGCACTGCACTCGTTGATCCTTTACATTCTTATCAGTTGCGGCGTACGGGGGCATTCGCACGGCGTATAAAAACTACTTATCATCCGCAAGTCCGTGGTATTCGTCGGTAAAATTTTCAACAGAAAAGATACGCTGTTTCCACTGTCGTCGCAGCCGTAACACGTACCTGACCGCCATGGCAATTTTTCCTCCGACGGGATGCGCGGGGAGGAGAGAAGAGTAAATAAATAGCGATTGTGCAATTAATTCTTCCGCCGCACCGCGGTCACACCGGAGGAATCGTCCTTTTCCTTCTTCTTATTATCACTTTCTTCACGATACTGTTCACCCCTGAGTTCTGACAGTCCCCGTCCGATTTCTCTGCCACGCGCGTACCGTCTACGCGACTGGAAGAACAATGGCGACGGAATTCGCTGGCTCTGCGCGGCTATTGGATCACGAGTGACAAGTGTGATCGGACAGTGTGCGTGGCAATTAACCACGATTGTTTTTTGTCCGTCTGAGGAGAGAGGGGGTTTCTCGTTGCCCTCACGCGCCACGACTATGTGAACGAAGCTGGGGGATTGGAAGGGTAGCGGATTAAACTAAGCAAACATGACGTAGCGGACACGCGTGGGACGGAACAAGCCGGGTGTAACGATTTGTGGGCGATTCCCGAGCGAATGTATCACATTGCTATTGTTTCCTATCCGATCGAAATATTATTTTACATCCGGCAAATTTAGCACCTTGTTTCTATTTGTATTTATAGATAACGTGAAAATTATCAGCAATGATATTGCTGCGATGAAATATAAAGAAATTTTTAAAATATGACACATAAAATATAGCACTGCATATATCGTATGCATCTGCTTTTCTAAAATCATTCAATTCTTATTTCTAATTTTAGTTAGTAAAAAATTTAATCATTGTAATGCTATTTTGTAATTGTAAATTTATATAAATTTATGTACATAATATTTTAAGAGGTTATAAATATAGTTTAACATAATTTATTGAATATAATTTATTAATATTTAATAGTTTATAAATTATGTACATGTACACTCGATAAGTTTAAAAGCCCATTTCAAATCGATATAATAAAAATGATAATATTCAACTATACGAAAAATAATTATACAACGATCAACAAAACTTTTATAATCTAAAGACTTTACTTTCAATTGTTGTCAAGTTTTTTCTCAAATACTTAATGCTTTTGGTTCAAATGATTTCAAAAAGTCAATTGTACAAAGTTGAGGAAAAGCTTTCATTTTGAAATTATTTATGTGTGCCAAGATAAATAATTTTTTCAATTTAGCTTGGACTAATCTGGAAGCTTAAAGTCTTTTTTTTTAATATAATCTTTTACGAATAGAGCTATACATATATTACTATATTCATGTATACTCGTCCCTTCATATTTCTCTCTTTATCCTTATATCTTTGCTAAATTCTTGTAGAATGTATTTTTATAAGTTAGCATAAAATTAGTGAAATAATCTTTTAATATGTTGCTCAAATTTCTGCAGTTCCGCATAAAAAAAAAACGAAAGAAAAATAAATGAAAAGAGTGATAAAAGAACAATTTTCTTATCTTTCAGATAATTTTTATGACTATTATATGGAAAAAAATTAACATATATGTATATTTATGCATTTTATATGCTTTAAATAAAATTCTTTTTCTATTTAACATTTTTAAATAAAAAGGATATAGTAACTGAAGAAACAATTTAATAAATAAATAAATTTAACGATCACTTTCGGAATGATAAGCGATCGACGTAAGTGTATGTACACACGGCAATTACTTGGGATGTTGCTCTAAGCTATTTCCTGTTTTCTTAAACGGAACAGATTAAGGTTAAGAAAAACTTGAGATGCAAGTTGCAACGTGTACAATTACTCCGTAATCTGCGTCTTAGGTTCTTGTCAATCTTCATGATATTAGACTTTATCTGTTTATCTTATTTAATGGGATATCTCGGAATTTTTAATTGGTAATCAACCTCTCTGTTTATTTTTGTTTCTTTCACTTTTTATAGAAAGTGTCGAGAAGAAATCAGAATAATTAAACGTAAAAAAAAAGATAAAATTGCAACGAAAAATAATAGAACCTGTGCTTTAATTTATATTGTTGTATATTTATATTTAATTTAAAATCTTTTTATTTTTAATTTTATGGTACTAATTGAAATTATTTGTATCGAGCAACTGTTTTTTATAATTGAAATAACGTATTAGAAAACAGATGGATGGATTAAAAGAGAAGACACTATCTATTATCCAGACAAGTGTGCACTGGTAATCCGAGCAATAAAGTTCGTCGGCTGAGCGACAACAAGTCGTAAGAGTGTGCTCGGCAATTAGCTACGCTATTTTTTTTCCTATCTGTCAGGGATTTATATCTCTACTTTCTTCTTGCCATTGTCTCACGGATTTGAAGTGAGAGCTAAAATTTTTGAATATTCTAAATAAAATGATTGCAAAGATACAAATTTCGACGCTGACAATCTACATACGTGAGGTAAAACGTGTGTCGGTTATCTTAAAAAATCGATAAAGTTAATTGCAACTGTCGCGCCACTTTCAGAAAAGTGGAATGATAAGCGTGACGTGCACATATTGACACAAGCAAAATTAAAAAAGTTTGCTTTTATATCTCAACATTTACTTCTCCTTTATCTATTTTTTAAGCAGCAATTTTTCATTTATTATTTCTCTGATACTATAATAATATTTACAGTAACAATACAATGTAACAATATTTCCTCGCCTAAAGTTAATGGCTGTTAATTATCAAAGAGTGTTGCGGAATTTCCGGTGTCAACTCAACATAACTGGACGCATCTATGCGGAATGTAATGAGAATTCGGATCGACACCGTTTGAAACAAGAAGACATTCGTTGTCGAGTCCCACGAGAGCCCGCGGAGGAGAATGGCGTGCGGCAATTTTGTTGGGGAAATTATTCCGAGCCATTGCCCCACGAAATGGGTTAGTTGCGATGTAATTGAGACACGAAATAACAGCATCAAACAGATGCTTTACGTCGCGCTCGCCCGTACGATTCCCTCATGATAATCTGAATGCTCAGTACTGACATTTATATCAAAATTAATTGCACCTTGCGCTTCAAAGTTCAACTATTACATCTCTCTGATCATTTATAAATCAATGTAACATTCTTGGTGTTCCAAACTTGCTTTCGCACACTAGATTAATTTTTTGGGGCGTAATCTTTTAACAAACGTTTGAGAATGATATTTAACTATTTCTTTTTACCGTATATTAAATATTTGCATAGAGATTAGCTCGCGTGAGCTTTTTGACTTCACATTGAAAGATCATAGGTCAGAAAACAGATTTCTTCAGAACAATTCGAGTACTTGGAAATGTAAACGCATATTTTTCAGGTATTAGTATTTATTATTTTACGTTTATATTGATAAATTATGATTTTTATGTTTGAACAAAAATCACACTTTTAGCAAAAATATGATTTATGTTCTTCTGCCATTTATATCATAAAAAATTTCAAGTAACGATTCGCAATAGCTTTCAGAGAATTTTATAGCTTTTCCTATAATATAGTTAGAGGAAGAGAGAGGAAAACTCAATTAAGAATACAATGCTAACTGAAATCGAAGTAACAAGCTTTTACGTGTTAATAGTTAACGACATCAGCAAAAAAAAAAAAAAAAAAAAAAACAGCTGTCCTTGTCCTTTCGCATCCCCTTTATAATGGGAATATGCACAACATTTAATGAAATGATAATTTCTAAAGAATTAATTAAAGCTGTATAAATATATCTATCTAAATGAGATATTCTATTTATTTTAGTAGTTTTTCAGGTTTTTCATTTTTCAAAGATTTTTTCATTTCTGTGATGGAATGAAGAGTCAAACCGTGTGAATAATAAAGAAACAATTATTGAATTATTGAATATACGTAACGTTATATATAAAAGCTTCAATTTGTATTCTTTGGAAGCCGTGCACAAATCTTACTCCATTTCGCGCCTAAATCGAGAGTTAACATTAAACCAATGTGAAGTATATATGTGAAGATACGCTCTTCGCAGGTTACGCTCGGAGTAGCGTAACACGTAAGCGCATTTAGACGCGGATTACCATTAAGTAAACGCAATTTAACTTTCGGGATGTCACGTTTAATCGACCCGCGTTTAGACTTTGCGCCCGCCGTCGACGCGTGATTCATTTCAAGGTGCATCGTCAGCTAATTAACATCTACATGCACACGCTTCATTTCTGATTTGTTTCATTTTCACGGTACGGCAACTGGGCAATTACGAACGACTGGTTAAATGCCGTTATGCGGCCCCGACTGTGTAATTATGTCGGGCATTCTGCAGGTACCACGTACTGAGTGTACTTCCGTATGGATTTAACGTTGATACGGAATTTCACTCGCATATTGCCAGCCGGTTTCTGGAGTTGGCCGTCGCCTCGTGGGAACCTTCCGCATACGATTTAAACTGCCCCAAATCCAGGATATAATCCATTTAGGGCCGCCTGCACCAACGTCGCTTAGAGCTAAGTTCAATTAAGTTAATTAAACTTTCCTCCTTCTATCCACACTATAGGAAGTGTTACAAGTTGAAAAATGTCGGTAAATCACTAAGCTGGGTTTACCCTCGAGCCAAATTGATGAGATCGAGACATTAAATTTTTGCGAATCGAATTAATCAAGAGATATGCCTACGCATCAATTTTACGTTATTAATTTTTTGCACACACAATTTTATTCTGCATACTTCTTTTCGCAGAACTAAAAAATTAAAAGTATTGTAATCAGTTATAATATTTATATCCAATTTTTTACAAATAAATAATCATAGCTATACTTTCTGGAGATGTTAAACTATACATGTAAGAGTTATTGAAAAATTTTTCAATAACTCTTACATTTGTAAAAATAATGAAAATCAACCCAGAAGTGTCGTAACTCAACGTGAGTAGGGAAAGCGCTGAAAGTGTACAAAGTGATGAAATTATGGCTGAAAATCGATTTATTAGTCTATAATTAATTATCAAGCATATATTGAGTAGAAGAATTTTGCGAAAAAATTTGCATTAAGAACATATCTCTCGCATATACCGTACGGAGCAGTAACGTACGGAGCAGTAAATATCCTAACGTTATGCCACCCGACATTTGCTTCCAATACCGTTCTTCGAGTAATTCCACCGACAATGGCCACCGAGGATTCCCGCGTTTCCCTCCTCTCTCCCCAAAATCCCTGACATGAACATCAGCTAAAGCATTTCCTTATTCGGGTGGAACGACGACGCGGCATACAAATCCGCGTAATTGAAATACGAGCGTGGTCGAACGGGTAAGAGGCATTTTACAGTTTTCGGTCGGCGAAACGACTTCACTTTGTCGTTCTCCCGAGGGTAATGCTTATAAATAAATTTGGCCCTTTCCCCTTTTTTTTACTGTCTGTTCCCAGGACAGATATATACGCGGGAAGGAGACGCGTGCGCGAAGGGCGGCCGATAAAAGTCGAAACAGAGAGCCGGCGAGCGTCGTAAAGTCCGCAGAAGAGAGAGATGAGAATATCCGCCGATAAAAGGGACTCGTTTCGCTTCAGCTCACGTTGAATTCGGGATAAATCCTTTTCTCCTATACATTCTGTCTCTTTCCTCTCTCCTTTCTTCCCACGCAGATTTTCTTTTAAAGCCACAAGAGAATTACGACAGCGTAACTTTTGTTTTTTATTGACACTTTTAAGTAAGGATATCGTGCTTAAAACGATGACCCTGCTTCTCGACTGCTTATGCGAAAACTTTGACGATTGCGGCAAATGATTTATTGATTCAAGCCCGCTCTTTTATTGGAGAAATAATGGCTATTATAGTCTGCATTACATAGGATAAATATCTTACATTATATATCTTTCCTTTTAATATGTTTATTTAACATATTTATTTTGCAATTTTTATTTATGATTCTTCGGTATGATATGGAAAAAACTGACGTGTTTAAAAATTTAGCTATAGATACAGATCTAAAAGTAATTTTGTTGGATCTTATTAAAATTATGTAGAAAATTTAGACTGGTTAGTAGAGAGTCAACATTTTTTACAATATTGCTTACTTGAGCGTTCTACACCATTATTTTGATCTAGCTAAATTTTTAAAAATTGCAGCAAAATTGTTTCTTTCCTTGTAAATATGAAAAATGATCAGTTATGAGCATTCAATTAAAGCGTTTTAGATTAATTGTGTACGTAATCAAAAGTTATTATAATGATTGTTGTCCTCGATTTTGTACATGCTATAAATCCAAAATGTTGGTTCATGCCAATAATGTATATACATATGTATGTATTACATTCGTGAATAAGAGATTGTCCAATATTTCGAATTTTACGACTGAAATGACAACTACTTTATATCATGTGTTTAACACGAACGGTAATCGAAAGTGGTTAATACAACATTATCGTTTTAAATCCCGTTCGTTCGGTTTGTACGTAGTGTATTATCGATATGATCACATTGGGGCTTATAAATTTGCGTTTCAAATCAAAATCTGTCCACACGTCGATGGCATTTCGCCAATATCGTAATTTTATACGTGACGCTGTTACACTAACCGCGCGTCTCTCGCGCGCCCGCATTTCGTTATTTTATCATGATAAAGCAAAAATGTAAATGTCTCGCGTGAATTCGCGGACACTCGATGCCTGTACGATAATTTTGGGATTTAACAAGTAAAACATATAACGTGCTCCGCCGCGCATTAATTTCGTGTTAGTGCACCCCGTGCGAGGTATCCCGACAGTTTTCAGATAATTTCATTACAATAGTTATCGGAAGTTCGTATTCCATTAGGTAACTCTGTGTATTTTGTGTTGGCCCCCGTCCCTGCGTCTCTCCTCCTTTCGTCCTATCCCCTGGGTACGCTCTTTTCCCATATCGCGCTCGTGCCCTATCCCTATTCGCACTGCGAAACTTTCGCGAGCCATTGACAACGAAAATCGGATGCGGTCTATAAAAAAAAAAAAAATACTTTCAAATATCTGAGATTGACAGGCGGCTTTAGCGCAAGTAGATTTGTCGGCTTTCGAGCCAAGTTTGATAAAGCTGTTCATATTGACGAAGCTAATATACATTTTTCAATAATAATAATGCATAATCGTAGGCAAATAAATAATGCATAACATTAATTTCAAGTTTTATCGTCGATGCAACACGTAATGCAATTATGTGAAAGTATGTGGATGCTGGGAAATACCATTTTCGTTCGATAATTTGCACACGAGATACTTTAAGCGATCTCGCGGCGAGTTTGTTTTCACAAAGATGATGAGAAGTGGTGAAGAATATATGGAGGGGAAAGAAGCTATGAGAGATATGGAGAGAGGCGATAGCGCGAGCTGGATGGAGGGAAAGTAGGACCGTTTATTAAGCACTCCGTCGGCTTTCGTCACAAATTCTTCGCGGCCGTCGAAATAGTACGCGAAAGTAACCGTGGAAAATTGGAAACTTTCCACGCGATAAAATCGGACTTAATTTTCAATAAATTCACCTTCCACGGAGCGCGAAGCGCGCTCGCTCTCGTACGTGGTTTGACGCTAACTGGAGGGCGAGGGGTTGGAGGAAAGGTAATTTACTCGGTAATTATAAAGTTACTGGCTCCTTCTCCGCGCAGCCCCTCTTCGACGACGCGCGCATAGTTGTGAATATTCAAATGCGATTACATCTATGATCGTATAAATTATACGGCCACTCGGCCCTGTCGCCTTCTGCGTGGCGCATTTCGGTGCTTTCGGTTTAACGCTCGTGAAGACTTTAGCGTCCGCTGTATATACAAACGGGCCTCTCGCGCTTTTAAGCGATATAACCCTATGGTAACGCCAGTGGAATAAAGGTGCGTTTCTTTCCGGCACGCCGGAAACTGCATCGCGCGATGAAACTCGCCATTTCTCAAGTACGAGCGGATCGAACGCTTGCCGTGAAGAGAGGAAAAAAAAACCGTTGGAGAGATCGGTACGATGAAAACGATGTCGCGTCAGTCGCTTTTATGATCACGTTTTTATTGTACGTCCCTGGCAGGCACCAAGTAAGCTGTTGCGAGTATCACATTGGTAGGTTGGGTCGTTTCAGAAAAATTTTGGTCGCGAAGAGATGCGAGAGTGTAATTTTTTCTTGCACGAATAAATCCTCATATCGCCGGAACGTTTCGGTACTTCCGTAAATCCGAAGAATTTTTCTACGTCACATGGCGCGAGTCGATCTGAAATGTACGCAATATTTGAGAAGCGTGATTGTAGCCTTTGGAAGCATCTGTGAGACGCGTTGCTTGTTTGAAAATCCTTAGACAAGAAATCACCGAAGAAATAATCTTGGCGTACAATTTTGTAAGTTTCCGTTTTGCAGAATGATAAAACGGTAGGAAAGTACGTTGGCGAAATAATCATTTCTATAATCGCCAAGATCTTGTCCGGCGCGAAGAATACCTCCATTTTGTCGCATCGAGATAAGGATGTACGCGCGTAGGAAACAAGTATCCAGGTACCTACCCGCGTTATCTCAATCGAATAATTAAGAATTGTTCAATTGCTCGCGCGGAAGTCCTTATCGCACGGTCGAAAGAATTCAAGCCGTAAATCTCGTGGGCTTATTTGGCCATAAAATAAATCCCTACGGAGTCACGGACTTAATCCTGGTGTATTTAATATCCAAAGCTTTCATCCGCGATCAGTCTGAAGGACAATAATGATATCCAAATGTCTGCCGGACTTGAGAAAATGTACCTCGCTTGCACCTCTTTCGCACTCATGTCTGAATCAAATTAATATCAGTGTTAATATTATCTTTATCGTGCCGCAAAGACGACTACGTTTCACGACGCGTTCGAGAACGTCCATTCATCGTCGCAGATATCGCGGAATCTACTTCGACAGTGATCATCGGTTTGCTTTTGTATTATTAATTATAAATGTTGATAATTGATTATTAGCGCAAAATAAATATTAGCGATTATACTTATGAGTCGTAAACAGAGTAAAATTTTATTGAATCTAAAGATACAAACAAAAATTATATTTCTTTCAGCTACATAATTCTTCCCGGAATGCAATCATCATCATTTTGTGATCGTATTGATTTATAGCGTACGTTTAATGAATAAATTGCGACGTCGATGGCAACGAAGGTCCCTGTTTTCCTCACCCGGGCCTTCATAAACCGAATTCTTCTTCTTCTACTATCGGATCAAGCGCCCATAAAGCACACGCGGTCGACTTCATCGCTTATGTCTAACGGATGGCGCACATTTACGATATAATTTATATAAATAAATTAAATAATATACGCAAAGTCTGCAAATTTATGTAAGTTTTATACAAATTTAGAGACAATGCAGGCCATTGTTTTCAGTTATTAAAATTCTGCTCTATGTAAAGGTAAGAAATAAAATTGCATCACATCAGTCAAAGTTCTTTTAACAATTATAAGTCTTAAAATTTTATATGTTAATTTTCTGTCATGTTGAAGAGCTTTTCTATGTCATTTTAAAACGTCAAAAATTCTATTAAATTAATATTTATATAATTATTTTAATAATTATTACGTCCTTCTATTTATTAATCAAGATTATCAAATACAAATATTAAGTGTCTATAGAAGATAATATATCGTTCATAAATATTAAATTATATGTAGCTTAATGGAATAATTGTTTATAAGAAAGATACAGAATATTCGTTGCGAAAAGCACGTAAACGTTGCGGTGATTGATATCAAAACGAAAGGTCAGCTCGAGAGACAGGTCGGTGGGTGTTCGCGATATGTCCCATAAAATGCACCCCTCGCCCGCATTCATGACGACGGGGGTGACGGCGGTTCCGTTTCTCTGTGGGCTATTTAGAGCATCTGCCTCCGCCTTCGTGCGGAGCAAAGGGGTTGCGGGCGGGAGAGAAAGAGAAAACTGTGGACTAGAGGGCGCGTTACGGGGATGACTGGAAAGCGAGGATTTCTGCCGCGTGAATAACGAATGTAGAGCTGGCATCCGGCGATTGTTCGCTTTCCATATCCAAAATTTTAATTTATTTCCTAACATAAGTCAAAATTATTATTGCAATAGATGTATGGTGATCTTTTTGAGAAGACTCGTAGGTAGGAGCAAATTAGTCGAATAAAAAAAATTATTATGCATAATAAAATTAAAATATATATTATATATCGTATAAATCGATGTCTGTTCACCCAAATAGAAAATGTGTTTGATATAAATTCAGACAGCAATACAAGATTAAATATGTAATAAAAAAATTAAGCTTTTCATCTGTCAAAAACGATCTAAAAAAATACGTTGCTCGACATTTGTTGTAATAATATTATCAATAAAATTAACGTGTCACGAAGTCTTTCATTAAGACTTTTTTTCTGTAATCAGTGGTTCTTTACGGTCATATTGATTCAGTTGCACTAATCTGAACGTGATCGAGTAACCGCGAACGCGATTGCAAAACTAGTGTTGCGGTCCGAGCTTGCAACGATATAATTATCATGTACACGGTTCATATTCAAATACGTATATCACAAAAATATACGTCATCAAATGATCGTCGTTGTACATGAGAAGGGGGGGGGGGTGCATATATAAACTTTATATGCGTACGCAAACGCATTTTATCTCACCAGATCGCGATACCAGAAACGCCATTTGTAACTCCTTCGTCTCGCGTATGCACGAGCGCGTGCCTACGTCTGGATTTTCCATTTCATGTCCATCAAATGGACATTAAGAGCGGTTCCGGGGATGCGGTGGAACAGGAAATAGAAAGGAGAGGTAGCCCTTTCAGCAGATACGTCGTTGCCGCAGGCGTCGCTGGCAATTGCTTTCGCATTCTCGACTTTTAATAAAGTTACTAATTTATTGGATAGGCGCTATTGTTGTTGTTATTGCTATCGACGTGGCGTTATTGTTATGCGAACGTTTCCATGAGTGGAGCGCCGTAAGCTCGGATTATCCGATAATTCACGATCGATGCGCAAAACGAGTGCCGACTCTACGTAAGCGTGCATATGCGTAAGCGAGCAATTTGCATTTGTAATGTTTCCGTTGCTTTTATATGCCGAGTAGATAAATGCCGGGATTTATTTTCGAGATGATGCACCACGTGCAATTGTTATGATGATATCTAAATTATCAAATTTTATCGCGAGAATATTCTCTTTGTAACATACCATTCTTTTGGCTTTTATTTACAGTAATAAATGTGAAATATGTCTAGATTCCTCTTGCATAAAGTTCAAACATTCTATAATTTTTACGTTTTAATAAAAAGCAAAAAATATTTCATCATTCAAATAAATTGTTTGTGAATAATAATCTGCAAATTATTAAATTAGTGAATTCGAGAAATAATTCACTAACTTATTGTATTTGTTTTTAGATATTATAAAAAAATATATTAAAAATATCACAAATACAGTTTTCTCTTTTTATCAAAAATAGTTGTTATTCAACAAGGCTAATATAGTCAATAAAAGACAGTCATAAAAAATACCAGACCCTTCAGAAGAATGATATTAACAGAAAGACAATAAAATAGTATTAAAAAAAGTTTTAAATATCTCTCTATATTAAGAAACAGCTTTTGTTGATTTGTTATAAAAAATATTTTTTATACAAACATATTAATATGTTATAACAATAAACATATTAATATATTTGTATATAAAAATATTTTTTTATAACAATTAAAAAATAAATATAATATAAATTTTGAGAACACATATGTGAATAATACAGAGTGTTTGGAAAGTGCAGTATTAAATCTTTCGGAAACTAATAAATACTTCCAAAAAAACATTTCATAGAAAAAATGTAAGGTTTAAAATCAATTTATTAACCGTACATTAATTTAATCTTGGGTGATGTTACCAAGCTAAAGTCAAAATTACACCGACTTTTTTTTAATAGGACACCCTATCTCTAATTTGAGAATCTAATAGCTGGTGTCAAGAGTTTTCCAAACACTATAATGAAGTTATTTTTCATTAAATATATTTCCGAGTTATGAGGCTTGAAAGATATAATATACTGTATACGTTGTATTATATAAGTTTTGAGGTTTTCTGCGGTAGTGGTTTCTATGATTGTGATTTTCTGAGGTTGCGGTTGCAGTTTCCTGCCGTTGTGACTTTCTATGGTACGCGGTTGCGATTGCGGTGTAGGGTTGCGATTGTTTTACGCGGTTGTTGTACTTCCCTCTTTATAATTCTATAGTATTGATCTTGTCGTCCGTTTGTATCTGTCCATCTGTCTGTAAAAATTTGTTACAAAAATTCAGCGGCTCAATCTTTTCAACCTTTGTTTTCATCTTAATTTTACCGAAGCAAATTGTAATTTGAATCAGTTGATGGTAAAGTTTGCAAATGTCAAAGTGAATAAGATTTAACAAGTTTTTTCAATTACAACAATTTTTCGCTGCTCTTACTTGCTTACTTCATTGTAAATGTAAAGAGTTTATTTCCTAGCTTAAGGATTATATGAGACGTATATAATTTGGATTTTATATTTGTATTTTTCAGATTAACGTTTCAATGTAATTACAACTTTGCTGATGCGCATTGTATCGATGAGTGAGAAATTGAGTTTTATTTTATATTCATGTAATGCATTTGAGAAAATGTTTGAATCTCTTTTTACATGATATTTTTTTGCACATTCACAGTTACATGGTTGTTTTTAACACATTTTATTCATAGTTACATGATTTCTTTTTTACACATTTTATTCACATTTACACATTACGTTTTTTAATACGTTTCTTTTTTCACATGTATTCATTACAATTAATAAAATATCAATAAAAAAAAATTTTTTTTCTTATTCTCAACACGTTAGTTTTCTTTTACGAGTCTATTAAATTTCGGAAAGACATTTCATTTATTGTGAATGCCTCAACTGATATGCCTCTCTGTGGGATTTAAATGATAACGATAAATAAGGGTATTATGGAGAAATATGGATATAAATGGGGATCATCTCAGCTCGCGCTCTAGTGAAAATGTGTTCATTGATTTTATCGTTTCATATTCATATCGTAGTTTAACTTTGGATATTCGTAAGATATAATCGCGGCTTTTCTGATTAGAGAGCACAATGAATATCAGATTTCCCTTAATCTTGCTTATAACGAATTTACGTGTGGTGGAGAAAATCACACGTAAATTCCTATAATTTATCCACCAGACTTACAGACTAGTAAAAATGATTCTTTATCAAATCTTTGTGTGATTTGATCATTATATTCCGCAGCCTTTACAGATGATATAAATTATGAATTTGGTCCATTTCAATTGTGAATTATTTACATTGTTCATTATTACTGCACACCACGCGATAAATGTTTAATACAGATAACAATGTAATCTCGTTTTAAAAAGCTTGTCATGTTTAATCAATGTTAATAAAAGACCTGATTATCACATTAAATTTCAATGAATCTTGATACATCGCGGGATTTCTTCCGGGATTTTCACGGAGAATCGCGTGGGCGAGGTTGGACCGGTGACGTTATTAGTGATACGCTGATTTCGTATGTATTACATTTCAAAATCTCCCAGCGTTAGTGCGATGGTTGGACAAGAGGCTATTTGCGAAGGTCCGGTTCGATTGTCCGAACCGACCGGAAAGGGTTGGCAGGCTTTCAGAGGTGGAACGACAGAACGGTGAACACCCTTGGTAAGCGTAGGTGCGTAACTAAGCGGCAAGGGAACAAGACACACAAAAGATCGAGGATAGAATCCGGGCGGTCACGGGAAGCATTTACTTTCGAACACGTTGAGTCTTTTCGAGGATGTCAGAGGTGTCCGTCGCGGAAATGGAAGCAGATTGCTCGTCCCCGAAAGTCTTCTCATAGATCCTCGTGGTGAGGATCCGGATTATCAAGGCGCTGCTTATGCAAAATCTGTTCGGATTTAAATTTGCGCAGTTCGTATTCGTAGAGCCGTAACTAAATTACGGTAGACAAAATCTTATGAATACTACGTCTTTATTAAATTTCGAATTATTTACATATTTGAAAAAAAAGAGAAATTTAATTTTTTTGTATAAAAAAAATTTCTTGTATTGAAAATTTACAATATTTCTCGCTGGTGTATTTAAAAAATAAAAGAATAGCTTTTTCGGCTATAAAAATATTATTTACCTATTATTTTCGCATATCGGTTAAAAATGTTTTATATAATTTTTTGGTTTCGTTTTAACAGTATAATTAAAAATTATAAAAATTTTTCTTTCCAATATTTCTCTCACTTGGAATCTGTGATAGAATTGATGCCATTCTCCGTCCTAATATTGCCGATAATCGTATCATTTAACAAATCAAATGCGCCGCATACGGCCTTAACAATTAATTCTGATCTGATATGTAACGTATAATATGTCGCTAAATATCCATTCAGCGTCCATCATTATCCAGTTACTGCGTACGTGTAAAATTATAACTCGATAAGCTGACAGATCAGATGTAATAGATAATACACCGTTGGTGCATTATGAGTATTAAATTTGCCTCATATACCTGAGCGAGCTGCATTTAAAGCGGAAACAATAGTGCAGTAAAGCTAGCCACTTTTCGCTGAGATGATAATGCGCCCGTGCAAATGTACAGTGGCAATATTATGAGTAATCTCGGGAGAAAAGTATCCACCTTTTATTCTTGCAATACTTTAATGGACGAATGCGATTGTGTTAACCCCATTTTCAACCCCTTACTTTGGTTGATAAGAGTCCTCTGGTGAATTGAATTCACACTCGTGCGAGGGTGGAATGGCTAACGCAGGTTTCTGTCTGATCATGCGACAATAATTGAAGAAACAATAGCAAATTCCACGTAAAAGGATTTCTAGTTTCCTACTTTCTGAAAGATTGAAATATAATCTATGAAATGGAAAGCACAGTGCGAAAAATAAATTGAAAAAAGGAGAAATCTATACAATAACAGTAAAAATATTTATTGAATTGAACCTTAAAAATAATGTTATTATTTTCTAACAAATGTGAGATATATTTTTTTCGAAACAAGAGTTTTTTATCCGATAAAAAAAAATTTCTTCGATTATTCGTTATCGCATGCCAATTTTCCGCCAGTGCTATTAAACGCTTAACAATTGTCGCAAAACGCGTGGAAAGTATTATTCGTCTCGGGATAAAATAAGATTGAAGAGCAAGAAGAAATCTCACTGTTCGACAACAAAATATATTCCGCTTTTTTTCCCCGCAATTGCGAGAATGGAAGCAGCCGCTTGCAGCGTATAATGTAGAGTGAAAAGTATCATTTCGTACCATCTGCGCTGCAGAAAATCGCGAATTCTATGCTGCCGGGATCTTTATATCTCTTTTAGACGTCGTCTGCAATGCCTCCGGGAAGTTCCACTTCGGAAAACAAACGGTATACTTTGAGGTTCAGCCTTATATAAATAGTGGTAAATATAAATGTTACTTTTTTATATTTGTTTCATTGCGGGGCTAACATCGTCGCGGGTCACTAAAAAATTTGCGTTTTACCGAGATTATTAATATTTCACGAATCGCGCGGTGGACGGGAGAAGTAAGAATTCTTCGAGACCACAGTGAGGTTCTTTTGAATTAATTGGATCCTGGTATTACATTAACTTTATGAATAATTTTAACGAATATCCGCGGTAAGCAGTTTCGCTCTCTTAGAACAAACCGTCTAAAAGTCGCGGCAATTTCTACAACTGACACTGCCACTTTTCAACACGTACCTTCAAGCACGTGTTTCGCACACTGAAATTTATATTTATAACTCCGCAAAATCATTTTTATAATTTTTCATAAAATTTCATTCACGTCTCTGACAAACCATATGATAATGAAAAAATAAAAATATAATTGTGGAATATATTATACAATTACATAAATATAGATATTAATTATTAAAATATTTATAATAAACAATTGTTTTCACGTCATTCAAGTAAAAATTTTATTAAATGATAGGGGGAGACTCTTTATGAGTCATACAGGCAAGAGCTGTTCTCAATTCGAAGCTTGACACGATAATCGTTCTGACTTCTTTCTGTCTTTTTTTCAATTTTTTCCCTAAAAAATTACAAAGAATTTGTTGCGAAAAATAACACCTTAGTCATGCAGAAATCAAACCTGAGCCTTCTGATTTTTCGGGGTGAGTGTCTTAGCCAACTCGACTACTGACGCATATGGTGACATTCTTTGTAACAACCGGATAAATTAAACTTTTTTGATTATTGAATACAATAAAAAATATATATATATATTTTAACAGATGTACAATAAATAATAACGGAATTTTCTTCTGTGCTTCTTTTTGTAAGCTCTAATTCCATATTGATCCTTATTTATAATTCTTGTTTTTAATTCTTAAATTCCATTAGGATAGTTCACGCTTCATCAAAAGCTTACAGATTTTGGTGAATCTCTTTCAAATAAAGATATTTATTCAACTAAAGCTGGAAATTTTTCATGCGTACACGTGCGTTCGATCATCGTGATAAAATCTGAATCCTAATGATAATTCTGATAAACATAGATCCATCTGTAGGCACTCCATTAAAAATTTTAATAAACAATTACAACGTTGTGATAATAACCCTTATCTCTCGTGCCGTTTCATTGATATAATTATCAGTGCTTTATTATCCAACCAAATGAATGCAGGCCACTCCCCTCCGGTCTCTTCGCGTCTCCTTAAACGCCCCGACGTACACTGTGAATTTACATTAACCCGGCCCGCGTTACACGCAGCCTTATTTACGTGAATATTCATCAAGAGAGTTGAAACACGCGCGTTGCACTCGCGCTAAGAGTAGAGGGTTATCGGAGCTGGCTTCTCAGCCGAGGGTTACGCGCGTTTTCTCTTAGCTCGTGTTCTCGGAGAAGATGAACGAACACGGTGGGACAAACAGGCGGAGCGGGGAAGAAAAACGCACAAACAAGACCGCACGAATGGTCGCGAATTCAAAAATGGAACAACAGGCGCATCCGTCGGCCATTATTTTCCGCGGTGGGGTGAGTGCGGAATGGTCGCGCGGACCGTTGTAAAATTCTGCCGACAGTCTGTCTCTCTCTCTGTCTTTTTCCTCTTTTCCCACGCGTGTAACGTTCTCTTCTATTTTGTCTCGCTCGCTCCGTCCGCACTCTCGATTCCGCGCTCTCGCCCCGTCTCTCTCTCTCTCCCACCAGTTCGCTCTGTATTTTAAGCTGCCTTCCATTTTCCATTCTACAACCCTCATTTCCATTTTGTTGCCGGGCACAATTTAAATCTCCGCCGGACCGATGACACTCGGCGAGCGGGTTCTACCCGGCACGAGCGCGAGCAGTTCGGAGCGAGCGAATAATGTTTGCCCGTACCGAGGAATAATTTAATCAACTTGGGCGTACATATCTCTGATGAGGGAATGAAATGCCGATAATGGCAGGATATTTGTATCAAAGTTGTTAGTATAATCCGCAGGCACGGCTTGGGCATCGCGGCGCACAGTCATTAAGCTAATTATGTTCGGCGGTTAAATATTATTTTCAGAAAACTTGTTTCGAGAATTGCCTCTCAATGGGAAAATCAATTCGCGGTCGTGAGTGCGGTTGGTGCCTTTGTAAATCAATTCATTGCCCGTGCGCGTGTAATTTATGGCGAAGCTACGTTCGATAATCCGTTGCCCTAATCAGCTGCTAAAACAAAGTTGTTCATTCACGTAACATTTTTCGCACGATTCAAGTAAATAACAATCGTGCTCATAATTTGAAAACTATCAAACATAATTCAACGTTTTTCTATTAAAAATCTCTCACTTTAATTAATCTCCAAAGAATCGCCAAGTATTTCAAGATAATTGTGAGACGGACGGTAAGGGGAATCGGCAATTATTTTTAATGTAAGTTCTCAATATAATTTTGACAGAAATGTAGAAATCTGCTCGTTCCATTTTTAAAGACGAGCAAAGTAATGATTAAAAGGCCATTGGAAGAATTTTATCCAAGCATTTCTCTTTCGTTATATCGATGGGAAAGTAATAAATGTCTCTCGCGATTGTCCCCAATTCTGTCGAGATAATCCCAACTCCGCTCGAACATACGAATTCGGATAATTGCGTAAATATGCTGCATTATTCTCGACGCGAACGTTTCGTCAAATTAGCGGTATATTCGGTAGATCGAGTTATCTCCTAAGCATCGTGTAGTTAATGAGATTTATTGGTAGCTTTAGTAAGAAGCAAGAAAGAAAAGAATGGTCTTTATCGCCGTGGGTGAAATACTTATTCGATGGTACCGCCTTATCGCGAAGGTTATCATGAACGACCCTGTGAGACTTAAACAAAGTTGGCCAAGGTATAGAGAAGGCAGCGGGGGTTCGTGAGGTTTGCAATAGCTGAACGTGGTATTCCTTTATTGAATCATGGATCTAACGATGAGACCAGACATTAAATCCCAGGACGGATATCCGGTTACTTGTTAGTTGAACGTCGTTCCGCTAAGATTTATGCGATTAACTGAATTTCTTGAAAATAATCCGAAGCTGACGATGTTAATGAAAAATATCTGCTAATAATTAGTTTCGCATTTTTTGTTGATAAATACGAATAATACGAAGATTGTTTTTTATAATTTCAATAAAAATGTGTTAGAGAAATTTGCCGTTTTACTGAAGCTGATTTACGTCATTTTTTAATGATGTATTGTAATTAAGCATGCAAATAAAACATTAAGGAAAAATGCGGTTTTTATGCGGAATAAGTTTATGATGTATTTTTAAACAGAAAGATTTATCACATTTACGTTTTATATTAAAATTATATTAACATTAAAATTTAATATTAATTAGTATTTATTTATTATTTTATTAATATTAAAATGTATGGTGATGTTAACTTGTTGTAATTAATTTAAATATTATTTTACGAGATAGAATAGTCAGATAGAGAAAAATTATTTAGACACAGTAGTATTTTTAAAAATTCTCTTAATAAGATAACTGTATTCTATATGACATATTCAAGTTTTGCGATGTTTTTCTAATTTTTTGCTGAATCTAAAATTAAAAACTGATGACTAGATTCAAAATAGGGAACATATCTAAATATTAATTTAAAATATGGAACAATTTCCAATATTTACGTGCAGTGACAATTTTTAGAAAAATTATTATTTAAATCTATTGAGTATATACGTATCCAATATGGCCTACATTTTCCTCTTTTTCACAAAAAATTAGAAAAAAGAATAATAAAGTGTTACATTTATAAATTTATTAACATATTGACATATCAGAATACACAAAGAACTATTTTCGTTAACAATCCATTAAATAAATTGATTAATTTCAATTTTTCCTCCTTAAAACCATGACTTACGAATCGCAATTTATGTGGATTAAAATTTATGATTTGAAATAATAATAGTACCAAAAAAACATTACAATCGATGGTATGTGTACTTTTATTGATCTTGGATATATTGATTCTATCTTACAAAGAATTCTCTTTCTTTGATTATAAGCAGGACGCTATGATCAAAATATAAATATAATATCGTGAATATAGAACAATAATATGAACAATGGACATTAATAATCACCCTTTGATAGTTATAAAAAGCAATACTTTTCCACAAAATATTACATCATGAGAAACACAATCAGAAATACTACTTTTAATTTCACTGTCAACAACAGAATGTATAATACAATCTAAGCAATCAACTGTTGCAAACAAGTCACGTTGACAGCTTGTACAATATGTTAATGTTTTGTTCAATTCATTTATATGTAAACTACTTGGAAATAGCAAGTAGACCATATGGGACATAGTTACCTTAGTTAACTTTTAGAAATGATAGAAAAATTTGAATTAGCTACTGATATTTAACTGATATTGCTAAGTCATTTTTTGTGCGAATAAATGGATTGTAGAGAACATATTCAAGATCTTTATTCTGAAGAAAGACCTCTTGTATTATTCATAAGAGTTAAAAAAATATTTGTAATAAAAATATTTGTACCGTTCATAATTGGAGAAAAAAACTGAAAGAAACTTGAAATACGTTTAATGAAAAAACAGGTGTAAACAAAATCAATTTATGTGTATGTTTGCTGTAGAATTTCGTTGTAGAATTAGAGTTTTATACGCGATGTAATCAAGATTTCCGACTGACTTGCGGAGTGAGCGGAATAATATTTTTTCGGAACGGAAAATTATGTGCTTGATAGAAGTATGGAGGGCAATTTTAAAAATTTTATGTTCGTTTTCCCTTCACTCGTTTGCATATCTTTTTTTTACTATTTCTCCGCCGGCTATAAAAAGGAACGTAAAATAATCAAATAATATTTGGATAAATCTTGTAGCATTTATTAAAGATTTCTTTTATCGAAATCTACATAAATATTATATTTTACGGTATATCCAAAGGTAGATAAAAATTGAAGAGAAAACATTTTCTCGTTAGTCTGTCGAATGCCGATGTGAATTTACAATACGCAACGTAATCTGCAAAAAATATTATGTTCCCATAATTTGAAAGTAAATCACATGAAATTCTTAGTATTATGAAATGGACTTGTAAATAATTATGGACAAAAATGAGAAGAGGAGAGAGTTGGCGAAACATTGCATTTGCATTTATATTGAATATCGGAGATAGTAATTCCAAAGCTCCATACATTAAGAACTGTGAAATTCCCGAGTATCGCATTAATACGTCGTTAAAAGTTTCGGGGGAGGAGTCCCGGGGTAAGGTTGAGCCATTTGTAAACGGACGAAGAAAGAAAACTAATAAGTTACAAAAGTTTCCACGTTAAGCATCGCGAGCTTCTATTTTATCTACCCGTTTCTCTCACACAGAAATAGAGTGTTACGTTGCACTTTCTGACGCCTGTTGCCCTAAATGCAAAAATGATTCATCGGAACGGTATCTTGAAAATTAGCATATCCTTGCAATTAAAATAAAAGCACCGTCTCCTAGCATTGTCGCGACGTATCTCCACGTTGCGTTGTCAACGTCACGCGAAAAGAAAGGCGGGGGGGGGGAGAGGGGTAGGAAGTGAGTGACCGTACTTCCGGTACGCATGTTTTGATTAACTCACCGCGACCGATATGTTAATTCTGCGGTGCGATGTAAAAGTATCGAACGACATTTTCAGTAATGCACGGGGATGCTCCCGGACAGCTGGCAATGCCGACAGCGTTTTATACCCTCCACAATAAATATACTCCCCGGGGCTAAGCGGCGAGATTAAAAACTACTCACACCGTCGGTTCCACTTTAAAGGTGATTCGGGAAATCACCTTTAAGCGGAGGAAATGAAAAACGTAACGTCTTTCCCTCCACTCACGGGGGTAGAGCATCCCTCGACTTTTCTCCACCGGCGCGTTAACCCTCCCTCCGTCTCTTCGAAGAGAAACTCCACCGCTATTCACTTCCTCCCCTCTCTATCCCCCTCGTCATCTACTCTCTCCATCTCTCTCCCTCGGCACCTCTTCACAATCAGGTAGCACGGTAGACGCTCCGAAATGAGGACAATAAAGTCATTCTCATTTACTTCTCGCCACGGCGCGCTCCTCACCATCCCCCCTTTATCCCCGCCGTTCGACCAATTCCGTCGTGGAAAAACGATACGGCGGGGGTGAGCGGTGGATGATGCAAAAAGCGAGAAAAGTGGCGACGAAGATGGCAGGTGGGGATGGGGCAAGTGTTCGCACTTGGCTTCTTACAGAGTGAAACATAAAGGCGGCGGTGTATGGGTGCGCTCGTGAAGAAGGATGGTGGCTCATAAAAATGTAATTAACTTCATATAAGATGAAAGAGGAGCGTGGGCGTGGGTGCGCGCGCGCGCGGGGGGAGGGAGAGGGTTTTGGTCGAGAAGTTTGCGTGCGGCCCTGCAACCAGCGCAGCTGCGGGTGGATGCCGACGCGGTGGAACAAAGATGGTGGAAGGAATTAAGACGGCTGTGCACTGACGTTACTTACTGTCCCTCAGGTTCCGCGGACTGCCCCGCCGTTTCCACGGGAATTATTATTTCCGCTGGAAAATTTTCCGAGTAGTGATGAACGAAGTTCCCCGTGCCGCCGCCGTCTCGTATCGCAATCAAACTTTTCGCGATGGGAGAAGCTGCCTGATCTTCCGCCTTCTTATTTTTTCCCCTCTTTGCTTCTTAACGTCGTGTGAGAACTTTAGAAATTATTTCGTTCAAGCACACAGCTTGCTCTCCGCAATAAAGAGATACGAATTATACGTATCTAATTAGATTTCTTCTTTCAAATTTTATCATTTTCCCCGGGGATATTAATCTTATTGTTACATTCTGATATGGAATGTTTGATATTATATTTAACGTTATATTTATCTAAATCTATTGTTGAAGTAGCAAAACTCTTTTGTATTTATCTATTTTTTGTGTCTTGAACTTTATCATTATTTAATTAAACAATGCGTTTATTAAAAGAATATTTTAGTTTAAAAGGCCAAAAAATCGATTATTTAAAAAATATGTATTCTTAATATTTGATGTTTTTAAAATACATTGGTCAAGCGTTTCGTCGATTTTTAATAATTTAACAAAGTTATAAATCGCATGCTACATATAAGAAAAGTGTGCTTGAAACTTTAAAATTGCTTTTCTCAAAACTGTTTTTTTAAATTTGGTATCATACAATTTGTTAAAAACTATTAGGAATGGCACGAATTTTTTACAAATACATCATATTTCTCTTTTTAGCTGAAACTAGAATCGTTATAATGTATTTATTATTTCGGTTTATAAAAAAGATAAAAATTAAAATTTTTGAGAAAAATAAAAAAATTCTTATCAAGGTTGTTATGTTGTCAAATTTGTATTTTATCTAGTTTCAGTCATAGCTACACTTCTCTTGAATAAGAAAAGCTTTGGTTCTTTGTTTTAAATGTCAAGAAAAGCTATTGTTTATCCCACTATCTCGGCGTATTTTTTTTGCATATTATTAACGATCAATATATTACACACGAGAAAATAGCAGATTTTAAATTTAAAAAATATTAAAATATTGTTAAACTGATAAAAAAATATGTAAAGTTTGATATTAATACATTTTTAGATCTTCGTAAAAAAATTCCTGAAAAATACATTTTTCAGCCTTTCAAATCAAAATACATCTAAGTGTTTGATGTAATTAATTTTCTCTAAATTAATGGTTTTAAATAAATATCAAAAACAGTATTATAGTGCTTATTAGTTAATGATTTAAAAACATATTGGCTCGTAACTTTTATAGTTCTAGCTTCAATTATTAGCTAGCAACAAATTACAAATATTCGCGGAATTTAATAGATTATAGACAAGTGAATTTTCAATAAACGTTTCTTCGTGGTGTAATGTAACGTGTGTACGCGGGCACATATTGATAATTGTGATCGTTTCCCAACGCTCAAATGTCAACGCCTGGCATCGTTCGCGTCGCTGAAGTACCTTCAGGGGGATGACGAGTCGATCAAACGGCGCCTCAGGCCGATGTTCTCATGCTGGCACGATCGCCATCCACCATCGTGACGAGATTCGATCTTCGTCACGTAGTCGGACCGGGCAACGCGATAACGTCGTGACGGATGAACTCTGTCGTATCTCACGGAGGCTTCTCGAGGATGTGCCGGCCGACCGACCGTGAGCTACTTGACCTACCCCGTAAAGTTACCTTTGAATTTCCCATTCCGTTAGGTCAGGCATATTTCCCGTCCTCTTGCGTTTATTTGCCGATTGCTCTGACAGTAGTTCTTATTGCATTTCCCATTCTGTACATTTAGAAATATCGTTCGAACAGAAATAGAAATCAATTCTATTTTTCTAAAACAATTTAAATTGAGAAAGGAGGCCAAAATATTTTTTGCAAGAGATTTTTCACTCTTTCCGAATAAGGATTCTTGAAGAGATGCTAGTTAGCATCAGTAAATAATATTAAATTGATTGTCATTTAATTCTGATATTTTCTGATTCAATTTAAGAGGTGTGTTTGAAACCAAAAATAACGACGCACAGTTCAAGAGAATTAAAATTGTATATAAAATCACGAAACATTATTTCAGCACGAAGATCATATAGCAGTTTTATACAGTGGTCTTAGGTTTAATATAATTTTTTTAATACTTTTTTTCTTGTGTATCACAAAAATTTCCAAAACTGTTTTTATCATCTTATAAAGAAATTTTGTTTACTGTGATAATGTTATTTGTTAATAATAACAATTTTATTTAAAGATTGAAGAAATTGATAAATGAAGTGGACTAGTTTTTTTAAGTTAGCGTCCATTAATTTTGATTATAGTACTATTTTTTCATATTTTTTCAGAGAACTGTTCATTAAATAGCGCAAAATAATTCAGCGTGTAACTAACCGTATGCACTTCCGTAGCGAGCAGCGTATAACGAAGCGGAATCTTGCCGGGTGCTGAATTTACTGGGTGCAGAGACTCACAGCGGGCGAGACAATTCAGTAACCTCCGAGTCGGGCGAAAAAAACTTCTGATTAAGTCGCACATGAGGACAAGAGGGCGTGAAGGAGACCGGGAGGGTGACGGCGAAGAAAAGGGAAGGGTGGAACTAGCGCGATCGTGGGGCGCTACTGCCGGTCGGGAGCAGGGGGAAGAGAGCGAGGGGTTGGTGAGCACAAAGTTAGCGGGGAAGGAAAACGAGGGCGGTGGGAGTTTCTCGTTTGTTTCGCGCCGGAACAAAGGAATCTCGGATGACAAATGCCAAGCGTGCACGCGGTCAACCGGATCCGCGAGCAAAGAGTTGTCGCGGCGCGGAGTGGGGATAAAAGAGGATGTTGGAAGGCTGGGAGTCCACCCTCTCTCGTACAAAGAACTACCCGTGAAAAATAATACTACGCTCTACACGCCCGCGACCGCCGCGCTGACCGCCCCGATTCCGCGAATTACAGCTTTTTGCGCGGCCGCAGCGCGAAGCGGAGCGGCTGCGAGCCTTCGTATAGCGGCACGTATCTAACGGTTAATGAAGTTGGCCCCAGCACGCCCTGCATTCAGTTGCCCGCCGCGCTCGACTGCCGCTGATAAGTCTCGGTTAAAGTTGATTGCTTTTAGCGCCGGGTCACACAGCGGGCAGATTTTAGAACAACCGTGTCTGCGGCGCGCTCTGTAATCTGCGCCTGACGGCTCGTGCAAGAAATGATGGCTCGAACCGCGAGAAGATAGACGAGCTGAGTGAGCAAACGACCGGTTTACCGCGACTCCCTTTTGTTTCGGATAAATCAGTTCTTAGGCTTTAGGAGTGCCTAAAATAATAACATTCAGGCTGTGCTGCCATTAGCGCTATTGCGTTACGTTATCCTTACTTTACGTCTAATGATCGATATAGATAGAATGATGGAATAGAGCTAATAGCGCGCAGCCTCCGAACGCAGCCATAAAGTAATATTGTTATGTCGTAATATCGATTAATATTACGAGAGAGAAAAAAAGTTGAATGCGCGAGTAACTTAATTTTTGGAAAATTTCTATTCAACGATACGCGAGGCGATGTCCTATAAAGTTTATGCAATTGATCATTTTTGAAGAGAGAGAGAGAGAGAGAGAGAGAGAGTGTGTGTGTGTGTGTGTATGAGATAAGGCTCAGGAAGTAGCGCTGATGGAGCGTGTGTGCCATTCTTAAACGCCAATAGAAACAGTGCGGTGAAGCGTTGAATAGCTCTGACTTGAGTTACAGTCGGGCATTCCGCCATTGACCAGTTAGAACAGCCGGTGCTCCTGATATGTCTCCGTCGGGGTTGATTACTTTCGGTATAGGGTCACGCCATACTACGAGCTGATTTCGCGAAAGAGCTCCGGTCCGCCGTTCGTTCTTCGGCGACGCGACAAAGGAAGACGAACCGGCAAGATTTGAGTGCGGCGAAGAGATTCAACTTGGCAAACGATTTAATCGGATTGATGTATCCTCGCGGAATTGGAAAAGCGGGCTGTAATTCAAAAAGGAGCCTCCCCCCTATACACCCTTGCACAGCAGTTATCCACTTTTATGCATCTCCTCCGCGTAATAACTGTCAAAGCGGGGATGAAAATCCAATTGCAAAGTGATAAACGCGCGCATAGATCATTATACATTTATCGACGGGCATAAGCGAGCTTTACATTTTCAAATAGGAAAGTTTAAGTAAAGAATGTAATGCCTTTATTTAATCTTTCTATTTGTTTCTTACGAAAGTTACATGCCGCCCCGATATTTTAATTAAAATCAATACGACCGCCGCAAAGTCTGGCGTAATAAATTTAAATTATAGACGACATTTATGCGATTGCGTTCACGTAGCTATCCTCTTAACTTCTCGGAACTGGAAGAAACGACTTGCATCGATTGCACGCGGTATTTACATTCCCTCTCGCAGTATTGCTCCCGATACTTATATCACCTTGAAATTGCGGTCTGGTGCCGGGCCCTGTTTCAAGAGTGCATGCTCGGAACTACCGCGATTTGGAACACGCGGCAACGGACGGTAACGACAATATTTTGGTACGATCCAATCTTCCCGAGCACGCTGCAGCGATCAGGTGGATGGAAAATATCATGCTTGTATGGAGGGAGACGGTTTACTTCCGTTTTGGCTCGTTGTACGTGTTCGCGTTGGATAGAATAGTAGATGTAAGAGAAAAAGACAAAAGCGAAGCAGTAGAGAGAAGAAAATTAGTCATTGGGGGAAGAGAGTAGAACGAACCAAATATGGATACAAATATCACGGTTGTGACATGATTGTGAGATGTGAATGAGGTACGTGAACATACTCGATGTGAAAGAGCGCTATGTTCTAATACGAATACTGTATCATTAAGTACGTACGTGTTCAAATTTCATTTCAAGTAGAACAAGTCAACCATTGACAATGCCATATGTTATGACTTGGACATTAATCCTTTAATCTTCACAACTCTTACTTATTGTAATAGCTAGTTAACAAGTTAAAAATTAAATGATAATAATTTTTAACTTAATTCAGTTAATTTTATGATTTAATTTTTAATTTTAATTAGTTACTTTGAAACACATTTAATGTATTGATTTTTTTCTTAAGTTAAAAACTTATTTATGTAAAACAAAAAATATACCCTTGTATAAAAAACAATGTTTTTGTGTTATTTCATATAAATTTAATTTATAAATAAAATATTAAACTTGATGATCCGTACTATAATGTTTTCAGTAATCTTTACTGCTTTCTAAACTTTAAAAACTTGCAAATTTCTAATTTAATATAAATAATGCTTTTCAAAATTAATTTTTAATTTAACTTAATTTAATCTTAATGTAATTATTAACTAGTTAGTTTTTTATTCATAACATTCAACGTAACTAAATTAATTTTATAATTTTTAATTTTAACTTGGGTTAAAAATATATTAGTTTATTAAACCTTGATTATTGTTATAGTGTAAAATATAATATTTTTTATTTAATTATTAAATTAATCAATTTGATATGTAATCTTATTTTACTCTTTCTTCATAAATAATAAATATGAATTTTATGAAACTTTTTCACCTCGCGTATACCGTATGATTAACTAAAGTTTTTACAGGGTGTTTTATAACATGACATAACTTCAAAAATGAATTCAGGACATAAAAAATGACACAAAAAATTCATATACGCTATGGACAATTTCGGCTCAGTTATCGAAGTATATAAATAATTCTTTAATATTATAACAAGCGAAGAATATTAAACTTTTATTAGAAAACTTTATTACTTTATAATTTTATTTTTTAAATAAATATTATTCTTTTAATCATATTACTCGTTCAAAATTTTATTAAACTAAAACAAATTAATTAGCAATGTTTTATAGTATTATAATAGTTTTTAGACAAATAAAAATGCTAAGTGTAAAAAAAACCGTTTAAAATTTTTCGTAATATTATATCATAAGTGTGTTATTGTAAAGACGTTATTCATAAGTACCAATAATATTTAGAAGTAAACTGTCAACCAAACAATAAAAGAAGGGGAGGTGATATTAAAGACTAGAAAGGCAATGTGAGGTGTCCAATTCAAGTACTAACAGCTGGTGCCGCGCAACGGCGGTTTCTCGTTTTACGGTAATTCCAACCACTTCTGTACTCGAAAGTCCAGGTTCACAGTTGGCACTTGCCCGGTAAATTCTCTAGAAAGAGTTTGGGGAAAATACTATTCTGTTCACGTTTTACTCACCCTACGGGTGTCATGAAATCCCCCCTTTCGCTCTCTCTCTCTCTCTCTCTTTCTCTCATCCGGTGCCGTACGTTTCATCGATACTTCATTATGATCGCCGCCACGACATAATATCCGAAACGTGTTGTTCTGCACGAGGAATGCTTTTCTTTCTGAACTTTCTCTTCTTGCCCAACAACTGCGTTGCCCAAGGGCGTCGAAAAGTCGATAATTTATCACCTGTTTCGATAAGAAGTAAAAAAATATTCGAAGCTTTTGATTTCTCATTTTGAGAAAATTGCTGTTGCAATGACACACGTACAAAGTTCTGTTGATTGAACTACTTATGTCAATATTTAATGATAAATTCTTAAAAGATACCAAAATTGATTTTTCTTATGCGAAAACTTTCTTCTTTCTTATGCAAAATTAAAATTCTCATTTAAAATTAATTATTTATTATAAATTTCTTTTTTTTCTAAATTATTTATTTTTTCTCGTTAATTATCGAATGTGTCAATGTTTTTGCTACGCGTAATTATTTTATTAAGAAAAAGGAATTCAAAATTAATGAAAATAAATTTTTAAAAGCATTTAAAAAACTAATTTTGCGTAAACTTTTAGAGTATTTTATGTATATTTTGATATACACAATAATAATAATAAATTAACTTATCAATTAATAAAGATATAAAGGTTTAATCTTGGTTACCTTACCAAATAAAAGTAAATGAATGCCTCTGTAGGGGGTGGTTACTTTTCCATCATAGATCGGGAGCACCCGACTGCTACCCTCAACCCAATATCCTATTGGATATTAAAGAATAACATTTGGAGTCACTACTTCGATTTGCATCGGTATCGACCGCTTCCGATCGATCGGGAATAGATTGCGGAAGAAAGATGTTTAGATTTCTTAATTATTCGTTAAGTTTCCAACAATTATTACGTATTAAGAAAGTATCTTCTATCAATAGTTATCGCGGTCGATTTAACGTCACAAAAGATTGTATTATATTTAGTTGACGTATCTATTTCAAAGTTAAAAGTACTTGATATAAAAAACATCTTGATATAAAATAATAAAATAATAAAAATTGACGTCTGATAATAATTAACAAGCAAAAAGCAGATAGTGCAACGCGTGAGCTTCAACCGACCCTAAACAGAACAAAGTTTTAATCTAGCATGTCCCAAGTTGCACGAAATTGTACAACGTAGCCATTCGCAGAAAGTTACACAGTCATACATGAAACTGCATTGTGTTACGTATTTTATGTTGATAGTTACACACCGCACGTTGCACGCGTAGCAAGTGCTGGATTATGTAATGAATATAATTGAGACACACATCGTTATTAAGTTATTTCATCAGCTAAAGGTCCGTTTAAGCAATATTACATGCTTAATCGTTTCTATTTGGAGCATTTGATTTAACGTAATTTGCTCTCTTTGGCAAATTGCCGTTTTTGGCAAATGTTAGCTCACTTTTATCTCTACGTTTTACATCTGATATTATATTGCAATACGATGATTATTGCAATATAATGATTATTAAACGTTCTTAACGTTCACTCGTAAAACAATATTCTGATACGCAGCTGTTTGAAAGTGAAATATATTATAAGTAAATTATTTATTAAATATATTATTCAAATTTTTATTTATGCAATTTTTAAATAAATTTAAAATGTATTCGTACGTTTTTCAAAACAATTTCATAAAATTCTTTCCCTCTAGAACTTTGTAACACAATAGTTGATTTATAAGTGGCTTTGCTGGCAATTTACATTAATGTCGGCAGGAGAAAGCTGTAGTTTACTTTATTGCCACTACTTTCTACGCTTTGCGAGCTGCATCAAAAATTAAAAGCGATTTATTGAGAGCCATGAACGTTACGACAATCAGAACTTTCGATTGCGGTGCGGTAATTATTCAGAGTTGACCAATATTTCCAGGCGTATCGTATCGCGTTGTTCGCGCGAATAGCACGTCGTCGTAATGGCCCGACACGGTTGCTCTGATAAATTGCTGAAAACGATTTGATTAACTTCTCGCCCATACGTCACACGTGTCGATCGATGCCTCGCGGTTACGCGGTCTACACGTGTCCTTACTTTCGCACACGCGTGCAAGCTCATGAATATGATCGGGCGATTTACTGCCTGCATCCGCGCGGACATAATCAGACTGCTACGCGAATGCACACAACTCTTTGATATTTCATTTTCCAAGGGCAATTCCACTTCTACTTTTAGGCTTAGATCAGAGTAGCAATTTGATCATTGGGTCAAATAGCAATTCAATTATTATTATGTTATCAATACAATATTAAATGAATACATTGTGATTGCGAGGATATGTGACTCAAATGGTAATTTTCGAATGGTAATGGAACTTTTCGAATAGAACGAGTAAGACTACTTGCAAATTGCCTAATTCACGATTAATCGACCATCTTTGCTTTTATCTCGTGCAAGGGAGTGATTGGAAGACTATTGCACCTAGAAACATGTACTTTAATTTTTGAAAAGTTTTTGAAAAATATTAAAATATGCTATAAAATTTTGTGTAATTTCAATTTTTATTTAATACATTTAAAACATTGCATTTTTAAGACTGTTAATTTTTAATATTTTTTTTTTTATATTTTATACGTAATTGTTATCTAGTGTAGCAAATCTGGAAAAATTCTTAACATTTTCAAGACGCTGCTAGATACGTTTGTTTTTATCTTTTTTTGTGTAAATTATCATAATGCTCCGAACCAAAAAAAAGAAAAGAAGATTAAATCCAAATAAAATGAATGTGAAGGCAACAATTAAAAACATTTTAGATAAAAAAATCTATAAAAGTCGCTGTAACACATTATGAAGTTCAAAATCACTTTTCTCTCAACTTAAATAAAATTAAAGATATTCTTTGTACCAATTTGCATTTTATTTTATATGTTTTCAGGTACAACTAACTTTTCTAACTAAACAGGTTATAAATAAAAAGTAATTGTTAAAAAAAATGATGATTCAGATATTTTGAAAAAGCTATAACTTTTTATTTAAATTATATAAACATCACCTAAACAATATTTAAATAAAAATGTTTTATAATTCAGTCAGCTATCAATTTTGACACAAGAACGTAAATCCTACAATAAGTATAGACATTGTTATCTGCGATACGTTATAGTTATCTAATAAATTTTTTTCTCCAGTGCAACATTCCTGCAGAATCTGTAACTATAAAGAATAATCACCAAGTTTACTGTCACTATATGTGACAAGGGTCAATTACGAGATTGGAGATATTACAACATTAGAGGCATAAGAAGATCAAAGTTTCCTATGAAGAACTGAGATGTTCTTTCTAATCAGCATCCTATTGACTCTATAAAACGTTAAAAATCGGATACAAAATCAATCGACAGAAGCCATAATAATTTTGTCACTGGACCGTATGTTTAGAGCAGTCACATATTGTTCTTCTCGTTTGCTCGTCTTTATTTTGTATTTTTTATTCTTAATGTTACATATTTAGTAAGGATTTTAACTGAATAACTTGACACCATAATAAGATTTAATATATTGTTAATTTTACTCTGGACAAAGACACGTTAGTTTAAAACGTCCATGTACAATTGTTCGCATATATTGTTAAAATAGTAATATAGATTAGAATTTTATTTATGCTAGTTCTTTGACCTCGAGCTTATGTTTAAATTTGTGTTAGGAATATATCAAATCTGCAGATGATATATTGATTTTCAAATAAAAATGGTTCAAAAGATTCTAAAAATCAAAATAAAAAAGTGTTCCTAGGTACAACAGTCTCCCACAATATCGCATTTTCTGATATTTGAAATCTTTTTTTTTTTTTTTCAAATAACAATCAAAAATTCGTTTGGTCGTGTGTCGTGTAATGTCTTCGCGAGAGAAAAATATTTCCGTAAATGAAACATGAGAGCGGAAGCAAAGGCTTCGTTATAACAAAGTTTAATCGTGTGACTCCAATATTATGTGTAGCAAAGTACTGGGAAATGTAAAAAAATATCTAGCTTCTGTTTTATGATATATGCCGCGCATGAGACCCACTTTTACATGCTTTGCGTACGAATGCATAGTTAGAGAATCATTAATGTTACTTCGTACACACGAGAAAAGGCAAAGAGCGTGTCCATATGTATTCATTACATATACATGTACAGAGATCGTACAGTATGTATCACGTAAAGATATATATTGCAAATATATACGTAAAAATATGACCCGTCTGTCACATCTTTTCTCAAAGTTCCACAGTACGTGCATTCTAATTAAAATATTTTACCCCGTCATTAATTTTTAGCAATATCACTGCGCTCGTACAATTTTTGTAATTACAGTATTCAGAGTTTTCGCTTATTATAGCGAATACAGTGAGCACGCATCGCAAATTACAAACATGATATTTTCATTTAATGCATGAGAACAAATCTGCATTAACGACGTCACGAAATATCGGTCCGTGGACGATACCTCAATGTCCAAAGCACAAAAGCGAGCGAATAATTTACCACGGCTTCGCCCAGCCTGGTCCGGCACGGCCCGGCTCGGCTCGGCTCGGCTCTGCGTGCGCGAAACACGTCACTGACCGGCATTACGAATTCCGCGTGTTCCGTCGCCTATATTCCGGATGCGTTTCATTTATGAATACGTAACGAAGTCTCGAGGAAAACCGAGTTGGATGTAAAGGTAGTACTACATTTCGTTCACGCGGAAAGGGAAGTTTCGTTCGCTTGCAGGGGAGATGCGCGGTATTACTAGTTGCCAGTCAACCGTCCCGCGTCATTCTTCTCCGCGCACTTGACGCGCACGTCGTGGCTTTGTCATTAGCGCAATTGCGTCGTCCTGGCAAATATTGCGAAAACTCAGTGAACTGTAGCGAGCGTTTCCAGTCCAACCTCCTCGCATTCCTTCGCGAAAAAGTGGAGGGACGTGCTGACGATTTTTACAGACAGCTTCTTATTGTAACTCGCGGTGCTAATACAAAAATACGGGATTCATGTGTGACGACGCGGATTAAAATATTGATATACTTCTTCGTAGTAAAAACATTAGCATGTTTCTAATTTAACTGTGAGCATCTGTAGTTTTCAGTAACAAAATTATTTTCGTGAACAAGTAATTTCAATTAAAAATTCACGTAAAAAATATTATTAGGTACTAACGAGGAACGTTTGGCAACCCGCATATTCAAAAAATTCTAGAACTTTGTGTACAAACAGAAGAGTTCTTCCGGAACACAAAAATATTTTTTGTTCCTGCCCGTTTTCAGTTTTAGAGGGTGAAACACTTTTTTGAAAAAAATCGATTTTTTTCTTTCCAAGCAAATATCGTCGAAACTAGATAAGAAATAGAAGAAAATGTTCTAAATGAAAGTTGAATGGCTCAAAAAGTATTTTATAACAATAACTTAAAACAATTTTTTTTAATTAATAATAATTAATAATTTAAAAAATTTGTTTGATTATTTAAATTATTTAAAATTTTTTAAATTATTGTTATAAAGTACTCTTCGAGCCGTTTAACTTTCATTCAGAACAATTTTTTCTATCTCATAGTTTCGACGATATACGATTGGAAAGAAAAAAACCAATTTAATTCAAAAGGGTGTTTCATCCCCTAAACTAAAAACCAGCACAAACAAAAAATATTTTTGTGTTACGGAAGAACTCCTCTATTTATACGTAAAGTTTCAGAATTTTTGAATATGCGGGTTGCCAAACGTTCCTTGTAAGATCCGGAGCTGATCGATAATGCCGCTCTCTCATCATCATATTTGACAATTTCGTCAGTCCCAGTTTCACTTATCATTGTTCAATAATAATCTTGGCACATTTTGTATTCAAAGCGAAATATAATGGCACACGATTAATATTATTACTGATGATATATTTTAATATTTGAGTATCGTGCATCACCGTCGAGTGAATAACGTCATAGTTTCGTTAAAGATGTATTTGGACCAATATCAGCTCGGCACTAATTGAAATTCCTCGACAAAATTGTTGAAAGCTATGACCACATCAGAGAGGGAGACACAATTTTGCTACGTTTCCAGTTGAAAGGAACCCTTATATAGAGATATTGCCTCATCATATTGCTTATTAACAAGTTAAAAGATTAATTAACTATAAAGTAAAATGAAATAATTTAAATTTAGATACTGTATAACGTAACTTATTCAACTTCCGTTTCTCTTTGAACTCATTGTCATGCAAATCATTTTCGTTTGTATTATTTTATATACATATAACTATTTCTCTTTCTTTTCCTTTTTTTATTATTTTTTCGTTATATTAATTCTTGAAAATTATATTACTGAAATCTATATTATTTATGATGACAAGTTATCTAATATTTTGTATGAAACATAGTTTTCTATATTAATTGCACTTTCCAGCCACTTAAACGATTATTGCGACTAGTACGTAATTCATATGTCATTTCCACATTGCCCGCTGTTTTCTCTCGTTTATGAGTTTTAGCGACTTGCTGTATGCACGCTCCGGTATAATTCAGCAAGCATAATTACCCGCGTTCTTCGAATATCGCGGCTGTCGAGCATTTCGCAGTGGGTCGCTTTATACATATAATCACATATATTTTTATGAATCCCGCTTTGACGTCCCGCGAGAGCGGAGCGTAGCTTTTTCACGTCACGCTAGACGGCCGGGGAAAACGGGGTGGTGAAAGAGTGGCCGGTGGCGGAGATCGTCGAGGGGAGAACACGTGCGTGGAGATGGGAAAAAGCGGGAGAGGGGGGAGGGGGGAGAAAAAAAAAGCGTTTGAATACGAGCAGAAAGTGATATAAAATATATCCGTATTTTTTCAAGGGATTCGCCGCGCCGCTACGGTCGGTCCGAATCCTGGATTTCGTTTTGATGAGTTTTCCCGTTCCGCCTACTCCTTCTCCATTTTAACTCACCCCGAAAACCCACAGTTCAATCGCAGCCATTGAATACCAATGTAAACGCTTTCGGTTGCCTTGCGGATTTTTTACTTCTGCATTTTGCTCTTCTCGCGACCGCCACCGCCACCGCCACCGCAGTCGCGTCGTCCCGTCCCTCGGGACACACTTTCACGGACGCTTTCGGAAGCTCTTCTCGAGAATGAGACAGAGAGGGTGTGACGCGGCTTTTTCAAGGGTGCTTCGATCGCGGGAAGAATTGAGATATTTGTCTCGTACGTTTTCTGTCCCATGGTGGCCCTCTCGAGATGCGCATAAATAGGTGGAAGCTGGTTTTAAAGAAAAGAATTTTCGCTCATATGCCAGCTGCAAGCAGCTTCTCCTCTTAGACTAGAATATATATATATATATATATATATATATATATATATATATATATATATAAACTTCTCATAAACCCAAAAACCAAAGAAAGTAAAAGAAATATAAGAAAAGAAAAAAATGGGTTTAACATGACAGAGTTTGTTGATCGAAATAGCTAATAAGTAATAAAATCAGCAACGTATTAAATAAATTATAATACATTAATAAACTTTGATGCAATACGATAGAAAAATTCAATCAGATAGCATTACTATAACAAGGCAACAATACCTCCGACAGAGTGGCATTCAAGATTGGCCTATCGCTTTATGCATGCAAATAACGAAAATGCAATAGCAGTGTGTTTGTACTTTAGTGAGTGTATCCGCAGTACATAAAGGACCGCCGAAGAATAAAGCTTGTAGCCGCGGCGCTTGCAGCTGAAATGCAGGTGGATTTTGCAGTAGACTTTATCGCGGCTTGAATTGCAGCTTCTGTTGGGCGAGGAGAACGAGCGTAACAACATCGAGGCAAAATTTCTTCCATTTGCCGTCCGTAAAGGGGCGACCGGCTGATTTAATTACCGGCAGTAACGTAACGAGCGGTACAAGCGAAGCCGGCTCAAGGCTACTTGGATCACAATGTTGGCGGGTGCATCTGGTTTGAGAGGATTTTATATCGTTTCCCGAGCGAGGAGGCGCGCCGCCGTAACGTCGCAGGTATGGCGCGGAAACGTTTCTACGAAAGAATTGCTGAGGGGGTGGGAGGGGGTCCGACATTAATATGTAGCAGCGGGAAGCGTGGGAGTGACGACTTTTAATGAAAACGCGAGAGACACACGAGCGTTGCCGTAACGGATGGGACCGAGAGATAAAAAAGACGATGGAAGCCGAAAGGGCGAAATTCAAACGTCGTGTAACGTGTATTACGCAAAACGGTGCGAAGCCGCTTCCGTTTCGAAACGAATTTCTATCAGGGAGATGCACGTAATCGTTATTTTGCAAATGTTTTTATTTCCCGCCTTCTAACATTTTTCTCTCATAGCAACGCCGTTCTATTTTCGTTCGCTTATACCTTTTCTATTTTTATACACAGTTTCGCTTTCCGTTTACATCGCGAAATGCCGCTGTATATTGTCTGATCACAGTCATTACTTGAGAGTGCAGTTTTAGCTTCAGTCAAGTCGGTTATCGTTAATGGCAGACGATAGGAAAACTTTTGATACCTCGATATCTCTCTTTGCGGAAAGGAAAATAATAAATATCCTACCAGCGCCACAGTGTATAGGATATAAAGTAGGATATGAATATATTTCACGAGATACAAACGTGAAATGCGGTCGCGCTTCAAACCTGGCGGAGAGAACCGCGATCCTTCTCAAAATAAACGGATGCAAATGATCGAACCGCACGGTTGCATCGCGCGCGTAACGTATTCCATTGTCACGCTCGACAAAATAAACATATAGCGGGGCCGGTCGCATTTAAGCTCGATATCGTTTCCCGCCGTACCAGCCGATGTTGCGCAAGTTTCTGAGGAAAATATAGGGGTCGAGCGGCGGGTGGAAGAGCCCGTTCCGCGGATCGCACATAGAGAAACTTAAATAACGTTCGCGGCGACGTAGTTGGCTCGCACGAGCATCGCCGTTCGGGGAGGAGACGTCCGCGGATAACAGAGGATACGTGACTCTCGCGGAGAAGCGTACCTAAGGGAGATGTAAGAGAGATAAGCGAGTCGCGGGAGAGATGACACAGAGTCGAAGCTTTCGGTCGCGTTGTCGAAAATCAAGAGCATGCAGGGGAATGCGCGAAAGAATGATCGTCGCGAGACCTTCACGTCCGTGTGCGGAGTCCGGTGTGGCTGACCGATCGATCGATCAGCCGCGCCGTTCGCTGCCGCCGTCCGCTGCCGCCGTCGCCGCCGGTCTTCCCATGTCGATCGATCAACGAGGGTGCCGGTTGGTCGACCGACGAGCGACCGCGCGCCCTTACTCGCGGAAACTTGTCGGGATTATGGACCTCCGCCGTCGGTGACCCACATATAGGCGGGAGGATTATGTCGCTCGGACGAGCGCAAAGCGATTTGAAATCAAATATAGAAGCGCACCCCCGAGCGATCGTCTTGCCGTATATCTGTCTTCCACCATCGCAGTCGTGCGAGAGAGAGTTAATTTTATGGGATTGGGATATAAATAAATATTGTGGCACATATTAGCGCGGTGTAAATGAAGAGAGGACGTGCGGACGAATAAACGAGGTAATGTGCCATGAAATGGAATATTCGAAAATATAAATGTTTATTATACAGCCATTATTAAAGTTACACGAGACATTAAAGCCGTGGGAGTCGAGAGTAGCTTGGAAAATTAATTAGTATTTAATTCGTACGCACGAGGAATTATCCATTCCAAAATTGATTATCGATAGTTATTAAAAAGAGATTTCCCACCTGTTACAAGAAATAAAATTTAATCGTCGAGTGTTTTAACGTAATTTGACCCAACCCGATTGCGTCCCGAGAAAATTGTACTTGTTAAAAGTTGTGGTTTTGCGATAAGATTCAGAGCTGTTCGGGGAAGAGAGGGTGGTTCAAAGGGAATCGTCTACGCATAGAGATGTAGATAGCAGGAGCGACGATGTCTTTAGAGAAATATGTGACCTATATATCGCGCGCGTACGTCGGGATAGGTATCCCATCGCTCGTAGGTATCAAGCGACATTTGAATAACATCGTAACGCGCCGAGTAGAACGGCAAGCCTCCAGTTTCTATCGTCGGTGTCTTACTCTGCTCCCCACCCCCGTGGTCCTCCGAACTCGTTCTTTTTCTTTTAACCTGCGACCCCGTCCCGAAGCCGTGCGGCCGATGATGTCGATTTAAAATTCTAATGCCGCAGCGCGCAACTTTGTTCCTAGCACGGTCATAGATGCGAGACGGCATCCGAAAATGGGTTATCTCGCATCATGTTCCCGGCGCGCATCCTCCTTCTCGCTTGCAGCGAGAAACGCTGAAACCGGAAGCCGCTGACTGGCGCGGAATCAAACTCACCGGCGAAGTCAAAGGGTTATGAAACACAGCGGCCCGGGCTTCTTAAATGTCATGCAAACTCGATTCTACCCCTCTGCCGTTTCTGGTTTCCGTCGCCGCGCCGCGCCGCGCCGCTCTCGGCGCGGCGGCGTCTCCCGAACTTTGTGAACGGCGAAAGGAAAATTTTAGTCGGAGCTTTCGCCTTTTTACTGCTCGATACCACGCCTCGCTCGAGGGGCGGTGTCCCGAGCGGAGGAAATTCTCGGTAGAGCGGAATAAATATGTATGCTAAGCCGAATGGGTGGGTTTCGACCGCAGTCGTCTCATGGGGTGCGCGCTGGGTCGTCTCCGTGGTTCTGTCGGCTGAAATGGTCATCGATCGACGATTGTGTAGATTTTGCGGCCATTCGAGGATAATACGCCACTTGTCTCTCCCTCTCTCTCTCTCTCTCTTTCTCGCAAAGGAAGGCATACATACGTAAAGTGTCCGTGACGTAGGTGCGCTGCTACGTTCGTTCGACTTTGAAATCGCCATGAAAAAGTGAAGCGCATATAAAGTGTAGGAGGGAGAGCGGGCTTGAATTCCTATGCACGTGCCTTAAACGATCTTCCATTTTTCCCGCTATTGCCCCGCGCCTGAGAAAATCGAGTTGCAACCCGGCACGACCATAAACTCAATCTCTTTCGCCACTATCTAGCATGTCGACTCGGCCCTGTAACCTTGATACAATCTTGTAGCCGACCCTCGTCAAGAGTGCACGTGCACATGCGAGCGGCAACTGCATACGGAAGTGCATTTATTCGGCTTCTTTGATCTAGGAAAATGTAGTGATACTATAGACAGGGTAATCCCGATTTCAAATTCCTTTTAAAGCGTGAAAATTGCAACTGTTTGATGTCCGATTGGTGAGCCTTTGTCTGAGAAATATAAGCTCTTCCGTGTCTGCCCGCGTGCTTATTTTACAATAGTCAATTGAAGACTTATATGCGATTATTGATAAGAGAATTAAAAAAATGTCAATGAAGAGTCTTAATTTTTATCATAAAACTGAAAAATGAAACACTTACAACTTGATACAATATTAATAAATCATTGCAAATTAATGAGCACTTGATGAATAAGTTCGATGAAATATATAATTGCGACTGGTCAATTATCGCGCGATGATAATGGAAGCTATCATAAACGAGCAAGAGAAATGAAGGAGACTAAAAAGTTAATGGAATAAAAGGAACTCGGAACTCCCATCCCCCTTTATATCGTGTTATAGACGTTCTTTTACTTTCGCGCAGTCCAACTACACGAGCATACCCGAATAACTCGATGATTTAGATGGAAAGATAGTAAAGAACTCGAGTTTCTCTCTTCTTACTTGGTGCAAGAACTCAAAGCGACATATCACTCGAGCTGTTTACCCGATCGTACCGCATATACCGGCTCGTTCCTAGGAGAACGCTTAACTAATCTCGCCTGCATTTACATCCCTCGCGTGTTCCAATTTGTTCCGTCTTTCGGACCGTAACGACTGAGCGCTGTAACAAGCTCGCTGATGCGAGTTTGCAAGTGCGGAATCACCGCGATTCCGGAGCCTTCGGCCGTACTGGTACCGAAAAGAGCGGCGATTTCGGCGATAGACGCGCAAACGTGCCGGCGAACAGATTACCCGGCAATCCGCGGCCAAACGGCGAGCAGTTAAGCCCGCACCCTCGTCATTAACCGTGACGATGGATTCGAACTTCGAAGGATCGCGATGGGAAAAGCCCGAAGTCTCCCCCTCTCGGAGATCGCGATTGCGAGGGATGTGTCCAACTAATTACCCCGACGTCTGCCCTAACTGATGAAATTACGATAATTAATCATTTATTTCAAGAAGCTGACGCCGTCACTTTCCCGACGTATAAATTCAGTTTGATAACCATGACGTCTGAAGGATCCGAAGCGGAAGATCAAGTAGATAATAATCTGTTGAAAACGCAAGTTTCCAATATGAAAGATAAAAAGAAATGCGGAAGTAGACGTTCGAAATTTCATTGATGTTTGGCACGGCTCGATATGACATCTCGCTCGCTTACGCTCATCTCGAATATGAAATCCGCTGCTTTGAGAAATAATAGGAAACTTCTGATAAATACGATTCATTCCGAAGTGTTTACCGCGGTGAGATTGAAACGCTTCGCCATGGAGCGTATTTACACTCCGGTGATTTCGCCGGATACTTCGTATTAAATTCTTTTTGAAACAATTCTATTTCCCCGTTATTTGCAAAAAACAAATAAAAATTCATTTTCTTATTTGATTTTATGACTAAGCCGTTGGTTTACGATTTATACCATTAATTACTTTCGCGATCATTTTTTTTACACCTCTCGATAACGATAGATGTCAGGTCATTATAGATTTCAATATACCTATTTTCGTACACGCAAACGTCTGTGTTGTTTTTCTCGAATAAATCTAATTCCAGATTAAAAATCTGGTTGACTATATATAATGTAATACAACTTAAAGAACTTTTTAATAAATTTTATTTATTGATTCCCGATTTCGCGAAATTCGCTCAGTTCCTAAAAGTTTTATATCTTCATGATTTTTGAAGTACGTTCTATTTTTCTGGCCCACATATTACGCTGAAATTACGAGCAGCTAGCGAAAGAGCCACAGGCTGCTTTAGACGCACATTGGGAATGCGAGGCGAGGACAGCAGCGCGATAAATTTGTTTTCGAGTAGGGGCGATCGACCGGGAAACGGAGCCGCCATAAAAATAAAACAGCGGAAACAAGGAATCATCTTGCGAGATGAAGCTCATATTTTCCGGACGGCGAGCTGGGCTCGATTGTCGCGGGCGTTTCGCCGTGGATACGTAATGCACTCCGTGAGCCCGAGATGCACGAACTGCGAAGATGCGGCTGTCGATAGCGACGTCGAATTCCGAATTCCTGACACATACGCTCGCGCGCGCGAAAAAGCAGTAAGAGTAACGTCTTGACAAACGAAAGACGCGAGCTCACTTCAACCTCCGTGAAATGCAAGATCTGTAAGCTATCAGCAATATAACTGCAACTGTTCAAAATTTATAATATTTAATTCTGGATATTCAAATATTAAATTACGTAACCAAAAAATAATTGTTGCATTAAAATTTAAGTAATAAATGCAATATAATTTTATAATAATTGATCATCATCGTTTAAAAGATACCTAGTTTGGTAACGTTTCATATTATGTGTATATTAAAATAATATAGTATTAAGCATAATGCATTTTCTAAATATTTTTCACTATTTACAACCTAGGTTCAGCTTATTATTATAATAACAAAATGAAATATATTAATTAAGTCTAGAAACGAACAAATTAAGATTATAAATAATAATGAGTGATAAATAATAATATGATAATCGTGACATACAAGTTGCGCGTCTACTTTTTGTGCCAAAAATCCGGGTTCAAATCCATCTAGAATATCAGATTTTTAACTGATCACCTCTTGAAAAGCAATATTAAACAACCGAGATAGCTCTTTGCAAAAACAATCACTATGGAGCATGCACAAGCATGCATCAAATGGAGATCCGGATTCAGTCATGAAAGATCGATTTGAGAAAGATGTTTAACAATTTAATAAAATTTATAGCGAATAGCGGAATAAGTTCCAATTTAATTACAGTTTTATTTGAAATTTGTTCCATTATCCACTATACATCTTGTTATTCAAATTGTAAATATACTTATTATTTATTTATACTATGCGATCTTTTACTTTGTTCGCTTCTAGCAATAAAATTAATATATTTATTTTATTTTTTTTTAATTATTAAAAATTACACTTTAACAATCATCAGTTGCGTGACGAAATTTTGAGGAAAAAAATCTGCACTTAAATTCATGAAGCTGTATAATTAAAAAAATAACAACTTTTTTGATGTATTCCGTACATCTCTAATTTTATCTTGAAGATAAAAAATTTTTCAAATGTGAGATATTCAAATTCTATTTTCATATATCATGCAAACGTATAACGTGATGGTATTCAATGTTGAGTAGTAAGAACTTAAAATAACACCGACAAGATAGCACAGCGGAAGCGCGCGGAGACAGAACGACGACGTGTCCTTGACGGGTGACGAGCAAACAAAAGACGGAGCTCGCAAGGGTTGACGGGAGAAGATGTGGAGAGAAACGGAAGTTGAGAGACAAGATCGGCTCAGGGCAAAAAGGACAGCCCCGATTAAAGCAGGACGGGAGCAAGAAGACTGAGCAAGTGAATGTAATTGGCTTGAGCTGGCGCTATCTTGCTAGTCAAGCAGTTTCTCAGCTCGGTCGCTATCAGTGCGAATATAAATTCAGATCCTTTTATTTTACCGCCCACCTCGTTTTCTCTCTTTCCCGCCGTCCCCCTCCCGCCCCGTCCGCCGCATCCATTCCGCTTCGCCGCGCCAACGGGCCCGGAATTAACGGCGTTAATTTGTTTTAAGTACGCCCGAGGAAAGTTTCCGCGAGGTCTGAGTATCGATGGAGCTCGTTGACCGTCGATATTCTCGAAGGACCGAACACTCATCAAAGTCCAATACTACTTTGCCTGATTTCATTAATAGCGAATAGAACTCATAAAAGTAGTATAGATTCTGCGATATAGCAAAGTATAGAATATTCAATATATACACGATATAAGAATTACAAAATAATAATGGCCAGATGCAATATTAATTTTTAATTCACAAGTTTATAAATAATTTTGCTAGGCTTATTAAAAAAGTATTTCCGTTTTTAGCCACCTAGAACGGTTAGTTTGAGTAGTACAAGCCCTTGGCTCAATGAGCATGACCCCGTTTTTAAGTCGTAAACAGGAACTTTTCCGGAAAAAAACGAGTGGTCAAAGCGGATTACATACAAGTATGTAATTACATTCAAGTACTAATAACGTACTTGAGTGGTAAAAACGCGCTGTAAAGTTAAGGGATAAAAATGTATATTAAGCTACAAGTTGAAAATAATCGTCAAGCACTCACAAGCACTCGCATAGCATGATTGAGTAAACATATAATTAATATAATAATAAAAAGGCAAAGGAGACATATGTCAACAAAAAGACACCACACTTTCGATGAAAATTTTTCCCGAATATTTGAATATTGCATCGTACCACTTATTTTGGAGAGTAAGTAACTAAAACATATTTAAAGTATTATAAAACATATTTAGGTGAATTCCGCGAGTATTCCACTTGATCCCCTCCTTTCGTGAATAAAAAAAAATGTTTCAATATATCAATATTATCATTCATCAACTGAAAAACAAGTAATAAAAACGAAATAATTTACTTGATCTTTCTCTGGTGAGTAAAAGAGAAACGTGTCAACGTGTTCTCATCTGTTGAAAAAGGCCATTTACTTAAAAATACTCATATGCATATTTGCGTATACCACGCCATGTTCTTTCGCAGACTGCTTGAGAATGCAAGAAACTGGTATAAAGTAAACGGGCTAAAAACGTTCCATGAGGTGTAAAAGTGATGAAATATTTTTGTAAGGAAAATATTAAATTACAAGCGGATTTTTTCGTGTTTTTTATGTTAGTTTCAATAATTTATGTGAGAGTTAAACAGGGGAGGGGGAGAGGGAGAGATTAAATATCCCAGATTGTATAGACATTATTTAAATGGAAGAAAGTCGCAGAAATCTTTCAAAAAATTTAAATAATTTTTTTAGTAAACAATGCAAATTAGAATGTCTTGCATATCTTTTCTCCCGGATTCAACTATTATTTTCGTAGAGCTTTCGATAACTCGGATTATACTACGTGTCGGTTTACATTAATCCGATCCAACAACAATGTCACCCGTGAACGAGATTTTGCATACGATAACGAAGTTCGTCGTCCGCGATTTGCCTTCGCGTAATATGTAAATACGGAACTCGTTCTGCGACTCGTTCGTTTCATCACGATCTTCCCGCTATTGCGGTAGGAGCTGATAGCCGATCGAAACACGAGCGATTCTCGTATTCATCCGGTTTGGCGTACGCTTCCGCGCAACGTGCATTAGCGGCATTATCGAAAGCGAGGAAGTTTGCTCTTTATTACTCTCAAACGTGAATTACTCATCCGGCATTTCAACTGCAGCCAATTACGTGGATTGAGTGACGTAGAGTGTGCTCGCGGGATGAAGCCAAGAAAGTCGTAATCGTTCGGCGTCGATATCGCAGCGCGAACAAAGTTTCTTCGCGCCCGCGCGCCAAGTCGTTCGAAGTCTTTCGCGATAGGAGTCTTCTATTAAGGACACGCCAGATTAATTGTCCGCCACTCGATTGCATCGACCGATACTTCACGGCGACGACGCTATGCTTAACGCGGCTGCGTGGGTTCAGTTAGCAACTGCGGGAAATGGATGCTTCAAAATTCTATCAAGTCGCTAAGGAAATTATAATACGCAAGCTATTTCTCATAAAGGTTTTCGATAAAAAGAATTCATTTGATTCCGTTTAAAAATTTACTGCAAAATATGAGAACATATATATTGAAAAAAAGATGAGTTTAGAAATAATAATCAAGTGTTGATGAAATTATTTCAATTGAATGTTTAATATAACTAAATATATCTAGTAATATTAAATAGTTATATTAATAATAACCAAACATATTAATAGTAATCACTCGGATATTAAGTGATTACTGAACGGTCACTAAATGTTTATGTAATATTAATTAAATATTTAATTGTAACTATTTTAGCAAAGCGTGATTAATAATCATTTAAGCTTGATTATTATTACTCTTTTTCAGCGTATAATTACTTATCAAAATGACTTTTGCTGTCTGAGAATATTATAGAATTTTTTCTAAATAAAATTTAGATGAAAAATGTCGTCATGTTATCATGTCATCAAACGAACATGTTTTATTAAAATGTCTGACAACTCATTATGAAATATATTCTACGATTCATGCGGACTTATAATCTTGCTGCTTTATATACTTGCTAGCTATGAAAATATAATTTTTTTTCGTATCTATTTCTCTTTGTCATATGAAGAAACCTGTATATTAAATTGAAATGAAATCGAAGAACGGATGTTTTGTTGCTTTTAGCCGTTATATCATGCGCGAGTGTTTCGCATTTCCAATTTAAATGCCTACGACTTTTTCAGGGAAAATTTTAATCTGTTTCTCTGGATGTGCATGTAATTACGTAAAACCGTACATCCGCGATGTTAGCGCCCATGTAGACTTTTGCACGTTTTATCACGACGCACTCTCGCAAAAGCCAACGCGACAGCAATAATAGTGCCTGGTAATTGCTGTGGGTTCCCGGATTTCACAAAGGTGAACTGGATCTCCGTTTCACTGAGGTATTCTCTTCAGTGTCCCGTCACACCACCACGTAGATATTGCTAAAAATAACATTGTCGCGTTCGATGTGACAATGTCATAAAAAAAAAGCGCGTGGCGTGTATTTCAACTTGGCCCCGATTTTTATCACTCGTATCCGGAAGAATTTGCGAGTTAGCACAGTACCCGGGACAAGCCGGCAGTAAAGCCAGCCAAGCGCGATAAAAACGGACGCATTTCGGGTTAAACGTTTTCCTCGGAAACGAATTAGGGCGAAGTAGGGTAATCTACCTAGCGTTGAATATCGAGATTCCCAGAATGGCGTAACCACTTGAAGTAAGCTCGCGCGTTACGATACGTTTTGCTTCATCGATCGCGATTTGATCGTGCCAAGAGAAGGGGATAGTACTTATAGGAAGAATAAAGGTTCCTTATCTTTTTTCTTGTTTTCCTAAACGAGGATGTAATGTAAAGTTAGAGAGATTGATTGATTGTGCGTTTATTACTAAGGCTTAGGGCTAATGAACTCTAAGAACATACATTCGTCGAGAAAAAAAAGTGAAAAGTGATAACAAAATAAAATAAAAGTTTAAAAAAAAATCATAAAATATTACAAAAAAAAGAAGAATATAAAAAAAAAGAGAAAAATTGTATTATAATTTCTTGGAGTGTAATTTTGTCAAATTCAGAATGGAATTCTGAGAACTTATAATGTAGGTTTTATCTTCTATAGAAGTGCATAATTAGAGGTTCATTTATATTTAAAGAATTGAATATGTTTCAGCTTTGCTTTGAAGTCAAAATCTCTGTCATTTAATATTCTTGTAATCAGTTCGAGATTAATGGCGTCCAGACCTTGATCGTTTCCTCAAAATAGAGTACCAGACAGAATACACGACATTCGTGCTAGTATTTGAAGAGAATATTCAGTCCCTTTTTTTGCCGCAAAATATATTAAAAATCAAATTATTACGGAGAAAAATTATTTATTTTTTCATAGAAATCATAATTTATCGTTATTACAATAGAAAATTAGAATAGATACTGAAATAATATTTCCTTGGCTTTGAGCAATGTGGCTAGCAATATCAAGCTATTTAGGTATCCGGATACTATTCAGGGTATTACATGGGTAAATCAAATCCGGATGTCCGTCTAATATTCACGTGATTGCCAAATGGACCGAATTGCGGCGACGACAGATGTAAATCACAGGTAGGCAGTTGAGAAACATAGCTAATGGCTTTAAGTTAAAACCCCTTATTAATATACACTCTTACATATAATATTTATTAAAGAAGTATTAGTGTTATCTTAATTACACAATTTAACAAATTTATTGTATCCAAATTTTCTAAAAATTTAACATAAAAAAAACAGCGTTTATAAAATTATTTAAAACAAGTGTTCCCTCTTTCTCTTGCCCCAATAGAATATTGTATCGCCATGCAGAAAATTACATTGACCTAATTCTTTCGCGATCTTTATTACATGTCGCGCATTCCATAAAGCACAATTTGACAGCTATTAATGTTGAAAATACGTACAACAGCATATGAATAGCACTGCCGACTCGCAGGCTTAATTTAGCCGCGTTCCTTTGTAATTGCAGCAAAGTTACGTATTAGCGCGCTGAATGTTTACTAACCGCGGCGCACAGTGATATCACATCGGAAAATTTAACGTATCACTGAAGGGTGAGTATTTCCTGAGCGATTCGTCTAGAAATTCCACTTCGCGTTCCTTCGCAGCAGCGTGCAAGCGTAATGCGCGAGAGACGCCGCTACGGTTCCGCGCCACTCGCGACACATAAAGCACGCCTGGCTTTTCCGCATTTACAGTCGATCAATCGCGCACATAAAAGTTCGCCGTACGAGAACGGGGATCTGAGATCGGGGGCGACGAAATCGCTCGTTAGCCCGCGAGAAAAGTGGTCGTTTCGGCGATATCGACGGCGTCGCTCCGCAGTAGGAACTCGCCCCCGGAGTTTTATTCGCGCGACCACACCATCGCGACGATTTAGCGTCAGTAAATTTGCCTCACCCGTCTCCCACTCTCTCCATCAAACTGCATGGGATGCTAGGTGAGGACTGGTGATAGTAGACGACAAAGAAAAAAAAATAGGGACGAAGGAAGGTCGAAAGGAGTATTATCGCGTAAAAACGCTCAATATTCCGCAGACGTATTCTCTCGCATGCGGGGCGACACGTGCGAGGAACGTCGCGTAGCGTCGCGTCGCGTCGCCGGGATACGGCAAAATTCCGGAAGCGTTACACCCTCCTACGAGGTAAATTTTACCGAAAGACTCCATTGGTTTGAAGGAGTTTAACAAGCTCGCCAAAATCGTATTTTGAATAAGGTATTTGAATGAACAGTGAATGGATAAAAATTGTTTTACTAAATTTTGAATCTCCAATGAAATTATCTTTTAACTTAACATAATCAACGCATAGTCTATCGTACACTGTTAAAAATTTTTGTCCCTACAATTTACAATGTTCCTATATTAAAAAATGCAGCATACAAATTTATATTAGAAATCATGTAACGTTTCGCTGCAATTTTATAATATTTGTAAATTTACAATAGAAATTTGCTGTAAATTTAAAAAAAACCAATGCAACGCGGATGCCTATTAGAGAAAAATATTCTAAGTCATTCATACATATGTTATACCAGTGAGTGTTTATTGGGCTACTTTGAACACTCAAATAGACCTCTTTCCGATCTTTTTATTGTAAAAGAGTATGTGGAGAATTTTAAGAAATTTCACCGAAAATCTCTTTTTAACCTCAAAGTGGGAATTTTCCGATAACTATCATTTTGAGGACACAAAGCACAAAGTAGGAACTCAATTCCCATGATTATAATCTGTTATAATTCTTCAGAATCTACTATACGACCTAAAACTAACGTTGAAAGTGGAAGAAAAATTTTGGAATCGCAGCGTTCAGTCAAAAGTTATTACCGCAATCTTAAACGTACTTTTCCGAGCGAATATACTGCATTTATAAAAATATCGCTCTCGAAATGTTAAAGCAAGTTTCTTAAATTGATATTTATTCGTTGATTTAATTTCGCTCTACCGCGTACCATTTACCATTTCAGTATTTCGGTATTTAATAAAGCAAGCTGTGCATAAAGCGAGTAGATGGCCAGATTTTAAACAAATCGAAATGTTAGTAGCGATTCCAGCATTGTTGGCATCCGGACCTCATAACTATCAAGTTTATATCGCTGCCATATTTCTCGAGACGCGCGATTTACTGTGTCGCGAAACAAGATTTACAAGGAAACCGTAGCGCTTTTAATAACGTAACGAACATGAAGTGTGAGTTTCTCCGATACATAAAATAGACTTGTCCCGGAACATGGCATCGGATATATGGCACGGCTACAATCGCCATCGGGCGTGGTGCGCACAGCAAGCTCATAACGTAGCTGAGTCTCCGTTTCTTGTCGAGCAATCAATTTAAATACCATAAGCGTATAGCTCCATATCGGAATATAATGCAAAAACGACGAGCATCCAATGCGCATTGCTCAATGGGGAGGATGTTTATGCCGAGCGTGCGACGCTCGCTCCTCGCTTCGCCCTTATTTTCCGAGGGCGCATCGCGTAGGATATTGCCGTTCTTTATATTTTCAAAGGATGCTGCGCGTCGGGCGCCGGGAGCTACGAGCGAAAAGAGAGAAAACCGGTAAACTACGTGCATACGTACGTATGCTATATTATGCGCAGCATCCGCGACACGCTGTGCGTGCACGTGCGTAAGACGCTGTTCGTTCAATCTTGGAAATGGACCGGGGGCGGCGAGACGGGTGAGGGTTAAGATGAGAAAAAAATTTATCGTCCGGGATGCGGTTCGTCGCGTTCATAACCCGCACTCATAATGCACTCTTCGCGCTTGTGCCATGTGTTGCGAGCGAAAGCGCGGAAATTGTTTACACCCACACTTTCGTCGGCGCAGTAAAAAGGCTTTGCTCTGCAGCCTGTTTTCAATCCGTTTATTCGCGTTTCTTTCACAAACGCTTGAAAGATTGCAACGGCGAGGTATTATAAAAATGATATGGATATAATGCGCTTAAACAGAAACACTTTAAGTATTTTCTGATGCACGTCGTCGATAAAGTGATTGCATTTAATTAGTCTCTTTAAGGCTACTAAATTTATTCCTGTATAATTAAAAAACAATTGTGACAAGTAGTTAATAAAAATTTAATGCCGAATTCTTCTATAACGAATTGTTATGCTTAACCCGTCAATGCTTTCAAAAATTCAATTAATGTAAATTACGATTTACGTCAATTATAATGATTGTTTGTAAGCTTTGTCATGGAGCAATATTTTACAATATATTTAATTCTATAAATGCTTGCAAAGAATGTTGCTAAACACTTGTATTTTGAAATCTATATAAAACGTTAAAACGGTGTAATTTATATTTTGTAAGAGTATATAAAATATCGCACATTGCAAAACGTTAAATCTTTTAATCGTTTAACAAAAATTTGTCAGCAAATAAAAATTACTGCTGCGTTAATTCCGCATTGTCGCTGTGTAAAAAAAATTAAACATATCGTTTATATTGTATATAACTTTCACTTGAATCAATGTTTTTATGTAATATCCCTTTTGAATATACGGAAATTGCAAAATATAACTTTTATCACTTTGTAGAAGCGTGTGAAATGCGCAACGTTTATGATACAATACAGAAAGTACACACTTCGCGTGTGAAAATTATAGAGCATATTATTCGAGAAGACTTGTGTACATAAAATTTAATATTGTATACTCGAACGTGTCGTAATTCAGATAATATTTTCTATATGAGTACTTGTGAACGAGAGTGTGAATTGTTCAGAACCGTTTTTTCATGGAAAGCTGTTAATTTCAAATTAGCTACTTTGATTATATCTTTATATATACTTTGAAAATATAACAAAAAAAACAATAAACCGTTTTACACAATCAGGTTTTTACTATAACTAAAAAGATTACACGTAAATAAAATAAGTTTTATGATTTGCAAAATTCTCATAATTAACTGCGTAGAAAAAATGTTCTAAATTCTAAAAATATATAATTTATGTTTCTTTAATTAAAGGCTTTATTCGGTTAAAGATTCTTCCGACTTTTATTAAAAATATATTAATTTTTACAAAAACCCCTGTTATTTTATTTTATATTATATAAAATAAGAAGTAGGCCCGACAATATCTTTCTTTCTTCTATTTTTTTTCAAACATTTTGCGCAAATATTAAGCTATAATTAAATAAGGTTTATGCTAATATAAAGAATACATTTCCGGCACTTTTATTTTTTATTTTTGTAATTTTTATTTTTTATTTTTTTATTATAATCTTCTATTTTTATTATAATTCTTTTTTTGGTAATATTTAATATCAAATGTGTATATGTATATATATGTATATATATTTGATATTTATGCACTCTATCAAATAAAATTAATAGAGTGCGTAAATATCAAAATTTGCATGATGATATCAATTGATTCTTGACCTTCGATTGTAACGGTTTTTTCATAAAAATATAAATTGCAAATTAACAAAATTCTAGGTAAAACTGCATTTATTTTACAAAAATTTATAGTTTTATGCAAATTTTCACTATTCTCAGAAACTGAAAATTTACATACAAACGTAATTCTCGGGAGTATATTTGTGTTTATGAGGAGAAGATATATTATTCTTTTTATTCCGCGAAGATACACTTGAAGCTGTTTATGAAGCAGCAGCCGTAAAACTATCTGAAGCTGCCTTATGATAACGTTGATGAAATATTGATGTTCACCCACCTCAGTTTTATTTTTAATTAAAAGCTAGAAATGAAACTTTTCAATGTATAAAGCAAGTTGGTCAAAATTAAATTAAATAAACTTATATTATTTTATCTTGCACAATTAAAAATTTAAAAATTAACATTTTTACTTAGTTTATAATTGCACAAATCATAAATAATAATGTGTAAATATAAATTTAAAAAGATCTATATATATGTTCGTATATTATATATTATGAAAAAATTGCAAATATCTTATACTAATATATTATAAAAAGCAATGTTGATAAAATTTTAATTAATAAAAATTAAGAATTTATGTAGTGACAAATTTTTATGAGATTACTACTATAACAAGAATTGACACTGTGGTGGATTTCAAATTGGGTGAACCAGCATTGACATTTAATTCTTGGCTCTCCACTTCGAACTGTCACGCTTGTATCATGATACTCGAAATATTGAAACTCGGAGAGTTTTTATCAGATAATACTTTTAATTTTTCACTTTCGAAAACTTCATATAAATGGAAAACACGTTGTAGAGAGTAAAAAGCTGTAGAGGTTATTGTCATCATTTCCAAATTATTTTCTTTTTTGCTTTTGAAATGTATACAAGCTATCAAAAACTTTTTATATTTTTTATATTTTTTCATTAATATATAATTGAATACATCTTCACTAAATGTGATTGATTTGTTTTAATAAAAATACTTGAAAACAGCAATGTTTATTTGAATTATTACGAACGATCTTACATATTAAACTTATATTTTATATATTAACATATAATAATATTTTATATACTAATACGCAATAATATTTTATATTAATACATAAAATATTATTATGTATTAATATATAAAAATAAATATAAGTTTAATGTCGCATGCGCGGAAATTTTAAGAAGTTACGCAAATTAAACATATATTTATTGCAATTGAACTCATGCTAAACTTTAATTAAATTATTTTCTAGGTAACTTTACGATCAGCCTCATGAAATCGTTATTTAAAAACAAACACACTCAATGTTCAGTTGTTCTACACTGTTCGCTGGAGTAATTTATTGCACAAAATGTCAAAGGAAGAAAAAGTGTCACAGTATAGAGTGTGATTGTAGCACGTTGCATTAGATTGTATTATACTACGTACCACGAGACACGATTCGTACTCACAAATGGTTTTAATGGCTTACTGTTTGTCTCGTGTGTGACCACAGTTTGTTCGCAACAGAACAATCTGGAAACAATTTGCGGGTCGCGTATGTACTTTCCGGAAAACTGTCTGCCACATAGAAACGCGGCAACGAGCGAATCTCCGCTTGCCCTCCGGCTAACTAACATTTTGTTCAAGCTATCCGCAAAGTCGATATTAATTATTTCAACGTACAGGAATAATTTGTGCCAGTTATTGTGTTTACAATTCGATAAAAAGTACGAGTTTCTAGAGGAAAGGGGAAATTCGAGCATTGTACGAAATTTTCGTCCTATGTCAGAATGATTGTTACGGAATGCATAATTTTATATAACGAGATAAACGAATTTCTATTTTATTAATGATGTATTTTTTCTATGATATTTATTAAATATCTTTTTTATAGAAAATGTTTTATATTTAGAAAATTATTTTATTTTGTTTTTAGATTTTTTTATTAATTGTTTATTTTAATATTAATTTAATCAATTCTTACCAACCTATATGCGTTGTATTCTTATCTACATATACACATTACGATATACACTCACGATTGCGATTACTCGAAATCAGAAAAGTATATCATTTTTAATAGCAAAGAAATAAATTTGCGATTATTTGAAATTTAATTGGAAACGTCATCTTTTCGTCCTTGATTAGGTGCAATTGTACATCAAATATTAGATATTATAAAATATCTTCTACCAAATTGTTCTAATTTATCCATTTAAAGCAACGAATTTATGAAATGTAATATATAAATAATATCGTAATTAAACACGTATACATGTAAGCAGAAATATTTAGTATGTATTTGAAATATTTATCATAAATTCCTGGCTTTTATAAAAAAATTTCATTACTCACCGTCACTGATGCGCAGCAGCGGAGTTATATCTGCAACGTCGCTACGATGATTCTGTAACAAATATAAAATCCAAATTAAAGCAGGCCAATATATGTATAAGAAAAAACAAATAATATTTTCAAAATAATTACTACATGTAATTTTATATTTGTGTTTAATAAATACAAGTAAACTTTTAATAAATTTGTTATATAATTTTGAGAATACTTTATATGTATTAAATACAAGCTTCTATGCAATTTCGGAAATACAGCTCTCTTTTCTACTAATTTTTATTTTCTGAAAAACTATTGAATAAAAAAATAATATTTTTGTACAAAATACAACATAAATAGATTAATTAATTATATTTACCGCATGTTGCTCCGCCGGTGCCTGATGCCTTTTCCAAGCCTCCTCCTCCTCTCAGGTTGTCCGGATCAAATTCTGATAAGGCTCCTTTGATTTAATTCACTCGCGAAAACTAGCGAAACAAAATGCGATTACGGTAACTATGATTGCACGGCACTTCCGAAGTTGAAACTAATTAAACATGAACTATGATCGCGCGGTACTTTATACGACACTGCCAAAATTGGAACAAAGAAAACGTTAATTATAATCGCGCGATACTTCGCAAAAAATTATTGATTTTTGAGGATTTTTTGGAAAGGATAATAAATAAATTTGATATCTACAAAAAAGACACGATTCGTTGATTATTAATGTGTTTAAAACAATAATTTTTAAAAACTGTTTTGATTTATTTAAATTGATTTTGACTAAGGCTGTTTTTGGGTCCACATCTCTAAGTATTTGCACGATAACTTTAACAACTTTCAATTTTTTTTTTTGGTGAAACAAATATTTACTTATGCAAAATACAATTTTCTAAGACTTGTCGAGCCATTTTCTTAAATTTTTAATTATAACAATTTTTATAAACATTTAAAGATTGCAAAATTTATTAAAAAATGAAATTCAAAAAAAGAATGCTATAACTTTTCGATTTTTACAAAATTTGGAAAACTTCCTCGTCAAATCTTAATGACAACATCATTCTACAAAATTATAATAATTTTTTTGGTTTCAGTTTATTTTATAGAGCACTAGAGTGCAAATAATGGAGGAGTGTTTTGCCGAACGGCTAAAATAAAAGTTTATTTTAATACGTTAAAACTAATTAAAAAAATATTTTTTTATACATTAACAATCAAATAAACATGTCATTTTTGTAGACATATTTATTTATATTTTTTTAAAAAATTCCTAAAAGTTGGTAGTTTTCAGCGAAAAGGTATGTGCCTTTTTAGTAGAAATTATTTATTCCGCGAGATTTTTTAATTAGAACTTTATTAGTGTTGTACTCATTTATTTGACGTTATTGGCTTTAATGCAACTGGCCACGAAAAATCGATTTTTGACACAAGAAACACGTTTTCTTTCGTTGTATTGTTTGGTTCGGACTGAAGCTGTTAACGCTCCTTATTGCAATCTACCAGAAATTAAAGTCGTTTTATCACAGAGAGTCTCCTTTTTCTTTTTGCAAGCGCGTGAATCGTGAGTGTACGCGGATATCGAAACCGCGACGTTTTTATTATCAGTTGAGACGCGCCTGTTATCGACGCATATAGAACACGAAACCGAATGCACTGGCCTAATCGCGTCATTCGTATGAAATAATGTTAACATGCCGTTGATTCCGAAAGACAATTTTAATAATTATTCATCTCGAAAGATTTTTCAAAATAAAATTTTTAAATTGAGAAAAACGGCTAGTCGGTCGAAAGCGGATCTTAATGTTCAATAATAATTTTCAAATTCATACATTTATAATTAAGTTCTCCCGAACTGCACGTCACATGTTTGTCCGACTTTAAAACACAGTCGTTAAGTACCTAGAACAAGAAACGTAATATCACAAATTAAATTGTTAGTCAATTAAATAAATTTTGATGCCTACACATTTCTACCAAGCATTCCTACCAACCCCCCCTATCCTGAAAACGGTAAAGAATTTATTTATTGCGGAAAATATTACCTTGACCAAGGTTTGAATCGGGATCCCCCAGCGGATTCCGTGCGAGTGTCTCAGCCGGTTCGATCACCGAGGCACTTCATAAGACTATTATAAATCATCGATGATCATTGAGCAGATTTAATATAAGTAGTACGAGAGAGTATGTAACACGACGCAAGTGGCTCGCAGTACGGCGATGGTGAACTACGACGCACAATACGTAGACTCATCATGCGCAGCACTGCCGCGAGCGCTCGACTATATCCGCCGGCGCTCGGCAACAGTCGGGTGACGTCACCGCGAAGCCGGCCGGTCGGCTGCCGCCGCCGCCGCCGCCGCCGCTGCTCCGCTGCGTTGTACTTATTCTCGAGGCAGGCCAGAACTTACGCATTACGCATTTCTCGTGTGTTCGAATTGTTTACCGACGCGATCGGGAGTGAGAACGTGATCAAGGACGTTGACCTTGATACGAGAGAGAGAGAACAGTACCATGTACAGAAACGATCGTGCTCTCTCGTGACGCATAACCCATCGTGTGTCTGTCGCATCGTGTGCTTTCGCTTGGAGGTCGAGGTCTCGTGCGCGTGTTTTCGTTCGGACAATTGCGTACTAGTTTACACTGATACGCGGTTAGTCGTCGTACGATGTGTGTCTTGCGTTGTATTTATATGCGTACCTTCATTTATCGGTCCTCGCTGTTCGTGCTCGGGCTACGTGACGTGACGTGATGTGACGTCTTGTGACGTCACTGGCTGGATTGTCGCGCCAATAGCGCCATTTGGCGCCATTTCTTCTCTGCTCCATCGATGATTGTACGTACCGTGCTTCTCGTATGTTCTAAATTATTATCGTTTTAATACGTGATAGTGTCGTATGTAAAAATCATTCGTAAAGTGCGGCAGTAAGTGCGTAAAGTCGGGAGTGCTTGTCGCGGAGTAAGAAAGACGGAGCAAGAATGACGTGGCCCGCGAGAAAGAGGAAGAGGAGAAGCAGGCTGAAGTATCAGGCATCAGCGGAACAACCACAGGTAATAAATAATTGTTTATTAATTGCTGTAGTAGTAATCATTTATCTAAGCAACGATTGCGTTGCACATTCCGTATTTGCATAACTGTGGTCATTTTCTTCTCATTCAGTGCCAGTACTAAAAATTAGATTTTGTTATGTATTCTATATTTTATCAGTACTAGCAGTGTATATAGAAACACTGCCTGTAACATGAATTAAATATTTTATGTTTAATGAAATATTTAATCGTAACATAACACAGAAAGAAATCGTAAAGGACTGATGATTATATGAATAATGGTAAATTAACAATATAGCTATATATTTTATATGTAACAGCAATCTCAATAAGGATATTAACTAGTCGATATGTAAAATGCAGCTGTACAAATATTTTTAAGTAGATATGTTGTCAGTTCAAGCATCATACAAGTTGCACGAGTTTTATGAGTATGATTGTACGGCTATATTAAGTCTTCTGACACTTGCTGATCTTGTAAATTAAAATATATCTTTAGGTTGAGTTTTAAAACGTCCTTTTTAAGGAAAATTTTACTCAATACAATATATCGAGTAAAATTTTTCTTAAAATGGATGTTTTGGATTGTAACTTCAATCTTAGCTGACAGATGCACTATCGTTAACACTGTTGGGCTAGCAATAATTGCACGATTGCAATATCAATACTGTAGTATCTATATAAACATGCAATATGGCTCAATAAACTATATTTATGGTTAATACTTCTAATCTTTTTTCTCCATGTAATATATTTGAATGTAACAAATTTAAAATTTCTTAGATTCTTTATAGAAGAAAATTAGGATTTTGCTAAGGGGATAACCACTCAGAAAATAGGTGTACAACTCTTCAGACTTCAAGACTTCACCAGACTGGACTACATGGACTGTCATGGACTTCATCGACTACGCTAGAATTCATTGAACTTTATTAGACTTTGAAGAATTTATTACCTCTTTGTCATCTTTTGACTTTAATTAGTTTCAATATTTTTTCTAAATAGAAGATCATCAAAAGTTTTGATTGTATTATCATTTTAAAAAATTTTAGGTGAGCTGTTTCTTGCAAAATAATACAATCAACATTTTTGATGACTTTTTTTAGAAACAGCATTATGCAATCTCTGGTAACTGATTTCAACTTAAAGTTTACTACAAGAGCCAAAAACTCTAAGTGATTATACATCAAAATTCAAGAGTGGTTACCCCCTCAGTTTTTACACATTTATTAAATTTTATGAGAACTTATAATTATCTAAAAAGAAATTTTTAGTAAATACTTAACTTTTTTATTAAATATCTGTTTAACGGACAAATTAAAAATTAAATTGTATAGTAATAATTGTCTTTTGAAATATTGTTTTGGACATTGTTTTAACTTATACATATTTATACTTTACAGATTAATTTCTACTCTGCTGTTACGCATCAGTGTTGGTAAGTCTGATACCATTTTTTGGGATTGTTTTTTTTTCTACATCTTAGAACTTACACTGAATTTTTTTTGCACTCATCTTTCTTCTGTGTCTTTTTACATTGATGATGAAAAGAGAAAAGATGAACTATGTAAGAAATTCAGACTTACAGTGTGGAAAAAGAACAAATCTGTTATTTTACATAGAAATAAGAGTTCTATAACTATATCATATAACTATATCATATTTCCAGTGAAATTATTCTACTATTATTGTTGAAGTAATTTTGTAAGTTTATTGTAATCTGTGTTAATCGTCAGGTATTATAAGGATACGTGGGTTTTGTGTCGACAGATTCAATTTTATTTAATATCAAGATTATTTTTTCTTAAATGGCATGATATGTAAGGTTTTTCCTACTGTTATTAAAACAGAGTTATATTGTATCAAACAATTAAAAATTTGCAAAAAAGATTAAAGTTACAAGTCTAAGCACTGATAAGGTAGACTGTTGTCAGTATAAAATAAAAAAATAGAAATAGAATATCTTTATCTAGTTCTTGTATAATTGTTTACATATAGAATATTAAAATTAAATGTTAGAATTTATTAATTTTTCGGTACATTTATATTTTAATAAAAAATTTTTTTCTAATATATTGATTAGTATTTATTCTATCTTTAGTTTGGAATTAGAAAAAAAGAAAATAATTACAGATTGATTAAATTGTAAAACAATTTGAAAAATCATATGAGAAAACTAAATTGAACTTTGTACCAAATATGGTTATTAGATCTTTGACTCTTTTTTTTTCAAGAAATTTTTCTTATTTTTTCCTTCAATCTTATCTTGATGATTTCTATCTTGATGAATATTTGACGATTACACATGCCGATATTTCTTCTTAATTAGCTGTAAATTTCTACAAATTTAATTGCTTTTTAATTGTTTTTTTCAACATTACATAACATAAAAATAGATTTTTTTTTTTAATTATTATAATAGGTTTCAACAAAATTAACCAATCTAATTTATTTATTATTTCCTTTTATAATTTTTATTTGGGACTTGTTCTTAGTTCTTGAATATTTAAACAAAAATTTTAATTTGAAAATTACTATTTAATAATTTTTTTAGAATAATTTTTACTGGAAGATATTTTGCAGAAAGCATTGTGAAAATAATTTCTCTGCATTTTTCCTGAGATTGAGATTTATTTATTGTTTTTTATTATTATAAATAATTTAGTATTTATTATATTATTTTGAATTTAGTGCATTATATTATCTTAAAATTTTCCGCACATTATAAATCTATTTATTTCTCCAATAAACATTAAAATTAATTCAATTGTGGTTTATTTATCAAAATTAATTTAAAATGCAATGAAATAGCATATTTCACAAGGAGATAGAATATTTATTTCAATATTTATTTTATAAAATGTTAACTGTTTAACATAAAAGTAATGTCTTTAAATGCATAGTTTTAAACGGTTCATTGTTATTAATTAGTAAGTATATAAATAAATTTTAATGTTTATTTGAGAAATAAAACGTGTCATAATTTGATTGAAAAAGCATTTATGACTTATTAATCGCTTTGTTGCGTGATATTAGGATAAAGTATTTTTAGTAGACGAAATTAAAGATACATTACAGGGAAATAGCAATTAGCAAGCGGCCGATACGTGTTTGTTTTTGCGATATACAACAGAGCGCTGCGTATCTAAGGCCGATGCGTACATAAGGTCACCGTGTTATCATTCGTACGTTATTTGAGTAAACATATAGTGACTGGAGTTGCTTCAGGTATCCTCGTATTATCCTTGAAACTTGATTAGCACATGTCGGTCAATGTGGCTTGTGTATTGAAAGTGTGTATTGCACTGGCAATACGTCTGTTCATCGAAGTGTCTTCATGCTTATAAGCAAAGCGACTGTGCGTTGTATTTTAAATTACTGTTTTAACTTTGAGATTGCAAAGCGTGGCGATTATAATTAATCACGTTTTCGCGACTATTGCATTACACAAGTGCAATAAATTTAACAATAATTTAAGGAAGAGAAATTGAGTGACGAATCAATTAAAATTTGTATGAATCTTGAATTTTTTCGCGTTTAGCAATTTTTATTCATCTATTTTTTAATAAAAACTATTAAGTTATTATTTATTTCTAAACGCTGTAAAGTGTTTACATTAGAAAATTCAAACATTCACGTAAAATTCTTAATATTTACGAAATGTGAATTTCGTGAAGGCTTTTTAAATTAAAACATTAAGGATACAAAATTTTTTTCTTGGATATATTTTTGATCAAATATATTTTTTAATTCTTTGTCGTAGTTGTTAATTAAGCGTATGAAAAAGAAATGAAAAATTAATTAATATTTTAATAAAAGTTATTGTAAATTTAGTATTTAATTTAATTAATAGAAGATCCTTTTGTGACGCGTTCGTGTTTCGAATATCGTGCAAGAAAGCGTAAAATCTTTAATTAGTTGATAATTAGTCGGTAATAGAAAGAGAATTTCTTCTTTTCATCGATCTCGAACTATATGTAACCGAAGTAGAACGAGTATGACCAGGAGCCACGAAAGGTAGATCGAATCTAGTTAAAAGAATGAAATGGAAGTTATACGAGATAGGCTGATATGTAACGTCATACATTATAAAAGGTAAAGATCTCTGATGTATTTTTACATACGTGCACGCGATTGTACGTAATGGAAGATGAAATAACATTTTCAGTACTTAAGGATGTATCACTGGTATAGTCTTTACAAAAAAAATTGTAATTGTAAATGTATTAATATTTATACTTTTCATATAAAAATAAATACTAAAATTGATATATACATATGAAACAATAGTGTGAATCATATTTTTATTTAATAAACACATTTTGATTAATTTATTTACTATGTATTTATTATTATTTTTTATTTTTATAATACTTTAATTTTAAAAATAACAAAAATCTCAATTTTTTGAAAAGCACTTTGAATATTTAACATGATGTGTGCAAAGTTTCATTGCAATGTAAAATTATTTTGTAAATACACTAAAACTTTTTACTATTTATTTTTATAAAATATAAATACAATACATTTCCAATTTCTAGTTTTTGTAGGAACTGTATGGATGATACATCCATAAATCACTCGTACATTGAAGTCTTGATAAAAATTCCAAATGCATTTTTAATTACGATTGACTGCAGTCATAATTACAAATTAATTTATTAACAAATACACGGATAAATAAATCTAATTTATGTGTATTATTTCTGTATTGAGAACATGGAATAATGCGAAGAGATATGGAGGGTAGTGCTTAATCGAGTGACATAATCGTAAAGTCATGAATGTATTAACAGTTATGTCTTGAGAGGTTTATTCATTTGAAATATATGGCATATATATAGTGTATAGAAGGTGTATAATTATATTTTTTTAACAGTCTATTGCATCTTAATTATCATTTTGGTTTTATAAATTATATCATTAGCATGATATAAGAAAATATTTTAGCAATTAATTAAAAGAACGTTTGAGGTAATAAATTCCGAAGGGTGTTAACATTGTCATTTTTTTGCTGACGTTGCAGTAAGCAGGTAGATTGTCACTCTGTGTTTCATTGTGTTGTTATATAATGTAATATTGAATTTAGTAATTCAATTAATAAATGTAAGTAGTGTAACCGTATACGAATTATTTATTAATAGGAAAAGAAATTGCATTGACTTCTAAATTGCATCACTTTATTTAAAAATCTTATTTCTATACAATTTCCAGGGATTATTTGAGACTTTTAGTACTATTGAGATAGTACTATTGTACTATTTTATTAGTTATTATACTTGAGACGTTAGGCAAAGAAGGAATTTAGTTATTTACACTTATAGAAAAATTATGATAAAGTATTTGGATATAAAGTTTTGTAACTGAAATACAGAAAAGGCGAGATAATTTGTAATGATCAGAATACCGTTAGAATTAAATTAACAGGATTAAAATTTTTTTTGCTTTTGTTTTTAGATTAGATAAACAAAGTTTTACGAAATGCCCCAGTCTCCTAAATCGCACGACGACATTGCCTAGATCGCGATTTTGGCTACCGTAATATAAATGGTTTTTTTAAGCGAACGGGAAATGGCCAAAAGAGAATACGGAAAGCGGTATCTAGAATCTATGAATCGTGCTCGTAAAGAGTATTGAGACTGTAAAATAAAATTGAACGAAACAGAAAGAAAATTCGACATTTCTGTAAGAAAACATTTTTTGCAACATTATCGGAATGAAGTTTTAAGTGGAATGGAACGAAATGGATTTCATAAACGATAGAAAATCACTGCAATTTTGACAACCAGTGTCTGTTTTCTAAATCTACCATTTATAGACTTATTAAAATTTCTTATTTCAAAAAATTGTGATAATGCAAAAAATAATGAAAATATTACATAAGAAGGTAAAAATATTATGATATAAAGAACTTAATATTCTTCATAATTTCTGAGTTCCAAGATTTTATATATAAAGTGATGCAATTTTGGCAAATTCTTCCTCTAATTACTTTATGATTTGTTGAACAAAAACTTTTGTTTCTTGTGCTAAATAATTGTCGATGCATAATGGATGTTATGACTTGTGCATAATGCTTATTTTTTAAAATATATGAATAATTTATAGCTTGTCATTGACGATAATCTCTTTCACGGAGTTAACTTTAACCTTGAAGAGCTTCTAGATAATCTGAAGAGTTCAATATTGTAATGGAAAAGCCAATAATACCTATTACACTATATTAATATGAAATTATCAGGAGTCGTCTGATATGAAAATTGTGATGGAACAATTTTGGCTTCTATATAAACGTCAGATATTTTAGTAATTAGTACATGTAGTTTATCTTAAACTTCATTATTACAGAGACAGACAAAATAATGTGAACACCTGGGACACACTACTTATTTTGTTAATAAGAGGTTTGCTCATTATTCGCCTTTTTTGATATAAATTTCATTCTTGTTTGGAAGAAGGTCAAACAATACTTAACCAGTGGGCAATGTATTATACTATTTTTCTAGCAGAATACCTTTTAAGAAATATTGAAGGATACTTATGAGATAATGGAGTAGAAAATCCATTTTTTACACTGCTCTTTAAAACTACTCATAACGACTTGATAATATTTAAGTCAAGCAATTATGTTGGCTGAGAGAAATATTGAAATTTTGAAGAACAAAGACCATTTTGAAAAATAGTGTGAGGGGCAGATTTCTTCTTTTAACATTTCTTAATCAAAGATGTTTTGCTAAAAGAGTAGTGCAACATTCTAATGGTGATTATTTAAGCACTGCATGACCTTATTTCAAACAAGATAAAATCTGCAGTATTAAAGACAAATGAATTAAACTTTTATTAATAAAAAAGTAGTGTATTTCTTTATATTATTTTGCCTATCCTCTATGTGTTACGTCGAAATTGTAACACAAATTATTGATTTATTAAAATCATACCATTTAATTTTCTCGGATTGAAACACAGAAAGAATTGGTTTTGCTGAAGTGTCTAGAAATTTAGCTGAATGCAAATCTGAAAATAATTTTGTTGGGTCATAAAAATAATTGTAGGATACTCAAATTGGTTGCTAGATTCAAGTGTCAAAAATTTTAGCAATTTTGTTCATCGTACTTGAACATTCTATTAAATTATTTTGATATAGTTGAAGAAAATTATTTTCAAATCTGTATCTAGCTGAACTTCTAGACACTTCAGCAAAATTGTTCGTTCCACGAAGAAATTTTTTTATGCAAAAATTTGTCATAATATAATAGTAATAAATTAATTTATGTGATATATCTCGGGGGTTATACATCAATTTCCTGATGAAATATTGAGATTAGGTTGAGAGTACATTTAGATATCGATTACCATCATTTCACATAGCTGAACGATTTGTATATATACAGTTAATCGATTAGTCTGTTTACCGTGCGTGACCCTTGACTGGATTATGTCTGCAATCGATTAACTGGGCAATCGATCGACCACACTCGGTTAACAGATACCGATACATCCTACTACAATTAACTGCTTAGCGGTGTGTTCAAATTACCTAATACTGCTTCTCTTAGCATCGTGTTGACTTCTCTTGCAGTCGAAACAGCAATCGCATTTTAGGTTTAGATCCAAAGACGATGTAAGATTAGCTTGATCAATATTGTAGAATATTGTAACGAAAATCTTGGATCGTACATTTGTACATTAATATAAACATTTAATTATAACAAACATGAACAATTTGATTAAAGAAACATATTACTACAAATTAAAACTTTATTAAAAAAATAAGTTTTGGCAAAATATGTAATTAAAATAGGTTCGTTTCGCTGTAGTTTATTTTAGAATCTTATTGTCAGGTTAATAAGGTAGAGACAGTCTATGTTATTTCTTCTTTACTTTATTTTATTGAACTTCAATTTTCACTTATTTTATAAAGTCAGACTTGGATTATGGAAACTGGGTCAAGAGGGGATGAAACTGACCTCAAGGATGTGATATAGCCTGAGCATCTTGAATTCATTTTGACTATATTTGTCACAATTCCTCTTAAAATATTAAATTCTTTACCAACAATAAAGTAGGATGTAATAAATACTAAAATTAAAATGTAAAATAAAATTTATTTTATGCAATAAAATTTTTGCGTCCACCGAAGTAATTTTTATCAGCTTATATTTCCTTGAAGAAATCCATGACATTTTATTTAATATAATGCTAGTTTTAAACAAGAAAATTCTGATGTATTTCATTCATAAGCAAAAGACGCAGTGAATTAATATCTATTGAATCATTTTCGTTCGAAATGCAACGGTAAATCAGATTAACGAACGATTGGCAGAGAGATTGGAAATAAAATCAAATAAAAATCTTTTCTGTAAATAGAATAAAGGAAAAATTATGTGAAAAAGGTTAAATTCTTAATAACATAAAGGAATTAATTTTAATTAAATATAACGTTATTTTATATTAGTTGTTATAAATATTAAATCTTTTTGTATCAATATCTCTTATCCGTGATTAGAAATTTTCTCGCATGGTAAACAATTTTCGAGAAATCTGGAATTGCGTTTTGGTCATCGATACAATCTGGTTAAAAGACTCGAAAGAAACAAAGCGCTCGCAGTCGAATTCTTGAGGTGTTCTCAATTTTCGTTACCTCGTTGAGGCGAATCAGCGAGCCTGTTTACTCGGATCTCGTCGCACGAACTTTAAACTTCATAGGCGAGGCTCGTCGTAAATCAAGCGTTTCAAACCGGCCACCTGTAGCATCGCATCGTACGGAAAGACGATCTTGTAGGTGGTTCTTCGCTTTAGCCTGTTATCGAAATAAAACGGCAGATTATGATTTAAAAAATATTTAGATTGGGGAAGTAACTTATTTTATCACGTTTCTCTTTTTTTAAATTTTAATATATTTTATAAAAATGTATTACAAAGTTAATATAAAGTCAAATCGACTATAATTGAGAAAACTATTAAAAAAAAGAAGTTTTATACTGGAAAGAGTTATATTATGGTTTTTGTATTTTGAATAAATTTTTCTTTGGTTAGAAATAGTTGATTGGAAAAATGTTCTTTAAATTTTTCATTTATCATTAATTTTATTGAGAATTATATTATATTTTGTTAAACTTTTTAATAAAAATCCAGGCTGCATTGACAACGCGACATTTACAATCATATATGGACACATATATTGAACGCATATACATAATTATTTATTTTATAAATTTACTGCATTTTTAACATACAATAAAATAAAAATGTGTACATTTACGAGATTCTTATTATTATTTTTATATGGATATAAAAAAATTGCACGACCTGTAAAAATTACATAGAATGACAGAGAACATTATGCTAGGTGAAAGAATGAATTTGCTTCGTTTGTCGTACAAGTCGTGCAGATGTGAGTAGTATCGTAGGATACGGTGTGACAGTACTCAGGAGCCATCGAGACATCTCGACGCGACATAAATCGCAGCACGCACGTTGCTCTGTGAAATCTGTGGACGATTTCCAGGGTAGCCTGCAGAACGATTCGACGGAGCGTCGCGACGTTTACGAAGTAAGATATCTTACTCCTGACGTCACCTCGTTCACCATTGGGAATGAACGGACTCGCCGTTAAGGGATTCCAGTGATGTCCGTCCGTTCGAATGACGACTTCCAGTGATCCGGAAAATAAACCCTCCGTCTCCTCCAGTCGTCGCTTCGTACTAGCCACACGAAGTTATGAACCTCCACTGACGCTCAGTTGCTCCTGCAACCGCGCAAACGAACTCTCCCGGTCCGATTCGATCTCTTCGAGCAGTAAAACAGTCGCGCGACGTCTCGCGGCAAAGTCGATGTTGGATGTCCGATGTACCAGCCTTCAGAAAGGTATTTGCAGTTTCCGGATCGAAGTTATGAGGTATTCATGGCACCGTAGAGGACCTTATCATTGCTCTCGTCGGTGAATTTTAATACCTCTGCTCGATGAAGCGGGGGCTTTGGTCAATATGGACACATTCAAAGTTCTGTTGCCAGTTCAGTATCAGCAAGAGAGTTCGTTTTGCAGTTAATATTTCCCCCATAAATCGTTCTATTTCTGAGTATGTAAAATATAAGGTAAAATATATTTTTTAGTACATCAATATAAATAATATTTAATAATAATTTGAACTTGACCGCTTAATTACGCAAATAAGTAAAGAAGCGCCAACTACGGCTGAGACTGGATCTTAATATCCAACATTATTTTATATATCTAATATAAATTCAAGACCGTGATTTTATACTTTAAATTAAATTGAAGAAGAGTCATGATTCATGACAGTCATAGCAAGATCATCTGGTGTTGAAATAATATTTTATATGTGAATTTTACATAGTTTCCAATTCATTTAAACTGCGCGCTGTTACTTTCGATTTCAAGCACAGCTCTTGCAATAAACTGGAACAGAATTAAATTGAAATTTAATTTAATAATATCGATGCTAACTAGCATTTCTAAAATCCTCCCTCATTCCGAAGAAACTGAAAAATCTGTTGCGAAAAATATTACATCAGCCAGGATTTGAATTTGGATCCCTCTATATTCCGTGTGAGTATTTTAACCAGTTCGATCAACCAAGGCATTTAGGGAAAGGATTTTAGAGATACTGATTTAGCATCAAAATTAAATCGAATTTCAATATAATTCTGTGATAGTACTGTTCTAGTTCATTTCAAGAACTACGTTTGAAATTGAAAGTAACGGTACGCAGTTCAAATGAATTGAATACTGTATGTAAAAATCACATGAAATTATTTCAGCACCAAGATTTTGCTATGACCGACTGTCATGGTTCTTCTTCTATTTAATTTATGTCTATTTCAAATACAGTTTATTTTTATAAATTACGAACACAGTCGGTTTTGAAACGCAATCGTAAACTGAAGATAAAAATAATGTTACAAATTAAATTGATTGTCAATTTAATAATGATGCTACAAGCATTTTAAAAAAACAGTAAAAAAACTTATTGCACAAAATTGTTATTATATTTATATTAAAATATTATATTTATTATCACAGTCAAGGAAATAATTATACTATATAATTAAAATAAAGTTCATAATATAAAAATTGTATTATGTAATATATGTGTGTCAGAGTAAATGTGTAACAATTACATGAAATTTTACCGAAACAAAAAATTATGATAAACTTTAATAAAATCTCTATTTGAATTTTAATATCAACTTCTACTATACACGGTTATATGACTTTTATAACCCAATTTTTATTCTTTTAGAATAACTTATTGCGAAGTAAAACTAAAAGCTGCAAAAAACGATAGTAAATTTTAATAATTTTTTTAATTGTTTACATGAGACTCCACAAAACAACTGACACGATTTTAGCAAGTTCATAATCACGATATTAAAGGCATGTCCAAACAAGTAGTATAAATAAGTAACGCTAACTGCGGTTTATTGTTTATTATGAAAACGCGTGTTCCCGCAATTTTCGTTATCTATCGTAATCACTTAACGTTTAGTTTGACGACAAACGACTTTCTACCCCTCCTGTTCGCGCGTTTAAGTAATAATGACGTCTTTTACCTTCCGCGTTTCGATTTTGTACCGTACTAAAGCGGGGATTGTTCTCGAAATAGCCGCGGCACGATGATAAAACGCGGAAAAGTACGGAGGCGTTTTCCTTTATACGAGGCTACTTGTACTAATCTTGTCTTAAAAGGACGAGATCGAATCATTGTTTCATGTTTATAAGCGACAATTTCTATACAATTTCATTGTTTATTTATTTATTGAAAATTTTACACACACATATTTTAAATTTTATTTTACAGAATTTCTAATTTGTGAAAGAATCTTGTAGAGATAATTCAGAAGTAGTAGATACAAAAGGTTTTATTTTTTATTAGCGAGAATATTTTATTATTTCAATATTACTTGTGAAAAATGGCAAAAGATTTAATTTTGTCGATTTAAGTATAATTTTCAAAGTATTTTTTATTTTATTCAAGCAATATATTATCTCGGACATTATGGATTATATTTAAATTTCAATTGGTCGCTATTAACCATCCTTGCGGGCAGTATATATGTGTCTGTATATGATTGAATCTTTTTTCAGTTTTAAAAATTGATATTGCATAATACCGATAATATAAATTAATTAAACTTAATTACTGTATTCTTCTTCTCATTGCAAGTATAAAAATGCGCTTGTTATTATTTGTTTAGTCAGTGAAAATAAAAGGAGTATGTTCTTGTGAAAGAATATTAGACACGATTACAATATTTGATAAAAGCTTCTGAGCAATATTTACGCTTTTTCTACTATTGTTAAAAACATTATGATAAAGCTTAGGTATTATAAATTTATAGTTTATAGTTAGAAATTATAATTTCTTTTGTATCACAGAATTTCTTACATAGATATTAATTATTATTTTAATCTTTGTAGCAGACATGTTTTGTAGCAAATTTTAGTAATGAATAATTGGCGTTAACATATTTTAGATCTTTTAACATTGCATAAATCAGTTTTGTTTGCTACATGCAATTAAAACTTCAATTTTCCTGACTTAAGAGATAAGAGTTAGAATTGGAGTATGCATCATACTCGCAGATATCAGAAGCTTGAGCGGAATCCTTGAAAGCATATGCTTGCATAAGAACTATCATAGTTCAAACTCATTTCCTTAGACTCGCAACTTTGAACAAAACTGTTCCAGGACTCGTATTTTAGGACTACATTTCTGGAGCAGAGACAGTAAGGCTGAGGCGTATAAAATGAGAAACGCGGCGGACGGATCTCGTCGTTCATCGCGGCGCAGAGATCTCTTTTCTCTCGTTTCATTGTTTCAACGCCCTTGAGCACGGATGTCCCTTTCTTTTTCGTCTTTTTAACTAATTGATACCTCTTTTGTCGATGAACGGCGACGGGGAAAGCGCTTTACCGTCGCGGAAAGAGCCGTAATTAGGGGCTATTTATCGCTGGCCTTGAGAAAATTTCTTCTGCATCCCTTGGAGCATCTATCTTACTTTCGCTTCCTCTCGTTCCGGAGCAGATCTCACTTCCCCTCCGCTCTTTCCTACAGCTAACCCCCGCTCGAACGATTCTCTCGCGAGATTTAGCAGTATTAGCGTCAAATGGAGGACCGGGTCGTTTAAGGTTTAAATTGCAGAGATATCGTTAAAAGGGTTCGCTCTGTACGGCTTTTAAGCATATTTACGATCTCTCGACCGCTAATTAAACCACGAAATCTTACACGATGCGCCGCACAAGAACGAAGATTTCCGATTTTAAATGGCAAGAATTCGCGCACCTTGAAGAAGTAATAGCCTTCGCGAGGAGTCAAAGCGCTTGAAATCGCCAAGGTTTTAATATGCAAATCGCTTTTAAATATTAGCGGCACTGCATTCAGAATGTTGTGAGAGTTTAATGAGTCTGAAAGGATTATTCCGCGAATATTATTAGCCTTTAATAACTGTCTTAGATGAGGCATATCGTGTTCTTAATTCTCAAAGCAGGAATTCTCAAAGTAGGAATTTTCAAAGAAGAATTATCTTCATATAGATGAAGATAATTCTTAATTTTCTTGGTAGATATTATCAGTATACCGTAATAATTTTAAGGGGTTGTTGGTTTAAACCAAAACAAATTTATTTATTTAAATTTACTTATTTTACGTTATAAGTAAAATATTTTGTTTTTTAAATCTATGTTCTCTTTGTTTATTATTATTGCTTTGTTAAGAAGAGTAATACATAATATTAAAAAATTAAATGTTTAAAAAATCTACTTCTAAGCTGTGCATAAGTTTATATATGGTTTTATATTGTATGCATTTTTTTAAATCAAGTGCATTAGGACTGTAACATCTTCATGAATATAAAAATAATTTCTAAAGTTTCCATTAGCATCGATTACGTATATAATATGGTATAGCCTAATGAATGAAGGCTGTACTTGTGCATTTCGTTGCATTAATTGATAATGCATCGACTGCACGATATGTATCTTCTTTAGTTCCTCCATTAGCGGCGCAACATAATTTTGTTGAAGTCAATACTTTATCGAAGTCGGCAATTTATATTACGCTGAAAAGATTATGCAAAATATAAGCTTATTTGATGCAAATTTCATTAAAAGTAGCCGTCATGTTAATGATCGAAGTCGAATAAGTGTTTTCGATAGTAGAGATGACGCCGATCGATGAATTAAAGTGGCAAGATGGTCGATATCTAATATAATCGTCTTTCCGATTGTATAATCCCGTAATAGCTAATGATGTCATTATGTCATGCTAATAGGTGTTTCCTAATAAGCTGTCGAGACTGAAACTCGGAATTTCGGATGCGCGTGCTTATCGTCACTGTCGAGCCATGAATGATAGGGATATTATCGACTTAATGTTTAACATAATTCGGTAATTCTCCAAAGCACCCATACGTTAACCAAAATGATGGAAACACGTCAATGGATTTGTCATCGTTATTTTAACTTTGAATATAATTAGTTCTTCATATGTTTGTGAAATTTATTTATAATATCCGTATATATACCAGAGATTAAAACAAATTTTATTATATATAAAATGTTAAATTGCTATAATTTTCAACTATAATATTATAGACAAATATTTAAGTTTTAATATATTTTAATGCAAAGAAAATCGAGAATTGCAAAATTTATGGGGAAATTACGAAAATAACGATTTCTATTTTAAAACTCTAATAATTTTAATAAGATTGCAATAATAAGACATAATTTTTTCAAAGCATCTAAATGGATAAAATTTGAGATGTGATTTGCTGCAGTGGTAGCAAAAAATTATTTAGTTTGCTGTAGTTTTAAATAAATTAACTGTAAACGAGTATATTATAGTACAATAAGTCTAAACGAATTTTGCAGGAATATTTATTAATATTTTATTAGAATATGTAAAATTTTTTATTTATTTTATTTTTTATTTTTATTTCATAATGTTATTTTTTTATCAAATTTTCAAATAAGTACTACAAAAAGATTTTAAGAATTAACAGTAAATAAAAAGTTGATTAAATTTTAAACCAATAAGAGGATTGTGCTTCAATTTTATTCAAACGTAATAATAGAACAATCTATGAAATTTTTATATTTTTAGTAATGTTTTTGAAATGTGACACATATTTCCTAAAAAGAAATACACGTGCAATAAATTATAAAAAATAATTAGAAAAGCTATCAAATTTTCAGGAGCCAAATAAACTTTAATAAAATATTCATTTCGATCATTAAAATGTACAAAAAAAATTTCTTTATTCCAAATTAAAAAAAAATCTTTATAATCTTTTGACACAGTACGTATCATAGCAGTGCATAGACGCAATAAAAAAAGCTTTATTTTTAAATCAATATTTTTTAAGCATTATTTTGTTGATTAAAACATTATTTTCTACGTGTTTAAAGTTTTAACATTTATTTAAATCAAATAAAATGATTTGATTGGAAAAAACTATTTTTTTTTTTAGTAGCATAAATAAGATTTTGACAAATACTTTTCTGCAGGTACCTTTATGCAGTCTGTTTTACAAAGCCGCGAAGCATGTGAACATGTGTGTGACAAGACTCTCGGGTGCACTTTATTACTCTTCGTGGCTAAAGTATACATTGGAGAGAATCGTAATTATAATCCGCAATTTCATTTCGGTGCACGATGAGTTTCAGCCACATATCCTCTGTCACCGCATCAAAGATGCATTCGCGTGCACGGAGAGCACTTCAGTGCGTCCAGTGCATTCGATAATGCGCGTTTGAGTTCGCCTCGGATGCCGGGTTGCGTAATCGTTGCCTATGTAAATCGCAGACTCAAGAGGCTTGTAACTTGTCCGTATTACAGGACGATGAGTCCTCAGACTCAAGTTTGAGGATATGCCGTAATATAAGGTGCAAAGTTTATAACCCACGAAGGGATTAGTTCTATGCGATAAAGTAAAATAAAACCGTACATTATGCGATGTGGTTTCCCGGATATGAAGACGGTTAAGAAGTTTAATATTTGTTCAGAGATGAGACGCACACTTGAGATAACATTATACTCTTCTACAATAATACCTAGGTATTAAACCGTATTAATAACAGAAGACATAAGAGCATTTGTTTGTGTGTGTGTGTATGTATATAATAATTCTTTACAAATTATTATAATACATATTAATAGAATTAAAATATCTAAAAGTTTGATTCATTTGGATTTTAGACGATAGAGATGTCTTTTTTTTTATTTTTAAATAGAAAAAAGGAAAACTTTGTGCTAATTCTTAAAGCATTACTTAATTTTTAAAGCAGCACTTTTTTTCTTTTGATAAACTTTTGAAGTAGAGATAGAGCACACATAAAAAAATTAGTATCAAATCAACAATTCATTGTTTCATATATACATAAGAATATAAAATTCTGAAAGAATTTATAATCTTAAACAGATACATAATTTGCTTATGTAGAAATTTTGTTTCTTTATGTAAGCAAATTATGTCTGTTTAAAATTATAAATACTTCCAAGAAAATTTGATATTCTCGCTTACATATGAAACAATGATTTGATACTAATTTTTTTCTGCATGGAAGAAAAATATCTCTCGATAGCTGCTTCGCAAATCATAAAGCTGCCACGATGTAATGAAGATTAAGCGTCACGGTGTTGTAAGCGCAACCAAGCATGTTTGTAAATTGTTGCATTACGGCACGTATACGTAGCATTGTTGTAGGTAACGATGAAAGCGAGCTCGCGGTGTTGATCATCTCTGCAACTTGGGGGCCCTTTAGACGCGTAGGGCCGGATATTCTCCATTCCGCGGCTTTGAAACCGCCATCCTCCTTCCAAGCGTGTACTACCTTCTCCTCTGTAGCGCGCCCGAAGGAAGGGCTAGGCTTGTCTGTGAAATACAAACAGTGCATCATTATTGTTGAACGCAGATTCACGGCCGATCGCTCGTCGAAAGCTGTCGATGGAAACTTCGTCGAACGCGACGCGAAAAGAAGGGCTTCATTGTTACTCTCTCGAGGCTGTGCTCCTCGTTCGAGCCTTCTCGTGTTACCCTTTTTTCCTCATGTACACGCTTTTATCTGCCTTGAGTTTGTACTTTCTTTTACTGAAGATATACGTAATGCTGTAACAATATCTTGCGAGTTCCTGCTGACCCAGGAAATGCCTGTGAACGACACTTTCCGGTCATTATCTGGCGCGTAACGAGTGGAACGTATTCTATGTGTGTACTGTCGCGGAAACGTGAAGTTAAAAACTAGAGATAAAAAGAGAGAAAGAGGAATCTCTTTGTACAAGGTTGAACAATAAGAAAAGTGACAGAGAACCAGTTGCATCGTGGATTGATTAAAGCTTCTTGCTACCATTGTGATTTTTACTGCTCTAGCAAAAAATCTTTCAGAAAGAGATCTCTTCAAAGTATTATTTGCCCAATTATTTATCAATTTACGTGAAGCTGTGATATTAACGTATCAATTAAATACGTATTTACACACGAATTTGAAATTAAAGTTTGGAAAAGTCGAGAAAAAATACATATTTATAATTTCTTGCATAAAATTGCAAATTTTAAATGTAATTATATAATGTAAAAAAAATATATATGTATATTTAAAGTGTGTACAAAAAATTAGATTTTTAACGTTTTATTACATTACATAAAGTTTTATATAAAATATATGTTATATATATTTTTACTTTTACAAATATTTATTAGATAGTTTCATAGAATAACATGGTCAAAGATAATGGGTCAAAGGAGCCACTTTCCTCTGTGTCATACTTTGTGAGGAATAGTTAGGAAATTAGGGAAAGCAACGGTGAAAGATACGCTACTTTTCTCTTCTCTGTTTTCGCGATACGCTCTTCGAAGTCGATATTTGTGATTATGGCTGGGGCCACCTAGTTGTACCCCGATGAAATGTACCTTTCGATTCGTACAGACTCAACGAACTTTGCTACTTCCAAGTGAAGTATGCTTCTTTCCAGAAAAGTCTACATCCGCGCGTGTACGTGCGCACAGATACTAGAGCGGCGCTCGCATCATTCTTCGGACTGATTAAACTTCTTTAAGTTTCTTCGTAATTTCCACTTCCGCCTGTTTCCTCCGCCCAAGTACTCTGTCTTCTCGTTTCGCTACAGATTCTCGGTGCATTTGGTCGAAATTCGGATGAATCAATCGTAATGAACAACGCAAATGACAAACAACTAGTCCAAACAGAAAAGTAAAATTTTCTCATCTAAAGAGAGCCGAATAAAAATCGATTAGAGAGAGAGAGAGAGAGAGAGAGAGAGCTCAACTTGATCGAGAGATGTACCTCGCATTCGTTATTTTGTCGAGAATCGATAATGCAGTTCATACATCATTTGCTTCATTCTGAATTCTATCTCGGATCATTTACGTTCAAATAGAGTATTGAAAGTCTCGTAAGAATAGCTAAATTATGAAATACCTCTTACGCTGCACTGTAAAAAATTTTAAGCGTGAGAAGCAAACGAAAAGAACCAGTCGATCACTTTGAAAATGAAACGATTTTAGACGAGTAACTAGTGTCGGTTTTTCAGTCACATTTTTCATACTTTCTACATTTTCTACTAGTTTGTTTCTCATTTCTTTCAAAATGGGAGCGTATTCTTATTCTGGGCTTTCAACGTGGAAATAAAAAATACAAAATCTCTCGTACTCCTGCGGCTTCACGCTCCCTGCGTTATCTTCCGACAAAGGCGAGAGAAAACGCAGAAAGAAAATCGCAGGAAGAAAATGTATGTCGATTGCGCATCATACGAGGCTTCGTTCCTTCGACATTGCGACTTTACTAGCCCGCTTCCGGTTGATTACGTGCACCTTCAGTTTCCGAAAGATCGATACCGGAGAATGCGGTCGACTTGGTTTGTACGTACATCTGGTTAACGAGACTGTCCAAAGTATAATTTCTCCGTGGTTGCATCGGGGCTTGTTTTACGGATTAATTAACTCGCGAGTTTCTTTTCTGTCGCTCTCTTATTTTATTATAAAATCCTTTGCACCACGGTGCTCCTTATAACTACAATGGTTTTTTTTTCCTCCATCACGATTATCCGCATTGCGGCGCGTGGATAAGTTGACAAAAGTCGGACTCGCTCGGGAAAAATTGTAAACGCAGGTACATTATCTCGAGACAAGCAGGAAAATTTTCTTAACTTTATCACCTTCAGTTTAATTAAACATCAGCGTGCTACTGCTATTCAAAATAAAGAATTTCAGAAATTCTTTTTCGCTTCCCTGAAGATTAGCTTTCTCGCAAGCTCCCCATTCGTCTCGTCGCGGCTCTCAGTGTTTAAATTAACAATTGAACACGCTGAGTTCGGAATTTACAAAATAATCATTATTAAAGTAATATGAACTGACATAATGTCAGGAAACGTAATTTTATTTTATCGAGTCCTTTGTCGTATAAAAATTCTACAACTGCATTCTTTTGTATGCAACTCTTTGCGCGTATGTAAAGTAGAAAGGAATATATCAGAGAAAATATTGCGTTTCCCGTATTGAAAGAAGGGTAAAAGAGAGAGAAAAGGGGATCCTCTATCCCTTCGCATTCACAAACAGGTTGCAACTGTGTTGCGTTCTCTCGTTCGTTGGTCAGGCGTTGATTGGTTCTCTTTACCGGCAAGTCGCTACCTGTGTCCTCGTTAAACTGGACCGATCTTCGCGTTAACCATCACGCTTGCGTGTGCCTCGCTAATGACGGAACTGCATGAGCGCTAATTGGACACGCTCGAGTTGCTTTGTGCCGCGATTGGTGCCTTGATTGTCGAGATTAATTTATATAAAAAAAAGTAGGACGATACATAATGAAGAACGTAGATATGCCTGTTCTTTAATCATTGAATTTTTATAAATTGCAAGATTCGTTTAACTCAACTAAAGAATTTCAACAACCTGTTTGACTCATTGCCAGTCTCACAAAAGGACGTTATCTTTTAATTATGATTCATTTAAGTCGATAATGAAGAATTTTTGTGTGGAATACGTATTTGCTATACAACCACACTTTTTTAAATATATTTAGGGATACACGTTTAAGGCTAATTTTTATCTTACGTACTTATTTTCTATTTTATGACAATATATTTCGAATAGAAGAATTTCAACAAGGTTAATGTAAATTTTTTCGCTTTTCTCTGACGTAACTCTCGCGTGGAACTCGCGATGGCACGACGTAAAATTTGAGTAAAAAGTTTGCAGAAAACGAAGTTTAAATTGCAGGAGAAATTACGAGTTGCTAGAAGTTGTTTGACATCGCGAAGGAATTTGTCCATTCGCCGAGGCCGAAACAATTTATTTATGAAACATTTTTGTTGAAAGCGAACATTTTTGTTGAATGCGAATTGTCAAACGATACAACAATGCGTATAATCCGTTACGCGAAGACTCATTTTAACGAAATCATGCACCCGCTATCGGGGAACTATCTTTGAATTTCAATCAGAGCAATTTTTTCCTACGGTCCCTTCGCATAACGAATCCAGCACGCGACTGCACAGTTAAGAGTGCACGAAATGCGCCAACGTCTTGAAAAACGCGCCGTATTACGCTCGGGGAATTAAGGAAATTCTCGTTGGAAGTGCGAGCACCTCCGCGACGCTGCGAATGAATTTTCGAAGGCGATCTCGGCGTATCTGATCTACGTGCGACTGCTCGCCGATCGCGAGTTCCTTTATCGGGTCTCTGCTGCTCGCGCGCGCAAAGCGTCTCGGGAAAGAAAATGATAAAAATATCTACGTGCCCAGAAAACTTCACCGACGGGAATCCGAAGCCGACAGCGAAGTACCATCGGAATGCCTTACATACCTTAATTGCATCACCCGGCGTAAGGTAATGGTATTACCGCACGCCCCTTTGAACTCGAAATTCAATTATTTTATAGCTCGACACGCCCAGTTACTGGCACTTAAGGGAAATGCACCGAGTGCTAAGTGTCCAACTTCTTTAGGCGTTGCGATGCACCTATAACCTCTTATTAGCGCTCGCGGAATTTAAGTGTGATTCGAGTCAACTCTCAAATTCACAAATGTCCATAGCGTCGAGCGTTGTGGGGTATCCGTTTCAACACGTTGCCCCAACTAATGTGTCTTGACGTGGACAGAGGCATGGGCAAAGGGCGCGAGAGCGAGTTTTTACGGGGCAACCTCGGCAGGGGTGAAATTAAAAAACAGCACTTGGAATTTCAATCGGAATTTCCATTACATAGGGAAATACCTAAATGTACCTGAGAATATAGGGTCAAAGTATTTAAATAAGCAGCCAAGTTCTCCGATTTATTACGTCCATATTGAAATTCCACTGCTCTTATTTCGACGTCCTTTGCTGATCGCATTCCTGCCGTGGGCCAAGTACAATGTTATCCAAGCGCGTAGAAGTGCAGAAAACATCGTTTACGCATAAATTGTTTGTGCAAGGCCCAAAAGGAAAAGTAAACTGCAGCAGTGTCACGGGTAAATTTTATAGATGATGATTAATGCGCGCGTGAAGTCGAAATGGTTTGACTGCTAGAATTTCTCGCCTAAAAGTGTGCGGGAACGGAGAAAATCTTTCGCCTTCGTAACGCTCCGCGACGGTTATCGTTTAATTAAGTTTTTCAGATAGTAATTAAGATAAATTTCATTGGTAATTGGGTCACTTCTTCGTAGCGAACTGCACGTCGCTAGATCCAGTAAGGCGCGTAAACATTTTACGATCCGGAGATTCCTGGTAACGACAATAATTAATGATTCTATGAGTTATTGGATGTGCTCTGAGGAAAATGCTCTGTAAATAAAGGTAAAGTAAAATAATATAATCAAACGGTCTCTCTCGATTCACTTCCAGAAAGAAGCACGGACGGCTTTCAAAGCATTCGTGTTAAATTTCCTCAGCACTTGGATCTTTCGGTAATCCTGGAGTATCCGCAATAAAATTTTAAAATTATTTAACATACGCGTGCACGCGGAACTAGAACAGAATAATTAATAGCGATACTTTTTGACGTAAGAGTTGAAGGAAACAGTACAATCATTCATGTACGTATTTAAAAGAAGCAAAACTCGCTTCTGTAGTTGCACCGGCATGTCGTTTCTCCCGTTGGAAATTAGCCTCTCAGTTTCAAGTTTTCCTCGTGAAAATTTCTGCAAATATTCGTCGCGCCGCTCAAGAAGCGGAGCGGAAGGCGCTGCGATTATAACTAAGGAACTTAACGGGTTTTAATAGCGCACCGCGGAGCTGGATAAAGGAGGAGGGCTATTTTCACCGCCGGCCATTGCTTCATATACATGTATATGAGGTTTAATAGATACTCCTCAGACACCTTTATCTTTCGCAGATGCTAAAACCAACATAACTGGACAAACTGATGTGCAAACTTAGCCGGCGTCTGCGCGTCTAACTTTGCTCTTTCGCCGTCGCTACCGTGGACGCCGCTGAGCTTAACAGTCAGAAAGAACAGTACCAAGCAAAGCGACACAGTAAATTTGCGACACAATAAACACCACTTCTGCACGGCAAATCGCCAAGTTTCACAACAGTTTCTGTGATCGAGAAATTTTAGGGTCATTAGAAAACGGTAAAAGAAGAAGAATAAAAGAAAATTAAAAGAGGGACATAAATTTGCCATTTTTAATAAGCATTGAAAAATATTTTTTTTTATTTAATGAGATTTAATGAGAAAATTACAATTACACTGTATAAGAATTACAAAATTTTATGTAAGCAGACTTTTCATAAGGTGAATATCTTTTATACACGATGAAAATGTGAAACAATTGTAAAAGTCTAAAAATTAATAGCAAAATAAAATTAATTTTAATGCAAACTTACAAAGAATGTAACACATTTAAAACTCGAGGCTCTTTAAAAAAAAAATTATTTGAGGAATATTTGCTATAAAATTATTTCAAATGAAGATTATCGATAGAAATCTTCTGTGTCTGTGCATTTCACATTATTTCTGTATCTATTTGGCACTGGATACAGCTGCCATTCTGGGTGTACTTATATCACTTGTTACACATACAATGTAACAAATTACTTGGGAAATATTTACTATAGTATCACAGTTCTCGCCAAATATGCTTTCAAGATGTGCCATCTTGTCCGGTCAGGCTTGAGCAATGATTACGCAAGCCGAGTGTCCGGTGTTTCCAAAGTTCTGAACACTCGTCTGGGATCCCACGAAGCCGAAGCTGAAGTTTCACGTTTCACGTCAAGGAAGGGCTGAAGGCACCCAGGAAGAATGGACTCGCTCAAGTTCCTGGACAGAGTGAGTTTCCAGAGAAAAGGGAAGGGTTTCTCTCGGCGGATAGGACACCCGGAATGGCAGCGGTATCCACTACAAAATCATTACGTTTACCTTCCTTCGCGGTAAATACCTTACGAAACTTTCGACGAAGTTTAGGTCGAGCCGTAGCGCTTCTCATTAGATTCCTATTGTAGCGACAGTTATCAAACTACTCATTACGCTTTGCCGATACACAGTCACGTTATAAACTAAGTTTCGCCAGGTATTTGATTTTATAAACATCAAACCATTAATCTTGTTGCATTCGCGTGTCTCATTTTATTCTCGATTCATAATTTCGATAAATATTACGTACCGGAAGCTCTTGGCACTTGACTGTTTGTGTAACCACTTGAAAAATTGACGCAGCGTTACTTTTCAAGTCTCAACAGTTTTAATGAAAATTACATTCTATATTTTAACATACAATATCATCCATTCGCAAGAAAGTCGAAATTTTTCGAATTTTGTTTTATGTGTGGATTGTGTCCTAAATACTAATCAAGAAAAATGATAAAAGTTAAATAAAATAAATAAATAAATAAATAAAAACAAGCAGGAAAATTGGCACAAATCAAACGGAATAGTTTTATACATAAAATTGGGTTTTATTTAATACATAATTAATAACATTTTGGATTTCAAAGCTGATAATTTGAACAAGAAACTTGCGCACTGATGAGTACTGTGCGAACACTCTTAGCCCTGTGATTATTTAATCTTAACGATTTCAAGAGTTTAACATTTATTATATAAAATTAATATGTACATTACATTTAGAGAATAGGCAATTTGTGATTAGCTTTAAATTACTTAATTTATGTTTAACATTGATGTAAATAATTTTACATTGGCACACAATTTTCTTTTTTTTTTTCTGAACCTTTTTTTGACTTGCCACTTTTGACGTGCCACTTTTTTCACGGGCGTGAATGATATAATGTCAGAAAGTCCAGGGTAGTACTGCGATTGCCAGGAAATTATCAGACACAACGATTTCGCGCGTAGCTGTTAATGAAAACTTCGTTATAAAACAGTTCACGTAACTGGCTGCTGCCAGACGGACGAGAGAAGATAGGAAGCTATGAATATATAGAGCGTATTTTTTTCCATGACGGATTAAGTATTAGCGGATTAAATACGCATCGCTCGTTTTAGAAATATCGAGTTAACGTAACGTCGAGACGTGCATGGATTTCTATATAATATTCGAGAGCGTGGTACAATTATTTCCGCGAGTATTATCTCCATTTCTCCCACACACATTTCTGAGTTCATTTTTACGAGCTGCCACCGTCTTTTCCGAGTCTTTTACGCGTCCCATTCGCGGAATTATTACGTGTGTCACGCGACCGTCTTAAAGAATCTGTATTACATAAAGCATGTCTGTGGGCGCGGAGAGACCGTATATCGTCGACTGGTGTTTGTAAGGCACCACGAGACGTGATCTGAAAAGCAAGTTTTGCATTCGTCATTTCGAGGTAAATGCAGAATATACTGGCGCGGTGGCCTCGTAAATTTGCTTCTATCCACGTACATTCATTTCGTTTCCCTTTTTCGCTGTTTCGCTATTTTATTGCTGCCTTAGTGTCAAGTTAGCGTAACTGTTGAAGCTGTATATTTCGTAACAAAGGAAGTTTGTTCGAGAATATCGTTTGTTTGATTTTTGATCAAATTCTACGTTTGCGTACTTTTCTCGCGTAGTTCAAAGCACTTTCGAATCAATTGTTTGAATAGTAATAAACGAGACAATGTGGCGCTATATTGTTTTCGGAGATATTGAAGTACTTCATCAGAAGGTTATCGCATTTCAGCTTTTTTTTAAATGCGACCCAAATATTGCGAGTGATACTCATGTTCCACTAATTTAGATTAATTTTGATCTGAGTTTAACTTACTCTTACATCTTTTTTTATTTTTTAAAACTAGAAAAGGGTAAAGAGTAAATTAAATTGAGATCAAAGTTAATCTACATTGGTGAAAGTGGATATTAAAGAGTTAATCGTAATAGTTTTATGAGTACCGGAAGTACCGAGTGCAGCTTGAAAAGCAATCTCGCATAGTCGCGTTTGAAAATAGAATTGGGAGGGTCGATAATATTTTTCAGATGAGAGGATTGACAATACATCCCTTCAGCAATCGCGACGGCGTTGAAATTTTACGGCGGCGATAAGTGCGTACGCGTTTCCGTTATGCTTGGTTATCTGACATCACACGTCAAAATCGACGGGCACGATTATGTTAGAAGGGCCGGTGGCCTCTTATGAAAAATTGGTATTGTAATTGAATTGCCACGATCCGTGGCTGTTGGCTGGACGCACGCGAAGAATGTCTACGATTTATGAGATTCCGCAGGATACCCTCCGGCTAAAGGCGTGCTCGGGGTATGAAGCGCGATTCCACACTGCATGGAATTTTTGCAATAAAATGAGCCGGCGCTGGTAGTGATAGTAACAGGTGTCGGAGAGCCTTTGTACATTTTGACAGATAATTTGAGCGCAGTACCGAGACACGATAGCATAATAACGTAAAATTTTTTTCCCGGGAAATGTATAATGGCACGGAATTACGGGGTAGAAAGTCGAAATACTTGTAAAAAGTGCTTGTTTTATAAACAACCTGCGAAATTTACTGATTCATGTCTTCTGCCGGTGTTAAATGCGGTTGTTATTCCGCTAGTGAGAAAAACCACATAATGAAAAGCTTTAAATAATGAGACTATTCGGTACTAATTTACGCGCGTAATGCGAATTATTTACGCAATTTTTTCAGCAACATACATACACGTATATAAGCAAGGGAATTACAGGGTTTTGTCCACTAATTTTCTTTATGTAAAATCTATGTTATTTTTAAATGTGAGTAATGGATAATTTTTGCACATTTCTATCATTTGAACAGTAATACATTAATGTGAAGTAATTATATAGCATTTAAATAAAGCTACAAGAAATAATATCATAAATCTTTATCGAATATTGTTTATTGTTAATGCTATAAGTCAATTGAGCTTTAACAATCATGAATTCCAATAAAATTTGTTGTAAAAGGGTAATAAAACAGTATTTTTATCGTGTTTCTATTTGAATGGACGTTCGAGCTATTTGAAAATCCTCATTAGCGAGTAGAATTAGCTCTACAGGTGTCAGTTAACTTTCTATCGCATGAATTTTTAATAAGAAGATGAAACAAATATATTTAAAATAACGTAAAACAGTGTAAGAAAATGATAGCACAAGAAATTTTTTAAGATTTAAAACAATTGCCGTTAAAATAAAATAAAATTTTTGAAAACAATTGCCATTTTTACCATTGTGATTCCTCTGTCTAATGACACTTCTCCGTATCTTGATCACATCTAATTATCACAAGAAAATTTATTTCTCAGTCTGAAGTAGTTGAAAATTCATTGTTATATGCTCATTTACATATCTCAGAAATTTATCATGGGTTTATGCTTCGTTAGATGGATTCCACAAGCGTTTGTAAAGAATAGACGTAGTTATAGCTTTTTTTTTATTTTGAAACTTTAATTATTGTCATCGCACGACACATTTTGTGTCATTGAAGATGGCCTAATATATGGCCGAAATTTTTTAAATAAAATTGCAATTTAGCAAATTATCGTGTGTAATTTAAAAAATTTTTTTATAAACTTTGTATTTTGTTAATATAGCAACTACTACCTAGCTTGGCTCGTTATGCCTTATGTTTTTAATTATTTAGCTTTTTCATTGTGGTTTAAAAAAGTTGAGTTTAAAAAAGTAAAAGCGACAGCGCACTTTGTAGATTTATTTCAAAATTATTTAAGTTTTGCTTGTTACTATTACGTTTTTTTTTCATTCGAGAATTGTGAAAATAATGTCTAAAATGAAGTAAATCATAAAGCAGGCTTCATACATTTTTTTTTATCTTGATCTTGCGCGAACGCAAAACGGTACAACCGAGTCTCAACAAAGTATCCTTAAGGAAAGAGAGAAGGATATCAAGGATTCTCGAAAACTCGCCGCTTCTTGTAAAATTGAGCTGCGCCGGAGTCTGAAGACGGCAATCCGAATGCTCATCGTAAAAGGAGCAAGTAGCTGTGTCATCATTTCAATCTTGATTGCCGCTCAGCTCCGGGTTATGGTCAAGCGTTCATGCTGTTCTAATTAGTGCTTGCAGTCAGGAAAGGGGGGGAGGAGCAAGGGCGAGTTGGCAGCTGCGCCCGTGGGAATTCTCTGCATTACTAACCCAGTGAAATTCCTCCGTTATATGACCGACGAATTTGTCGGTAAAATCCGTCAGAATTTCTACTTACAATTAGAAATATGAACTTTTTGATCGAACGCTTGGATTATTAATGAACATATCGAAGCGAACATGTACAAGCGAACGGAGAACGAATATCAGCAAAGATATTTAGTAGCGTGGAAATGAGCGAACGAATTAACTAACACGCAGAAGCAAATAATTAATAAGCATTACAGGATAAAGTAAATTAATGTTTCATAGTAAGATCTTCTTTTGAATGGTAGTAATTCGAAGGGTTTTTATAATCTTTCAAGTATGTTCGCGTCATCTCGTAGTCTTATTGCTCTTTGTAGATCTTGGCATTCTAATTACCTTAATTAGCAGTTTCACGAATGGGAATTGTCATCGCGTAGCCATTCGCGAACCATTCAAGATTCTCACGGCACATAATCGATTCTGTCCGACTGCTTGAAATTTATCTGACAGTTCTCACATAGTTTCCAAAGAGCAATAATGTTAACAATGCATAGTATTTGTTTAAAATATATAAGAGCGTTTACATGAATGCGAAAGATGGAAACAACGAACGGAATGTATTACGACGAAAGAAAAGAAAACCGAATATAAAATGTAACGTAATAAATAAAGGCAAGAATACAAAAGTTGAAAGTAGAATATTGTCGGCGTAAAGGAAAAAGCGCGTGATACCTGTTTTTATCTTTTGAAGTATAGAGCGGAAATGATGCGTCCCTTCAGGCTCTCATTTAAAATTTATGGCTTTTCGCCAATCCCATGCAGAATATAATAAATCAGTTGTTCATTGTAAAAAATATTAAACACGATATTCATTTCCTTAATTAATATTAATCATTAGGAATAATTTTTATTAATTAATACATATAATAAAATTTGCAATAATATACAATGATTAAATTTTAATCATAAAAATATAAATTAATGAATATTAAATGTTTCTTTCAGAGTTAAAAAATATAGTTATTTAACTTTTTGTACAATTTGGATTAAGCTTTCTAAGTTTCTTTCTAGCAGAAAATGAAACAGATAATCATGCAGCTTATCATTGTTCTCAGAAAACGAGATTGGCTGGATTGCTCATATGATGATAATCTCACTTATTACTTTAAGATATTATATTCAATGGTTTCATAATTGCAGTAATCTGAATTTTAATTATTGTAGACGAATGAGACGTAAAAAGCACCGCATGAAAGTTGCACTTAAAATTCACTGTACTTTTAATTTTTAAATTTTCTATACAGTTATTTTGTTCTTTATATCGATTTCAAGCGATATTATTGCATTGAAGTAAACACATATCTATTGTTGGACTTGTGTATTATTAATTATTTTTATTTAATTATACGGAATAATGTAAATGCTCTCTTATCAAAATTATATTATTAAAAAACAAAATGAATATTCGAATTGAGCAATATAATAAAAACGATTTCGCACAAATTGTGTAATATGACAATAAAATATAATCCAGCTAAAATAAGAGCATAACTTGAGAAGCATTGTTATCGTAAACTCGTTCACTTAATGTCATAAAAAAATAACGTATCTTATAGCGATACATTTTTCATTATAAAACTTGCAACCGGATGGTATCTTATTGGGCGTTGTCGTCATTCTAATTAGTGGAGATAGGAGCCCGGTTGCAGCTGGGGTCTCCTGTTAGTTTGCTGAATATATAGATGCACCTGCAACGGTTACCCATTTGGTGCTTTCCTGCTTTGCCTGCTATGTACTACGAGTGCAACTCTCTTGATGGATTTGTCAACGCCCGTCAATTTGCTTTAAAGCCGAATCAATGACGCTCATTTGCATATTGCACGTTGAAATTTTTTAAATGGCAGAGAGACTAAAGCCAAACAATTTGCATACGTCCATCAAGCGTTCTTCGCATTTTAACTCCTTTTTTTTTCTTTAAGTGGAAAAGCTTGTACAATCATGAAGAAGTAATATTAGCTTTAGATTTCTTCCTCATTGTTTTACCTGAAAAAAAGGGAATGTTGGAATATTACCATTATTTATATTCAAGGATTATATTTAACAATTGCACTCAATAACGACATGCATTTACATTGCGCATTACTTTCTGTTAGTGAGCAATAGTAATATTTTATAAATATTGCCTGGGTGGAAAATGTATTCTTGGTTAAGCGTGCAATCGTCCTTTATGATTACATAACTACACGTCGGCTACCACTGAGATACGAGCGGTTGAATCCGTTTTCAATGAACTATTCAATAGACCAGTTTCGGATTGTAATTAGGAGCTGCATCTCCGCGAGTAGTGTACGAAACATATACATCCGTGCGCACCGGCAACTCCAAAATGCTCCTAATTCTCTCGCTCGGGTGAAGGCAAGCATGTAAATATGAGGACAATAGAAAGCGGTGAATCTGGATTTTGGTGAAGCACGACCTGCCGTGACAGTACACAAGGGATAACAAATCGCTCGTTGCCATATACGCAACTTTGTATCATGTATATTTCTCCATTCCGTTCTCGCTGCGCATTCTAATCCACGTTGTTCGTTTCTAATTACCGAACAACACGTGCCCAATGCGTCAGTATCGTAGATGCACCTTCATATAAAAGCAAAGCCAATTTATATCTTTTATATTTCTCCTGGTAATTATCCAGTGTGTTTTAGAAATGACAATTTTATAAACATTTTTTATTTTTAATACTTGTATATTATGCAGGATGTACTTGTTACATATTTTTTACAAAAAGTTACAAGAAAAAAGAGAATTATTCATTAATAACAAAAAGATATGTTAACAATTTTTTAACAAGCTATGACGAAATTATATTACTATAAAAATAATAAACATTTGCATGGGAAGGTGATTTGATCTATTGTACCTTTAACCATGTTATTCTATAAAACTACATTAGATGTTTATAAAAATATATAGTTTGCAGTTTGACAAATGTTTATAACTTAAAATAATGCTCTTAATAATAAAAAGATATAAAATTATGCCGTTATAAAAAATTATTTATTGTTTGAATATATACAGAGTATAATAGTTTGAAGAATTTTCTTAATTTCATAAAGTGTTGCATATATATTCTGTCTTAAATTTAAATTATCTGTACTGTATAGTTATCTAGAAAAAATTTATTTAAAACTCAATACATTCAACTTTAACCTATAATTTATAAAAGTAACAATAAATAGAAAATGAGAAAATGTACTTTTGGCCAATAGCAAATATTGTATCTTGAAAAAGGTAAAGTTAAAATAAAATAAACGTAAAGGTAAAGTCAAGATAAAGTTTTGAAAAGATATAAAGAAATTTTACTTTTAATAAGATTGCATTTGTAAATAAAGAAATATGAATTTATACTTTTATACCTCGTTTTATACACACATGTATATTGGTCAAAGCACTGAAAAAATGATTTTATTAACAAGACATGTATGATTGAGTGCGTTTTGGTAAAACCAAACAGAATTTATCAGATCAGAGATTTCTAAATAATGCAACAAGACTTTTCAGTAAGGTACATCATAGATTTAGATTTATATAATATATATATATATATAGGTACACAATTTATATATACAAGAGGTACATCGAATTTTTTACTAGATTTTTTTTTAATGTTAAAAAGAGAATGAAAAATAACAATTCAAATGTACAAAAAATATATATCAATTGCGATACTTGAAAAAATACTTTTGACTGGTTTTTGTATTTTTAGATATCAAAATGAAACTTTCCCAATAAAAAATGTCAAAATTGATCAAAGATACACATTTCTGCAGAAAAGTGTAGATTCACGGCAATATCTGTGACTCAAAAACGCAAACGACACACAACCATCGAACTTTTAACGGTTTATCGGCGACCGCATTTCGTACACTGTGTCGTTCCGTAGCGCTGTGTAACGAGATGTAACTCGGTGACCGCAATCACGAGCGTATCAACATAATCTGGCGCAGCCGGTATAATTAAAGCGCGTCGGACGATCGGTGGACAAACCGCGACGCGGTGACAACTCGTCATAGGGAGGCGTTACGGGGTGAATCCGTGGCGGCGCGAGTCGCCGAGGTGGATCGTTGATTAACCGTTAGCGCCAGGCCGCAGCGTGCACCACGGATGCAGTTGGCGCAGTTGCAAGCTCAACAACCAGGTCGCTCAAGCCAGTGCCCTCGCGCTGCGTAACTTGGCGGGCTTATCCCCGGGGGCAGATTGTTAATCAACGCAAATATTTAGCGCGACCAAACGTAGCACATCGAGCGAGCGTGCGAGAGGGACAATCTCGTCACCGGTTGCGAGCCGATCTACATCGCGGGGGAGGGTGGTTGGTAGCGGCAGGCGTAGAAAGGTTTGTGCGCCCGGCTCGGTTCGGACTGACAGCGTCGGTGTGTAGGGGTACGCGGAAGCGCACGGCGAGGATCGTGAATGCGGCTGTTTAGATATTATTTAGCAGTAAATCGCGACGGGGGTTGGCAGGGGTGTAACGCTGACGCGGCAACACGTTAAAGGCGGAACCCAGACTCACGATACCAGATGCCGTCCACCCTTTTGCTCCCGCCTATCTCGCTATTTTCCATCCTTCTCGGCTCGATCGAGCCGTCTCTCTTTCCGGTTACTGTCTCGGGTTTATCTAGCGTAAGCCGGCTGTTGGAAACTACTGTCGGAAATCGTCCGAAAGACGGCCCGATGACGTGCGCTTAGTTAGGTTTATCGAGCCCCGAAGTGGTGCGTGTACGCAATGGACAATTAGAGTGTGACGTAGCGAGAGAACGGATGATCAGCATTGACATATCACTCTTTTGTTTTGTGCCGTAGCACTGCTATTCAATAGCTTTATTTTCAAAAAACTGAGACTTTTATCTAATATGAACAACTGAAATAGATCATAATTCTTCTATTGAATAGATATTTAAAATACTTTGTCTTGTTGTGTCTTAGGATACTTAGCTTCATACTCCCATTTTTAAAACACCGTGTGATAAATAACACATAGAATTTTGAAAAACTCGTTGCTTAATCATATATTGCAATAATCTCTGTATATTTTTACGAAATTTATATAACGGGAAATAATAGGAACTGTTTGTATTGCTGTCAAAATTAGGGTGGCAGTGTCTTAAATTTTTTAACAGGCACAAATTATGTAATTACATCATTGTTAAATTATTGCTGGTGTTTCAGAGTGATGGTAATTTAATCTTATTGCAGCGTTACAACAAAGGATTCGGCGGTTATAGTGATTTAACACAGTAATGGTGCTAACTGTACCGCAAGGGTGTCAGTAATAGGTTATTAATGATCTACTCCGGCTCGATGCCACGAATTCAATGAAACTGTGGATATGACGCGGCATTGCCATGCCGCGGTTATCTGCTCACCTCATGCGCTTTAATTACATCGAATTGCAGATTACGCCGCTGATTCCATAATGCATCGATATGACATCACAAGAGATTGGATTGAAAGTTTCAACACTGGAAGGTCACATCTCAAAGATTAAATCCAATGAATTCTATAATATTCAACTATTTTTGGTTTTTTGTCCATTTATAATACTTTTTTGTAAAATGCGGAGGATAATAATCTGTTTGATGGAATTTTGAGAATGCGGATGAAAATTAATTGGCTTAAATATAATTAAAAAGATTGTACTTTCAAGAAATTAAATATCTTTAAAGAAATTTCCAAAATTATTAAAACAAGTTTTCATTTTTTTAATATTTAAAAAAACTTGAAAAATTTTTTTAAGTTTATTTTTAACTATTTAATAGAAAGGACTACCTATATCAATATCAAGCTTCGTAAAATAATTTATCATTTTCAAAAAATATTTTTAATTTATGATTAGATTATTTCTTTATAAGTCTTATGTACATTAGAAAAAGATTGTAAAAGCTTTACTCCTATTTACAACGTGAACAGTTTTTGTAAAGTTTGTACTCTAAAAATCGCACAAACTCTTGTTTTCTCTGTTAATTAGTTGCATCAAAAATCATGATTTTTTTGATAACAAAAAGATATTTATAAAAAAAGAACGTATATTTTTATATTACATAAAAGTTCTGGCTTTTATAAAAAACAAAAAAAAGAATAAAAACGTTTTCTATCGAACGTTTTTATACCTATACCACGTTTAAATAAATTAGACATGTGAAGCACTCATGGATGTAAATTGAGATTCCATAAAAAAAGCTGCTGTTCTATTCATGTAAAAAGAATGCATTCAATTCCATTTTTTTTTAAATTAAAATGCGCGTTATAAATTTATTTGAATTTGTCAGTCTTTCGGTAGTTAATGCGTATAGATCCTTTACATTTTGGTTGATGTTTATGTAATAATGCAGCATTAATGCCGAATAGATTTGCTATGGCAAGGTATGTCAATAGGTAATCATCGATCTATCCCGATTTGCTACTCGATTATTATGGCATGTTGGTACGTTGTGTGTTTACTATATTCACTAATTTCTGTTTCACAGTCACGTACGGTAATCGCCGATGTTATTGCTTTTTGTTACGATAACTGATTGCAAGAAACTCTATTTGTTGATATTAAATCTTTTTGTCGTTCGACATTTTTTTTGTTGAGAGACGTCGCGAGTATTGAGCGGATAACTTCCTGCGACCCTAGTTTTTTCGCGTTGTTCTTCCAATGTAATAAAGTGCACATCGTATGCTATTAATGTCGAAAGTGCCGAGCAAAGTGCTGTGCGATCGTAATTAACACGTTTTCGCGAACGAGCATTGTGTGAGAGCCAAGGAGAAATGAAGAAACAAGAGAGAAAGAAACAGAGACATCTAATGACGAAATAACTATTTCAGACGAATATTTTATTTTATATTTATTATATAAATCTTTATTTCTTAAATTTCCTATATACAAATATTTATGTTTAAAAGAATTTTGAAAATGATAAAAGTAAATGTTTGGTTAAATATCTATTTAACAAATGGAAACTCTGGAAATTATAGTTTATTATTTAACGTTTTGTTGCTTCTGTAAAAAAGACTTTTGTTGCACACGACACAAGCGTAGCTTGAAATATGAGCATTAGTTAAAGCCTCGGAAAGGCGATTACAATATTAGCGAGAAAATGGTACGGATTTACGTCTCGATGTACTTTCCCCCTCTTATTTCATCGTCTCTTCCTTTCATTTCCTATTTTTCGATGCTTATCGGGTGATTTTTTTTACGTCGTGGGCGCGTCGCAACGCATCGAGAAACAAACCCGGCCGACAGCAGAAGCGGATTTGTCATTGCGAGTGATGCTGTGATGCATCATACCAAAGTGGATGGTAAACGGATTGCGCAACCTCTATGGTGTCAAAGCGTTTTTCTTGGAAATTGTTGCGGGAATTCGCTCTATCGCAAGCATCCTTCGCGCCGTTCGCCGTTCTCGTTTGTAGCGATCGAGACGCGCAAAGTAAAAAATATAATGAAGATAACAATTAGTAATTTATCTTTCTAGATTTCCCATTTTTTAATTTAGATCGCTAATTAAATACTATTATTAAATCAGATTTTATAATTAACTCAGACGTGCTATTGCGGGTGATTTTTCACCTAAGTTTAATTAAAATTTTGATAGTTTAAAATATTTGATAGTTAAAATTTTTAATACTCTTTTTACATTAAAATAGTGTTAGTTCAGATATTTTAACACTTTCCAATCTATAACGTAAAAAAATTTAAAAAAAAGGTTCTTAAAAAAAGTTCTTATAAAATATGAAAAAATTTTTAATTATGAGGGTGAATTTTTACCTTGAATGATACTAACGCCAAAAAAATATAAGTAGCATTCCAGGATTAATATTTTTATTTTAAATTTTAAAATAGTTTTATCATATACTATTGTACATTTCTGCACCGATCATATAAATAAAATAATTTGTGTAAAAAATTGATTAAAGTATTGAAATACATATAATCATAGTTTGAACTATATTTGCTATATGATATAATCATATAACAATCCTAACGATGCCGTATCTTGAATTAACGCGTTTTCGTATCTTTTGACTGGGTGGGCGTCTGAAATAGTTCGATAGTATAGAGTTTCATCGTTAGTCCGGTAATATCGTTAACCTATCAGAGAGCAGTTGTGCCTGTGTCCCTCTAATGCGTAACTACGATATTCCCCGATGACCCTAGCCATTTACCACCAGGCCACCCCTTACCGTCACTTTGCGAACCCTCACCCTCCCGCGGGATGTGGATAGATAATCACGCCATCATTTCTAATGCACAACCGTGGCGCTTTGAAATCTAGATATTCTACTAGACATCTAATTTTACAGAAAACTATATAATAATAGCGATTATTCAAGTATAACCGAAAATCATATTTATTTATTATTACCAAATTGTTTAACAGCATACTTAACTTTAAAAAAACTTATAACGTTACGCAGCAATATTACTTTATAGAAAAAATTAATAATAAAATAAATGTACGTCATGTACGGAATTACTTTAAGCAAGGACTAATTTTTGACATGTTATTAAAAAAAAAAAAAAAAATAAAGTGTTAGGTAATACTATGGGTTTTATTTAAAATTAATTGTAATTAATTGCAAATTAGCGAAAACGTACATAAAAGTTGAAAATAAACAAACATATTTTTATATATAAAAGAATTATGAACTGAAAATGTCCTGAATTATGTCATTAAAATTCCAGGTTGTTCCGATTTATGTCGTTAATATGTACCAAATGACGCCAACCATGACCAAATAAATCTGTTCATTTTTTCACTCATTTAAAATGGTTCAAAAAATTTTTTAAAATTTACGAACATACTTTCAGCTTTCCAGAATAAATATTCAAACCTTATTTAAAAAAATAAAATGTATATAATTTAATAATCTGTTGAGAAATTTGTATGAACAAGAATTGATTTGTCACCCAGAATAGACTTACAATTAATTAAGAATAAACTTACAATTAGTCATGAATATTTAAAAATGACACATTTTTGACATGGATTTTTAAAAATTGTTTTTTACGAAAAATCACATTAATGTATTTATTTTAGCGGTACCATTTGATACACTTTGACGATTGTTTAGACACTTTTAATCAGTTTTATTATGGGCACAAAAATTACGGTGATCATTCGAGTCAGTAGCGTCATTTCGTACATTTACCTTAATCACTTAACAGAAAGGGCTTTAATAAAATGTCTTTTCTGAAAACTTTCCTTGAAAAGATTTATTTTAAGGATCCAAGAATAAAAATCATAGTTACAAATATTCAAGTTATCATTATTAAAGTAAATAAATGTTTTATATTTTAGTCGCTATATTACATTTCAATGTTAATTTTTCAATTTAGTAGCGCTACATCTAGTTTCACGTGACGTATGAATACGGTAAGTTTGATGGACCTGTCGAGAAAAGAATAAATACATGGATATGTCTGCGATATGTCCTTGTACCAATACGTCTATATACCCGCGGACGCGACAATTGAGAATAAAGATTTGTAAGTGTGAAATCTTGCGGAGAATAAAGTAGACTTAGTAGACGGACATATCAGAGTAGCACGCGGTCAAACGTGCTGATATATGCAGGGAATTCATGTATAAAGCGTATCGGTGCGCCGGAAGAAGAAAAGTGTGGAAATAGAAATGGAGAGAACACGAGAAAGCCTCTTCCATCTTTGACGAAAGATTATTTGCCATGACGAACAAACGTATAGTTGACGCGATTCGTCGTCGAAATTCTTATTGACTGCATTTCACAAGTTTAGCTTCTATATAGACGATGGAGAAATATTTGACGAGGAGGAGGAAGAGACTCTGCTCAGTACTTCAAATATGCTCGGTGGCATAAAACGGGCCCACTTATGATCTCGAATGCCGTGGGGGATAGCAGCAAGCGAGTTGTTGGTACAATGCTGTTGAACTTGGACTGCTTCGAAGAATTTATCGGTGCCGTGGTGTCGCAGAATGATTTATAAGTAGAGCGGAGTAAAATTTATTTTATGGCCTAGGATTAAATCTCCTGAAAACACAGTACACAGCACATAAAAGTATTACGTGATAGTGGATAATAAATAAAAAGAAGAAGAAGGCACACGAAGGCCGCGATGCAGTATAAGTCAAAAAGTTTGACGGTCACTACTAGATGATCAGCGATTCTCTCAATAAGCGATAAAAATGCAATTGTGCGGATGTCTCATGATGCGATATATACCGATTGGGTCTGATGACTCATAATATTTTATTAATTTAACATTTTTAGGACCAGATTTGGTTGGCTGATCACCAGTGCTACGATTAAGTTGCTATTCCGAAGTAAAAAGTCCGATTTGGACACCAGTCCTTTCGCACTTTGTTAATTATGAGTATTGGTCTTCATTTTATTTTTTTATTTATTTATTATAACCACACAATTTTATTTCTTTCAAGACAAAATGTGAAAAATAACAATAAATTAATTTTCATAATTTTGTTTTATGTCAGATACGCAAAAAGTTTTTACTAATGTGTTAACTAATATAATACATTTAATATAATTCTAATAATAATTATTATTAATATTAACAGTAATAAATAGTGCAGTAACAATCAATATTAATTTTGAAAATTATAAATGATACATTGATGCATGTTTGTAATTGCGGGTCTGAGTGCGCGAATTCTGATCATCATTGATCGATTATAATTAAAAAACTGTGGTCTCGACATATTAGAATATTTTACTCTACTTTATCTTTTGTTCTTAAAATGCTGTTAAAATATATGATGATTGTGAAACACTCTGTATATGTATTGCAGAATCTCATTAACGGGAGATGAGAAAGACACTTACCTTCCATTTGTTTAGACGCGAAGCTGAATACGCCACGTTACATCCTTTTATACGCACGGCGGTCTTTTTGTTTCTTCGTTTAGCTGTCGCTATTTCATCACTAAAGCTGCGTTGCATTTGAACGCTTACGTGTTATAAGCTTTATTCTATCTTCCTCCCGCATATAACGAGCGATAAAGATAGAAGAAAGCTTACAGCGCACGAGCGTCCAAATGGAACACAGTCTAAGACACGAATTCGAGTTTACTAGTTCTAGAAGATCTCATATACATATATATAGACAATTAATCGTAACAATGTTATTTTTTGAGTGTAAAGACAATTGATTGATAGTAACAATCTTGCCGACGCGAGACAGTGTCAGTTATCGATCTAGGTACACGTCATGGAACTGTTCATAATGGAATCAAAATTATTCTGTTTTTTCTAGAAAATAATAAAAATCTAGAAAATAATTAAATAATTTCGATCGGAATCCAATCCAAACAGTTCCACGATACATGCCCAGCAAGCCTATTCTGTATTGAAAATCGTTATCCACTCTTGTGAGTCACATATATAATAAACAAATGACAATTGCCATAACAATATAAGCGGACCGTAATACGTCGCGGCAGTGCGAATTACGTAATCGTGATTATACAAATCAAACGAAGTTTCCGTTTGGGCTTGACACGACGACAAGGCGATATGCAGCTATTGCTTTTCCGCTCACAGTATATCTATCTGACCACCATTTCCGAAACACTTCACTTACAACCCAGCTTTATTCTCGATCGTCACATACGTACACGTCTCATATACGGAAGTCACGTATAAGTCCACAGATATGATGTATGTTCCCGATACTATGCCCTCACAGGTCGTCCAATTCAATGTATGCCCGTGTCACGTAGATACGGGCGTAGCTATACTCATAAATAGACACGGTACTCCGAAAATGTGCCGGTTTACCGCGAGCATAGTAGATCCTTGTTATTTAAGGATTTTGCGCTTAATCGAACCTTACCATAGATTTCAGTTTGCGTTTAGTAACATACAGAGATTAATTAATTATCGTGTTTAATTAGTGATTACTGCGATATCGATTATGTATGGATGAGATAGAGTTTCCATGTGAATGGAAAATGGAATTTATGGTAATATATGTGTATTCTATTATATGTAACTTATAATTATATTAAATTGGCTTTGTCGTTAAAATATATTTTCTGGTTACTTGATGTAATAATACGTACAACAGTAGCATTTACTGAAACTTATATTTGAATTATAATCGATCAAAGGATTCACGAATAATTGAATCTTTTTTTCAGTTATTAAACAATTTCTTTTCAAACTGTAACGACGGCGAATCATCTTAGTGGCATATTTGCCAAAAAATTAAATTTGGTGAGAAATTGTTTAATAATAAAAAAATATTTTAGCTGGATTATAAAACATTTAGAAATATAATAAATCTATATATACTTGTTTACGAAAATGCACAATTATTTTTAAATTATAATGTAGAAATATTGCAACATGAAATTTTACATATTCAGTGCGGTAATATGTTAAATAATGAATCAAACGCTTTTTGAAATAATCGTGAAATATTTAAACCTCAAAGAGATTTGTCCAATTTTTGGCAAATATTATTTAGAAATTTTATTCCGATGACAAAACTGTAACGTTATGACGTATTATACAAGTATAATAGTATCATCGCAATTGTTGCGTAACTTTTATTAATTCAGTATGCCTTTATTGTGCAATATGACTATTGGGGTTGCTTATTTATGTAATTTTCTTTTAAATTTATTTATACACAAATTGAAAACATTCAATCCGATGTGATGAAAGAGTGTTTCAAACTATTTGTACATATACTTAAAATGGAGATTTTCTCTTTAGATTATTCTCTTTAGATTAGATAACTGTGTCGCTTTTTCTTACGATACTCGCGCAAGAGAAAAAATGTAGCTCTCGCAATGGCAAAATAAAGTTGTGCCAAGAGTATTTTTGTTAGATCTTGTTAATCATATCTAACTAAAATATAGTTTTACTTCTTAAAAGGATCTCGTTACGTCGTGCGCAAAAGCCGAGACATCTTCGGCCAAAGAAATTTTAATTAAAGCTTCTCCCGTACTTGGATTCTAATTACGAAAAGGATGCTCGAGATCCTATCTGGCATTTCAACGTACGCAGCGCGAAAGGAACGTAATCCCGCGCGTCCGCGAGATGTCTCTTGTTATTTTTCAAAGCGTCCTTATTGCGGCTTTTGATTTCGATTAAGCGGCGCAGTCGGAACACGATGCATTTTACGTCGACGTGATCGAACTCGGCTACGAGCAGACAATCGATAAGGTCACGGGAGACAGTCTTCCAGGGAAAGAAAGCGGTGATTCGTCGCGCAGGACATGCGCGAAAACATTCAATCTGACGTGCCGGAAGAGTATATCAGACATGTGGTGTGTATATGTACTTAAGCGCAATATATCCTCGTGCACTCAGGCACACCAGACATCATCGTCTACGTGACTTCCTGAGGGACGGGTGAGGTAGGTATTACATGGCGATCGGGAGTAAAGCAGAAGCCGTCGGGCGAAACATGCCGGAAATGATGGTCAAGCGGACTTACGGCGTGAGCGGAGTGACAGGCGCGGAAGGAACTTGTCTGGAGAAGTTACGGGATACTATTGCTTTATTAGCAAGTGAATGGAACTTTGAAGAGGTACCTGCCGGGACGGACAGGGATTGCTTAAACGGTACTTTATTAAAAGCTGCCCGTTGTTGCACGTAAGTGCATCAGCAGTGGACTTACTTTGCATAAAAGTGAAAGACCACGTGCACGTGTAAACTTTTTGCGGATTACTCTTGGGGATATTAAATATGGGTTTAAAACCTTTTAATGCAAGGTGATACTCGGTACAATCTTGTTATATATTACAGTACAGGGAATAGATATGTATAAAAAGAAAATAAATAGAATAATTCTTATAAAAGATGCAAATGAAAAGGAAGGGCGAGTAGAAAATCTAAACGTTAAACATTAAACAGCATTATGCATTTATCTTCAATGCAGAGTGTCAGGATGCAATTTTCTTTTTGTTATTGTATAATGCTTATTTAAAGCATTCGCCATGCATGTATATGTTGCAATTGTTTTTGAGAAATATTTTAGTTCAAAATGTATCTTGTGTCATTATTATTGATAATAAGAAGAATGATATGCTTCACAAATTCATTTACAATTATTTAATTATTATCGCGTCCACATAAATATATAACAAGAGTATACCAGCATTTGCGGGAAACAATATTATTATTCATTAGCAGAAATATTCAATAACTGACGTCACGCAAGTAATTATCTTAAATTATTCATCTCTCTGAAAGAGATAAAGTCGTCTTTAATTTTATTTTTGCAGATAATGCATCAATTTTGAATTGAAATGATTTATTGCTGATCCTATCGTTGTAAAATTAAAGAGACTAGATTCTTTATCAGTTTAACTGATACAGTTTCTATGTCAGTTAAAATGTTAATTATTTCAAACCACTCACAAGTGTAACAAAAATTTTGATAATTTAAGATCTTTAAACATTTCTGACATTTGTCTAATCTTTAACTATACTATTTGTCAGTTTTTTACGATTAAATACTTCTTCTTTTTCAAACAATTCTTTAAGTAACGAACTAAGATTGTCACTGTTCGAAAGTCGATAAGCTGCCGTTACTTGGTAGTACGTGCCTGAACTAAGCGGTCGTGGAACATGCGCGGTATATCTATATGTAACATAAAAATCGCTAACTAGTTCCACATTATTGGAAAGTTTTGTCGCGATTGATCGGGCGGTCTCTACGGTCCCGCCTGGATATAGAACCGAAGTTGAGCTCGAAAGGAGAAAAAAGTGATATAGCGGCCAATTGACGACGACTTACGATAAAATTCTCACGCGAAGTAAAGATAAAATACTTATGTTAGGTGTATATTTGGTATCCTTTTGTCAACGAAGTTAAACGATTGAAATGGTTGCGAGACTGAGATTTGTATTATTACAAATTGCTGATAAAAATCGCTTTCTTAGTGTACGATACAAGTATATGACGTATAAAGGCGGAGAAAGGATTTAAAGCAAATTGAGAAAATCTGGAAGCTGGGAATAGTCGACGTCGAGGAAGAACTCGAACTGAAGAACAAATTGAAGGAGAAAATGCAACTGAGAGACGTAACTTATTTCTTTACTGTAATGCTATTTCCGTAAAACAGTTCTTTTTATACCTAAGCTGACGCTGAAGTTATGCAATGAATGCAGAAATACAAGATGAAGACGATAATCTTTGAAAATTTTTTAATTTTTTAAATGTCGAGATTGGAATATAGGATTTTCTCATGTAAATGGAATAGCTTCGTGTTCGTAGGGCTTTCGGAAATGCGCGGATAAGAACTGTTTTGCGAACATGGCATGCAAGAGCTCGTTTATCATTTGTAGATAGGGATAAAAATGTCTGATAGCGAGCGGTATCATTTATCGTGTAAGAAAACCGCCAACTATAAATGTCCGACTAAAGAGATTTTATTTTGATAAATACCGATCTTTGCCAAAAATTTTCTGTCTCTAACCGCCTATATCTGGTCGCACAATCAACCTAACTTACCACCGAGCGAAGCCCTCATCTCGAAAAGCGTTTGAAGTTATATACTCTACTGCAACTCGTTTCCTACCACCTGAGAAGTTCCATCCAGGTTAACTCGCTAATCCACTTTGACCGCGAAGTAGTTTGCTAAATACTTTCATCAATCCTCCTTCTTGGCTTTGATCGCCCCTTGATACTCATTGTTCTTGCTAAAGCACACCTCCAGATTTTCTGTTGGACAACATTAGTGAGAAATTTTGTATTATGAATCTTACAAGATTATAGCGCATAATTGCATTTCAGACGACATTGATTATTGTCCAAATTTGAAAAAAAAGAAAAAAGATTTAAAGAAAGTTTCAGATATCAAATAAGAAAGGTATTTAAAAAACAAAATTTGTATTTTAAACAGAGAATTATTTAATTTCGAGTCTGTTGAAATTTTCTATATAGTCACTCTGTGCTCGTTTATTTCTCCACGAATATTATTAAAACTTTCCAACGTTTTCCAAGGGTAATTTAACCGACGTCAAAGAAGACAAAGCAACAGAGGAAGTTGGTTTAATGCGAATAAACTGCTGATGGAACTCCGCTGTCCTTTTTATAATAACATGCTTGCAAATATTTAATACATTAATTCAATGTTTAATATGAAATTTTATTTTAAAGGAACTGACCAGTTTATCATATATTTTTATTTTTTAAATAAAAAGTTATTTAATACCTGAAAGTGTACAACGCAACGTTGTAGTGTTATTTTATGTAGTGTTATTTTACTAACAATTTTGGAGCATTTATATTTTGTTTGACTTGTGTATTTGATTGACATTTTTGCTGATTGATCTTTCTCATCATGAAAATCGTACAGCAGAAGTTATTTTATTTTCGGTAATCTTGCAGATGTTTACGAATTTAGACTGCACTTACAAACGGATTTTGCCTCGAAACTTTTCGGAATCTTTGCGCCACGATTGACGTGCGCGGGCCCCTCGCTTTATTTCTTCGCGAACATTATTAAAACTTCGTAACCTCTTCTACAACCAATTTCTATTTTTCAACGTGTAAAGTTCAGCTATCGGTTGAAGCGTTGGCGACAGAGTAAAAGTAATCCACCGTGCGCCTCCAAGGAGAAAGAATGAGAAAGAAAAAGAGAAAAGGAGAGAGGACGGGAGAGATCGCAATACATTCTAAAATTTTCGTGCGCACACATGAAACTTTAACAGAATATATTCGTGAGAGAAATTCGCGATGCTCCTGAGAATTGAAAATGTCTCCTCGAGAAACCCATAACTACTTCGATTCATATGATATCGTATCTTTTTTTTTCAATTGATAAATTAATCTTGGACTTTCTGGTCTGAGAGATTTATATCACAAGTAATCAGCGTGTTATGTTAAATGCATTCCTCGGTGTTTCTTCCCTTCCATCTTTCGTCCATGTAGAGGATAATGATACGGCTTAAGTGTGTTTGCGCCGTTGCTATCCGCGCTGTACGATGTTTAATATTGGGCCGTTTAAAGCCAGCTTGCGGTCGCGGAACATTGGCACTGTCGGTCGTTCTCTTTAATGGTTATTGGCTCGCAGTAATTCTCTAATCTCTGCTGTCACCGGCCTCTGTGTTTCCGTTTCAATATGGCCGTTCCACGGATTACAAGCGTGGGCCTTGCTGCGATGTCGTAGGCAGCTGCCACTGGAATCTGATTACACTTCGAGGCTTATCGAATCATCCGTCGGAAAATCAGAGGGAAATAAGCAGCGGTACCGAGAACCGCTGTCCTTGTCAGATTTTGTAAATGATAATGTAATTAAATTGTCCGTGTTCACGGCCGGGAGAAGCCAAACTTAAGATATACTGTGTGTGTCGCTGTTAAGGGATGGGTTGGAGGGAAAGGGTATTCTAGTCTAGAAAGTAAGTTTGTTTATTTTTTGGAATTTAAAAAAAAACTGTTGCGCATATTTTTCTAGGATTTTACAAACTACTTGTACATATTTAGTTAAGACCTACAAATTTTAGCATGGTTAAATATTTATTAGTTTTTATGTTACGTAAATTTAAAAATGTATAAATTTTTTAAGTTGGCATGACACAATTTTTTACGAATTACAAAAGCTTTTAATTTTAATTTTTGTTTATATGTATATATGTAAAATACATATCTGTTTACCGTGTGAACGAATTTTTCGTAGAGAAAACCGAGTACCCAAATACGTGCGATTGGTCCGGGAGTGCCGTGTAATGTAAAGCATCATTGCGCGATCGTAATCGTATTTTCGCGAGTGGATGACTGGGTAAATAATATTTACAACACATACAGGACGTATAACGTTTATGTTTAATCAATCTCAATGGTATGTTACAGATATTCCTCAGTATGCGAATTGACGAGAGGAACGTCCATCGTCGCCGAATTATTATCAAATAAACGAACCGCAGCCGGTTCGTCGCGTCGCGCGTTTTTTTCCGGGAGTGCCGTTTAAAGTAACTGGACTAATGGACTCGAAAGACTCTTATAGACTTTAGTCCACGGGCGCAATTTTAGTCTATTTAACGCGAGTGTTCCGCGAGTGTTCCGCGAGTGCAACGGGAGGAGAAGATTCGACAACCTGGATCCGAAAGGAGGAGGAAGCCTTGGAGGCATCGGGCATCGCCACACCAATTTTTTGGTTTGTTATTATATTTATTTTTTATGTATTATTTGCGACTAATTGCATAATATGTGCAGCTGCAGTTTTCTTTAAAAAAATTTCTAAACATAGCCTATTTTTCGCGCTATAGACTAAAAAATTAATTATATTCCATTAAATCTATTTATAGCTTTGCTAATATAAAAAAAGAACAGCAGATATTTTAAATCTCACCAAAAAGATAATATAGATCTTCAATTTTTAATACACACAATATTACTGTTTTGTATTTAATTTTATTTATTACAGTTAACAATAATAACATATGTTATTATGTATATAATATTATATGTTACTATGTTTAATACAATCAAAATAAAAAAAAAATTTTTTTAAATTAGAGACTGAAGTACTAATTTTGAAAGCGAGAGAGAGAGAGGGGAAGAATGAGCTGAGCATCAGGTGCTTAAGCGTACATTATGGATACTTTCAAATATAATACAGAATCCTTCGCTAAACATCGTTTAAGCCAACACTATAGGCACCTTTTCTTGAGAGATTTTAAAAGCAGCAGAATAGAGCTACCGTCAGTATACATTAGCTTACGCGTTGTTTTATGTTACGTTAAAATTTACTGATTAATTAAATGCCAAATACGTTGCCGTAATAAAGGTTTTCGACAAAATATAAAATTGTTGCAATATCTAACTAACGTAACAAACTTTTATTCTAATTTTTTATCTAATTCTTAACATTGTTTTATATTATTTTTTTTTATTATTAAGTACACATGTACAGGAATTTTTTACCATTAGCTTTCTATGAAAATTTTATCTTTTTCAAACAAATTTATTGATAGTTATTTATTAGATAAATTTTTATATTTGAGCGCGAAAATATTTTAAACTAAAATACATGTTTTGTTATTAGATATGATAATTGTATTTATATAAATGATTGATAATAAATGATATAAATGATAGGTAATAAATATTTGATAAATAGTAATATTAACTTACAGTATTTTACCAAGTTGCCTATGAAAGAGAGAAAGTATTGATTATTACTTTGAGTTATACTAAATATATTAAAAATAGAAACGTTATTTTACACTTTTCGCAATATCTGCTGTAGCAGAAAGAGCGTGAAGATTACTTGCTGTGGTGTTGCAATTCAAGCAGGGTATTTATGGCGTATATGGATGACATATTGCGGTATAATGCCTTACCATCGTATATTAACATCGTACATTTTTATCGTTTTATTATCCTGACATCGGTTCTTGTTGTGTTACAACTAAAACGAATATTTTAACATTTATTTTATTAAAAAGGAGAAAAAATTATATAAATAAGGATAAATTATACAAATAAGCTTAACATTTTTTAAAGTAAATTACAACGTGGACATTTTATTAAAAATTAAAGGAATTAATGAAATATAATAATTAAATATTGTATTTGAATAAACAGTTTTAATATTTTATTTTTGTAAAGTATTATGTAGTGTATTATTGTAATTATTTGTAGATATGTGAAAAATGAATTTTTTCTTGACCATAAAATAAAAATAATATTTTTTGCATGCTAATATATTTATTTTAATGCATTTAATAAAGGTAAAATACGAATAGCTCTCTCTCTCTCTCTTTTTCTCTTTAGTTTTCTTCTTTTTTTTAATAAAAATAATGTAATGTTTAAATAATAAGAGATATGTTTTAAAAAAGAAAACTGTATAACGTTCTAGAATAATAGATGGAAATTGGAAATACGGCATTTTGTAAACACTTATAGTTCCATTATAAATAGAGGATTTCACAAGACGGACATGCTTTTAACGTCGGTTTCAGTTTTGTTCGCGTTATAGTATGATTGTACATTCGCGGAATTTGCAGGAAAATAAAAATTGAAGCAAAAGCTGTCCTAAATCGAGGATATTCGCTTATACGCAATATATTAACTTTTTCTGTTTTATTCATATTTGAATGATAATGCGCATTTGGCTCACGCTCCTAGAAGATTCTTGGAGTGCATCGGCGCGACAGGAAAACGTGTCGAAAGCGTCATCAAATAAACGCCGCGTGGTATTGACCCGTAGACGAGGGCGCATGCCCAAGCGTACCCATCACATAAATCACATTTTCGATAAAACGTCCTGCCGTCTCGTCCATGATCGATTTAAAGAAAGGATCTCCATCGATTCGTCGATGCATCTGTATATCCGGCGGCATGCCGAGAGCTTAACGTAGACAACGATATCGTCTCTTCTTCGGTTATCGATCCGCGGGAAAAGCCCAACACGGGCGCGAAAGACCGTCTTTTATGCTTTGGAAAGTGTCGTCCAATCAGGAACTCCTCGAGGACGTCGTTCCTGATAAAAAGCGTGTATCTTTACGTCCGTATAAAGCAACGGGGAGCGAGTATAGTAGAACCGCGAACTCGTTTACGTCGCAAATTCGTTTAGGGACTCTACTGATAGGGATTACATCGGATGAAGATTCGTCCATGTTAGAAAATCATATCGTGCCGAACAGAGTCACTGTCTGATGACTGTTATTTTTTGCTATTTTAGGGCGGGGGGCGGGGGGGCTGTTAAATTTACTTTGAAAAAAAATGCCAAGTCGAAGGCTTTGAATTGGCTTTGCTATATATAATACATAAATTTACACCCGTTTGCACCAATGTAGCTTAACTTTAACTCGGTTTGAAACTATCTTTTTCTAGTTCTGAGAATTAGAAAAAGATAAAAAGTAAGGTAAACAGAGTTTAAAGTTCAGCTACAAATAGGTGCAGATAGGCTTTAATAGATTGAATAAATAAATTTAATATAAAATAATAGATTTAATCCAAATTTTTAAATCAAATAAATTATATACCGAGGGATATATAATTGAAGCTTCACAAAACATTGCGTTACAATTATGCTTTAGATTTGCAATAACAACTTTCTATTTTTTTGACTTTGTAAAAATATTGTAGAGGTATGGCATTTCGTCGTTTCTCGCGAATTCATTCCGTGTCGTCTGCGGTCGTCTTAAAATTATGCGGTTAGATATCAAGATCTCCGGAATTTATCATGAGACTTCTCTCTTCGCTGGTAGGGGGAACGCGCGATATCTCAGGTGGCTTGGATGGGATGCGCCGTTCGCGCCGCATCCCACCCGAACGAATTTATCACCCGACGAGAGATCCGAGAAACGAGACTTCCCGTAATCCGCGTTAAAGAGAAAGAGGTATCTGCATCTGCGCGCGTGTGGATGCGCTTGTCAGGGAACGGGGGGGAGGGAGGTGGGTGACGTACGTGTAGGTAAAGGACGACGTGGGTGAAAACGGCGGGGCGGGGTGAGCGCGGGGGGTTCAGGAGCGCAGGCGAATAAAGCATTGACAAAGGGAAACGGCGATATTTACAGGGGACGTGCTGGATACAAAGGCGGGACTTGTATATGGTAATGGTTTTGGGTTTACTAGAGATTATGCGTGTCTCCTCTCTCTGTCGCTCTCTCGCCGGTGGACGTTACGCGATGTTTAATGGACGCGACGCGAACTTCGCAATAATTCCGACGCTGACGCAATACAAACATCGCGCGGATATTGCCGGGTTCAATATCGATTTCGCTATGAATCATTTTCATAGAGTACGCTTTAACCGTTAGCATCTATTTTCGCAAAAGCAAATTAAGTCGTAGTTTAATAATAATGAACGCAATAACAACTTCTCTATTAGATGACCGAATTAAACATGCCACGAATAATTATGTATATCTAATACTAATAATTATGTATATGAGATATTATAATTAATATATATTGCTGTGATTATATACTACTGATACGATAATTAACATCTTGCTAACGGGCGATTTTGATGTGGGCTATATACTAAAATAGGTTTACTAGCTAGCAGAGCATGTTGTGCGAAGTAGTTTACGTAAACTGTGACTCCGTCCGTAGTTTACATATAAACTACGATGAAAACTTGTAATTATTGTAATTTAAATAGCTTCCTGATTAGTTAATCATACTTTTGTATAAATAAATCTAGTTATATTATTTCATCGAGTGTCTAGCAAGAGAGGAAGCGAGCTATCTTTATCATTGTCAGATGCTCATAGTAAACGTTGCAAACTTTAAAATATTTTTGCACATTTTTAAAGTGAAATAATATCGGTGAAATAAAAGATGAAAGAGAGATGTCAACCATGTGTTCAATGATTATATCCAATGAAAACACTTGAAACCATTCGATTTATTTATGCTATGACATAACACCACGATTAACTCCTTGGAGATTCGGATGGGGATGAATGTTATATAATCTGATTTTCGTGTCCAGGTGTCTTTCTCTGTATTATGAAACTCAATAAGGGCGTGTAAATCCATGAAAATCTACCTCTGTCACCAACAGGATTTGACTACTCGTCTCGAGGGATCTCTGACTCTGGGGTTGACTTCAATTTAAATAAATAAACACAGTTTATTTATTAAAGAGTGACCAGAGGGTAAGAATATCCCGCTTGTGAATCGAGAAAAGGGTAAATGCGCGAAGCGATGAGTTTACTCCTTACGGTTCCGTTTCTCTCTTTTGTCGCGTCGTTAGTCACGTGATACTGTGACAGGTGACGAACCCGAACGGATCATTAATCCTGGCGACGAGGACTGGGGATCTTTTGTCCTCTCGGGTAACATTCGTAAAGGTAGAGGCCGCGCTTAGACCGTGGCACATTCGCGTAGCATTAAAAAGACGTGTCCGTGAAAACCCGTCGAATTTTTGTACGGTTGGCATTGAAGAGCGTCGAGATGGTCGGATGGATATCTCCTGACTTTCTGGAGATACCATAAGGGACAATAGTTCTGCGTATTTCTGGGATATCCTCCGCGCAGAATATAGAAAACGAAAAGTCGGTGATAAATCGTTTGCTTGGGCCTGCCTGCATTCATAGGACTTTTTCTCGAGACAGTCTCAACTTTATCTCCGCCCCGCGCCGCCGTCGTTGAACTTTGATAACGATTAAGCGCCAGGCAGGATAATAGGAACTCGATAGCACTCCTTTTTTCTATATTGAACATGAAACGTTCAATTATTTTACCGGACCAGCAGCGTGGCCAATCAGTCGCCCAGCTCTTACAAGTTTTCGTTTAATTAAGCGATTGATGAAGCATAAGGTATTAACTTGATAACATCATAAAGTATTTTTTATCGATTATTGCAGGAAAAATTTTTGCGTCTTATAATAATAATAAATAATTTTGTGTTTTCTCTTTTATATATTTTACATTAAATTTAAAAGATATTGAAATCCGAAAAAATATTTTAAAATTAATAATTTTACTAATTCACTAAGATTAAGAAAACATAAAAGTAAAAATATTTTTGCAGCATTTTACAAGGTAGTAAAATATAAAAATTTTCTAATTTTTATTATTAATTATAGTGCAAATTAATATTTTATAACTTAAAGATATTTATAGATATTACAATTCTCAATATAAATTTAATATAAATTATTAACTGAAATAGTTACTATTTTACTTTTATTTACGAAGTAATTTTCTTCTTTCGAAGACTTTTCTGAGAGGTAATGAAGTTTCTCAGACACTTTTCGCGCTAGCCAATTTTTATTTATTCTCACTCGAGCACAGTATTGATTCGTGTTGTGGAGAAAATTGGCGTAGTTGCCGTCGTAATAGTAAGTAAATAATTAGCGCACCCTCTTGCATACTGTTGAAGAAATTAATTGATAAGTTAGTTTCTGAAAATGAAGAGAAAGTGCATTGTCTACAAGAAACTGTGAAGTACGAGGCAGCGGAGGCGGGGAATTGCCTCTCGATTAAATTGAATTAAAGAGACCAGAAGTTATTAGCAGTACTGTAGGTATTCTGAGGTAACTCCGCGATCTGGGTATCGATAATAAGGGTCTCGATTCTCCCTGAAGAAAAACCGGGGAAGAACCGGGAACGATACTGCCGAAAAGTTTGTTTCCTGGAGTGGCTTATCTGATGGCGACCAACAGGGAAGTCTGAAATGGGTCTGCATCGGAGTGACGTAAACTGCTTTCTCGAAAATCCTCGATCGCTCGACACCTGATTTCTTTCTTGTGATACCATAGTCTGCGTATCGCGTTTCGAATCGTCCGTACTTTAAATCCTCGTATTTCCATGTGAACATCCTCTCTTCTGCTAGTACATAGATCTCTCGAAAAGGTAATCTGCAGCGGACGTTTAAATGCTATCTGTTTAAACTCTGACGTGATCGTCGCAAAACTATCTACGCGATTTGATTGCACATAAATAATTATAATATTTTGCGAAAAACACTTATGAATTTTAAAGTCTTCAAGAAAAGGAAAAAAATATTATCTTTCTGTCTTTTTTTTTTCTAAAAAGCTTTCATGTAAATGTATCGACCTCAGTTGACATAATTCAGGTATTAACGCATTAGCACAGATGATATTTTAATTTCTGTACTCTCATTCTCTCCAATTCGCTATCGACAAACGAACTTGCTCGCGTTTGCATAATCCGGAAAATCCGGAAGACGCAATCGTCCGTAGACTGATCGACTTCGCGAAGACGATACCCCGAGGGCGCAATTTCCTGGGGTTTATGCCATTCCCGGACGACGCAGGTGTGCGAGCGTGTGCACCGTATATTCATCCACGTATAAAGATTACTCACGGATATTGGCACGCAACGAATAGGAATTATCGGTGAGCAACGCTTTGTTTTATGTTAGCAAAAATTCAGAGATGCAATTATAATAAGCCGGAAACATTAAAAAGAATGTTTATATTTAAAAATATTTTCTTTCTCTCTCTCTCTCTCTCTCTCTCTCTCTCTCTCTCTCTCTTATTAATATTTTTAAATGGTTTTCGTGATATTTTGCAATATAAAATTTAATGTTATACGTAATTAAAATTATATTTTATGTCGTGATTTCAACCTATACTTTTCTGTTTGTGATTTTGAGATTATAATTTATAACACGTAATTATTCAATTAATGTTGTTGATAATAAGATAATAAGATCTGCGCAAAACAGTTGGCTGATTAAAGCGGATATAATCGCCACTTTCTATATGCAGCTTCCTAAAACCACCTGTAAGCGAGAGAGAATACGTAATTGCTGGTAATTACGAAGTGTTAGCTATTTAGCCGCCCTTTCAAGATCATGCATAATCGCTATGCATTTACCAGATTGAGGCTTTGTAAACCGAACATCAATTTCTCTTCAAAATATTATGTATTGTGTATTCAATTTATATCATAGTATTTCTCAAATTACTTATTATAATTCATATTATGATCATTATCTAAAATGTTTATTGATGTTTATAAATAGTTTAATAATAGAATTGAGGCTTTTGAAGCGTGATATATCTGTCAAACTTATAAATTTAGTTTCAAATGAATAAACAATTACAGGTAATTAGATTTTTGATTAAAATCGAAAATAAATATCATCTCGCGTTTATTACATCATTGTTGATGTATTTATATATATATATTTTATTGAATCGCTCAATCATCTGGATCTATTATGAGTTAAAATTAATGAAGTTCGTCAGTAGAAAAGTCAATTGAAAGGGCGACAGACAGGTATAGATCATGTAATCATAGATCATGTAATCACTCGTGTATCAGGAAGCGCTAGCGGTGTTTAGTAGTCCTTCCGAAATGACTGCTTCAATTGGTTTGCGTCTCTGGGGACGGTCACGGTGGTGCAACGGCCCGACGTCACGATCAGCCCCTTTGCCCCTCTTCTCCTCCGGAACGTCCCCTTCGTATGGTAACTACGGGTAGCAGCCGACCGCAATCTGCATTCCGCTACCTAATTGTCGTAACACGACGATGTATGTAGATGTATGTATACGTATGGCGCATACATCGAGAGCCGCAGGACACCTTCTCGTATACACGAGGTATATGTATAGAATGTGTTCTGTATATGTGGCGAATTGCAGCAAGTATACCTGATAGAATATCAAATGGAGTTTCCTTTTTTCAAAAAATGTTGATCGCGCGTTTATTGTGCGGTAGGTTGATATTCGAGTCCGTAACTATATAAGGAGATTCCTAAGTAAATGTAACACATTTAAAGGACTAGTTTTTCTTAGTTTATTTTATGAAGAAAAGATCCTACAAATATGTGTCTTAAAGTACTTTATTTTCAAAGTACAAGATATCAAAGCTGAGAAAAGAAATATGCAAAGCAGTATGTCTAAAGTAGCGGGATTTTTCAAAGTTAAAATTGAAGCTTGAAACTTTTCGGATAGGCTCTACTGAGTCCTACGATCACAATGATGCGCGAGTTTAAGTGTTCAGGTGTTTTAAAGGTACCAAAATTACGGATTGTGATATTGGGTTACAGCGCTCCAACTCTGGAAAAAAATTTTTATATATAATTATGTATAAAAAAGTACAATTATATACTATAACTGTATATAAAATATGTATAATTATATATATTTTAATATATAAGGTATTTATTTTAAAGGATTTAATCAAATATCTCAGATACACTGTGTTAAATCAAAAAACTGTTTCAGACAAAAGTTTTATGGCTTTGAGGGGGGCTTTAAGCTGGTACTATTGGTGTGACTTTGGGTAGCGTAAGATCAAGACAAGGTTTCTTTGGTTACTTTGAATTTCTTAAATAAAGTTTCCATTTTTTATTGCATATTCTTGTAGCTTACCTCGAGAGCTTTCCAAACCGTTATAAGAAGATGCTTTTTTATTAAATACTTTCCGAGTTATGAGACTTGAAAATTACAGTATACACTATACATCTATCTACTGATATATGTTTACAGAACTTTCTCTCTTTGTCTCCATAAAATAAGTCAAGGAATAATTCCTTGAATTTTTTATATTTATTTAAAAATTATTCTGTATATAGCATGGGTCAAAAACTGCCGTATTTATTATACTTGAATAGCCAGAAGATATGCTACGAAATCACCAACAGAAAGTCTCGTAAGCTTTTGAATCTATAAATTAAAAATTGTGAATATTCCAGGATCTCTGTAGAATGAACGAAATCGATAACTAAAAATTAAAATTGAATGTTCGGGGAAGTTTAACGTTTGTAAACTTAATATTTGTACAGTAATGCGATTCTTTAATATAATATGGTGAATTAATTTTAATGCAGTTCCAACGTTTAAAAATTACAAGCATTTAGATATGAGAAACTTTCGATAATTGCGTACATCTTTAGCCGCGAGTCTCGATATTGAAATAATCCAGCTAAAAAATGTCGTAACCGGAATTTTGCCGCTTGCTGCGATAAATAAATTACTGATTGCCGTTTGTTGCGATAAGTAAATTACTGATTGCCGTCGGACAATTAACGAGGCTTTTGTTAATTACCCTACTTAACAGTCTGCGCGTTACGAAAATACGATTAGTCGTTTCGAGGCATAAGGATGTCTCACGCAAATCGCGCGTAATTAGCACCGGCCTGGTGTGCGTGTTTTCGGCGCGCGCGCGGCAAACTGGCGTCTCTAAATCGTCGAATCCGCCTCTAATACCGTAATGGATTCCAGCAAATTGATAGTTGCCACTGTACAAATAGCAATATACCCGCGGGTTCTGCGAAACGACGACGACCACCGGTCGAGGTGTCCGGATAGGCACGCAGAGAGTTAAAGGGGTTAAATTGATGGCAGGAAGGCGATGTCAACGGTAGCGGGGGTGGTCTCCAATTTAGTGTGACGATGTTCCGCAATATGTACCGAATCCGCACTGTCGCGGCTTGATTGTTGTTTGAGCACTTTGGAAACCGTTGTCCATGCGAACCGTGTAATGAACAATACGTCGCCATTGAAATACGATGTGGTCCGTGACCGCTGTTTTACGCGGAACAACATGTCTTAATAATATCTTCGCGCGTACGCCGCGACGGCGCGGCGTGGGCGTCTCGGGCATTCGCGTGCGACATATCCCAGCGTAGACATCGCGTTTTCCTTCGATATTAGAAGTGATACATCGTGGAAAATGTTGCGCGATACCAACGATACCTACATCAGTCAACTTGAATTATGACGTCAGAAGCGAGGAGATACACGCGAACGATCGATGCGACTCCACTTCCAACGTAAATGACTTTTTGTCAGCGAAGCGGCTTTAGTCCGACAAAGCAGGCTTATAAAACGTGTCACAGACTTTGCTATCAGTCGACATATCACGTCGAAACGTGGAAACTGTAATCTAGGCTCTCCCCCGGATTTACAATGTTTTTTCAGCTGCTACTACATTTAATCGTTCGTGTCTACGTGATTGATAGCAGAGTTTGCGGCACATTTTATAAACTTCCTTTATCAAGCTAAAGCACTTTCGAAAAAATTGCGAGTGAAAATCGCACCAAGATAAACACAACATGTCCCCGATATCGTCGTTCTATCTCCTCTGTCAATCAGCGGCGTGCTGCCCGTGCTGTTGCTACACTTTAGAATACAGAGAATTATTGCGTACCATTTTTTAAGTAAATGATAAGTAAGCTTCCGCTCCGTGTGCTTTTGAGGTACCTCCGCAGTTGCGAGTACTAGTGCGCAGCATTCTAAATGTCCTCGAGAAATGATTAAGCCCCGCGTTGTAAATCGCGGTTGCAATTTTTTATAGTCAACATGCACAGCCATAATTAATACGAGATTTGCGGTCTCTAAGCGCTACCTAGCTAGAGTTTATGTTTTGTACAGTTGCTCGAGTTTCGACTAATTAGATTTTAAATGCCTGAGCCGACTAATTGGTTACTTTGCCTGTTACTGCACGAGCGAGAAGTAATCCCAGTTGCCTCCGCAACTTTATTAGTTTTCGTCGCTGTAACATTTATTAAGAGTTAGCTGCAGAAATTATGTATCTTTTCTCAGAGTTTGTCGTCGCCGCTAAGTGAGAATACGCAATATATATATTTTACTCGCTTTAATATGCTACAATAATTGCGGAGGAACGTGCCTTTATTATTCGCCGTAACTTTCTTTCGTTGTGCATAAAGAAACGTTAGAAAATTATACAGCGCTATTCATTAAGGTTTTATGCTCGAAAACAACGGTTTTTTTTCGCATTCGAAAGAAATAAAATGGATAAACTTATTTAAGAAAGGACGTCTGCCGTGTTTTCAAGCAATTGTGGCTGACGTAGCATGCTATTAAATCGCTCCATTAAACGACCAACGCGTCGCGAAAGTTGAAGTGTACTTCTGAAACACTTCAAGGAATTCAATAACATCTTGCAGATAAGACGTTCAAAGATGCCACACTATGTGAGCGGCTACTTCAATATAATCCGCGTAGAACGTGATCAGCGCAAAGCATTGATGGGTATTGTACGGCTTCCGAAAACTCTGCGAACTATCGACAACGGAGGGTCGGTAACGCGCATGCCGGAGATGCAGGAAGTACCCGCGTAATAATGAAGCTGTTCTTCGAGGATCTTCGCACGTCGAAGTACTTCATACGCGGAAGGGTTAAGTACATCCCGCCGTAGGAGATAGGAGCGAGAGAGCCGTACGTTGTTGTATGGAAAAGATCAGGAGCCGTATGTTGCGGCAGGCGACCAGGACGGTAGCGCTACATTGGCTTTTATGGGTGAAGCTACCATCATCGTAAAGCGCGACCGCTCGACTATTCCGCACCCGCCGCCATTTCACCCTTGAATTCTCTTCTTCCACCCTCAACCCCTTCAAGTTTCTCCAAGCTTCCATCGTTGATGACGACCTCGCGCTCTCCACTGGACCCCTCGGACCGATCTGGCCTCCACCCCCTGGCTGCGCCCCTTTAAAGTGAATTCCAATACATTGGGATGCGACCAAAATGGCATGGACGCGAGCCGATCAGGCGAAGCGAGATTTGAATGTCTTGCCCGGGAATTGCCGACGGAATGGAAAGCGAGAGAAAGGGAAGTGCAATTGTTGAGACCTTACCAGCCAATGTGGCTCTCGGTCTCGCACTCTCATGACCCTATTTTCTTTTGTGCCTTGCATGTGTCTCTTTTTATTTTCACGACGTATGTAAATATATATATAATATTGAAATTTCTTTTATGCCGATGCCTCTTACGGCTAACCATATTCGGCAAGAAGTATTTCCTTTTATGATCTCCTTATGTAATCTCTATTTGTGTATTTTGATCATCAATGTCGTCGATGAATTGGAAATACAGCCAAATTATATTTTAGCACAAAATAATATGTGACTTGGCTATACGAGCTTTAATAACATTAAAGGACAGTCGTATTATTGATATATTTAAATATACACTGGATTTTCCTTGTTTCATTCATTTTGTATCAAGTGTTTTCAATATTAAAAATAGTTTAGAAAGCAGCATCAGATTAAAGAAAAATAATTTTTTTTTAAGAAGAATAAATTGCTTTTAAACATATTTTAAATTTTTATTTACTGCAATAGCACTTGGTTTAGAAATATAACTTTGCGTTTGCATTACAATAATTTTTTTAAAATATTTTAAGATTCCGTTCATATCAAACGGAAGAGTTCGGATTTCTCTACTTATTACAGGTACATAAATAACAAAATGTACACATATGATCAATATCTCGTTTATCTAGTAACAAGGCACCGATATAATTTTTCCTGCAAATGTCGATAAATAAATATTTCTTACGAATCTTCTGAACATATTTACAGTATTCCTCTACTATGTTTGAATATCTTTATCGCTTCTTCTGCTTGACTCTGCACGTGCAGCGCTACCCCAGCATGCGACTACAGACGGATTTAATATTTTGCGCCAGCATAAATCTTCCTCTCAACGCGAAATAGAGAGAAATCCGGAAAAAGGGATTGTGAGAAATCGAATAAATGTCTCATGTTTAGTAAACTCACGTTGCGCATTGTGATTGTAAACAAAACAGCTTTATTACATTATTATCATGTTACCGTGAGATAAACCAGCAATGTAACAGAAGACACATTTGCATATCAAAAAATGATAAATAACCAATGTGATCCATATAACGATACATATTACAAGAAAATTAATTGGACAAATTACTAGATTCATAAATATTGGAGATAATTATACAAGTATAACTGAAATTATATTATTATACATAATTAATTATAATAAAAATTGTAAAAAAACTTTAGGGGTTTTGTTTCTTTTTTTAAATAAATAAAACTTTTGTTTCTTTTTTTAAATAAATAAGCCGCCCTGCTATACTGATATGCAGAATAAAGCGTAAGTTCTCCAAGAGAAAAGTGCAAGCTCACGCTGAAAATGTATAAAAGAAACTTTAGTTCGGTTCCTTCGGGTCATATAAAACTTAGCTCAACCACGCCCTTGAGTCTTTCGCGAGATATAAATATCGTACGGCACGAGAAGGACACGAAGTTTTGATTGTTCAAAAGTAGTGATTTTGAAACTCACGGCACTATATTTTGTCAGGTATTTCACTTTGCCGTAATTTTTGAAGAGCATTCTTTGGAAGTTACATGCAGTTCAATATGTGATGTATGTCTTATATTGTGAGGAAAGTTTCTTCATTTTTATGTAACGCTTTTCACTCATATTACGCGGACACTTTATTTATTTAGTAAATAAGCTCGACACTTTGTGGACTGCATTTAAAAGACGTTTAAGTATCGGCATATACCTTGTGCTCGCTTCATTTAAAAATAGTTGAATATTAAATGTAATTGTTTTCAATCTCATTAATGCTCAAGATATATTTTAGGGATGAGGCGAGGAGAACATCTCGCATTATTTAAAAGCTTCGTCACTCTTGCATATAATTTCATTTCTTGAACTTTCTTTAACCAAAGAGATGTAATTTGACAAGTTTCTGATCACTTCGGATTCTTTCTCTTGCCAGTATCAAATCTAAAGCCCGTCTCTTTCATTTCCGCCCAGTCGCCGTCGCCTGAATGCAATACCGCATGCCGTTGAAAAATCCAGCACGGCGAAGATCGAAAGTGTCGCCTTGAGCGAAACTTACTCCTCCGTTACGAGACTTAAGGTATCCAAAGTCCGCTCAGAGGGATGAGCTGCAAGGCTCAAGACTACCGAGTTACCTGTCGGTATAAATCCCGGCGCGTTAGGAGACACAGTAACTTCCGGTTCCAGGCTGGCGCTCCCGCAAAGCAATTTGGACCGGTCTACCATGCATAAGTGATCCAACGATCCGCGAGCAGTACACAAACTTGTCACTTATTCTGTAACTATGCTGTCAGGGACCTTGGGTGCGATTCCTCTTCGTATATCGCGTGCGCTCGGTCTCTGTCTCTCTCTGTCTCTCTCTGTCTCTCTCTCTCCCCCCCTCTCTTCCGCCCTTCCACCCTTTCTCTCCCTTGTTCTCTTTTCACCCCTCTTTCGTCTCGCGAAGCGGAAGATGTATCGCGCAGTTACATTCCCGCCTCTAAATCCTTCCGAGTGAGCAGTGCCACCGTGAAGAACATACAGAACCAACTTTGCCCCCGTCCACGATGCGGCGCGTTCGCTAAAGGGGATGAAAGCGGTATCTATATATGTGCAGTCGGCAGCCAACTCTCGGTGCAGTTTTCGAGATTTATTTATCGCTCTGCACGAGGTGGACCCTCTTCGGCTATTCCTTATGGACCGCCTCACGAGCGTCTTCGTTAGCTGTCGTAGGGTGCGGAAATACGGAGGTGGCTGTGACGAATTATCTTAATGATCGCCTTCGAGCATCCGATCTTCGTTTAATCTCTGAAGCGTTATTTGATGGTCGCACTAAGACTAGAAGTGGCTGAGACGCACTCGTTTTGCGGTGAGCCGGATTAAAGGAATTGCACCTTCGTTAGATTTCGAAGGATTAATTCGGAACGGCGATTTTAGATGAACGTCAATTTAGTTTTCATCAATCGCTCCTAAATGTGAGCAAACATTTCAACAAATGTTTGCTAACGTTTAAGAGCGATCGACATGGTATTATTTAACGTATATTTAAAAATTAATAGGGTTTACCAATTTTAATATTATAAATTATATATCCTTATTAAATTTTCTTCGAATTTTACGTTGTAAACTTTTTAAAGATTATGTTATATAATATATTTAATTGTTATTGATATATTTTTAGTTTCTTTTTAATGATAAATTCTTTATAATGATTTAGTTTTTTTTTTAATTTAGAAAATATTGATAAGTAATATTTTTTCAAACTTCTATAGTAGTTAATTAATATCATAATAATGCAATTTTTAAAACGCATGTTACAAAATTTCAATTACTGATAAATATTCTATAATTTTATTAGATTCTTAGTTTCGGTCAAAGTATGTCACATTTGACAAAACATTTTTTTTATTTTTCATGAATTTCTATAAATTATAAATGGTGTCCGTCTAGAGACGCGAAAAGCTAGATATTTTTCCTTTTTCCCAAAGTCTTCGAGCGAGAGATCGAAGACTACAATACGTATGAGCCAGGTATAATACATCGAATCGGGACGAAATGCCTTTTCACAAGTTCTTTTGAGCTTTCAAAGCTCGGAACAATATCTGACTTGAGATTGGGGTCGCGGGAAGTCCCTCGGGTAAGAAGTGTTATCTACGTTTCCCCAAGCCCGAAACGAGACCCCCACCAACCACCATTCAGACTACCTTCAACCCCTTTTTGCAGACCTAGCACTCACTCCCCATTTTAATCACTACTTCTGATAGCCTTCTCAATTGGATCAGGGACTGGTAAGAGATGTGCACACTATCAATTTTCACTCTATATGTACTATTACAATTTGACCATTTGTAGCTCTTTTAATTTGTTCAATACAAATATACACTTTTATATTAACCTAATATAAAATATATAATTAACATATAATTCCACTCACATTTAATAATCATATTTTTATGTAATTTACAAATCGATTTATTATTATTTCTTATTATCTCTCTGTAAATTTATATATTGATTAGCACATATGCTGCAGCTACAAGTGATATTTATGATATTTTACCAACTGTAGTGTAGGATAAAGAACGATCTTTTGACGCAAAACTTAATTATAGTTACGTACTTTGAACAATAGGTTTATTATACAGTTATGCAACTGTTATATTTCTCTTCGGTGAGTATTCAACGCGTAACAGCATAGCAATGCATGCAGTTACAGTAAGACGCTTCTTAGTCCGTGGAACGCTATGCTTATTGCTTCATCTATGCAGAAGTTAGAACAATGGCGCAAGTTGCAGTGCTCTGGGTTATTATACTCCAATTCATTGTTCCGATATAAAAACACGTCGGATAAATATTGCGTATGTTGGATAAATTACAAAAATCCAAACACAAATTTTGTGTGAAATTCTTTCTGTGTTGTATAATTTTGATGATCAATTTGCTAATTTTTGTAAATATTTTCCTAAAATAATAAATTAATTCTTGTGCAATTACTAAATTATATAACACATTTCTTTCTCTTGCAAATATCGAGATATTAAAAAGCTCATGTTAACTTCATGTTATAAAAAAACTATTATGGAGAAATTTATTTGAATTATAATTTTATAATTACTATTTATATTTTTGCTTATATTTTATTCGAAAAAGAGATAATTCATTATTAATATTAAATTTAATATTAATTTTTGTTATAGTATTAAATTTATAAATTATTAAATAATGAATTTAATATTTAATTTTAAATTATTATTAATTAATAAAGAAATTAATTTAACTGTTTTCATAATTAAATATCTATTATATAAAATATAAAGTTTAAGAGCAGATAAACAAGTAATAATATTTATATTTTAGCTTCATATTCTTGAAACATGGACATTTTTTATATTGTTGCAGTGTTTACCGGCGAAATAGTTAATATTTTTATATGATTTACGAAAGTATTTTTATCTCCTGCCAGCTATGTCGCATTTATTACGAGCAAGTTAGATAGCAATTAACACGATTAAAAGTTTGTCATCTGCGCCAAGGGCGCAGCTATCCGCGAAAGTGTTCTATAATGCAGGCTCGAGTTGTGAAAAGACCATATTCTCGGTTCGCCATTAAGCCCTCGATCGTTCGAGTGCTAATTATTCGCGCGGGTCTAATGATGCCAATTAAAATCTCCTACGATTCCGTCTCTCCCGTCGGGAATTTCATTTCGCTGACTTTCTTCATTTGCCTTTCTCTTCCCTTGTTTGTTCTTGCACATTTTCTGTCTCTAGTCACTTTCGTGCACAGTTTAAAAATTAAACCTTTTTTACATATTTATCAAAATAATCATGTTCCATATTCATCGCGTCACAATTCCTATACATCTTGGAATTAGCGTCGATAACATATGTTCAGTAAATTTAGATACATATTGCTTTCTCTCTCTCTCTCTTTTTCTCTCTCGGGAAATTCGATAAAGCTGCATTAATTATGAGTAATTACGTATCGTCGGTAAATAAGAAATATAACATTCCCCTGGATTTCGATGAAAGCCGCTACATTATAAATTCGGTAATCACGTTTCCGGACTCATTAAACCGCATGATAGATGGAATCGTGCGATGAAATCGAATTTGAAATGCGAATATCGACGCGCTTGACGAAGTATAACGATTTGTAACATGATTTCGCACAAAATTTTGTCAATTGGTATAATTTATTTTTATCTCTATAAATATTTAAATAATATGGTACTATGCAAATAAAGTTTTAGGTTTCTGAAACTAAGTGAACATTGCCTCTTCTCTATGATCAATTTGATTACTATTATTGAATAAAGGAAACAGTGGCATTCTATTACATTCGTGATCTTTACATTCGTGTTGCATTTTTAATTTGACCTCAATATCTTGGAGCCTTTGTTCCGTTCCTTTTGCCGTCGAACGTTATTTGCCATGCGATAGAAACACGCGTCTGACTGAAATAAGCAAAGATCCTTCCGCATCATTGCCGGTGGCGAGATTAGGTCCAATTTCCTAACTTAATCTCAGCAAGAGCGAGGATCTCGCGGCACGCCGCAGGGTCTTGGCGAAGGTAACGGATGGTTCTCTGTTATTGTTATTGAAATGTATAGCTGATGCGTTCGGTCGCAATGCTGCGCGTTTGGAGGTAGATATACACACCTATCGAAGGAGTATGGAACAGGATATATCTGCAGCATCCGGCACCACTTGGGAATGGTTGACTAGGGTTCGGTAAAGGGTGCAAGGCGATGCACGGTACGGATTTGGTGATGTAGCAGTCTGAGATGTGGCCGCAAGCTATGCACGGAATGTTCCCGTAGGAGCCCGGTGGTTTGGGGTGCGAAAAGGGGGTGGTTTGATCTATAGGACAGTGCCATCTTAATTAATTTCCTCTCAATCCAGAATCGCGCTCTCTAAGAGCTTTGATACGATAGCGATCATGTCGTGTACATGATCATACTACATGATCGTTAATACTCTTAAGTCGTAAATTATGGTTATAAGTTTGTAAAATCATGATTATAATTTAATTACATGCAGCGTGAACTACAAGAGGTTTATATTATTAATAAAAGATTTTTATTTTTTAAAATTTGTATAACAAGAATATAAAATCTTTATAACATCCTACACTTTTATATACATATATACATATATATGTACACACACACACATATATATATATATAAGAAAGTGTGAATTTATTAACAAATGTGTGGTTTTGTATATTTATATACGAAAATGTGAAAATCTGGATTTGTATAGTTTTACTTGTCAAGCCGGATATTGTAAATAATGAGTGAGAGAAAATAGTTTTTTGTCTATTTAAAATATATGTATATATATATATGATACATAAAATGCGTAAAATATAAAATCAGTTTTCCAAAAGCTGGGTAGAAAACCAGAATAACGGTGTGTCATCAAAGTTTATATGAAATACGCGTACAATGTAGATTGGAATATCGATTAAATCGTTATTTTAAGTATAGCATGCTGCCATGTAGAAAAGTTGACTTTATCAATATGCATTTTCAAGCTAAACGAATCAATTAAAGTTTTATTGAAAAACCCATATTAAATAATTCTGTGCTTATATACGATGTACAAGGTAGATTGAGATATTGCATGTTATTTAATTACGTTTTTCTTTGAGCAGGAAAATTACATACCAATAATTGATTATAAATTACTTTATTACTTTATAATATACTAATATTGTAAAAAGCTTAATATTCAAAATTAATTTACATATTCTTTTTGGTTACCCATAAACAAATTATGGTTTTCTGTAAATTTCAGCACATAAATGCAGCATATACTTGCTCAGCAAATCCACACTCACGTTTTGTTTTGATTTCATAAAATTTTAAGTAAGACACAAATCAAATGTCTCAAGATATTGTCAAGTTTGCCTAATTTTTTTTACTTGCTCCCGTAAAAAAGTAAATTCGCCACTTCTAACGACCATTTTGTACGCGGAGACGGTCAGATCTCTCGGTAGCGGTTAAAGCCGACGACTAGTCAGCCGGAGTCCCTTTCAAGTGGTGCTACTGATAGCCAGACTTCGCTCCAATAATCACTGACCAGACGCTCATTCGGACATATTATATTTTTCTTCAGAGCTGTGCCTGACCGTGACAATAAGAATTAATCGATGTCTCAGCACTTTCTTTGCGGAACGCTCTTTTTCCTCTTGGCGGAAGAGCGACGGGACAGCGGTAGAGTTTCTCAATCGCCACGTTACCGCAGATCATTTCTGCTCGTCCCGAAAATCGTCATAAAGTTTCTCTAGCAGCATGCCGTAGTGCACAGAAAGTCGTAAACTATCGATCGTAAGGTAGTTTTGATTGCTACTGGAATCTCGCACATCTGCCCTGTGAGAAAGGAACATATTTCACAATGTAACGCGCTAGTGTAACTGGACGCTGTCCAGACGTTCCAGCGGACCCAGGGAACTTAATTATTATCCTAGGAGCGTATAACTTTCGGTTATTCGCGTAAAAGTACTGTTATCGTCTTATTCCATTATTGCTCAGTTTTATACGAGCGAACGCTTAAAGTCGCCTGTGCAGAAAATGAATTGAATCAATCGTTTTTACATTACAATAAAGTAATTTACTCTTTGAAAAATAATAATTATAGGTTAATTGTTTGAAATATGCATTTGTGCCATTGTAAATTATAACGATAATCGTATATGATTCATCATACCAAAGTTATTCCGAAACGTGATTTTTCATATTTGAACTCTTATAAAGGAAATATTAGCTTTCGTTAAAGAATTTATAACTGAGAGAAAGTACGCGAAGCGCACTTGAATATCGTATACAACGCAGGACACGGAACTTGTTGCACTTCACCTACTTTTTAGAGCCCAAGTTAGCGCGATTCTTTAATATTTATATATTAATTATTCGATTCTTAAATATTTATATTTCTTTATTTTACAAATTTCAGCTTCGTAATTTTTAATTTTGTTATCAATACTATATGTCTTTTCAAATATCCATTGGTTATTAAAAATGCTTTAAAATTATGAGCTCTGCAATTGTATAAAAGTGAATACTTGGAAACGCTTAAATTGCCAAGCAATCAATTTGGACTTTTGTGAAGAAACAGACAGATATAATGGCACGATGACGTAATGAGAGTGGAAGGTGCGGAAATATTAGGATTAATAACCCTTAACATTATCAGAAGGTAGCCCTCGCTAGGTCGACAAAAAAGAGACGGAGACTAATGGATATTGGTATATGTCGTGGTCATTGTTGGCGATCGTTTTTATTATGACGAACGATAACCCACACGATTGGGCGGGTCACATTGTTTAGTTTTCTCATGTAATTTGTTAAGATATTGATATTCTTTTTTTCATCAATTTATGATTAATACATATTTAAATTTAACTACGTCAATGTTTCAATGTTTAATAAACTAATATCATGATTCAAATGATTGATAGAAAAAATATATATTGGAAAAAGCCATGGGTTTGCTCTAAGTTTTTTTTTTTTTTTGTAACTTGGACCAAACTTAGTGAAAATTATTTAAAAAAGTGATTTTTAATATAAGTAGTACATAATGAAATGGCGGAAATTATTTTACCTAAAATTGAATTAATATAAAGATTAACAATTAGCAGAAAGGATAAAGTTAGAACTTATAATTGTTGTACAGCACCGACTATCTATTTAGGAGTTTTTTGTAGGTTTAGACGATTAATATTACAAAGATATATAAATGTTAGAATAAAAGGTTTGAATAGGTATATTCAAAATGTACGTTTACAAATGTCACTTATAAAATACTGAATAATTTCTTTGTATTGTTTCTACATTTGACGTGTGGAGGAAGCCCCAACCTACACATTTAGCACACTGTACTCAATCTTCGTTGAATGACTTTTTGCAAATGCTGTATTTAGAGACTTGATCAAAGTCTAGTTTCCTCTTTGTTGAATCTTTTTCCTTATTTACCTTTTTCCCTAATTTCCTTCCGCTTTGATTTGTTTGACTTTTCATTAATTTCTTCTCGGCTTCTCTTTTATCTGCTTTTCTCGTTGCTATCACTTTATTCTCTCTCATCTCTTCTTTTCTCTGTATTCAACTTTTTCTCTTTAATCAGTTTCTTTTTTTCTAAAGTCTAAAAAAGTTGTTGATGTTAGAATCTCAGATTTTTGTGTCCGTTGCAAGTTAAATAAACATCTTTCAATTTAATTTTAATTGCTGACAGATTAAAAACCTGTTTTTAATTTTCTTTTTTTTTCCTTAATTACAGAGGATAAAAGAAAAAAATTTTGTCAGTGAATTGAACGACATTTAGGTGGTCAGTACTGCATGAAAGGCACATAAAAATGTTTTAGATTATAATGCATAATGTATAAAAAAATTATAAAACTAGTGCTACTTTTTTATCTAACAGACTAATAAATAACAAAGTTTATCACCTAATTTATGTAGTATTTAATTTAATATTATTTTAATTAATTTTTATAGAAATTTAATTTTTTTTATATTTTTAAAATGCAATAAAGTTTTTAATTTACGATATTATTTTTGAAATAATCAACAATATTTCTGTCAATTATTTTAAAATTTTAGATATACATAAATTTAATATTTTTGTTATATTGATTTTGCTGTATTGACTCGACATATGTATGCAATAATCCAAAAAGTGTATAAATAAAAGTACAAGCAAAAAGCGTCAGTTATACAAAAATAATTGTGCAGGTACACAATAGTGTTGCGCAAAAAAAAATAAATTTTTAGGAATAAAAGTTTGCAGTGGACTATTTTTAATGCTTTCGATATAGTATACGAATAGTTTTCCATAAATACGCCTTGAATTTTTTTGTGTGCATTTTTGTATATTGCGTACAATCTTGTTACTCTACATTGCTGATCTGATCTTGTAATATTATATTGCCATTTTCGAATGTTTCCGAACTGTACATATAAATCACTGTGGCAAATAGTATTTTAATTTTATTTCTCGCAGTATAGATAGGATATGGGAAATATTTTTAACCTTCAAGTTAGTTTGAACACGTTAACTTGGACATTAAAAATATTTGATGTACATACTAACATATGTATTCGAAAATGGAAACAAACAATCTTCATTTTAGTTTTTTTAATTTATTCAAGTTTATTAAAATCAATTTCTTGATTTTATCATTCACATTATAATTTTTTCTAATAATAACAACAACAACATAGTTGCATGGACATGCGTGGACAATCCATGGATGGAGTTTCAGCTTCAGTCCCCTTTTGTTTTATCTCTTTCCGTAGGGATGACTGATCCATATAGTTATTTAGGTTTAGCGAACTCGCAGACCCGAGCTCAATGCACTGCGAACACTCACACATTTGTACCTTACGTACATCCACGTATGTACGTTTTGTGAGTGTAATATAATAAATATTTGAAAAAAAAGTAAAAGAAATTTCATCTAAAAAATAAAAATGGATAAAACGACTCATACGTGTGTTTGAGATAAATAGGACAGGATAGCGCAAATAAAATTCATTTTTTTTACTTTGTCTTTTAATAATCTTTAAGAAAGAAAGATGTTTTGTCTTTTTGAGTCAAACAATGAAGAGGAAAAGAATTTTAATTTGAATGAATTTAATTTAAATTGAAGTTGCTTTAATTTAGAAAATTAAACGTTACAAGTGTCAAAATAGTTTTGATTGTAAAATCAAAATTGCAAAAGAAAGACATTGTAATATTGCAAAATTCTTACCTGTGATTTAGTGTTTGATCGTGAGTTAAGAGTGACAATCGCGTGACGAGAAATTAAAGAAGATACAAAAGTTTTAAGCGTATTATGCAAGCGCTGTGTGAAAAGTGAGATCAGGAGTATCATAGTTATTGAAAATGCTGGCGCTTAAGCGTTATATGTAAGTATAAATCTGTGTGCGTGCGTGCGTGTGTGTCGGAGATGGGACCTATTGAGTTAACTATCCTCGTCCTCGGGATCAGGGAGCAGCACGTTAGGAAGTTATAAGTCTTTAAACTTTAATTTTAACTTGAACTCGACGGCGCTAAAGTTGGTTTAGTTTTACCTTACTTATACTTCTGCGGTCAGGACCTGGAGCCTTAAGAAGCTTCAAGATTCCACGATAAACCCCGAACGCTTTACATTATGGAGCAGTAAACTAAAAAGACTTTTGATGTAGACGCGCATTCTGCTTTTTTTTTCAACAGCTGCACAATATTCGCAATAATATCTGATTCCGTGAAAATTTAACGTAAATTCATTGTGATGCAGTCTGATTTTATGACAAACAGTTTTAGTACTGCGTTTGAGACGTAAATGAAAATGGGCATTTATTTTCACGGTGCAGCGTTGCTGTTTCGAATATTTCCTGTGACTGCTCGCACATAATTCATTTTTTATTAAATTTTCTATAATAATTTTGTTTTATTTTATTCGTGTTTTTTTTTATTCTTTACTAATTTTAAATCGAAACTGATATTATAAGATAAAAAATATTAAATAAAAATGTTAACAATATTTTAAATTTCAATAAATGTTGAGATATTCTTTCTAATTGACATACGTGAAATTTATTTTTGTATAAATTACATAAATTGAATTATATTTGTTTCTATAAAATTTTATCGGAAAATAAATTCCTTTGACTTTTCCATTCTATAGAACTGATCTCATCGAAAAAAAAATATATGTTGTTTATCCCAAGTTCAATTATTCACTTTATTACGAAGTTTTATAAAAGTCTCATAAAAGTTTATTAAGGTTTAGATACACTTGCGACACGCCAGCTATTATTTTACACGCAAATGGATTTATTTTTACGCAAAGTAAGCGTACTTCACTAAATACGCCATTTGAATATCTCGAATGTAAATTCTAGCGAGCGACGGTGCCATAACGCACGCATGAGAAGAAACGCTATCGTATTTTACTGCAGGCGAAAAAAGAACGGGATTTCACGACAAGCGTGTGCCGTTTCGTGAAAGACACGGATGCCGCTATCTTCCGTTTTGGACGCCATGCAGAAAAGACGCGACGCAAAACGGACACGCTCGTTTCATCCGCTCGTATACGCAAGCAGGCATTTGTTCCCACCCACGCGCCATGAGGTGCTGGTCGATCGGATCCTCGCGTTTGTTCCGCCCGATTCGAAAATTCGTCTACCTGCGGAACACGGAAGTTCCGGTGGCGCGTGTCGGTTCCTCTTGTTTTTTTTTTCCGCAAAATCGAGTTTTCCCCAGTCATTCGCGCATCAGTCAACGTCGGTCGCCGTTTTTGCAAATCGCGGCGTCGCGATATCGGATAGGTAATTTCCGAAATCTCAGCCGTACATCGGATGATCTATTGCCGGCGCATCGGCCATTCGATACAGCTAACGCATTAGACCGTTCTATGCATTCGACATCACTGAGATCAATAGACACTTCTGACACGTTACATCGCGATATGTAACAAACGGAGGCGGATCAGGAGTGTACGTTACCATCCACGGTCAACACTGTATTGCACGCATTATATCCTATGTACGCATAATTGACATACCACGTCGAGAGCGAGCCATTAACGTCGATATACGAATGCCACAATCGGGATTGTTCACTTCATAAATGCCCAACAACGAGCCCGATAAAATATTTTCTTCGACTCTATCTAGTACAAATGTCCTTGGAGCTACATACATCGAGAAAAATGTTGTAATTGTATCAACGAGAAGTGCATTCTGACATTACCATTCAGCATTCTGCTTATCACGAAATTTTTAATTTTTATTATAGAGTGTTTGATAGATTTAACAGCAGGTATCTAGTTTGAATCTTTCTAGTTAAATCTACGCACATTTTCTTGGTTAAATTTTATGACACACGCATTTTATGCAACCATATTTTTTTCCGTGTATTTTATTTGAAAATTACTGCAATTATTATTAATATTGTTTTGCATACTTTCGTGAGATTAGTTTTCATTTGGGACAATCAGCGAAAAAATACTAAATTAATTTTTCTTCATCGATTTTATGTTTAATTATTATATGCTCGCTGGGAACTTTTTTTTTGCGTAAATGATCACCGGGGATGATTTTTACACCCTAGTTAAAAGTCATTGTTATCAACTACATAATATATATATATATACAATGTTATTGATTGTTTTATAATTTATTAATATCTAAGAACTTTATGCATAACGATTTAATGATATTTTTCGAAAAAAGTAAGGAGAAATTAGAAAATATGAAAAAAAAGTTAAACAAATGGAGAAGCTCATTAAGTAGCTTATTATGATAGTATTTCTAAGAACTAAGGAAATTAATTTAAATATTTGAATTTTTTGTATTATATAAACTTAAAAATATTATAATAGTTTATAACTTAAACCTTATTCAAACTCATATTATTATTTCTAATTTATAATATAACTCTTACCATATTGGATTGATTTTATAACATGAACGATCACCTGCACTATTTGTTCAATTTCTCATAGTTTCACTACATCGGTATTGTGAATATACGAGTCATGAAACTAGTTTCTATTGTGCAATACAAATAGAGTCTCGGAATCTTTGAATGAAACCTTCATAGGGTGAATTTTGGGGCAGTAAAAAGTTTTTTTGCGACGTAAATTTAATTTTTTTGACGCGAGGATGTTAGAAAACGTCGCAGACAACTATTCTCGAATTAAATTACATCAGTTATGCATTTTAAGTTGCGCCTGAGAGACAGGTGATTGAAGATTAATATTGTGAAATAGCTACACCCATCTTCGTGCTAATCTACAATCGGGGAAGAGCACGATTTATCTTCCAGGAAGATAGCAGTCACATTGCAAGTCGGCTTCTTCAAGAAATCTCTTATTCTCTTGCGCGATTCGCGCGCCTCAAACTCCGGGCGACTTAGCTTTTCCTCCGCCACTGCAGCCACCCTCCTCCTCGGGGGAGGGTTGAACGTCGCGACGCGCAGGAGGGTGATTTTGGTTTGCCCCTCGCTCGTAGCGACGCTAGCGCCGCGTCGGAGGCTCCAGTCCGACCTCAGCATCACTCGTGGTGGTTTCGCGCGCGCATCCGCCGCTAAAGTGAGACCACTTTCCAAGAGGAAAAAAATCGAGATTCCGTCCTGTTTCCGGCGGTACCGGCCGGTACCGTCCCCGTCGTCGCGTCGCATCAACCAACTGGCGTGATAAAAAATTTCGAACGGTGAGATCGTGTCGAGATCATCGAAAAGTCGCCGAGAAGAATCACGAGGAGTGCGTTTTAATGAGAGGGGAAACGAAATCAAACGTGCGGGAATCAAACCGCGGCCAGTCGACGGGTGCGAGTGAGTGAGTGATCTATCGATCGCTGACTAGGATCCCAGCTAGTGAGCCGCGTGTGCGATTAGGAAAAGGGTAGATCCTCTCAGCTTTGGGATATTTCAACGTCTCAACTTGACAGCAACACGTTTGTTTACCGCTTGTCGAGCAACCTGTTTTCTTTTCGCGCGCCTCGTGAGTTTCGTCGATCTAAGTGCTTCCAATCCGGGAACGGTGAAATGTATTCGCGGGAATGCGGGGATTTTCGACGAAAGCGCGGGATGATCGAGGAATTCTGTTCGACGTAGAGGAGACGCTTGGGAATTCCCGAAGACTAAGTGTGCGGCGAGAAAGGAGGAGCGTTACGCGGTATCGCGGGGAATTTGCCGAAAATCGCAGTGGAAAAATTTGTTTCGCGGGATAACTGTCTTAGAATGTGCTCGAGATGCGCGAGTAATTTGAAATAAATTTGATCCCGGGATTCTGCGGCGGCGGGATGACCGTTGAAGTGAGAATATCCGCGAAACACATTCAGTGAAATCCGGATTAAAATGCTCTCACCTGTGCGAATTTTTCTAGTACAAAATTGTTACCCAAATACGACGAGTGGAACATTGCGGCGCATTTTCGTCATTTAAAAAAAAAGGACCCCGAAATTATCGAGGAAAAATACAGCCGCGGAACACTCGAGGTGCAATCGAGCGGAAGGCTTCTCGCGCGTTTCGAACGTGATAAACTTTATGCGATTTTTGCGGGGAACGGATACGCTTTGGATACGCCTCTGGAGAGATTCGAAGGTGCTCAAATTTGAATTGAACCAATATAACGTTCGACGGAGATATTTCTGCGGCGGTGCGTAAATGTGTCAGCAAAAATCCGCATTAAAGCTTCGGCGTCGGGCTCTCTCCAATATCGATAAGCTTCGCACGAGTACGAATCCTCTGGTTTTAAGTGGCACTTGAATGCGCGAGAGCTCGCCCGCGAATTTACCTCGAAAAGTGGCGCGAATCTCTCGGCTCCGCTGCGCTCGTAAAAAATCTGGTTTTTATTTATAGCGGCACGCGTATGGTCGTTAACAGAACTCTGCAGATTCGGACATTCAATTTTTACTGGGAGAGTAACGTGAGTTATAAATTGAATACATTATAGATGTATTGCAGATTACCTCTGTGTCACGAGGTAACGGTAAAAAATCAAAGAGGAAAAGGTTTCAAGGAAGCTGACAGTGACGTGGATTTTGATTTGCGATAGAACGCATAGTATATTTTATAAAATCCATGTACATACAATTAGAGACCTATTAAAATTTGGGAATTAAGGTCGCGCTCGAAGGAAGCGCGCGTAATTTTTCCATGAAGAATGATAAAGTTTGCAAGAACGATAGGCCGCGTCGCGGAGAGACGTACGCAATCGGGCGAAATCCAAGTCATATTTAATATTTAAACGATCAGCGCGTGCCCCCGTTTATAAAGGTTTCGGTAAGAATCCCATTTACTTTCACAAAGAGCGTGAAGGATGCCACGTTCTTCGGGCCACCGCATTATTCCGCGTGCGAATTCTTGAGGGTCTTTCGGTCGGAGTACAGGCATAGTTGGTCCCGAGCGGAAGTTATAGGGAAGTGCGCGGGAAGAGTAAGGGACGTTTGACGTCGAGATGCCGCGGTGGTCCGCGAAAGGAGAATCGTGAATGCTCCTACGCGGAGTATTGCGCCCGTAAATACTCGTCGCGAGTGAAACAACGTAAAATTCGTCGAGGAACACGTCGTAAGACGCGCGGAGGTCTTGACGATAACGACGGCCGCGGCTCGCCAGCGCCCGTCCTCGGAGTGTTTCAAGTGCTCGGAGAACCGTGAAGATAATAGTGTAGCACACACGTCCGAATGTATGGTGACTGTTGGAACGGTAGCGCACGTGAACTGTAAAAATACAGTCGCGATAACAGTAACGTCGCGCTGCTCTCCCTTACGTGACCAGGCGTGGCGTGTTCTTCGAAAACGATTACGCCAAGTGCCGCAGCGAAAAGTACTTGTGAGACCGAAGGTCCGACTGACCGCTTGATGTACCGCTTTCCGACGTGCAACTGCGGTTTTCGGACGGCCGTAGTGGTTGTGCGAGAAGCAAAGATAACAGTTACGGTTGACATTAGAGCGCCTTTCTCGTCGAAGTGTCCTTTGCAGGCGTGAACTTTTTTAAAGTATAAAGTGCAATCGTGATTACCGTTTGAACTTTTTATCAGCGCGTTTTATCGGCGTAATTAGCCGCCTTTTGAGATCGCAACACATCGGGATAAAATTACGGCACGTGTTGTACCTAAATTGTTACACTAGTACGGAACGTATATGAGGGAACGTCACGGAGTTATGCAATTAAACGAAGAATATTGCGAATGTTGCAGAAGTAAAACAACGATTACATTGCGTAATTAGTGCCGAAATACGGCTTTTGTGGTTAAAAAAAGAAAAAGATAAATAGTAACAAATCGTCCAAAATACAGAATTACGCTCCGCGCGTATCTCGAAATAAAATTGTGTACGGTGACTAAAAAGAAAAAGAGGAATATATAGAATATATAGGAAATAAAACTCGCTTTTTCGCGATCGATAGCCAAGATAAAATCATAATATACGATATGCGCGACCGGCAGTAACAATATTGACATTGCCAACGAGTGAAACTCTCTTCTCGTCATCGTCGATTACACGTTTTTCGGCGTACGCGAAAGGCTGCGGTCGTGGACGGGAAAGTGTTGACCGGTGCGTTCTATTAATTTTCCATCGCGTGGCGCAAAGTTTTTCGCGAGTTAAAGCCGAAATTGGAGCAGCGCGACAGTTGCGTGCCACGAGAGAAGATCGCACGCGACGTCGTCGTGGTGGAAAGTAAAATATGCACGCGGGTAAAAGTGTCGATTGTATACTCGTCGAGAGCGCCGCGAAATTCCGCGAGTAAATTGCTATCGTTCTCGCGCGAAGCAATCTGTATCATCATGTGTTCTCCAGCGGAGAACTATTGAACGCTCTTGAGTGTCGGGGATTGTGTTGCGACGCGAGATCGTAGCCGTCGCCTTGAGAATCGATCGTACGAGAAGAGTGCCGAGCGTAAGCTGTGTTGGAAGTGGTTGGATACTTCGTAGCGAGTGTCTCAAAGGGTTGTCCCTTTTTCGTTGCGTTCTCATCTACTACCCGACTCGATTCCGTGCCATTGTCTTCCGACCGTTCGATTCGGTGTTTCTCGTGAAAAGCGATTTTCTCGTGTATACTGCTGGAAGAAGAGGAGCGCGACTTGTTCGAAGGTAAACTTTAAATCACCTTATTAATTTAATAATAACCAACTTTGTAGAGAACTGCTAGGGAAGTATATCTCAAACTAGTGGCATAGTTAAAACCTGAAGTTTTATTTTCTTATTAAAGAAGCAATTACAAATTGTATAGACGGAAGGAAACGGTGTGTAAAAACTTATAAAGACTCAACTTTTTGAAAAGATTAGAAAACATTGCTATATATATAAGTGTATATATGATTACTATCAAGTTTACATAAGACACGTAATATCTTGAAACAGATAACGCAATTTAAAAGTTATATAATTTCGAGGAGTTAAAAATAATTTAATATTAAATGTAATATCTACCTAAGTCGTAGTAAGAAAATTTTAACGTAAAATTAGGAACGTAAGCACCAACGGTACGTGCACTAATATAATAGTTTCGAAAATGTATTACATTCTTCAACTTTTCCTGATTGCGAGATTCTATGACTTCTGTAAGATTACATAGATCCTTATATTCATGAAGTACAAAATGAGTTACGAAATTTTCTCAATATTTTAAGAACTACGGGAATGCTATCTTTTTGAATAAAAATTTCTTTATTACATTAAATCTTCTTGAATGATAAATATAATGTTTCTGTTTGTATAATAATCAAAATTATAAAATTTACGTAGAGATCACGGAAGTTTCGTGCACTTTTTCCTTCACGCTCTTTCTTATTTAATTTTTTCATACGAATATATTTTATGAGAGGGAAGTAAATAACATAAAATATTATTTATTCTTTAATTATCAGTATTTTAAATAATATTTAAGCATAATGGGAACTATATTTTTTTTAGAAATAAAAAATATTATTTATTTAAATAATTTTGGAACAAAGTGATCCCATTTATGGAGATTATAGTGAAGTTGTTGATTATAATCGAGCATTATCACGTTCTCGGATAATTTATTGAACGTACGCTGTTAGAGCGCGATAATTAAAGGGCTGTCACAGTTTTCTAGGCGAGCAGTTAGTTCTCATTTATAAATGAGATTATAATGAATCGCGGGCGCAAACTCAATTTCTTCGAAGTCCCTAATGGATTTGTCACAAAAGAATGTTAGCTTCGGGAATGGGAAGAGTTTAGGGGCTCTCTTAATCTGTCTTTACTGCTTTCTCATTACCTAGAACTCCTGGAGTGAAGGCTCATTGAAATAAACGTGAGGACTAAATTAAACGGACGAAAGTCCGATATCGCTTATTTACGTCGCACGTTTTTCAAACTTGTCTTTGCTCGACAGCTTTACTTAGCTGTCGTTGGTCAAACAGGATTCGTGAGATTACTACGCGAGAGTGGAAAAATTTTATTTATTCATTTCGCGGAATGTTCAATGCGCGATAATATATAAACGAAGAAATATATTTATTATTATTAAAACATGTTATAGCTTTTTTATCCATTATTTATATAAATTTCTTATAATTAATCATGCTGGAAATCAATTAAATGTGACGTTTAATTAAATATGATATTTCGAGTTTTACAAATTGCATTTTACACACACTACCTTTGATATTAATTCATTCGCAATATTTATATTAGTGTAGGTACATATGTTTCAAACAATGATTTTAAGGGAACGCTGTTGCGTTTTGCTCAATAAATAAATATATAATAAAGTGCTGAAATTAAAATTTAAAAGTTTGTAGTTTAAACGTTTGCAAAATATACGGAAATTTTATAAACCAACCGCAGACTTAAATTGCATCTAAAAGTTTATAAACCTGTAATTACCGGTTAAATTCCTTGCCGTTACAAATAACTGCGATATTTGTAATAGAGATTTATTAATTCACCGTAATAAAATACGCGTCGAAATTCTAATTTACAATTCTCAGAGTTGAGAATTAACGAATTTATGAGAGTTAGTCGATTATCAAGCTAAGCACATTCTTCTCCCCTCGCGTATGAAAACCGATGTGATACTTTTTTTGCGGTTTAGCAAATTGCAATTGTGTGAAATATCCAACTTTTCGCGGTTGGCATACGTGGGCGTACGTGTGCATATCTGCGCCGTTGCTGCGGGCATTTGCAACCGCAGAAAGAAAAACATCAATTCACCTTTCATAATAATACCGGAAAATAATTTCTCTTGTATTAAATTATAATAATTTTAATGCAACGCAACTAGGGCATTGTACCATGGCATACAAATCGATCTTTGAATAACCATAAATTCAGCCGTGCAATTCGTTACATATGGCGATAATGATAATTATTTTACTTGCACCTGCCTTTATTTTATCACTTGATTATTTGCTATTGTCAACGTATTTATGGTATTTTTGTATTTTTGTACATATGCTGCTTTTAATTTGCAAATATTATTGTTGCAAATATTATTGCAAATGTTACCGCAAACATTATCATTGTTTTTGCTTCGCAGAATAATTCGAAAAATCTATTAATCTTAGCTGCATACAACAAATGTAACAAAAATATAAATTATGAAATTTTCTCTATCATTTTAAACTATACAAACGGAAGACGTCAAAAGTTTGATTTTACGAAGTAGTGGATAGAATCCGAACGAACGGAAGATGAAAGAGAAGCAAGAAAACGAAGGACAGGGATACGAATAATGGACGAATCTTGCGCAAAGCTGAAATGATTGATGGAATTGCGCGAGCGGGAGCGGGGAAATAAAAGAAGGGGAGGAAATAGTTAAGCTCGTGTGCGGACTAGGTCGATGATGCTGTAATGCTCGAATGCAGTTAATTCGAATGCTTGCGATAATAGTAACACTATGGAAAGTCATCAACCAGCTGGCTCGGTTAATGAGTTTTCAAACCCTTTTCCGAGAACTGACATTTGCCATAGTTCGATTTTGAAAAAGCAATCTTTGTTCTCGCTTCCCTCGTTATTCTATGGATTTGAAATTGAAGTTGCAGTGCGCATTTAATGGAAGGAAATGGTATTAGGAGCATTAAGCAAAGTCAATGTAGTAGAAGTTTAAGTTAAAGAATAGTTGACATTTTAACTTTTTTTAATATTTTTTGTTTCTACATTTTGTGTACAGTCTTATTTTGAAATTGCTGACAAATTTCTGTTTTACACTGTTCTGTTAAATTTATTTGTAAAGTGTAAATAAAACTAACTTAAAGTTGACATATTGGTAATTGTTTTGTCATATGGACACGTCTGTTTTCTAAATTTTTAAAAAGAAGAAATTTATTAATATAATTTTTATATAATACAAATGTAACAAAAAAGAGTAAAGTTAAACTTCTTTCTTTAATCGGAAAGTTCTTTCCAATTTATTCCAACAGGAAAATTTTCTGATTATAAGTTTACAAAAATTATTCTTTTAACTTTTTGTACATTTACAACTGATTTATTTAAGAAAAAAATCTATTCGTACGTATGTTTAAGATAATTTCATATCTCAGGATTCTGCTTAATGGTGGAATTATGATTATTCAGATTTAATTCCAAAATTTACACAAGGTATGACCTAATGGTCTTCTACATTCATTAAATATCCAAGTTGTCACAGAAATATGTATGAACCTAAGAAGGTTATCGCGCAATGTAATTTTTCTTCATTAATTTTGTCCGGCTTACGTATGCACGAGCCAACCAGTGTAATGCACGAACCGACGCGGGTTTATTAGATAAATATTAAAATGTGTTTTACATTTGTTACACAAGTTTGATTGATATATCTTGATAATAAAAAAAAATAAATAAATAAAAACTTTCTACCTTGGAGATACAGGAAAAAATAATTTAATTGTAGAAAAATAAGTAATTGTAGTAATCTCCACACAGGTCAATCCATTATAAAAATCTTTTAGAAAAAAGTAATAAAGTCGTTTGAAAAAATATGTAAGAGAAGATATTCGTTTTTACTATAGGATTATAATATACAATGTATTCCGAGCATGATGATAAAGTTAATGAGATGCACGAAGTGTTTAGTTTTTTATTATGCATTTCAATCGTCTTTTACGTTTCATTAATATTAATGAAACTTTTAGTTTTTCTTGTATTGTAACGAGTGTAGCGCAAATAGGGGTATAGTTTTTTTAAATAATCTTTTTCGAAATACGAATCGATCAGATGACTTATCGAGAGAGATATCCAATGCAGAAATAACGAGAAATCCGAGCGTGTTCTCCGAAGCACTTATCAGACGACATTGATTTCTCTTCGTGCCACCACTGATGCATTGTACTTTTATATATTCATGTAGCAATTCAAAGTCCTTACGCGCACGAGGACATGGCGTAAGTCCAGTTCGCGCGAGATTTTCGGAAAAGTCGCCCCCTCGAAACTTTCGCATATTCTTGAAACCAAGTCTTAAAACTTTTCCGGTAGCTACTTGGGCGCCGCGGCATATTTTCTCGTTCGATTTAAGCCGAAGGATTTTACTATCCTCGCACCTAGAATTTTACGATCGGTGTTCCCATATCGCGATCGCGTCGGATAAACTTATCTGCGCTGCCCGATGTTTTGTCTCCTTCCCTCCCCATTCTCTTTCCCTTTTCGACAATGATTTAGTGGACCAATAATATCGGTGTCGCAATAATTTTCTCCGCGTGACAAATATGTACTAAAACATATCCGTGGCAATTTGTATCAATAACCATATTTCATTATACGTATCACGGCGCTACCACCGGTCTTGGTGCGATCTAGATTCCACATTGGCGCGCGGCAACGCCGCTACCTAATCTCGCTCGCATCTCACTCGCACACTGACACACGAGTGTGCACCAATCTTCCGAAAGAAACGGGATTGTACGCAAACGAGGCGTATATGGAGAAAAATAGCACTTTATAAGCAAGGAGATTCTGATGAATTTTTAACAACCTCCAGGATGGACTGGCACAAGAGGGAAAGAGGCAAGAATGTGAAGATGCATAGAGTCGTCTAACGTATAAAATAGATTCGACGTAAAAGCAACCGAGAAAGAAAAGAAAGATTAACAAAGACATTTAATGAAGTTTTTTGCTCATAAATTTCATGCAGCGTATTTTACATTATTTGTTAAACATTGATTTAAGTCAGACAGTCATCGGAAATTTTTATATTCTGACATTAGAGTGTTCGATAAAATTTACTTTATCAACAATTTATTTGTTTCGCATTTTCAATTAAAGCGCAACGCGCCGGTCGATGTTTGAAAACCCAGACTCCAAGTTCTACTTTCCCTCGTCACTGTAAAATTACGGCATCGTCTCCGGAATATGTAATCGCGTTCTTCCGTTCAATATTCATCGAGGCATCGTCGACGGGTCAAAGTAATCACTCATAGCTTTGCGCGGGCGTAACGATTCTATACTGAAGGCCGATTAGTGCATTTGTCATGCAGCCGGGGTATCTGGGGTCGCGCATATTCCCATTAGTGACGTACGGGCCTCAAGCCAGACAATGCCTCTGTGCGAAGACGGCGATCTGAATTCTACTAAGTGAGCACTAGCTGATCGATGGGAATGCTATATTTCGGGAGGAAACGGTTCGTCATGCTGTGAAACTCTGCGTGTGACATGGGCCACTTCCATTTTGAAGAGGATTAATATACGACTCGTACGAGAGATGTGCTATCACAGCCGCAACAAGCTCGTACCTGTGAAGTGCGATTGCACAGATTTGTTCTGTCACAGCGTGTAATAAAAATTTCATTAACTTAATAATATAAATTCACAACACTGCGCGGTCTTCTTCCAATGTCCGTTTTATTGTTGATGTAGACGCTAATTAATGTTAATGTGTAATGTTCCCGTTTTAAAAATTTTTCTATGCTTATTTTAGAAATCCTGTTGTGATTAAATACGATATGAATCTAGTGTCTGTTGGAAAAATATTTATTCACATAAATACAGTTTTATTTATAGAATTACGTATAACATTTAATTAATTAACGAAAAAGGAACGTGTTACCACGTGTACGTCGGCATGGAATATATGTGCTGAAGAAAAGAATAATATTTGTTACGTTAGATATGTTTAGATAAATGAAAGATACGCGAAGAAACTGGCTCACTGTATTTACGCAATTATATTATACCGTCATGTTGAAATGTACGCACTTTGTTTCGCATTTATTGACATATTCTCTAACTCAAAAATTGAAAAAAAGGATCGCGACGCGAATTGCGTGCGACTTGGAATTTTTGAGCTAGTAGGTCAAACGTGTGACATTGAATAAAAATTGCGCCACAAAGGAGGTGATGTTACGCATCCTCTGTGTACACCTCTGAAAAAAACGTTTATTATTCGCGTGTACATACCCTACATTGGCACTGTGCTCGACAATCTCCATACACTCTCCGGGGTGCGCGTGTGGAGCTGCGCTGGATGAATCTTGCGCGTGCGAGAGTCGGTTTTACCGGGATTTATTCGCGTATGCCTCGTTAAAGGTGTACAAACACGTACTTCCGCGGCGTTCATTAAAATAACAGATACTTGGTGCTGTACGAATAAATGTCGGGAACCGGGTTTATGCATCCGCAGCCTCGCCCCTCGCCCGCTATTCATTTTAAACGAGCGCAAGACGATGATTCGTGTTGACTGTCGCGCTCGATGCTCCACAAAAGCTGACTTTAATCGAGTGTCGGGGAAACTTGGACTGATACGAGCACATATAATACGCTATATAATAGAGCGTGCGCGTAATCCAGCGAAGACGTTGTCGGCTGGGAAACTGGGGTGGAAAAATGTTCTCGCGCGCGGATGCGAAGCGAGATGGCTTAGTACCGGGCGTGTCCTTTGTTCAAGAGACATGCCCTAGGTCACGTCTGATCGATTTACCCTTTAAAGTATTCTTACGCCGACAACAGGTTGCCACATGCTTCTATAATTAAAAATACTTGAGCGACTCTCGAGTGCCCGAAGACGGCGAGCGAGCGAGCGAGCGAGCGAGTGAGCGAGCGCTTTGTCTCACTCGAAAAAACAAAACTTTTTAATCTAATTTAAATTGAATTTTTTTTCAACGGGCTGCAAATACAGGAGAAATACCTTAAAGGTTTTCTCATCGTTATTAGCGCGGGAAGCTCGCGATCTTATTACAGCGCAAGGTTTAAACGTTCGAGTGTCACTTTGCGCTATTATTTGCGGCGGAGGAAACACCGGGGGCACACGCTGTAAAGTTGCGTAATTTCCTGTTGACGGCGATACCATTACGGTCGCTGTTTTATGCGAGCGAGACATGAGCGCAAGTGATCCAACATCTCACCGTCCGGTCAACAACACTTTAACAATCGCGCCCGTGTAATCATACAAGGGTGGTAGACAACCGACAACGGACGGATAGATACGCCTGTATGAAACGGCGCATCGTCACACGTGCTGGTTGATGTTGATTTTGCTCGTGCATCGTGAATAGGTGTGTTTGCTCCGGCCGCAAGCATGCATGCATGCATGCATGCATGCACGTACGTACATACGTACGTACTTGCATCAGCCTTGCGCAACATTTGCCCCAAGCGGATTTTACATTCGCGGTATAAAGCGAGAAGATAAACAAAGCATACAGTATAATATTGCACTACTGGAATGATGCACTGATTGCTGTTAGAAAATGCGACTATAGGCTGACTTCACGGCGGTGATAAATGTTTACCGTTCTTGTCTCTGGCTCTCCGCTTCGTCAGATTTTGTGTTTTCGTCTGGTCGAAGAGACTATGAATACGAGCTTCCGTCGGACATTAATCTTAATATTTAATGTACATTTTTGTTTGTCTTACGGCATGCCATAGGTCGTTTGCGTTCGTCATGAGTTTTTATGATTTTTACAAGTATATAAAAATTATTAACTGACTCTTATATTTAAACTTTTTAAAAAAATGTTTGTATGGTTGTCAATTAAAAAAGAAATGATATATAAATGCTATGATAAAAGCCAACATCCAAGAAAAAAAAAGCATACGATGAATACAAATGTTTTAAGGTGTGCATTAAATGTTAATATTTGTTCGCCAAATTCTATTTGCCGACTTGACAATTTTAGAGTTATTCAAAATTATTGGATTGACAGAATTTAAGATAATTTTAAAATAATGAAAACATTTATTGGTATTTATTAATATAAAAATCTGTCATTTGATATATAAAATAATATCAAATAACATAAAATATGTTAAAATAACAGAATTGTTCAGATATCAATGCCGTCGAAATTTTCAAAACATGCGTAAATAAAGGAAAATTATACAGACATGAATGGAAATTTAACCAATTATTGCGGATATTTAAACAATTAAATGTCACTTTGTTTTTTTTTAAATAGATGTAGATTTTCCTGTTTACAGTCCCGAAACAAGTCGGGTATAAAAAAAGCGAATCTAACGATGCATCATAGGGGTTTATATGGTCAATCGAACATATATGTTATCCGTATATAAAATTATCTCTTGAGATAGGGGAGAAAGGAGTATAATTAGGTATAGGGCACAATGAAGCGGTCTCTTCGTTTGTGTGATAAAAATATAACAGTTGAATCAACATGGTGTAGAGAAACAGCTATTTTATTGCTATTTTATTCGACTGGGTCGCCGTCATAATTTGGGGGACCCTTTGCGGGTGGGAAAAAATTGAAATGCTCATTTTAGGACTTGTTTCTTATTTTTATTAATGCACACGTGACATGAGTGACATTTTACCGATTGAAAAGAGAAGAAGAGAGAGAGAGAGAAAAGAACGTATCGCATGTATAATGGACGTATTTGCTCTTTTATTTCCACATTAGAGACAGACATAAATTGTTTGCGTACCCCCGAAGTATATTGATATTATAGCAAGCCTTGGCTCATTGGATATTTATGCGCAATATAAGTCCATTTCCAGCATGGAGTCAGGAATGGCAAATCCCGTAAAGAAGCAACTAAATCGGGCATCAGAACTATCAATAAAATTAAGTATCGTTGTGAAATACACGGTTCTTCTGCGATGCGACGATCTCCAGCTCCGCAATACGTCACGTTCCTTCCGCGTGTCGTTTCGCCGCGGGCGGTCGTCGTGATCGTCTTAACGACGCAGTAATGACCGGTAGTATTCAAATAACGAGGGGGTGGGGGGGGGGTAACGCGTAAAGGTTCCCGGGCGGCATAAATTTGCGCTTGCGTCATCGGCGAACGACCCGTCGCGAATCGGGCATATTCCCCGTGATATTTTTCACATAACGTCGTCGTCAGGTTGCGCGACACGTTCCCGCATAAGCGAAACACGCGGGCTGTTAACTGCAGCCGGGAGACGCGGTCGACTTTACGACCGCGAGAAACACGCCACCCCCAGCGCGCTCCTGATTCTTTTATTGGGTCCGTCGTCTCCGACGTCGAGCTCCGCAGCCGTTCACTACCGCGGTGCCGCGTTTTAATGTCGCTCGCATAGGTGACGGCGGCGCGAGGTTCCAAGACGTCTGGCGCGCTGGGGAAACGGAAGGATTTAGAGTTCGCTCCTTCGCTCCTCCACGAGGATAGTTTTGAAGTTGGAAGCCACCGACGGTTGTGCCTGGCATGCCTGGCACAGGGAACCTGTCTCGCGCCTCGCGATGGCAAGGCGAACGCCATAATACGGGGGTGGTTACGGTTTCCGAGTCGCGGTTTACAGCAGCGCTCGCGGAATATTTTACAAAAATGCACACTCCGAAGGATCGCGCGGCATTCCTTATTCACGGCTACGCGAATTTGCGTTGCGCACGCCGCGCGCGTGTATACGTATTTACGTGTCCACGTCGACCGCAATTCCGCCGTTACGCTGCCGCGGTCCCGGGTGCGTTATGTTCACACGGCTCGTTTGCGACGGGAGGGTGTCGGCGCGACCGAAAAAGTGACCGGCGGTGATTTCGCGCGAGTTAAACAGAGTGGAAAGTGAATATTGTTTAGGTCGAGGGATGCAGAGGAAATTGTCATGCGTCCGCCGATGCAGGCTCGGTCGCGCGTTTTAACACTTTTAACGCGAAATGCGATACACGCGAGTTGGATCAGTTAATTAACGAGTGTTCTAATCAAATTTCAATCAACATTAACAAGTATGCTAATCGGATCTGTTTCTCTCTCTATTTTTCGATTAATTTCAACTTCAGCATTTAGTTATTTTTACACAGATTTAATGGTAACGGCACACACTAGTTGAATTAGTAATTCTGACTTTACTTGAACTCACGATCTGATTTTGTCTTAAACCAGTCTGATCCTAATCTGAGAGGCTCTTTCCTAACTTGGTTAGTATTAGGGCTTTATCCGAACCGTAATCTAAATTGCAAAGTAAATCTTTACAGGAAATAGATAGCTTACGACAGCTCTTTTTGATATTAATGCGATATTAAAGTCTTCCGTTTCGACACTTTCAATTTAAATTTAGAATTATTCCCGAATTAAATTTTTTTAATTAATTTAATTTTTAATTTTAATCTTTAATTGAAATTAAGCAGTTTCGTTTTTTTTTTACTTTTTTAAAACGAAACTTAATTGTGCCAAACATTTGCAAAAAAAATAAGATCGTAAAGTTTAAAAGACACGTCCAAAAATATCAAATTTAAAGTTTGGTCGTTTGTAAGAAGAGTTGTAGCGAATCCACTTTTCAGTTATCTGATATTTTTGCATATACCTACTCACGTAGCTTGTAAATGAAGATCGATAAGTGTAATTCACATGAAACAGAAGAAGTTTATTTCTAAAGCACTGATAAAGTCTTGGAACTTCCGGAACTGCCGGAAGTTCTTCTCGATATAAACCGATAACGTACTACTTGGCAAAAGCCGGATCGGCCTGCCTGTCACTGGCACGGCTACATAGAATTTCGGCCGAAATTAAATAAGCTAGAACACAAAGATTGTGTTAAATGCCGCCTGAGATTCAGTTTACGTATCTTGTTATGAATTTTGCGCACGAATGCCAAATCGCTGGGTTTCATGGTACGATTTTAAGTACTGCCAAATTTCAGAAATCTTATTAATGATGTATGCGCCGAAGCAAAGAGGAAGTAATAAATGTACTATAATTCAAATGAAATACATGTATCCGCAAAGGTAAAAAAGAATTATTTAAACATGGACATATCGCTCATTTGCTATAACAACGATATAAATAAGAAACAATAATAAGTGAAATTAGGACCGACAATGCGAATAATTAAACATTAATAATTAAACAAAAAAAGACCGTTATTTTACGATTTTTGTACTCAATATTTGAGTGAATTTTTTACAAATTTAAATTAAATTTTAATAATTTAAACATTATACTTTATTTTTGCAATTAAATGTGTGTAAAAATTGAATTAAATATTAAATAAGTAGAAAATTTGACATTATCAAAATTTTGTAACTATTTATTATCATTTTTAAATCAGGGTTTTTGTATGATAACTGATTACAAAGGAATAATAATATCATGCAATATATTTAGCTCTTTATTCAATCTATTGAATTCTCATCAGAATTCTCTTTTTTTTGCAAACAATTGAAAAAATGACAATTATTGAGTTGTATTATTATTGCAGTAAACGAGCGTATATATGTCCTTATATATTATTTTTATGTAAGCCAGCATTTTACGTAAGTAGATTAGAAATCAAGCATTATTTATGCATGAGCATGAATAAATATAATAACAAGTTAATAAGAAAATATTTTCTATTCCGTACATCCTCAACGTTGAAATGTTTCCGCTTTTGCGAGGTAAGCAGCGAGGAAATGCAAATTTTTCTGTTCAGAGAGGCGATCCCCCATCTGAAGTATAAAACGAAAGTACTTTACCGCATAATTTTTTGCCCATTTTGCTGATTTATAGTCTCGGGTCGACTTCATTGCTAGTCGATTTTCCTCGAAGCCGGTACATAAATGAAGCCCGATTATACCCATTACTTACAAATCTTTCATCGCCGATCGATTTCTATCTTTTTCTATCACATTTGTTATAATTAAGATAATAAGGAAAAATCGAGGGAATATACAGATAGATGACATAAGATATATTGCATATTTATATTGAAGTTATATCGCTTCTTTTGATTGAAAAATTACGCTTAAAAATTAATCTAGCAATCTCTGCCTTTGTTTCTGTAAATTCTTCTGTAACCTTTGTTACATTAATTGAAAACAGATTTTGTGTAACTTTGTGACATTTTATACGTCACAAATAAATGCGCGCACTCCCGCTTTATTTGACGCTTTGTAATTTATTTGTAAATACAATTTTATAAAAGTAGTGTATGAATTGTATAAAAATAATTAAAGATATTAAAATAATTGTGAATGAATACCGATAGTCAATATAATCAATACAGTTCTGGACTAATATAGCAAAAAGGATCTCCGTCATGCGCGAGGCTTTCATCACATTCGATTCGATGGTGAGTGAGTGGTAAGCGCTCGAGGTGATTCCGTGCATTCCCTCTATTTACTGCAGGTGTACGCTTTCCTACGACGCCGCGAGCACACACGATACAAGCCGGGAACATGTATATAAACGCGATAAATCGCCGACACGCGTTCGTCGGCCGTGTGTGAACGCTCCCGCTCGGATCGCTCGCCGAGTAGATTCGTCACGAATGCAGACGCCCACAGCGATGCATGAAGTGCATCGCGGTGCCGGTTGCACTCGTATTTTACGAAGTTCGTCGGTGCTTCGTCTACGTCATTTTTTCTTCGGGGCTCGCGCGCCGGAAGAGTGGAAATCGTCTCTCTGCGGAATGAGTTCCTGATACGGCCGAGCGGTCGGTAGATGTAGACGATTCGCGATCTATGGGGAAAAGACGAAATGGAGGGATGGTAATTTATTGACTCTCACGTACAGGGTATGTGGCATATGTAGGCGGCCATTAAAAGTTTAGTTCCTATTAAAGTAATGAAATTTGAATGCAATATCTCTTACGCGTGATAAATTAGTCTGTTAATGGAGAATATAGTGTGAATAATCGATTAGCGAATTAAACACGAATATATAACTGCGTCTCTTTAACACGCATTTTTAACGAATTGGACGCTTTCATCCGAAGAAATTTAATCATCTATAATAGGTGCGTATGTATCACGTAACGGTGTGTACATGTCATATAACGTTTATTGATATTACTTGAAGAATAATTTATGGCAAAATTTTTAATTTTTAAATTTTATTACACATGTTATTAATTATATGCGTATAGAATCATTTCATTATATTCCAAATATTGAAGTAGCAAATGAATTTTTTTAAATAACAATTTTAATTTTAATTTAAATTGGGCTGATAACACATGTAAACTTGCGAAATATTACGTACGAATAAATCTTTTTCTCTCCGTCTTCTTCTCTCAGTCTAAAATAAGATTATTATTTAAAAATATGGAATTATTATTTTTGAACGATTATATTATTATAACTGTTATTATTGATTAGTTAGCTAATGAGATCTCGGATTCCAAGAATATTGTTTTCCGGGAATTGTTGCAGATATTCAACAAGTAATAAACAGTTCTCATAGATTAGATTTAATTTAATTTTTATTATATTAATAATTACTTCTAAAAATCTGGTGGTAATTACCTTTATACAATAATTTTTATACAAATATCTTTATACAATAACAAAGGGAAATAGAGGGAGAGAGAGAGAGAGAGAGAGAAATACGTTTTCTTCTTAAAAGCAATCCTTGTGGAAATTACAAGTGTCTCAGACAAGCTTCTTTAAAGATATATGTGTTAAATCTCAAAATATCGTAGATTGATATCTATGTAAAATTTGAGTTTAATTCTTTTATTGGTTGAAAAGTTGTTTAATTTTTTGTTTACTCATGATTCTTGTGTAAAATCGCATTTACATAAGAAGTAGTACTTCTTACTCGCGTAGTATTTATTGGCAAATTTAATGAGGAAGTAGCATTACAAATTAAATCAACTTCTCTATACTAATAAAACTCTGATAAATATTTGTCTAACAGTCATTTGAATCCACTTACTCGTTAAAAAATTATTTTCTTAAAACTGCAGCAAAACAGGATAAAATTTTCGCTGCATAAGCCATTATAAGTGAAATTTCTCATTTTTCTTTACAGCTGGTTTCCGAGCATGTTAAAATTTAGGTACTTACGACTAAAATTTTTTATCGTTCATTAAGAAAAAAAGAAGTCTGTAGTTTTTAAATTTCTAAAACTTTTAGCTGACATAGTAGAACTAAAACACCCTTAAATGTTTCTAAAATCAGAACTTATTTACATATTTTGATAATCATATGTATTATACTCGTATAATACAGATTTTAATATTCAAATTGCTCGAAGCAAAAGTTCAATTCTTCTTTGGGTTTTCTCTTATTATAATGTTTAACGACTATAACACGGGCGGAAAGTCGCTTTCTGGAAGTGTTTAGTCGACAAATCGATTGAGGAGCATCCTCAAGGCAATCGCTTTGGCCGTTTTCTGTAACATAAACCGACACGCAAAACTACGTTCTCTTCTAATACGAATTCACGCTCGAAGAGTCGCGCCACTCGACTTCTGTCGCTTTAAGCCGGATCGGGGCGACGCTCCTGAACCGTGAGGCAAGATCGCTACTTATCTACGATCTAGCTATTCTGTGGATCAGCTCGCGCGAATCCGAGAGTCGATGGTACGACGGCTGGTGTGCCGGGGTGGTTGGCGGGACGTACAATGGCCGGTATCTCCCACCCTCTCGGCCGACGCGACGAGGAGGATCCATCTAGCCACCAGCCACGGGTTTCTTCCTCCATCCTCTTAACGGCGACCATCAATGTGCCTTAGTCGCTTGCAGAGCCCACCCCGGGCTCATCGTTATCTTAGCGGCGATAAGCCCCGTAGGAGAACAGATGACGACGAGTATTTTTTCGCCCGGGCAAATCTATTTTAAATTCTCTTCCTATCCCCTATCCCCCACGGTTCTGCGCGCAGGCCGTAAACGACGCGAAGGTATTTCTCGCCAGCTTCTCGCTAGCATATTAATTTTCGATAAATCAGCACTCGCGTTCCACGCCCGCTTTCGTTTACCAGCCGACACACTCTTATTACGCTCCCGCGGCGAAGACACGCGGCGATCGAATTGCGGTATCAGAATCTCATTTCGCGGCGAGACGACGCTATCGTTGTTTCACTTTTTTTTCTCCCCTTCCCCCTCGCGGCAATATCGCGTGGGAAAACGAGGAAGCGACGCGATGCGCGACGATGTTTCCGCTTGATGTGAAACATTACGATAAAGTCGATCTATCTCGGATGGATTGTGCCGGGACAAAAAACTACGGATGAACAAGTTCATGGTTATCTATTTATCTTTGCTTGTACGAGAAAAAAACGTCTAAAAGTATAGAAAATGTACAAAACGTACAAACTATGAATAACACTTGATATTAAATATACATAAGTCTCAAAGATGTAGATGTCTACAGAAAGAAATAAAGCAAAATTATTTGAAAGGCATGATTTTATTATACTAGATATTACAATGAGAAATTAAATGACAAAGTACTTTCATACTCTACATCGTTTTAATATCAGATATATAATTAATCAATTTTATTTCTATAAAAATTAATTATAAAAATTAAGTGATTGTGTCTACATTGCTTTCCCTCTCGTTTATCTTCATCTTTTTAATTAAAATAGTTTTCGCTTATTTATTAATTAGATATGCTTGTCATTTATGAAAAATGAAGAAAGTCGTTACTTTTACATTTCAGGATTTCCATGGAATAGCTACTCACGATGATCAGTATGAAGTTTTTACGCGTCATCCTGGCGCTGTTGGGAGGCTCGCACGTTCTGTGTGCACAACCATCGGCGTCTCCAACTGTGAAAACCGGTGAGTAACCTGCCTTCACAATAGTCTTGATTATTATTGCGTTATGCTACATTGATTCGTCCGCTGATAATTTCGGTCATTGAGATCGAAAGTGCTATTAGTCCTTTTCCGGGTTCTGATTCGGTAAACACGCGCGCTTGTACTTTTGCGGTGATTTTGTTTTTAACGAGATAGCATGCAGAATATTGTACGAAGTATCATTACGTTGGCAATAATGCCGTTGTAAAATTATAGTTAGGAATACACGCTGTTGTATCGGAAATTAATCTTTCACATCGAATTGTAGCAGCGCGGCGTTCACATATCTCTTCGCTATTTCACGTGATTATTAATGGATCCAATTCGCGCAATGTTACATGACCCGTCCTTTATCAATTAAAGTCTGCGCATTCAACGTCGGTGAAATTAATAAACAATTTACAATAGAGGTTTCGATATTTTCAAGGTTTTTCATGCGGACACTATTTAAATAATCAATATGGGACAACAGTCTTTATTTTATTTAACGTACGTCAGAGTATTCTATTATTTTAAAATCAATGAAATAGAAAATAAATTGTTACTAATTTCTCTAATAATATATCTTGAAAATACATCTTTGACTGAAGAAAATTCTGCAATGAGAATATAAAAAATGCATAATGTATGTGCGGTCTGAAGGCTTTTATTAAAATTGTAGTAACTTACGAGTGATCTTGGTCCTATTTTTATGAAGATGTAAAAATGCTCTCTCGTCAGCTTTGTTCCATTTCCAATAATCATTGTAGAATGGAATTATCATGCAAATGAAAGTGTAGCATAATGGCACAGTGTGTAATTAACGAGTATTCCAGCCTTTCGTTATCAGTGAAACCGAGAAATGGTGGCAATAAAAAATATTCGCGATGGTAACGAGTAAAACTAGGTGAATAAGTTAAGGAGAGTGACGAGTAATGCGTGTGCAACGTGCCGAAAGATATCTGTCTTATTGTCGCAATTTTTCTCATTGGATCTCACGTTGGATTACTCTCCCAATTAAAATGGCGTTGAAAAGTAAATTACAACATCTGAGAAGTAATGAAGTGAATAATTAAAATATTTTTTTTACGTCAGAAATAGATTTTTTTTCTTATTTTAATTCTGCTCACTGTAATAATTAGATTTAATTAAACGTGACCAACGAAGAAAATCGGAATATCAAATAACTAAACAGGCTTTATCGAACAGAAATGTTTTGTTTTAATTTAAAATTGTTTCATAGATTAAATCTATTATTATACTATTTTAATTAATAATAACGAGGAAGCAGCTTTGCTCCCATTTCAACCTAGATAGCCTTCCTAATTATTCCGAATTCATTGCTTTAATTATTCAATTTAATTTACGCAAAATACTATTCATAATTGTATGCAATTTATCAGCATTTCGAAATATGAGACGATATAAATGATTTAACTTTTAGCTAATTTTGGTCATAAAACTAAGCTAAGAGCAATCAATTTACAAGTAACTCTCACGGAATTTAATTTAACCATCGAATCCGCGATACGATGGTTTCGCATTTTTCCAGATAGCTTCGGGAGCGAATCGGTGTGTGCTTTTAAGCGTAATTTTCATTCATTACTTATGAAACCATTAATTCCGCATCGAAAACCCGACGCGTTTTCATTCGTGTGTGTTCCGCGTTTAAAACCGCGTTTTTACCTCGAGGATTTTACCATGGCTACACCATACACGCGTTACAGTGTGCGGCTTCAACTGCACATACCAAATGTGTTCCGGCTGTGATAAGCAGAGCATTTACGTTCCTTGATTTCTATCGTGCACACTTCAATTTGCACTCGCAAACTGTGCGTAATCTGATTGATTCATTACTGCGAATTCGGGCACTTTATTTTCGCGAGCTACGCGCGCGTCCGCATCGGTTTACAATATGAGTGACTTCGCCGCGGCATTCCTTTTTCATACCGAGGGATTGATGAAACGATCGATTCTCATTCGCTGTTCCCCAACAGTGCAATTTTCGGGAAAAAGCCGGCCCAGATTTGCCCTCAACTGTTTGCCATAGTTTCGTAACTGATAGACGAAGACTTAACGTTATTATTCCATTAATATCACGGTATTATAGAATTTATGCTGACATCGATTATTCTGGACATTGTTGTTAATGTGTTTCGTAAATTTGAGGGCGTGACATATTACACAAATAATTGCGATTAAGAATTAACTTGTCAGATTGCGTTTAAGAAAATTTCTCAAGTTGCAGACTGCATTTTCTTATTTTGTAAATTGCAATTGAGTTTTCTTTTATGAATTGATATTTAATAACTCGTTGTTTAATTACTATTTTTTTTTGAGTGCTCAATTCTAAGCAAAAAATTGTACGGACAGTAAAGATGTATAGAGAAGTTCCAGTAATAAATAATGCTGTAAACTTCGACTTGCCGACGTAGAGAACATCCATCAAACCAAAAATGACAGTAGTATTGAAAGTGGCAGCGTCGCGCATCGATTCGTCTTACATATGGCGAAACTTTCACAAAAATCGGTGGACCTTTCTATCGGGAGAGCTGAGGAAAAGCTCTCGAGTATTACGCGTGATTTAACGGCGTCGTTGTACCGTAAGTTTGTTACAATGCATAAATTTCGCGTCATTATGAGGCTGTTCGCGATAATTGCGTCGCGCGTCGCGGCCAACGACTTAAAAGGTCTTCTAGGGTAATTAATTATTACCGGTGAAGGGTGTGGATGGTGATAAACACAGCGCACCGCCTGCAGTTCGCTAACCAAGAGGCGCATGAACAGGCCTTAGATATTGCCTCGAAGATTGAAGGAAGCCATGACGAGACTCGGCTAGATATACGCGCTATGTTAATTGCTGGATCGGCAAAGGCGTAATGGTGCTGTTATAAGCCATCGGCAGAGCGCGTCGACATTTCTGTTTTGCAATATAAAAGTTTTTCCAATCCAGCAGCATTCGGTTGTGTATACTATCCTTGAGGCTATTAATTAAAACAGCGAATCGATTGACGTAGTCAGTAGCTGATATCGAATTTTTTTTTATGGCTTCTGTTATCGCGAGCGATATTCTTTCCCCAATATTTTTTATTCCGCTAAATATCGACGTAATATTTGCATGCTCGTACGACAAACATGACTGGACATTTTAAACGTTGTCGATTTTAGCAAATTGATGGCTCGCATTTAAATGAATTAAACGTGATGGGGTCCGTATTAAAATGGGTTTTATGTTCAATATAAAACGGGTGATTGCCATTAACATTGCAATTATTTTACAGAGGTATTATATGTGCGTGCTGCGATAGACGTAGGGGAAAAAAATATATTGCAAGAAGTTTTTCACCCCTGTGTTTACTGAGAGCCGATATTGCGGCGTATTTCGAAAGTTCCATGACGAATGAGTACGTGCATAAGAAATCCCGATAAATATGATCGTTGTTTACGTTTCGTGCAGTCGATATATCAAACGACCGATGACAGTGGGTCGGGATATTGCGCGGGTGTCTTTTTTTTTTTTCTTTGTCGATCCCATGTCCGCGCGCTCTTACTCTTCTCGAGATTATACGTGATGGCGTGTATAATGCAGGTCGCACCAACCTGACCCCGATATCCATGGCTGGGTGCACGTAACAATCCCCCACCCCCGACCGACACCTACACCAATCTCGAGATGCGATAAAAACTAAGATTACTCTGCAATGCAATCAGCGGCGTACCCGATGTTCTTTCAGATTAAACCACAATCCGAAACTATTGTTTTGTGTCAAGCAGGCGCTCCGCGGTCGAGATTGTGTTCCGGTTGCCGGATGCAAAACGTGCGACGTTTGGAGATCGAGATTGATTGAGAAAAATCCGAACGGCGCTTCGCGCCTTTTCCGTGCACTTCAGCTGTAGCCTCACGCTCGCGTGCGCATATGTGTCACGTATTCTTTTGAGTATCAAAAATTCGACGTGTGTCAAAAATGAAAGCTTCTTCTTGTTTCTTCCATCAAAGCAAGAGGTTTTAAGAAAAATTGAAAAGGAACAAAATCGAATAAATTTTTATCGAATTTTGTGCAAAGATAGATGAGATAAGATAAAATAAATGACATATCAGAAATAAAATTAAGTAACCAGTTTATGTAAATACATCTGGATAATTATTTTAAAAAATTTCAATTTCGACAAATTATATATTATATTAAATGTATGTATTAAATATATTATGTAAAATATATTTTTGAAATATTGCAGATTTTACTTCAGATATTTCAGATTGTGTTTGAATAGGAAAACTATAAACTTAAAATAAGTTCATAAACTGTTGCGTAGCGTGTTTGTTCAAGATTGAACCATGTTATATAAAGACATTGAATACACACTTAGTGTAAACAAGTAGCGTCAGAAAAGACGTAACAAAAATCTAAAAAGTTGGAAAGCACGATTTTATATCATAATAAACAAAGTTTATATCATAATAAACAAGTATTTTTTATTTTTTAAAACTGAAATAATAACATTAAAAAAAAATTTATTTGTTTAAGAAATGCTTTTTTTGTTTTCGCAGAAATAAACTAGAGTGATTATTTATATTTATTTGTATTATTTACTATAAGAAATATGAGAATGTATTTAAAAAATATATATTTATTGAGAGATTTATTTTACAAAAATTTTATTTTACTAAATTGAATATAATAGCAAAATAATTTTGATTACGAATATTTGATCAAAGATCATAATTACGTTTTTAATTCTTTACAGATATTTTTAGCTTTGTTAAATATCGCACAAGCATACACATCGTATAGTTTAGCGAACATTTAGGCGAACAAATTTTAATACAAAATAAATTAAAGCACGATACATGAGAGATCATTTAAATGCATCATAATGAGCGTTGCATTCAAAGCGAGCCGATATCAAAATATGAAACACGGTGAACTGATGCAAAAATTGGAATATATGTATACGGTCGTGTAAATGTGCAACCCATAATACCGTATGGTTTAAAACAATAGGGTTATCCTAATGCGAAAATACGTAATAATTTGGTGGAACAATTTCGGACTTTATTCGCGTTGCTTGTGATCCTGATATGAATTCTCGGATAAAAACATGCATACAAAAGCATATATATATATACGGAAATTGAACAGCGCGAATATATAAAACAATGAAAGCATATTAAAATATTTGGTTAATATAAATAGATTTGAGAGCAGATAACAAGCGCGACAAATTTACTAATCTTAAAATGTATGATTTGTATAAGATAATCTATATTTTTGCTCGTTAACACAAAAGTGATAAAAAGAATATTATTAAAGAAAATTGTACTATTATTTTTTAATGAAATTTAATCGAAAATTACAATTTAAATGTCTTTCCTTCGTTAGTACAATTAAATTATATATTACGTTCATTTTGTATTTTAAATACCCATTCGAAATTTTGTTAATGATATTTTCAATATAATTGCAGTGAACAAAGGTATCCTGTTGCAAATTTCGTATATACGGCGTATGAATTCGCCGAAATTAATGGTTATTTTATTCATACCGTCTCGCTTAGAGATTCCCTTAGTTCCGTAGCGCATTTTATATTCCAATTGTCTAGGACAGACGTTCGCCATTAATCATCGCGCCATGCGAACTATCGGGACTTCGATTTAAACCGGCGATAGAGGCGCGATCGCATTTCCTATCCGTCTATCACCACGTTGCTTTCAAAACGTGGAAGCTGAGCCGGTTTAACGAGGGATCGCTCTTACGAGGCATGTTAGATGTAATCTGTAACGGTATTATAGCGATTTAGTTGGCAAAGCAGACTTAACAAACTCTGAATCTCATTTCATATTTTATATTTCATACTTTACGTTATCACTAGCTTTGAGCACACGATACCATTTATTCACATAATGCTGTAATCGTCTTATCTTTTTATATTAAAAATTAAAGAAGGATTATAAGAATTGCTCATGTCAATAACTTTCTGATTAACTTTTTGTCCAAGGTAACCCGAAAATTTAAATCGAGTTTAACCGTTCTAAAAGTAATCCGTATAAGGATATACACACGCCCACACACTCGCACAAATCAGAACAGGGGGTTGATCTATCGTAACAATCTAAATTGTGTGGAATTCTGCGTACGTGGAAATAATTAGGCAAGAAAATTGGACGACTCGGAATGTGAGAAAAGGTGAAATCATCTCAATAGCCAGGTCGAGAGGCCCAGATCGTTGGGCAGGCAGGGTACAGGCTAATGCATAAACAATGCGCCGTTTATCCGCGTTGGGGATGCAACCCCAATGAATAATAAACTATCCTACAGACATGCGGATAGATAGACCCGGTCTGCTACGGAGAACAGAATGTGGGTGGAGGATTATCGACTAGGAAGTACAACCGCCGCTCTCGTGCACGGCGTACCAGGCGAGGTGTGAATATTATTGCCCCCGAGATTCTTTAACGCAGAGATTTAATGTCAGATCTCCTCGACGACACATATATGAGTAGCGCGACAAATGTCTTTGGATATTTCGTTTTAATAAAAATCATTTAGGATTTTCCGTTTTATCCTATTCTCTTCGAAGTGTTAAAGTATCAGTGTAATTGAAGCTATAACTATTCAATATAAATTGAAGTAATTATGGCTATATAATGTATATAATGCTATTATGATAACAATCAATAACTATTTGCTTATAATTATTATTGCGATATTATCCTAATTCTAAAATTTAGTAAATTTGGAACACGAATTAGGTATTTAAATAACGTAAAATAATAATATTTGATATAAAGTTATGAAGAGAGAAAAAATAGCTCATTTTTGTAAAAAAAAAGTCTTTACTCGATTACTCAAAAATTAAGTAGACTATTTAAAATAATCAATAATAATATATTTTGCTTTAAATTAGGCAACTAGATTCTGAATATAATAACCATGAAAAATTAAATAATCAAATTATATTTTCGTGAAATCAACGTTAAAATAAAACTCGAATCATATGGAGGAGCACCTCTTTGTGTATCAGATAAGTTTTACGAGAAATTGATATGTCAAACGAACTTGAGAGTAAACTTATTCAGATTCTCCGTTTATTCAAATCTCAGTGTCGGTTTATCTTTGTTCGCTTATATGACGGATGGATCTATTGCCACATTCAATTTATATCCGTCTCGGCGTAATACTTTATCCATTGTCATGTTTCCCCGCTAAGAGGTCGTCATGGTACGGCTTTCAGTTATGGTAATGTCACGGATAATACTATACCACGGGGTACCGAGTAACGGCCGAGTTACCGCTGTCGAGAGTTTATTTGATCTCTTTTATTTCGATGTATCATTATTTCTATCCGCGATGGTTTTGAACCCGAACGCGCGTTTCAAAAGAAATAATTCAGCATTGAGAATAAACGCAACGAGGCATTCCGGAAAAGCCCCTCATTTCCCGCGTCTTACAAACGGAACGCTGTTTGTGAACTTGTATGGAACTTTAATCCCGCGAAATTGCTTCGCATCCATGTCAGCGAGAAGTTTAATATCATAATTGAGTGTGGCAGTAGAGTGGGCAATAGAGCCCAACGAAAGAAATCTCATTGGAATCTGGTTACTCCGGTAACTTGCGCGCATGTTGAAACGTTATATATCCCTAAGGAATTGAATTTAACTGGACATTCATTAGGATAAGATTACGGATTATCTTGTCTTGCCTCGGTAAAGAATAATGGTGAATGCACGGATCTCTCTCGGAGATAATTTATCTCGCGCGGGCGCAAGAAGAATGTACGATAAATGTGAATTTCGTCTTCTCAGGTGCTTTTGTTAATCCTCCGGAATATCCTTTACAAATCTGTAATCTTGGGATATTTTTTTAAATGTACCCTTTTTAGGATTTCTCCATAAATTGTGTTAACGCAACGAAAGGGGGAGGGGGCCCGTCGCGATTTTAGATGAAAACGTTGGTTTAGCAAAATTAACACAGAAATTTAAGTGCGAAGGCAGGTTTCGTTAGTTGGGGGTATTTCTTCTGAACGGTATTAGCACGCATGGGCACGTTCATGCAGCAAACGATGTAGGGTCGGAATTATTTGGGGAGCAAACGAGTTTTCGCGCGACAAAGTGATAATCACTTGTTTCGCGTAACTGTCTCTCTCTCCCTCCCCTTCCCTCTCCCACACATTATCCTACCGCTTTTTTGCCCCTATCCGGCGATAGTGCTCTCAACCGCAACTGTACTGATGGAGTGCGCATTACGTGTGCATCCGATGCACGTACACTGGCTACGCCCCGGTTACCACGAAAACGCCAACGGTAAAGTAGCGAACGAGATAGCGAAGTGCAAAGTGAAATTAAGTGTGTACGATTTTGCTCTATTTCCGTACGATGCTCGCGCTTGCCTCTTGAGGTGAACTGAAATTTTTGTACCTCTACAAATAAACTCCGATGCTCAAAACGAATTTTATATAATTGCGTAATGATGATGTCTTTAAAATCTTTATGCACAAATGTAACGATATTTCTCTGCATTTCTTTGTCTTGGTATCTTTGTTATGCGAGCGATTGAAAGAGAAGCAGTGAATCGTCGAGAGATACGGATAGCCGAGGATGGCCGAGAATTAGGGCACGCGAGAGGCGAGTGTGCCGCGATTAGGAAGAAAGAGAAGCAAATGATTTGAAATGCAGGGAGGAGAAAGAGAAAAACGGCAAATGAAAGGTTTTCTTTTAACGCGATAAAATGTGATCCTCATTTTATCAAGTTAAGGTAATCCACTTATTTTGAAGCGGCAACGAGGTTCGATCGGGAGGAGGGGAAGCGAGAAGGTAAGAATGCACTGGTGTGGAATTGCGAGGACGCGACGAGATTATGCAGGTGCTAAGCCCGCGATAGGAAATACTGTCTTTTAAATTAATTTCGGGGAACGCTCGTCGCATCGTTGTGCGCTTGCGAAGTCGAGCTATTTGCCACCCTCGCGCGCACGTAATGCATACCACCCCGTCTATTACCGCACGCCCGGCGTCCCCCAGCATCACCTTCTGCCATTGGACCGGTTCCAATCGCGAATTGAACCGTTCGTAACTGTTGAACGTGAATTATGGCGTTTATTTATTTTAGCCTATTTCTCTCTCATGCCCATTCGTACGAAATTGTCGATCTAATTGCGCTCTCGGAATTAGCACTTGGCCGGTTTGCACGGTTACGTTGCAGCGATGATTTTCCCTGATTGTGACTGATTTGGACAGAGGAGGACAGTCGCTGCGAGCAAACAAACATAATGAGAAGTTTAAATTTATTATGATAAACATATAACAAAAATAAATGACATGTCTTATTTCTGCACAGCGTACACTAAACCGCTCAAAAGAATTCGCCCACTTTGTCTTTTTTAATTAAATGACGGGATTTTTGAAGAAATGTAAATTTTAATTTTTTTTGCTAATTTTTTTTAGACATTTGATTTAATAATATTTTTATGACTCAGAATTTTATATTCTACAGAGAGAATATAGTAGAATTTTTATTTCTATAGATAGAATATAGTAGAATTTAAACAAAATTTAGGCAAAATTTAAACAGAAAAATCGGGCCAAATACTTTTGAGCGACAGTGTATGTTACACATAATTAAGTGTTTTATTAAGTAGTGTAATTTACAATTAGTAAACTACTTCATAATTTTACAGTGTTGATCTGACTGTTCGTTTGTCCGTCTGTCCATCTATCGAATTAAAAACAAATGGCTTGCTCGTTTACAATTTTGTTTTCGCTGATTAATATCTAAAGACTTTAGTTCCATCGAGACAAAATATGAGTCAAATCAGTTAACTGTGAAGAAGTCATGAAATTTTTTAACGCAGTTTTTCCAATTACGACGATTTTTGATTGTACTTACTTACATCTGTTGCAAAAGGTTTATTTTCGACAATTTGCAAAAATTTTAGAATTTTTTTTGATGTATCGTTTACCTAAATATGATTCAAAACACTAGCAAATTTCATATATTGTCTCTTGAGGAAAACATGTTCTTAAATGTCAGAATCTTTTTACGCAATAAATTGCATTGCACGATTTGGGTCTGTGTTGCATTATACTGCATGCGAATTCTCTGTACGTAATGGGACAGAAACGCTTACATACGTCCGTAGGACGGGTCAGGCACTACCGGCGAACATGCGCGATCTTCATTACTATGCGCTCGCTATTATTTCGTATCAGAACATCGCCAGGTCGTGACGTAAAGTTTCAGACGTTGTCTGAGTAGTTTATGAATACCCGCGACGGCGAGATGATTGCGGAGAAGACGGTTGGGAACGGGAGGGGACAAAGGTGGTGGTCGGGAGCGGCGTTTATCAACCCTCTGTCCCCGACACGTAGATATACATGCAGTCCGTTTCATATTCTCGCGATGCTCTTCTTCTCGCCTCCCTATATGTGTACACACGCGCCTGCCTGCGGTTAGACGTGTACGTATGTGTGGTCCCTTTCGACCTCATGTTCGAGCATTCGCGTTCAACGCACCCCGGCCTTATAACTCAAACGTGGAGACCCCTTTGACTGGTACTCGCATACCAGATATTACTTTTACACATGTGATATCGCATCAGTTCCTGGAGACAAAGGCCACGAATATATGATGGCTAGGTGTGGGTTAGTCGACGAAGTTCGCGCTTCAATTTCGCCCGGACCAGCGAGTAATTTTCTGCTTCTTCCTTTCGCGCACCCTTTCCCCTTTTTTGTTAATCTCCCGGCTGGCTAGTTTCAGTGGGCTCTCTATTGTGAATAAGGTTAAATGTGATGAATCGCCATCGGGTTTATCAAGCCTAGACTCCGAGCTGCGCGCGGTTTCGATATTCAAACTTTGTTACCCTCATTCTTTCCTACTCTACATTATTTTGTCGTTTTGCTTTTAGCATTGCAAATTTCTATTTTAATATTATTTAATTATGCATTATTTTACAGTTAATTGATTACTTGCGATTAAATTAACGATTATAAATACAGTATAGACGTTTTAAACAAAGCAGATAACAAAGTTTTTGTTATCGTATTAAATGACTGTATTAAATAATAGTTAATAAATCAAAATAAATATTACGTTATAAGTATAGCTGTCTAAGCAATAATTGTTCTGATTTCGCGAAAGATTCATAAATATGAATGCAACACACGACGTAGTGTTAATAATTAATTAATGCTTCACCGATAATTCACTTAGGTGATGTAATAACCGCATTTGTCGTGAAATGAATAGAATCTTCATTGCAGTATTCCAGTACCGGGATACTACGATCAGATACCGTAGATTGTATTCAAGATGTGAAATATGGACGGAAAGGGACGCTTTCCTATCTCGGCTTGGTATCACGATTCGAGAGACTTTGAGTAATGATATTGATGTATTAGCTTATTTGGTACAGAAATTGCCTATTACTTCCTACATTGGTCAATGTGTCGATCATCACGATGCCATTATCGATGTTGCTGGGAAACTGTTTAGAAACCATCTTATTGATGATCGTGAATGGGCACTTACTCCACGTGGTGAAAATTGAATACAAATAATCGTCGATAAGAATTCAGATGATATTGAAGCTTTTACGACTTTGTAATTTGGGATTGACGCGGTATTTGATTTTATCGAATGTAAATCTCGATAAGAAGATTTACATTTAAAGAGTATTAATCGTTCGATAACCACTTTACCGATGAGATGGGAAGAAACTACGCTTTGCGAATTAAATAACATTCCTGTCACGTAAATCGCGAAATCGATTTCTATAGTGCAAACGTTTAAACCGTTCGGTCAAGAATTGAAAAGCTTTTCTACGACGAATGATGGGATGGTGGAGAGGGGGAAACAAAACCGATTCGAAACGCGAAGCGAAACAGACTCTTCGGGATAATCTACCTTACCGAGTTATGAGTTCGAAAGGATCGAAAGGGGAGGAAATTGTGTTAGATTAGGATAGAAGTCGTTTTATTCCGATCCATCTTTTTTCCGCGAATCGCCCAACCATGTCGATCATATTTCGTTCGTAGACGGTGATCCCATCATCGTCTACGTATCTTTGACTTTATTCATTCTGGCTTTATTTCCAAGACTCACGATTTATCTCATGCAGTGTCACTTTGGAAAATTATAACAGAATTATTATTTTTTTTCCTTACCGTATATCATCGCATAATTTATGAAGCATGCGAGAGATCGTAAAAGAGCAGCAATAAATTATGCGAGTTTTTTTTCATACCTTCTGGAACACTTTTTATTAGAACTATTCATTCACCGGGAGTGAAATTCCGCATATAAGTTTTTTAATTAAATGTGTCATAATAATATAATTGATGCATTCTGAAATAAAATAAAAAGCATATTCTCCGATTATGATAACTTCTGAAGCTTATTTACAGAATTTTTTATACGTCCATATTTCTTATTTTTATATGTGTGTTTACATATTTGATTTACAGTTAATGAACGCCTAATGAGATATGAATAAATTGATAATTATCTCAATTAGTGGAATTATTATTTAAATATCAAGCTAAAATCACGTTTCCATTTTAGTATTTAATTGTAGTACAGTGCGGTTTATAATGTAAAACGCGATAACGTGACAAGCATTTAACATATGCTACTTTATAGAAGATATATTTATTATTTATATGTAGCTTTTCGATCCGCGATGGAATTATTTCAAAACACTTTGTACGTTACAAAACTCTTTTAATTGTTTCATGTGGTGATAATTACATCGTTCATGCAATTTTAACAAGCTGAACATAAACTACAGATTTGAAAGGACTCAATATAGAATGCGTGGCGCAATGTTTAACAAAAAACATGTTTCTCGCTAGAATGTAAACCAATCGCATCGTTTAACGCGACTTCGTGTAACGAATGATCCGCAGCGAAAAGTCAATACCAAATATTCGACTAGTTGTGCCATATATATCGGTTTCGTCGACAGTTTTGGAGGAAAACGTGAAACGGAAAATAGACGGTTGAAGTTTTATTTGTTCATATGATAGAACACAAATTCACACATACACACACACTCACACACACACACACATATATGATATATGGTATACGATAATATATACAATACGTAGTACATTTATTTGTTCTAGCGTTTGTGTGCGTTTGCTTTTTATATTTAAATAAATATTTAGTTAATCTAAATTGCACGTTAATATGATTTTTATTGTAGGATACATTTTTTGACGCAATTGAAATAAAACAGATGGAAATACTATATAATTCTGTATTCTTTGTTAGAGATTACTTTATGCAATTCAGTCTAGAAATACTTACTACCAAAAAATAAATATATTATAAGTAAGTATTAGATCGAATGTGAATAACACGAGAAATTAGAAAAAATAATTTTTTTAATAAAACAGATCTCAGTGGTTAATGATATTTTTATATATTATTAATATATTAATTATAATATTAATAAGAGATAACTTTAATTTGTACAATAGTTTGTGTGCAAAAAAAAATAAATATTTGTTTCAGAGCACGCGAATAATCATAAATCATAAAAATTAATAAACAAAAGGGTGATCGATAGGATCGAACAAGGACGAATCTATTCTCGCGAGGCAAGCAAGAGGCAGGCGAACGAAAGGTGTAAGCTCAGATTAATAGGGGTCGATTTCAGTATCGGAGATGGCAAATCGCGGTAATTAATATCGCCATTTGTTCTATGTCATGTGCACGCCTACGCGTATACACACACACACACACACACACACATACACCACACGCTCGCACGTGTACAATGGTGCAAATGTGCGAACATAGACGTACTCGTTTCAGGATAGGCATACGTTCGGTCCAATTGAAAGGCAAAATATATATCCCAACTTCCTAAAGATATTAATTAGCTTTCGCGGTTCATCGAGCTCCCCGGTCTTCACGAGGTCCCCGGACTCGGCACATTTCACACGCAGCCACGCAATTTCGATAGGCGCGTGCGATTGCTCGCGTGATGGTTCGTTGGGATTTAATTGTTGCGCTCGACAATTTGTATGGTTCATTGATGCCCGCACTGCTTGAAATGTGCACGATCTGGCACATTTGAACGGCTCTGAAAGGGGAAGTTGATATGACACATGAACGAATTTAGGATGTTATTATATGACATTTTACTTGCGTGTGGTGTATGAATTAAAAAGGAAATATTAAACGCGCTCAAATAATGATTATTTTAATGCAATTTGAAGATTTGTATAAATGGAGCAAAGTCCATGAAATGGACAATCAGTAGAAAGTACTTTGGACAAGTAACGTTTATTCAAAGCTTTGATCCAAAGCTGATCGACAAATACATGTATCACGATTACATTTGATTTGCTAAATCGGGCTTTCAATTGAATCTGCCACTACGTTATAATCTAATAATCTGCTGGGATATTACTGTTCTTGTGAAATCAAAATCGACATCTATTGATGCGTACAGTTTCAATTGGCGCGTTGAGACATGGGGTTTGCAAACGCCAATTGCTTGTTAGTAACATGCGCAATCAATATGATCAGATCTATTCCAGAGTTTCAATTGATCCTCTTTATCCCTATTTTTCATCCTTGACTTTTTATTATATTGTCTATACGTATATTTCACGCACAATATAAGTTAATACATTAAAAATATATTCTATTAACGAAATCTATTTCGGTATTTTAGTTCACTTTTATAGCATATAAAAAATAGACGCACTATATTTGAATGTTTAATATTTACATATAATTATTTTATTTTGATTTACGTTGGGCCAAAAAATAGGACACAACTAACGTTGTAATTTATGTTTTAATGACTTGGTAGTTTCGTAGTACGCGTATGACAGGAAGCTGAAAATATTTTACAAGGTCCGCATCTGATAGTAATTTATTAAGTTTGCTGACTATTTAATTTTGATGAAACTATGCTGCATTTATGTCAGTAATGCAACCTCTCTCTCTGTGTAGAAAATCACCCAATTATGCGGCAAAATAATGATTTCCTGTTCATTTCATGGAATACCATAAGTATCTGAAATTATTATTTAGCCACAACAAAGGTTAATTATTTGGTAGCGCGCTTAATGTATGCCATGAATCGGAATCATTTTGAATAGAACAATAATTATCTAACTTTATCTAAAATTAACGAAAATTATAAGCAAACTCTTGTTAAAATATTTATCAATTTGACTAACGTTGTGTACTTGAAATATTTAATAATTAGTGTTGCCTTATCTTATTATTTTACTCTTAATATGACAAATAAATTTTGTATTAATTTTTTTTTTTTTTTTTTTTACACACACACACATACGTACACACATGTACTTTTTTAAACAAATTTTTTACTAAAGTGACACAGTTAATCTATAAAATAGATATTCACTACAGCACGCACAGCCAATAGCAATTTTGTTTCTACATTTTTGTTTTTCGTATCTTATTATTTGTCTTTGTGAAAGATAACATGCAAGATTGTCGCAGGTTTATTTAAAACTAAAATTCTTCTTTAAAGAATGTTGCAAAAATTCAATTTTAATCTAATTATCTTGAAATGATCTTTATATGAGATAATTGCGAAACATTAATTCAGAAAAATTATTAATTTATAATGTTAATATTGTATAATATTAACATATTAAAACACTGATTTTAATCTGTATAATATATTCTTTTTAATATTAACTTCTAAGATTAATTTGAATTAAAACTAACGCTTTTATATTATAAACAGTTTTTTGTATATTACACATATTATTAAAAATAAATAAAAATAAGTAAACTTGTAAATTTAATGAAATTTTATAAACAGTGAAAATAAAAACAGTTTGACCCAGAATTTAATTTTCTATAGGATTTCGAATTAAACTAAAAAAATATTGAAAATTAAAAAATAAGAAAATTGTATAATTTATAAAGGGATGAGAGAAGAGTGGAAGAGAGAAGAGGAGGAGAAAGATAGAGAAACAGAAATGTATGAAGTTTTGAAATTAAGAGATTAAAAATTTTTTACATTAAATTTATAAGAATACATAAGAAACTATAATAAGTGTATTAAGGTTATTAAAATGTAGAATCTTTCATGTTTTTTAATATGATTTATAATTGAAGTAATCCATGTTAATCTAAGTCAATGAGGTCAAACATTATATAATCTCTCACTTTGCATCGTAAAAGAATGTATCTTGTAACTTTGTGCAAAGCAGAGAGTAAAAGTTAATTAAAAAGCCATTAAAGGGGATAATTATATATTCTTATGTGTGATGTTATAATATTCAGACTTTTCATGTACAATTACAATAATAATATCTTTATATACATATTCGATTATCTATTATATATTTCACTTACGTAATATAGTTTTATTGAAAAGAAAACAACAAGATATGATCTACATTCAATAATTATTGTTTTATTATTTACATATGTACTGCTGATTTATATATTAACATTGTCTTTTTTTAACAGTAGCTTTAATGTCTACGAATTGATGTCTCTAAAAACTGAAATCTAAGGAAACAAGAATAATATAAAATCCTATTAAAATCTATTATTGTCATGATATTTGTTGTGCTTCATCAGGTATATTACTTTTATTGAGAATTGACCAGACAATCAACCTTAAAAATCATATCATCTCCATCACAGTCCTAGCGACTTTGCCTTTTTCTTGTATATCTCTACTCTTTTATCTTTACCCCCCCCCCCCCTTTTCCGCTATCCTAATAGTGTACAGAAATGTCTTTAAGAGGAAGAATTTAGTATCAAATTGTTTCTTGTCTTAATGAAGTGAACTGCAATGTTCACAAAATGTTCGCATTAACAATGGATTAAGACACGGAGTCAACCTTCCTAGCATTTTTGAAGAGCAAGCCTTAAAAGCGTATTATTTTTATTTCTTGTTTCAATTTTTTTTATTGAAAATCGAATATTAAAGATCTAGTAAACCCCACTGTTCATACAGTGGAACTCTTGTTATCATTAACTTTTTAAAACTTTCGCCCTTAAGACCTGGATTTTTACAAACACCATCAGCCATAAAATCATTAAAATCTTGCACATTAGACTTTGAGCACAGCACTAATGGTAAAATTGTAAAGGATGCTATCATTCCAAGGACTGCCTTTTGCTTTAGGATATCTTCCAGTTCATCCCTAGTGGGCGGTTGTGTCTTGCAGTTCAGTTGTTTCATAGTCACAGTCAGTGTGCTATGGTATTCGTTTAATAGAAGATCTCTTTGATTTTCAATAACTTCCGGAGAAGGACTTGTTTCGAGAAAATAGAGAATATCCATCGCCGGCGTAGTATAGGAGCACTGTTGGAAGTCCACCTGTAATATAAAACGAATTCTTTGTATTGATCGATCTTTTGAGCCCCTAGTAATTGAATTGGAAATGAAATCCGTCCATTCCAGGAAAGAAGTGAGACTTGTGTTTAGGAAATCGTGGCGAAAAAGTTAAGAGTTTGCGCGGACAACGCGGACGGACAAGTGGCAGATGTACCTGAATGCAATCAAACTAGATTTATTGCATTATTTATAACATACTGTATTTTCAAGTATTTTATATTAACGTCTCTTAGTTTTGATCTCTAAAGTTGATATTGCGATTAAAATGCGTTAACATGTACCGCAACGATGCCTTTTGGAATATTATATATTTGTTTTAAATATTTATTTTTACATAAATTTATATCATTGTATTCAACTATAAAAAACTAAGAAAATTCAGAAATGGATATAATTGGAATAAAGTGACTGTGAACGCGATACTAAATTATATATAATGATTTTTATTTTTCTAAAAGATATATTTTTAAAGTAAATACGCTATATGTATGTATGTATGTATGTAATAATGTATATATATATATATGTATGTATGTATATAATCGATATAAATCGTACAATTACACTGCACGTATAAATTAAATTTCATGACTCACTGTATTTAATCTGAAATCTTGAAATTTTTAATCTATGATATATATAAAGCTACAATTATAATAAATTAATGAGCACTTATATTTAGAGAAAGTGCAGGATCTTTTACAATGTGATACTTACAGAAATGTGATCAACAGGTTTGTCATTATCATATTTGAACAACATATTATTCACCCAGTAATCACCGTGATTAATAACATTAAATTGATCCTCAGAGGGCTTGGCTGCTTCTATCGCTATGTCATATATGCGGTCAGTGATTTTAGCTATTTTTTCTGCGTACCTAGCGATAAAAGTTACATAAAATGATATGAAATTGTGTAGAAACCATATAAATTTTTGCAATGTGTATTATATTATATTTGCTATGTTTTGGTTATTTGTTATTAAGGATTAGAACAATAAATACTGTCGTTTGTGCAAATCTTACCCTTTCAGTTCTGGCCAATTTGCTATCTCGTCTACGAAACCTTTAGTACACGCAATGAAAAAATTTGCCACACTTGGTGGTTGTTCATGACAATATACTCCTTTCATATACTTCTCTTTTTGTTCTGGTTCCTAAATATTAAAATATTTTTATTAAAAGGTATTGTTAGATGTTTATCCATTATAAAGTTAAATAATTAAGTTTGTAGCGCAGATTGTAAATCTTGAACATTATACAGATGACACTATACAAAACGTTTAGGTTATAAATCTTAAAGAAGTACGATGGATATGTAACGAACAATATGTTAATTAATGTACAATTTTTTTTAAGGAAAATTTAGAACAGATTTTTTCTTGGAGAAAAGGTTACGAGGAAGACTGTTATTTAATGCAAAATTATTAAATGTTTTATTAAATGTACAATTTTTTAATATTTCAGTGTTTTATTTTTAAATTGCGATTTTACAAATGTAGAAACGTACATGTTTTTATTATTAGATACGTACGTATCTCTTTAAGCTAAAAGCTTTTTGTTCTTGATTGCTTTAGTTTCGAATATTTGATACACGCGGTGTTTCAATTGAGGACAAATCGATTTTCTTACTAAGAACAATTTGATATATATATTTTTTTACTAATTGTAAGTTGTTGTTCTTCTTTTGAGTGAAAGATACTTTTTTAAACTATTTTCTTGGCTAAACGTCGAGGCACGTGCCGCAATAAAGGATATTGAACTTTGGTTAAAACGGTTATTCCCTGCCAAGCATTTCTGTTGGATCACTCGCCGTGTAGTTTCGAACTCTCATTCGACTGTACAAAATTGCTGCGGTTTATGATAACAATCATAGCGCACGCATTATTACGATGTACATATCTGTTGTAGATATTAAAGTTTTAGACTACAATGCACGATATTTATCTTGGATAGATTCAGTTACATAAGAATCATTAATCTATGTAATAATATTTTCTTATTTTAATACGTATTTTTGTATGAATCTTTTGTGAATTAGTTCCTGTAATTTATTTGATAATATTCATATTTTATTTTAAATGCATTATTTATACAAAATAGATGAATGTTGAATTTTATTTTTTTATACCTGTTATTTAAACTCAATTATGAAAAGAGTTATATTAATTATACAGTGTAAGAATTATAGCTTTTGTATTTCTGCAGAAGATTTGTAATCTTATTATATAAATCTGTTATATATAATTTGTATACATATTTTTTTTATTTTAACTTTATATATATATTTTTTTTTTATTAGCTGCATTTATTTTAAATTAAAATTTATTGCATGAAAAATAATTTTTTTCCTTATAACACAAAAGTTGTTAAATGTTTGATATTTTATCTTAAATTGAAACAAAATACTTGATTTAAACATTGTCAAAGTATAAAGCAAATTAAAATTAATAACGTACAAATTGTAAAATTCCTGATAATTTATTTTGTAAAACGTGAGTATTTTTGATCCACCGCTATTGCACATTTGTAAATAAAATTTGATTTAGTATAAAATAAAATATCATATTTGTATACAGTATTATATAAAATAGAATTTATTTTTAATATTAATAGCAAATACTTCTTTATAGAATTGTATAAATTATTAGACACGTGATACTGAAAACTCTACAAGTTTCATTGAAAATAATCTCATATTAATTATTTGTGAGGATTAAAGTTGCAAATTTTGTCGCTTTAAAATACAATACATTAATATCTATTATATAAAACTTTTAATACTTTTAATTATTATGTAAGATGTGTTTCATAGATACTTTGAATTATATTAGCGTAAAGTCTTGTAATAATTTATGATACACAAAAATGATTATATATTATATATGTATACAGTTTATATTATTATTTATATTAAGAAAGTATTGACGCGGAATTTTGAAGCTTAGATGATTTCTTCCACTACCCCGAATTCTTAATAATTGCAATGAAACATTATGACTGATTGTAAGTCAGACGTAAGTTCTTACCCTCTCGCACAGGGCCACAGAGGTTGCATGAAACCTGGCTAGTCCGCTCATCGACAATAAGCAATGGTCTAGATCGAGACCGCTTAAACGATCGGCCATACGATAGCCAAGAACCGCGAGATCCTCCATCACTATAAGCGCTGGATTTTCACTTTGCATGTATAAACTTTTTGGTCCTAAGCGGTATTTCGGTTCCACCATCTTATTCATTTTAGCCAAGGTATCTGATATCACCGATATCTCGATGTCAAAGGCATTTCCTTCCGCGATCTGTAAAAAGTTTGTTGAAGATTAACATGTGGAATTTTTAAATTTAACAAACTTGCAATTATTTTTATGAGATAAAGGTTTAAATGGAAAGATTAAGAGTTTTGACTTTCGGATGACAAATAAATAATAATTTTACTTTACAAATTGAAATTCATTTTAAAATCATTTAAGAATGCTTTCTAAAAATACGTTTGTCTCTTTAATTGATAAAAACAATTTTAATGATTACAACTGATTGCGTAAAGAATAATTGTCCTGGCCTCTTGTTAAATAGAAATATACTCCGAAATAATGAAATCTGCTCGTTTGATTTATCTTGGTAGAAATATTATATACGTTAAATAGACTTACAAGTTCCCCTTGAAGGCTGTCGAGTGAAGGTGCGATTTTGAAGATTATTGATTTTTCTGCAACCTCACCGCCTTGGCCACGCGAATATTTGGCAACAACTCTCACCATTTCACTTTGATAGTTGTCACCCTTGGCCGTGGCCGATTTCACAGACAAATCGATCACCTGGATCGAGTTGTCGCCTTCCGACTTTCGTAGGATCTTCTCTACGAAGCTCGGAGTCAGCCATGCCGGTGTCTCTTGGGCCATTTCTGAAATTGGAATTGGAATTGGAGAATTTTCCCGACAAATCATTGTTCTTCCCGCCGTGTCACGAAACGCGAAAACGATTCTTTACGATAACTTATTGTTCGCGGCGAGATTTATCACGTTTTCTTTCTTTCCAACCAGCTCCCTCCACTCATTCCGGCTTTTCCACCCTTTCTCTCTTCCGTCGGTTTTTTTTCACCCGCTTTACCGTCGTTTCTTTCTTTGTCCGTCGATATTCAAGACGGACGCATTGCTCTATGTTTGAGATCGCTGTTTCAATTAAGAGCGTAATGGGAAGCCGCTTTTCGCTTTTCCCTTTTTGGCCAAACGTACGGCATACGTACGGTCCGCGTTGAGATCCCGTCGAACGTGATCGAGTTGCGGTATTTGCGAGAAATTTACGACACGTCTGGTGCGCCGCGATCGCGTACGTACTTGTGGTCGAACGACGTCGACCATATTTCACTTTGATGAGTTTTCTCAGAAATGTTTTTCGCGGTTTCCTCAGAATCAAATCCATTCACCATTAGACGGACATTTAATGATTGAACTTATGAGTATATTATTATATAGTTCTAGTGCACAGAACAAAATTTAGTATCAAATCAACAATCTTTGTTTCATATATAAGCAAGGATGTAAAATCTTCTTGGAAGAATTTATATGCCTTAAACAGACATAATTTGCTTACGCAAAAAGACAAATTTTCTTCATGTAAGCAAATTACGTCTGTTTAAGATTATAAATTCTTCCAAGATTTTATATTCTTGCTTATATATGAAACAAAGATTGTTGATTTGATATTAATTTTTTTTCTGTGTGGTATATTAATAATTTATAGCAAATAATTTAAATCACATTTTAAATATTTCACAAATTAAATGTTATAGATGCAAATGAATTATAACTTTATTTTCTATAATCGATTTCAAGTAAATTTTATTTTAATTATGCATCTACAGAGAAGGTTTTTCGATTCAAAATTGAAGCTTTTACACGTGTCATAAAATAAGATTAATATAGGGACAATCATATATTATATATAATTGTTGGGGCAATATTTGATTTTTAAAAAGAAAAATTCTTAAATTTATATATAGAATGATCTTGGTGCTGCGTCTCATGATGCTGTATCCCATTTTTCAGATGAATTTAGATTAGACAATGAAGATTTGTAGCAATCGTATGATTTTATTGATTTGCAAGTAGATTAAAAAAAAATTTGAAGATGTTTTTTTCTAATAAAATATTACGAAGACTCACAAAGGGAGTTTATTTCATGGATATTAAAAATATCTCATCCCGTAATGTAAAGAATAAGAATTTTTTTTACGCATGGGTGAAGACTGCTGGGGTTCTCTGCGGAAGTGTTAATTATATGTATAATGTATTGCGTCGAAGGGGAGCGCTTGTCTGCATTTTTTATCAATGGCCTCTAACTGTGAGGCAATTAAGCAACGTGCACTATATTACATCGAGTAAATTTTTATTCTAAATGTAAGAATGTATAAGTAAACTGAAATTTACGTATTTCTCTTGTTTGAAGTTAATAAATCAATCTTATTTAATTTGACGGAGGAAAATAGGAATTATATGGCAACCTGACACGAACAATAATACTGATCAGAATAATATTGAATCAGCAACAGTAACAGTATGCATTAATATTTTTATAACCTAAGGTTATTTATGTGATTATGTCATTCATGATTATGGATTATGTTGATGAAAATACTAACGCATCTTCGTTACATAATTGCTGTTATTATTAATATTCCTACCACATCACGCTACTAATGGTCGAGAATAAAAAAATTTGAATTATTATCAATATTCTACAGCAATCTATTAATATTAACCACACGATCAATAATATTGTTAGTGTTTGTTGGTACTAATAGTATTACTGATCGTGTAAACTCTCTAATAAATCTCATCTTTTAATACTGCTTTATTTTTTACACTGCATAAGGTTGTAATAATATTAAATATATCAAGAATATTTTTAATCTTGTTATTAGAAATCTTCTACAAGACAGTGATATCTTGCGATTAATTGCAACGATTGATTTGTTAGTATTTTTTAATCTTTTTCAATGCGCCACATTTAATAATGAGCCAAATTTGTGGAAGTTATTAGTTTCTTTCTCTCTCTTTCTCTTTTTTTCTTTAATATAATTTTTTGTTATAATATAAAGAGGGTGCCCCGAAATTCTCGAATCAAGATATTATAACAAAAAAGTTATCGAAGAATAATTATTAAAATTATTAAATTTAACAAATTAATATTAGAAAAGGTTTTTTGCGTTTTTTAATATAAAACGTAATGAATATATCCTTTTCTAAGTTTTTAAGTCCTGAGAGTCATAATATTGTATAATTTTAATAATTCAAGATCTGCAGTTTTAATAAAAAATTAAATTGAAAGGATATGGACGACTTCGATCAGTATTCATAATCTGTTTTTATGCTTAAGACCGTTTCAAGTACTTTTTTAAGAAGTCATAAACACAAACCACAAAGATTAGCAATTTAAAAACATTTAAGATGATCTTGAAGTAAGAGTCAAATGTAAGTATCGGTTTTTATCTTATTTTTCTTATCCGCACAATTTTATTTCTCTCAAGACATAAAATGTAAAAAATCACAATAAATTTATTTTTCTTAATTATGTTTTACATTAAAAAATCTTTATTTATGTGTTAACTATTATATTTAATATAATAATTATTAATACTATTGATAATAAATAGTGCAGTAAAAATTATTGTTAATTGAAAATCATAAATGATATAAATTTGATGCGCGTTTGTAATTGCGGATCTTATTGTTAGTGCGCGAATTCTGAACATCATTAATCGATTATAATTTAAAAACTGTTGTCTCAACATATTTGAATATTTTACTCTACTTTATCTCTTGCTGTTAAAATGTCGTTAAAATATATGATGGTTGTGAGACACTCTGTATATATATTGTCGAATCACTAACGAGACATGAGAAAGGCACTGAACTTCCGTTTATTTAGAACGTGAAACTGAATAAGCGACGTTACATCCTTCTATATTCACGGCGTGGCGGTGTTTTTGTCTCTTCGTTTAACTGTTGTTTTATTTCGTTAGACACGGATTCGAGCTCACTCTAGGTCCCGTATAAATGTATACAGACGTAACAACGTTTGATTTCGTGTGCAAAGACAATTGCTTAATGGTAACAATCTTGCCAATGTGAGACAGTGTTAATTATCGTTTTGGGTATACATTATGAAACTGTTCATAATGGAATTAAAATTATTCTGTTTTCTTTAGAAAACACAATAGAAATCGAGGAAATAATTGAATAATTTTGATCGGAATCCAATTCGAACAGTTTCATAATTCATGCCCAGCAAGCCTATTCTGTAACTTTTAATGATAGTTTCGTTGTCATTATATATTATATCTGCAACGTCCTTGCAGTAAATCAACTTCGTAACGACGTTATAATGATAACGAAGCAGTCGTTAAACGTTACAAAATAGATCTGCAAGTTAGATTAAGTGTTATGTTTGAGGTTACACTAACATAGTAACAAAAATTTTTTTCAGAAATTGGAATTATTTATTATTTGCATTAATATAATTTCATTAAGTTAAATTTATATATTGTTTTATTAATTATTTTTTGTTATTATACTATTTCTATTTAGTATTTAGTTTATATTTTTAGATTCTTAGATTTTTTCTTAGTTTTATATCCGATGTACTGGTAAAATTGTGATATCGTTTTCAGCAAAAATCTAGAAATATCTAGTTCAAAATAAAGAACTCCGCATAATTTTTATGAGAAAAACGTTATCGGCCAATTGCTTGAATTTGTGATATATTGTAATTATAACGTCTCTGATAAAAAAATGTCAATTTGCTGTAAACTATATGTAGTTTCTGAGTTAAAGGCATTTGAAAGTTTCTTTTATGAAATCTGTTCGTTTGTCCGCACGTTTATCCACATGAGTTTGCATTCGCACGTCTGTTCGCACAAATATACGTGCATCTTTGTCTATTAATGTCCGTCTTTGCATACATTAACAAAGGCGAACTGCACATGATATGCGAACGTAACAGGTGACCGATGGCACTTTTCCATGCTACTCTCTTACATTATTCGTTATTCGAAAAAACGTTTGAGATAACAAAAATTATAGTTTGGAGATAGTTAAATAATGATAAAATTGATTTTTCAAAATTATATTATTTACTATTTTTTAAAATAAAATTATATAATTTTTTTTACACATATGATTCTTTTAATTATTCTGCAACATAAAAGTATCAAGATAGAGTTATCGCGCAAATTCAATAGTTTATGAGACATTTTACTCTTACATCTCTCTCTCTCTCTCTCTCTCTCTCTCTCTCTTTCTTTTAAAGTGTGTTAAGGATACGTTATATTTCAAATTTTTATTCTAATGTGTCTTTCTCCAGACCATACAATGTGTTGATAATAGTTGACATACTGACCTGTTAACGTGCTCGTAACTTGATTTCAAATGTTTATCTCACTTATTTGCTCACTTCACTGCTTCGTTTTGCACAGCCAGCCGCGAAATGATACACACAGTGCGATAATGGTAGGCTTTATGTCTATATCAGTACATTCTTTTATACTCTGGAATGAAACGCGATATCCCTACGGTTTTATTGGTCACTACAAATGACGACGAACATGACAACTAATGATATGCTTAGTCACTAATTTATGTCAGCAGACTTCCTGATTCATTCTTGAGTAACTGCGAGACTTTATGATTAAATTTAAACTCACACCGATTTATCTGTCAAAAAGCAATAGACACTTAAAATTCTAGTCGAGATGCGAACTGAGCGACGGTTAGTCGATCACGGGCGCTTATAAACTGTGAATGCGACCACCGCGCTACGGTATGAGTACATTTATCATCCTTGAAATTGAGAGAGGAGAGGGGCTTGCCTCATTAAGTCACCATTCCTCCCGTATGTGAACGGTATCCCGAACGTTCAGTTTACGTTTGATACTCCTAATTCCATAGATGTAGCATAAAAGTTGACTCTGAAACTTTCTAACTTTCTAACTTTTCACTTATAACCGCCTTGATTATATTTGCATGTTTGTATGGTTAATTTTTCTATTTCGTTTAGTACAATTTTTGTTAAAGACTTTGGAAGTGTTAAACGTGTAATATATCTGAGCACGGTGCTCATTATGAAAGCAAATACGTACGGTAGACGTGATTCGCGTTGCAAACCTTACTGATTTACTGTAATAGATCGACAAATCAATGTCTTGCTCTTTCGAAGCAGAGTTGGGAAAAATTGAAATAAATTCAATAGAAATGTTTATTTTTAAAAAATGCATCTACAAAAATTCCATTTGCAATAAATATTTTGTGTATTAAATATAAAAAAGCAAATATTTCTATTTAATATTTATACATGCATACATACATTTATTTGAAATAAAGATATTTAGTTTACATTTTGATATGTTATGGATAAATAAGTTTTTTCTATATTCTATTCTCTATTATTTTCTTAAATTTCTGTACTTATTAGAAATATAGAATAAAAAAAATACTAAAATAAAATATCTCATGAATATTTACATAAATATAAAAAACAGCTAAAATATCTCATGAATATTTACATAAATATAACTCTTTAAACATGTTTAAAAATAAATTCACTTGTCACTGTGATTATTTAGCTACTTGGTAAGAAAAATGATTGTTACATTTATATATTCATAAAAGATGTGCTGGGTTTTTTGGTTTTACTATTTTTTATTTTATGCTTTTAAGAAATAAAAAATAGAAAATAGGAAAAATTTATTTATCCATGACTTATTAAAATATTAAATAAACATTTTATCTATAAATAAATATATATAACTATTATTTATTTTTATTACAAGTATATATATGAATATTATTTACTTGTTTATATTTATTACACTAACTACTTATGTATTTCAAATAATACAATATTTTTTTATAAACACATCTTTTTAAAAAATATTTCTATTACTGTTTCCTATTTTTTTCTAACATTCTTTTGAAGAGACTGTGCTAATGCAATACAGATCTGTTTTTTTGTCTTTTATTAATGAAAAAATTATGTAGCATTAATACTATTACACATATACAGGCGTGGTGAAGCGCTCATGCAAGAGCGCTAACTTCATTGGTCAAACGAGAGATAAGAAGATTGGTAGATATTAAGAAAAATTATAAATGAATACGTAATGTATATTGCACAGTAAATATGTAATATATTGCAAGAAAAATGACAGAAAAGTACCGCATGAAATTTATCAGATTTTCAGAATGCACGATTTCCAAAATTAATTCATGCATTATTCGTTCTCGTCCATAATGCCGTCATCCTAAACTTGAATAATTTTTCTGAACGCGAGAATATAGTGGAATTATTCACGAAGGTCGTCTATCATAAGCGTTATCTCGGGATATGAAATTCATATATGTGATGTTTAAGGCAAAAAATCTTCGTGAATTTTGTGTCAATGTATGCATTTCGTTAATATATATACTGTTCTTTTACTAAAAAGATAAAGCAAAACGCATTCCTAATGTATTGATAACATTCAATGGAAAATTGCTAAGATACGCTGTGTTATGTTGTAAAAAAAGAATGTAAAGATTTTCAAACATCCATAAATATAACACATGCAATCACTATATTGATAAAATTTTACTTTGATAAAGTAAAATATTTACGTTGATAAATTGTTATGCTTATTGCATTTAATATTTGCTTATTATATTTTTACATGCATGTGCAATTTAATTTGTTGCAAAATTGTGTGCATTCTGGATTGTTGTTCTAAAATTAAATTAAAATATAAAATATTTATAAAAATATTAATAAAAAATTTATTTTTTAATTTTATGACTTAACTAAAAGTATGAAATTTTACTTAATTTTTTAAATTTATGTTTAAAAAATTTATATTTTCAGCTATATGGTAATCATATGAGAGTAATCAAACATACACACACTCTTATGTAACAGATTGCATGTTATATTTATGTTTGAAAATATTTGCATATTTATTTTGTAATAACACATACGTTTCCAACATTTTTCCATTGGAGATTTTGGTTACAAAATATCAACTAGAAGTTATCACAATCGGAATTTAAAAACTATAAGCTTGTTATGTTTATTCTTTCTTTGTTATTTTAGTCAATAACAAAACATTTTGGTTTGTAAATATATAAATTTTGGCCTTAAAACCAGCTACAAAGAACAAAACAAAAAATTTGCTTATGTATGTATGTAGCGAAAATAATAATATTTTGCTGCAGTTTGGGATAAATAATTCTTAAAAGAGTAATTGAATTAAAATAAACCTTTGCACGCATATTGACTTATTAGATTTGTATTAGTATATATAAAAAATTTAATTTGTAGTACTACTTTATCATTAAATTTGTAACTAATTACTAAAAAAAGGCAATCATACATAAGAATTATGAATAAATAAAAAAAATTAAATAACTTTTAAATTAAGAGAATTGTGCTCAAAAGATTCTACGCGATTTTTATGAGAAAAGTATTATTAATCAATTTGCTTGAATTTGTGATAAATTGTAGTTCTTGTATCCCTGATTATAAATGTCAATTTGCAAAAATCACTAATTTCTAAATTAAAGGCATTTGAATGTCTCTTTTATGAGATTTGTTCGTACGTCCTATACACAAATTTACCTTTGTGCATCTGCTCTCATATGCAGGTCCATGTATGAATAGCCGTCTTTGTGCTTACATAGATTAATAAATACGAACTACGCACATACGCGCATACAGGGAGATCCATTGTAACGTTTCCACTATTTCTCCCGAACTATTCGTTATTCGAAAAAACAAAAACATTTTAAACAAAAGCCATGACTCTGCTTCTACGTTTTCAATTTAAAATTAACGTTTGGATTGCCGAGTTTAAGCAGGTTTGGTGATGAGCATCCGGGTTATCGAAAAATTGCATCAGAGACTAAAAGTCAGAGAGATTACAGATGCCGCAGGCACAGCTTCTGCATGTGTCCAAAATATTACATAAATATTTTGGTATGAGAAAGCGGACCGCATGATGAGTACCGCGTTTGCTAACATTGGACTAAAAATATATGCGTTACATTTCAAAGAAATCACATTTTGAAGGAATCGCCGGTTCAAGCGGAATTCAAATTTCTTACATCTATTCCTGACTGTTGACGAAACATGTATCTATTACTACATACTTGAGAGCAAGGAACAATCAAGAACTGCCAAAAACAAGTGCTTTGCAGTATTTGATCAAATCTACTTTACTGACGTAATAAAGGAACTAGAAAAAAGATAGACCAAGTGCATCGAGCTGAAAGAAGATTATATTGAACAATAAAATCGATTTTACTGTAAGATACAAGTGTTTCATTGTTAGGCTCGAAACATATCAAACTACCCACGTTTGTTGACACTTAAATCACTTTAGACATGTACGTAAATCAAGACCTGTTCCAGATCCGTTACATAAAGATTCTAAAAATAACGTGAAGGGTATATTGTGAAATACAAATACACTTCTTGCTTGTTCATCATTTGCGTGTAGATAATTAATTATCTTTGTACGTGTATATCACAGTTTTTTTTATTAATTAGGTATCAATTATATTTCGTTAAATTAAAAATGTTTAACATATATTTTATATACAAATGATCTTAATGTACGAAAAGATTCTTTAAAATATACGTACAATATATTGAACAAGCAAGATTTATATTTCATAATACATGGTGTCCTTGGAGTTTCCGGAAAAATTTTAATAGTATGTTGTATAAGCTGAAATATTAAAAGAATCTTATATAAACCATAAGCTTCGAGATACTTTATTAAAAAATTATAGCAAAAATATGAAATTTGCAAGAAACAATTTTTCACCTAATTTTGCATTTCAAAATATCCATCTAATTAATACAAGCTTAACATTGATGTGATATTTAATTTTATCAGTCAAAATAAATTTGACTGCGAGAAATTGACAAAACAAACATCGTCGAACGACATACTACTTATAATGTGTTCAATCACTTGATGTTTATCTTGTGCCGCATACATTGTTTTAAATAGTAAAAATACAAAGTTTATCGAATACAAATTACACGTCAAGAAATGAACTCAACCAAAGAATTAACGCGAGAACGATTTAATATTTTTATTAGAATTTTTTAACAAAACATTTCAAGCTCTATGTCAGTATAATATTTTTTTCTTGAGTTTTAGCTCATAGACCATATTGTTAAAGTTTGTACGGAAAATTTGGGAACGCCCTGTATAAGCTCTATGCTATCTTTAGAATCTTTATGCAGCGCACAATACTTTGTCCTTCAACAATTCGCACGTGCGATTTGCATCATTTCCTTCCCAAAGTTGATTGGCATAATCATATAATTGCACCGTAACAATGGTTACGACATTCATTCAAGTCATCCTTGTGAATATCAGTGTCCATCTTGATTTACGTAATCGAAATAACATTGAAGTGTTGAAGTAATTTTCTTTGATGCAATGAATACATACTTTATATTCAAGGCTTCAAAATAGTATTATCAGATGTAATTTTGCATCAGAAGATAATAGAGAATGTTATCATACTGAATTGTCTTCAATTATTGTCGAGCGACGTGGGGCGTTGCGGGCGCGTTTACGGGATCGCTAGGGACCCTACCGATCCCGAGGGAAAGCCAGGCGAAGCTCGCGAGCAACATGACGACACAACGCCCGAGGTAAAACACGCGTTTGTTCCTTCCGCGATCCGATTACACTATTATATTTACTAATTTACTAATTGATAAAAATAGCTTTTTTGAAATGAATATTTATTTAAAAAACTATTTTTTTAATTTAGCTTTTACTTGTAATAAAATTACGTTAGATAAAATGTGATACAATGACTGACATCTTATTGATGTCAGTATTGAATAAAATTATTTGAATTGCACCTGAGGAATTATTTATTTATTTCTTAGAAGAAATTAAAGACTTCTTATCAATAAAAATGTATGACATAGATTATTGAATTCTATTGAATATCGTCCTTTTTTATTATACATATTTGCAAGAAAAAATAGTAATTAGTACCTTTTTTTAAATTATATCAATGATATTATGTTTTATAAGAAGACTTTGACAACACATATTCTGTAATTAGTCTAGAATAAATTTTAATCTGTTAAACATTCACGTAACGAATGCGTTTGGACGAAATTCCTGAATGTGTTTCGTAAGTCGATCGATGATGATGAATTTTTAACGGTTTAATTAATTCTTGAGTAAAGCTGATAAGTATCACTATTTGATTGAATCGTTAATGGCCGTGATTAAAATTATATACTCGCATGCAATTCTAAAGTACCGGCGCGCTGTATTCACAGTCCGTGCGATTTATTTATATGAACCGATTAAACGAAATGGACCGCTCGTCGGTAGTTTTCAATTACATTATTCAGCGATCACGTGCGCTGTGCGAAACACATCGGCTGGCGTAGCTGTCCAAAATTCTAATTGCGTGCAATATTGCACGCGCGGTCATACATGCGAGCGGTCATACGTGTGAGCGAAATGGGAAAATGACAGGAATTTCAGGCATGTTCGTGCAAATTAGAAATTGCGATGTGCAGCTGTACCTATCAAGCATTTTTGTTATTAATTTCTATATAACAATTTTAATAATTTTTAAGTAAATTTTAATATAAATTAATATGTGTGCGCATGTGTGTGTAATTTTTAAATTAGTAATAATTTGTAATTCAATCATTATATTGACTGGGAATTGATATAACAGCAGATGGTTTAAATTATATTTTCAGGATTATGTAATATGACAATTTATATGTGTTTTTGAAAAATTTTAAATATCATTGAATATATTATTTTAAATGTTATTTAACAAAATTTGTAAGTATATTAGTATAAAGATAGCTAAATTTAAGAATTAAAAATTATATACACACAAGCGAAGTAAGATACAAATTAAGAATGTAAATAATTAAAAGGTAATTAAATATTCTTAAAGTAGTGACAATCCATGTTGCAAGCAAAGTTTGTTACTGAATACGTTATATTATTAGAAAATTCTATTACGTACTCATACCTTATAGACGTGCAAGTTTTATTTGCCAAATGATTACATCATGACTATCACGACTATTCGTGTTACAATGAAAATACTGTTTCATGCACTGTTGTGAGATTCATAAGACAAACTTACGCATGCGTAATAGCGCAGCGTGAGCAGCTATCAATAGCGTACGTATTGTATGATTATGCAGGGTATCGTTGTGTCCCTAATAATAATTTTACTCATTTCAAATAGTATAAAATTAATAAACTTTTATGCATATAATATTTAATAATGTATGTTTTACATAACATTTAATATATCCGTATTTTCTATATTATTAATATGAATATTGACAAAAGGTATACAAAATTTAGCCTCAAAAACTCCCTATATTAAATCTAAATACGAGTGTGCCAAACTTGATCACGTGATCCATTATGTAGTTCACACATGCGCACAAAGTTTCCACTGAGATTTATCCCACGCATCCGTCAACACTGATTTTATGCCAAGGAGATATAAATTGCCTCTATCATAGTGAAGGACAAATGTATAAACGTGCAAAATAGTTTAACAGTTAAATTGTTTTTGTTATATACTTCTCAATGGCATTTAAGTTGCAAGAATAATTATTAGCGTTCATGTTATTTATCTTTTTGTTAATAGCAATCACTGTAAGCTTACATAATTAGATGAGTAACATAATGATACCAATTTCAGTAATAATCAGAGATAGCAAACATGAATAATTCTGACGCTTTAATTCTGCATAAATCTAAATGAACTTATAATAATTACCAGAAATCATTCTTCTAAGAATAAGCAAGGAAAATATTTCATAATCAGTAGGCAAGAGCTAAAAAATTAGTTAAAATGAATATCTATAAGTAGCTTGAAGAATGCTAATTAGACAAATCATTATGAGTGCATTGCCCTTTGTTTTTAATAAAAAATTAACAAAATTATTCAAATTTAAGTCCGCATATTATATCTAGATGTATTTATATCACGGTCAGCAATTGCTGTCAATTGCTGACCGTGATTGTGCTAATAGAGTCGTTTAGAGTCATTTACATTGTAACTTTTGACTTAGAAGTTTCCGGTTCAAAATCTTTTGATAAATCTTTTTTTTTTTAATTAAACATTAAATTCAGTTTTTTAAATATGATAGGTAAATTTGTTGTAAATTTAATTAGAAGTTGGAATTTATATTTTTTATATGTTATTTATTATAAAAGTACATATTTACTATACTTACTATATATTAATTTTTCACAATAATGAGTGTAAAATTTAAAATAAAAACAAAGCAAATACATTTTGTCACTACAAACATTGAATAAAATTTTTTTAAAGTCATTCTACATAAGAGCACAATTTAAACTCATTCTACGCAGAACACAAATTGCCGTAATGCGGATGCGGCAGCTATTAGAATAAGTGTCATATTATTAACATTTTTGTTTGACTATTGCATCCGCTTTTGCGATCTGTAACCTATGTTCTGCGTCTTACGTACAATAACCTTTACACGTATATTTGTTTTTCGTTAAAATTTTAGGAAAATATTTTTTGTTAACATTCACAAAAATTTTAATTTTTAATTAAATTTTTAATAAATTTTTCTATTACCTCGTAAAAAATTTAATGTTTAATTAAAAAAAAAAGAGATATTGGTAGATTTTAAACGAAAACTCACAGTGAAGAGTTACGACGCGGATGCTTTACAAACATAGCTGCTATGATAATTGACAGCAGTTATTAAAATAATATGCGACAGCAGTTTTTAATATAATATGCAACTTAATTTTGAATGACTTTTCTAATTTTTTAGAACACAATCGTTCATGCACTAATAACGTTTTACCTAATTAACGAGCATCCTTCAAGCCGCTTGCAAAAACCTTTCTAAAACGTCACAGTTAGCAATCCCGGTATATAGATATCTATATGTGTGACTCGTGGTGCCCCGGCATTCGGTGACTCATTACACTCCAATTACACTTAATATAGAAAACGATGAGTCATAATCGAAAATGAATACTAGATGATTTGCAGTGTAGCAAGACGAGAAAAGAAGATGCGCAGAAACTTGGATTACATTTATATCTTATTAAAATGTGTCTTTTATTCCAAAATATCAAAACTAATATTAAATTTTTCTAAATAGTTAAAAAATTATTTTTGTACCACAAGAACGACACGTGCGTCTTGAGATAACAGAGTTTGAACGTTGCTTGCTAGATACGAAGCATAGGCAACAAAGTAATTCGTTTAATACCAATTGTATCAATCTAATAACTCTTAATTACTCTAAACGGGTCAATGACTTCGTGATTCATTGTGCTTTGGTCTTTCTGATGCATACATATATAGTACATATATAGTACATGTGTGTACGTGCGTGCGTGTGCGTGTGCGTGTGCGTGTGCGCGCGCGTGTGTGTGTTTGTGTGCGTGCGTGCGCGCGTGTGTGTATGTGTATACAAGATAACTAAAACGTATTAGACTAGTGAAATATCTAAAAAAAAACAAGACATTTGAAAAAAAGTTAATAGAAAAGTCACAGGGTTTCAACAAATATATTAAATGGTAATACCCATTTAACCTTGAGAGCACATGGAGCTTTCAAAACTCATTTTTAAATTTTATGTAAGTGGTAACTTCCATTTTTATTCAATATCCTTGTAACTGACATCAAGTTGTTTTTAAACGCTACAATAAAACTCTTTTTGATTAAGTACGTTTTGAGTTACGATTTGATCTTTGTCAACTCGTAACTTAAAATGTACTTAATCGAAAAGAGTTTTATTGTAGCGTTTGAAAACATCTTGATGTCAATATCGCTGGCATTGGCGTTATCCAAGTGGTACCGCGTAAAGGTAGCTCGGTTGGATGTATATCTCTTGCGTGTGCATGAGTGTACCAACAGAGATAAAGACTTTACGATTTGTCATTTTTGTAATATTTATTGATTTCAAAACCTTCAGATACATGGCAGTATCTGAATTTTGTCAACTCATATCTTAAACAGTACTTAAATCGAAAAGAGTTTTATTATAGTGTTTTGAAAAGATCTTGATATCAGCTACACAAGAATATTGAATAAAAAATGGAGGTTTTTTTTTTTAAATTTTTAAGTTAATTCTGAGAGCTCTTTTATACTTGTGTTCAAAGTCAAAGTGGGTATTGTACATTGTGAAACCCTACAGCTTTTGTACGAAACATTTTTTTCTCAAATATCTTATTTTCGAGATATTTCACTGGTTCAATATTTCTTAGTCACCATGTACATATATTTTATATATTAATTGTGAAGTAATCATTTGTTGACAGGAAAGATTTATATGTGATCATAAAGAATAATTTGATAAAATATCGTGATTTAAAAATGATATAATGGCAAGCGATACATTATCCCTTAGTAGAGTGAACGATGTCAATGGCCGTTTTATTGATCTTATCGGCACATTCTAAATTGCCGTATTAGCTTAGCCAAGAAATATGCTGCAATTTGCACGTGCGCATTTTCATCCATAAATTACGCGGAATGAAAAATGGCATTGCTGGTGTAGATTTACAATCGTACTCTGATATCGCATTTTGCACATATTTACCTAATGGCGCGCTTTAAGTCTATCGCAAATAATGTTTCGATAAAAAGACTCATCATCATAATTATGTATACATAACTTCAATGTAAAGGGAATGCATAATTGCTATTAAATAACTCTAGAGCAACAAATATTGTACATAAATGTTTTAAAATATTATCAAAATAGCAACGATTCTGTATAACTTTTTCTTTAACATAATTTTAATTTAAGACTTTTGTATGCAATGATATTTATACCGTCGTTGAATATTTATACGTGTTAAAGAAAAGTTGCGCGAAATTAAATTTCTCTAAGAAAGATTCTGAATTAGTTAAAGAACTAACTGAAAGAACTAACTTAAGAAACCAACTTTAACTTAACGAGTTATCTTCCAGCTTTGACATAAAAATAATGAAAATATTGAGCATAAGAATAAAACATAATCCTGTAAGGACATGTTAATAATTGCTTTACTCTCGTGCTCAATATTTTTATTTAAATATATGCAAATTGAGTTGGTTTAATCTCAAGATATATAGTTAAAGATGTATAGGTTATACTGAAGCGGAGAAAGGCACGGAGTGCCTTTATCGGATTATATTTTCTTCGTTACAAAGCCCGTTTTCATTACCCGTCGCAGTGCCATTGTTTTCGATAAAATAAAAATTTTTATGTTATTCACCGTTGAACATTGTTGATGACACCTGTGTGTGACTACCTGACTCAATTTGCAAAATGACACGTTTCGAACAATGCAAATATCAATATAAGTTTCGTTAAGTCGTTGCAAAATGTGAGCCGTTGCGAGGTACTCGAGCTGAATGCAGTCGTTATATTCCCACCGTGCTCTCTTCATCCACCTCCGGCGGCGCTTTTTCGCAACCCTTCGTGGAGTACTCGTTCCACGAGCTCTCCTGCCATTCGCTCCTCGTTCGAGACAATTGTATGGCGTAGGGGGCGAGAAGAGCTGAAAGATAGTCGGACACTAGCCTTCTGTAAGAGTCTCCTTCGAATAAAGTGACAATTTCCAATGTTGCTTGAATCCCTGCGCAGAACGGCTCCGGGGCGAATCATAGGATAATCCCGAGCAACGTCTCCAGTATCGGTTTTACAAGCGATGGCACTTCTTCTAATGGAGCCCGTGTCTTGTGCAATGCATTTATGTTTACTGCAATTGCAGCTGCCTCTTACGTTTTTTCCACTAAGCGTCGATTAAAAGGGTCTGCATGATTGATCTAACGATCGATTTTTTAAAGAATAGATATTTTCAAGAAATAATCTTATCTTAATGTTAATAAACTACTAATACTCTTAATGTGGTCTTTAATTGCATGAGAATTAATTTTCCATGCTTAGAATAATACAAAGAAAATATAAATAACGATGCAACGTTATAAGAAAGAAATTAAATTGAATGAAAATGATTTTCTCAATATGTTTTTCTTTTTTAATAATCATGAGTTGATTAAGAAAGTGTTGAAATCTATTATTTGAGATCGATATTATTTCAGTAAGTGAACTGTAATTGATTGAATAATGGATTTTTAGTAAAAAGAGGTTTTACTTAATAAGACCCAAATTATTTCTGTATTTAAGAATTAATAATAGCAATTTGATGTATTTTATATATTCCTGTAATTTTGTTAATGTAGCAGATAAATATTTCATACTTTTTACAAGCTAGAAAATGGTGATAGAAATAGTTTTATTTTAGAATGTACACATTTATATATTTGCGCTGGATATTTGATGTTAGAATACAATGCCTTTTTATGTAGTATATATTCATGTTTATTTTTCCAGTGGTAAAAAATTACACATAAAGTATAGTTGACGGGTAACACAAAACGCGTGAAATAAACCTCTCACCGCGGCAATTTCAAGTCATAAATAACACTGCAAAAATCATAGTACAAAACATCAGATTTTTCGTAAAAAAAATTTTTATATTACATTTCTGCATGTCATGTTCCTATAAAATTTATATAAAATTAAGGTACATATAATAAAAGTATTATTCTTCTATTACTGCGTACGTATCAAATAATTAGTGCTAATGTAGAAGCACAGAAAAGTATGGCCAAAGTGTACATTTACGAATTATGAGATTGTGGCAGTAGAAATTTTATAGCTTTATGGAATCTTTAATTAATTTTTAATTGTCTGCGATATATATCACACTTTTTCAAACACACACACACACACACACACACACACACACACACACACACACACACACACACATATTCTTTCTTTCTCTGTTGCTTTATTTATTAAAAGGACAACTGCTATCCGTTATCGTTGTTGGGCTTCTTTCCTCCAGGAAGTTAATCCAATCAACCTGCGTCATCCCTGCGAAATTTCTCGTCAGCGTGAGGGGAATGGCCGAGACGAAAATGAAACGTTCTTGAAGCTAGTCGATCTCACGTCGGCCCTCGCAATTTCCCTGATCTCCTTTATCGAAAAATATATCTTCCTGGGATGATGGTATCGAGTTGAACGTTACCTTGGAACCAAAAGTCACATTTGTATTCCATCAAGCAGAACACAGATGCTGTGACGCATGCGACGAATGCCTTTTCATGTGGAAAAATACCAGCATACACAATTTTCCTGATCCATTATATCCATGTCAGGATAATCGCGATCGATTGATATATCAGAAGTTAGTTGGAATTAAGGTAAAATGATGTAGCGAAGCGTTGCAATATTTAAAAATGTATTTTATGAGTAATTGATATTGACTTGATGCGATTAACGATAATCGATTTCACAATTAATGCAGCAAGTGTCGTTGCATATTTTTCAATAATTTTTTAAATAAAACAACAAAGAGTATACGCGTTGCAGTTATAAAGTCACATCTATCTATAGTTTATTGATTTAGATGGAAAAAAAAATTTACAAAAAGAATTACATTTCCATCTAATATTTTTTCAAGCTTTGTGCTATTGGAATTCATTACAATGGCCATTACAATTGCTAATCATAACGATCGCATTGTCTGAGTCGCACGTTATTCGATTATGTCATTTGGAAGTTATGCGTATTGCGAGACGCGTCGTTCAGATATCGTCGATTGGAGCCGGAGGACTTGGCTCAACGAGCAAACTGCGTTCTTAAGAGTCTCGCGAAGTGTTTGTAATGACTCCGCTGACTCTGGAATATCTGGAAGTTGGCAGTAGATGTGTCCCCTGACCCATCTCGGTTATTGGAAGACGATAATGCAGCGATGCTCATCCAATTATTATCAATGAATGTCGTTTCTAAGAGCTGCTCGCGCATCTGCTGAGCGATTTTTACACCTTGCTGGAAACGCTCGTTAGGCTATAGATAATCATTTGATGGCCGGTGATTAATTTCTCGTTAATGTCAAGCTGTAAGAAAAATTTCATAGGAGTGTCCATCGATATCATGAATTTTCTCACCCTATTATCGTTTTGTAGAAAATTTAATGATCAGACTAGTTTGGTTCTTCTTTCTAGTCTCAGCTATATTACGAGTATACTCACGGTAAATAAATAATGTAGCATTTTATTCTTAATGTATTTTTCTTTTTAATTTAAAACAATAAGATAGGTAAAATAATACTGTAAAATTTCTTTATTTGACCAATTTCATATTTAAAAAAATTTTTAAAAGTGTAATACAAAACATTTTTATTTATCATTTATATATTATATTTTATTTATATCAATTTAATAACATATTTTTTATTTTATACATATGTTCCAGTGTAACGTTACATAAAAACAAATACACAGAAATATTTTTTATGTAAATACATTTACAAGCGCATTAATTTCTTCGTAAATTATTTAATATCATTTGAATATAAGAAAATTTAATTTGAATATGATATTAAGTTATGATAAAAGATGACAAAATGAACATTATATTATTTCCATGAGACTTATAGAGAAAATAAAGATCTGTTCAAACGATATGAGCAAAATCATCTGGGGAATCCCAAACACGTCCACTTTGTATACGACCAAATTTATCAGGTGGAACTTAAATAAAGCTCGATCTCTCTGTGGAACAGGGAAGTCATATCACGCTTCGACCCTATGACCACGAAATCCCAATTCCCGATTCAGGAAATAGCATTGTTCCTGGTAGAGCTCGATCTGGAATTACAGCTTTTTACCGCGTGGTCGACAGTAATTCTCATAGTTTCCGGAAATGCATTATTGAAAGCCTTTAACTACGTATAACTTATTTCCGGGTGTCGTCAATAACGATTCGATACACTGTAATGGATTGTGAATAATGCAGCAGGGACATTGGGACGGTTTATAATCATCTGTTTTTAACTTTCTATCGCAATGTATCGAATAATTTCAAATAATTAAATGTACCTAATAAATGAATAATTGTTATATAACAAGAAAGAGAACATAATTTTCTATAAACGAAGATTTAATAAATTAATATGATTTATGTAAGCATTTAATGTAATTATAAAGATATTGTTTTATTTAACTGAAATTATTTAATACCTTACTTAATACCTTTTGATATCTCTATACTTCTCAAATATAACTGTGATGCTTTAATAGTATTCGTCTCTGCGAGGAATAAAATCTGTCATCAGATCATAAACAAAAGAAGGGATAATCTTCACGATAATTCAGTGAACAAAGAAATCCTACCGCGACAAACTCGGGGACTCGCAAATGTCCGAATTTCACTATCGCGCATTACCCGCTAGGATTTTGCGCCATTAGCGGCCGCGATTCGTTGGCTCGAGCGAGGTAGGCGGGGTTAAAAAGCTTTCGTGTCGAGGGTAAGTTCCAAACTTTCGCGATGAAGGACATAAAGTTCTAGGAAGCGGGTAGGAAGCCGTCGGTGATACCGGGCTACAGTAACAATGAGATGCAGTGTAACTAAGCCCTTTTAAACCCCCTTCCTCGCGTTCGTGTCCGACTATCCTCTGCGCCTTCCCCCCCTCCCTCTCTCTCTCTCTCTCTCTCTTTCTACGACGACGGTTGCACTTTCTCGAGCTTTCATTTAGGAAAACAATTGTGAAAGCATCGTGCACACCGAAAGAGCAAAGCGGTACGCGGCCTGAAAAGGGGAAAAACCCTCCCTCCTATCTCCTCATCGCGCCCGTGTGTCCGCGCGCGCGTCATGAATACTACCGCGGTGTAAACTCGCACTCGTAGATTCGTTCGTAGCAAAGGATACCGTCGTCATTGTTTTATTTCGCGGTCGCGAGAACATGCTCGCGTTATGTATGGATTTCCTGCGGCGGATTAAAGTGCCCTTTGTTATAAATCCGCGGACGCCGAGCCTGCGGCCGGGCGTGCTGAGCGGAATATCGACCGCGATTTATTATTTAAGTTCCCTGAAGTGCAATCAGCAATTCATAGAAAATAGAGGTAAGTAGCGTTAGCGAGCAAATGCTGCGTGAGTGATTACACTGGTCTATACATTTTGTACTTGATACATCCGTTTGATACATATATTTTGTTTTCTGAATAATAAGAGAGTAATGGTGAAAGTTACAATAAGTATAATGTTTGTAGTTTTTAATATTTTGTGTTGAACTTTTTTAAATTAGAAATATTCACGGGAGATTAAAACGCTTTAATATTATATAAAACGCAGTGTGTATACAGTTTACGTGCCCTCATTTCTCCGATGTTGTATTTAACGTTTGAAATGTACTTTTTTTTTATTTTTTACTCTTTAAGACTTAATATTCAGAAACAGTTTCTTTTTACCTAGTAACAAATCACACTATGAGTGTAAAATATTTTATTTTCCAAATTATTTAAACGGGAGCAAGTAATTCTGAGTTGGATGACATTTAATATCTTGTAAGAGCAAAGTATCTCTCGAAACGAAGTGTGATCGGTTTCTTTCCAAGCAGAAGTACAAAACGGTTCACCACTGCACCGGTTGTACTTTGCGGCGCTTTTATTTGGAAAAATAATTGTAGAAGTTGAAACGTTGTTGCACGTCAAAAAAAAAAAAAAAAAAAACGGGTAGCGACATGTTGCTTTAAAAGAAAAATTCTTGCAAGATGAATACTCGACTTCGGTAACTGGCTCGTTGTTGTGGATACAACGTTCACGCGTGCTTTTATTTTGTGAATATCGGAAAGGTAACATATCCCGTCGTATGCAGATCTCTCGCAGGGGAATCAAACTGCCCTGTCATGTAAGAGAAACGCGGATGAATTTATTTTGTCTTGGGGAAAGAAATGTCCCGAGAACATTCCCGGAACGTCGATACTGATGTTACACGACGAAAACTAGACGTGGTGCAACGCTGTATGCGAATACACGATATGCCGTATACTTCGTTAGAAGTGATATTACATTTTAGAAATACATTTGTACGCGTTTATGCAATTGGTGATTGGTGCGAACGCATAACGATCTGCTATCAGAGTCCAGGTAATCTTTTTTTTGTCATTGATTTGTAATTTAAACCTTTTTCGTGGGACAACACCCAACGTCGTATCTCAGACGATATCTTTAACAATTATCATTATTATTAACATAAAACCGTAGTAACGCGTAGTTAAATATACGTTAGCGAATGTCTCACGCAAGAAGCTTAACTGCTTACGTCACGATTCGAGGAACCTTTCTATATTGACCTCGCATGAACTCTCTTCTCTGGTTAACTCGTGCTGGAAATCAGAGTTTCGTCCGCTGTTGTCGGTTAGCCAAGACCTTCGACCGTCCTTCTCATTTGAACTGTATAATTGTACATTGAACGGATGGAGGATCCTCTAAAGCTTTGGATTTCCGCGATCCACTGTATTTTCATCACGATTGCGGCGTTCTAATTGCTGACGTTACTTGAAGCTTCACGTGAAGCTTCATGTATCTGATTTTGATTGTACGTAATCATGGTGAGTTTAGTTAATCAGCTATCAAAGACTTACGCGAATAAATACAAAGTTGTAAATTATTACAATGTATTCGTATATCGTATAAATTATTATACGTTATACGTTAATTATATTTGCGCTTCGTGCCAGGAAAAGACTGTGCATATTCTCTGGAGTGATTAAAGCTACATAAAACGAATAAGAGAATCTTGAAACTGGCAGACGGGTGATAAAAGATACAGAGAATTTAGTTAGAATGAATTTTCCACGTGATTCTTAAAAAAAATTAGTACATTTATTTTAGTAAATAAAAACAAATATTTAAACATTACGTTTGATTACACTAAAACAAATATTTAAACATTAAGTTTCATTAAAAGATATTATATATTATATAATCATCAACGATATTATAAAATAAATAATTAATTTTCATACGTGTTTTGTAAATATGCTATAGAAAATTAGCACATTTTCAATACACGAATAATACATCGAAGCTTTTATTGAACTTTATTTTTAATTTGTTTAATTTTTTTATACAGTAATTCCGCATTTAAACGTTTCTTTTTCAAAATCTTTGCATTTTATTAAAATTAATTATTTTATTTAAACATTAAATTTAAATTAATTATTTTATTTAAACATTACATAACGTTTTCTTATTATAATCTGTATTATTGACATGGCTAATTGATTCACTTACTTAATTAGAAATTTATTATTAATATTGTTAATTGCTATTTAACATTAATATTATTACCATTACAATACACCTATTGCATACATGATGATTTTTTTTAATACATGTAATGTTTGCTATGTAATTACATTTTAATTGTTAATAAGATGTTTGATACGATAAATTAAATTTAATAACATATTAAGAATAAACCAATGTAATAACATTTAAAAAATGTGCAATACAATCATTACTGCATCATGTATACATATATTTAACCATGGGATATTTATTTGCTTCATTATCTTGTATTATTATATTTTATTTACATTTATAACACATAAGAGAAATTAACATGTTTTACAGTTTAAACATTTATAATTATATATTGATAAATAATTAATTGTTCAATAAGCGATGTATGTTTATGATTATTAATTATATTATTTTGACATCCATTAACAAGCTCTTAACTTATTATAAGAGATAAATGAAATATTATAGTTATATTATTATATTATTATATATCTAATGCAAAATAATAAAGTTAGTAAAAAATTTAGTGCAATATTTGAGGCTGAGATATTTCTATGAGAATTTGTATTAAAGAGGTAAATACCTATTTATAATTACACTCAACTGAAAGTTCAACAAAGCGATACACTTGCGCCGAAAATCTTAGGAACGCGCTCTCTACGAATCTCCGCAAAGCTGGAATTTAAATTGCACGCTAAGTTTGCAGGGCGAGCTTTTCCTTCTATCGTTAAATGCAATTTGCATATTTCGTTTAAACGATCAACGACTCGATAGCGTATTAAACCAAAGCAAAGAGATAACATTCGCGTGTACACACTTGGAGCATGAATGTGCCAGGTCTTCCGGGATAATAAAGGGCGTATGGACGAAATTGTCCTTTAAACCGTACGACATTGTCAGGCGTATCTAACGACAGATTGCGGCCCGCACCGGTGCCCGTTCGTCGCATATCGCTTATGGATTCGGCCATCGTGTCCTCTTCCGATGGCGCTGGAACTTTGCTATACCAGGTAATTAAGCGGCGCTTGACACGTACGGGGATGAAAATCCCATCGCGCTGTTATTTCGTCGCCTCCTGATACCACCTCTGACTACCGTAGCGCAGCTTAACGCTTTAATCTGTTTCGCGTCGTGCAACTTCTCGCCCTCGGATTTTCGACGAGGGGACGATTACGGAGGGTTTGAACGACTGCGTGTTCGGAATAATAATTATTGTTGTTTAGCGAAGTCGTCGAAACGTGCCACGGCATATAAAGTCTGTACTCGTACGTCCCTTTTTTCCTACGTGGAAAGAGGTAAGAGATTCCAAAAGAAAAAGCATTTAAGAGATTGAAGTTATTTGTGCGTCGGGCTTTCTTTCCAATTAAGACGATTCGGAGAAGTTTTCCCCGAATTTTATGTACCGTACAAAATATAAATATATGGTAAACTAGATCAAGTTTTTATAAAATTGTTTATTTATTATATGACAGACGCTGTTGCGATTTATAAAAAATTAAAAGAAAATACGAAATACAAATATACTAAAAAAGCAAAAGAGGTAAGCGGTTTCTCTCATCGCGAAAATTTTAACAACTATGATGTATGGTGGTTTTTTAAAAACCAATCATCGATTGGTGTTCCTAAAAGTTAAGTAGTATCAATAAGTCAGAAGTTAAGTATGCATAAAAAAGAACTTACGACAAGCCGACACGCACATTTCAAGAACACTTGCAAGTAGACTGACAATTCCAGTGAAACTACGAAAACGTAATAAAATTTAAGATGCAAGAAAAGACCGAGCTAGGTTGTAACTAGTCTCGTGATAGTCGCGATGGAAATAAATGTTACAATGTGAAAAAATTTTTTATATCTTTTTGACGCTGCTTGTCCTTGGCCCTTCTGAATTATTGATTATTGTAACAAAATTTCGTTAAGGATAGAAATTTTTTGAATTGTACATATTACGAAAAAGTATTAGTTCATTAATATAATATGTAAAATTTCTCGGTAACGGGAGAATATTTGAAATTATTTCAATAATATAACATGTTTAGGGAAATAGAAATCAAATTTATATTTAGAATTAAGTAAGGAAATTTTCTTTCATATTTTAATATTATAAATATTAGTCTTTCATATTACAAAAACGCGGTTAACGAGCTCATTTTCAACGCAGAAATATAATTTAAAAACGGAAGCATGGCGGTACTATTTTCTCGCAGCAGATACGATAAATGTCTGAAAACGTGCGAGCGAGCGATATGCACGTGTTTTCCGGTTGGCGGTACCGGCACTGTGCGGAACTGTTTCCGCTTCTGTTTGTTACAGCCTTACATAAAGCTGAGGAAGATGCCTGTCTTTGCTGCGCGCAACAACTTTTATACTTACTACGTGAGCGTGTAACAATGCTATTTCCACTTACCGCGGACCAGTCGTCGCTTCGCTGTAAAACGTTCGCTAAATTCTGTTGCAGCTAAATATCACTCCACAAATTCGCCTTTCAACGAACAACGGATAACGCGCCGTTGTATTCGCGCAGTGAACGATTTTTGCGTGCATTCCTGCGCGCTTTTACCGGAAAAGCTGCCCTTAAGTATCATCACGAAATAGTTTTCTCCGGGCTGTTACCGTGTCGGTGACAAACTGCAAATTCGACCGCGCAGTTTTAACGTTCCTTTCCGAACAATTATGTTGATTTCCTGAAGTGTCGAATTATCCAACGTAACATTATCTTCGGCAAACGTTGGCACAGACTTCTGTACGATTTCCGCTTGTTATCAGATCGTTTAGCAAAGCGTAAAAAGTAAGAGATCACATTCATGGTTACCATTTCTCTCGTTTTCGGTGGAAGAGTCTGACTTTTTCAACGAAATTCCGGCAGGAGAACCAGATTTAATTTTTTTTTTTTTTTTTAGAAATTAGACAATTTAGATACTCTAGTAGATAATCGATCTAGGGCAATTTCATGATAGGAGAGATCTCCAGCGGAACATTTAAAGTCAAAAGTGGCAATCATCATCACATTGCAATTAGAATTAAAAAAAAAATCCCCTCTTCTAATTTTCGATCCGTCCAATTGGCAAGTTACACATTGAAACACTGTCGTGCATGTCGCGAACGTAAAACTACTGCTGTTACAACGCTGAACCCCGACTGAGTTACAGGAATGGTTACGATCGTAAAAAAAAGGGGGGGGGAGGGATTGCAACCGCTCAAAGAGCTAAGGTTTACGAGCAGACAATCATGTACCGAGCAGATTGATTACATGAAAGAGGCATAAAAGTCTGCCGGCGATACTCCGCGATCGATACTTGGCGTGCGTGCGAAAGCGTGTCTTAAACCTCGACTTGGCGGTTTCGAGTTTTGTCGTAAATCTCGGCTTGGTAATGTGTTGGTAAACAGCGAGTCGGCCTCGCTGAACGACGAGCGCGGTACGTGCCACTATGGCATTCGCGGATGGCGAATGAAAGACCGTGAACAATTCGACGATAACCGGTGGAAACTATTCACCACGCGTATGCATCCACGCGGCTGACACCAGTAATTACGCGGCGCAGAAGTCAAGCTAAATTAAACCAAATTTGGCTCACGGTACACTTCCGTCCGGCGGACCGAGCGCTTGCACGTTTCAGTTGCGCTTAGTTGAAACTCTGGTATCCGGCCGATTGTCAGTTTTCACTTCGCGGCGCGGCGGTCTTGTCGCGAATATTCGCGACTTGTTGCACTTTGATATTCTCCGTGTGCAATAAGCGAAAATTTCTACAATTTCAAATATTAAGAATATTTTTAAGAATATTAGGAATATGAAAATCGGAGTGTACGGTTTGAGGTAATATTATTGTAAATGATGTTTTCAAGGGAATTTCAAAGTTGTAAAACTTGAATTTGCAGTTAAAATGATGAAAATTGAGAGGAGACGAGAAATAAACGAGATATTCTGCTGTCCAGAGATAAAATAATCTAAACCGCGAACGAGAATATTTCGCTTTACCGATTTTTCACAATACGTGTATACTAGTGGAATGAAAATCTTGTTAACCGAGTTTCCTCAGAGAGTCAACGAGGTCCAGACTCCTCACCCGTTAATTTTCAAAATTTCAATGCGTTTTCCCTCCCCTTTTTTTCTTTTCGCTCCGTCTCTATGAGAGGATAATCGCATGGATCTACGTGGCGCTGGTTACCGTGTACAGAGTTAAGCCTTTAGGCAAGGCGAAATAGTTGAGCATTTTTACGCCCAGCGACGACTAAGGCGACGTTCCTTTTGAGAAACGCCCGAAAGAAAATGAGTAAATATAGGCGTCGAATCTCCTTGCTTTTCCTTGCCCGCGGTTTCGCATCTGCCTGAAGAGTAAGCGTCTTTAGAAAATACCATCCTCCTCAGCGGCCCTTCTTCTGTGCTTTCACCACGCCTCTGGCGCTCTTGCCCTTTTTATGGGCACATCTTCCTTTGCTCGAAACAGCGCTAAAAAGGGGAATTCGTGGCTAACGTCGTTCACTTGCTTGGTTGAAAACCCGATTGGCGCTGAAATAGCGATCCCTCGATGCTCGTTCGAGCAGTCTAACCCTTTGAGAGTCATGCAATTTTCTCATGTCTAGTGTAAAGAAGCGACTTTAGCAATTTACAGAAAAATGCGAAGAAACTGATCTTGATTTGTATTTGTGCTCTCTTTCAAATGCACCTGTACCTACGGAATGTTCGGAAGAAATATTAAATTCTTATCTGTCTATCTATCTATCTATCTATCTATCTATCTATCTATCTATCTATATATATATATTATAGTACAGAATATTATTTTATAATACACCCACGTATACATTAATTAATATATAAATTAATCCCATTGATTATACCTATATAAATTAATGCATTTAGAAAACTGAATATTTATTATCCAACTATGCATAATAACTTTATATTATCATCTTGTTGTGAAACTGTTGAATCTTACATATATATGAAATTTTGTTTTTCTGTTTTTACATTATACTTGAAAACTATTGTACAAATCTGAATCTTGAATTAACTTAAAATTTTAACTTAAAATTTAACGTAAGAAAAATGTTGAATAGTGTATCAGGTATGTAACAGTATTGTGTAGGATTAATTTCACATAATACAGTTTCTATGTTGGAATTTTGACATTTTCTGCAGAATTTGATAGTAAACGTGACATGAAATATTCGTTTTTCGAACAGTTTGTCGCATGTTCCTCACGCTTTTGTTCTTCGTGGAGAAATCTGTTTCCTTTCACGTATCGAGGTAACCCGAAAGCAAAATCTTCTGCCAGTCTCTTTCGTGCAAAAACCGTTACTAGGTGCTTTTACGATTCGATGAACTAGACAGTTGAGACAAATATCCCCCTTCAAACCTGAAGAAGATACAGTTTATTCTACAAAAGCGTAGACATCGTATCTGCAAGGAAGTTTGTCAGAATTGGAAAAAGTATGTATCATTTTAAAATATTGAGAATTTTTAAAATTTATATACTACTTTAAAGTATATTCAATTTCGTCATTGCCTATTATGTTACCTCATTATTGTTTATCACAATCTGATAATGTTTGAGCATGTTTTCGATTAGTTTTATTAGAAGTTCGAAAATAACATTTTATGATCGGTTGACAGTTTCCTGATTCGAAAATGTTTTGAGCATTTATGAAAAGGAAACTATAGAGGGAGAAAACGTACACGTAACTAGGGTTGGGAAGTAACAAATTACGTGTAATATCATACCTTTTTTAATAATTTTTATAACTGTCATACGATTGTTACTTTTTTCTGTTTGTGTATTAACAAATTTAATCGTTACTTCCATTGTTACTCTAGTTTTACATTACGTTTATATTTGATAGATATGCATGATAGACATGTTTTCAATGCGTAAATCGGTATGCTAGACCAATGGTTATTAAACGCAATTATCAATTTTATATGTATATTTTATACTGTGTTTTAAATATTGAAAAAATATTTTCTACTCTATATTTTAGAATGCATTCCTACAATTATTATAAGTATTAAAAATCTATAGTATACTACACATATGTATATACATATATATGTATGTGTGTGATGTGAAATATAGATTTTCAATATTGAATAAATACTAGAATGCATTTTTAATAATAACTTTGATGTTTAAAAATTCAATCAATGTTCAGTAAAAATTGTCGATAAAATCTGCGCAAATAATAAAAATATGTTCAGATTACAATAGTTATGACTGATGAACAACAATAGAGATTTGAGCGACACATTAGGTATTACACTAAATGTACTTTAAAACGGTATATGCTTTTTTCTTGATTCTTATAAATACGCTCTGATCGTACACGGTACACGTAAGAACAATACACGGCGAAAAAGATTGTTGCAAGATATAAACGAGTGGTTATCGAAGAATGCTAGAAGGCCATCGGAGCCGCGTGTTCCGAAGATAAATAAGAAATTACGTAAACTGTTCCGGGAAGCCGCTGAACTTTTTCAGCTCGTAAATAAGGAAAAACCTCGCGTAATCGCCGCTCCGCGACGGAATCAGATGGCTGTAAATTGTCTTAGTCGTCGTCGTCGTCGTCGTTGTTGCTGGGCCTGAAAGAGAAGGTGCGCTGGTTTGGGGATGGTCTGCATTCGTCGTAAAACAGGGGAGACGGTTTAGCGAACATCTTTTTTTTCCTTCCTTTTTTCCGCTATGTGGAAGGAAAAACGGAGGACGGCGTTACAGGAGCAGACCACACTTTGGGTGCTCGTGTCTCCTGCAGCGGCAGTGGAGAAATGCCTTGAAATATGGAACGAAGGTTTTTAGTTTCTCGAAATATACCCTCTGTATGACTTGCTTTGTGTGCAGAGGGAGCTAACTGATGGAGAGGTGCAGCAAGTATCATCTTCTCTGTGGCTGTTTATATGTAAGAACCATGCCGTAAACTGGCAAACACACGATATTTTGTTCAGTAACATAACATAATGTGCCAATTATAAATTTAAACTCTTGTTTGTAAATAATAGTATTATATAATTCTAATTCTAACTTATTTTATTTATGATCCTTCTTATTTGATGCTCAGTTTTTTGTCAATTATTACTGTTTATTGTTATTTGACAGATTGGAACAATTGATTTTAAATATTAAAATTAGGAAAGATGTATATTACATGATGAAAAATGAAAAAAATATTTAATAATAAAAAAAATATTTTTTAATTACATATACATATTTATAGTATGTTAAAATAGTAGCTAGAATATTTTAAAGCATTTTAAAATTAAGTTTCATCAAATAACAAGATGAAATTTTATATTTCAAACTTTAAGTTGTGCAATTTCTTAATATTAAATGTCAAGTATTTTCAGCCTTTTTGTTTTGCTAATATTTCTTATTACAATAACTGATTTAGATAAAAATAAATGTATTTTGAGGACCATATGAATTTGAGACAGTGCGATATATAAATTGACTAAAACTTCTGTTCTGAGGTAAAAAGTCATTCTGTTGGAAAGAAAAATATTTTATTTTTAGTTTTATAGAAATAGTGAAGTAAAACGACTGAGAGATGAGAATTAGGTCCAGTGGATAGAAGCGTGTCGCTCGTGACTGAAAGACAATAAGAGGACGATGGAAGTGTGAAGTTTCTCGCCTGGAAAGACGAGAAGATCCATCTCCGAGTTTCACCCTTCTTAAGGTATAATGACGTCATAGGAAGTTTGCCAAGTTCTGTTGCGTATCTTAAGTCGTACTCTTGGTCAGTGTTCCATTTTGTTCGGATCTTATGTTCCAAAAATCTTTAGCGGTAATTTTCGTTATATTCTATCTGTAACGATGGAAGACGTGAGCAAGAAGTGACACATATTACTTGAACTTTGTGTAAATTTTTCAGAAGATCTGCGCCAAAATAAAATAACATTTTAATACTTTTAACATTTTTAAATATTTATTTAAAACTTTCGTTTACATATGCGTTTGTGTGGATATCAATACGCAATCAATTTATATAATTTAGAAAATAACTGAAATAATTTTTTTTACATCGAAGAGTAAAATTGATAAATAAGAAATTATTTCTTCTTTACTTGCCGCTATGTACGATGCATTTTGTCTGACTTTTGAGCTGTAGATTTTTTATTTAAAACCAATGATGAAGAACACCTATTTTAGATTTCACGTATAAAATATGTTTCATATAAGATTGGCAACTACGAGCATCTGAAATACATTGAGTTCTACGATATATTTCGATCACGTACGTGCCAGCGAAGACGTTGATAGTTTATTCCCTTGACCAGCAATAAGAAGACATCAGGATGTTTCTTATAAATTTCCGTGGAAGTTGCTCTTGAGAGGGTTATCGATGGAAAAGAAATATGATTTGCTGTACCAATCTTGCAATCAGTTAACCCATAAATAGTTAACACGAAAGCTATAAGAAAACTCATTAGAATACGAGTTGTCATATGGACAATTATTATCAGTAATAATTGTTCTTATGACAACTCGTATTCTAATGAGTTTTCTTATAGCTTTCGTGTTAACTATTTAGTCATTTATCAATTTGATCATTATAAGCATTAGAATTTTCCACGCAATACCTCTTGATAGCCGCGCTGAGTTTCTATCCTATTTGCAACGTATCCACAATGAGAAATGATCAGCTCTAGGAATGCCGCATCATGAGAAAGAAGTTAATATGAAGAAGCGCGTCAGGCGAAGAAGCTCCGCAAAATGTAATGGCGCAATTCACACGGTCTTTGCGCAAACGACGATCATTCTTCTTCCAAAAGGCGCGCCTTTCATGCGCAACGACGTGTCCCGGCGATAAGAACCGGCATTCGCAGGAATTCATGAGCCGCGCTTCACGATGAACGAGCCTCGGATATGGGAAACGCGAGATCGAGGTATCAGGAAGAGCTCGTTCCCCCGCGAAATCGTTTGGTAACGCGGTCCAAGAACATTTCTTATTCCACTCATTGAGGGAGCTCTTGCCTCGGGCCAACTGATATTATCGGGGGAGAGGAAAAAATTATGCGGCTAATCAAGAAACGCGAGTGTCACTCCCCGTTCGATGCATCAAAAGGATCTGCTGCGAGAAATGACCTCATTCACGTTTTCAGCCAAGACTTTTTCACCCAATGGCGTAACGCCTTCTCAATCCGGATATCTCATTTGATTTTACTTTTGCTTTCTCGTATATGTACCTAGACCAAGGCTTTATGAAGGCAATTTTTAAACTGTCCGCAACTTCCACGTTTTACAGCGCAATTTAGAAAAGATAATAAGAAAGCGGTCAATATTATTATAGTAGAAAATATTTTTATTATATATGAAGAAATCTTTTTGACTTTAGAATTGTTTAAAAGCTTCTATTTTTTAATCTCTTCTGTTTTGCGTAACAGAGACAAAATAGAAGTCTTTGAACAATTTATAAAATCACTTGACAAAAATTTACTTGTACAAAATGAAATTTTTATAAAATAACAAGTAACTTAAAATTTTTAATATTTACTATTTATGGTTTACTTACTATGACTTTGTTTATTTTGTTTTCAAAATCTATGAAACGTGGAAACTGGATGATTTTTTTATCTTTTAATCCGTGCTCTTTTTTTGCGTAGTAGAGAAAAATAGGAGTTTTTAAACAATTTTAAAATCCAATGCGTAAAGTTTTACTATCATAATAAAATCTAAAATATTTGTTATTAATGACCGTCTTTGTTGTCTTTTCTAACTCGCGCTTTAAACGTGGGAATGGTTGTTTTCTTTTAAATTTTTTAATCCATTGTTCTATTTTGCGTAGAGAAAAATGGAAGTATTTATAATTCTGAAACAATTCTAAAATTCAATGCATAAAAATTTACTCGTACATAATAAAATCTGAAATTCATAAAAACACAATGAAATTAGGAGCAATAACTTTAGAGAGAATACTACTTTACCTTTACTGCGTTATACATGGCACTTTAGGAGTGCTCATCGTGGATCATAGAGATGAGAACCTACTTCGCGCGAAAATCTATTTCGCGCAAATTTACGTGTAAAGTTCAATATGGTTTAAAACGTGTTCTCCAATCGATTAGTCAATGAATATTCAATGCGGTTTCCACGTGGGGGTCCGTGTGATTGCAGCTTGGTTCTACCAGCTTATCCTCAGATCTACGATCGTCGTGTAGCCCGTAACTTCGATAGTTACGCCGGTTCTGGCGATGGTTCTGGCGCAGAGAGGTCTACGTCCGGCTCTCGCACCGGGGTCATACCGCGCTATCATCTATCATAGAATTTTCGCAATCTTTCGGGATACCTCTCGGATGTCCCGGACGAGCGAGAAAAATGTGAAGGGGTTTGGTGAATCGATGTGCTTGCATTAAATATCTTGGCACGGAGCGCAACTGCGGGCGGATAGTTCGGCACGTTCGTGCGAATCGTTTTTCCTGCTGGCGGCTGATTTCTCACGGAATCGCGAGCGCTCGTGGTAAGTCTGAAGGGTACAATCGAAAATCTACGGCAGCCGTCAATGAATCGTAAATAATCCAAAAACTCTTTTCACTCTTTTCAATGTCAGTCACAGTCGCGTGGACCCTGTTTACTGACCATGCCAGTCAGGGTGATTGACACCGCGACTGAACTTGTTTGAATTCTCGTCACTGTTTTATTACTTTTCTTTTCCACTCTTTTTGATATTATCTCGCAACAGCGAAATATTTCTAATTTTTTTGAAACTTGATGGGTACAAGGCGTGTGATGTGTATGAACAATTCAAATCGAGAGAAAGCCAATAAACCATTGTCGGATTTTAGTGCTCAATCATATTTCTTATGTGATTTTATATGCATTTTTTTCTAGTTTTTTTTTACCTTACTCCATTACTTTTGAATGCAGTTCTTATATTGAATCAGAATAGTAATATCACAATATTAAATTTTATTAATATTTAATTTAATAATATCGATGCTAACAAACATCTTGAATTATATTGATGGATGTTAATAAATATATTACGAAAAATTTATTATAAGAAATATTATGCCATCTCGATTTATTTTCTGTGTCTAGAACTATGTAACGTAATTGCTCAGATTATTTTTATTTCTGTAATTAGAATAATTAAATTATTTATATAATTTATTCTATACATTCTTTAAAAAGAAAGTCATTGTGATGATAAATAATTACAGAACTACAGAAATTAACTTCTCAATTTTAATAAAATAAATTGTATGTGACCTCGTAATAATTGATTCAATTGTCTGCAGCGAGATTTTTAGAAGAGAAAGCACGAGTTGGCATATAATTCAATGTAAGAAAAGTTACAGAGTTCATTAGAAAGTTACGCTCGTAGAGCGAGCACGCATTGGTCGTATTGTTAGAAAAAGGTATCTGCTCTGGTGAAAAAGGGACCTCTTACTGGAATCGAGTAACGTATCGACGTTATAGGCAATGTGCATTGTTGCGCTTGCACCCAATGCTTCTACATACCGAGCCGACAGACAAGCGACAAGCAAAATTTAATTTCACCAGCGAACGGATAAAAGAAATTTCACACCGCGTTTACTGACGCGCTATCTCGCACCGCTGAATAAGCGATTCTCCCGAGTAGTAGTTTCTTAAGCTTCTTTACCTTCGAATTAAAATTTATTCACGATATTTCATCGCTTCAATATTAGCTTACGAAACAGAAGCGAATGATGTTTCCATGTAGAATTTCATTTGTTCATGCTTAGCGCGTTAGTAACGCAATTGCCTCGCTCTCGCCGCTTTGTGTCGATCGTTCTTCGCACGTTCAACAATACCCGCGGGTGTATGACAATAGGATTTCATTTCGCATACATGTCGATGCATGGAGGACGCTGCCGTTGCGCTTACTGATGAGGGAAATAACGTTCGCGCCGATAGATACTATAATACCGATATGGATCCTCTTTCGTTGAAATGCTGAATCTAAATCATATTGTATTTTGATTAATTGATATTGTAGATTTGTTTTAAACTCAATAGTACAGCAGCATAAATGCGAAGCGCAAATTTATATAAATTTGATATTTATATAAAATGCTCAATTGCACTGTTGGTTTTTCTTTCTTTTAATATTTTTGCCAAGCATTTTTATTATAACATTGTAAAATTAGTTATTTTGTTTTATAATTATTGTTTTACTATTGTTTACTATCACTACTATTATATTACATATTTTTGTTATTTTTCAATTAAGAAATGTATTGTAATGAAAGTCATAGACACTCGAAATATAATCTTGATCTGTAAAAAATATCAATGTCAAATAACTCAGAAGAATTGCTTCAAGAGGAGACTCTTGTTTTTATTCACTGACTATTACTGTGAACAATTTTATTTTAAAGAGACATTTGTATATTCAATAAGATATTCCAGTACACGCACATACACAAATTCTAGAATATATATGCATATACATAGATATAATATGAAAAAAATGTAATATTCTAGATCTTGTGAAATATAATATGTGTGTCTTAAAATAATAATTAAAGAAAGAGAGTATTCCGCTATTATATCATCGTAATAATAACGAAACAAGACAAGAGAACTGAAGAACTGAAGAATAAAATATTAGAAACATATTCTAATGGTTATGTATTAATTCAACGTTAACGTATTGAAAAGCATTTAATACGGTCAAGCTGGAAATGCTTTTGAAGTAGCGCTTACCATTAATTCCTTGTTGCGAAGCTCCAATGTAAATACAAAGGGAAATACGCGCCAGATAATGCGAATGCTGTGACAAGACGATCTTTGCAGGGCGACTCGCGACTTTTTTCCGGTCTCTACGTGCCTCGCGACCGAAAACTAAGCGACAAGCAAAACGAAAAGGGCAGAGCAGAGGTAAAACGAGGACATCGCGAGGTACATGGCGCGGCCAGGGCAATAATAATATCAGAAAGGTCGGACTTATACTGCGGCGCGAGGTTTTCCCGATAGTTCGAACGCGAACTTTCTGCCCAAGTTGCAAAGCTTTAAAGCGAAGGCTTTAACGGGGCTTCTCGCACCCAGCGCCAACTCTTCTCTCTCTCTCTTCTCTCTCTCTCTCTCTCTCTCTCTCTCTCTTCGGAATGAAGCCGTGCGAGGAAAGAAAAAAAAATCAGTACGAGAAGAACGCACGCCACGGTAACTTCAGGCCTGAATATACTGCTGACCTCTCACACTCCCTCCTCGCGCCAATATTCTCGTTCGAAGTTTATCTCGACCCGGTGCGCAGCATGTTTTTCAAGGCAACTTTTTATTATTCACATACTCTCCGTGCTACGAAGACGAGGCGCACCGCGCTATTGCCACCCCTTAACTAGCGAGTAATTAGTTTGCGAGCAATTATTACGAAAATTGCATCGTGAAGTTCTAAAGCGACTTTCAAATCATTTTCCATGATGTTGTGAACGTTATGCATTTCCACGATACATATATATCACAGTTTAAAATGGTACGCATTACCATATATTGTTGCTTTGTTGCCTGTCATTAAAACGTCTTTATGCATCTTGGCTTTATTGGGGTATCTTTTGATAATTTAAGTACTTTGGTTCAGTCTACGATTGTATTTTAAATTTCGATAATCGCATTTGATAATTGATACGGAAATATTATTAAACATCCGTTTCGACTAAAAAATGGCACTTTTTATTTCTTGTATTCTTTATTTACACATTAAATTTATTATTAAATATTTCGTTGTGTATCGAATGCTGAGTTCGCACACATTTCACAAGAATTCCCAGAGATAATATTTATCATTGAAACGCAGAGGAGACCGGGACTCGGCACAAGAGGCAAACGTACCGCTTATGTATTTATGACGACAAAAAAATAATGGAAAAGTGATCGCAAAATATCTCTTTTATGATATAAATACTGTTTCCGAAGTTTTATTTAAATCAACAAAGTTTAAATCAACCAACCAGTATTACAATAAAGAAATGGAAAAGTCTGATTCAAGAAAAGACGAGTAAATTTCTGAATGTTTCAAATTTCATATTATTGTCTTTCAGCTTGAGAGAATAATTTTAAATCACATATTATTAATTAAAAGAAGTTTTCTATCACTATGCAACATGTTATTTTGAATAATAATAATTTGTTATATTGTAATAAAATGATTGAAATCAAATATATGTATATAGAGATGGAGTATGTTGACTTCTATTTAAGGACGCGCGAGTGAGAAGTGTATGAATATTCAATTCTAACAAGAAGCTTTATATTTAATCATTCTATAATGAATCAAGCTACGTTCGAAATAATTTAATTTATTTTTCCGTAACGACATTTTGCTTATCTGATCAGCACAAAGTAGCTTGAATTTTTACAAGACATGTCTGTGATCTGTTATTTAATTCTATTATGTTTTCATATAGAATTTGTCGTATAGGTAATTTACACCGTAATATGTGCCAATTTATCTTATTATGAAGACAAATTTATTACAATACAGCAGTCGTATTACAGAAAATTCTATGTAGAATCGTTTCTGGCATGAAAATATAAAGAAAGGTGTTCTCCATCGCATTAGTACACAGTTTATCATAATTGTTGAATACCGAAATTGTGAAAACTGTGTCAACGAACTCCGGTCTCCTCCAAGTTTCCGATGAGTATTTGCTGACGAATACCCGTACCGTTAATGGCCTAACGCGTAAGCTTTTCATCCTCGAACTTTATCCATGACGCGCGGCGCGCGGTCGAAAACGAAACATCAGCGAATCTTGGCGCGTGAAGAAATCAGGGTGCGGAATGACGAAGCACCGTTGTCATAGTCGCAAGTCCGTCTCAGGACTCGTGACTCGTCGAGCATTTCAGTCACGTCGAAGTGTAATGATCAGTAAATAACAAATGACCGGCGTCTGCCGGCTGTCCTCATCCTTCATCGTAGGAGTAGCCCGGAGTTTCTGCTCGAACTTTCGCGAGAGAGGGCGAGGAGAAGCACGAACGTCGATTCTTCTTACAAGCAGAACGCGGCCGGAAACTTGCGACACGCGACTCCGCCCCGGAACTTCACTCCCGGGCCTCAGAGAAACGTACAACCAGTACCGGATGATTCGTTTTTCCTCACGCAAGTTTAGGTAGTTACGTTATCTTACCGAGTGGCAATTCCCACGAAATAAACCGCCTTTACAATTCTCTCTCGAGCTAAATAATTTATGTAGCAACGCTAATATTATTCGCGTGTGAATTAAAGTAGATGCCACGCTGTACAGGTTACGAAGAAACTGATGGATCACGTGCAATGAGGAGAATCAACATTGCAAAATATTTGTATTCTTCAATCAATTTTCTGTGCACTGTGTGAATTTTCATTTGCATGTGTATAGTTACAATTTTATGCAATAAATCTTTTTCATACGGTACAGTAACTACAATTCTATTATACAAGTTAAATTAATAACTATTACTATTTTACTTTGAATACCTTTGAAACTATATGAGAATACACTGTGAAAAAAAGTACTTTTATCAAAAATTCATTTGTGGAATATAAATTTATTTTACTGAAATAAATCTTTATTTAAATACAAAAATATAAAATTTTATTTCTAACAAATAAGTCAATTAAGAAAAATGAGAAATATTTTATAGAAATAAAATATATTTTACAGAAATATACATTTAATCATTATAATAAAATATTTTATTACACACTACTAAATAATAAAAAATATCACATATAGCATTTCCTTGTTAATATTTTGACTTTTTGCTCAGTATGAGAGAAAAAATTATCTAACAGAAATTTATATGATGCAGAAGCTTTGTCTTATAGAGGTTTTCTCTTTCTAGGTGGCGTGGCTTCGAAGAGATCTAAAAATTACCTTTGTTTTTTTGCATAATACGATTTTCTAATTATTCTACGTATAAAAGCATTAAAGTAGAATTTTTAAAAAATCAATAATTTACAAGATATTTTATACTTTATTCCGATATATTTTTTGATATAAAATATTGAATATCTCATAAACTATAATTTATTTTTTTATAACTGTACTCGTATTTAATATATACAAAATAATAATATAAATTAATTTTGTGTAAAGAAAACGCATTTAAAAAAATGCAATTAATGCAATATGGAATTACACATCTTTTGTTCCACCTAGAAAAGGAAACGTTACTATTATAAGACGATCAATTTTGTATTATGTAATTTCTAGATAAATGTTTCTGTTATTCTCATAGTTTCGAAGATATTTAAGGTGGTAATAGTTATTGCCTCATCGTGTATAAGTACATGATGCAAACTGCAACACTAAAAAGGAAAGAGAAAGAAAATGCGTGTTGTTTCCTCTTTCCTGAACAGAATGTTAAATAAAGCGATCCGACGCATCCGCTATCGAGTTTCCCTGCAAGTATAATTTATGCGAAATTACTTCCTTCGTTCGGGGACGCTCGCCGGCTACTGTGCAGAACTGAAAGAGACGACGGCGCACAGTCAGTCGTTCCGCATGTAATTTGCACATTGCATCTCTGCGGGGAGAGTTATGATACTGCAGATACGAGATATCTTACTTATGTTCCGCTTCAAAATAGCACGCAAGAATGGAATTTCAAGAAGTTGGGGTGAATGTTGCATTGCGGCGCTCGATGACTTGTTTCCCCTCCACGCAATAAGTTTTGTAATCTCCTCAGTTTCGTAACTTTCTGAGTGCCAATTTTCTGGAAACAACGATGTTCCTGATTCCTTTTTCAATTCTTTTGCAACGCAATCTCGATCTCTTCAGATCAACCCCAATCTTAACGCGACTCGGTTTTCTTCAATCTTTAGCGCGCACTTCCTCTGATTGATTTTACAATTTCTATAATAATTCATATAAAATTGCATAAGTTTTAATGGGTAATTAAAACCTTAATTGTTACGTTCTGTTGCTTACGTTCGAGTGATTTAAGAAAAAAGTCACGGACTAAATCGCAACGGAGAAAATTTCTATCGCCACTATTTCATACCGCCTTTGTTCCAATCTCCCGCATACAAGCCGCCCAAGATGGCGGACGATATTGGGCACTACTTTCGTATGAGGATCGCGTTGTGGGTCGTAAGAATACAGTATCGCGACTCCGTTCGTTGCCTCGTTTTCTCCCCATACAATAAGTTTTGTAATCCCCTCGGTTACGTAACTTTCTGAGTGGCAATTTCCTCGAACCTGTCCGCGCCTAGTTTCACCCGTGATCCTATCCCGGGCCAACCTTTCAACCCGACTGTCCTCCTTTAACCGTGAGAACGTACGTACATACCTTCGGCACATCCCCGTTTCGACTCGTCATCATATAGCTTTTGACAGTCCATTTTCTTCATCTTTGGTAGTAAGCTTCTTATACTTCCTCACATAACTTATTCTTGCGATTTATTTTCAGTAGGTGTTAGAGTAATTTCAATATAAATTTATTGCAAAAGCGTTGTAGAACTGGTTTTGGAAAAGGTTTGAACAGAAGGTTATGTGAAAACGAACTGTCATACATGTTATATTTTGGATTATGTAGCGTGAGCCATTTGAATATGTTGAAAAGCTCAAGTATGTATGTACATTGAAATTCATATAAAACTAAATGAGGAAATGCGAATTAAAATTAATATATTATATGTGCAAGTTAATTCGGTGTCATACTCCATTTTAAAATTAAGTATTCTCCCACCCTTTTGCGATTTGCAAGTGTATGGATTTATATGTTTTCAAAACACTCTATATATTGGGCGAAGCTAACGATATGACTTCATAAAACTGCAATGTAATGAACACAATGGGCATTCGAAAAGCAGCATTTGAGGCATTGCATTTTTTCCTATGTCATTAAAAAATAATGGTACCTCGAAAATCATTTGTTTTACTCTGGATGAAGATGTTGACTCACAAAATGTGTAAAAATTGGTAGAGAATTTGGAGTGGAGATTTTATTTTGTAACTTACAGAGATATCATCTACGCTTTGAGCTAGGAAATTTTCCTTTATGCGGATTTTTCTGCAGAGCCAGCTCCATCAGATTACCACATGTTCCGATTGCTCGAACATTACCTGACTGATCTACATTTTAAGACAGTTGAAGAGGTCCAAAAAGATCTTGAAAAAAGCTTGATTTTTATCGACTCAAAAGTTTCTTCTACCTTTACGGGGCAAAGAAAATAATGAAAATAATGGAAACCGATTCAAACATTAAACTTATATATAATTTTTTATAAATAAACTTTGCATTTTATGCAAAAATGCAACAAATTAACTTGAATCTAATAATTAACTCTAATTAAACCTAATAATTAAAATACAAATGTTAAATTACAGGCAAGTAATTAGAGGACAGTCTTTGAAAGTTTGAAATCCATGAAAGGAAGTTTTCGAGTTAAAGTAAATAATCAGATTTTTTAAATAAAAGTTTGAAAATCTTGGAAATGAGAAACGCTTCTTATATTTTTTCGATATTTATTCAACTTTCTAAGTTCATGAGATGTTTTAACGAATTGCAACATTATTTTTGATGTATTTAATATTGGTCAATAAATTTTCTGCGCTAAAAGGATAACGTTCATTAAAATTTATCTTGAATTGCGCTTGCGGAATTATCAGCGCACCGCTATTATTGCCTTAATATTCTGAGTCGTTTACTGCGCAATGAGTATTATCGTGCTCGGATAGAACAGATGTACCAAGCAAGATTACGGTATTGTTCACGCTTAATAGTCTAATTCCCAGCGCATTAAATTTACGAGTTTCGAATTTCAATGCGCGCGATCCCCCCCGCCTTTTGATCTTGCCATATCCGATGTTGGCCATGGGTCAAATGTATCACTATGGAGCGCAGACTCTTCCGCTCGCTCGAATCAACCCTTTCGATTGCTCGCGCCCTGTCCTTGATGACTTGGTACTCTCTTCAAAGCGTACGCACGTACACGTAGACGCTTTAGAATTGGTGCCTTTAAGGATGGCACTCATGCCGTGAAGCTGAACGGCCTCGTGAGATTTGGACGTTCGCGAATTTAACTGCTGACTTTGCTCGATAGAACATCCTCTAGTTACCCGCTAATGGGCTTCGTAAAGTTTAAGCTCGCTATTGAATACGTATGATATAGGTGAGATTCTGTTGTACTAGATGGATTGTTGAACTGGAACTGTTGGAATGTTTATTTTGCTTAAAAGTGCTCTCGCATTGAAGTGGCATATCTCTACGATTTGAACAAACAGGAAAGAGCTTTGATTACCAACTTTTTTTATTTTTTAAAGAGATATTCTAGTCCAGAGCGAAAAAGTTTGCCTAGTTGTAAGAGTTTTTTTTTTTAATAAAGAAAAAAAACTGTTGTACATATTTTTCTACTCTTTTATACATTTAGTAAAATCTACAAATTTTGGTTAAATGTTTAAATTTAGTTAAACGTTTAGTTTTTATGTTACATAAATTTAAAAATAAACTTGTTTTTCAAGTCGGCTGACATAATTTCTCAGAAACTACAGAAACTATCGACTATAATTTTTGCATGTACGTAAAATACGTCTGTTTATTGCACGAAGCAGGATTATTCCAATAAATTTTTATAAATTAATTATTTTTTTATACAGGTTAAATTTATTTGATTTTGTTAAAAACTTAATACTTATTTTTTAAACCGTACCTGATTTTAATAATTTATAATATTTTTCATTTATTCTAGTTTATATGATAAATAACGGACATATTTGTTTTTAAATTTAAATAACATAAAGACGAATAAATATTTAGCCATCTAAAAATTTGTTGATACTCATTAAATATGTAAAATTAAGTGTGTAAAAATATAAAACATTATGCGTAGCAGTTTTCTTTTTAATTTTTCAAAAATAGGTTATTTTAGCGCTTTAAATTATCTTTAATACAAGCTACGTCTGATGCAGATATACAAATAAATAGGTGGTGCATATAGCGTGTGGTATTACGCGTTTGTCCCTTTCATTTCTCTTATTTTAGAAAATACACTTCTTAGCCGCGTGGAAATAAAGATGATTTAAACTAGAATCGGACTTTTTGAATAATTGCGACTGAAAGTCGAGAATCACGTGTGTGCTGACGGTGTATTATACGACCATTAAAGTTCCGTAATATCAATATCACCGTATTCCGCTTTATGCTAAAGCCTGATGCAGTAGTAACTCAGCAATTTCTCCGCGCGTCCGATCTTTCGAGTTCTTTCCGCCAAAGAGAAAACGAATAGTTTCTGCGAATTTCCTCGGGCGCTGCTCCGATTCTCGCATTCGCAGTCTCTGCGCCATTGCACTTTCCTTTTATTCGATTGTACGGATTGTTCGAGCAGGCATCTAGGATCTCGGTGTGTTTCACACCGAGTGTGTTGCACCCACTCTCCATCTTCACGACATATACACGCTGTATTATTTACCTCGACGGTCCGTCTTCGCAGTCACGCGCATTTAAATTATCTCTGCTCGCAGAAGCACGCGCGATTCTAGCATATACTATAATTTACGGGACGAGTGAAGCTCCGTAATAAATCTCGTGGTCATAATGGATCGCAGTGAAAAGAATTATTTCAGTTATGTATAAGACGCGATGTATTACGACACTTGAAAAATCGACACGGCTGCGTAGCATGTACTCATTATATAAAATTTATTTAATTATTTATATTGCCACTTATGATTATATAAAAAAATATTCTAATAATTAATAAATAATATAAGACTCTAGAATAATAATTGAATGCACAAAGGTGGCCTGTCTGAGCCAACGCTGTTTCTGTATGAATTATTAAGAATCTAATTAATATATACATCTTATTTAAGCGCGCAAACATTTCAACCCAAGTTTGGATTTTTTTCCGCGTATATTTTGATCTTTAGATCTAATCCCTTATTCTAATCCCGTTACAGTGTATGTCAAATTGTTAAGTGTCATCGTAATTGCTATAATTTATAAAAAGTCAGTAAATGAAAGAAAAACCGCATGTACACGAAATAGCCTTATGCTGTTGATTTTTGAGACGAGCAAATAATTAAGTTGTAATAATTTTTAGTTACGATATTCGTTAACTTTATAAGAGAGAGAAAGAGATTCCTGTTATAATTATATTGTATTTTCAATTTTATTATATTTTAATTTAATTGCATTTAATAATGTAATCTGTGATAAATCCTGTAATACATTGCAAACGTATTATAATATTTTAATTGTAGTACAATTGTAACAATAATCTTTTATTATTACGCACAATAAAATAACGCATTGTTGAATTAAATAGTTGTTATCGGCGCCGTAAAATAATAAAATCCATTTTGAGAATGTCTTCCACTTGAATTTAGAGATCTATGTACAACGTTAATATTCCATTTTACCGCGAGTGCTCTTCCACCCGCTGGCGACAAATCCTTCCGAGACGAATAGCTACGCGCGCGAGTTGCTCGTCAGAATTACTCCACCGCTCATTGTCTGACCCGAAACGCTTATTAATGTCGCGGCGTTCTGAGAGTGATAAATTACTTCGCCCGCGTATCACAGCGCGCGCGAACATTTTTCCGGAAAATGCCGGAAGGTCTTTGTGCTCCTGCGCCTGCCACCCTTCCTCCCTCCCTCCCTCCCTCTCTACCTCCGCGTCCTCATTTTTCACGGTTTTCAGTTATGCGAGCGGGCGTTGATGAAATTGGCGAACGGGAGCGCGGCAAAACGCCCCGATGCGATGGCTGCGTTGCCGCACGGGGAATCTGTTTGCTCATTTCTATTTACGAGGGATACGCGACTGTGTAAACCATCCTGTTAATAGAATACGCTCTTGTACCCCATCCCAAAGGAGGCACGTGGGATACGGGATCGTAATCGGCTGCCTCGTCGTATCGTTATCGCAATCGACCGTGCAGCCATCCACAGGCGGAAGCTTGACTTCGCTCAAGAAACACGCGCGCGTGCAAATTCGATCTCGCACGATCCCCTTCGTGAGATGATGTCTTGATCTTCCATAACATCTTGCGAAAGTATGAAAGAAAGAGATAGAGAGGAGTGCTTGGGCTTTATTTTTGGATTGTTCGTTGAATTTTGTGCTGTTTTTACATTGCTGTTTCACGAAAAATGTTAGTTTTTTTATTCAAAACATAAATATCGTACATACACAGTGTTGGGGGGAAATAGTAATAGAAATATTTATTTAAAGGATGTGTTTATAAAAAATACTATTTGAAATAAGTATTTTGTGTATAAATATGAAAAAGTAAACAGTATTTATACATGTATTTATACATTTATACATTTACTTGAAAATATGATGTTTATTTTACGTATTGATATGTCATGGATAAATAAGGATAAAATTTTCCTTGTTTTTTATTGTTTATTTTCTATTTCTTGAGAGTACAAAATGGAAAACAGTAAGACCAAAAACATTTAGTACATATATCATGGATTCACAAATGTAACTATCATTTTTCTTATCTTAATTTAACATAAGTGAATTTATTTTTAAATAAATGTTTACAGAAATCAAGTTACGTTTGCATATTTATAAAATATTCAGGTTGTTTTGTATTTTAGTATTTTTATTTTTATTTTTAACAAAAAATAGTAAACAATTATATATATGTGTGTATAGATAATAGAAAAAGTTTATTCATCTATAACATCGAAAATTAAAATAAATGCATTTATAAATATTACATACTGTTTTTTTTTTATATTTGTTATATAAAATGCTTATTTTAAATAATATTTTTATAGATGCGTCTTTAAATAAATATTTTTATTAAATGTATTGTTCCCCAGCTCTGTACAAGCGTAAATTTAATGTATCCCTTTAATTAAACTTATTTGTATTTTTTAACAAGATATATGTTAACTTTTTGGTTCTTTTACATTCCTTTGATAAACGAATAAATAAATGTTTTCAGATATTCAGTAAAATAACTAACGAATTATTTGAAGTATATTGTTTTTCTCTTGAAAAACATAAATTTATCCTGACGTGTATCAGATATTCATAGTCGCAAATAATTTTCAATCTTTGAAGGAAAAAATGAATAAATGCACGAATAAATCTATAATTAATTCCGCTTTTAATCAGAGATTAAAATTTATTTACTACCATGAATACCGCTCTCGGTCTATTCAATTTAACATTTCGCAATGCACTCTATTTTATTTCGTCATAGATTGCAGCACAGAGGAAGATGATAAAAATAAATATCATTTCCCGACCTCGACTTAGTCGCGCAATTGTCGTCGACGTCGTTTGCGAGTCGTCGATTTATCTGAACGGCAAAATCCAGCTTCTCGATCGCAGGTAAAAGGGAATGCGCGCTCATATTGCTGCGAGCCGATCGAGCGTATACCGCGACGAATTGCAACGAAGCGAGCAACGGAATAAAACGGGTAGAAAAGAACGGACCCTTCGGCAATGCACTCGATACCGAAATCGACGATACCATCCATTTCGAAATATCGCCGGCGCAGTTCCGAGCCAAGTGCGACTGGAATAGGAACTGGTCGGAAAACTATGGTGGAGTATCGTAACGGTGGGACACTTTGTACAGGCATTTGCTCCGCTTTTCGCTATCGTAACGGCAAATAAATATTGCCCCAGTGCCGGGCAAGATTCGACGCGGCTTAGCGCGGTGAAATACGACGTGGACCGTGAGTAAAGCGCAGCGTGCTTTGACATTAACGGCATTACCGCGTTCTCTTTTCATCGCGCACGGCCATTAGTTCACATTAACGTGAGAAAGAATTTCTGTTTCTCGCGTAATAATTTCTAAAGAGTAGAAAACACATTATAACATGTTCTTTTGTGGAGACGTAGCCATCGCATATGCGGCAGCTATTACGTGATGCGTATATTTTTAACGCGATTATAAATATTTCTTTAGAATGTTTCCTCAATCTTTAAATATAAATATCTTGAAGTAATAAATATTTTATAATCATATGGATTTTACATGTCTCACTAGATTTTATGCATTTCACGAAACACTTGTGAAACTTCATGTTAGTAATAAAAATTTCTCTTCATCCTTGAATGTTACATATACAATATTGTGCATTCTTTAAATTCCATGTTACATTCTCATTGTTTTATTTAAAATTCATAATTTGCATACGATAATTTGCGTATTGAAAAGTTTCGTTTTATATTTATTTGCCGTGAATTTTAAATAATGGGATGGAATGTTGTTGGAACTGTGCGTAGACAACATGAGAGAAAGAGCGCGGACGTATAAAGATAAAATCAGGAATAAAAGCAGACATGGCTAAATTTAAAGGCGAAGCGGAAAATTTCACTAGTGGTGTTTTCCACCGAGTTCAAAGCTACAGATCAAACAACTCGGATTACGTGCCGCGACTGGAAGGAAGTTTGGAAAATCATCCGGCAAGTGGGCAGTGCCCGTATTGTTCTCGTGACCGGTGTTTGCTTAACCCGCGCGCCATGACTATAACAAGAAGTTATTGTTGCCACGGAGTGCGGAGAATGCAGAACCTTATTGAATTCGTTCAAGGTACTGTGAGAAGGGTAGCCTTTGCGTATCGAAAGCTGAGGTTCGATAGCTTTCGTTTCTCGGTGTTCATCAAAAGTTAAGAGAGAATGCTTTAGTGGCGAAACAACTCATCCAGGAATGTAAAAGTTTGTTTAGACAACGTGGAAATGAGATATATATGACGCTATATGTATTATATATGTGTGTTTTACATATACATATGTGCTCTTATGTAGAGTATCTGGGAAGATTGGGACCAAACTACATCTTGTTAATAAAGTTGAGCAGGTGAAAAGTTTATACAAATGTCCGAAAATGTTTTATTGAAAAATTATAAACGTCAAAAATTTTCATCAATTGTTATAATAATTAATGAATGAGAAATATATATTTGAAAGAGTTCGACAGTCATTAGTTTGACAAATAAAAATCTGCGTTTTTGCAGAAGAAAAAATTTTCGAACATTTATTTTAATTGATGAAAGCTTTTTCATCTATTCGATCTCATTAATAAATTGAATAGGTTTCGCTTCGGCTTTTATGGGCACTCTGTATATATTAAATTACTTTATTTAAATTTATACATATGTAATATACGAAATTTATGAATTGAAATTAAGTAATTAAAACATTTCATTTAAGATTATTAAATTCTTTAAAATAAAAACGGATAATTGTTTTCTGTTTTTCGACATTATATATATTTAAATTTGTTATATATATTTAATTTTTACAATGTGATGAAAAAGATATGAAATTTTAACTTTTTATCAATATGCTTTTGCTTTTTTATCAGTATATTTTTAATAATATTTTAGCTTTTATATTCTGAAGCTTTCTGTATAAATAAAAATTTGTAAGCAAATTGTATAATTAAATATCATATAGCATTTATCTTCACATTTATCTTTATTATGTAGTCGATTTTAACAATATTTCGGATTTTTCATAAATGTTCTTATATAAAATATATATATTGCTCTTTATTTATTGTTTCATTCGCTTTTGTATTTTCCGCGACGAAGGCAACAGTGCGGACTGAAAAATGCCCGTTTTAGATCTCGCATATAAATTAATTTCACCATAAAGCAGCGGCGAATTAATTTCGCAGCTAGTAAGAATATTTTCAAGGTACCGACCTTTTTGATCTCGTCACGCTCTCGTTATGCTCTGAGCCTCGCAGTGCGATTTCCGCAATTTTCACATGTACCTCGTAACAATTTCAATTTCTACCCGCGCCGAAGTCCCATTTTCCCCGGCATACAATGGAAAATTTTATCGGACGCGTCCTATCTCGCTCTTCTTGCCCGTGCACGGCTGTTCCATTGGGCTTTCCGATGCCGCCCCTCGGAAACCTGACCGTTCTTTTCCATTCAGCTACTCCTATGGGATTATGATAATGACAATCCCCGCGATCGTCGAAACCTCGGTTAATGGCAACTCGAGCGATTCATATAAATTGAATAAAACCCATGCTGGGTTGCATCATATAGTATATTAACTACCACGTGACCGTCACTGGAGTGCATTAATTTTTAATGCATTCCCATGAAAATAAAAGTAAAAAAGAAGAGATAAATTTATTGTCGTCCGTAATGAATCTTTTAATCTTAATTATACAAATTGACATGTTAATTAACTGGAAGAAAAACAAATTCCATTTTATTGTCGTATACATGAATCAACGTGAAAAAGTACAAATAATTAAAAAGATATAAAGTATATATAATTATCTTATAAAAGAAATATAATTATATATATATATATATATATATTTTTTTTTTTTATTATTGAAACGTAGTTTGTTATATATATATAAGTTAACGTTTATTGACTGCAAGATAGTAATTAGTATTTTGTAAATCCGACGTTGTGGTTAATTATATTACGATGTATTTTCTACACATGTGCTTGTAACGTGAAGAAAATCGCATCATTAAAATATAAATTTTATAAATGGTATAGAAATGAAATGTCGTTGAAATATTGTCAACAATTATATATATAAAATTAACTGTCGCATTATATTTGATTTTAACGCTATTGTAGATACACGTTGTTATAGCGCGATGAAAGTAACAGAAAGCGGGAGGGATGCACACGCAAAGCGTTAATATGCTTTACTTTTATTAGTTTGTAAATTATTTGCTTCGATGTAAGATCAAAGAGGATAGTAGTACTCTTGACGCGAACGTGTTCCGTGAATACTAAACACAATTGTGTACAGAAGCCGTGAGTAATGGCGTGACGCTTTATAATCCCGGAAGTTCGGGCTTAATCAAGTACTTATTACAATTACCTACGGCATGCGCAACCCAGCAACTTTCAGTCCACTCGCAGCTGCAGCTTCTGATGTTGTAAAGGGTTCTGCGTCTAATCTCGTTTGAATGTACGCCGTACTGAGTTTCCATATTCATCTAACTTCGACTTTGACTTTAGCATGAGTTATATAGCCCGCTCAATGTTTCGTCAGATAAGATTTGTCCATAGGTTTACGTGCTTTGTTAAGCTTTGCGATATATTCTCTTACACAAGATTTTTTCGAATAATTTGCAAACGGATAAGTCGCGACGATGACGTGCGTGAGATGTACAAGTATTTTTGCTCCAACCTATTTGCATACCAGATAATTTTAAGTGTACGTATATGTTTATTCTTATGATTTCTCTTATACGAGGTTTCATACAAGAACAATTTCTTTTTATCAAGAATTTAAGATTATAAATAAAAATTAGGGAAAATTATTTGTTGTTTAATAAATGTTGATATAAAATGTAGGGGCATCAAGTAAAAACATTATTTATATTTAAAAAAATTCTAGTAATATTATTAATGTTATCACAAGTTATTACCTTTTTAAAAAAATTATTTGTGTTATTTATTCAATTGTGCGTTTATCTGTAGTACTTTATGCTTTCTTGTCGGGATTCCTTTTTACATGTATCCTAGTTTATATGTAACTAACCAAGCCGTGAATTAAGATTTCACATTATGACGAGAAGAGTTTATTTATTTTATAGCTTGAAGCCACAACAACATTAAATCCATTACTGACCATCATATAAAATTAAATTGAACATGAGATTAATTTATGCCCGCAAGGCCAAGCAGCTTTTATTTTGTAATAAAGCTCAAGCTAATTTAAGAGAACAAGCTAACAAACAGATTCTAAATTTTAATTTTAACATTTATATACATACATTTATTATACTCATTGAAAAGCTGAAATAATTTTTAAAGTTTTTTTTTAATAGTCACAATAACTTTATCCGATGGATTGAATTTTTTCAGATTAAAAAAGAATTATCTTACATTTTCTGTTATTAATATTTTGGCTTATTCTGTTTCAGGTGGTTCCAGTATCGCTAGCGTGGTAGCAGGAAGCAAGCCGACGAGATCCTGGGATAATAAACCTCAATTCGACGATATCGCACCGCGAAATATCACTGCTATCGTCGGTCAGACGGCGGAGCTGAATTGTTATGTCAAGCATCCGGGCGACCGTGTGGTGAGTAATATTTTCATGCTACATTTGCTACACATCCGTTGTTTCTCCCTTACGTCGTCAGAAGGAAGTCCAAGGGGACTTTCACCGACGGTGTATATCAATTTCTTTCAATTTTTCCTTAAGTTGATGTTTAGCTTTTAAAAGTATTAAAAACGATCTTGTAGCGTAAAACGATCTTATAATATTCTCAAAAAGAGCGTAAAGATTTAAGGTCTAACTATACCTTACGTCAAAGAAGAAAGCTGTCAAATACATGATGCTATTCTTCATTCCGTATTGCTTTACAATTTACCACGTCGAGCTGCTGTTCCGTGCTACCGTCAATCTCGAAAGCTAATCGCGTTGATTAATGTCGCAAAATTGTTAGTTTGAAAAATGATAGAACACAATTTCTACACTGCACTTCCTGCATGACATTAAGTTGTCGTGCCACTTCGAAATACTCGAAATAGAGATCTCAGATTATGGTACGTGCTCTTGAGACCCTGCGTACCAGCACAAATTGTAGAAGCGCACGCTACGGAAAAATCGATCGGAAGATACGCGTAAAGGTTTTTTCGTCGAAACATAACTCTTCACGAAATAGCGCCGCGAATGAAAGCTTTCGTCCAATAGTGCCATGCTGTGATCCATTTTTTGATAAGTCGCAAAACGCGCTCTAAATCTGGATCAGTAAAATCTTACTGATTTACAGTGCTATATTTATAACTGTGATCTTCAGTGATCATTTACGGTTTTCCAGTGATTCCGATAAAGAAAATGATTTCCCGCATAACCATGACCGGTTATAAGTATCATTAATATCACTGAAATCAGACTATTCACTGTCTTTCAGTCAACAATACACTGTTTTCGATTTAGAGAGTGATATGTTCTCGCGAAGAGAAAAAATAAACGTGTTCTCTCCTACATTTCTGCAATAATTTTTGACGTGAGTACATGAAACGTGAAATCTACATATTTGACAAACTTATATATACTGCGATGTAGAATTGAATTATAATCGATATTCAATTTGATTGTACCGTCGTTGAGTATATTTGCACTCGGACAACATAATCGAAAAGACAAACATTTCTATTTAACATGCTTCTACTCTACGTCCATGTGATAACAAATATTTGTCTTTCTAGCTGCAATTAATATCGCGTAATTGCAAAGTTGCGTCGCGATGGCGCGCAAAGCGAGCGATAACTTTGCACGCTTCGGCGTAGGAAATCTCCTTCAGAAGAACGTTTATCGTTAGGATGCAAATGTAGGGCAGCGAAACTTTCGAAGTCTCCCGACAAGCGAACAATAACGTTGCCCTGAGACAGTTCGCATGTAACAGTTACTGGAGAACTCGCGCGATCCAACGTGCGGCGCAACACAACAGCGGCGTTTTCACGAAGTCCGCGTGTAGAACGGGCGACGCGATAAAAACGCGTTCGGGCATTCTTGCTGCGCTGCATTTACAACGGCTAGCAAGAAACGCAGTGCGAGTTCTCGGCCTGATTAAATGCAAATCTCGCAAATCGCGCCGTTATTGCAACGCCCGTTTTTTAACGTTGCTATTCAATTAACAGCCGTGACATTATTTAGTTTTAAATAACAAGCAAGTAACGCTCGTCGGTTTCGGACTTGCGAGAATCGCTATCAATCGATCTCACACTCGCGCGAGGCGCGATTTTAATCTTCAGAATGACACATTCATGGCGATAGTTGCAAAGAAATATTTACGGCATCGTTAAACCTTATCGACTCGCCGCGAATTGTTCCGGGCATTATCTTCGACAAGCATTAACGGATCGTTAAACTTTAACGACTAGCAGTGAAGGTACACGGAAAGTCAAATGTTCAATTCTCGCTTTGCAGGAGATTCGAGTTTGGAGCACTTGTAGAGGGATACCATTAGTTAACTTACTTGCTAATTGCCGTTCAAGATTGTACTTATTGTATTACACTTATTTTATTATATATTATATTTTTATATATTCTATTATTATTATTATATGTAATTTTATTACACACACTTACTATTGAATATTTTAACCTGCATTTCAAATTTTTCGCTATTGTTTGAGAAAATGCAAAATCAGTGATGTACATATTGCAGTAATATTTCAAGCATATTTTGGAAATATGTTGGAATTTTTTTATCTCTCTTCTTCATTATGGTAATAAGATAAAATAATTTAACGAAACAACAATTTTGATGTTTTCTATTAAATTTGTCTTGATGGCACTTCTTCTTGTTTAACAAAATCGATAGAAAATTGTAAAAAGATTTAAATTTTATTGCAATTTTAATTAATTTCTGGTAAAGTTATCGTTTTAATCAAATGATAAATTATCTATTTCTACCGTTTCTTAACAGTAACTTACTTAAACAAATATCAATTTAAATGTGCATTTTTCTATATGTATAGTTTGTCTAATCTAATCTGAAAATTATAATTTGTTTTTTATATCTATATCACTATCAGAAAGTTCAAGATCAAGACGCTACTTGTAACACAATTAGGGTGTCGCTTTATAAGACTTATGTCAGTATTGGCGACTTTCCTCTATTCCGTATTTAATCTAAAGTTTATTGCAATTTCGATGCAAATTTTAATTTTGCTATAAATTTACAAAGGTATCCTGAATAAACTTATCGAAACAGTAATTTTGGATAGTTCGCATAGTTCAGTAAGAAGTGTTTCTTCCTCTGGAACTGCTTGGAAATACAAACGAACACCTCGGAGTCGGTTATTGTTTGTTCTTGGATACTCTGAGCGGCGACGAGACCGTTTGTGAATTCATTTGTATTGTCTCAACCTTGTTACCTGTTTGGAAATGCACGTCTCTCTAGGTTCATTAACACTTTGTGCAGCGTGGGCGATAATGAAGTGTGTCCTGATGGAATAATTATCTTTGTGTGTGAATGATGTAAGGATGTTCGCCCATTTCGTCGCGACAATTTATTATTCTTTTACGCTTGGTCGATACACGTGTATCTTTCCTCGTATACGTATATTTATAAAAAACGTGCGACGCGACGCGGTTTAAAGAGAACAATTACGGATTAATTCGCCAAAATTCACTTCTCGGTTGATCTATCCCAATTACATTACTTGACTTGTGTCAAACTGCGTGATTTCTGGAATATTGTACATCGGGCGCCAAGCAGATTCGATTTATACGTAAATGTTCGCATAATTATCGGTGTTTATCCGGTTTAATATACGTATCGGCGCGATATCAATATGTACATTAAATCCATTAAAGTTACGTAATGAACAATTGAGGTTTAATGTTTATTTTGCACTGCATATTCGCGTATTATTGCATTATGGGGCGTATAATACGATCGCGTCTGTCGCGCATACGGATGCGCATTTATACATTATTAATATCATTCGTTCAATTTTGATCGCGCGCGATCATCCGCGAGTTTTGTAACATTTGAGCAAAATTGTTAATGCACCACTTAATTAACCATTCTGCAATTACAACAAAATATTTTCTATTCATCAACTGAATATAAGTTAATGCTGTCGATACGCAAAGCAACGTGTTACATTGTTTTTACAAATTAGTCTTGTTAAATCGCCATAATGTTGTAACACATGGTCGATTAATCCATTTTGTATCAATATTATTCTTCTGTGCATGGAGAGTTTCAAATAATGTATGATATTTGTTTTTAAATAAAGCTGTAATTAATTAAAAGAAAGTCTGAAAACTTAGGACAGAGATTATTGAAACAAGAAACAAATTGGGATTGATACAAGCTTCGCATTTAACCGGCATAATCAAGCGTTTGCTTCCTAGATACACACAACAGCTGCAATCTCAACAGAATAGCACATAACGTCGTTATCAGGGAGTTTTATTATTTTGAAACGGGGCAATCGTTCTCTTACTTTAACGCATCATTGAGCACCCTCGACTGTCGTAACAAGAGAGACGGTCGTTAAAGTCGTCTTCACTCGCTCCTGAAATTCCCTCAGGAGTGTACGCGCCATATTGTGTGTTTGTTCATCTGTGTAGTATATACAAGAAGAATAGAAGGACCTAAAATATTTTCTATTTTTCTAAAGAAAAATTTTCAACAATATTATTTCTCGTCATTTTAATTTGTGATAATTAAAATAATCGTTTTTTTTTTAATGCAATATCTAAAACGTAAGTATCAGAAAAAAATGCATATATAGAAGACGTATTTTGCTTTGGGAAGTTAAAAGTAACTATAAATTATATTTTAAATATTTTGCAAAAAATAGCTTTGTCGACGAAGAAAATTTTTCGTTATATTTTACCGCAAAATTTGCTATAAATTACTGTTGATGATAAGCTTGGGATAATTGTGGTGGAAATAGTATGTTTATTGAAAGTTTGTAAGATTTTCTTAAGATAAACTATGTATTAAACTATATATAATATACGCGAAAAGTATTGATATTCAGGATGTTGTAAATATTCAGCAGATTTTATTAAAATATTCTGAAAACATTTTGGAAATGTCGAAATACTTTCCAAACATTTAATTTTTAATACTATTTTTACCAAGATTCTAGGGAAGATTTAATCTTAGATTTTAATTTATTATTAGATTTCTGCATGAAAAATTACTTTTTCTCCAGAACTAGAAATTGTATTATCAAAGTACATGTTTTATTTACTTTTGTCTTTGACTTCAATGTTGAGAATTTACATTAAGGAATTATTTTATTAAAATATCAGTGAAAATTTTATGATGCTACGCTTCATATTTTATTCTCTGTGAATATTTACGAGAAATAGAAATAGGTCGAATTTATTTAACGGCTTGCCAGAGATCTCCATGCTGTAGAAATATTTATTAATTGTTCATAAACAGAATATTTGGAAAATATTATGAGATTGTTTTGAAGCATGTTGAAATCATTGTTACGTGAATGTTTTTCAAGCATTTCTTGAAGCATTTCCGCATTTAATAACATAATATCAAACATTTCCATTTTAGTTTTCTAAGTGTTTATAAAATTGTTATTCAACAGAGGATTTACGAAGTGTTTGCAATGTGCTTCCAAACAGTACAACCATCAATAAAACTCTTCATAAACAGTGTAATCATCGATAAAATTCTTCTCACAAGTAGATATAAACATTATTTCTCATTAATAATTTATGCCAGTAAACTTGACTCCATTAAATATACCATTGATAGAAAGTTTTGAAATATTCAAATGTATATTAAGCAGATTTACGCAACCGGTTGTCTAAATCGTACTTAAATCTTCTAAATAATATTGCCTTTGAAAGCATGAAATTTATGAATTAATATCAATAAAATATAAAGAATCATTAATTACTGGTTATTTGATTAATAATTTATCAACAAAGGTTTAATTATTTAATGATTAATAAATAATAATATTGAAAAGGAAAGATATCAAAATAAAACTGGCTTGAATTTATTTTTGTAACTGACACACTTTTATTCATATTTTACTATTGTCACTTAGGTATCAGATTAATATTAATATTACTTATTATAAAAAATCAAACGTATTTTACGTCTAATTGTGGTAGATATTAATAAATTAATCACAAAATAAAATTCTTTGAATGCCATGACGTGTCATCATTTTAAGAAGATAAATTCTAAAATTCTCTTTGTGTATATCCTTTCAGACTTTTATAATAACTTTATAACTGTCAGATTTTAGAAGACATTTTAAACACTTGGTGTTTAACTAATTGAGGTAAAATATAGGGTTAAGCGTATACTCGATGATCGTCTTGATTTCGCAAAGGTTGTCTTTAATTGGCCAGACCAAAGGGGCCTGGGAACAGTAGAAGAAGCAAATAGGGATTGCGAGGGTGGTTACCCCCGACTGCACGTTCTCAGCGATGGTAAATGAACCGATCAAGCGTACCCGGCCAAGTGGTTGCCAAGAGAGTAACGGGTCAGACCGCCCGTCACTATGTCGATGATATACATGTCCCGCAGCATACATATAAGCATACATATAAGCGGCACAAACGTCTCATAGTAGGTATGCTGCTATTACATTAGCGGATGTGGACACGAAGATCAAAGGATGAATGCAACTACTGAATTAAATGAGTAAATAGATGAACATGAATAGAGATTAATGGTTGACTTTAACTCCTTATTTTTAACTGTCTCTAGAATTCTCGCTATGCGAATCTAGAAACAATGTTGAATATGTAAAGACAATATTTAAAAGATTCAGGTACGATTTAGACAACCGGTTACGCTAAATCGTACCTTTTATAGCATGCTGCCAATAGACTTATATTAAACTAATTTGTTATTGGTGAAAAGTTAAACTGTAGCAATAGCTATAAATATCAAGCTACAATTTTCAATATTTATTTGCGTGCGAATCAATACCAAATGAGGATGGTAACTCTTCCAAATGCATACCATTTAAGTTATTTTTTATTATATTACATACATGTACATGTGTTTGAAACTAATATTAAATGTCCAAAATAGTATCCGAAATTGAATATTTCTTATGTATTGTATAATTGTACAACTTGCTTGGAAAGAAAACGTAGGTCGCATTTCTCGCTACAGCAAAGCTTGTAGGCGGAACAGTCGGCTTGATTGTAAAATGGATCGGAAGTGATCCGTTTAATCGAGCCCTACCCATCGCATGTACCATCTGAAATAGTTGGAATGGCTTAGGCTTAATCGTGTATCTGCATCCTGCCAAAGTGATACGTACTGTTGAAGGAATTCCGATACATGCTACAAGGGTTAGCATTTGATTGCACGAATCGGCTTTGCATTTTCATTAAGCATAATGGATTGTAGAGATACAAGAGGCTCTGTCACTCTAATCGGTTCTATTCTTTTTCTTTTTGCGCGACGTCACATCTACTTTCTATAATAGAAAGCGAGCGCTTGAAACGCCATAATACTCTTCTTTGACGCGATATTGGAGGATTGGTGCAAATTCATTTTAATCGTCAAAAATACGGCCGCCCAAGCTAACGTTTCATCCACTTAGCGATGGTATTAAATGATAAATCAGCGGCGGGTATAGACGAGCATCGTAAACCGATCCGCTTTCCATTTAACAATTTGCACGTTTTACGCGATACCGTATCTCGCTTCTCAAAATCAATAAAGTAGGAATGAGTCACGGCGGATACGTGCAAAATTCAGCAGAATAAACTGTTTGCTATTTGCAGAGTGCTTCAATGATGCATTGTTTATTTCTCTATAAAATACAACAACGGCTACAGTTGCACAATATTTGCGTTTTTACATTTAGATCGCCGAATATTTTGCAATAAATATTTCATGAGAACGTTGAATTTTCCATCGTATTTCAGCGTCACTTCCTTGTTACGCAAAGGAGAATCTTGATCGTGATTTTACAAGCAAAATTATGTTGATATAGTTCTCTAAATATATTAAATATAATATCTTATTTGTTTCGTGATTGGAGCAATGAAAATTTTTAAAAGCCAGCATCAACCTTTATGTCGTTGTAATTTGGGAGATTTCGTTGGCACACTTTGACGCTACAAAATGTAATAGAAAATTCATCTTCACATGCAGGCGTTGCAATATGACAATTAATAATTCTTTCTATTCCATAAAACGTATGATCACTTATGCCGTGCTTTGTACGACAAAAAGAAAACGCGCGCTGTTTAATCCATCATTAATCCTGGCCAGCCTCTTTTCAATCCGTCGCGGACGATTTCGAGCGTGGGCTGAAAATAAAAGCACAATATGTGCGAGCCACTCGAAGGTATTTCCAAGCGACACCCTTTCACATCGTGCCGGTAACTCCGATAATTGATTTAGCGGCGGATCAGGAACGTAACACATATAACTGCCCTGCGCGAGGTAGGGAAAGGGTCGGGGGCGGGGGCGGGGGAGGGTGAGGGTTCCGTTTAAACTTAGTTTAATTAAACCGTGGATTTATTGGGTACCGCTTGATACGCGCACACGAAGACACGGCTATACTAGCGGGCGACAAGAGGGTACGTCGGTGTACCTGGGTCGGTAGGACAGGATAAAGCGAGATAAAGTAGGGAGCGAAGCCGATAGGCGAGAGGGTGGGTGAGAGGAAGAAGAGGAGGTATAGTACACGTGTCTACGAGCATCCTGTCGTCGCTGTGTGAGTGTGTACGCCATGTAGACGGGACAAAATCTTCCAAATGGCCCCAGGAGAAATATTGCGAAGCATCAATTGGGATAATGGCGCGAGTGATCTAAGAAGACGCGCGAAGAAATCGGTTTCGTGTCCCTGGCACCCGCAGACGCGGTATTTCCCTACTTCGAAAATGTCACGAAATCAGTCGCGATGCATATTCAGCGGAATCGCACTTTAATGAAAGGCGCCGACTGCTCTTGGGACGCGAAATGTACACCGCTAAGGGTGAGCTTGCGGTTAATTGGGAAGAGAGACGGGACGAGAAGCGTTCTTAGACTGTGGTTCTCGAGTTCTTCACTTACCTCGGCGATGATTGTTCGACTATTTTCAATAATAATTTTTGATAGAACTTTGTGCCTCGAAATATATTGTTACTGAGAAATTACATGTCGATATCAGTTTTTATATAAATTGTTATAGGAGATAACCTAGATTTTTCTAAGGAAATTTTGATAAAGACGTTACACACATACACATAATTCTCTTATGATATTTATCGGAACAATATCTATAGCGATATCTATTTATAACGACATATTTTTGTGTCTCTACTCTCTTTGCACATTTGCATATATGCTCGTATTTTTCTAAATATGCTGAATAGTGCAAAACATTTATTTAGATAGAGAAGTATTTTGCCAACGATTTTAATCGCATAAATTTAATAAAATGTCGAGAACGCCATTACGTCGGAAGACGTACATATATCGCTGTAATTCAGCGTTCTTGAAATGTTGTGCATTTCGAGTTCCAAGCTTAGTACTGAAACCACTAATATACGCATTTAAGGAACTGAAATGCATACGTAATTAGATTGCATCTCGTTGAAACGTATCCAATTGCAGGCAACTCATTACACGAAGTAGAATTACAAATACTAATTTCCACTTATTTGAATACGTTTTACTTTATAGATTAAATTAGCACATTTTATTTACAATATACAGTTTATAAAGTATTATATCAATTGGCGCTATTTAGTGATTGATTTTATAGTTTTTAATATAACATCTAATCCTTTAAAAAATCAGAATTAATTTTATATCCTGCGTATAAATGCTATTTTGAACTAATAAGATTACGGAAAATTAATGAAGTAGATTTAAAATGATAAATTGTACTTTGCTATATCATATATTCTTTTTAATAAGAAGAAACTTTTAATTAATCCCTTGTCATGAGTACAAAATAATGTTTCACATCTAACAATATCAAATCACCCGAGTTTCATAAAACATGATTTAAACATTTATATTAATTTTAATTTTTAATTATTTTTTAATGTTGCCAATGTCTGTAAATTTTAATGATCCAAATATAATATTTTTAATTCCATCGCTTTAATGATTTTTGAGTTTTGTTTGCGATTGTCTGTTTTTCTCGTTTTTTCATCTTTTGGTATTTTCTTCCATCTTTATCTCTCAATGAAGGGAATTTTGTCCCTTCAAGTACTTTTTCAAGGATCATTGTATGTAGAGCTGTTCATTGACTATCAATTTATCACATCCTCGTTTACAGCTGATTAGCGAGCACGTTTAATGCATCGAGAAATATGCAAACGGGGCGACAAGCCATTGTTTTTCTTATCGAGGGGTTTACTGTCGCATAATTGCGACAAAGCAGCCATGGAACGATAGCATCTACATAGCAAAAGAACTAAGTAGAGCTTTTATCATTTTGCATCCTTGAACGAACGCTGACTTGCATGTTCTTTGTCAATTCACGTCATGTAAAGACTGCATACAGTTTAACGCACCGGAAATTTCCGTCGATTCGGATTTCTGAAGCGGAATAACCATACGCGATAAATTTGTATTGAAAGTTATCATCATATAAAACGCATTACGATTGAATTGCGAGAATTTGCGAAAATGATATTGCAGCTATTAGTAACTGTTTCAAAGCAATAACGAAAAAGGGAAAAGGAATTTAATTTCACATTTCGAATGTAGTTGTGTGTAGTTGTGCGTGTACATGTGTATATGCTACAATTTTGTATCGAAAAAGACATATTAAAATATTTTCCGGGATTGTAATGAAAAGAGGGAAAAATACAACCGTCAGCGCGGATACGAAACCCATCCTTCTAATCCTTGGCAAGGTGGAGTGTTTGTGAACGAAAGCGTTCTCTAGGATTTCCTCCAGAAGCGTCTTTCGATTACGAACCTCTGTCCTGGAGTTTGCTCAGTGGACGAAGGGTCCTGTCCATTACTCGACTGAACCACACCCACTACTACTCTCGTAGATTCCCAATATCCCCGACGAAGTGTCAGTCGAATGGGGAATAGAAAAACTACATCACTGCCTCGATACAATAAAATACAAACAATTTAATTAATAAATATTATTGCATTGAAAACATGGGAGAAAAATATTTGATAAAAATTTGGGATTAGCATAATGAAGAAGAATAATTTTTGTGATTTTTTATTTCTATTTTTAATACAATTAAAGCAAAAAAAAAATCAAATCATGTTGAAAGCAAAAAACAGTTAATCGTATTTATTCAATTACGATCGTAATTAACGAGAATGAGAAAGCAAAGAGCTAATCTTGTGAGAAAGCTTTCTATCAAGTTGCAGCATCTTGGTCCATATGAACGTACGAAAAGTCAACAACAATGGCTGGTGAGAACAAGTGGACCGGATTCTCTGTCTTCGATTCAACGGACGCGGAGGAACAACAGCTTGTGGGGAACGATTGCTTTCAATTACCTTTATCTGTATTTACTGTGACCGACGAAAAGCTAGCCGGGTATAATTGGCACTCGTTCCTTGGGGATTGTCCCCGGATAGACGCACGGATAGAATTAGCCTGCCCCTGTGACTGCTTCTAAGTCTTCGTTTGTCGCGAAATTTACTGTGACCGTTACAGATCCAGCAAATTGGACATATCGGAGAAGTTTAAAGTTATTTCAATGTATATGTAGGCAGACGAATGATATTTGTTAATGTTAATTGGCAAGAATTTGAAAAAACAATATATATTATTGTACATATTATACCATTATAATTTTTCTAACGAGTAAAATATATTTTGTAAGACTGATAAATATTTGCACACGACAATGTAAAGATTATTTTAAATATTGATTTCACTTACTGCAAATATTAATTTAAAAAAACGTATTGAACGTATTGTGCGAACAAGGGGACGGTATATAATAGTAAGATTGTGTATTACATTGCGAGGTATCTTTCACTGAAAACTAGTAATAAAATACCGAGTTGTTTCAAATATTTATATTAAATTATTTTTAAAAGGTTTCTCTATTAACAATAATTTATATATAAATTTTATATATGTATATAAAACTTGACGTCATCGGTTATTGCGAGAAATATTACCATATGCCTCGGTGGTTGAACTATCATAGCTAAGACGTCCATAGGAAAGTCCAGAGTCAAATGCTGACTCTGGGATAGTATTTTTTGACACAAATCCTTTACAGTTTTTTTTGTTGTTGGCCTTTTCTCGATTTTTACTCGTGTATTAATTTGTAAAATTATAGTGTTTAGTTGAAAACACGTAGATAAATTTACACAAGCTTGCTCGTTCGGAAATTATCGGAAGAGAATAAAACACTGTAAAATGTTGGTAGCTACGCGTTATTCACATGTTATTGAAAACTATATTAATGAATGACGATCAATCATCTGTCACATCCTTTCAACTGAGGCAACCGCACCAACATTGCTGACACCCCAGGTTCATTATTCACTGACACATTATTCACACACGATCTATCATATTTTCTCAAAATAAAGCGACGTACAGTAAAGTAAAATACAGGAAAAATAGCATAATCTCCCATTTCCTTGCAATCGATGAACGATTTGAAGACGCAGCCGCGAACAATATTTGACTCCCTTCGGAGCGTCGGAGTAGATTTGCACAAACAAAACATCAAACGGGTCAGTCAAGAGAACATTCCCAAAGCCAATTCCGAGAGCGGCCATTAACCACGACGGACACGAACGCCGCTTGCCAGCATCCGACGCGAACGAAACACACGAAGTAAACGGCATTATTGAAAGGCGACGCGCGCCGAGATAACGCCTGCCTGTTTCACTGAGAGGACGATGCCACTTAGGGAATTATCCTCCTTAATTAGCTTTATTTACGCTCACAGCGACCAAATGCGGAGTGAAACTACGGAATAATCCTCACAGCTCTCCCGCGTCACTTTGTCTATACAGAGGAACGCCAAAAGCTCCGTTTCGATCGAATGCACTTCTCGGCGATCTCGATATTTGCGAACGAATACGATCTTGGTAAAATAAATTACGCTTTCTTTCAATGAGACGTTAATTTTTACACTTGTGCCTAATATTAAAAAAGTCGCTTTATTCGTGTGGTCGAGCGTCAATTTCCTTTCTATCAAATTCTTAGTATAATTAAGCTCTCGTTTGAAAGAAATACTTTCTTTTTATATCTTGTAACGTGGAGAACACGTTATTATATTATATAAGTTGCGAGAAGTGAAATCCATGAGAAGTCCATGTGCGCGAATTACTGCTGGAAAATCCCGAAGTCAGGTCTAATATCGGACCCATTTACGTCCTGAACGTCATTACACCCAATAATCCTTATCTTAAACTTTCTAGCCCTATCGCATTCTCCGTACTTTAAGAACCATCTCTTAAAACTTTAGGAAAGAAGTCGTTTTCACTCGGTAGCATTTCGATTGGAGCTCTACGGCACGAAATAATTCCTTTTCAGCGTTTTATCGCTCGCGCGTCACTAAAAATTTCGCCGAGATTTATCTTGTAGGTTGATTCAAGGCACGGCGCGACTTTCGATCTCGCCTCTTTCTTTCTCCTTTTTTATTAATTATTTCGTGCCGCACCGTTGTTATCCTGGACGAAGGCTCGATCCGTCGCAATGTAATCTATTAAGTCGAGTGCAACGAGCTGCACTCTTCCCAATATTGGAGGAGAGCTGCAGCGTGATAGAAAAAGGTCGGGCTGAGAATGGCGGATCGAAGGGGAGAAATGGAGGACGACGAAGAATTCAAAAGGGAGCATAGCGTCGATGACGGTCGATGGTAAAAATGCCTCCTAGCTTTTATCAGCCGGGCGCAGGCATAATTTAAGTGGGAGATTATTAAACGTGAGGTTGCACGCGCAAAAAGATCCCGCGAGAGATTATTAAAAGTGAAACGCCATTAACGAAAATAGGGGCTCCGCATTTAGGTGCAAATTTAATATGCTTGTAATGTCTTCATTAATTGAGATCCCTCTTAAGGCTAAAGACGCAGTTACTTAATTATAGCTAAGCAGCTAATCGAATGTTCAATTTTCCTGCTACTCAATCATTTATCTTATCGTAATTACATCGTTTTTTTTTTTAGTATTATTATTTTAGTGTATCAATGCTTTTGATCCGCAAATTGAAAGCTTTATTTTCGTGCAGTTTCAGTTATTAGCTAGAATGAATAAAGAAAACGTATTTCTAAAGATGTCGAATACATATTGATAAGTGATACGCGTTGATACGTATTCAAGGAAAGCTGGCTTTTGTCGCTTCAGCCTGTAATAATAAGTTTTACCTATCTTCCCTCGACTTTTTCCGTGTGTCAGACGCAGAACGTTGGTGTTCCACTAATTGGACGTAATCGAGCGCATTTGAAAGCACATCGAACGTTCAGTCCGTTAACGGCGCTATATTGATCCGCAAAAAATGTAGTTACGCACTCATAAAATGTTACGTATCATACCGTGCGCGAAGCTCTATCTCGCACGTTTTAAAATTCGCGTTCACAGGATCGAGGATCTGACAAATATTTTTACACGCAACGTACGATTCACGCACAGTCATAAGCGATGTATAATGCAGTTCTCGTACTCAACTCACCGAGAAATCGTCAATGTGCGCGCCCGTATAAAACAATCGAAAAATTTTCCTTTCGCAGCAGACGTCGCGGAACTCCGAAATTGTTGACAAATGAAAGCAGTATGCGGGTTCTATGCAGTGTTCGTATATCTGGGGCAAAATCTGAATTTCATAATTAAGAGGTCTCCCAACCACAATTCTGTTTAAATTTTTTAAAAATTTTATGTTATATATTACATATTAATTTATACATTTGTAAAATAAAAAAAGCTTTAGGAGAGAGTGAGTTGTTGAATGCGTAACGGTCGAAATTATACTTTATGGATATTTTATAGTTTTATAGTTTTACTTAATATAAGCAATATTAAGTAACAAAAATATGAAGTTAATAAGAAATGAGTAATATGGAACGTAAATTTAACAGATTACTCGATTGTGTGAGTAGACTTTAAGACATCAAATTTAACTGATGTTAATTTTTGATAAATTCATGTTGTTGATAATAAAGTAATTAAGCAATTTTATACAAAATTTTTATGTTTTTATAAAAGAAAGTATGTTATAAAATATTTTACGTTTATTATAGTTGTAATTATTATAAAAATTAAATATTTTTTATAAAATTTATCAATTTTCTTAAATTGTATCACTACAAATTTTGTTGCAATAAATGTAATAATAGTAAAATTAATAACTGACATGAATAAAAATATGCTAATTGCAAAAATAAATTCAAATTAATTTTATTTCAGTTTATTTTTCAATAATTATTATTTATTAATTATTAAATATTTTTTTTATTTAGATATGAAATTATTAATAAAATAAATATTAGTTTATGATATTTTATATTTCTAATTATTTTAATTTATAAATTCTATGCTTTCAGAGCCGATACAAAGAGATCCACGGTTATTTAAATCGTACCTTTTGTAGCAGAAAGTCTTACAATAAATAAAATTGTTATTGGTGAAAGATAAAACACTATAATAATAGATAAACAGTAAACAATTTTCAACATTTATTAGCGTGCAAATCAATATACACCAAATAAGAAATGTAATAAAAAAATAACTTTTTTCTCTCTTAAGTGATACGCATTTGACAACTCTCCCCTGTATTCTGACGTACGTTGCTTCATAATTTATCATTTAATTATATTTGTTAGAAGTTTCTTTCTATTGCTCTGGTTTATTTCTTTCTCAATCTCATCGTATGCACATCAATCAACAAAAACAAAAAAAAAAGGAACGAAACGAGCTACGCGAATCATCTGCCACTCAAAATTTGTTCTCGCCCGTCGTAGCAAGATAGCCATCAATTCTTGAGGGCGAGATTCGCTGTTTCTAGAGCACGGATAAGAAAAATGAGATTTACGCTTGATCTCTCGAGTTTTCTCATTACCGTTTCTCCCAAACCGCTTCGTAAACTCGCGCGGTTTCCCTTCCGAGTGTCTCTAATGTACTGTAGCTCTCGCGTGGAGGGACAGAGAGATGTATCGTTAAGCCGGAAACGCGGGGAATGCCGACCATTGTTGTTGGGCACGTTTGTGCAAAACGTTATGCGATATACCGGCTGACGAAGTAAGAAGAGGTGGCATCAACGGTACTCGGCCTAATAGTGCCCGCTATCTGTGTCCTTTGTTGCGCGTCTTAGTCTAATGACGCGGCATTATCTAGCATCCCCGGGACGCATCCAGATACAAGAATTTACTCTTGATGGAAATTCGATATGAGAGCGAAACAGAAAATCCCGGCTAATGCACATGAATGCGATATTTATAAGCCGGCGAGCAATTTTCTTATGGACGTAACAGTATCTCCGGTCTGGATACTTGCCGATGCACATTCGACTATCTCGTCTATACGTTTTATAAAATCAACGAAGGATAACGCTTTCGATGCACTTGCATTTCGTTTATTTTTATTTATATTTTAGATATTAGCGTTTCCATTCCCTTTCCACGGGAAATGATTAAGGAAAAACAGTGCGTTACGTTTTTCAATATCTCTTGCGTATTGAAGTTAACATTTATATAATATATCGTTCATTTGAAACCGTTTTTTTTCTGTCTAATCGAGAACGTTTGAACAATTCGGGAGAGAGCATTGATAAAATGTGTCAATACGAATCTGTGTGCATATTAATACGTGTTAGCCGCTTTTTTTTTTACTATCTGCTGCGATCTACCATCCTTTATCCAGCGGATCTAAAAATCACTGTTATAATGCGCCAGTGTTAAAAGAGCCGAATAGGGACAGCTACGAATTTGCCGTGACAAAAAATGTATCGATAAGCGCGAAATCCGATTATCAGCGTGAAAACAAACATTTAATAAAATCGTTCCGGTACGGATGGGCTTTGTAATAACAGGAACGTACTCCGCCTCTATTTTGACATTGCGTTCTCTACCTTCCCTTTAATTACTGCAATCTCGTTACAGTTTACATAACGTGTTGGTATTATCTGTTATTACATGTGAGATATCTGGTAACGATTCTATGCAATTTCGGCGATATTACATTACATGTGATATTAACGGAAGTGCGCGAATCTCTGTTATTTTAAAATATATCTGTTACGCGTAATTATAAGAAAATCTGCCGGACAGTTTTTATAGCTTTGAAAATTTCGCGAATCTGACTGCGCCATTATCGAACACGTTAAGAAATATTTATGGGATATTCGGGATGGTTTATGTCCCAGAGTAAAGAGCAATATTTGGTTTCCAGTCTTCGGCCTGCTTTGCACGGAAAATAATAATTTATGTCTCGGTAATTTACGAGCAACACGGTACTCTACAGATTTTCCAGATTAACGGTGGCTCGTCCGGCTATAAATAAAACCTTAAGCACAGGTTTTCCTGCTTCCCTTTTTCCGTTGTAAGGCACCGCCGAGAGTCTGTGTAATCATCCATTGTGGACATTCGTAGGAGAGAAAAGAGTGCGGCATTCGGAAAACAAAACGGATCTCGCCGTCTCGAGATTTCTAATTGCGCCCGCTTATGAAATACTCGGGGCGTTGTAAACATTTGCCGTGAATCGCGTCCGCGACGTAGAGTTTCAGAAGCTTAATGCGCGACGGTGTCTGCGACTACTAACATCGAGGGCGCTTGTAATTTACGAAACAATTCTCGTTCGCGTATTTCCGCGTCTTTTTGAGCTCCCACGGTTTATTTCAACTGCAACGCGTAATCGTCGATGTCTCTCTACCAGTACGTATCCTGTATACTGAATTTTATCTTCGCGAATAAAGCGCACTTCTCAACAACTTTTTTTTTATCGACGGTTTTATTTCTTGAACCGTTCTCTCGTATGTCACGCGTGTCGAGATTAACTCTAATCCATCGTAATAAAAAACGGTAACAAAAGCGAATAGCGTTTTTCAATCTGATGCACGCGGTACCAATTACGATTGACCGTATCTGCACGTCTTCGTATCGCAGACTTTTCTTAATTGCTCTTTTTAAATCTAATCTCTGTTTAACAAGTCGCATTAATCAACGCGCATGACTCAATTGGCCGGACATAGCGACAAGTTAAGATACGATTTACGTGTTATGGCCCACATATTAGACTCGGCGAATTATACATTAACGTACTACATCCATCCACGACACCTGCTCGCGGCTCGAAAGACATTAACGTCACCCAGGGTCGTTTCCTCTTAATCGCGTGTCGCGGCTGCAACCGTCGAATATCTCGCAAGCGCCTCTCACACTACACGAACCAAGATACAACCGTCCGTCGAATTAAAATATAATTTACGTTAAGACCATATGAATTAAATTGCCGAATTGTGAGAGAGATTGGTAAGTCTTGTTTTGCGAGAGTTCTTGGCTTCTGCAGAATTCTGATTTAACTCTACTGTTATTGAATGGTGGTATTTGTAAACCTTTTATACGCTGAGAACAAAAATACCAACTTTTAATTAACATTCGTTCGAATACTTGCGATGAAATATTTTCTTACGGCCGACGTAAATATTTATCCAATTAAAAAATGATAGTTAAATTGCATTAGTAATTTTTGTACTAAATAAACTTATATTTAAATTTAGTAAATATTTTATTGCAAAAATGTTCTCAATATTATAGAATATCATCATTAATCTACCTTTGTGAATGAAAATAACCTAAATATTAATATCTGAAAAAAAAAGAAAGTATAAGCATATTATTAAATTCAATCTGCAGGCTGCACGCTAAGCTTTCGCGTAATAGAATTGTAGGGATAAGATATACTTATTAACTCCAATCTCTCTTTAAAAATAAAAACCATGACGGGAGTCACGTAACTTCCGCGTTGTGCAAGAAGTGATGCATAAGCTACTTTCCATTTTCATCAATCATTAACGCGCGTGCACAGCGTGCTAAAAAAATTGTACGGAAAACATCCTTGTTTTATCCTTGACGAATAAAAAAATTATTGGATTCTCGCTGGAGGTTGCCAGGTCTCTTATTACAACGTAAAAATTTTTCTGCCTTTTTAATGACTCTAGTCCGGTCGCTTGCAAAGAAACTACCTTTTTTTCTAGTGTCATACAATTTCGCATAATTCGTGCGCCAACGCGGTTGCAACACGGTTCGAATAAATATTTGAGCGAGGCACCACGTATAAATGCGCTCGCTGGAGATACAGGTAGGCTCTCAAATCGACTTTCGCGTTTCCGACTGCAGCGTGCACTTCCGGCTCCGCCGCCGTCGCTTAAAATACTGACGTCGTTGCCGAGTGTTTCGCGTGGCTCATTAGTCAGCAGTAAATTAATAAGTACTTAGTTTGTCGTACGGCTTCATCTAAGTTGAAGTGCTTGCGACTCGACGGCGAAACGGAAGGAGAAAAGTCAACGGTTGGCGCGTCGTAGCTTTCATATACTTTTACCCAGACGAGTGGTCCGACGACGAGCCAATCAACGTTCGAAAGTCACGAAAGACTGAAATGCTATACTCGTTAATTGGACCAATCTGAAGGTCTCCGCTCTGCGATTTTATCGAAGTCCGAGTTTTTGTGAACGTAAAGACGTAAGAACCTCGGCAAAATCGTGGGAAACTTTTGCGACGTCATGGTTATTTCTATAAGTTTGTGCGATTACCGGAACACCAGCTGGCTACGCGCACGTGATTTGTGAAAATTGTGTATTTGCCTTTAATTGGGTATTACAACTTGAGTAATTTGATGAAAAATAAGAGCATCCAGAGAAAAATTTATGAAATCGTTTTTTTTACTTGTTTTTTTTTTAAATTGAAGTGAAAATACCTTTGCGGGAAATACAAATTTATTTGTTCAAATTATTTGTTTAATTTCGACAAATAATTTAATTTGAAGAAAATACTGACAGAAATATGAAAAATAATTTAATTGTTCTGGTTTTAAAAATATATTTCTTATAGTTAAAAAAAAGAGATTTGCGTTGCACAACCAAAGTATTTCTTTAATTCTAATAAAAGGAATAACTAGAATAATTCTCTGAATAAAATTTAGAGATGTTGCTGTTATAGAAATGATATTATGTTTGCGAGCAAAGATTCAGCGTCACTATACCTAAAACTTGGATTTAAGTACAATATATGTACATCAGATAGAAATTTATATAATTCTTATTCTCTTTCTTTACTTTTCTCTTTTATTTTATACATTCAAATTATAGAATAGTGTATAACTTGCTAAAATTAAGACATTCATAGAATATAATTTGTTTTAGGAGAAATAGGAATTATATTTTCTTTTTATGCAACAATCATTATTTTTGTCTTCTTTCTATGAATAAATGCAAACCATGAGCGATTCTGCAAATAATCTATTTTCAGCGAAGACGAAGTTTTTCTATTTAAGTCAATAGTGATACAATGAGAATGCTTTATAAGCAAATTTATTGCATTGAGTTTCTTCAACTTTCACCGCGTCCTCACGGAAAAAGAACACTGTGTACGAATCTTTCGAATTTCTTTAATATCAATTTCATATTATGCATTGCGAGTCACCATTCCTGCGTGATATGCCGTCTATTTCCAAGCGTACGACATAGCGCCGCCAGGAAGGCGAAATAAATCAGCCATTCTCCGGGCAGCATGAAATATTGGTTTAGACGACGCGAGCGATCTATGGTTTGTAAATATTAATCCGCGCTACTAGTGTCACATCAAATATTCGCTTGCTAGGAAAAATGGCCAAACAGATCGTCGCATTACATGTTTCTCAAGAATTACATATCTCTCTTTTATCGTTGAATTGAGTTTCCATTAATTTGCATTATTTTAATCTTTACAGATGGGTTTTCTTCATCTCTCTCTTTTACTGTATAGTTTGAAATAATATTTTCCTATAACTTATTATATAAATTCGATGACTTTTCGCGATTACTTGTTTTAACACATTTTTATTCTTTGTATAAATAATATATATTTTTCACATAACACTCTTTATATAATTTATTAAAGATGAGACATGGACATTTGTAGATGTATTCATACGGTTTTACAAAAAACTAAAAGTTTAGTTAGATACAGATCTGAAAATAATTTTGTAGGATGATCAAATTCATTATTAAATTGTCAAAATAATTATGTAAGACGTTCGAGCGTGATGAGCAATTCTGCAAAATGTTTTGACATTTTAACAACCAATTTGAGTGTTTTACATAATTATATTAATAGCCTAACTAAATTATTTTTAGATTTGCATCTAGCTAAAATATTAGATACTTTTTTGTGTAGCAAAAGAATCCTAAGTATTTTTTTTAATTCTCCTACTTTTTTTACAATAAATGAAATATATACAATGTATATATTGTATATAAACATTGATTTATTTATACCTTTAGTCTGGAAAGAAATACTTTTGCTCAAGTAGAACTTTCTCTCACAGAAGAAAGCGAGAAATAGTTTTTCAGACATCTCTTGTATGTCTCAATCGCAATGAAAAAATTAAACACCTCTCGCATTATCGCAAGCATACAGTTTGCCATGGAAGAAAAGTAAAGCGGATGAGGCAGAAACATCCATTGACCCGTTCCCAATCGCCGCCACATTTATCGCCATTCGTCGAATCGTGCGTAAGCTTTTCCACCGATAGCAGGAAGCATTCTTTCGTCCCGATACCAATACTTCCCGTGTATATCGGTGTTCCGCTCCACCGGCGCGGGGCGTATCGGTGAAAATAGAAGAAGCGCCGAGGCACGGCGGATGCGACTGAAAATTCGAAGTTCTCGCGTATTCGATTCGGTTGGTCGACGTGCCAGTTGCGGTTCTACACGAGGACGCGGTCCTTGAGGGAGGACAAACAGTCGGTATCGGAGCAAGCTGCCAACCTCCGGTGTCGGGGAACGTCGTGTGCAAACTCCGATATTGACCGTTCTGCTTTTCATTTGTACAGGCAAGTGGATACGTTCATTGTTTTACCTTGGTACGATTATCTTAGCTTGCTAACACTAATGGTCTCTTATCAGAATATTCAAAAGCGCGCGTCCGAGAAAACTAGAAAAGTATCGTTGGTTCATTACGAAGCGTAATCGATCTTGAAACGAACTATTCTTCTTTCTTTATTTATTTTTTTTTTTTTCATTAAACTTACGCTGTAGGATGCATTAATTGCTCGTAAACGCGGTCTTCTTCCAAGACCACTTTCTGGAACCGTTGTAACATAATAAAGTGCATATCCATCATTCCCCTACCCAAGCCACGTTTCTCAATCTTCCACGATCCCCGCATTACTCCCCTGTCCGCCCCTATCCCGTGTCGCTGCATCGACGTCGCTTCTTCCGTCGCGGCGGCAAAAGGAAGAGGCACCATTGCGACCGAGGGAAATCGCGCGGGACGGGGAAGGGAAAGAGCACACCGAACGCAATCTCACACGCTGTGGAGAAGCGATACTCTCGCGTCAGACTTCCCAGGAAATCTCCTCCGGGAATCTTCGCCGCGGGACACCTGCGCGCGCGGAGATCTCCTCTCCAGAGATCCGGGGAAAACTGGAAACGTGTATGTGTGTGTACATGTACGTGTGTGTACATGTACGTGTGTGTGTGTGTGTGTGTGTGTGTGTGTATGTGTGTGTGTGTATGTGTGTGTGTGTGTTTGTACTGCACGTGCGAACGCGCGTCCGTTGTGTATGTGCGGAGCGCTAGGGATACGGAGGATACTTCAGCGACGGTGTTGGCGAAGGAAGCTGAGGGAGATCCCGGGGATCGATTGATCGCCCGCCCGATCGTCGGGGCGGATCAGCGGGCGAAAGCGTCACGGGCGAAAATGCGAGCCATATTCGATATCCGCGGTACGTTTATCGCGGCACTTTTATCGCGCGCGCGCGCGCGCGAGTGAGGGAGAGAGAGAGCCGAGACGTGTTATTGACAAGCGTGTACATTTGTTATCGAGATTGATTAAATTTGGAACGGGGGGCGCCTTAAGCGGGACACTAGAAAGGGCGATCGGACAGATCGGAGAGGGTAGATGGAGGATTTCGCCGTGGTTTTATCGGTTGTTTATGGACCGCTGCTCCGAGAACCACCGTAATTTACTGAACAAACGACATTCTTGAGAGAGAGAGAGAGTCCGTCTCTTTGCTGAGAATAACAACTGAGGAATACAGTTGAAACCACATTAGCATAAATTGTGTACGATAATTTCATCCGAGTGTGTTTATCACGCTTGGAATATTTCCCCTTGGCACCGTATAATTTATAATAATATTGTTATAATTAAAGACTCTATAAATTATCTTTATTACAACACCAATTAATAATTGTGCACTACGTATTTGTAATATTGTTGCTCAAATGGATTTTCATGAACTTTCAAAATCATCATATTTTAGTTATTAAATTAAATGGAAACTATTGTATCATATATATTTTATTTTATCTCTGTCCATTTGTGCATACTTAACTAATTAATTGTTGTAGTTAATATAACTCGTACAACAAACAGTTACCAACGGTATATATATACACAACTGTAGTATGTACAACGTACACAATGTAATTTTACGACGTAAATTATCCGTGTGCGTTATCCGTGGTCGCGACGTAATTTTAAATGAACGTAGAGGACTTCAACTTTGAGAAAAAAATATGCATTTTATTAATTATACATTATCAGACTTTAATTCGATGTCTGATTTTGGAACTCGAAAAAGGATGATCAACAGTCATACTCGCTCGAGGACAATGAGTTCGTGCGCATAAGATTCTAGCGAATATTGAAGACGTTATTTGAAACGTTGTCTAGAGGTTGGATACGTTCCAACATCCTCCAGACTCAAACTCTGTCCCGAACTCTGGGCTCTCGTGGAATTCGTTTGCGCTTCACAATTCGTATATGTTCGATCGATTCGACCGTCATCTCCTCGTTTTTCGGTCCTGGATTTCTATCAGCGTTAATAATTGCATAAAAAATTTCCGCCGTGCGCAGGCGAATCGCGTACAAAAAATGTCGATTGATTATAAAAATAGTTTGTCGAATAGTTGATACGTAAAATAAAAGTTTGCTGCCGACTGTATTTAAATAGTTAACGCAAAAACATTTATCGAAATGTGATTAAAAGTAGGTTTGTATTATAATACATATTAATATCGGAAATTTACTTTTCATGAATGTTAAAAACATTTAGTAAATTAAAATTTTTCTGTTGTATTTTTTCCAGATTTCGTTTTCCTCGGATTTCTCGACAGATCCGACAAAAAAATATTTTTGTTTGTTGGGAAATAGAAAAATATGAGAAATTGCGATTTTTGCGTGCAACGTAAAATGTCCACTGTTTAAATAAAGTTGTTACTCAAAGATAATGAAGTAAAAACGTAGATGCATTTATTATATTTGATTTTATTTCAATATTTGTTAATAAATTTGATATTTTTTTGATAAAAGAATCAAACTTAATGATATTTAAACGTATGTATATATGTATATAATTACATTTTTAATTCTACTTAACAGCTGCGTTTCAAAGTCCGGTAAACATGCGGCGCACGAGGGAACTTATAAATGTATAAAATTCATTAAGAATATTATTGAGATCCGCTTTAAGATCCGCTTTCGACCAGTTAGCTGTTTTTCTCAATTTAAATGTTGGTACACTTTCCAGTTATAATAGGTTATTATTTAACATTAATAATTTATTTTAAGCTTCTTAAATATAAAGTAAAATTTTTTTTAAAACAATGGTTTTTAGGAAATATGTATACGTTGATTATAATTTTTATTTATATAAAATTATCTTTATGAATTAAAGAAAAATTAGCGAAGCTTTGAAATATTGGTGTATTAATTTTCCTATTGATCAAAATATCTGATCCTGAATGTTCACTGGATTCTTCAGGGAAGAAATAAAGAATATTCTTAAAAAATCTTATTCTTTCGTCGACATATCGCGAAAATGAGAAAAATCTTGACCGTTATAAATTATTCTTTTTTCTCTAAAAGGCCCGAAAAGAATAGTAGATATTCGAAAGTTTTCCAATAGCTTCATACGTTTGCTTTTGGCATTCAATTGTCGTAAGTTCACGCCTCCTTAACCTTTAACTTCGGCCATACTAGTCCACTCGCGTTTCAATGAAATTATTATCCGCCAGGTATCGAAAATCCGCGAACTAAAGATTTTTCTATTTACCATTAAAGTTTCTGATAATTTTCCCTCTCATTAAAATCAGGTTCACGGTAATGAAAGTTCATGATAGTTAGTGTTATTCAGTTTCGCGATGTTCTTTCAGAAACAGAAGCCGTTTTTCAGGTTGAAACACTGCTGCTGTTGCGATTATTACCCCGTCTAAACTGTAGATTACTTCTCGCTATGGAATCTGATTATTTATTCTTTGTGCTTTTCGCGATAACAGCCTAGCAAACTGTTTTAAAGCTTCATTATACGCTCGCGGAACAGTCGAGTTTATCGCAATTAATTAAATGTAAAATTCTCATTTCGATTTTGTTACTTTGTAACACAACTGTTATGCATTTCTATTAGTAACCTTTGTTAGTTACTTATATTAATAGTTTTTTCATGAGTTCATAAAAGAGAATTAGAAAATTAGCTAACTCAAACTAAGTGATATATGTATATCTCTCCCAAAAATTTTTGAAATCTTTAAATTGCGCCAATTAAAAAGAGAACGTGTATTTCTTTGAAACATAATTGCCGTACAACTACTTTTAAAAAACAAAACCCGAGTGATAATACTTTCATAATTCTTTTTAATGGAACTCAAGTGGCAGTACTTTTATATTTTAAAGGTCTTTATATTCCAATCCAAATATTATGCGTGGCCCGGGAATCCATCATGAAAAAAATATAACTTTATCCAAGCCACTTTTAGTTCGAGTAAATGATGACCATAAAATGATATATATAGACTTCGTTTTGCACTAATCATACTCATTATAAGTTTTCAACTTTCCATGCCAAGCAAGGTCCACTTCACTCTTCCTTCCCCTTTCCCTGTCTTGTTTACAGGACGAAACGAGGTCTACAGTTGTACAGTTCTACAGAAGTTTTTGACTTTCCACGCGAAACGAGGTCCAACCGTACTTCGCTCATAAATATATATATATATATATATATATATATATATATATATATCATGCCCAAAGATTACGTTCTACTTATAAAAATTGTTTTATTAATTCTTTTTTAATAAACGAGCGACGAGGAAGGTCAACGATCTTAACTTTTTAAAGGAAAATTTTTATCATTCTGCGACAAAAGTCATTACGTAATTTTTTGTATTTAAACGACTAATTCAAACATGAAATTATACCTTAAGACAGAACTTCGTTATTCATGTTTCAAATAAATCATGCGAGAGATGAAAATAAAGAAAGTACAAAATAGGAGTAAGTGGCTGATGTGTGTGTGTCTGTGGAAGAGGGGATAAGGGTGTATTGGACTTTGTTGGGATGTATCAGGGTGTATTGTGGTATTTTTTTGGGAGGGAGGTGGAGTGGGGGAAGTGGAAGTAGGGATAGGAAAAAGCAAAACGATGTCAAGTCTTGATTAAGATCGAACAATAACATCACCAGCTTATTCCATCTCTGACACTATTTTGTTTTGCACGTCTGCATTCCTGTCGCAATTTTCATTATAAGTAAAACAACGTAAAATCTCTGTCTACGTTCGGTTTGACACTTTTTTAATTCATATCATTTCATTCTCGCGAACTGCGCCAGTTGGACAATAATATCATTCCGCCTTTGTTCCGCCGACTAATAAAGTGAGATACTACACGAAATATCTGTTATTTGAAAGTACTAATTAATTACGTGCAACATTGTAGCGCTTCTTTACCATTCGCTTTGGTGATCGAAACCAAAATTTAATAAATTTTACACACTTAATCTGTATTCATCAACAAAGCGTGAAACGTAACTTATCTAGACTCTATATACGATTCTTTTTGTATTCATTTTCAAATTTGCTGTTATTTTTAAAATAAGACTAAATTAAAAATATAACGGAAACGTTTTGAATTGTATTTTCATTACACTATATTTCTGCTTGTAATACAATGAAAATATTGACTATATAAGATTCTACGTTTTGACTACCGTAAGAAGCAATAAGTATATAGTAACCATGGCGGATTGTTCCGCCGGAAATATAACTTTCACGGGCAACGTTTTATCTTGCGAGACACGAATGGTTTCGAAGTTTGCAAATTGATTCCACCGCGGGATATATGTTGCACACTGGTTTCGTTTCCGTCGTGTGGATCTATAAAGAGAACCGTAGCCTTCCCAGAGGGAGGAATCGAGTGCGGAATGTCAAGAGAAGGAGTGCATCAGCGTACAAAATATTTTGCACACGGATCACGAAACGTAAGGTCAGCCCTAAACCACTTGCAATTTAAAGACGCCAATGGGGGCAATGGGGGGTTTTCGAAAAGAAGATAAAGCGTATAGGTGCCGCGGCACTATGGCAATACCCGAAAGCCGGATTCTGCTTGCAGCTAAAGCACAAGATGCACTTTATACTTGCCTGAAGTTTTCGGAAAAGCGAAATACGCAGGATGCATGCGGAAAATAGTCTACTAGTCAATGACTCTTCTTATTTCTTAGAAAAAAGACGAATGAAAATATTATATATTACTTTTTTTCCGAGCAATTGCAAGTTTACGTATGTACAAAGAAAATTTGAACGGATAAATTAGTGTGATAATTAGATTATAAAACTAAATGTTTGTGACTAAATGTTTGTAGAGCATTTAATTATCTATTTAATTGGCTAATTAAATATTTTAAATAATTATTGTTTAATGAAAATGGTAGTAGATAAAACGGAAATTGAAAAACGTTATCTCGTTATAATTGTTTTGTTCTTATTACACGTTAGTGAAAAAAAATAAACAAATAATGAAAATTAATGTAAAACATATAACTAAAAAAATGTAATTTATGTTTCTAACATCGCCGATTCAAATTATTTTGTGTATAGAGTTTACATATGTCTCTTCTAATTGATAGTTATAATATCCAGTATAATTAAAATATTTAAATCCTCTTGACATTTGAAATTAGAATGTTGACATTTGACAAGTTAAACTTTGTAACTTTATGAGACAAATATAGAAGACCGTGATGGAGCCAGCGAATCCCAAAAGGAAGTCGAGTTTGAAGAATCTAGTAAGGGTTGGTGGTACCGGGTGAGAGCGGGGTAGATAGGTCGTCGGAGAGAGGGATAAATTCATTGAAGTGGATAACTGCATTGTGCCAGGAACACTGCAGGAACACATCCGATTATTGGGAAGACGGGATTTCGGCATTTCTTTACCGCCTGGCCGGCTGCCAGAGGATGTTGTTTCCTGTCGTCGGAGGCCGCTGGCTCGGAAGAATCGGTTCGGTTATTGAAATAATGCACTTTTATCGCTCCTTCAGGGCTTTCTCCTCGCGCTGTTGCCTCAGTAAGCCTGATGTCGGCAGGTACTGCTACGGTTGAAAGCAGCATTTAAAATGTGGCTTTTACAATAATAATTCGGACGGAATAATTCGCAGTACTTTTAGCGCCGCTCGTGGCATATACGTAATATGTATCAAGTTTTTATCACAAGCATGAGAAGAAATATCAATTTTTGGTCCAAGCAGATTTTGATGCTTAATAATATTTATGTATCAATTTTTAAATACTTTTTTCATTTCTGTAAATTGTTTACCAATATGATTGGATGAAATCGTACAATTTTTTTTATATCCTTTCGTACATAGGATTTTTAGAAAAGGATCATTTTATCTTCCTCTCCAACATTTATGTGCTCACATTAATGAGAACCTTTAACCGTTTAAAGCAGCTTGTTTAAAAGGAATTTGAGACTACAAGATTCGTCTTTCAGTATGGAAATTCTTGCGAATGCTTGTGAGAAGTGGTTTACAGGGTAAGAAGGTGAAGAAGAAGGACATGCAGCGGTGGAGTAGCAAAACCCGAAGAGACAAAGTTGAACGTACGTAATCCGTCCTCAAACTCGCTGAAGCTAAGTTGTGGTGTTCTTCGCCCTTTCGCTCGACCACCTTTGAGACTATACTTTGAAGCTATTCTCTACTATAAAGTATGTTCTAGCGTTGAATGAATAGTTCGAGTAAATGTGATGGAAAATAGAAAATATTTTATAAGTATTTAATCTTTTGCGATGCCGGCAAAAAAAATAAGATTAGTAAAATATTATTAACAAAAATAATAAAAACTAGTTTAAAGAAGTGCTTACAGAAACATGGGTTTATGACATAAAAGAATTCTTTTTTAAATTATTTATACAATAGAGATTATTTTTTGTAATTGATAATATCTAAACTGATCGTAAAATATTTTACTTATGTTATTATTTCCACGTTTTCGTAATTTTTACGAAATTGCTAGCTATTTCGGCTTCAAAGGGGCTTTGTTTTCCATTTACTTTTAAACGATAAAGAATAAATTAATTTATTGCATTCAACTTTACTTTTATAATTTTCTCTCTCTCTCTTTAATATTTTTAAATTATTGTTATCTTCTTCCTTAATGACGAGCGTTTTCAATGCTTTCGCAGAAAGCTTCTATTCCTTGACGCATTAGAAACTTTCAAAAGATACGTCTGCATTATGGTTTACGTATAACAATAAGTATATGATCTTGCTATTGCAATCTCATCTTATTGTCTCGTTCACTTTCGACTTGTTCACTGCTCCCGTTCACTCGTTCTTTGTCTTTAAGCGACGCTACCGTCACGTCTCCTAAATGCAGGGTGGATTAACTACGCTCAACTTTATCACCTAAGGTTTTGCATGCACCCTTTTCCTTCGTACTTCATGTTGCTTACGAGGAGAGTTGCACAAGAATATCGTTTCCAGACTGCAATTTCTGGCAACGTGCAATTTTTGTAATCATCTCCATTGCGCACGCAAAGGATGCGTGCACGTATATACACAGGTGCACATGCATCCTACGGGGGGTTGCATTCGAAAGAGAAGTGGCTAGAGGGTGGAACCGTTGCGTTATTGGGTTGTGTAATGATTATTGGCGCGGTCGGTCGTGAGGACCCCAGCGTGAAAATGTAGCTGGCGGAAATGATGAAGAGGCCGCGGAATTGCACGTCCATTTGATGGTGCGGCGCGTTCTAATTAATGATTAATTTCGAAATTCGTTGGATTGAATTTGGTAGAAATTAGGTCGTTGCTCGCATTAGTCTTTGAGCTGCGCCGATGGTTTGTAAATTCTAATAGAGTTCTCACATATCCTTGAATCGCGCTTTTGAGTAAACACTGCATTTTCCAAGCTGTTGACTTTTGCGATGGTGTAATTAGATAATTACACACAGAAGAATACTGTCAAGAAAAGCGATTACTCAATCTGCTTCTTTTCTTCTAGTGAGCAATAGTGGATCAATTGTCTTTAACAAAGAATGTTTCTTGTTAATTGTCTTGAAATACACTCATCACAAATTAAAAAAAGAACGCGCAATTTTTTATATGAGCTTTATGAAAATATCATATGAGTATTATTATAATATGACCCTAATGAAAAAATACTGGATTGGATTTGCAAACAAATTATTGGAAACTATTGGAAAACTATTCATTCAAAAATTTCTACCATTGAAAATTATTAGAAAATTATTCACATTCAATAGTTTTCAACAGTTTTTCTCTTGAATCTCTCATTAGAATTTTTCCATAATGTGAGTTTTGTAATCGATAAAGTACATAAAAATGAATTAAATTAACCTCGCTATTCAGCTCTATTTGACTCAAAGTATATTTTCTTTTCCTATTAATATTTTACTTAAAAAACTTTCCCGCGGTATCTTTTGATGATTTTGCGTTAATAATGTAATTTCTATGAATAATTTGTATTTTCTCTTTTAGAGCTTTTTGATCGTGTTTATTCAAATGAAATGATAGTACAGAAAATTTGGACAGAACAACAGAGTTAATGAGAAGCTGCCAGAAACGAAATTCGTAATAATGGATGTGTGAATAATCAAACCGTGACGAAGCAACTATCGACCGTGGTCTTGCGTGGCGAATGTTCGATATCGCGTTTTGTCCTAGCAGCGTAAGTTCTTATGAGTACCATGTGTTTTGTATAAATTATGCATTTTTGCCTCGGAACTTTTTTAATTAGGAATTGTCTTGGGTTCGAGAGACGGGAACAGGGACAATGTGAATTTTTCACAGCTGGCGCGGTAAAACGTCCCACTTTATCGCGGATAATAACACTCGTAACTAACTGGAGTGGCGGACGTTTGAAGTATTTTACTTCCTTCTTCGTTAACGACTTCCTCGGCGACGGCTTTTTGTTAAATCACGTTAAGCAGATTAAATGCCGTCTTCCTTGTTAATATTACTACCGAGGGAGGTTCCTTTTCACTACGGCGTCTTTTATATTAGTTCGAGTTCTTGTATATATATATATATATATATATATATATATATATATATATATATATTTATATATATATATAGATAATAGAGTTCGTTAATTGTTATACAAAATTGTTGTCTAATTTTTCCAATCTTTATTATGCTTTGTTCCATCATTTTAAGCTACAAGAAAAACGCATACTTTACATCCGCGTCTTAATAATTTATCTTCAGCTCATCGCAACCTGCTGAAGGCAAACACAAATTTTAACTTTCACATTTTACTTTAATAGAGAAGGTGATATTATCTTTGTAGATACAACGGCTATTTGTAATATCTCTGTTATCAAGTGACGAGTTCGAGAGATTATTTATGGAATCATTTATTTAGTAGCTTTGCCGTTATGCAGTGGCATTAATATGCCAACACATAATAGTCGACATTTGTTATAATGCATTTTCGCTATTGAACGTTTTGAAACTGTTTCAAGGTACACTTTAGGATTCAGTTACAGATATTTTCCTCGTTTTTTTTTTTTAAACTTGGGTGTATTATCACATGAATATATGTATACTAAAATGTTGTTTTGTTATTTACCATTTTATACATATTCAGCAGCACGCATTTTGATTTATGCAAAATTAAACAATATCATCGGATTTTGTTAATGTAGCTTCTTACGCTTACGGATGCCTCAACGATTGTCACAGCCTCTTTTTTGAAACTTTCATATCAAAATAGTTATTTGATATATTGATTGTTTTATTGTTAATCTATAGTTTACATTGCACTATAAATGTATAAATTTTTAGTACTGCAGTTTATATGCGGAAGGATTATGTATACGTACATACATTTGCGTATATTCTGCAATGTTTCTCTTTATTTTGATTAAATATATAATTTTATAACAAAATTTCTATTTAAAAAAAACTATAATTTTTAAATTTTTAAAATTTTTAATTTTTTTTTATTTGTGTGAAGGAGAGCACATCACCTTTGTCTTTCTCAATCCGTTATGCAGTGTCGTCATATTTTTATGAATACGTCCTAAGTAATAAATATTTCATAATTTTCAGTCCATAATCGATTGAACAACACATTGACAAATGTAATCGTAAAGTTTTCAATTTAAAATATTGATTATTAACAAAATTATTGTACCAAATGTAATTGGGGATGAGGGAAGCGTAATACTATCTTTTTTTCCACTGAAAAGGATACATACAAAAGAATCCATTTTTATGTAAATAAAATAATAAGAAATATAAAAAAATACGAACGCGCCGATGATAGTTTTGTTAAAACATGAATTCGGTTTTAATATCTCTAACAACTTCAACAGTCGATATTCGGCCGCACTATTTTTCGCGTTTTGACGATGCCCAATGAGAAGTCAGAGCAGTGCCAGCTCGTACATGAATCTTTATCAGCAGTCCGTCTATTCATGAAAATCGTGACAGGTTCACTCTTCTTTTTTTTGCGGCCGGCTGTCCCGCGCGCTGCGAAACATCACGGATGAGCTCTTCGTGTTCATCCTCGACTCGTTCGCACTGCAACGGCGCGTAACTACGAAAAGAGGAAAAGCGTTTCACACTGGCAATAAATAATAACGAATCCACGCGGTCAATGTGCCTCGTGACCGATATTCCCCATTTTCCTCTTTTCATTTTTCTCGCTCCTCTTCCACTTCCTCCCGCACTTGTTTGTATCCAGCGAGAGGCGCGGGAGTGGACGTTGAGCGTGTATGAATTTACGAAACGTCAACTATCGTAGCCATCGATAACTATCCTTAACCTATGTTTCTTTTTTTAAATATAGAAACTGACATTTAAATTCGAAAACATACTTGTAAACACAATTTTCTATCGCGAATATTTTCTCAACAAATTGTCAGCTATTTGCGACGCATCCTTTTATATTTAATGGAATAATGTAATGCCGCTGATTCGTTTTTATAAATTTTCCACAATATAGCATATAAATTAAACTCTGTCTCAATTTAGTAATCGCAGTTTACGCAAACCTGATGGATTTCATCATTTGTTTTAACATTGAAAAATGGTACAATTGTAGTAGCGCGAATGAATATTGCCTAGTGACAAAGCGTTTTTGCAGAAATAATTTTTTTAAATTTTTCCCAAGCTCATCTAAAACTCTCTATAACAGGCAGCGACGAAAAAGTGTTTTAAGTAATAACGAGTTCCAGTAGTAATAAATAATAACGGATTTATTCGCTCGATGTATTCTGTGACCTATTTTTCCTTTCTTTCTATCTATTTTCCCTCAACCGAATCGTAAAATGTTCCGAATCAATAGTATTGTGAATAGTATTGTGAATCCGTTATCTGATATCTATATTTTTAATATTATAATTTCTATATTTTTCACTGTTAATGTACCTTGTGCGTTAGAAACGGTTTAGATATTTAAAAAAATTTTATTTTTGTCATAATAAATATTTTAAAACATCTTATATTTACTGATGCGTGTCTCCCTTTGTACAAAGAACAAAGCGCTGAAGAATCAACTACTAAAAGCTTTTAAATATGCTTTTAAAAACTTTTCTCTTCGGCAAACTTCGCGAAGAAGCCATAACGATCGCTACGAATTTCGTCAAAAACGTTCTCAATACATCACAATATATTTTTGAGATGAGAAAGGGAGAAGGAGAAGGGGATATAGAGGGAAAGAGAAAGAGAAGAGAAAGCTTGTGTTTCGTGCGAGCAATAAATAATAATGCATCCATTCGCTTCAGTCCGATATTCTCCGCACCCACCGCCATTTTCCTCGCTTCCATAGACATTTCTCTCTTCCTCTTTGAAGCCGCGCTTACATGCAACGAACAAACGCAACAACGGCTCCGGGCCCTATACTCGAGAGTAAACGAATCCACGGCGCAATTAGCTATTATTCGAACGAAAATGATACATGGCTCCTATTCTGAGTGCAACAAAGGACGGCGGTGAATGGACGCGGTGCTTGCTCGCACGCGCATGAATCTTCCTCAGCGCTTTTTCGCGGAAATGATCACATTCGCGATGCACCGCTCATGTGTTTCCGTGGATTCTGTAATACCATTACAGGCGTACATAGCGCCAATGTAAAAAAGACGTGGCGTACAATGGAAATACAGCATCTAACAAATATACTGTACAAATGTATCATCGCGTGCACGTATTAGTTTACAATGTTCGTCGGTTGAATGGTATTTCTGAGCGACTCAACGTTCGAGAAGATTTGCACTATTGTCATTATGATTTCGTGAATAAATTTTCTTGTTATCGTTTTTTAATTAGTTTAGGGTTTACCAAGATTATTTGACAGAAACTCGTGAATTTATCTAATGTCTATGCGCGAATCTACTGTGTCATCGATAAAATAGTCTGTTCGAAAATAAATTTAGTTATTGCTAGTAAAAATAATGCATTTGGCAGAAGTGAAAATTACTGGCGCGCCGTTTGGGCCGGCCTCTCCACTCTCCTTGGTCGTTCGGTCATTCAACTTGCCCGAGGCGCACGTGACCGACGGGGCGTACATGCGCCTCGGGCAAGTTGAATGACCGAACGATCAAGGAGAGTGGGGAGGCCGGCCCAGACGGCGCGCGGTGTGCCGCCTATCTTACGGGACCGTGCGCGGTCAATAACCCGAGTGAGGTATTTAACAATGACGGCGTGCACGTAATGACACATATTACATTGAAACATTGTAATATCGTATGGAAGTTACAAAAGATTTCTGCAATGTTACTACAAGCTTGCGATAACGTTGAAATGTTCGCAAGCTGAAACCTGAAAATTTCTATGACGTTTTGGATTATTTAGATCGTCTACTGGTTTTACTGGTGGAAAGAACGAAACGCAACGTCAGTATTTTTCACTTCTGCTAACTGCATTATTTTTACTAGTAGTAACCAAACTTATTTTTGAACAGAGGGATAGAAGATAAAACAAAAAAAAAGCGAAATCGATACATGCGAAAATTTCTATAAGAATCGTAAGCTTCATATATCAAAGAAATAATCGCTTTACTGTAAATTATCCAAGCATGAATAAGTGTAAATTTTCAACCTTAGTATGAAAAGATAAGTAAAAGAAAGCGACGCGCGCGGAATTTTCTGTTGTATTAAACAATAAAAATTTTAGTTTCTTTTTGTGCTGTTCAGGAAAATATGAAGGAAATGTAGTAAATGTCCCGTGAAATTAAATCTCGTCTTACACAAATTGTACGTTTAAAGCTAACTAAAATTGTGCGAATTGTCTCTTTCATTCTTTATTACGAGAGTCGTGAACCGATTAGAATAATATATCTATGCGACAAAAAAATAAATTACTTGAAATATTTAACAATTCTCTTCCTTATTCGCTATCTAAATTTATCACGATAGGATTAGAAGGGATATTGTCTACCGCAGGAATGAAACGGTTAAACGTATCATTGCTTCGCTATTTGAATTTGTATTATCGAAAGTGAATAATAAATGAAACAAAAAAGATACTTTCATAGTCTGCGGGATGTTACCGAAAAAGGTAAGTCGTTCCCGCCCTTCGGACAATAAAAATTTCGCAATAAAGTCAAAACAATAAAACCACCAAAATCGTAACTCCGCGCGCTTATGAGAAGTTTAAAATTCAGCACCATCCTGCTTTTTAACTTTTTATCTGACGCGAAGTCGAACTAAACCGTCACATCCACGAGATTCCGCCTCCCACAATAACACTTTTCTTTTCCCTCTTTTCTTTTTGTAATGAGACCCACGCTCTCTCGGGCGTTTCGCGCCAGCGTTTTCCCGCTGTCGCATCTGTTCATGCTACAGCACAACAAAATGACGAGAGAGAAAGGGCGCTTCGTGCTAGCAATAAATAATAACGGATCTCGTCGGTCGATGCGTCTCGTGAACGATACTGCCATCTCCTGCCTTTTGCAGCCCGCCCTTTACGTAAAATAGCTACGTACCGTCAGCAGAATGTAATAATGGCCTCTGAACTTTACGTTGCCGTGTCTCACATCACTTCTCCTATCTTCCCGCCCTTTATCCGCGATTAAGAGTCCGTAATCTTTTCACGGCAAATCCTATATACGTTAAACGACGCCGATAACTTTTACACAGAGTGAATGCGTGATTCGAGAACGAGCGAGAGGATATTGTTCTTTAGCTGCTCTTGTTGATTCTACTTCAAGCAGAAAAATTCCATTCGAACATTGTTTTTTTTTGTTCTTTTGCTCTTCATTGTTCATTCATGTCTATAGGTAAGGATACATGCCACCAGTCGAGAAATTCGAAGCAGATGTAGATTCGATTCGAACTACGAGGTGCTTTAAAATGTCGACGGCGCTTTGATAAAAGAACTGAGAATTAGTGCGATTGTCGCACCGTGCAGGCGACATCAAATTTTCAAAGGAAATTTTTCATTGTTTTATTTTACTAGTTGTCTTTGAAAGTTTATCGCATTCGTTACATTGTACTGTGCAAAATAAAATCTTTTTGCATCGTTGAATTACATACATATTTCGCCTACAGAACTGTAAATACAGAATTATAATGATTTTATTGATTATTGAAGAACTCGGACTTTGGTATACTTTATAAGTTTATATTTTTATATATTATGGTTACAGTTCTGTGAATATTTACAATTCTGTAAGTAAAATATGATTGTAATTCAACGTTGCTAAAAGGATTTTATTTTGCATTGTATAGTATAACAAATACATAAAATTTTCAAATAACTCACAATTAAACAATAATATTACGAGATTACATTGTGAAAGGAATATAGGATGTTCCTTTGCTGCCTCTAAATTCGCCAGAATGTCAGATCATATTTTTTGCATAATATATCTTTATCTGCACTAGATCGATGATTCCGGGTACTAACGACGATTTTTTCCCGAATGCGATAAATTCTTGTCTCTGCCCCTCTTTCTCATTATTCGGTTCTGTCGTTCGCTGGTGCACTCGTCGATCAGATAAGGGGATACGTGTCCACTTTTGATCGGAAAATTCGAATCGCGCGACCTCGATCCGCGCCGTGGATTAAATTTAGAGAGGGGTAACGAGATGCCGTCCATCGCTTCTCGTCTGCCCGTACTCTTTAGTTGTGCTACGAAATCCGACGAGGATGTAAATTCGCGTCGATTATACCGTAAAAGGAGCAAAAAAATTTCTACGCTGAAAAATAATGGTCATATAATGATATTCTTGTGTTTTTAAGATCTACAGTTTTCCATATTAATGCGCTTTCAAAAAATACAAAAACCTAATTCTGTGTCATGAGGAAAATAATATTTATCACACGAGTTTAAATTATCGTTTTTATATGTATAATCTAATTTTCTTGTATAAGAGGGGTCAAGAAACTCGCGCTACTTTTACGTATTGATCATGACATGTTCGCTAAGTAAAGTGTTGTGCGAGTTGAATATTACTGAGAAACTCTATCTCTATGTACTTATTGTTCTTTTGACATATTCAAAATATTGTCAGTTTCTTACCGTTATTCGTACAAGAGCGTTTCAAAAATAATAATTACTGTAAATCTAATAACCTCGTGAGCTTTGCAAATTTGTTATGACACATTTTATCACTAATAAACTGCAGCGATGACAAAGTTCAGAATTTCAAGCGGGTTGTGACAATGTGTAGTTAATAACATTAATTTTCCGTCGTGCAAAATCCGCCCGCACTCCCTTCCTCGTCGCCGCTTATGCGTATTTGCCAACAGTAATTAAGTCGTAAGCATATTTCCCCGGACTAGCGCCGCAACGAGTGCGACTATTTTCATGCGACAGGCAGCGCGATATAACGCTAGTCCCTACAATTGGAGATGAAATGGATTAAATGGATTCAATTGCTGTCGCGAGAGAAGAGCGCAACGTCCAACACTTCACTTTCGAAATGTCACATAACGAAGTATAAAAGTCACCCGCAATTTCGGTTCTAATTAATATATATTTCGATTCATTTGCCAAGTTTCCACCGTGAAATAAATGCAATGCAATATTACACGTCTCGTAATTATGTTAGTACTTGCAATTACTTATGTAAATACATTACTGCGCAACGAGATCAGAATGGTATAAAAGAATCGATGGGTATTATAAAATGCACGTAAATTTATTTTTAAATCAATTTAATTGTTCATCCACTTTGGCGAAATTTTAATTACAATTTTTTTGATACACATTTCAATTTTATTTAACGATAATGTATTTAGTCTTCCATTGCAGTTTGAATGTGTTTGTCGTAGTTCATTGACTTTTGATATTTAACATTTGTATAATTACTGGAAGATATAAATTTTATATGATTGCCATTTTTTCTAATGAAATTGATTCAAGAGGTAAAAATTGTAGTCAGGGAATAAAGTTATTTGAGTGTAAATGTTACATTTAAAATTCTTTCCAAAATGTTTCTTTTTTAGTGACTTATATCGTTTGACTTCTTAACTATTACAATTAAAAGGATATTAAAATTGATGCGAGTGAAATTGAGTTAATGATAGTCAATTAAAACGACGAATACGATGACCACAAAAAGATACTGCAAACATGCCGACGCATTTAAGAGGCGATAATACGGAAAAATCTTGGAAAGTGAGAGGGTAAAAATGAAAGGAAAGCATACCTCGACGAATACTCACGGATACAGTTATTAATTAAGCAGCTCCAGCTTGTTGCTGGAAATGAATACTTGATTGGAGCAGTCCATTCTTTCTATTTCTTGTCCGATAGTAAGGAATGTTAAAGCAGCCCATAAATTTGTGCGATCTTTCGCATAAAAGTGTTCGCTTTCGGAATGAGGTCTTATGTATTTTCATCTTAATTGTAAGAATAGATTGAAAGTTTTGCATTTGTCATCTTCGTGAAAATCTTCGTTGGAAAAATTGCTCTGTAATTTTTATTCTTTTTCATAAAGAGAATAATAGATCTTAATAGAACATAACATATCTGATATATCTAAATCATAACATATCTAATATATCTAAAAATATATAATTAGTGTTTCATAAGACAGAAGAGAAAATGATAATACCACTCTCGTTTACATTTTGTACAGTAACTTTATTGATAATCAATATTTTACATTGAAACCTTAATAATTACTCTTTGTCAATGTCTTGTTCAATCAATTCTGGACTGAAAGTTATGAAATATTTATTACTTAGGATATTATTCATAAAAATGTGACGACACTACATAATAGACCGAAGAGATACAAAAGTAGTAATGTGCTTTCCTTCACAAAAATGGATTAAAAAAAATTTGTTTTCTTTAAAAAAACAATGTTTTGTTGAAAAAAGTTACATTTTTATTTAAGATAAAGAAAAATATTGCAGAATATATACAAATGTATGCACATACACAAAACTCTTGCACCTATAGGTTGCAGTACTGAAAATCTACATGTAATGTAAATTACAGATTAGCAGTAGAACTACAATAAATTTATTGAATAATTTCTAAAAAGAGGCTATTATTAAATCCATTGTGAATCACCACTAGTTAAGGGATTAAACAAAGTTAAATAATAAAATGGAATTCTGCTCCATTTGCTTGCTAATAAATTAGAGCTTCATTGAAATTAAAAAATTCAGACATTTCCACCTTGCGTTAGGACATTTTCAATATCAAACGTAAATTGAAAATTCACAGTGAATGATATGATAATTAAAGTGTCACGTGTAACAAAAAGTCGGAAGGCAATTGCCATCGCTCGATAACGTGGATGCATTAGTAAAGCTTGCTTGTCGCATATCCTCTTAATTACACAATTCTAATTATTATTTTTATAAAAATAGTGCGTATGGTATTACCGAGATACGAGAGCTTTGATTAATTAATTTTATAATTATTCTACATTGTGTTTGCAATATCGCTTCTCTGAAATGTATCTTTATCGTAGAAGGAATAGATATAGAGAAGCTTTAGGAAAGCACGAAGAGAGAAATTATACGGGGCTGTTCTCTTCGCTAAGGCTTTGCTTTATTAAAGGTGAAACTTCCAGGAACTTCGAGATTATTTAATTAAGTATTCGTAATGGAAAAGCAGTCATTCGTGAAGCACGGGATATTAGACCTGCTCTTGCATTGTATATGAATTATTATCATAGCTGTAACAGATATTCTTAAATAGATGGCTCCCTTTAATTCAATTCTCATGAAACCACCAAACCGCTTTTGACGTAATTTATTTTCAAAAGATATTGCTAGATTTCTCTCCTCCCCCCCCCCCTTTCTCTCAAATTCGTGAAATTTATTCGCGTTTGCTATGAAACCTCACGATTTTATCGGAGATTTATTAACAATTCACTTCTCGTTTATTTACCTGCATTGGTTGCATTATATTTGGCTCGATTCGACGGGTATTGTACGAAAATTTGTCACAATATTTCCAAACTTTCTGTACTTTTAACTATATTTTTAAATATCCAATTACATCGTTGATAATAATTGTTTTCTAAATTTTTAAATTTTTTGTTGACAATATCTAAGACGGAAAGAATGTTACGATGTCATGAAACATCTCGCGCTCTTTAATCGTCATAAATCCTGAAGAAGTATTGCATTTTATCATTAATAATAACATATTAAATCTGTATTATAATTAATTTAAAAACCGTACAATATATTTGGAACTAGCGCGAAATGACATGGATTCTTTTTACAAACCAAACTGTACGCGCAACCTGATTTTACGATTACTTATCTGTGTTACGATGAGCAATATCGCGAATTAGAAGTAACAGCGTTACGCCGTAAAAACTCAGCGTCACAGTGCCGTTGCGGAAGGTTGCGCCGCGCCATAAACGCGCTTGCGAATGCGCCAACGGGAGCTAGAAGCGGGTCGCATAAAATCGCATTATCCCGAAGGCGCTATTCCCGCTCCCACGGGGTTATACTTCGTTTCACGAATTTTTCCGCGTCCGTGCGTCCGCCGCCGGTTTTCGAAGCTTCTCCGCCCAGATCGCAAAATATTCAGGGAGTTATGTGTGTCTTTCGCCTGGATGGGTAGACCGGCCACGAGAAATCCCACCAGCAGGAATTCCCTTAACACGTTTCGAGGGTGAAAACGAGGCGCTTTGGGAAGGAGATGGGGTAGTAGGGGGGCTGGCTGGCTGGCTTGCTTGCTTGCTTGCTTGCTTGCTGCGCGAGGCGGCTGCGGCACGAGGCAATAAACGCCGACACTATCTAGCATCCCCGGAATGTTATATAAAAGCTCATAAATAAAATTCCCATACGCTCGAAGAGGCAGCGCGTTGGCGCGCGGACCGACGCGGTTTTTTTCTTAATTGTCTTTACCCGCCTTGTTCCCGCTGCATAGTGTCTGGAGTCGACGTCGTAGAATCTTTCGAAGCACCCAGAACGCGCGTTATTATACGTTTCATGGAACGTAAATGGCTTAGCGCGTATCCGTCGTTTTTATATGAGAGCTAAGGGCGTGCGTAGATGTGTAATATCTTTGCCAAATGAATGATGCACCAGCTGCATCGATAATAGCATACGGTTGCGTTAGAAATAACTTCGTCGTTTGGTTTACGAGGTAATTTTTGAGGTACATCTGACGGAATTTCGTAGGCGAACGTATACATATTCCATTCACGACGATATTGCAACGGAAAGTGCAGCTTCGTGCCTCTTGCGACTACGATGTGTATAATCTATGACGACCTCGCGTGTGCGAGATATCAAAATGTTTTTTACAGACTTGTTTTTCTTTATTATTAATTACAAGCTTTTTAAAAAATTATCATTTTCTTGCTTAATAAAATTTCATGCTAAATTTTTGTTAAATTACAATTTTTGATTTTATACCTATAAGTCTAACCTTTGATATCTGGATGAACGTTTACATGAAATTAAAAAATAAAATTATGCAGCTGAAAAAAGTTACAGTTATTCAAAACCTTGCTAGATATGTACGTATATACAAAATAAGAACAGATTATTATACTTTTAATATAAAATATGTCAACATAAATATTTGAATTTATAGTTTTTTTTTACTGTGTGGCGATTAATAATTGTATCGAAATGTCAATTATAACTTAATTTAGTAGACCATTTTTTCACATAACTCAGTAAATATCAATGCGACACAATTCTTATCTACACCACTTTGTTAGCCACAAAGTTCTACCACTCACCCTATAGATAGAAGTTCATCGGGTATATAGAACGAACGTAATTTACAGTTTACTGAAGAAAAAAAAGGATACGTTTGCAAGGGGGTCGTGAAATACTAACAACTAATGTCATAAAAGGCACTTGTAATTATTTAAAAATATCATAATTAATCGTTCGTAGATCCGACACACTATCAAGTGCCACAAACAAGGTTTTACGAACATTTTATAAAATATATCTTATTTGAAAAAAGTAAGTTTTTAAAATAATTTATTTACTACTAGCAAGCATTATGCAACGTCCACTATAAAGTTGTAAAGTCGCAAGAGCGATCTTACGCTCGTAATGCGAATGGCTCACGCCCCCTCTCATATAATTTTATATCATGTAGTGAATTTATACACAACGAATTTATATTACGACACACATTAAATTCAATTACATTATTTGAATGTCACATTTAGGGCCTTCGAGCTAGACTAAAGTTAAACAATTAATATTTGATGTACTCAAAATTATGTAGGGAATAAAAATTGATGTTACCTGCAAAACTGAAATTTAGCTTTTATAAAAACGCAAAATGGTCAATGACTATATTACAATGTCAAAATAAGCTGTAACGAAGTAATTTCAACGATTACTCTTAGAATTCAACGCGAATTATATGAAATATTAGAGGTGTCATGGTTTCTCGCCACTCCACACGTATCTCACGATCCTCGTCTTTCTTGTAGTAACAGATTTATTCAATAGGTTAATTGTACTGCTGCTACAGCAAGAATTGCAAATGAAAAAGGATAAGGATCTCTCGTGCCTCTGCGTTATTTATATTTCTTCGTAATGTCTTAATGACTGACATTTTTGCACGAAGCCAAACGCCACTTATATTCCACTCACGTGACAATAATCGCGCAACACCAAACACTCAAGGCAAAAAAAACCATCCCTTTTCTACAAATTGCTCATTGTAATTTGTCGTATCACAAACTTTGTTACTTGTAATCATTTTCACCAGAAAGGTACGTAGACATAGTGATTATTGTACACATGCTAACGCGTTCCTCGAAACATATGCTCGCAACCTGCTCATTTCGTCTCGCGGAAAATTTCTCTAGTTATATACGTGCATATTTTATGTGAAATAAAATTCAGCTTACACAGCAGTTTTTTATATATTTTTTTTCTTATATATTTATGGACGCACAATCCGAAGTGAAGAACCCGGACAGTTCGCCGCCAAATGTATCACTGAGAAGCTGTATCGCTGTATATCGATCTTTCTCAGTGGAGGACCATTCGTTATTCGGTTCCATTTGACCTACCGTTCGTCCTAAAAAAGAAACTCGAAAATAAGTGTACGGGGAGGAGTGGAGGAGGAAAGAGAGTGTCGTGGGCTACTCACTAAACGGCGTCTAAAGCTCTGTCCGCAAGCTAAGTAACGAGCTTTCGGCCAAACTTTTTTCCTGAACGGCTGCCAAGTGGCTGAGGGGTGTTTGCAAGGGTGGTCGTTGGTGACGGGTAAAAAGGACGAAAGCAGAAAAAAGACGAATTCGTCTCTCTTTCGCGAGCGTTTTCGCCCTACGGCCAGCTTTTCCGTTCCTAACTTTTTTGTCTGTGACAAGTTCTCATTAAGCTCATTTGCCGTTCAATACTGAGTTTCTCCTCTCGAAGATGCATTATACGGAGGAAACGATAAATACAATGCGCAGACGTATCAACGACATATTCCATGAGCTTCGAGACTCTAACTTTTTGCGCACATTCCGGAAAAATGCACGTTCCGCGATATTATTGCAGTGTTGAATTCTGCAATAGTGTTTTCATAATTAATTAAAGTAGCACTTTATAATTAAATGAACCGAGAGTAGATAAACATGATTAAGGCGAATGAAATCAAAGGTTAAGTTTAGAATACGCGGAATGTGTTTAAACACTGTGATTATTTACATAAAATTATGCACGCCTTAGGATCTTTGTTAATTAGTAACCACTTATACAAACACTTTTAAAAGAGATGTTAAAGTATACACGAGAGTCACTTAATAATTTTTACATACTTGTAAAAATAATGAAAATCAGTGATAGACATGAATGACTTAGAAACAAAAATGCATTAGGTGTTAATTTTACCATTACCTGCAATTTTCTTAAAAGATAAATATGCATTTATCAACAATTTAATATCGAAAATTGAAATAGGATTTGAACCTATTTTTTCGAAGTAAAAATTTTTATCAGCTATCCAATTGCTAGTTGTATTATAAATTTAATCATTTGATAATGAAATTTGAAAGTCGTTTAACGTAACAAATATGAATATGATGACAGATTTAAAATAAAATAAAAATTTATATCGTAATTACAAAATTCAGTTTATATATATAAATTTCTACTCTATTTTTCTACAATAATATTCTATAATAATTTTTATTCTAACGAATTGCAGTTTGCAAGGAATTAAATATAATTTTATATGTGTCATGGATTTAAAATTTAAAATTGTCGACTGTAACAAAATCAGGGATCCCTTCATTATAAATGAATTATGTCAAACTGTCATGCATTGTCGAACATCTCGTACTCTTTATAATTTCTAATTTAATATGCGCCAGCAGTGGCATAATTTCAGGCTGTCATTAACCGGTGTACTTAGGGATGGTCATGCACCAGCAATTTCTGAGCGTATTGCTAATAAAGGGTTAAGTACTGGAGCATACGCTGATAACTGCAACCTGGAACGTCATAGCTCTAGCGCATCGCTTAGAGCATTTCAGAGTATTGCACGGTGTACCGTCGCATTGGACTGCACATCGATGTACCGATTCTGTGCCCGTTCGGTACGCATGATTGGTTGGTTTTCGAATCAGCATGGATATACGCAAACTGTGTGCATCCAGTGTGCGCGGTGCATCACTGAGCTGCATCGATGGAATATTCGGAAAACATATTATAAAAGTACACATCTGCGGGAGGAACGTATCGAACGTATATAATACTGGAATCATACCCCTTTCTTTTTCGATGAGAAAGTTATACAATTTCGTATTTTAATGCGATTTAACGGTAAATATCTAATCTTGTTAGATAGAATTGGGTATTTTATTGTTTATTTACTTGACGGTGCTTAAATAAAACTTTGTTGTCGCGATTATGTAGTAATCCTAGGAATTTGAAAGATCAAGCTCCAACAATTTCCAACGTTCATTTGTGTACAAATCAGTACGATTATTGTCAAGAGAGTATCTTGTTAAAGGTAACTGTTATTTATTTTTTTTTTAAGAAAAGTTAATTTTTCTGTGTGTAGATTTATATAAAATAACGTTTTATAAATATTATGCAGAATCATTTAAATTTTGTAGACGTTTTAGCTTGGTACTGTTTGCTTTTAGAAGCATTATCTTCTAAATTTGCACTCGCAGCAATTCTTATCCCATTTAGATTGCATCCACGAACACGACAGTTATTCAATTTGGATTACGAAAATTGTAACAAGCGAAGCATGAAAGTGCAATTGTAAGCGACATACAAGATGCAAAGCACCTTTTCATCGGAAGCTCTATAGAATTACGTACGACGCTAGTGTAACGAGGCAATAGTCGAATTTTGGTGATATTACCGAGGCAAGTGACGACTAACGAGACACATTCATCAGCCCACGAAGATACAAGGAATGAGTTTCGTCCTTCGGTAGGGCGCTTCAATTCGCTCAGAATAACGCACTTCATCCCCGCCGGGCAAGCGTGTGCATGTTCATGCACAGCTGTACAATTTATACGACATATACCTGTGTCTGGAAGGTGCCCATAAAGTCCCTACCTATTCCGTCGAAATTATGCGCAAACGTGCCTTTACATAGCACCTGAGAGTCTAATTTTCGAACGTCATCGTGTCGCCTGCAAGAAGCTTGCTATTTCTACAAAATTACTTGTATAATGATTGTCTTGTGCTTCTTTTTCAAACAAGCTATTTGCATCACTTACATCTTCATGTTTTTATACTCTGATTAGGTTTTATAATGTTTACACTTTATTAAGATTTTCATGAAAGATATAAACGCTGCAGAAAATTAATCTAAAGTAGAAGTAATATTGTTAAATATATAATATCTTTATGCAATTAAATAAATTGATTTGCGTGTGCGCGCGCGCGCGCCTTTGAAGTTTGATTAAAAGGTTTTCTAAGTTTAATCAATTACTTTTACAAAATTAATTAAAAAAATTTTTGCATAGAAATTTCCATCTTTAATCAGATACTTAAATTTTAGTGACATTGACAGCGGCTTTATAGATGCCAATTACATGAATAGAACTCGCGCAGCTGCGCGTAACAATGGACAATGCCATGCAGTTTCGCCAATCGTATCTACATATCCATTTTCCCCCTTATTGTTGGCGGTCAATCTCCAGTACTGAGTTTTCCAACGGCTTTTATGCCCGCTCGGAAATGCACTGGCATGTTTGGGCTATTACAGCCATTATTATTCATTCGGTTCACAGGCTCGCCGACGTTCGCCCGTTTATTCTGCGAACAATTTAGCCGGCCAGATAAAAGATCGGCACGACTCCCGATCCGATTTGATGACAGACGATCTCAAAATTGTCCGCGAGAGAGAGAGAGAGAGAGAGAGAGAGAGAGAGAGAGAGAGAGAGAGAGAGAGAGAGAGAGAGAGCAGTAGATTTAAGTAGTGCATTTTATAATAATTATATTTACGTTTACATATATGAGCGTATGTTTGTTTCTAGGGAACAGGATTAGTTGATCATATAACATTTGATGGATGCTAAAATAATTACTGTCATGTTTTGATAGATAAATTAACAAATCCATCCTTTGTAGCTCAAAGTAGGGCTGCTGTATGTTTGGGTTAATTAATGATGCTGGCCTGTAATTTCAGTTATCTCGTGAAAGCACAACTCAACTGAGATCAATATCGCGAGTATAATTATTAATAGTGTAAACCCATATATTGAAATAGATACGTATTGGAAACCATAACGCACTGTATTATTATTAATAATATTGTTAGATCTATTAACTCACTACGTTATTATTATTCATGTTTTGTATTGAAAAGTATTACTATTATTACTTCCCATTATCTTGTTCTGTTTCTTCGTATCGTATTGTATTTAAAGGACTTTGAAAGGCTGCAGCGATGAGAGATAATTGTAACGCTAATATTCGCCAATTACCGTTTCGTACTACATACACAATTACGCACCATATAATATTGTTAATATGCATCCTCTCGGCTTACATATGGCTGCGACGCAATACAATAGCTACATAACAGTTTAACCCTTATGTACGTAACAGTTTGCCGGCTGCATAACGGATTCCCTCGTACGCAGTAATTATTTCCTCGTCGCATAGCGAGCGTCTAAGTTGAGCAGTAAGCTTCTTGCAGATTGCCATCCTGTCACTTTGCAAAATCTTCACGTTACCAGCAATCACTTATAAATCTGTGAACATGATTAATTTGACAGAAAAAGTTTGCGTTTAAAATCACAGTTTGTTGGATATACGACGTTTCGTTTATTTTTTTTATCCTTTTATTAAGAAATTTATGCACAGGTAATAATTTTTTTTATTTTAATAATTGTTTATTTAAACACACGTAAAATTGATAAATTAATTTTATGTGTAATTGTTGAATCAATTTCTTGCGTCTGTGTACAGTCTTACATGATGAAAAACCTACGCAATTTAAAAAAAAACATTGCTATGAAGACAAATGTCTACGCTTTTGTTTTTTGAATAATAAATTTCACTATTCTTAATACAATAGCATTATTGTATTCACTTGATTTCTATTTTTTAGAGTCTTAATACATTATATATTATTAAATATAATATATATATCCGGTTTAACGATATTACAGAAGTATATTAATTTTTTTATTACTAAACAGAATACCGTGAAGCATAAAATATTAATGTGCAAGTTACCCTTCAGAATTAAATAACGCACTGCAATCACCAAATTTAATTATAAAAAAAAAACTATTTTCCTACTATAAGCTATGTCTTGTGGCATATAATGCATGGAAATCTTTGAGTAGTTTTCACTGAAATAAAAAAAAACATCTTTTTAGCGGTTTTTTTTTTTAAACGCGACCAGGATGCTCGCTAAAAATCAGGCATACTCTCTCCATAGTGCCACAGTTACATTATGCCGGTCTCGTTTTCTTTCGCCGTCGTAAAAACGCAAAGTATCGCGCAACCACCTGCTACGCGGTGGTTGCTGCCCGCAGCACGATCCGGTCCTTCTTAACTCATTTAGCCCTCTCTCGCGCTGTGCAGTGCGTGATTTAGCACGCCCGCATTCCGATAGGCAGGTGTGTTTTGCGCTCGCAAATTATACGTCTACCGCTATTCAGAAATCTATGACAAGTCTAGGATGGCAGGGAAACGGGAGCGCGAACTCCCGCCTCGCGAAAAGCGAAGTGACAGCTGGCGCGAGTGAGAGAGCGACCTGAAAATCAATGTAACCGACAACGCACCGTTCTACGCCGCTATCGAACGCGCCGCGCGGATTACTCGCGGTTACGTGCGGAAAGTCGATACGCCACACGGAAAGACGCGTTCGCGCAAATATCACGTTTAAAATATAAATTGGCCACGTAAGTGAAGAATTTGGTTTTTATTTTTAGCCGAACGAATTAGGAAAAGAGAAGATTGTTAAATAAATATAATGCTGGTGCAACAAATTAATAATGTATTTAAATGTAATTTTAATTTTAATACGCTATTGTTTTCATTGTGCGTATATTCTTATAATAGCTGATGTAAAAGAATCATTATCCGAACTATAGAACAATATTAATTTGCATGTTTTGCTTAGCAAAAAATCTCATTTGAAACGGAACTGAAAGGAACAATGATCTTTCCATCGTTATCTTATAATAAAGAGTACAATGTAAGTAGCTTCAAAACAATATCTGGAGCGCAGCAATTCCCGCGGCGCCTCTACACTTTGCGCTTTATCGTTAATTGGCCAATTAACGATAAAATTGCATCGACGAATTAGTAATTCCATTTAGTACGGGCGCGCCGGCGGGCGTGCTTAATTATTCACGAAGTTCTTAGAACGGACAGAGTGTGACGGGTGGGTCTCTACGGTACGCTCTATTTTGTCGATAATTAAGCGCTTGCCGGTTGGCGTCTGCGATCCGTGTTAATTCCGAATTAATTCACGGCGGGATAACGCGGTATGGCGGGATAGCGGAAGGTGCCAGGTTAGGTTTTCGCCGCGTATTTCTTCGCGGAGCTGAGCCGTGTAAGTCGCAGCGCAGTCACAGCGCCATGAGGAAGGTCTCAAGAAAATGGATATTGGTACGTAAAACGTGTGTAACTTTGGGCTCAAGCACGTAAGCTCTGTATCTTGATTGCCAGGCTGGCTTTAAAGTTAAATCCCGCGGGAGAAGGTGGAAGGTAATGCCACACGCTGAGACTTCACTGAAAGAAAAGCGTTCGGTATTTGTGACAATAATTGGAAAATAATTATGCCCGTGAAATCCATATTTATGGTTACTACTGCTAGAAATGTGCGATTTCAGTTTCTTTAAATAAAAATGTTGCGCTTACTGCGCTTGGAATTTATAATGATAGTAAAATATATACTATATATGCTGGAAGGGAAGAGAGTAATGTCATATTTTATCTAGATGGCTTTCGTGTATTTTATTAAAAAGAAACTTTAATTCAAATTGCGTAAATGCATACTTTCGTGACAGCTGTAATCTCTAGTACCATTGAGTGCCATTCAATAAAAATTGAATGCAGAGACCTTTGTATTCGCTTAAAATCGGGAGCAAAATAAGTAATAAATCGTTATTTGATATTATTTTATTACCGAAAAGAAAAAAAAACGTGATACAAAGAAAGTGACACTGCGACAACTGAACTGTATGTGTCATAGATGGTTTGCGAAGTTTTGCATTAGTGATACGACACTCGAAGATGAGAAGCGCATTGATTGATCGACTGTCGTTGATAACGATTAAAGACTTTAATCGCGAATAATTAGCGGCATACGACGCTGGAGATATTGCAGAGGTACTCCATTTATCATATACAACCGTCAACGAGGATTTGCATAAACTGATGTATACGTGAATCATCTTGATATCTTGGTGCCACATGATTTGTCTGACAAAAATTTAATTGGCCGCATTTCCGTCTGCGATTTGTTATTTAAACGCAACGAAAATGTTCCGTTTTTAAACGACTCGTGCACGGACGATGAAAAATGAGTCTTGAAGAAAGCATTTGGAAAAACCCTTGACCACTTCAAAGTTTGGATTTTATTCGGAACAAATCATGTTGTGTATTTGGCGAGACTGAAAGGTGTCGTTTATTATGAGCGTCTTCCAAAGAATACACGATTTTTAATTCGGACAAGTACTGTGCCCAATTAGATAAACTGAAAAAAGTCATTGTGCAGAAACATCCAGAATTGGTGAATATAAAAGTTGTTTTACTCCGTCGAAATAACGCCAAGCCTCATGTTTTTTTAACCATCCGGAAAAAATATTGCAACTCGGCTGGAATATTCTACCGCACCTAGCATATTCACCAGGCATTGTTCCTTCGAATTACTACTTGTTCCGATCCTTACAGAACTTCCTTAATGGTAAGGCGTTTCACTTCTTTAGACTACTTTGGAGGACTGCAAAAACCACCTTCAACAGTTTTTCGCTGAGAAAACGCCCGAGTTCTATGCGCGAAGAATTATGCAATTGTCCGAAAGATGGTGAAAGAGTATAGAAAACAAGCATTATTACATCGCTGATTGAAGCTGCTTTTAAACATGATTAAATTTACTTCAATTTCGAGCTAAAAACGCGACATTACTTTCCTTCCGTTCCTAGATCTAATATCATATTTTTACGTAGTAATTTTATGACAAATTGGATTACAAAGAAAAAGCCATATCATATATTCTTTTATCCGCATTACGATTTGCAACGTCCAATTTCCACTTTCCATTTGCCACGTGCATGCGTTTGAAAACGCGTGAGCGCAGAAGGCACGGTAGATACGTCTCTCATTGATTTTCGTTGGTGCCTGGCTTATATCCATTACGAACGCGACGTGGAGATCGAATTAAATTCACGACGGAGAGGAGAAACGGATCTCCCCCGTTGATCCATTAGATGTCAATTAGACGCAATATCGGAACGCGATGCCCGACAATTCTCCGACTGTCGTCGATTCCTACGTTTTCGATAATCCGCTTAATATCGCGGCCCTTCCGACGGAAAGAGCGGGGCATTAAACCGATGAGAATTGAATTATTCGATTTCCCGCCGTTCCACGTGAATCCGTCGAAACTTGCGTGAGTGCAATTATGCATAACTGTATGACCGTGCGCGGATTGCAACGGACCAAGGCTACACACGTTATTTCCCATATTCGGGCATTTCTGCAATTGTTCAGAAATTACGATCGACAATGATGCAGTCATCTGTTGCGCAAGTTCCGATAGGCAGTTAGTATAAACTTAATTTTCTGCCATATACGTAATTCGTAATGCTTTATTATGCAGCAAACGGTGGCAAGTGATTAACTGAAGGACGTGGAATTAGAATTTTCAACGACTTTTATACGTCAATTGGATCATACTCGCTATACGTCGCTTTGCGAATTGTGTCATCATTGCTTGCGATAATTATTCGGAAAAATAATTACTTTTCAATTATAATACAATACATAAAAGATATGAAAGCATTCTCTCCATCTCTCTATCTCTCTTTCACTCTTTCTACGTATGTGGACATTGTGTTTTATAAATATGCGCTTAATATGTTTGTCGAAAATTCATATGTTTTCATGGAAAATTATTTCTGCTCATTTTGTTTGCTTCTGATACAACAAAATGGATTCGTGTATATATACTGAATTTCAAGTAAATAATTAAATTAATACCAATCTACTTCTCGCACTTAATCAAATATGCAAAGTTGTTTATTATAGAAAGTAGCATAATATTATAAGTAAATGTATAATTCAATCGGTTGGAAGCAAAAAATTTTATTTGCAAGTCAAACGTTGCTACCTCATTCATTATTTACACCACTTTTTTAACTGTTTCTTCAAAAATACGTAAAAATATTATGTTTGTACACATTTAAATCATGTCCACAGAATTATTTGTATCATAAATTATAAATTTTGATTAAGAATAAATAAATTTCTTTTAAAGATAAAAATTTTTATATTATTGTAAATAGTTTTTAAAAGGAATAAAATTTATTTTTTATATCGATCAGGTTTACATGTCACATCAACTCGTTCGTCACAGCCCTGTGGTACGATTTCGAAGTGCATGTACAACCGTGCGGCCGATGCAATGCGAGAACGCTCGGTTACATGGAGAAAATCTTTTCTCGATATTCGGTAGCCACATCACCAGCATTCGACCGGACGTGCGCGACGACATTTCGGAATCAGTTTCTCGCAATTGCGGGAGTTATTATCGTGAAAAATATTTTTGAATCGATCCACGATTTCAAAGTGGGTCGGCGGCTCGTGCGCTGAAAGGAAACCGCGCTGAAGCGAGCATGATGAAGATGTACGTGACAAAATGCAGGAAGCGGGTGCAAGCGCGGAAATTCCGCGTGGATGTATGCCGCGGATGCGAGGCAAAATGCAATTGCCTTGCGGCCCGACATTTCTGCAACAATTCTATGCGAACTGTCTCGATTGTTCGGATTAGAAGAGTCATTATTTTACTGAATTTGAAGTTGAGAGAAATTTCAGTTTACTCATTAAAACAATATCGCGAGAGAAATTCAAGGGAATCGCGCGCGATCACAGTTGGATAGATGAAAATAATTTTATAAAATAAATTTTAAATTAATTTTATCCATCCAACTGTGATTGTGTAACTGAATAATTTATTCCGTCTCTTTGTATCGTTTTTCTACGATAACTAAGGCTGGTATTCATAGTCGATTTTTATATTTAAGATCGTCTTAAGTGCAATCTTAAGATGTCATCAACCAATCAGAGAGCTTTATTAGGATCTTAAGGTATTACTTAAGACGGTCTTGAAATAAGAACCGACTATGAATACCGGCCTAAACGTAAGAAAGTTTGCGAGAAAACTATAAATTAGTTCGATATTTTTAAAAATCAAGTTTAACGAAGTTGTAAATATTTCGAGATAAAATAATGCAACGTTCGCCGAACTTATATGTTGTGAAAAAATTCCAAGTGTGTAATATTATTAATTAAAAATCTTGGAACTTGCGCAGATGCTTGTTAATAGGAACAATAGTCCTTTACCGCAGAAAAAGCGACGCATGCACTTTCTTTAATATAATATAGGACATATAGAAATGTTACTAAACACTTTAATCAGGTGCGAGATACCTTCTACTCTCATCCGCCATGGTTGTAAAGCGTAAAGCTGTTGACATAAGCTAGTCGTACGAAGACTACCCTATTATACGTGCAATCTGCTTAGTATCATGAGGCTCGGCAGCCACCATAATGGCAACCTGACTCCCCTCGAAATTTGTACGCTACTTCGCGCCGCATATAGTCACCTCTAAATAAGTTGTCGTTTCTCTTTGCCCCATTGTTGCCTTTCCACCAGTTTTATTTATTACTTCAATAATTTCAGGAACCACTGTAATAATATTGAATATTTTTCTTAGTTTTGTTTTTTAAATTCTACAGTCTCGAATTTATATGTAGTTGTCATAGGAAAATTTCTGATATTCACCGTTTTGTCGATTTCGGTAAAAATGATCGAAAAACATTTTTTTCGTGATTTGTATAGAGCAATCTGAAATATAACTCCTAGCGTTAATTTTTTGTGCTAAATAATTTTTATTTGTGGAGATAAACGCAATTTACTGTTAAACGAAAGGAGCTCATTCAGTCACTACAACAATTTGATATGAAACACGTTTGTGTGCCGTTTGAGTAAATAAATTACTTTTTTTTTACTGAAACTTTCTTTGATATTAATCACAAATTGGTATTCACAATCCGATTTTAAAAAAATTAATTTTAAAATTCCAATTCTAATTTATAATATCTAATATTCCATTGTTCGCGCTTTATTAACAGTTTCTATCAAATGACTCTATTTTAATATTTTTAATCATAATTTACTGATATTACTGGATTATTTTATGAAATTTAAAAAAAAATAGAATTTATATTTGTTCCAAGCCAAATTTTCCAAAATACAGTGTTTACCATTTCGGTGTTTAAATTTATTTTTTTTTTTGTCAATTTTAAGGTTGGAAGGTTTGGTAACGTTTTAAATGGTAGCTCGCATTCTAATTATTGAATCTGGTGCCAACTCCATTTCGACTGAATGGGCCCTTTCCTCGGACAACGACTCATATAAATAAAATAAATATTTTTTGAATTAACTCTACTCGGAACCAAAATCTCAATAATTGTATAAACTGTCACTAACTGTCCTATAACAACGTGAAAGACTGTGGCGTTTGACTGCTCAGTTACGTGAGATGTTCTTTGCAGCGACGGTGAAATACAGAAATACAAAAGCGATCGCCGCTCTCTCCAGTAGACAGCGACGACGAGAACGGAGTGCAGAACGAGGAAAGAGAAGTAGAGAGGGGTGGCAAGGGGTGAGAAGAGGTCGAGTTGAAATCGGGCACTAACTAGAATTGTCTCTCTAGTGTCCTGACGTGTCTCGGCACGGCACGTATATATCTATCTCGAGGTACCCACGATGTTAGCTTTGCCTAAGGCAACTTGACACGTTTGCCTGCGACGACGAGGGCTCGGGGTGCCAGCGGGCCTTGGAGATCCGGGGAACGGTTTCCTTCTCTAAGCGAGCGAGGGCTCGCTTCTCTCCTCTCGCCCGCTGTTCTCCCCCACTGGTTCGTGCATGCGCACGTATAATGTGTCTATGTGTCCTGGCTGTGCATTGTCGCTTACCTTATGAGGGACCGAGGCGCATTAATAGTTACGCTGCCGGTGTAATTGAAATCGCCCCGAGGATGGGATTACGTCCCTCTCCCGGGAAGTACGCCGCGGAAATTCCGAAACCCGGAATTTTCGCGGACAAATGGTATTACTTACTCGAAAGAAGTGACTTTGTAACAAGTTCAGCCCGGGGAAGCCGTATAACCGAAAAGCGCGAAGGGGCGATTTCATTCGCGCGACGCGGCGACGCGCGGGCTCTAAAATCGGAGTCTTGTAATTTCGACGACGAATAAAGGCGGAATCGTTAAGTTCGTAGTTCGGTAGCGTTAATTAAATGGAAACTCCGGGGCGCGCTGCGCTATGCGCCGCTAGGGCGCTTCTTCAAACTTTCCGGCCGTAAATTTATACGAGTAATTTAACGCCGGGTCGAAATTACAATTTATTCGTGAGTTTATATTTTAATCCGCCTGATACGCCGAGCTGCGAGTTTCAGAGTTCGCTTAAGTGCGCGATCAGGTAATGAGGAGCGGCGCGCGACACGTTGCAGGGCGCATACACAATACGCGTACGATGTAACTTAGTTATCACTATTGTCGACTCCTTCATAATACAAATGAGAATGCGTTCACTGCCAAAACTGCAAATTTATTTCATTCGATGAGGAAGAGTTGCTGAATGCCTATCGGTCTAATTCGTATGTCATCGATATTTTTTATTTTTACTAAACACGTTCTGTGGGTCACGGTCATCGGTGGTCCACGCGACACAGTTATTATATTTGCAAAAAAATATTTTACATATTTGTTAAAAAATTACAAAAAATATGGAGAAATGGTCTGTGTAAGCAAATTGCAATGCACAACAAAGTAAAAAGATCTATTGAATATTTATTTAATAAAATAAACATTTATTATTACGTAAACAAATCACGTAAAGTTGGTCCGGCACGGAACGTGTGAATGGGAGTAACATTTATTAACAAAAATATGAAATAAATGGGAAATAAATATAGAAAATTCAACAAGTTACAAGTGTTGTTTTATGCTAACACACTTTCAAAAAATCATTTACTGAAATCTTGATCAATTTATATAATTAATATTAATGTAATCTTGGAGTTTAATACTGAATTGTTATGTTTCCATAAGAAAAATTGCATATTTAATTTATTGTATAAATAAATTTACAATTATTATAAAAATTAAATTATTATTATCAAGTTTCCCAAGTTTCATACTACCACAAATTTTATTCCAGTAAATGATATTAATGTAAGACAAATAAGTAATAATAGTAAAATTATAATTAATATAACCAAAAATATATCAATTATTAAAATAAATTCTAGCCAGTTTTATTTTGACGTTTTTATCTTTTTAATATTGATATTTATTAATTATTAAATATTTGAAATATCTTATTTTTGATAAAATATTAATTAAACAAATGTTAATTAATGATTCATTATATTTAAAATTACTTTAATTCGAAAATTTAATAATGTTAAAAGCTTGTTACGAGGCATAACTTAGACAATCGATTATCTATATTGTACTTCCTCGCAGCATGTTACAAGAAGGCTTATTATAAATTAATTTGTTATTGATGAAAGATTAAACATTGTAGCAATAGGTATCTAAATTACTACAACGTGTTTAATTATTTACCAATAACAAATTAATTTATTATAAACCTTTTTGCAATATACTGTAAAGATACAATTCAAGCAATTTTCAAAATTGATTTCTGATTGAGTTGATTTGATTGACAAATTAATATCAAATGGAAAACATAATAAAAAATAATTTAAGTGTTACGCATTTGGCAATTCTTTCTTAAATTCGTAATTACCATCTTGTAAATCTGAAGATTTTTAGAAATGTTATATCGTCCTTATTAATTTATTTAGATATTATAGTGTATATTTGTGTTTCAATTCTAATCAAAATTCAGCGTCATTAATTTTTGCACGGCACCAAAGGATCGTGTAAGAGCCTTGTTACTCGCTCATCTAAATATTTTCTTAATCTCCCTTTGAGCTCACGTAACTCTTCGTAAGCGTGGAAGATTACTCGCCCAGCACATACGGAGGGGATTAATATTGTAGGTAGTCTGACGGTGTTCATGCAAAAACTTTGGACAGAAATTGCGGGGCCAAGTCAAAGCGAGAGAATATCTTCGAAACTTCAATTTCGAATGCGCGGTCACGGCGCAATAATAGTTAATAATCGAGCGCGGGGAGGGCAGGAGGCGAACCGCCGTATAATTCAGCCGATACGCGCGTCTCCCTTGACGTTCTTGCGCCTTCCGGAATACCTCGAACGCGACGCTGGAACGTAATTTCGTGACTAACAACGAGAGAGTTGTCATCGACAGCTGCGGTTTAACACGGGGATGGCGCTGCGCGCCGGAACGTGTATATGGCACGGGTTACATTATACGCGCAATGTAACGTGAATTACATAGGTATACGTCTACACGTGAATGAGCTCGTATCTTTAGGACGGAGGCACGTATTGACGCCCTCGCGCTTAAAATGAACGGTCCATAATGTTTGCATAGTCATCTGAATAGCGCTTCGCAGGTGATGCCATTCGTCTTTAACCACGTCTGGCTCTACATTGCAGAATGTAATGTAAGCGACACTCGGTTGATGTTCTCAATCTGATATTTTGATTTAGCTGCCGTAGATCATTTATAACTTAATTTAAGTAATCAATATATGTGCCGTATTATTTACTTTTTCTGTATAATAGGATATAATTTTAGTTTTAAGTAAAAATAATAAAAAATTGCAGGAGAAAAATATTTATAAAAATATAATATAGTACATAATAAAATTACATTTTAAACGGACAAATATATTCGGAAAAATTTTATATTTTATAAGTTACTACAAAATTTTGTGTTATAAATATTATATTAAATAATATAATTTTATAATATTTTATTATGTACATTATTATTATTATTATATAACTTTCCTCAAGATACGAAAATAATCATAACGTTCCAGCGGTAACGGAAGTTGGAAATTCGTGAAGTAGCAGACTCATTAATTTGTTGAACTTTTGTAATTAATATTTGTTTCATGCATGGAGCAAAATTCTCGATAGCATACATCCTTTCGATAAAGAAGCACTCGTGTTTCGCTTTCATCGAATGCTCGTCGAGCATTCTTATAAAGCCGGTGCGTCCTCTGTAGTCAAGCGTAATTTGCACAAGGGTCTCTTCAGATATGCAACGTACACAAAGGATCAAAGTATCGCGCTTGTAGCACCTATGCCGTGTAATCGAAGCTGCATCCAACGCCTGTGTATGCATCTACGTAAATCTACCTATCTGGCACCATAACACCCGGGCACGTTAAATTGCTGCTTTCGATTACATCGACACCTCTCGAGATTACGCTCCGCAATCTCGGCGTATCGAAGGAACTCCGTCAGGATTTCACGCTTGGGGTTTCCTCTAGGCCGAGACACTGTTAATTAGCCCCTATACATGCATTCTCTTTCGGTGTCTGAATACCATTAATTTTTCACGACGCTACAGATTCGATTAGAATTCGCCATTTTCTTATTCTCGTTCTCCCCTTTTAAATGTTTCTTTTGTCGATCTATTTGCTGTCCTGACGCATGCATAATATATTTCATCTACACGTCTATCCGTGTGCTGAAGCACTCTAGTAATTTGTGTAACTGTATATTTTAATCTTGATTTTTTTATAATAAAAAAAACCGTTGCTAAAATAACGAATTTGTTTTTTTCGTATTTTGGCAAAATTATGCTGTTTATTATTTAAATACAAACATTTTTGAATGCATTTTTTTTTATTATTATTAATCAAAGGACGCATTAATTAATTACAACATTGATGGAAATCATAAAATTTGCAAACGCATTTACTGTTTTGTTTTTTTTTATGAAGAGAGAATCTGCATGCAATCGATATAATAAACATGTAAAAATATATCGAAACCTCCCTCGCGAACAAATGAATCGCGTTGATTATTTACGCGCGTGAAGGCAACAAATGGATCTACAAAAGAAGATTGACAGAGGCGGAAGGAGAGTGTACGTAGGAGAATCGCGAGCACTGATCGAATCTGTCAAGTCGTGAAAAAATATTGGTATTCAGATAGCGAAAGATGAATGCACGGGAACAATGAGTACCGCCCGTTGTTTTTCTCCTTCCAGGCCTGACACCTAATTTTCCGCACTTCAACTCTGATCTAACCGATTCGCCTACTGTCCGCTTCAGATGTAGATTTTCGAAACTTTTGCAACATTTTCTCTGTTTCTCTAAAAGTATCATTTTTTTACACGTTACTAATAACCTAATAATTAGATATAACGGTAGATATGAGTGAATCTTTTTTTTTCAACCCTCTATTTTGATTTTTCACTTAATTTTGAAATCTGTATCCGAGATGCTTGAATTTATTTAAAAGTAATAAGATAATTGGCCATAGTTATCCAAGAAACATCTAAATCACATGAAGTTTATGGATTACTCACTGATTACAATAATTCAAAAATTATAATTTTGTGGGTTGGACGTTTCTCGCATAACTATGGCCAATTATTTTATTTACAAGTGACATTTGCAAATTTCGTCATTAAGCGTGATTAATATTGTGTTGTATCAGTACATTCTGAAATACAAATTATAGAACAGTTAAATGATTTTCTGAATGAAATAATTGTAATCGCGATATTATTTGTACATTCGTAATATTATTCTGCGCGAATAGGAGAAGAAGATTAATATCTATTGAGGGTAACATTTATTTTCCAAAAGAGAGCACGTCAATCTCTCGCGACTTTCGGCGAGAGGCGACGACGAATCTGCACTCGACGGTCGCGAAATTATTCAACGTGCGCACATGTCGAATGCACATTCTTCTTTCGTCTCTGGCAAAAGCCTCGAGTTCCGATTGGCGGCACGACTCAATTTCCCGCACCCAGTAGCCGCAACGCTTCGAGTGGCTAAAGTCTAGAAAGAGGGCTTGAAATTTCCAGGAACCAATTTGTCAGAGCTCAAGGCGGTTTTCCGCCTTCTCTTACTGCCCACTTCGCTCCTCGCCTCTTCACTCTTCTTTTCTTTTTTTTTTATTTACGACTCGCATAAATCGACGTGGATTGCCGGTGATTCGCGAAACTTTCACGATATGGCTGCGGATGGCAAGTTTTACTAACCCGCACTACTGACCATCGCACTTCAGTGGTCTTCCGCAGGGAGAAAGAGATGGAAGGCAGAGTGTGGGTGGGTGTTAGGAAGGGTGGCAGAAAGAGAGAGAAAGAGAGAGAGAGAGAGAGAGAGAGAGCGAGCAAAAACCCTCGATATAAATCGCCATGGGGCTCTAATTCTCGCCACAGTTTATATGTTATTGCATTTATCACGTGTACGTGACCCGAGTTCGAGTCGCGCGAGTTCGCGCGGACACGCGTTGCACATACGCGAGATGTGTTGTGCGGTACGTGAGGACATATATTACGCCCGGGGTACATGTGCGCCGCCCCCGCGCAACGCGACGTCCATGAAAACCTATAATGAAATATCACCGGCGTGTCGTAAATTTCTACCAAGCGCCCAGCTATTTGCAAATTGTCCGATCGGTGCGGCACGCCCGCGCCCGCGCTCGCGGCCGCGGATTGTCTTCGACGCGCGTTCGCGTCTAATCTCGGCTTTTCTTCCGCTTTCCCTTCCCATGTCGCCGCTGTAAAATATGTAACTGCGACCTGTGTAGCTGCGCATCGGCGCCGGATCTGAACGGGCCAAACTGCTATGTTTGCGGAGATATTGGGTTGAATTATAGCGTAGATTGCGCGCGTCCGCGCGCTCTCCCTGCCTCCGAGGTGTCCAATTTTCTTTTGCTTGCGCATACCGAGATTTGTCTTCCGGTATGCCGTGGTGTGAACATATTTTAGACTTATACCCGCGTGAATTACGCAACTGTATATGTTGGATTCACCTTTTTTTCCGACCTGAATGAGCGTTGATGCCCGCGGGAATAACGAACTAGATCTTCTGAGTTATTGCGGCCAGAGCGCGACTGCCACATATACACGAGGCATGTAAATGCCGTGTATTTTCGTGCGACCGCGTCAAATCGTAATTGTGATTTAAGTTGTTGCACATTTCCATGTGTCTGTTTTTTATACGTAAAGTAGAAAAAAGATAGATACAAGTCTCATTCGCTGTATAATATATTTTTATAATCTCAACCGATGCAGATCTCATTTCTCTCCTATTCGTGCAGCGCATGATATATACGCGATGCTCAGGAACAAGGTACAAGGAATAATTTTGGTGGGACTCAAACTTGAATACCAAAATGTCGGTTGTATTATAAGAATAACTTGTAAGAATTTTTCGCACGGTTTACAACTAATAAATTCATCTCTCGTTTCTTCGAACTAAATTGCGAGAACGGGAGCACAGAAAGATTCTACCCATTCAAGAGCTTCATTCTAAGCCATTCGGAAGATTCGTTTGGAATGACGAAGTAGCGCTGTAAGTGCTTTCAAAGAATGCTTGAATTCACGACTAAAATTTACTTAAATTGCCTCTTTAAGGACACATTTGAACTTTCCGTTATGACATTTTAACGTAATCAGTGATATTTTTATTATGTAAAATTTGTTTACGGCATAGTGAATTCTTTGTACATATCAAGCATATTATTTATTACAGTATTATTCTAATTATTATATTATATATGCGCAAGTGCAATTAAAGAGTACGAAATTTTGCTTTTTTTTATTAATTACACTCTGTATCGCTATTAGATATTTTGGTGAGAATTGTTAAATATTACTACAACTGGTTGCGAGTATATTTTGCCCGTAACGTGTCGTGGAGAGTTCGTATGAAAGTTGCATTTTTCAGGATTATCACGCGAATTTCAACCAGTGAATTTATCCTTCGTGCCACGAGAATCGAAATAAATTGTGGGAATGGCGAGAGGCACGCGGAAATTCTTTCCACCGTCCGTTTCGTCCAAAGTTCTTAGCACAGAATAAATAATTTATCCGGCCGGCCGCAATGAATAGCTCGCGGCGATGGAAGAAGCGAAAACTTCTGCCGCTTATTATTCGCTATAGCACGGCATAATTATCAGTGAATCAAAAGCGAAAGGACGCCAGGTATTTTGTGCAGCGAGAGTACTTGCCCGATTTCTTAATTCCACCTCCGTCGGCCGACTCTCAATGGATTAATGTGTAATTACAACGGCTCCGAAACCGGGAAATGAAAATTAAGGTTCCAAATGAATGCAAGAAATAAATTGCGCTTCTGCGAATTTCGCGGATATTACGGCGAGAACTCGGCCAGAGGCGATGGTAAGACATTATTTCAATTAGAGAACATCAATTAGAAGGCAGTAGCGTTAGTTCACTTTCTCGTTGCATGCTTGAAGTCACTTTACTGAAGTTTACGCCCGCTTATAGGATCGTCTTTGGAGTTTAAGAGTGTGAAAATTAATGTCGCGGCTCTCTGCGCATCCATTGGGACACTCCAGGGAGTTAAGAAACGAATAAACATTCTTACCCGTAGGAAAGAAGTTGTAATAACAATATTAAGCGTGTTCCAGAGGGAGTCTTGCAAATAAGTAATTGAAAAAAATAATTAAAGTTACCGTTATAATGAATTTTAATTAAAACGGGATAACCGATACAAGTGTTCCGTTTTCTAAAAACTGTTATTTAAGAAAACACTTTTTCCAATGATTGGAAACAGAATTTTACTTTGTGTTATGAAGCTCCCTCAAACTTTTGCTTTATCACTGATAATAGTGAAACATCTAGGAGTCTAATATGAATCAATTAAGAGATAAGAAATCTATCCCATCTAGAATGGAATATTCTGATGGTCGCGGAACAAAAGGGCGAACGAAATTGGAATTGTAATAAATTATTGAAATCCGATAGCATTCGCGGACACGGCCGAATGAATATCTAACAATCGATACTAACCAATTTCAGGCATTTATGTTTGATATCAATTTCCCTTGGCCAATATTTTCGAAGCAACACGGGGTTATTTTAATCCCCGACTGCCAATCCTCTCTTTATCGTCGACCGCGTCACAGAGCCACCCCAGTGTCTCGTATTGTATTCGTATATCGCTTCCGTCTCTTTATTTGATTTTAATTACCTCGATGAATTGATATATTATAAGAAAGAGTCAATGTGTGTATGTGTGTGCATGCATCTACGTGTGTATAAGAGATTGTCGAATTGCTTGCGTCCAATTTTCTTACCCGAGATTCCTATTAAATGCTACATTGGTCGGGATAAAGTTTTTTTTTATAGATATTTGCAAACAGAAGTCGATGGGTGGCTTCAAAAATAGAATAGAATTATCGGTATCTGTCATTGTGAAACATTTAATTAAGACAATTTTAATTTCGATTCTAGCTGGAGTATATCATTTGATATGGAATGGATTTTTATTTAATTTACATCAAATTTTTGAATGTTTTATTATTATCAGCGATAAGGTAAAAAGTTTGATGAAAAGTTTGAAAAAACTCAATGTCACGAAGTAAAATTCTGTTTCCAAGACAGTTGACTCTTCTCTCTGTTTACATTTTTTTTAAAGGCCTGTGCAACAATAGTATTGCATCTTAAATTTTATTAAAGATAATTCTACGCACGTTTTACATTTTTATATTTCATCGACATGTTCTATATCTCTTAAGCTGTTTGTTTTTACTTTGAAGAGAACTTTTGCAATCTCGCTTATATAGAAATGAATGAAAGTTTTTATTAATTTTGCGGAAAATAAACAAATATAGTCCAAGCTCTTTGCTCATATCATAAATATAAATATAAATATTTTATACATACATAGATATTTTTCATATCGCTTGAAAGCAAAACTCAATTAGTTAAAATTTTTTAAGGTATTTTTGTAGAACGTAAAAATTAATTTATTTAATTTCATATATAAAAATGTACTGAATAATAAACTGTATGATAATTTTTTAAGATGGTATCTAAAATTTTATTACAATTAAATAAACAAATATTTTTTCTATTTTAAAACCATTCTCACCGACCGAGTACTATCAACATCAATATTACAGTGAATGTGTGAAAGGAGTGGATGATTGAAATTCGCTTGAAATCTATAATATAAAATATTTTTCAAGTGGCATTTTTGAAATTTTATTAAATTGAATTTTAAAAATTTGTTCTATTTTAAAATCTCTTACAAAGTGCTTTCAATATCAATGTCATAGTGAAATATGTGAAAGAGGTGGGATAGGAGAATTGAAATCCTTTTGAAATCTTCTTCGAATGTCGAGAACGGTTAAAGATTTTCCAGTTATATATAAAATACATGAGACATTTTTCTCCGACATCCCGGCGAAGCTCAGTAGTCGGCCTCATTAAGCCTCCCGGGGAATCCCAAGCCCCTCGTCAAGGAGGCGCTCGCCGAAAAGAAAGCCCGCGGGCTTGAAAAATCGCCCGACGTGACGCGGCAAATTGCGTCATCGCCGACGAAATAACTCGCCATAATTATCGCCACCTGAATAATTGCGAACGTCTCGTTATCGTGCCCGCGTGACTGCTTGCCAAGACTGACGGGAACCGGAGCCGAGCCGTTAAATGGAAATAATTCCCCTAGGACAGCTTTCCGTGACCCGTTTAATTCTTCCCTCGTATTTTCCAACCAGCAATGGAATACGCTAATGCGCTCATTTAACCGTTCTTCATTTAGCATTCGCTACTGTTTCGCTTGTATTATGTTGATACGAGCCCTACGGAGTAAATACGATCCTCGTTGTCGTCGTCGTCGTCGTCTAGATCAGAAACGAAAGTGCGCGTATAGGCGCAGAGCGCGTAGTAGCGCGGTAGAAACTCGAGTTCCCTAAAGTTACATTAACTGCGCTTAGAAATTTAACTAGAGTTCGATCCGCTTTACGACGTGATATCAAAATGTAGCACGTAGTTTGAATAGTTTCCTTGAAATTGAGGCGCATGCTCTTCCTTAACCGTTGTCGGTTCAAAATGCTTCAAGATTTTGTGATCAGAGAAGAGTTTGTGTACAGCAGAATGCGCAACATTCTTCTGGGGGCTTGAGATAGACCTTCCGAAAAAGAAAAAATTAACGATAAATGTAATTTTTTGAGATTTTTTGTGCGTGCATTTGAGAATAACCAAAATCTTACAAAAAATAAAATAAAATAAAATTTAACAAAGAATTTGAATCATCGGTTAATAACAAAATTGTTTTATTTTGTAAAAATACAAAACCGCGATATGTTAGGTAGGCATTCAATCGAATGGCTCTCGTGTAGTTTTCGCTGTGTACAATTACACAGATTGTATTGTGGAATAACATTTTTTTTTTTTTTTTTGGTTTTAGTAAGTAAAGAGAGTAATATTGAATGGAAGGTAAAAATTTTATATCTCGATCGTTATGCGACATCGCTCTGAAAACGTCTGTCGATGAACAGCTTCCTGTCTCTGAGAGGAAAGTGCTATGGAAGATTTTCACGCTCGAAAAAACTCAATAGATGGATGCACGGCTCTTAAGGGACGAATGTCCGATGGGGATTGAACGTCCAAGGGGTACTGAATGGTCTCCGGTGGCAAGTACAAGTGACGACGGCCACGAAAAAGTGGACCGCGCGTACGCATTATGAAAGAAATACCAAATGGAGTGGAAAACACAGGCAACCCTCCGTCTGTGCTTTCCACTTTTCTCACCCCTTTTCTTGCATCCGGCTATGTCGTCGCGCCCGTGCGACGACGGTCCCATTGTAAAACTGGACTTGGAAGTTTCGCCGCAGCTGTCGGTTCGACACGTTGAGTTGCAGTCACTCCATCAAGTTCGCTGCGAATGGAGCAGTGGAAAGCGTGGCAATTGGTGGCTTTTACCTCTAACTTGCGAAAAATGCCGAGAAAATCCCGGGAACTCGCTTCGCCAAAATGCGGATGCCACAGCGAGGAGTAGTACACTCGGAACTTTGACTCTTCGATCTAGTGAAGAGCTCGCCTCGTAACGTATTTACGACGGATTCAAGGGGTGATTTTGTCCGATTAAACTGGATTTGTACTTCGACCGAACAACAATCTAACAATGTTTTCCTGTATCTTCCAATTCCAGTCTCTATTTTCGAATTAAGCGAATGATTTAAATAATCCTGTCGTTTGTGTAATGTTTAATTGAAAAATTTAGTTTACCATATTTATGAGAGCTGTCAAGTTGGTGAATAAATTAGAGAAACGTAAATATTTTTATATCTCTCGCGTAATTCTTAAAATACTGTGTTTTCTTTGACGATGAGATGCATAATGTTTTTGTTTTATGATTGCTCAATAAACTTGCTGATAACGGTTTATTAAAATTAAAAATGAAGAAGTAAAAACGTAAAAACTAAGGAAGAATAATTTATATCTGTTCTTTTTTAAATTTATAATTTTTTTTTATGTTCTTTGTTTCCTTTTTAAATACAATGTTCAAGTTTTCAAACATATATTTTTATATTACACCAGTCGTTTATTAATTTATTACTTACTATTTGTTTGTGAATTAATTTCGTAAAAGAACAGTATATGTATAAGTTCTTGGGTACGTAAGTTTACTTGCAATTCTATACAGTATTTTCTACAATTTAGTTTTAATGGAACAGTGGGAGAGAGACGTAATTAAATTAAATCGAACGAAAAAGCTTACGGAATAAAACGTACCCATATTCTATTTTCCGCACGAGTCCGAGCGTACTAGTCGAAAGCAATTCGGCGTTCGGGAAACGTGTGTGTAAAATCAGTGATTCGTATCGCCTGGGAGCAACATATTCCATAGTAACGCAAATACGGGATTCGGCATATTGCGTCAGTAAACACCGCATTCGTGTGTATTCACGTTGAAACGTGGGGACACATACGGCAAAGCCTGCAACAGAGATGAAACTCGGCGTTAAGCGCTCGCCTAGATACATACTTACGCGAGATGTGCATAGACGCCCCAGCTTCCTCAAACTGGGATATCACAAGATTTCACCTACGATAACAATAGAAAAGTATTCGATATAAAAGAAACTAGAAGCTACAATTTGATTGCACTGTGAAATTTCGGTTTTGATTGTATTGCGAAATTTTCTTGGGCGTCGTATAAAGTTTGGATGATTTTCGATTCCAGATTTTAAAATCAGAGAACGGTAATTTGAACCCCAGAATGAATTTTCACCCAGGAACAAATTCAAATATTTGCTATTAAGATAGCAGCGTTATCTAGAAGATTGTGATTCCTATTCTCTTTTTTAATATGTGTGTATATAGTTATAAACAATTTCAAATCTGCAATATGTACGTCCTTTTATGCCATAAAAAATTCGAGCTTTCCTGTGAATATTTTTTCTCTACAGAAGTATGAATGTAACTTTGTTTTATTCACAATGTTTTTGCAATATACATTACGTTTCAGTTTACTAGTATAACTTTGTTTTTAAAAATTATTAAACTTGTAAATGCAGATAGAGAAATATTTCCAAAAAAAGCTGTTGCAATAATTTTTTGTGACAGTGAAATAAAAAATATCTATGAGAATATAATTTTAAATAGAATAAATCGACATACGTATAATTATTATAGATTATTCAAATAATTGTATCGATTTATTCTACTCAAAAAATTGACGAAATTATTTATTAGTTAAATTCTTATTAGTAAAAAAAAACAGGAATTACTTGTTTCTCTTTTCTTTACTTTCTTATCGCCTAAACTCTTATTTACTAGATTCTCCACCTCGTCGATTAGATTTTCGGAAAAAACAAGTCTTTTTATTCCTAGATCCGGTTGTGATCTAATTTCGATCTGAATAACAAAGATTTAAAAGACTAAAAAACCTGTGATGGAAACATAATGGATTACAATGACATTTAATTAGAGTGTTACACATTTAAATTAACTTTTTTAAATTAAAATAGCATTGTCCCAGTTATTCTTCTACCTTTGAACTCATAAAGTAGACGTAAAGTGTAAAAAAATTTTAATTATATGAATAAATTTTAATTCAGAATAATATTAACGTCTGAAAAATATGAACAGCACTCTAGGATTAACATCTTTGTGTTCCGAATTACATTACGAATTTCGATTCGATATTATGCAAAAAATAATATTCTGGCGAAGGGTACGCACAACAGGCGACGGGCATATCTAAACAGGTAGCTGATGTATCAGTAATATGCTAGTACGAGATTGCTTTTTTCGGGTTGGATGAATCGCGGTCGACTAGTCCAAGCGTGATTAATATGAATACTAACAACACGGAAATTCGTCCCACCGCGTCGCGCTGCACCGACGGATTTCGCGCGAGTGCCGCGGCTCACCCGCTCCGTGCTGGCGCACAACGATTTAATTAGTTCCTGGGCTCGTGATTGCCCCTGTCATCTTATGAATATGCGGTACGAACATTTATTTCAAAGTTCGTTAATTCGAATAAATCTCCGGCGTGGAATGGTAGTAGGTCGACATCTCGCGACGTTGCGCGCTGGGGCGTGACCGCGGCTTTCCGCGCGGCACTATCATACCGAGCATGTCAATTTTGCTGCATTGAAAGGTTTTAAAAGACCATGTAAAAGATTAAATGTGACGCAAATACTTGATCTCTCAGTACATTTTTTTTTACAGCGAAAAATTACGCGGAAAATATTGCGGAAGATAATCACAGTTTTTCGACCTGATTAAGTTTATATTGTGATATTGTAAATTAATTGGCAATCAATTTCGGATCCCAGAAATAAAATGATGTCGAAAAACGACGTAAAAACGACAGTAAAAAACGTTTGTAACAAATTAAAACTAATATACTTTAGTAATTACTGCTTTATTGCTTTATTGTAAAAAAAATTATATTTTTGCTTATGTTTGAAGCAGTGATGATCTTGCTCATAAATAATTTAATCTTCTTTAAAGAATTTGATAATTTTAGATTTCAGCAAAATATTACATTTTTATTTTAATATTATAATACTTATCTAAAGAGCGCAATATACATATAATCATTTTGATGATGGTAGTATCAAAAAAAATCTTAGCTTAAAAATATTGATATTGTTATTTATCCGATATTTTAATTTTTTCTTCTTGATTTATGAAAACTGTTATTGAATAATGAAATTATATTCTTGATTAAACCGTATAAAATTTTTTCATAGACAAGAAAAGAACATTTTTGTTTTAAGAATATCTTTTTTTCCCGAAATGTTAAATATTAAAATATGATTTATGGTTCAATATCAATATAGATATTTTTGATTATTAATCCAAAATATCCAAGTGAATGGTAAATGAGAGACAACGTGGTTCTTGGTGGTCTTATTACAATTCGATTAGTACGTTGCGGCTTATTCTAAGCCCTCTTCAGCGTATACAGACTAATAGTCTTATCCATTCCCATTACTACTAAATGCTACTATATTCCCAAGTACAGCAGAATGACGTTCAAAAATAACATGCTGACGTCTCTCAGATCGATTCGATTTGTATGTTTCGGCTTATTTTTAAGTCCTCTTTTAACTCCATAATGTTTCTTCTCGTTATCTCATATTACCTGGAATGTCACAGATGAGCCTATGTAATGTGAGATAATAAGAAGAAACATCACGGATTATTGTTGAAGAGGATTCAAAAACAAGCTGAAACATACGAATCGAATCGATCTGAGAGACGTTAGCATGCCATCTTGAACATCTTTCCGTTCTACTTTAGAAGTAGTCTCTAAAAAAACAAAAAAAAAATAGACACGCAGACATCGGACGTGAAAGTTTTTCCAGATGCATTTTAGAGCATCCCGCTTCACTTATTAGACCGTGTTTTCGGTACGAAGTTGTAATGAAGCGGTCACATCGCGGTACAACGTCCTAACATTGCGGTCGAACGAAGGCGACTTTTCTCCCGCTGATATCACGGCGACTGCATGTTTCAGCAATGCGGTCGCGCAAACAAGCAGCAAGGGGTAGAATGTTTGCGGCGAGTTCTATAATACGGGCAGAAAGCCGCGGGAAACCTCGCCGCGAGTCAGTAGATGTACCGTCGTATACGACGCGCACAATGCCGGAGCTTACGAATTTTGCGGAAAACTCATCCATGCGTGCACTGTACGTGACCGTGCATTGCGTTATATAACTCCGAGAGAGTAATTGTGGTCGCTCCGAGTGTGAATAGCGATTACTGAATATAGTTGGAGAATTCACGCAACGCGCTCCGTCGCCTCGTGCCATAATTTGTACCTCCCCCGAGAAACATGTGCTGCTGGCCCTATAGATCTGTTTCGGCAATAAAATTATTTGTTATGCGCGCAGCGATATAACCGTAAAGCGACAAATTCCCTCCGTAATACGAGAATCAATTTAAATTGCTATTTTTTCAGATTATCGCAATTATGTAGCACCAACTCATTTTCCCCAGTCTTTTTTTTCTAGTCTTAGTCTTTTACATTTCTTAATTGAAGAGGAAAAGAGCTTCTCGATAATATCCTTCTAACGTTATTAATTATAAGGGGTTAATTTAGACTTTGTAAAATAATTGCAGCTATTAAAAAAGAGTAGAAATTATGCGAAAATTATATTATCTTAAACTTATTAAATTGAATTATCTCGATAAAAGGCCTGTCAGTCGTTTCCGTGTTATTAAATGAGATATTCCGCACTCGGGAAAAGAGAGCGAGAGAGAGAGAGAGAGAACTAATTTAAATTTAATTTAACTTATATAGATCAACTAAACATATTTTAATTGGTTATTTTAATTGGTTGCCTTTACTATTAAATGCACATTAATTTATAAAATCTTCTCTTTATAATTTACGGATTAATTTGCGGAAACTGAACTACTACTGGGAACATAACTACTGTACAACAAAATAGTCATTGCGCCTCTCGATGGGCTAATAAATCTTGAGCGGTCGGCGCGCCGTTCAAGCTCTAACCAAAGCGGATTCGATCAGCAAACTTCCCGAGGTTTATTCCCGTAACGTGTGGTTTAATCGAGCGAAGCTGCGCTTGGTTAAAAACTTTTCAGTATTATTCGATAATAATATTCGTTGCGAGTACGAGCGGATCAAGTGGCGTGCACTGATTGCAGGAGGAAAGTAGTTTAAGTCGACGTGTGTGTATGCGTGTATGTGTACCGTGACGTGATACCGCTATTCTCGAATTAGTTTCGATGTCTGACTTTAACGCCGTTACCACTTCCAGCCGTGTGGTAACCACGATCCTTTCGCCTTCCCGTATCCTCCGTTATCCTCGCCCGTAGGCTCACTTCTAAAAGCGCAATTCTGCACTGCGACAAAAAGTAGGACACGGAAGGGCTTAATCGCGAGTGCAAAAGTGGACGTGAGTCCACTTAATCCTGGAGCTACGAGAGAAAGCGAGAATCAGACGTCAGTTAACGAGGACTGATTTAGATATATGTTATTATATTATACGTAGGATAAATTGTACTTAAGTCGCATTACTCTGTACGTAAAACTTGTAACTCAGAAAATTTTTAAGTTTTTTTACATTATAACAATGTTTCCCATTTCTTATGTAATTTTTTGTGTTATTATAATTTTAAATGAAAAATTTCGATGAGCCTGCAAATGATGCGATTTAAGATACAAATCTCTAAATTGCATCACAGCTTGTCAAATCGCAATGATCCTCTATCACTTTACACTAATTTATACCGTACCACGTTGAACTTCATTTCGATTATGTCAACAAAGTGTATTTTTCTACTTTATTCAGTCTCATTTTACAGTCTCTTTACTCTTTGAGTACGATTCGTAGATTCTGAAGATCACTTTCCTCTTTTAGCTATTTTTGCTATGAAGAAACAATCGTTTCTATCATGGTAACCAAAATCGCGATTTACGCAACTGTGCCCTATATTATATTTCTCTTTTCAGTTTTCAAGTCCTACAGTTAAATAATTGTATTATGTATGTGTGTATACATATTTTAAAGCATGCTTTGTAAATATATATATACATATATATGTACTGAATGGAATTAATGAAATTATTTATTGAATATAATAATATATATATATTTTTTCATTGTTTCATTTTACATTTAGGAGAACAAACTCTATCAGATTCTACGTCGGATGATGCCAAATGAAGTGAAATATCACGATATCGACTGGATAGATTTTTCAATTTGATTCTTTTCAGCTGTTAGATAAATATCGTGATGTCTGTCATTTACCAAATGCGAAAGATATAATCTAATTTTAAGCGATCGTTAATGCATCGCGGTGCATTTAGATCGCCTATCGCGCAAAACAAATAGTATCAAATTCAAAGAGAATGTTAATTCAAATCGGCGTTCCGCACGACGGTGGTATAAACCGGATATATACCAGTTGTCGGTCCAGACCACTTTGCTTCCGGTTTGCCACATAAACGCGGCTGCTAACTGTTTGCTCTCGAGTTGTTTACAAACATTGTTTCACATTTGCGAGACCTCTCTTAACGCACAGTTGGGAATTATCGATAGCTTTGCCTATCACATACAGCCGTGAGTGCACCCACACCTATACACACACACACACACACACACACACACACGCACACATACAGACAGATATATAGAGGATGTTTTGAATACATCAGGATACCTTAAGGATATTCTCAATATACAGCAGCGCGTACGTCGTGAGTGCTAGTAAAGTATCGTTGGTGCTTTGGAAGGCGTACGCGCTATAAGAATTTTTCAAGACTACATTATGGCAACAGTTATTTTCATCGTATGTGTGAGTTTACGCTTATCACATTTATGTATCTCTATGGTTTGGAATAATTTTAAATATTAACAATACCTATCGAATTTTGTGTAATTTCTATTGCGGATGTAGAAGAGAGATACCGAATGTGTACCATTTAAATTGTTTTTTATTTAATACATTTCTCGTTTATCTTTTTCTATGTGGTACTGGTTTGTATACGAATGAACATTAGGAATTTATAGCTTGATGTGTCAGATACCTATTACAACAGTGTGTAATCTTTTTCGCAACACAGGTGCATGAGGTAAAATTTAGGAAACTGATAGTATAAATTTTAAATCATACATATCTTTGGGTTTCTAAATTGAATTTATGAATTTAGTACTTATTAGTTAATGATTCTTCACGTTTTTGTATTCTTCCAGTAATTATTTCCTAATGCTTTATATATGTACGTAAATTGACATAAATTAACTTCCAATCGATTTGAAAAATGTCTGTTATCTATTGTTTCACAGTTACACCTGTTATATATATAGATTAAAACATATATTACAAGAACACTGATTCTAATTCTGATGAATGCTGTTATAAAAATTTATGCATATATTTGAAATTGTTGAAATGACGTAATCTAATCACAATATATTACATCGTCCATTCCGAATAATTATACAAAGATTTATGCGTGCAGTCTTGTCAAGCGGTGATGGACAGCCGCGATACATATTTCCACCCGCGGTAGATGGTGGTTGAACCATTAACCAAATGTTTCCCGCAGAACACACGTATAATGATTTCATGCTACGCGGTAATTAATTATGCTTAACGAGGTTAATAATAGAGGTTTCGGAAGAAGAGGTTTCCCAGCGCAAAGGAAACCTGCCCGGGTATAATGCCGTACCGATCGTGCGAGTTCAAAGTGCAGACTGAGGGGCTAGATCGAAGTCGCTCGTAATCTCGCGTATGCGAACTTCCGAGGTTTTAATGTGCCCCGGAGGTAATCGGCAACTCCGGTGGTTTCACGACGGTTGTAATCGCGAACCACCGTAATCCGTGCAATTCGCGACCCACTTTTCTGACGAATATATTGGATCGCCCGGAAAATAATACTATCCGTCTCTCTAGTAGATAATTTCGAGTTTGAGAACCGCAGGTAACCGCGCGAGATAAATTATTATTTAGCGCTACACATCGAATTTTGCGAGTTCTCCCCCAACAAAAAAAAAGTTAGATTCAGCTTTAAACATGTATTATTTTCGATGAGTTTTTTCAACTCCCGACAAACTTAAATACGAATTGCTTGAGACTGGAATTTATTCCCATCACGGGGACACACGGGGCAGCGCTTACTAGGAAAAATTGTGAACGGGGAAGTGGGAAAGATTGGGAGGTGGAGAGCGCCGGACGGTTACTTTGGTTGTCCGGAAATTAAGAGTAAAAAGAATTGGCCGTCCGCCAGATCGTGTTACGCGAGCAAATCCGGACAACTAATAATGAAACGAGCTATATAGTACCGCGCGGTCGGCCGAGCGACTACGGGCGTGTCTATAAATTTACGACAATTTACTATAACGGCCGGCGGCCACGAGACTCGCGGCGGTAGCGGAAAAGCTAAATTAAAATTTCAGCCCGGCGTATCGAACCGGAAAGAAAAAACGGGAACGATTGAAATGACGGCCGAAATTGTGGGCGAAACGAACAATCGCGTGCGAGCCCGTTATATGTATTTGTGGCCGAAGAAGCTCTTTCGCAATCGCTTGCGCCGGATTTTTTTTTAAACGGTATGTTGCTTTCGTCAATTTTGGCAATACGTTGGGCATCTTTCAGCTCAAAGGTAAAAAAAAATTTTGTAGCTTTGAATGAAACAATTGTTAATAGCATTTGATTCGCGCAATCTTGTAACTTGTTAATTCGTCATCTTGTAGTTCCTGAAAAATTTAATATAGTGTTAAAGCCACGAGCGATTTAATTAAATAACATATTGTACACACGGCGAAATTGCAATATCAATAATTTTAGGATAAAAATATTTTTGTTTTTTTTTTCACAAAAACATAAAACATAAAAATAATATTTTGCTGCACCATGAAATAAAGATAAAATTTGATGTTTCATGACGTGGCAGATTGAAACAATTTTTGGTGGTGCCATGCCAATATATAAAAACCAATTTGATCCGAAATTTTTCTTGCGTAAATGATTGGCAGAAATCTGATATCGATCATGCCGAACATTTGAAGTTGAGCAAAAAAAAAATGTTAACATTTGTTTCTGCGTTTCTATTGATTTATACATGAAAGGTATTGTCATTCTATTTATCATTATCATTATTATTTGCGTCTGAAGTAATTGTGCTGAGTCTGCATTCTCAGTTTTACAATAAAAAATGTTACGTAATATTGTTATTTATATGGAGAAAAGTGCAAGACTGACTCGACAGAATTCTATTTATAAATGTTACATATCTTTTGTTACACCCAATCGATAAATGCATCCAATCTCATTGCTATTTCAATACGGCTATGATCCACTTTTATCGCGCTGTCCAGATCAGACAATCCTAGCGATTGTCAATAGTATAGCGGCCTTCTGTCTTGTATTTTTCATTTCAGCCATCCACGGGGAAAGCGAACGGCACTTATTTCTCTCTTCTTTTTGAAATTTGAGAAGAAGCGATCGAAAAGCTGGAGTTTGGCTTCTTCTCGCTATTGAACGCCGCGGAAAGAAAAAGGAGAGACGCTCAGAGACGATATATTGGAAATATTTCCACGATAGTATAAAGATTCCACGAAGAATAACGCAGACTTCATAGCTCTTTTGTGCGCATAGTTTCGTCGGAATGTAATTCAGTTATGCATGAGGTCGTCAGCGATGACGCAGCGTTAGTTAAATCTTGGTACCTTGGAGCCTAAGTTTATGCTTTGTACTGAATACTCTTTAAATATTGATATAACAGTGCGATATTCTTTACATTCGCAATGTTAATAAAACGTTACACTTTTATGCGTTTTTCTTTACGAATGATTTTGTATAACTAGACTTTATCTGTTATCTAATTTCATACACGCAGGCAGATTTAGAAAAGAGAATATTAGCACAGTAAACTCTATTCTTTAGTGTTCTGTGAAGCCAGAGTATTTGATGATCCTACAATAAAAGCCATAAACTATCTCCTGTCACAATTCTGTTGTCCTCAAAAGTTATATGCCACTGGACGTCATTCATATGTACGTTATTTAAAGTTTCGCTGTACTGTGATCATAATGCATTTCTACCTGACATTGCAACGGTTATTATCCCTTTGAGGGATTGGGAATTGTGTTACAGTTCATGTAATAAAAGCACTGTGCGATAATTTGTTGCTTTTACATTACACAAACTGAAGACTTTAATATGTATTTTTATTCTTATTCGGATGTTTTGGATAATATACTAGATATGAATTAATTACAAATTGCCAATAAACAATTTAAAGAAACTTGCCTGAGATGGATTAGTTTTTGGTAGAAACAACGCACATGTTTCGCGATTAGTCACTTTTCGTTACGGATACCATTAACAATAAATATCGATGCAATTAAACAACTGCCGTTGTGATACGACAAAATAAAATTACATGAAATTATGCAAGCAGATTTATTTTCCAATATAAATGGATCATTTTATGTCATTAAATCTGTGTTTCATCTCATAAATTTACTAATGATGATAATTTTCCAATGTAATTATTTTGTTTTTTTTAATGTATTTATAAAAACTTATAAAATATAATAAATTAAATAGAAATAAAATATTATACAATATTATGAAATATAAATTTTATTATAAAATATTATAAAATGAATAAAAATAAATACTAAATAAAAATTGATAGTGATATGTTGTTATAGAAATGATTTGCAATTGAAGTGGAAATTACTTTTAACGAATTTGTTTCTTTTTCCAACCAAATGGGACAAAGTTTTTGATTACATTTTTCGCGTTCTCCTTACCATATTTATATTATTTGCTTCAATAAGACGTGAAGAAGGAACGAAAGGTTTTGTTTTATTCATAAATCCTTCACGGTACTACGGTACCATGGAGACGCCGCAAATATTTTTAATATTTTTGCCAGAGCCTTTTTTGTCGGAGCAGATTTTTTATGAGCAATATCACGGTCATCATCATTGGTCGCAAATCTTCACGCCCCACAGGGACCGACGCTTTTCTTTCATCATCGGGAAGAGCATTCATCGAGCACACGTATTCGTTATTTCTGTGCTGCCGCTTTGGCGCGGCGCGTTCTCCATGGCATTTCAGCTCGTCAACATCCCAAAAGACGGAGCACGGGGATGAAAGAGAGAAAGCGAGCCAATTCCGACCCCAAATGAGGGGCATAGTCATAGCGGGGACGAACAAATGGCCGCCAAGTGCGAGAAACGCGTAAAAACAAAGCGCCGAAGACAAAGGACAATCGGTTATGATTCGCACCTCCTTTTCATCCCTTTACCTCCCACCCATCCATTTCCCACGCTGCGTATCTACGACTCGCGCGACGCCGATGTCGCTGAAAGACGCGGACATTTCTCTCTCCTTTGTCGCGCGTGCGGTATCTCTCGCTCTCTTTTTCCCCAGACTCCGCCGGCGTTTCTCATGTCTTATCTCTCAACTCGTTTTGCGAAATACGCATTGCTGGTTTTGTTCGAACCGCGGCGCGCGGTGATTTACGACGATTCTTGTCTCAGCTAGTCTTTGTGTCGCGCTTTTGCGCTGATAATGCGCGCCTCTCTGGGGGGAGAGAGAGAGAGAAAGAGAGACGAGCGCTATTCGAAATAATTGCGCCCTTCCGTATCAAGCGCGTGATTCGCGGCTGTCCGCGACTGAGAAAAATCCCGCTTGTTCCGGCCCGTGGCAGAGATGAAATATGCTTACCGCATGTGTAATCCGTAATCGCGCGCTGCCGAAGTGTGCTGTTGCTGACGTATGCGATCGTACGGCGATGGAAATGTTTGCTCATGTGTGAAAAATATTTCCCGTCCAATCTCGCCGCGCTCGCCGCCGCCATGAACGGTTTGCGGATGATAACTTTCACGTTTACGGATTTTGCTTGTATATATTTAACATATGTAATGTCCCTTCAGTTTCAAAGCCCGCGTGCAATTTCATCGCTTTTTCAATATTTTCGTGTCGTCGCGCTCTAATATTTATTTAATTCGCCGGCCACGACAAAGCATTACAATTTTACGGCGAAAATCGAAATAGCGTTCCGCGCGCGCGCTGCAAATATACCGAATGACGATGCGGAAATAGCGGCATCCGCGTAACGAGCTTTACACGCGCGCAATTTTCACACGGCGCGTTAAAGCCAACAAAATAATTTGGGCGCGCAAAGCGCGTAGTCCGCGGTCGTCGAATTAAATATTGATTTATTCTGAAAAGACACGCAATATGTAGCGCGCGGAGGGAAAAAAATTTTCAATGAAACGTGCGCGTGGTTCCTCCAGTATTTCGATTTCGCGTCGTAAGCTTGCTGGCGATGGGTCCGTGGCGAATATCGATTTGCCTTTGCAGCGCACCAAGTCGCTGCGTAGCAGTATTAAAAATATAGACTGTTATCCGCGTATAAAGTGATAAAATGGAATAAATTAGCAACATCGGTTTTATATTACGGCGAACGAAAAAAATGCTTTAAAGACAGTTAGCGCTGATAAAGTGTACCTAAACGCTTTATACGAAAAGCGTTTATGCCGCTTTATTGGATCGCATATTCTGTGCGAATACGCTGATTATAATTTTATCGCGATATATCCTCAATCACGGAGTTGAAAATAAGTGTAATACCTAACATTACGCTCTGTTTGCGCCCTATAACGCTATAACGCAAGTGCGTTACGGCGGAGCAGAAAATTTTATAGCTCAGCCCGAGTTTCCTATAGAGCAATAACTTAGAAGTATTATAACGACCATTAGTGGGGCTCTTACTCAACATATGCATTTAGCGTTGGGGTTGTAAAAGCTTCTAATTACGTCCGCGTCTTGGAAACTTATACATTGTACGTAATGTTTTCTAAATTATTTTAATATAAGTACGGATAGTTTTAATGACTGTAAATTATTAACTGCACCGAAAAAAAACATCTGGCTGTATAAATCAGAATTCTAGTAAATTAATGTAGATTTCCAAGCAGCATGTCTGTTGGAAAATGTACGATTTAAAAGTCTTCTATAAATCACTGGAGCATGATTAATTTTTTTCTGCTGAATATATTAGGATCCTTAATAATAATACTAAATTTATATTTAATTAAATCAGCTTAACTTTTTAGTGAAAAAGAAACATTTAGTGAATATAACTACACGGAGAGAATTTTCTCATAAAATTTACCCTGAAAATATCACAGTGTAATCGCGTAATGAGACATCAATTCGAAGAATTTCATGTAATTTTTTCTAATTTATTAATGTCCACCGGACATATTTTATATTTTAATACAGTGAAATATAAAATATGTTTAATTATTTTTTTATTTATATATAAAAGAGTAGATGTTAATAAATTAGAGAAAGTCACACATAAAATTTTTTGAAATGACGTCTCATGATTATCATGATTTTCAGGATATGAAAAAATTCTCTTCATGTAGTTATATTCATGAAATGTTCTTTTCACTAAAAAATTAAACTGACTTAATTGAATATAAACTTTGCTTTATTATCAAGAATTCTACTATTTAACAGGAAAGAATTAATCATGCTGTTGTAATTTACAGAAGAATTTTAATACGTTCATTTTTCAACAAATATATTAGTTAAATCTACAGGATTTCTAATTTATATAATTATATATTTTTTCAATATAACTAATAATCCCCGTGTTGCATCAATTAATTTAATTGGAACCTACACTAAAAAATTATTTTTTTTGTATTACGTAAATATGTGCTTATTTTAATTCTTATTCTACGAAGGGATACCTGGCTATTCATTTCGTTTGTGAAATAATTTCTTTTTATATTCTAGTGATTCCAGCGCCCTGAAATTTCTACAATAAATAAACTAAATTTTTTATCTAGTTTAATTTTTTAGAAAACTTTTTTCTCGTAACTGCGTTTCGAGCAATCAGGCTTTATATTTTTTTTATATACCTATTTCTATGGAAGGTGTACCCGTATACCCAAATGTATTTTATATAGGAAATCAATGAAAAAAGTAAAACTTTATATTTCTTTTGCATTTCTAAACGTTATATTTATTTGTTTTTTGAAAACTGAAAAAATCCCTCAAAACTAACCAGAACACCTAATAGGAGGAATGGAAAGTAACAAGTTAAAATAATGCCTTGTTACCGCTACTTTTTTATAATTTTTGATAATGTTATAATTTTCCATAACAGTAATGATAAGGCCAAGATTGAAACAGTCACTTTTGTCAATCAACTCGTTACCATTATGCATTACTCAGTAAAAAAACGCTAACTAGTAACTTCACTCGTTACGTAAGTAATGAGTCAACTAACAAGTTACTGTTTTCAATGAGTAATGCGTAATGACAACGAATTGCTTGTCAAAAGTGACTGTTTCCCAACCCTGGCCCACTTAGCATTATTGTTATGAAAATTATAATGTTATTACCAAATTGTCATTGTAAAAAATAAAAGTAACGGCAAAGTAAAGGGACGACAAAGTAACGACTTGCCACCCTTAATAGTCCCTAATATCCTAAATAATATCTCCTGTCTCCCCTAATAGTATACATATGTATAAGGTGTACATGTATATCCATATAAACACGAATATATGTGTACTATATATTAAAACACACAAAATCGGTACAAAATATATATTGGTATTTAGATATCCCTTTGATAGATATAAGTTGTTTGGATCTTCGGTAAAATAAGAGTTAATATCATTTTTTATAATATATTTAAACAAATATTAGCAATTATAAAATAATTGTTTTATAAACTTAATATTTTTTTTAATGAAGGAAATTACACTATAAACATATTTACTTAATAACGAAAAACTTTTTGTCCGTGTAAGCAAGTCACTAAACGATTGTAGCAAGCGAGATCGGGAAAGAATAGTGAACAAACACTACAATCACTTCATAACTTTCACGTAGCACCCACTGCCATCCGAGCCAATAGCAATTGGTCAAAATCTCCGGCGTCGTAAAACGGGAAAGAAGCCGTTCGTTCGGCTGAGAGAGAAGGAACTCGAGAATCGCTCGACAGGAAGTCGGAACAGCAACGCGCTCGACCTCGTTTATCCGCCGACGACGAGAGACGCCCGCCGTCGAACCACGAGAATTTAATAGAGGGACTTCCAGGGAAAGACAATTTTCTTGGTATCTTGTGGAGCGGCGGGCAACTTGGGTGAGATGGACGGTGGGTGGATGTCGGGCGAATCTGGAGAGCATCGTAGATTGGAACGCTTCAACTTTGATTCTGAAAGTTACTCGTTACCCCGCGGAAACGATGTCGCGTTTGTTATAATAGTTGTAATGCTTGTTGCAGGGAGATATCGAGAAACCCTGCTGCGATCTCCTGTAGGGGGATGACAATCTCTTTCGGACGAGTTTTGTTATTGATAATTAAACCGATAATAATAATAATATCGTTTGTGCAAATTAAAAATTGATTAAATCGGATTTATTAATTTAATTTTAAAAAAGTAAGAGATTTTATTTAGAGCTTTTTATTTAGAAATCCAGTCGGCCGTAAGAAAGTTTGGCGTTCTTCATAATTTGTTAGTCCCTCGTGGAGTAATGAAAGCATATTCACATTCGTCTTTTCATCTCCAGTTCCATAGGTATTATACGGACGATTCTCTTTACGACGTCCCAAATTTATTTTACAGCGCTATTATGAATGCGACGTGATCGCGCGACTTTCAGGTAGGACGTAAAGAGGACGACTTCTTGGGATCGTAAACTGAGGGATGACATTAAGAGCCGATGATATCTATATATACATATATACGCACGCAATAGTTCCTACGATATTGAAGCTTACTGCGGATCCGGCTAATGGTTTATGGTATTTCAATTACGCATGCAATTATGCTGATATTACTATTGTTCTAATGCCCACCTACTCTGTCTTTCGGCTATCCCGGACATAAACCCTTAAAGAGCATGGTCTTGAGCAAGGAGAGAGAGAGAGAGAGAGAGAGAGAGAGAGGTCGCAAGTGACAGTGAGAGGTAGAAACGAGAGAGGAAGCCGGGAATCGAGGGGGTGAAGCTCGGATGAGCTACAGGGTTGTCCCAAACCGCACGCCTCCACCGCTATTGGTACCAATTCGACCACCGTACCCGGAGCGCAGTTCCGCCACTGGATTCGTCGCTATTGCCGGTGGCATTGTAATTGGCTGCCAAATGAGAGCCCGACCTCTCCTAAATCTTCCAAAGTTACACCATGCGGAATCGGTTACGGCGGCTCCTGCAGTTTGTGAAAACGAAGATCCTCGGGAATTCCCGGTGTGAGACGGAAAATAATGACAAATAAGACGCCAGAGCAGGATGATAATTGAAATTATGTGCTCTAAATATATTAATGTTGAGATTATTATATTATATAGATATTATTACATACACATTTCTTCCTATTACAAAATTACTTTTTATTGAGGCCAACACAAGTGAATAATTACTTTAATGTAATTAATACGCGTTTAAGATTTTAAACTTTAATTTTATTATTTGTAATTATAAGAGGAATTGGTTTATTATTTACTTTCTATATATTTGTACAAAAATTTTTATAAGATTCTATACACAATTAGATATTTGCAACTATAAAAGTTATGTGACTTTTTTTGTTTAGCAACGAAGAAACGAATACAAATGGGCAAAAGAAATGTATGATAATAAAGCATACAAAAAAAAAACTGTTAGGAAATTTGCGGGGGATTATTTTGATTTCTTTTTTGTTCAGATCGCAATAGTAAATAGTAAGTAAAGAAAAAAAATGTCGAAAATTAATTGAAAGGAGTGACAGTATATTCGCGACCGCGAAATGGATTAAAGACTCCGAAAGAGATATTCTTTTCACATATGCACGTATTCTCGACATATACTCATTTCTGTAGACGTGATAGTCATTAAGAGTGATAACGGTTAGGCAAAGCACTGTCTGCGACATGAAAATAATTTGTCACGGAGACACTCATATAGCAGCGATTACGAAAATATTACCAGAAAAATATGTCTTCCTTATTCAATGTATGATATCGCTTTTTTATTATTGTTTATTATTATTATTATTGCAATACTTTTTTATGTGAAAAATGTCTTCATTTCTTCTTTTTAAGCATCTGTATTATGTATATATAATTATTTGTACATAGTTGAATATATTCATTTCTTCCGTTTAAGTTATAACATTAAACGCTTTATGTTACGTAACAGATATATTTAAATTGCAATTATATTATTTTGCTTTAAATTAGATCTGCTTGCTCTCATGTGTTTCTTGTTGTACAATCCTTGAATGAGTACGTCAGTCGTTTGTTGCTTTAAGCTTTGTGTATCAAATACTAGAGCAGTTTATCGTGGTAAAGAGACTGGAAGCGCGAATCTAACATTGATTTACCGTTGTGAAATCGGTTTACAGAACGCGTCGGCAATCGAAGGCCTTGGGATTTGTAGACTCAATAATTTTAATATAATACGAGGATGCAATATATATAAAACATTGTACTCAATTCACTTCTTCATTCTAAGTATTCTTGATTCCTTAGGGGTTTGTATATTTGTTTCTACTTTTCATCTTGTACATGATCTCTTCTTTGATAATTTCTTCTTTGATAATTTCTTAGCTATATATCTCTACAATTATAGTTATATTTGCGTCCTTGTAACATAAAATTAATTAATGTTTTGAGGTTTTTATCAAAATTTAATTATGAAGAATTCATATAAAGAATTATAATTAATAAAAATCTTGTCATAATTAATAAAATGTTGCTATAAACTATACATTTTTCGTCCGATTATATTCTGTAATGCCAAATGCTAACTAAAAATACATATTGCAATCTTGCACACACAGCGTAGAAGAAACTTCTCCCTTCGCTAGGAGATAAATTCATTTCGCGACACAGTACCTTTTAAACTAAAATGCTCTACTTTACTACGCAGATTTGCTTATCTTTTAATACTTTTAGACTAGACTAGCTCTTCACGAAAAGACTAGAAGAATATGTAGCCAGCGATAAAAGTCTGACAGTGTCGAGTCAAACCTAACTCCGTATTAATTCAACAACTTGTATGACCCATTTTTTTTTGTTGACTAATCGGCGATTTTACGACTAAAACTCCTCTGCATATATAAGAGACGCAACATACGGCAAAGGATACACAGATTGTATCGAGCGTGACATCTAACATTTTCCAATACGTCCCCTCACTTTGATCTCTAAAAGCCGTCGCAACCGAACGCCCGGTTCAATCGCTTGGAGAGAAAATGCAAGGAGCATGACATTATGAAAGTCACGACGAAGTATGCATAGATATAGAATGGTATTAAATAAACGCTCTACTCTACGTATACAGGGTGTTCCTGGATTGTCAGACTTTAAGAGTACGTTCTATGAGTTGAAAAAAAAAGACAAAAACATTACGCATTATTATAAAGTTATAGCCAAAAAATGAAATCTGCAAGAACGAATTTTTTATCCAAGTTTGTATTTTAAAATACTATAAGTTTGGCGTCGATGTAATATTGATTTTATCACCGCAGAAATTTTGTGGCGATTTTGTTTAATCTTTCTAATTGCGTAAATAATTTTAATTTATTTTTTGCCGTGATCTGTGTTCGATAAACTTTATTTTTCTTTATCCTTCACAAATATAAGTTTAACGTTTTTTATATCGATGCTAACGGTGTTTACATCAATGTTAAATCCTTATTGACGTGGTCGGATGACATGTTGAAATCCAAACATAGGTGAAACATTGTTTTTTTTTTGCAAATTTCGTAATATTGATGTAACTTTTTAATGCAACATTTTAAGGGACCTATTTTTATATAATTTTTGTTTTATTTCAACTCACGAAACATACTGTTAAAGTTTGTATGGAAAATCTGAGGACGCCCAGTATATCTGTTGCTGTTGCTTATCTTTTCTGGCATCTTTTTGTTTAAAAAATTGCGTGCGTTACTGCCACGTAGATTAAGATACCATCTTTGAAAGTTGGAAGATAATGATGATGAAAGAAACTCTCTTTTCCGCGCATAAAATTATACTTATTTTGAAATATCTCTCAAGCGGTGCAGTCTTTTAAGGAGTTACCGGAGGAAGTATCGCGAAATAAAGGCCTTCGGAGTTTACAATGCAAAATTCGACACTGCTTATGTAAATATATAATACCGAACGGTACTTAATAAATTATGACCTCATGTACGAGAAGAGGCGCTAGTTTGCTTGTACCGAAGTTTTGCGCTAGGGGGCAAAATCTTCCGGAACTTTGCTGGAGGTAAAAGATTACCGGTTGCGCGATAAATAATGTCGCAATCACAAAATATTGCGAGAACAAGTAATACAGGCAATTGAAAAATTGATCATTCGTAGCTATGGTTGAAAAAAAAAATAAACGCGAAAGGTACGAACGTTCTAGTTTTCTTCACACGAAACGATGGAAGGAATTGATATATTCTTTATGTGTTGGCAAATTGCGTGCGGGGTAGTTTGCAAACTCTGAAGGAGGAAAGATGGAAGTGCAAAATTACACCGAAAATCATTCCGACTACGTCGCACCCTTCGACACGAGAAACCCTCATGCATAACAATCATGGTGAGCACCGCGCTGGCAGTTGTTTTCAATAGAAGCGCCGTAATTGCAGCCAGACAAAAGAAGAAACCACGGAAGAGAACCCTGCTCCCTTCCCACGAGCTTATGGAATGCGAGATGTCGACTGTGACTTCGGCGGACGTATATATCTCGTCGGTGGTGGTGTTGGTGGTGGTGGTGCCGTCGTCTTCGTGTCGTCGTCGTCATCATCGTCGTCGTTGTCGCCGTCATCGTCGCCGTCTCGGCTGACTGAAAGGGGTTGAAAGCCGCGCCAGGGGTTGCCGGTTACATAAAGGGCGCATTCACACAATAATGCGCGTCACACCGTGTGCGTATCCCGTGTGCGGTTACGCGCGGAAATTACACGCTCCGGGTGATGTCTACTCCGAGCCGCGAGGGCGGATTATCGAGAAGACGAGTCCGCAACCTGCCTTGACTTTGACTCTTACGCGATTGCGAGCGCGGAAAGCGTCGTGTGAATAACGAGGAAGGAGACGAGGACTGGAAAGCGCGAGGTATCGCCGAGCTCGAACCGCGGATGAATAATTCGCGCGAAATCTAAAAATATTAGGAACATTTGATATGATTATGTGGGGCAGGCTCGACCCGCAAAGGCCGGTTCTTACGGAATAATCCTTCGGCGCTGAGTTCAAAAGGAGCTCTTTGTAATAACGGGAGGTCGGATTAATTCCAATTTCGCGGACATTTTTTTTTTTACAGATCCCACGCGTGAGAGGTTAAATTAATTTCTTTCATCCTTGGCGCTTTCTACTGCCGCTCGTCGCTTCTCGACGCGGACGTCGCGTCGTAAGAATTATTCAAATTCCATGGCGCGTCTGTGATTCTTAACCTGGATCAATGCTGATGCTATCAAGGGCCAATTAGATTTTTTTGCGGAACCTTCGTTTTATCCATTGCTCTCACGTCTTCTACATCCTGGTAATTTTAAATAAATTACGTCAAATTAATAATTTTTAACGTAATTCATAATGACGAACTAGATTCATTCTGATTAAACTATATGTATATATAAAACGCATAATAATGTTATTTTTTTATTTAAGATGTTATTAGATATTTTTGTTGAAAAAACGTGCAATTATATTATCATACTGATGTTAAGAAAGATTATTCAAACCCTAATCACAAATTATTTTAACATGTATTGCTTTTTTCATTTTTATTGTTAAATTTAAAAATTTAAGGAAATCTTTTATCTTACAGTTATTCGCTGTTAAGAAATAACTAACAATAATACGTAAATACTAACAATTTTATTATTATTAAGGTGAATTACGTTGGAAATTATTAATTTGACGTAATTATTAAAAATTACTAGAATATTAATGTAATTCTTTTTATCGTGTTAACATTTTCGAACAAATCGTCAAAATGCATTATTATAATTACTTTTGCGTTATTAATAGCTTGTTAATTTATATGATTTTGTCGATATATGCGATGCAATTAATACAATAATTAGTCTCACTAATCGATGCACAGAGAAACCTTCTACACGATTAGAGGAACGGTATTAGATTGCTGAAATCCTCATTTCGTAAATTGATCGCCACGCAGCTCGGACAAGACGTATTCAGAGATCCCGGAAACCCGGAATAAAGGTGAGTGAGTTCAGAGGATGAAGGATAAATCGCGTTCGTTGTTAGGGCTTTCTCGAATCGCGTTCCTGCTCTTGAAGGCCTATTAGTGGATCCTTGTCGTCTGACCGCTCGGGCATAGCACAGCCAGGCACAAAGCTTTTCAAAGCGAAGCTCGAGTAAACGTGCTGACCTGGAACTATTATTATCTGACCGGATAATTATACGCGACCTCGTATTATTACTATAATCATGTTTGGCGACATTGTCCTCTCATTCGTCATAGGACTCTATGAGGATTACAATTTAAATTGCTTGAGTGAGCCCACCTTTGCGTCGAATTTCAAGCAGCGTATTGCAAACTGCGATTGCAAAATGCGAATTGTTTCCTCTTCCTTTCTTTCTAACTTTTTCGATTAAATTTTTTGATTTTTACATTAATTGAAATGTCAGTTAACTAGTTACAGTAAATGGAATAGCATACATAAGTTATTGTTAGATAACTTTTTAAAGATGATCTCTTTCGTCACTTGCAATATTCTTGTTTTAGGTTAAACCTAATTTTGAGAATTGACATTCAGACGTTAGTGATGGGTAACAATAAATTTTTTCGTAACTTTTATTGTATGTCATAGCTGCAGCAATTCTGCACATAATTTAATAGCTGTCGAATTATTGTTATAAAAATACTCGCCATTTTTAAGTCTTACCTTGCTGCGCATATTATCCAGACTTGCTCCATCAAATTATTATTTCCTCCAATCGCGATGCAGCATGTAAAAAATCGATCGATGAATGGATTGCTTCAAAAGAAAAAAATATTTTCCATCATGAAATCCTACATTTCTATTTGTTCTGTTCTCATTTTTTTTTTTTTTTTTTTTTTTACGGTGATTCTACGGCCCAAGTTTTTCATTTGTTGCACTCACAGATCGATGATTTCTAAAAGAAAATTGTCGCAGTAATTATTAATACGGGCAATCTTTTCCAAAGTCCAAAGGAATCATTTCTCCGACAAGACTAAAAGCGTCTTTGTCGTGACTGCAGCTTATAAGGTCAATAACCTGAATGGCGGCACGAAGAAGGGAGTGATCGAAGAATATAAGAAGAGAAGTCTTACCAGCTCTGTGGAATCTGTATTTGGTTCGTCACCATTGTCGTTCATCTTCCTTGTAAGATACTTTTTATTAGCTTCTCCGATTTTCCACTCGAGGCCATTATGCTATCGGCACAATGCAAGAAAATAAAATTATAAGAGCGATCGTTGAACCACTCTTCACTTTATCCTTCATACGAAGTTTAACACGTATTGACTTCATAACGTACAGTAACTGACAAATAAAATTAGATATATAATTTCACGCGATAATTTCAGACGTCTGGTACAAATATTCTGTTTGCACCGCATTTTGTTTAAAAATATTTTATTTTGGTTAAAGATTTTAATTAGTAACTTAATTATTTACTTTAATCCAACAGAGGACATAAAACGTGGAGAAAACTACAAAGCTTTGGAAATTTTAATTTATTTATCTTACGTTTGAGTTACACATTGTGTAACATTCTGTTCTATAAAATTATGATAAGCTTATTTTAAAAATATTATCCGGCTAACACACTTATTTTTATTATTTTACCTAAAACACTAGTGTGTTATCATAGCGTTGCAATTATCTAGTTTGTTTAAATAGCTCTAGAATGTAAAATATTTATTGTAACTTTTTGTACGTAAATCATATCGCGCGGTGTATTTGCAGAAAAATTTATCGCCGAAATAATTCGCACAAAATATCTGCCAGCGGGAGTGTAGTTAGCGGTGCTATTCGGAGCAGAAAAATATAATCGGCGATTGCTTGGCTGGATATAGAAACAGAGGGATTTTTCTAGCGATTGATTTGTTTGAATCGTTGGGACGATTATGAAGTCATTATTTATAATGGGCGATTGTTTGTTGATTCGAGTCTTTTTTCAGCAGCCGTCCAAGCTGCGTTCATAAAAAGAGATCCAATTTTTATCTCGTAATTGCAAGTAAGCAAGTTTCCTCATTCTCTCGAGAAGAATTTACCGTAATGAGTTCTCTTGTTCAAAAGTATTAGCAACAAGAGGTAGAATTAAGGTTTATGATAATCTTAAAAAGTGTTGCTTGTTTCGCAGAGATAATTAAGAACGACCAGGATGCAAAAAATATTGCTTTAAAAAAAACTCAGAATCGATTTTCAACTTAAAATTTTTTTTATATATCTTTCGATGTATCTAACAAATATATAAATTCAACTCGTATCTTAATTGACGGAATATTAAATGCATATGCATTGCTATTTATATAAAATATATAATAACGTTATTTTGCTAATATGAAATTGCTGCTTGTAATAAAGAATGCTTAATTACATTAAAATTCCCAACATTTTCCCGTAAACTGATCCTTCTTTTGATAAGATAGAACAGATAATATAATTTTAAAGAAATATTTTATACACTCTCTCTCTCTTTCTCTCTCTCACAAAATGTTTAGCAGCTGTTTTAAAAAGATCTGATTAAAGCAGCTTTTAATCATCTTAAACGATAAACAAACTGAAGTTATTTCTAAACGTTGTAATATTGTCCGTGAAAGTCCGGAAAGTAATTTCCGTGTGAACAATGAGGGAGCAATCCTTCGTTCTCTCAATTCGAATTACCTCGTTTTTCCTTCGGATAGCGCGACAGCTTTTAAACGAGGAATTTTCCATGAAGATCCACTTCGGTCGATCACCGAACGCGGGCACCGCTTTCGCGGTGCGAGTGTTTATTTTCAGCGAATACTTTCGCGATGCACTTTTGCGAGACACTCGGCCGTGAAGACCGAGATATCATATCATGCGATACTCGACCTCACCGGCTTCGCCTGTGCTAACCGTAATCCAACATCCCTGAACCAAATCCAACCCCCGGAACCGCCAGCGACGAGCGAGGCTATACTTTGTTTGCCTTGTGCTCGACCATTACTAACCCAGCTACAGCCGAGAACCCATGTAATGTACAGCGGCACGCGGATGAGCTACAAGCTTCCACCATGGGGACCGCGTGCGACCGTGTATTTGCTTACTGCATTTCGGCTGCTTCGCGGTGGCCCTGCTCCGGAGTGCATCCGCGCGGAAGAACGTTGGAAGGGTTGGAAGGCTCTTGTTCGTCGCGAGTGTACGTTTCCGAACGGTACGTCCGAGAAATATGCGACTTTTTAGGCACTTCTTTTCGAGGAACCTGGATCGAAATGTCACGTATAGTATGAGTTATATCGAGATAGAGATAAGAAAATTTGAAAATTATGGAAAGAAAAATACAAAGATTTTTTTAGGATTATCTTTAATATTCTCTGGAAAAACTACCTTAAGTTTCGAAACACCTTTTTTCAAATTTTGAGATTTGCGTTCGTAAAGAAATGTTGAGTAATCTCGTTTTAAAATCTCTGTATAAAATGGTGAAATTTATAAATAATACAACTTCAAAATGTATAAAAACGTTAGAACACTTTAAATTAATTAAGGTACATTTGTTAACCAAAAAATGATTAATACATTAAATTAATATATAAATTTAATAAATTATACCTTCCTAATTAACAATGGTCTTAAAAGCGTAACGAATACACAGGAATTTGAAAGTTAATATTTGAAATGTGTCTGTGTGTATCTGTTGTTCATTGCTTTTAACATAATTAAAACGTCGCGATCCGCAAAAATAATTTGCAATAATAAAGTGCCTCTTTATTATCAATAGTCATGATTTCAAACAGGTGCTCCCATTGCGCGCCTGTTTAAAGATTCATGACGCATTACGCATATGAATATTTTCTCTTTTTCGAGGTCCCGTGAATACGTGACTCGTTTTTCTATATCCCTTACAAAAGAGAGAACCCGGTGATAACATCTGGTCACTGCGCCAGGAGCACTCGCTTCATACGAAGTTCAACCTGCCTAGAAATTCATAATCCTCTATACCATCAAATATTAATGTACGTTTGCGCCGTTGCTATAAAGGCCTCGGAAAGTAGGCAGGAAGAAGTGGAGAAGGAAATTAGTGTATGACTAATTAATTATGAATCTCTTCCAAAACATCCTCCATATGCAAACTGGCTTTCTGTACCTTGTTTGAGGAAATAGCGCAAGCACATTGACAACGTGGAGTGATATATCTCGCAAATTTTCTTTGCTCTGCGCAAGGAAGATGAACTTAAATTAGTAGAAGTCAATTAGAAATATAAATATACTGTATGTATAAAGAAAGTGTAATTGCACAAAAGTTTGTAGATCAAAGGGATATCTTTCTTTTTTACTTATCGGTGGACATTGATTGATTGGAGAAAAGGACATGATAATATTAATTCAAATTGAAGATATTAATATATAGAGAGTTTAAATTTAGATTTATTTTTCTCTATTATAATTAATTAAAAATAGCAATGTACAAACGTATTTTACAATTCTTTATCGTTGACTACACCACGTATTTCATTATTACTTGCTTGTTTTGTTACTTTATTATTAAATGGGGTATTTTTATCGCAATTTTTATTCGTTTTCTTGATGCAAGTATAATTTTATTACAACCATTCGTTTTTATCGTGTTAGCGTAATCCATTAATACTACCGTGTCGAGTCTCGAGAACAGGAGTACGTTATAACGTTCTATCTCCTCGGCCATCAAATCCACCCAGTGCATTTGCTATACGCCTCTGAATCTCTCGCGCATACAGCAGGGCACAATCTCCGCGGTCTCCGTATGACGCTCGAATATATACACCGAGTGTCCTCGAAAATTTACAACCGTTCACCTCACGAGGGACTAATATCTATACGGCACCTAGACGTCTGGAGATCTTGGAAATGGCGGAACTGAAGCAGGAAGTTAGTGTATCTCGAGTAACATTTTCTCGTCCAACGTTCCACACAGGTTCCTTTTATTTCCTCCCCTTGTCTTTCTTCCTTTGCTCCGACCGCGCCTCCCGGCTACTCCCCTCTCCTGGCTTCTACGTGGGGTGGACTCACCCTCTTGACTTTACGACCCGCCCTAGATTAGGATTTATTTTAATCCTAAAGGAGCGTCGCCGTGCCTTCATGCCGGCTCTTTCCGGAGCTACGACGCTCTCGCTTCGAGATCACACTAACTCTATCTAAAGTGTACATGTGGCCGACCATCATTCTTTACGCACTACTCTTCCCCTCTCGTAAATCAATTGATACTCCCCGATACTTGATGGCCAAATAATTGAGGGAAGATAAAGTTACGATCAAGATTTACCACGAATCTGCAGAAAATAAAATCAAAAAAGGAGAATATAATCCAATAGGATATTTTTTATATCTGCGCACGCGCGCGCGCGCTTGTGTGTGTCATTTGTGTTAAAATAAAAAAATTAATTAAAAAATTGAATTAAGTAAAAAGATCAGCATTGTAATAAGAAAAGCAATTTTGAGCGTCGTAAACTGTATAATATAAATTATTTACATTAAAAATATTTTATTACTGTAAAAAATGGTCAGCTTAAACAAAACTTGGGTAGCTAGTTTCACAAGTGTTTCTTAATAGAATCGATTATTCCGGACAGTTTAAGGGTTAATTAACTGCCTGCCTACACATTATTCAAGCCTACACGTCTACTCATACATTGCACCATACGACATACTACTACTCACCCTTAATCCCACAAGCGCTCGTATAAGGTAAATTGGGGCATTTCTCATCCCTTTCCAGTGTCTCCTTCATCTTCCAGAGGATATCAGCGATACTGTGCGTTTTTAAACGTATATCTCGTTACATATATATCTGCATTTGTAAAAAAATACTGCGGGACATTTTTATTTGTAAAAATAATGTCGGAAATCAACAGCCCTCGTGAAATAACGCGCGATTATTAGGGCTGAATGCCAAGAGGAATTCGATTTATTTGACCGACCCGGATATTTCTCGCTGCAACGACCTTTATTCTGGCGCAACATGAAATTCACGAGTAATGAAATAACCCGATCCCTTTGAACGCGCACGTCAGTTGCGTTCCTGTGCCCTGTAGTTTATTCTATCCTGACAATACGTTCATTAATTATATTAAACAAATGTGTACAGATCTCCATCGCGTATACGCGATTAGTTTCATTTTACAGCGCGGTGTTATGTCGACACTGTTTCGCATTTGACATGCGCGCGGAGACCTCTGACCTGTGTCATTCGTCTGTTTGACCCGTATATACACGTGCAAATACGCGCTTGGTCTGTCAATGTGCGAATAATTTCTGTGCCTATAAGTCAACTAATCGTGAGTAAAGTGAACATTAAAGCGCATTCGTTATATATGAAGGGACACTGATGAAACAATTTATTTACAATTTATTTTAATAAAATATAAGTCCTCGTATATGAGGATTTTTTTGGCAGTATACAAACATGTCTACGTTGCAATTTGAAAAATAGAAATTCTCTTTAAATTTTATATTTTTATTAAACACGTTAAATGCAAAAATCAGTTTTTTAGACTCTCTTTAATTTTAAGCAGCTCTTATACACAAAAAGCGCATTTACGTTGATCACAATTTGGAAATATGACTATATCGAATAAGAGGTTGTTCAAAGTTACTAATAATACATACATCCATATAGACGCGTATTGATTTTGCCAAACAAAGTTGGAATACACTCTAGATATTCTATTGTATAGTCAGATAACTTTTCCATTTAGCCATTGTACATTTTCACTTTTGTGCGAGATGTTATGTTTACCTGTTACGAAATGATTGCGAGCGTGCTGTTTTAAATGCATGCTTTATTACCTTTTCGTTTCTTCAGTCATCGATTTTCATCGATATCTTCCCAACGACGCGAGAAAAATCAAAGTCACATTCGAAGCGTTTGAAGTAGTCTACGACATATCTCTCCCTATTGCAGATGTCCACGTATGTCTTTTATTCCATGCGTCTCTCGGCTGCGCTATCATTTCGATCATCCCTTGCTGAGAGATCCTTTGGTAGAAAGAAGAGCGATGCCGCCGAGCGTGGACGTATCATCTTCGGATTTCGATTTAGCCGCGCGATACGTGCGCGATATAAATTTATAACGTTCAAGATTGAGAATGGAATAATAAATCCACCCTCCCGGCTAAGCGGAGAATGGCCTATACCTTTGGTAGACTTCACCAAGATTTTTCTTTCTCTCGGACAAATATATTACCCTTAGCACGAAAAATTTTTCGGGCTACGTTTGGGAGCGTTCATCATGATGATGCGATCCTATGCGCATTAAAATTATTCAATAGATGGGATTTTCTACTGTTTCCGCGATTTATTGCTCATGCTTGTAAATTCAAAATCATTTTCAGACTTTGGAACGACGATTTTTCACTACGATCCGCGGCAATCAAGCTTAAATTATTAATGAAAACGAAGTAACGTGTTGCACCAAGCGATGAAAATAAATCAAGTAGCTGTGGCAAACGAAAAACGCAAACTTGCCCTCTACTGAGCAAAGCTCGCGTAAGTTTTACCATGTTTGTCAAATTACTGGCGTGTCGTAGGTTTCGTAAGTTTTACCGCGACTTTTCATTGCTGTAATTTACTTTTTTCATTGCTGCTTCTTTTCCTTATATCCGCAATAGAGTGGTAGAAACTTGTTCTATCTTAGATGAGGAGTAAAGCAATTCTGTCTACTTTATGTCGCGAAATTTTTTAATAATATATTAAACACGTATAAAAATAATCGTGAGCACTTGCTGTGATGGAGTATAAATCTGTTGGCGAAGATAGGATTTTGACTTTTATGTTATATGTAATGAATTTGAAAACTTAAATTTAAATGAAAGATAAATTTTATTTTAAATTTAACAGTTGATTTTAAATTTTAAATTTTGATATAAATTGTATAAAATGTATACATAAAATAAAAACAAAGATTCTCTTTTTTTCATGTTTTCGATAAACTTTTAAACTTTTAAACATAAAAATCTAATAAGTTTTATAAATTAAACAACTTGATAATTGTTAATTTTTTTGTCAAACATTATCAATTAAATCTTTTATAATATTAGTAAGAATCTAATATAATTTAAAAAATGTTGAACATTTTGGAAGACAATTACAGAGAGATACTCGTAAAGGAACATCGGTTGAAATAATTGCTACTAATTATTACCAAGCGACTAATAATTCGACGCATGGTCAATCTCCATTGGTTAAGGGCCGATAAATAATGCATCACGTAACGTTACATAAATCATCGGATGATGTAGATGTCACGTACAAGACGGACGTGAAATTCAATGTAATGGGAACGCAGGCGAAATCTGGTTGCATCGCGGTGTCCGAATAGACGCATTCCGTTCCGCAATTACGTCACGGACTCGATACCTATCTACCGCGTGATGTATTAATATCGATCATTTAATTTCCTACGGCGCTAAGAAGACGGTGCCAAGAACTTCCGGCGCACGAGCGCGTGTTTACCGGTGCGCTCGAGCGACCGCTCGCGAAAGCCCGACGCGCGTTACTCTTCATCCGGGATGAGAAATCGCCCGACCTCGACTTCCGTTGGAAGGTGCACAGTAGAAAGAGCGATTTATGTGAAATCGCGGTCGATTGCCTCGCCTAAGAACACTCGGGGAGCTTTTAAATAACCGTATTATGGATGCTCATCTATTTATACTCCGGCCATTTAAAAAAGATTAAATCGTAAAGTTTAAATAGAAGAGATTCATACAATTCTATCGTTTGATAACATTTATATCAGAGATGCAATGTATGTAAATCTTTTTTTTTTATATTCTCTTTGTAGAGAATAGAAGAAGAGAGGAAACGAAAGAAAGAGAGAAGGGACCTAAAATATAAGAAATGAAATAATAAAAAAGAATTGCTGAACGTATACTAAATCGTAGATTATCTAAATTGTATCTCATCAATGTTTTATAGTTTTACTTAATATAATTAACATTGAGTAACAAAAATGTGAAATAATGAGAAATAAGATATACCCAAATAGATCACATCTTGCTTTGTGAGTGCAAATGATACTTTTAAAAAAATCATGTACAGCTAATGTTCACTTTCAATCAATTTATATAACTGATATAATAATGCACGTAATTATGAAAAAAAATGAGTAAATACCTCATATTTACAAAGGAATCAAGGAAGAATTAAAGGTCAAACGTCAAAATGAGGTGTAATTTTGAACGATAAAGTTTATTTCCGCTTAAATATTTAATATACTTACTATATTAATTATGCATCCCTTTTTACAAATTAACATATCAGCTTTTTATTGCTTGGACTCCGCAGACTAGTCATTTACACTTTTTAATTTTATTTCTATTGACATGTGAAGTTTTGATGTAACCATTGACACTCTATCAATATTTATACTTATATTTATATTTATTCGAATATGCGTGTACTAATTTATTTCATTTTTCATTATTTACGTTGTTTATTGATACTGCTGAGGAAGACTAAATCGAAACGTACAGTATATTAAATGTAATTATGCACTTTTATATTGAATATTTATTTTTATATAAAAAGGTATCGTAGAATATTTTATATTTATTGCATATACATGTTTGAAATTATTATGAAGTTTAAATTGATATTTTTAAAACCTATTGAATTTCTTAAATCGTACCATCTACTATTGCAATAAATGAACACAATTGATACAGTTGATGTAATATTGATAAGTGATAATAGTAAAACTAATAATTGATGTAAATGAAAATATGTCATTTGTCAAAATTTGAATTAGACTTATTTTAATGTTTTTTCCTTTAATCATTGTTATTTATTAGATATTGATTTTTTTCTCAATGAATTATTAATAAAAAAAAGAATTGTTAAGAGGTTCTGTTATTGATAAAAAGTTATATATTGTAATGATAAAGTACTTGAAACATCGAGCAACAATTTCCAACATTCATTTGCATACAAATTAATATCACAAATGAGAAATGTAATAAAAAGTAACTTGAGTGGTACGCATTCAGACATTCTCCCCTATACGCTGATTGTTTAAATTCCAAAATAAATGAATACTGATATACTTCATATATAAATAAGCGTGGAACTCTTACATCATTTATGTTACGGTATCGACATTCTCGCGATGAAAATGTCGATAAGGTTCAAGTTTTTCAGAGCAAATACGTAAGAAATCTAAAATTCGCGTACGAATTCTCAACATCTTTAAATTTTCAGTATCGTCTATAGGTATGTGGATTTCTAAAAGTTTCATCCTCTTTCATTTAAGATCTTCCATAAAGTATCTGAGGTATTCAATACAGAATACGGGGACATAAATTGATGTAAATTATTGCGTGTCGCATCGTGCACGCTCGAGGAAAGAGAGTAGTAACGTTTACAGAACAAACGCAATAACGATAAATATACGAACAATGCCGGCCAAGTAGACAATTTGATGCACTTTGTCAACACGATATGGCGAGTGCACTTTACGCAGAGTAAACAAATCACGCGAATTACATAGCACAAATATTTCCGTCGTCGGCCGTTCGGAAATCACGGGGGACGGGAAACGAATGCGCATCAAAAGGAGGGAAGGTAAAAAGGGATATACGCGACATCGGCTGGCTCGTTCGGTTGTCAATATCGAAAATTAGAAATTCGGAGCAGGCAGCGGATTCTGCGATCCTCTCTTTCTTTCATTCTTTTTCTCTCTCTCTCTCTCTCTCTTTCGACGCGTGTCGGTGTGTCCACATCGATGCGACCCTTCCCTTCCCCCGTCCACTCCCGGCTATCGCTCGTGGATCCAGGCTCCGAAAACACTCCGTGATCGTACAGTGACCGTCGACGCTCTTGCTGCACATAAATCAAACAATATCGATCACGTGTTTACTTTGCCGTCTCTCCGCAGCCACCATTACTATGTCACCGCGCGGCGATATATCCAGAGGGAACGTGTGTACGTGCGCACGTACCGACGTGCAAGCTTGTCGTGACGCTCGGGACGATCTCGGGGAAAATTCGCGGGAAATGTACGATTTATAGACTAACGTATGCGCATCTGTATGTGCGTGTACGGACGAGCTCGCGCTCGGTTGCAATCTATCGAAGAGCCCGCCACCGCCACCGCCACCGTTCGTCGTCCGTCGTCGCCGCTGTTCCTGCTAACGCAGCAAAACGCCAAACTGAAAAATTAGGTTACTCGAATAAACGATGGTGGTACGCGTACGTTGAATTCACGGCGGTTAATTCGATTTCTAACGGTAAATTACTAAACGGTTTTCGACGCCCCGAATTGTTCGGCCGAGCGCGAAAACGCCACCGATCCGGTAGACCCTTCCGCCGCTGGCTATCGATGAAGCGAACGATGGAATCCAGTCTGTCTTTAACTTTCAAAGTCTTTAATTAATCGCTTTCATTATTTAAGAATTTTACATTAGTTTTAGTATTCCGCATGTTTTTCATTCTTTTTTTTTTAATAGAGTAAGATTGCTGGAACCGACCACTTTGTTTTTTGATTACATTTCTTAAGCAAAATACAAACTAAAAGGTGTTTTCTTTCAAATGATACAGCAGTGTTTATAATATCGTAAAATTTTGCAATAATTGAGTTTTTTGTAAGACAAGCTGATAAAATGCCAAAACCGATATGATAAACAGTAACGTTTTCCTTTTCTTTGCCTTTAACATTTATATAAAATATTTAATTTTACAAATATTTCCAAAATCTTCTAAATTAATTTTAAGGATTCCGAGAAGTCTTTCGATAGAATCATCTTCGACGTAAAACTTTTTTTGTCGATTTATATAAGATGCAATATCTAGCGCAACAATATATGAACACTAGATCAGATTAGCAACTTAATAGATAGATCTGACAATGCTATGCTTTTTGCTCTATCTTATATGATTTTTACTATTTTATAGTGTGTCTTATCAACAGGTATTTTTTACGCTCCGATTTTAAAACCGCATTATGAGAAAAATAAGAAAGAGACAATGTATAAAAGAAAATGCTACACACTTTATTATCACTTTTGAAGAATTTGTTTTTAGCAGATTTTATATAAAAGAAAGTCAATGTATAAATCATGTGTTTTTATTTCTCTAATTGTCTAAGAGAATCATTTTTTTAATAGCATTATTTACGTGTAATGTTCTTCCGTGAAATAAGGGGACGTCGCTTTAAGAGACACATGTTGATAGTGACGATTTTCCTTTACAAACTATTATTTTCGCAATGAACAACGAAATAGAGAATAATACAAAACTCAACACGTCATTCAGTAGTACTACACTATATTTCTCAGGCAACAATTTTTGACTGTTGCTCCTCACTCCCTTTTCTGCATTTTTATTATCATTCCGCATTCTTCATTTCTCACCTGTCCTCTCTCTTTTTCTCTCGTTCTTTATATCAGTCGCAGCAGTTTTCTACCGCGTACTGATGTTCCGCGGGAATTTGCATGTACCGTTTATTGGCCGCATGCCGAGCGCACGCAACCATCCGCTAGATTTATACGCCGTACGCGTGCGCATGCGAGTACGATTTTGCGGAATTTCGCTAGCGAATATGAAGGTGCCGGTGGGAGTCGAGCAAGTTTCGCTGCGGACGCCTTCGAGCGTATTCCACGTATGACGCAGTGCATGTTTATCAGAAACTACTGCGGAAAGTTTACCGCAGGCTGCGTGCGTTGATTGCCTTCGCGAGGAATCGCATGCGAGATGACGGTGTGCTTGCTCGTGAAAATCTTGAGCTTCCGATAGATTCTGAAATTTTACTTGTCGGATTTTTTCTGATACTGAAGTTATACATCATGGCTGAGAATTTATTTTGATCGCCACTGATATGTATTTGTAATGCAAAGTACAATTGATTGTATAATTAAAAAAGCTGTTTTAATTAATTACATTAAATATATTAAATTTTAAACGGAACATATGCGAAGTAATTGAAAACATTCAACGCGGAACATGTTTGCAGAATTGAAATAAAATTAAACTAATGCTTGAAGGATTCTTAACTCAGTAATTTCAAAAATTATGAAACTTTGGCAATGTACAGATATTTTGATCAATTATTTTTTTGCTGCCCCGAAGAAGTAAAATTAAATCTTGAAAGTTGGTTTATTTTTCATTTTTGTTTTATTATTTATCAGAAAAAAGAAGGTAGAACAAAATTTCATAAGAAATTTACTTTTTTTTAATGAGATGTATTAATTAAAAATTTTTTCAGAAAAACGTAATTATTTAATAATTAAAAAAACAATTCGTACATTTGATATTTGAGTTTGAGATTCTTCTCTTGTAAAACAGAATTAAAAGTAGGTAGATGTATGAAAATAATAATAATAACTTTAATCTGCATTTATTGCAATAATATTAAAAGTGTTTTTAATCTGTTATAAAATATTTTACTCTTTTATTCTTTTATAAAATATTCTTGCCCCATTTGTTTTGCCTTTCATCACTGCCATAAAGTAATCACGCTTCTCGGCATCTCCCATCGCTTTTTATCCAACGGATCGACCTCATGGCAGCGCGAATATTCGTCCGGTTCTCAGGAAGATCGCGCCATAAAGCACGAGGGATGATCCAGTGCGGTAGAGGGATGGCGGAAGTGCAATGGTGGAGAGAATGCGCTAGGTCGGTTGGTAAGAGCCGCGCCTCTCGACAGAATATATGGCCACGAAGGAAAAAGGCGTCGTTACCGGAGGCTCATTAACGTGAACTACCCCCAAGACACCCCTAGCAACACCTTCGGTCCCGTCGTGCTGTCGGGGGATGGGCAGTCCTCGCGCTGCAAAGAGGCGTACTGAGCTCCAATACTAATTAGCTGCCGTCTCTTCGAGTGGACTGTTCGCTTGTACCACCCCATTTTACCCCTTTTCACCCTCCAATATCTCCGTCTGCTTTTTTTCACTTTTTTTTTCTTCTTGCTCATCTTTACTTGGATCTAATCTAAACCCAGCTGTTTTCCAGATCCTCTGCGACCTCCTTCCCGTTTTTCCGCCTTTGTCTTCTTATATAAACGTAATTTCAGTTTAGTTCCTGAATATATTTTTAAAATACATCTAAAATTATATGTCAAAACATTTATCGATGATGAATGATTTCAAGGATTTCAAGGAATAAAACTTTGCATTCTGTTTTACATATAATACCATTATTTTCATATATCATACGGCTCACTAAAAATCATATTCACTTATTTATTGTCTATTTATAATCGATGATAGATTTTATTTTTTATTATAGAATCTGTAATACAATCTATATTAAAATCTCCCTCTTACCAAGAAATAGCCTATTCGCTTCCTTTCATCATCTCCTTATTTCTTTGATCTCATCTTTTTTCAATATTTTCTCTCTCTCTCTCTCTCTCTCTCTCTCCCTCCCTCTGGCTCAATTTATTTCTGAATATCCAAACATAATTTCGTTTCCTTCAAAACGCTATCGTCCCTTCTGCTCTCTTTGCTAATTCAATTTGTTCTTATCTCCCGTGTTCTGTTGCTCGAGTCCTACTACGAACGTCTAATCGAACCTATCTCAACAACCTCACTCCCTCAAACAGCTTCGTTAAATCCTCCGTCTCGCTTTCTTCCTCGCACTTTATCGAAACCGTTCTTCTCCTCCGCCATCCCCAATCCCCATCCTCTCGTATATCTCTTTCAAGGATGTTTCGCTTCCTCTTTCACATCTAATCCAAACTCAACCCCCTTCGCACTTGAGTTTTTTTTCTATCTCTCATTCGCACCTATCCTGCGCTTCTTATTTCGGTTTCGGTAATCGAACGGTGCAGTAGATAGCGGCTAACAACTCGCCCGGAGCCACTTCGTTAAAAGAGAAGCGCCGTTTGTTTCGGCGCCGATCGTCCTCTGTCCTTTTTAGGGAGGTTCCGCGAGAATCTGGATTCGTGCCACGCCTAAGTGTTCTTCCGCCGTGGCAACGGAAATTCGTTCGATCGCCCGACATTAGTCTCGCCTCGCTTCGACAGCTCTCACGAATGACGTACGCCTCCCGATTCGGGATCTTTACTTTTCGAACTTCCGCACTTGTAGTCATTCCAATTTTACGAAATTAAATTTCTGAGCACTTTAATAATCATCCTTTGTTCGTGATATAAGTTAAGACGACGTTTTTCTTCTCTTAAACCCCTCTACCGAACTTCACCTTGACTTCCGTATCAAAATAATGACGTGACTGAAATTGTCCATCAGCCCGTCGGTCAGGCGTTTACAAAGTGTCAATTACAAACCCCATTTTCCAAAATCAATGTGTCGTCGATGATGCAGCCTGTTCGCCAACATGCAGATTTCCCCGGGAAAATTCACCATTGAAATTGCCGATAAAATTAGTTACAAAACATTACGCAAACAGCATGTCCTAATAAAGCGTCAATTTGTTTGCACGCGTAAAATTCGATTTAATTTATTATCACGCGCGAGCTTTCCTTGTTAGAGGGACGAGGACAGCTATTACGATAGAATCGGAAGAGGCATGCGAGCGGGAAAGAGACCCAGAGAGGTCCAGGGGAAAATGAGGATGGGGGAGTGCAAGCGACCGATAGGGTATTCAAGTAATGACGACGATAACTACGGCGACGATAATCAACGCCCAACGCGGCCGTGTCGAACGCGTTTCGCCGCGCTAACAGCGATGACGAACGATGCTGTGCGGCCATTAAATTGATACCACCTGCTAATTGGTACCTCCAATTTCTATCGCTCGGTATACCGACTACCGTGCGATAAAATAATCGCACGGCATGCCTCGCGGCCGACGTTGCTGCGCCCGAAACGATTTCGCATGCTGCGGACTGTCTGACAATTTTGCGAGTGCGTCATAGCGATGATCAATGTGGCAACACCACTGCAGTCTTGGTCGGCTGAATTTCGCTAATGTTGTAGCGCGTGCATTCTAGTGTGGCGTGTGCCTCTCGCTGCATTTGCGCACAGATGAAACGCGTTCGCAGCTACTGTTTGAGAAACGAAGAGAGGAGAGATAAGAAAACGATTTATCTACGTTAGTAGTAATTGTTAATTACAAATACTTGGAAACTTTATTAGCAAAATTATCGTAATATTAAAGAAAAGGAAATTAATTACCAAATAATGATCACATTACGGATATTAAATTTATAATATTTATAATACTACATTCACTTTAAAAAAAAGAAATATACCGAGAATTAATCAATCGAGAACAAAGCCATATATACTGCAACCCATACAAATTAAAAATATATTGAAAATCAAAAGTTAAAATAAATTATATATTAAAAATTACAGTTATAAGTTTAATAAGAAGCTACGAAATCATAGGAAATTAAACAAAACCGGACTGGTAGGTAAAAAAAACAATGTTTATACATTATTATTAATGCAACGGGTTCATCGAACTTTACATAATCTTGTAATTTCTTAAATAAATGTCGAATATTATGACTAAGGGTGACAAGTAACGAGTGAACTAATGAATTTTTTCAATGAGGAACGAGTTACTTGTTTCTAAACATGGCGTTGTTATTATCGTTTTGAAAAATAATATCCAAAAAATATTATAAAAATATTAAAGGAACGATACAAGTAACACGTTACTTCTCCTTCCTCATTACCATTTATTTTACATATGTTTATTTAATAATGTGCTTTCATAATAATATTGGATAAAATTTTTATATAACAAAGAGGTATTGAGGCTGTGACATCTGTACTAGAATGAGTACACGTATTCAATTTATTTATTCATACATCATTAAAATTGCATAAGTCGTGAGCATGACTCTTGAATATTTTTCACAACGGACGAAAGCGTCAGTAAAGCGCCATTAAAAATTGACGCGTAAATGGATTATGTCAGAGTCTTGAAGCGGCTTTCCCTTTTTCTGCCTTCCCCTCTTTTATTTCGCTTGTGTCAGTCGATATTGTCGTGCGTCTGTTAGTTCGCGCCCGAGACAAAACCGACCGGATACAAACTGTCTCGGCCAAATTGATCGACATGCCTGACTGCATCCCGAGATCCCACGAAAACTCGAGAAAACAAGAAAAAGGGTCAGATAGTCGAGCTGTAACACAGCACGTCGACCAACTTGTGCAAAAGTGCGACTACTTGTATATTGAGACTCCTGTAAATAGAATTTATCTTTAGTTCTCTCTTTCGTATACGCCGTTCGATACATTCGTATTTTCGGCTATCCGTGAATCATCGTGCTGTCTGTGTTGGAAACAGATTGTCGGATTACGGTGAACGTCTAAGAAATCTTCGTAATGACCTCCAATTTTTCAAGGCAGAAAAACACATCATTATTCAAACTGAGGAGAAAAAACTCCACAAGAAAGCGCATAAGTAAATATATAAATTTTGCGAAAACTTTTTTACCTAATAGTAAGGAGAAATTCGAGAGAAACAAAATGCGATTATACTTTTACATTTTGCACACCGTCTTCAACAATCTCCTTTACTTCGCTATTGGCAAATAAAAGAGATAATGAAATAAAGGGGATTAACAATAGATAAAATGGGAATGACACTAAGAGAATCTTACTTTCTTGAAAAAAGTAAGATTGACGGTTATTCGCTGTACTTTGAATACGTTCCACCTTGTGCTAAATTGAAAGGAGGAACGTATCCGCTCTCAGTAGTTATATCCGCGTACAATCCGACTCCTACCATCCGGTTGCGAATTAAAGGCAAATCGAGATCGGTGAATAGCGCGCGCGCGCGCGCGCCCGCAGGGTCAGATGGCCGTACAGAGTCGCGTTTCCCGAGCGCTTTCGGATTGACCTGAGGAGAAAACGGCGGATCTTCGTGACGGTGACGAAAGGTCAAAGCCACTGAAAGCTCGCTCACGCTGCTTACCGCCTGGCAAATTGTGCCTGGAGATGTTTTATGTACCGCCTAGCTCGTCGTAAGCTTGCACTCTCCCTTTTTCTCTCGCCGGATATTCCTGGAGGATGTAAGGGAAACAGGCAAAAAGTTCGGAGAGGAGCACGCGAGAGGGATACTGCCCGTCTCGTTCCTTTCGCCATTCGTACGCGCTGATTTCTAAGCTGGCGCAACATTGCGAGCGCGCCGTCGTTTTCTTGCCTCGTAATTTCTCTTGCCTGCGGTAGGAAGAGCGAGGTGTTCTTGCGCTTGGAAATTGTGGGACGAATTTGGTTATCTCGCTGCAGATTGCGTCGATTGTTCTTAGTGACGTGTTGCGTGAAAATTTTAGTTCAATTTTAGCTAGTTTGACTTCAACGATAAGATGATTAAAAGCTATGTGCTTGCTGAAGATTCCCGTCTTCATGTTGCGTTTGAAAGGTACATATGATGGAGGAACTAATTGCAAAATGATGTGTAATATAAACTTGAGTTTAAATAATCTCAAATTTAAATTATGTAAATGTATGAAGTATATTAAATAATATTATAAATTACATATTTATATATTTATTATACATTTATAATTATATATTGATACATTTATAAATTATATTATTATCAAATATTTATCTTTTTTATTGAAATAAAAACGGTCAATATTAAGAGAATATTTCATCTTATATCAAGTCGAAATTTTTATTTGCGAATAAAATCTTCCTTCTTCGTCTAAAAAGAAATTCCTTCTTTCCTTTCGTCCTTTTAACAACGAGAAAGGGTAGAAAAGAAAAGAAAACGACAGACTCTGATATTTCCATCTACGGTTCTTGATGTAGACGTGTGTGCTTTTTATAATACATTTACACGTCGCGGTCAGTTAGTTGTTAGGTAGGATATCTGATATTTAATTAAGCATCATTAGAGCAGTGTCATCAGTAATTCAATGCGCGAATGTAATCCATTTATCAAGCCACCGTTGCAATAAAGTGACACGATAACGCGTCGAGCACGTAATATTCCTTCTCTCATAATCTTGGTTGCAAGTCGAGAGTTCGGAGCTATAAGATTTTCGTGGCTAAGTTACGAAGGATTTTGACCCCGAGGGGCCAAATGTAGGAGCTGGAGGATATTTAATTTTCCCCGACGGAGGCACTGCACTGTAGATATAAAAGGCGCGAAACGATAACAGGAGAAGAGAGAAGCGAGAGGTATGGGTGATAAAATAGATGTACAGGGATACGCGGACATACTCGCGAAATACGAATTTCTAATTCATACTTAAAAGCCTCCCATTTCTTGCTTTCTTACAACATTTGGCAATCCGCATATTCAAAAAATTATGAAATTTTGTGTACAAATTGAGGAGTTTTTCCGTAACACAAAAATATTTTTTGTTTGCGTCCATTTTCAGTTTTAGGGGGTGAAACACCCTTTTGAAAAAAAATCGGTTTTTTTCTTTCCAAACGAATATCGTCGAAACTGTAAGAGATAGAAAAAAATATTCTGAATGAAAGTTGAATTGCTCGAAGAGTACTTTATAACAATAATTTAAAAACATTTTTTTTAATTATTATTATTAATTATTATTAATTAAAAAAAAATTTTTTTTAATTATTGTTATAAAGTACTCTTCGAGCCATTCAACTTTCATTCAGAACATTTTTTTCTATCTCTCATAGTTTCGACGATATTCGCTTGGAAAGAGAAAAAACCGATTTTTTTCAAAAGACTGTTTTATCCCCTAAAACTGAAAATGGGCACGAATAAAAAATCTTTTTGTGTTACTAAAAAATTCCTCTATTTGTATATAGTTTCAGAATTTTTTGAACATGCGGGTTGCCAAACGTTCCTTGTCAGTCTCTTAAACGGAAATTACGATCGGCTTTCAGAATTACCATCGATTTTAGATAATTTTGCCGCGACATTTTCCAACTTGGAAATGTCAAAGTTATCGTTGATATATAGTTCCAAATTGATTGCAAATTTCAATTGATTGCAAAGATATATTTTACAACTTCTTTAATTCAATATTCTTCAAGAGACTTATTTGGCAACATTATCATGTGCTTCTTTATATAAATTAATCAGAAATAAAATCTACTGCGATCGTAAAAAGATAATTAATTAAATAAATTTTTTGATACTTATAGAACACTTTACATTAATATATACACATCTTTTCTCAACTAAAATGAAATTATTCAAACATGTTACAGAAACGTGTTTCAGAGTACAAAATAGCACATTACTTGATATTTCTCACGTATATTTGATGTCAGGGCATTTTATAAGGAATCGGCACGCGATAGACGGATAATTGTGAAATATCCCATCTCCTTTTTTCCAAGTGGAAACTCAAGAGCGGCCGGAGAACGATAATAGAAAATGGGATAAGTTCGGTTATCATATATAGCGCTAAGGTCGATTGTAAGATCGACCCTTATCAACCGCTTAATATCCCGAACTCCGTCTATCCGACGTCTCCCTTTGGCGCAGGAGGATCATGTCACTCTAAAACCGAGGTGGCTTCCACGAGGACGGGGAATAATTAATGAAAAGGGCGAGAGCATTCTCTAACCGGAAAGAACATACGTTTAACGATCCGCCGTTGCCAGGGTTGGAAGTCCGATAGCGAGCCGAGAGGGAAGCCGAGGACGCCTTGTAGGTGTGCTGGTCGAAAGCACGTACTTCTGTAATTGTTGGGGTGGCTCGGAGACAACCTTTAACGGCCGTCTCAAATACTACTCCCGTGGGCCCCCGGAGGGACCTAATGCGTTTTTCCAATCTGGTCGCTACACGTGTGCCATTGCTATCGATTAAACAATATCGATGTTGCGCCGGCCCGAAGCGTTTGAAGGGATTCGAGCAATTCGACAGAATGATTCGCCGCGATTGTCTGACAAAATTTCCCTCGTGTCGGCGGAGCTTCTGTTTTATGTTGAACTTATGTATGGCATCCCTTTAAAAGGAACGCGTGTCGCGCGATTCACGACCGAACGAAATAAAGATTGAAATCGTTCAGCAATTTAGGTGAATAGAATACACTTTTATTTGATCATGAGAGATGAGTAGAATACTTATTGAATTATGAAAAGCAATTCTATTTATTTATAAACGAAAAGAAATATAAGATGCAGGGTTTTACTATTGAGGAAAAGGCAATTAAATTTTTCAACTTGATTAAATTTCTTTAGTTCGAATATTTATCCATTTTACTTAAATACATAAAATAATACTTGAGCTTCGATTTAATCATTTAAATATTTGAGTTAAATACATAAATACCTAAATTGTAGAAATGTTATCAAGTTGAAAGATTTCAAGTCACAACTTCTTTTCAGTGTACTAAAACTTAGAAGGAGCGTAATGGAGCAATTTATTTCTCGACAAAACGCTTGAAATACAACGCAACTCATATCTTTCGATATTACCGCGATTATGACGTGATAATCCACAAAATCCGAAAGGTTAAACCGCGGAAACCGTTTATTATCGCGCTTAATAGGCGATGTTGTAAACCACGAAAATGTAATACCTCATTTGTAATGCCATACACGCTGACATGTATGCACCAAGCTGCGACAAATTTCAGATTACACTGCAATTTTGATGTAACGGTGTGGTAATTCAGTTATTATCACAGGCAACGTGCTTGATCGACCAACAATTGGCGATGGAATCGATTGATCGAACGGAATATTTATATGCGACACGAAGCGACAATATTTAACGTTGGCATGGACGAAACGTTACACATTACGCGTGTTTGTGCAGGAAGCATTATAACAATGGCAGGCCGAACCGATCGTCGACGCATTACACGCCTACGCGACCGCGGAAGTTGTTGTTTAATTCGAAATGTTTTCTACGGCGACAGAGGACTAAACTGGCCGAAAATGAATGTCGTTTTTTTTTTAAAGCAAATCGGACAGCGGTATCAGGGGTTAATGACGGACGACATAATTGATCAAATAAATGGATAGTTGGGTATCGATTAACCGAGAGTCGATTAATCGCGCTATCGACTAATTGCCATCATCTGATGAATTGAGGTCGACTGAATCCGATCGCTCTTCTCCTGTCATGATTCCAAACCTATCGATTCCAATCGAAAATATAGTACGAAGGTGTACTAATGTAGAACAATATCTACAGAGCCCAAGTGATACTATCTTTGTGTAATGTAAAATAATATTATTGATAATCGCTAATTATTCGAGGCAGGAAGGTTTTATTAAATTTTTAAATATTAGTGGAAAATGAGTTTCTTGTACGACGTAACTCGTCTAAAGCCATTCTTCTATATTAAAACGCAATTTATTGCAAATGCGGCACGATAATATTTTTCTAAGAATATGTGGGTGTTGAATTGCGATAATCGTATCAATTATTCAAATCGACAGATCGATGGTCGTAGCTCGGGCGAATGGAATCTAATCGAGCATTCACTTTGCTTGTAGATCTCCTGGATACGTAAGAGGGATTTGCATATCCTGACGTCATCAACCCTCGCCTACACGGGGGACGCAAGATTTTCCGTTAAGCACCCTGAATCATCCGACGAATGGACGCTGAGGATCGAGTACGTCCAACCACGGGACGCCGGGATTTATGAATGCCAGGTTAACACCGAGCCCAAAATGAACTTAGCCTTCTCGTTAAAAGTCGAAGGTAAAATCAAGCCCGTAAAATCTCTAGAAGTTCGCCAGATAACCCTTTTACGGATCGCTTAAATTTGGAAAAATGTGTGCACGAATTTTTGAACAAAATTTATCACAAGATAAATAAAAGAGAAAAAACATATGTGAAAAGAGATCTCGGTTACGCATTGATATACTAAATTTGTTGAACTTTTATTCTGTTACAAGCAATACGCACAATGTATTACATTGCATATACTTTAGAAATCCGAAAACAGATATTTGTAATTTATTATTGCAATGCATTAAATTAATAATTTACGTTTCTAATCACTTCAAACGTGATAAGCGAAAAACTGTGAAAGGGTTAAGCTAGATCCCGTAACAATTCTGTACCGTTGTAAATATATTTTGCGTAAATTACTATAGGTGAAAGAATACCTGAACGCTTTAATAAGTGTCTATCACCTGATTGATCAGGAATGACACTGCTGGATAACTCGAATACGCACCAGCATGACCAAAGTGATTAATGCTTCCGCTTGCATGTCTGTCACGTGAGGAACATCCTAAAGTATCGATTAGCTTTGTTGCATCTATTTCTCTGATCGAGTAATCGCATAACATCGCAGTTACTTTAATTACCAGCGCACAGTATCGATTTCGTCTTTCAATACGTAAAGCACTCGTGTATACGTATGTGTATATACGATATCGCTTAATACAAATACTAATAATATATCTCGAAAATTAAAATGTCTCCGGTAAAAGGATTTATTTCGGCGCGTTTTCCGGAAAAAACAAAATGAATTGTAGGCTCCATCATAAATACTATCTATAGGATATTTCAAAGCGCTATACAAAAGGTGTTTAAAAATAATAATAATATTTTACTTGCTCATCGGTTAATCCGACTTTGATAAGTCGGTTATCGCTTAAATCGTGAATCCGAGAGATTTTAAATAGGAATTCATTGAAAGGGATATATTTCAACACTTTAAACTCCGTTATAGTATAGGTCAAACACTTTTACAATGGATTAGAGAACCTTCACAATCTCAATTTACATGCATAAAAATGGATGAAAGGGAACGGAGAAACGACGAAGAGTTGAAAACGATATTCTTCATACTCGATATTTCGCAGGTATACGCGGCCCGTGTATACCGATAGTGCTTTCGACATTAGTTCATTTCCCAAACCCCCGAAACTATAGATCTTGACGAAATCGATTAACTCGATATCTTTTCTGTCCTCCCATTCCAGAAAGTGCCCCTGTCCCTGCCATCACCACACCAAACGCCATTCACCGGACGTTCAACTCAGGTTAGACTCACGCAAAGAGCAGACTCCTTTTCCAAGCTATTGAATTTGCTAGCTGCTAGAAGTATTATTCGCAATTTAGTTACATGCCGTAAGGGTGCATGAACGTTTTTTGTATATTTATGACCAAACCGCCACCAATGGTTTTTGTTCGCCAATGAGTTGAGGTCGTGGCATGAGGAAGGTGAAACACGGGCAGCGCTCTTCATTTAGGCGTTCGTTACGCTCGGGACTGTCGGGCAAAAATATTCTTTTTTTTTTTGCACAGATACAGCTGACGCTAACGCGTGCTAATTTTCCGCCGTAATATTGCGAGTCGTAAATATACCATGCGTTAAATGTCCGTTGAAACCGCGCGCGAGAACCTTTTTTCGAAATGGTGAGAATCCGATGCGGATGCGAGAATGAAAATATCTCTCCCACGCGATATTCGGCCTCAACTTATTTAGACTTGTAGATTTTGGCTGGTAGTCATAGTTTATAGATGCAAACTTTTTTTATATATAGAACTCTACGCCCTGAAATTTGAAAAACGTTTGATTATCTTCAGGTGGACCTTTCGTGATTTCGCATGGGTTTTTTTTGCATGCTTTCATAACTTTTTTTAAAATAACTGCAGCAATGTTTGAGTAATAAGTAAGTACTAAACTATATATTAATGTAACTAAAATATATCTTTCCTTGCAAAAACGTTTTTAATGACAAATTTTAATACGTTTTATTATTTTTACGCATTTCTTTTTTTTCTTATGTTTTAAATTATTGTCTTCTTAATTTCAAACGGTCTAATATATGACATAATACATAAATACTTTCATAAGATAATCTATCTCAATTTTAATTTATTGTTGCATAAGAATCAGGGATCTCTTATTTTCGCTTATATTACCGTAAGTTTGAAATAATGAAATTAATTATACCGTAAGCTTGTATTAAGATGAAACGATTATTAAAATAATTAAGCTTAAAATCGTTGACTATATAATTAAAAGTTTTTAAACAAAAAGTTCAGTAGGCGCACAAATGTGTTGCTTATATTGGTTTATTTAATGGGCAACATTTTTAAAGTGGATAAGTTTTATACTCTTATCAGAATCGATAATATCGAACGAGTAATATTAAATAATGTCTAATAACTAGCGGAAGAGACTTAATTTAAACGTAACGTAATACTTAGATCGAAATGATGTCAACGTAAGTTATATTTTGTTATTCTTGTATAATACGAAACATTTTAATTGTGTTAAAAATATTTTTTTTTATTTCTGCAGTTATTTTTTCAAACTGGAAAAATGGCGAATATGATGCATAATTTTTTTTTTTTTGGTAATAATATAAAAATTAATAGTATAATTTTCTAAGAGACATAACATTGCATTATAAAAATTTACAACAAAATTTTCTCATAAAATATAAATACAGGTAATAAAGAATGTTGACAAACTAACTCTATTGATATAAAAAAATTCAGCGATCGTAAATTAATGGTAACAGCATTATATTAAATGATAAGGTATCGTTTGATTGCATATAATTTTACGCGAATGAAGCAAGCAGAAAGATATTATGCTTCTACAAAATGTTAGGTCATGCAAGTAAATGAATTCGGTATCAATTAAGGGCACGATTTGATGTTTCCAAACTGAACGCAGCCCGTCATCTAGCGCAGGTGGATACGGATACGGATTTAGAGTATTTAAGCGTACGGTTTTCTAACGTGTGTTGCAGCTGCTCAGGCGACGATCCTGGGGCCGGAAGACGTCTACGTAAAGAAGGGTAGCACGATAAGCCTTACGTGCGAAGTGAATGTGCGAAGTACACCTCCCAGTAGCGTTTCCTGGCATCATGGAGGGGCCGTGGTGGATTTCGACAGTCCCAGGTACAAACTGCTAAGAATCGACTTCTCAGTTTCATTCTTCTTGCAACCTTCTTCTTTCTTTCTTTCACATACACATGCGCATATACGTACACACACACACACACACACACACACACACACACACACACACACACACACACACACACACACACACACACACACACACACGTACACGTGCACGTACACGTACACGTTTCCATTCGATCGCGGATGTTACCGCTACTATCGCATAACCGTCGGAGATCCTAACGGTGTTTCGCAAGTTTCCTCCATCTCGGCAAACGAGGAGGGAGGTTTCGGCCGGGGTTTTTCGGGTCGCTACCTTGCGGTATCGCCGATCGAGCGGAAAGTGTTGGAGTACCCCGCCTTTAATCTTTTCGTCAGCCCGTCAATTCGGAGAAGGATCATCAAGAGTCAAAAAAGCAAACGATCCTTGATCCGGCAATTTTGCTCGGGATTAGTTCAGATAACGCTTCGTGCGAAAAAATGTTAAAGTAGTTTATTTCCCTCTTTTTATTCTCTCTGCAGAACGAAATGTGTCACTTACAATATCGAAGGCTAGTATAACATCACTCGTTAGAAACGTCGTGTGTTCGCAGTTATCGTGTGTCTTTAATTCAGTTTTATGGGAAAATATATCCGATGCGAGATAACTTTTTATTTACATATTTACTTGTGCACATTTGTTAACAAATGTTTGACAGTGTATGATGCAAACGAAACCACGCGTTACCGTTTATGCAAGATACACTTAGAGCATATAAACACGAAGTGTGCATCGACTTCACCTCATATTCAAAATTGTGTCTAGAAATATCGAAGATGTTTATGAAAAAGAAGGATACATATGAAACCCTCGTCCTCTGCATTGAGAGGTTTTTTAATTTTTAAATAAAAAAATTACATTTTCTTAAAACCTTGTATTTTGATATAAGCATTTGTTTATTCTGTTCCAGTAAAAATATTTACTTTTAAGTAAATAGACATATTTCTTTAAATATATACTTTTACATTTTGTACATTTAAATAATGATTTTATAAATAAACTAATAATATTAAATTAAATTTAATTGTTTTTTTTTAGATTAATTAATCTGATTATCTTGAGTATAAAAATAATCTAACAGTAAATATTTTCTAGAATTACAAGAAAAAATTACTTGAATAAAAATTATTTCTTTATTTTATTTTCATAAATATTTCAATTAAGAAAATGTTAACTTGACTGCAAGTAAATAAATTATTGGGATTTATACCGAGTAAATAATTATTTTTTCTCAGTGTGTGTGTGCATGTGCACAGATGACGAAGGTTCCATATACCTTTCTCTCTAACATGCATCTTGGACACACTTTTATAAAGCATTCAACTGTTTTATGTTTAATTTTATATTAAAAGGAAAATTACAATAAATACAATGGGCAAAAAAAGGAATAGAAATAATTACAGTTTATTTCTATTAAACTTTGAGTGAGGAAGATAATAATACATATTGTCAAAATTGATTCATTTTTACAATAAAAAAAGAATTGTAATTATGGAATTGTAGTAATAAAGAGATTATTACGGAACTCCTTAAATCTTAATTATAATGGATTTTTATTTCTAGAAAACAATGTGATAATATCCGTAATGAATATTTATGGTATAAACTTGAGGACATCTTTTTCCTGAATCATCATTCTTTCTACATATTTAAAAATGTTTGAACACGTCAACGTATTGTTTGAAGTAATAGTAAAAATGCAATTGTTTAAAGATGATTATAAACAGTGGAGGAGAATATAACGATCAGTAGAATATAACAAGAATTAGTAAGACTTTAACGCCAATATTACTTCTGACTTCTAATTACAAGGCCAGCTCAAATATGCCTTTAGTCTCAACATACTTTTGAGCACACTATGCACACTCCATGTATATAGACATATATGCTCTAAGATCATACACGATTGCACGGCATTATGCCGATGCTTTATTTTGTAAACTGCGCTTTCTCCCTGCAGAGAGAGAAAGAGAGAGAGAGAGAGAATTAATGACAAAGTAGCAATGTGTGTGACGAGAACGGCGCCAAAGTATCTGCGATAATTCAGTGTACACCGCAGGGGCGGGGTTTCCCTGGAGACGGAGAAAACGGATACCGGGACGACAAGCAGACTACTGGTGACACAGGCCAGATTGACCGACAGCGGAAATTACACCTGCATCCCTAGCAACGCGAATCCAGCGAGCGTAATGGTCCACGTGCTGAATGGTAAGCGAATTTCTCTTTTTTTTATGACGCTGACTTATCCGGCGGCCCATCATCCTCTCTCGCCTCTCGCGACGTACCCAGCATCCCGGATATTCGGATACTCAGAGCTACCTTAATGACATATCGCGATGGAAATGTCTGAATATCCGCGGTTGAAATTTTCAGATAACCCGGCGGTGCGCTGCCTCTATATATTACGAGCCATTATCTGCCCGAGCCGGTCCCACATGACGCGATAATTTGCTAAATTTTCAACCAGTGCCGACGCGCTACGATTACGTGACGAGTTCTCATTATTACAAATGTGACAAATATAATAAATTATTCGATCTGACTGTATCTCTTGCCGAACATGTCCCTTTCTATTCACTGCTTTTACAAAAGCGACGAAACGATATCAATTTACATCGCGCCGGCACTTGTACATACGAGAAACTCGGCAAGACGTTTATATTGAAAGTTTATTGCTTTAAAGGCCAATTAATTTGTATTCAGCAAATACGATATACCGCATGCGAACCAGGCAAACTCGCTTGATAAACAAAGTCAGAGCCAAGTTCTCGACAGTTCACGCGTTCCACGTTACAATGTAATTCGCTTATGAGTTTAATCGAATAACGAGAATATCAAACTACAATATTTTATCCGCCATTTATTATCTTAATATTATTGAACGGGTCGGCGGGTATCTTCTTTATTGCCGCGGAGCATTGCGAAGTTATTATTGATTGTGAGTAAAATCGAGAATAGAATTAATGACTTTTTTATTCGCATAAATTACGCAGTGTTTCTTGTATTATGCGCAATTCGATGTACCATCGACACACGGTGTAGTCGGATTTTCTCTCTTTTTTGTACTTTTCTTTTTCTTTTTTTTTTCCTTTGCGTTGAAGAAGCACGCGCGAGTTGAGTCGGGCTGCTGCGTCATATGCACGCCCTTCGATAAACGTCGCGTGCACATGCACATTCAAGAGCCATTGCATGCGGAAAAATCTCCAAGCACCGGCGTATAAACATTTCCATGTCGGCATTCTTGTAATACCGCATTTTCATGTCCTCCACATCACGCGATTCGATCAGAGTTCACGGCTAACCGTTTGTTTTCGATTAGAGCGCAACCGGATTTGCATGATATTCATTTTGCAGGAAAAAATTCCCGATCTTTTTTTCTTTCTTCATCTCAGTTTCCAGCAAGTTTACTTAATCGATTTCGCAATTACGTATTAACTTGCGTACGCGATGAATCCAACGGTTCGATTTTATTTTTAAATAAATAACAGTATTGCAATAAAGTTAAAAGTTAAGAATTAATACGTAATTATCAGTGTCACTTAATATAATTATTTTAGCACGATGAATTTGCACTACTGCTGTTCTCTTCAATAAAATGCAACATTAAATATTTGTTATGTACCAATCGTTTACGAATATGTGTGGGTTAACGTTTAAATGCTTTTTATACCTTCAGTGAAGTATTACGTACGTCCAAATACTTTAATCTTTTCTTTTTGACGTCTCAAGTGCTTTATTATTATGAGACAGTTCTCAGCAAAAATTGAGTTTGGCACATCCTTAGCTTCTTCGTAGAAGCGAAATTAAGAAGTTGAAAATTTCATCCTTTTCATTATCGCGCGATCCTTCCGAGGAAATTTCGTTCAATGGGAAGCTTTCGGCGATAGCAAAATTTTCCAACGGCATTGTGTTCGCGCGACCGACAAATTTCACATCAATAAACGCTTACATATTCACAACGCAAGTTCGGCGACAGGAAGCCAGCGGGCTCCTGAAGTGTGACATTCGAAAGGGACGGCATGCGTTCATTCATCAGGTATCGAAATCCCCCGTCATAAAGTTTGACAGGCTCGTATATTGGAGTCGCAGCAAGTACTCGGCGCCGCACGCATACTCTCGCTTTTGATCTATTGTCAGCCGGCAGCGCTCGCGATAACACATGTAATATCTTGTTCGGCAAGTTCACCAATCCAAGCTGTCAATCATCGTGAGCTCGCAGAGCGCGGCACGCGTCTCGCGAAACTCGTGCTGCACCTGCAGCTGTTCGAAATCAACATCTTTTATACTTCTCCCCGGGTGTCACCAAAATCGAAAAATTTGTGGCTGTTCGGTAAAAAGATTTCGATTCAATTAGCAGAAAGACTTTTCCAATATTCGAAAAATGAGATACGATATAAAATGAGATTCCAAAAATGGTTTAAAATTAATATCCAAGTTTACGCAGTGATTTTGAAAACTTTTTATGCAATTTAGAGTTGACTCTTTTTGATAACGCTGTTCATTTTTACATTTTAAAATTTAACGTAACATGTAACAAAATTGTAGCCTCTAATAAAATTTCAACTAAACTTTGCTCGCACCAGAATTTTTATTTAGCTGCCAAAATATTTAAAATTGAGTATTAAAACGCTCTAAAAATGTAGTATTTTGTATATACGTAATCATAATACAACGATTATGATTACGTACGATGTAAAAATTTACGACGTAAAAATTGCGTTGGTTTTTAGTCCGTTACATAGCCTATTATATTTGGAAGATACATCATCATCATCATCATCATCATCGTCATTTTACTCGTGTATGACGCGATCTATTCAATATTCAGTAAAAAAAAAGAGACCACATCGATATTCCGCAACTTCCGCTTCGCTTCATTTCGACACCGATGCTACATGCGTCCTGGCCGGCAACGCAATAAATTTACAATACCACTGGCCTCTCTTCAATCCCTGATTAAATTAATGTTTTCGAATTCATAGCATTCCACGTCGAAAGCTACAAAAATCAACAAAACCCTACGGCAACTGGGCAACACGGACCGCCCGCCGCATACATCGCGCGCGTTTGCACGGCAATCGAATTGCAGAACTTAACAAGCTTTCTTCGACGGTTTCCACGCAGCCTCGCGCTGCGAGCGCGCGGGGAGTGCGCTTTCCACCCTTCGAACCATCGAGACATCGATCGCGCCCACTTTCGTCCGGAAACGCGCCCGGCGAACGCGCGCCTCGCTCGTAGAGAGCGGTCGCTTCCGGTGCCGGATGAAAATTAATGCGGCACAGTTCGTCTGCATAATTAATTTATAGGGCGCACCCGGTCGCCGCGGTCGGCGCATTGGCCATCGACGTTATTTCAAACACAGCTGATTACTCTGCAAAATTGACCGCAAATTTCAATTATTTCCCGATAAACCCGTATGCGACCTGGGGGGGCTATCCGTTTTGGCACGTACTATCTGCGCATTAACGCAATTACGCACGTCGACCGTGCCCGCCCGACCGCTCGACATTTCGAGTGTCGAGCCGGTGTCATTTTTCGATAACGGGGGGGCCAGGTAAACGCGGCGTAACGGTAAACTCTGCCCGATGAAATTTTCAATTCGCTCGTAAATTGCGACCTTACCGAAGGGACCGGTTACCGCGTCGTCGAATCGCCACCGTTATGTCGTACACCACCGCCGGACCCGTGATTATCTTTACTACAGTCGAATGCTACACGCAACGCGGCGATATCGCGCGCACCGCGTCGACATTGAACGCGAAATTGTTGTTTCCCCGCTCGAATGTGGTGCTACTGTTATTGCCGAACAAAACGATATTTCATCCGTAACGCGGCACGCGTTTCACCCTTGGGTAGCGCGCCTTACGTACGTTAAGCGCGTTATTCCTTTCTGCCATGACGTGAAACGTTATAGTAACATGTGAAAATTGCACAAACGATTTTCTAAATCTATCGTGAACGTATTGCGAGACTGCAGAGACATAAATGATATTATTGATAAATTTTAGGAAAACGCATTTCGATTTATACTGAAAATAAACAATTTTTAAAAGTTGCTCAAGGAAACGAAACTTATAAAGAATAAATTTAATACTCTTATATTATTGAGAGATTTTCCAACAGTATAAATAAAAAAATACTATATAGTTAAAATGTGACCAAAGTATCATCTATAAACTGGAAAAAATATCACATGTTACATATATATATTATTATGTAAAATATATAATTTTTATTGCTCTTTTTGTAATTTTATTTAAGTTAATATTATTTTTTTTATTATTGTACGTTATAATATACCTAATTTTTTAATAATATGTAAGATTTGGTATAAAGTTTTTGATTTATGTGAAAATTAAAAATATTTATTACTTAAATTCAAAGCGTCAATTTTCTTAAATTTTTGTTGCAATACACGTTGTTTGTTGTTTGTAATCGTCTATCAATGCATCTATCAATGTCTATCACTGAATTTTTTAGTTACGAACAAAAATGCAAGAGTTTACTATAATGCATTTTATTTTACCGATTATTTCCTCTATACAGGATTTCGTTACTAGAAAGAGCGAGATCGTCGTTAGGCTGGAAAGTTTCCACTTAGCGTTTAACACGTTATACGAACGATTAACCTACATTGTGAATCTAATTAGGGCTGCACAATTAAATTCTTGCGTTATGTAGCTACTCGAGATAATATTCAATGCGAAGAGACTGTGACATGGTTTATAGAATTAACTATATGGAACGATAGAATTTTGCTTCAATTCCCGCGAACAATTTTCTACATACCTATTACTTCTAACAACTTTTAATTTATATGCTGATCTGACTAATTTTATTAATAGCAGAAAGATATATTGAGAATGCATATATTAGAAACTTACAGAATGACTTTCAATTCGATTAATGTGTAATTGTTATTTTTTTATTTATTATACAAAAGTCCGCCGATACCGACACATCATTTTGTTTTCCCTTACAAAATATTGCACCATTTTTAGTCCGAGAAAATAGTTGATTTGAGTAATGAAAATGTATTTGGTTCAATGAATACGACCCCGTTTTTAGATCTCAAACAGGAACTTTTCCAGAAAAATGAGTAATTATATAAAGGGAGTTACATACAAATACATCCGATTAATAATAACGTGCCTTTATGAGTATTTTTGAATGGTAAAAACGTGCTGGGTGTAAAGAGATGTAAAAACGATATTCAACTACGAGTATAAAATATAAAGTCGTTTAACACTCGCAAGTATTCACGTTATACATTTTGAAACTGCACGATTCAGTAAAAATTATATTTATTATTACATAATAAAAAACCATAAAAAAGACCTCGCATTAGAAACTTTCGATATAAATTTCCCCAAAATACTTGAATATGACGTCGTGCCACTTACCCATAAATTAATGGAGGGTAAGTACTAAAATACGAGTATATTTAAAGTTAGGCGAAATTCACGGGTATCCTGTTTAGTCCTTCTCCTGTGCGCAAAAGAGGAACGCATTAACGTATTGTCATTCATCAGCTGAAAAACGAGTACTGAAAACGGGCAATCTATTAAAAAAATACTCATATGCATACTCGTTTATACTTGTCATGTTCCTTCGTAATAGATTGCGCGTGCTTGAGAGTGCAAGGAACAAAGATAAAAATGATAGAACGAATTAAAAACGCTCTATGCCAGGAGTGGTGAATTATTTTTGTAAAGGTACAGATTATATTTTTCAAACGCTAAAAACAAAATTTTATAATCATCAGTACAAATTAGAAAACGTCTTCTTTTATCCAAGATATTTTATAATCGTGATTGTATCTATACTTTAAATGTGTATAATGTGTTAAATTGCATATTAATAAATATGCTTTTAATAATTATGTCATACATGTATATTTAATATAGCTCTACACATATTTCAAATATGTTTAAAGCAGATACAAACGCATATCAGACATGAATGATAAACAGTGCAAATTATAGTATAGCGTCATTAATATACGAAACGTAATTGAGGACAGGGGAGCTAAAGGCGATTTGCACATTTCTGTTGCAGGTGAACATCCGGCGGCGATGCAGCACGGCGGCAGCTGCGGCGTGGCCCCGACCATTTTGCTCGCCAGCATCACCCTCATAATCGCGAACCTGTTAAGGTGAGCAGCCGCGTCGTGAATCGCGCATCTTAATTAAAAAGAAAGTTAAATGTCAACGGCCGGGAGAGACAACGTCCAAAGTGAACGCGCGCGCGCGGCGATCGCGGATCAGCGCGAATCGAAACGGTACACGCTCGGAAAAATCGCCCGGCCGACCGCGATAGATCGCTTTAGCTCACGCCTCGCTGTCACACGCTGCGTGTATCCGTTCGTCGAGTGTTCGCGGCAGCAACGACAAGAGAATCACAGTGCGGACCGAAGTGCAGTGGACCAAAGCTCTGTGAAGGGACGCAGTGACGTGGCGGACGATCTTTAGCACGTACGTTTTTAACACGAAAATCTTTCACAGACTCGCCATTCTTTTATATGAAATCGTGTTAAATGCATCGCGGCAAAAAGTGCCGAATTATTCTCAACATCCTCTCCCGGGTAGATGCGGTCGAGCGTTCGTTAAAGGGGAGCTCTCTTGCACTTGTGCTTTTTGTATAATTAAATCGGCATGTTAACCGTGCCTCAACGAATCTGCGTGGACTCTCTCCCTAATGATGGAAAAGAACTGCTCATCTCGTGATTTTGCGTTGCGAGAACTCCGTTAGAATTTGTATTTTAACTAATTGAATAATGGCCTCGTAGTCTTCTACGTAATACCGAAGGACGAAGCTGCACTTGGCGGAGAGTCGGATTAACTGTTTGCATGATCTGTTACGATTGCCAACGCTTTCGAATCGAGTATATCGATGGCTGGATCCGTTCGATGGTTACGAAATGATTATTACACAAATCGAAATTTATAATCTAACGATTATCAGCTAGTTGCGTAATAATTACCAGGTAATTAAGGCTCTTGTACATAAAACGAGTAATGAGCATGTAGAATTTGCCGTGACCTTGTACAGTATAATGCACGTGCGAGAATTGCCACGTGATCGAGAATCGTTCGACCTGGGCAATATTGTATATAGCTTATATCATTGGTTATAATATATTTGTATAGTATACATAACAAATTTGCGAAATGATTAAAATCTTCTGACTAAAATCTTGTACCTCGAGCGCAATGCGGCATCTCGAACGTGCCAGATGTTTTTCGTATACTTCTCGAGTTATGTATACTGTACACGCATAAATCAAATTTGCCCAGATTTGACTCGTTTATATAGTTTTTGTTGAACATGTTCAATGTCTATTATTGAGAGAGAATTACGTTGGTAAGGAATTGATTGCCAAGGTGAGAATGATGCGGTGATTTTCTTTTTTCAAAAGACTGTGAGAAAATCTGATCGCAAAAATGATTTGCATCAAACTGAAGGTAAAATTAAATTTTCATATTATTAACATATTTACAATGTCAATGTGATGATGATATGTTTATGAACATCAAAAATGTTATTTATTAAGTGCATTCTTTTAATATGCGATAAAACTGTTTAAAGAATTGAAAAGTTATATAAAATATTTCTTTGTGAAATTTCTCGGATGTTGTTATAATTGTAACAAACTTTTCTTGCATTTACGCTCCGAATAAGTTTTTAAAAATATTGAATTTCTATGAACCTTATTCTTTCTTTAAAATACATATTTGTGAAATACCGAAATATAATTTCTGGAAAGGAGTCTTTAACATGAGAGAAAAAAATTGACATTGCATGGAAAAAAAAACGAAATTATTGTCTACATAAATCGTCATGTTTCGATTAATTTTTATATTTTATACGAATAATCTTGTGAGCTCCGTTGAAGTCATCGCAAACAAATTCTGATTTTACAAAAGAATTTTTTAAAATTATATAGATTAATATGTAATTGTTTCTAATATCAGGAGAGAGTATTTACAGTATACGAAGTTATACCATCAATGAACGAAAGGGCTACCAGAACTAATCACTTTAGTAATGGCAGTAGATAGGTCCTCGATATGTTTCTGTTTGTTTAACAAATAAACAGGATTTTTTAAATAATTTGTTACATTAATACGTATCTTGTTTTATCAATAATCAAAGTGCAATTTGTCAAAAGTAATGTTTTTCTGTCAAACATGTACATCACTTCACACTTCCAAAATTCATTCAAATTTGAGCTATGAGAATATCAAAATGATTTTTTTTTAAATCAAAACGCGATAAAATTAATTCATCGGATTAATCAAAACGGACGTCAACGATGGTAGATAACGGAATGTTATATTAAAATGTATCACGAAGCTCGTGCATAGATAAGTGAATATATGAAAAGATAATACGTAAATATATTTAAATAAGTCAATAATAAACATTCGTTATGTTTTATGATAATAGTATGGAAAGTATAATTCGAAAGATCAAAATGTAATTATATAAATGAAATAAAAGTTCCTTTGCAGAACTAATGAAAAGTCGCCTTTTAATATCTCATTTAAACTTTCTATGATATATCGATAAAATAGATTATCGATTATTATTATTAAAAAATTATTGAATTACAAAATCTTCAGATTTCATATATTTTGCAATTTTATTTTATTTAGTTATATTTTTTTCTAAAAAATTAGTAACGTTGTAAATAATAAGTAATGGAAATGAGATTTTTGAGGAAAAATAATAGGGTGACTTACTTAATTTTGCAAGTGAATTGAATATTTGTATATAATAGACGTGATTGTACTATTAATATTTTATTTTATTTATTAATATTAAATTATAGTGGTCTTCCGACTTTAATGCCAGATTCGATATTTCCATCAGATTCAGAAGGATGAACGTTTAAATTATTCGTCTTCCTATGTATTGAGTTAAATCGATTAAATCTTGATTATCTAGCTAAGATTATCGAGTACTTTTAAATGACTTTTCAGATTAATTTCTTTCAATCCAAGTTGCTTTTTCTGAGAAGGAAAAAATAGGAGAAGAAAAGCAAGATCCTAGATATGATCATTAATTCCACGCACGTACTATAGAATATAGCAGTAAATCATTAGGTAGTAGGTTTATTACGACATATAATGTAATATGAGTAAAGAAATATATCATAATGATTAAAATGTTAAGATACGATTTATCTTAGAACCCATAGGTTTTTTTATAACATTGTAGCTCGGAAAACAAATTAAGATCTACTCACTGTTGAAGATTGTGAAAAATGCATTTCTGAATTTTCATTCAGAATCAGAGAGGAAATATCGTAGTGCTATCAATTTGTATATAATTTTTTATGTTGATTTACTATGTTGATATATCAAGTAAATCGAATCCTATATATTCCGGGTAAAAATTGCGAATCACAGAGAGGGAGAGAGAGAGAGAGAGAGAGAGAGAGACCGACGTAATTATATAAAAGTGATCAAAGTGCAAAGTGGAAACATTTTTTTAGTTTAGTTTGAAGAATCACTTCCATCGAACTACTGGTGTGTCGAATCAAAGTATTTAATCAAACTCAATTCGATAAAAAAAAAAGTTTATATTCACGATGCTCCGTGTTTCGGTGGTTTCCGATACGTGGCTCCACCGTGATTTTTCATACCGAACCGTGGCTGAGTTATTAGGTTTAAAAATACATTCCTGTGTATGAAACAGTGATCAAACAGAAAAATATCGAGAGGAATATACCTACTTGTGAACTAGATAATCAATATCCGCGATTCGCATACTTACGGAATGTTGCACATTACATTAGGTAAGAGACTAGACTGCATTGTACATAAAATTCATAATCGATTATGTATCATGTTATAAGGGAACTTAAGCATGAATCAAAAGGACAGAATTAAAAGCGAAATGGCGATATAGAATACTATATTGTAAAAATATTCATCGACGTGAATACTGTTTCAATAAATGTAATGATGATATAAAAAAAAAAATACATAGACTTATATTTCGCTCTTCCTTCCGTTCAATTGTTGTCAACATACAAACATGTATTTCTATTTTTTTTCTTTTTACATAACGTGAACAACACTTACCATCTACAATATTGCGTATTATGGAAATTTCATGTGGCATTATCTCCATTCTATTGATAGCCAATATTTTTAGCAAAATTGAATATCTAAATTTTTTTTATCAATCAGAAGAGATATCAAATCAAATTTAAAAAAATATATGATGGAAATATTTTCAACGAAAATATTTTTTAGAATATATTCTTTTGAAAGTTATTTTAACTGTGCATTGTGATGTATCCTGCATGTTTAATTCAATTTTCTTTTTTATGTCTGGATTAACGTACGTCACGCAAAACTCTGCGCACAGCATTTTTATGCATAATATATATAGAAATATTTATATTTCCGTTTTTAATGAATATACGCACCGCCTTTTTAATTAGGTACGAAAACGGTTGATTTTAATTGGTGTGCGGTTCATATATACCGATTTCTCTCCGTTGTACACGTAAATACATGTTGCGTGTATTTTATGCGTGGAAAATAGTAGACGGGGGAAAAAGCGATGTTCGTACGCACGTACTATTAACGCGTAACATGCATGGGAAGCACCTTTTATTTATCATACGCGACTGCTTCGAAATTCGTTGTAGCAAAATTAACAAAATTTGGAGACATTTATAACGAAGCCACTCTTAATTTCTTTAATGGCACTAATGGGCTAATTGGACGAAGCAAATTGCGATTTTAATGGAATATCACGAAATAAATTCAAGGAAATTAAAATGAAACGGCAAGCATTGTATTACACTGAAATATTTAAACATTAATTTGCCGCCGCGCGAAACATAATGTAGCAATTTGTACGAATAATACGATAGAGTTATATTAAGCATTTTGTTTAGAAAATGAATTTAGAAAGATGCCCTCCTCTCGTTCATATCGCTCAATGACGTATGCATACATACGCTCCGTACATTATTGTTCTTAAAATACGCCAATTGTGTGAATAGTTTTTTTCGTCGCTGTTCATCTATAATTATTTGTTCGTAATCACGCGCGTAACTAAATAAAAAAAAAAAAAGGTGATCGCTATATCCGTTATTTTTAACCGGCGCGGTCGAAACGCGGAATCGCAATCACCCGAGCGGCCATTGAGCGACTTCCGGGCATTCGAGGGCAGTGAATTCGTGCATTGTCCCGCAGTTTTTCTTTCTCGGCGCACGTGTGCGGTGGCTCCGTGCTGGACCGACCGGTCGGTGGATTGGGCAGAGAGGAAAAACTGCAACACAGTTAAACGCGATACGCGCGAGGTAAGCCCCGGCCATCTACTACGTGTACCCGCTGTTTCCAACTTCGCCGCCGCGACAATTAACGAAACGCCGACCGGGACGACGAGACGGGGTCGGCGAGCTGTCGCGCAATTCGCCGCCGATGCTGCGATTGTGCCGGCGAAGCGCGTCAAAACGAGACAGCACGAGAATTTCCGAATAAACGGGACAACGGTCAGCCGGGCGGATCGACAGAAGCCGAAATTGGCGAAGAAGAGAAATAGCGCTTGATAAGCGTATCTTGATAAAAAAAAAAGAACCGGCGAGAGTGGCGAATATCCGATACTCATTTTTTTTTCTTCTTTCTGCGTGCCGCACATATACGATTGCACGGATATGGATACATTATATGAATGACGCTGAAAATTTGGACGCGCGACATTTCATGCGAGGCGAAAGCAATTTTAATCCAATTAACGCTTTTAAAACCACGTGGAATCGCTTTTTAATATCAATATATTCGCAGATAAAATTGTTTAATATACTTTTCAGAGTGACCGCAATGTTTTATTAAATTTTGTACCAACAACGTTGATTCATGAAATATCTCGCATAATGTGAGAATTGTCGTAGAGCATTTTTTTTTTTTTTTTTAGTCATTTTAGGCATCAGTTTAAAGTTCCAACATATTCCTCCCCCTCCCTGATGCAGAAGCAATATTTTACACCTTGCGTTTTTATCGCCCCGCATTTATAGTGTCCCATAAGCGGGAGCGCAAAAGCATCACATCACCATAACCCGCACATGTATAAACGGATTTTCCTGACAAAGACAAACTACCGCGGGGAGAGCAAGAGATAACGTAACGGCGAATTCGCGTTTCTTTTTTCGGTGATGCGTCCATTTATGTCGAGGCGTTTACACGAGGCATTGACACAAGATTGCGTAGCGACAGCTAATTTCCGGTGTAACGTGGGCAAAAAATTATTCTGCCAATAAAAACTGTTTACCATCTTGCCCCGGCTAACGCGCGCTTCAATTTCATTGTAACGAATATAACCCGGATCGTCCTCGTCTCGCTGACCCCTCGCGCGCAAAAAGCCAGACCGACTCTCGGCTATCGAAAAACAATTAAACGGATAAAATATCGACAAACACAGCCCGATAGACGGCTGATATTTTATCAGCTGTTCGGACAACCCGTCGGCATCTCGTTGGGAATGAGCGTATGCCGCGAGTATTGCACTGAACTACGTGGCATCCGATCAGATTAAGAAACTGCTATTTTATCACAGTTGTCACATATTCACTGAAGTGATGGTTAAAGAGATTTTATTTGTTTTAAGGAGGAAGTCTGCCGCTCTATAATAAGCAATATTTTTATAGTTACGAAGATATTAATGCGACATGTGAAATGAATCATATTATAAAGATACCGAATTGTGATACCGAAGAGATTAAGAATAAGTTAACTTATTGTTAGCAAAAATACGCATAAAGTGTGTTGTACATTATGCATCTTAGTTCTTTTTTAGCTACATTACTTTTACAGAAAATAATAATGATGATAACTCAATTTCTCACTCTTATTATTTGGTTCATATTAGTAAAAAAATTTCATTTGTTAATTAGTGTAATTTGTAAGTTATGTAATTTATAAATATAATTTATAATTCATAAGTGAAATAAATATGATATTTCAATTTATCATTTTTTAAATGAGATTAAATTGAAAATACAATGAGAACATTTTGAGTTGCATTTTCATTATGCTACATTTTTGCATAGAAATAACATTTTTGGTGCATTATTTGTGATTTTATCTTTGATACGAACAGAATTTTTTTTCTAAATTAGGTAAATTAAAATCGTATTTTTGTCAATGGATCGGCAAACGTGATGATAATGTCCTTACATTTCATATTTCGTTGCTCTTCATACTTGTTTTCTCAAATTGCTTTTTTTTCTTTGGACAAAAATCACCACGCATTTTTTCGATAAATGAAGATGCATTCCGTTTTAATAAGAATAAATTTTCTTACAAAGTACAGATATTAGGAAAATATAGAGAAGTCAGAAAAATACGTTGCTGCAAGAATTATATTATATTTTTATATCGTAATTTAAATAAGACGAAACACTCTATACGGAGCACCTATAAAAATGTTACAGACTTCACAATGAAATAAAAGCTATATTACGGTCCAACGGAATTCTCAATAAAAATTAGAAGCTTTTTATTGAGAATTCTGTTTAATTATAATATAGTTTTTATTTCATTGTGAAAACTAACCTAATTTATATATTTGATAGTGCTCTTTGTAGAATATTGTCTTATTTACAAAATTAAGAGAATATTAATATTTGAATGACAGATAACGTTTTAAATACATATTAGTAGCTGGATTGACATGATTCGATAAAATCACGATGTTGGTAAACATTAGTACATCCAAATTCTCCCGAAGCAGTTTTCTTAGCCAAAACGCCAACAACCTCATTATTCACGATGAGAGGGCTACCAGCATTACCCTAAAAAAGATATGAAAAACCACTTTTAATTATTTATTTATGATAGTGTACGACGAAATAGTATCAAATTATTAGTAAACTTGATCATTAGAAACATCATATTCAATTTACTAATGTTCCTTAGTGAAAAATTGTATGCGTACTAATTTTCGTAGGATGTATTATGCATAAAATAAAACGTAACATACTGTGCATTCGCCTTGTCCTGGTTGGACAGCCACATATATCTGATTGTTGGTGCTTGGACGTTGACATTGGCAATATTCAGGACAGCTCTTTTGGGTCTTGATATTCACTTGATACCATTGAGGTGCTGGCGAAGTTTTTCCCCATCCACTTATGGTGCCAGTGCATTGATCGCAGGTTGCATAATTTTGAGTTGCTACAGGGACTGCGACTTGCTCGTGATTGCACGAGATTGGCTGTGACAACTACACAAATAATCGTTCGCGTAAATTGACGTGAGTCAAATAACAATAAAGAATAATGGGAGACTGTTTTCTTTATACGATACTGTTTGTGTTCACTTTTTAATGAAATCTCACATGACGAACTTGATGAACTTACCGAGACCACGGCGACATTATTCTCGCACTGCTGTTGTCCACTGTACTCTGGATGTACGTGAACGTGCTTGATCTTGTGAGTTTCGCCATTCGGTGCGTTAGGGTGTCTGACCACGACCTGCAGATTAAACATTTCGATAAATTAAATGAAAATATTTAGTGAGTGAAAACATCTTAATGTAATATTATAAAATAATAAAATTACAAACGGAGAGAGAGAAAAGAAAATAATACATAAATGTGTCGGGAAAAGATATTGAACTCGTTATCGACTACGTGAAATTTGAATATTGTTTATAACTTGTAACTTTATTTTTTCGTTAATGAAAAAATACCTGCGTATTGAGTTAATTGAGATATTTATAGAGTATAATTAGGTTAACGCTCGAAATAATCCGGAAATTTGGTGTACACAGATACCAATTATCATAATATTAGGATATTATCAGGATATAAATACGTTATTAATAATAACCGGAACTTTATCAGAATAAATAAAATTTAAATCAATTATTTGAGTAATATTCTAATTTTAAGTTATTTTCTAAATGCCTTAGACGTGAGCGTAAACGAAGCGTAGCAAAGTAAAACATTAGTAATTTGAAATTTCAGAACGGTTTTTAATTTTAATTAACAGAAGCAATGTAATTCTATTATTTATCAAAATATTTCACTTTCCATAGATATATAAATTTTGTTTTTCTTTTTCAAAAGAAGTAATGATGATGAACAAACAACCTAATCTAATCGAAATGAGGATTCAGGCATAATCATTTTAATGTGGAGTAGAAGCATTTTTGGAACATTGCTACATATGTTTTGTCTACATATTATTAATCCACTTTAATAAATAGTAATCAGCTTCAATAAGTAATTAATTAATATTTTCTAATAAAAATGAAACTTTGATTAATATAAATTTGATTAAATGTACTTTTGATTAGATAAATGTAAAATATTGTTTAGTGTAACTGAATTACATACATGTAAGTCTGTCGGGTTCTGTACACACTGAGCTGAAGTGAGAATATGTTGACGACTAATCATGCAACCTCCGCAAGAGTGCTGACCGCCCCTCACAAAGGAAACCTGATTCGGCGATGGACTATGCTGTACGGCTGTGTTACCACTAGTGACTACATATTGATTATGCCCATATTGATGCCCATTTTGATGCCCATTTTGATGCCCATATTGATGCCCATTTTGATGCCCATATTGATGCCCATATTGATGCCCATATTGGTGACCACAACCGCAATAAGCTTCTATATATAACAATTAAGATCGAAATTATCTATTTCATATGAAAATATTTTATGCTCAATGAAACAGTTAAAAAAAATATTCATATTGTTATTAAAATAATAGGGACATATATTTAAAAGAGGTCCATTAGTACTTGTATAAAATATACGTTAAAGATAAATTTCGCACGCAGAAAAAGAATTATTCAACAAAGCTAAAATATAGCCGTGGCAGCTAAAATGTATCCTTAAAATAGAGATAGCTAATATCGTTGTTATTAAAATTGATTTTATTAACTATTAATAGGTGGTACAGAAAAAAAATATTCCTAAAACCGAATAACATTTAGTTGAATCCATTATATTATTTTCTTTTTGCAATAGAAGCTATTAATATTTAGTAAAATTAAGAATTTTAGCTAAAATTATATTTGCCTCGATGCTAGTACTGTTTGAATCTTTCCCAAGGGAAATATCAAGTTTCTAAATTTTAATTCTTTAATAAAAATAAACGAAAATGTACCGTCAAAATAAATTTTATATATTTTCATCTTAGAGCCTAATTTTGGGGACTTAACTTCGAAGAATCCTTTTATAAAATAAAATTCTTTTATTTCAAGATAAGAGTGAAAAATCTCATAATGCTGCGCCTCTTTCATTCTATTCCATGTAATTCTTTATTTACGAGAAATACAGGAATCTTTCACCAGTCGCGGTGTCCGTCTGTCGGCAGTACTGCATATATTTACGAATCAAATGCAAATCGATTTCTTATGCGTAAGATATTGAGAAATATAGTTGCCACTTTCTTAGTTACTCATTTTAAAATATGCTTTTGCAACTAATAAATTTGTATTTTATAGCAAATACATTTTATCCTTATCTAACTTTCAACAATGACAGAAAATTTTGAATTAATTTTCAATACTACTATTTATTTTTTTATTTACTTACGCTGAGCGATGGCAATCACAGCGAGCAGAATAGTTAACTTCATCATCTTCAACGTCACGAATCAAGTCCACGTCGTATAATGAACGAAAGAGAATGGGAGATCTTTCGAGCTGTGAAGTCATTCATCATTTCAGCTCTTATATACAGTTGCTACATATTTTATCACGATTATCTGTTTTCCGGCTTGTATAAAAATTGACTCTAATTTTGTTAATTATTTATGACTTTGATAACATATGTCTAGGTCAAAGTAATCGAAGCTGTGTCCTCTACAGTAAATAATTACCGCAGTTGTTATACAGGCCGAAGACAGATAACCGTAACAACCGTAATAGAAAAATATTTGCTTGTTAAGTTAATTGATTTATAAGCACAGGACGAGTAATATCAGTAACGTCACTTCAGAAAAATAGCATCGGAAAAGTACTATGGTACATTTGCCGCATTACATGGCGACAACATGGCGTTTAAGTGAATTGAACAGCAAATAGATAAATGAACATGTCACAGTTGTCACCGATTACTGACTTATAATTTTAAGAATATTTTAAAATAATTTTAAGTAATACTTCTTTTGAAAGAGAAAAACAAAATTCGTATGAAATGTGAAATATTCTAACAAATAATAAAGTTACATTGCTTCTGTAAATTAAAATTAAAAACGATTCTGAATTTTCAAATTACTAGTCGTTTTACACTAATTTTACTTCGTTTGCGCTTACATCTAAGTCATTTAGAAAATAACTTAGATTATTAATCAAATAATTGACTCAAATTTCCTCCGCTAGTGTTCCGGATGTTGTTAATAATATTGTTCTGATATCCCGATAATGTCCTAGTATTATGATAATCAGTATCCGTGTACCCCAAATTTCCGGGTTATTTCGGATATTAACCTAGCTGTAACTCTGATAACATCTCAATTAATTCGATATGTAGGTATTTTTCTATCACTGATGTTATAGTTATTTAACTTCGTTTGCGTTCATATCTAAGTCATCTGGAAAATGACTTAGAATATTAGTCAAATAATTGACTCAAATTTATTCCGATAGTGTTCCGGATGTTATTAATAATATTGTTCTGATATTCCGATAATATCCTACTATTGTGATAATTAATATCCGTGTATCCTAAGTTTCCGGGTTATTTCGAATATTTACCTAGTTATATGACTCTGTTAATATCTCAATTAACTCAATACACAGGTACTTTTCTATCACGGTTGTTACAGTTATCTGTTTTCAGCCTGTATAATAGCTGGGATAATTATTTGCTATAGGGGACACAGCTCCGATTACTTTGACCTAGACATACGTTATCAAAGTCATAAATAATTACATGTTACATTTGGAATTATTGCCTTGAATATACGATTAATCCTCTTGCTACTGAATTAAGATGTAAGTAAATAGAATTGTTTCAACACGATTGTTCGGTTTAAATTGAAAAGTAACATGCAGCTGTTTTAGATAACTATTTTTTTTTCATGCTCATTCGATTCGATTGAATGTTATAAAAAATAAAACTGTTTGATTAATCAACTCCACGTATCAAAGAGATCAAACCACAGAACTCACAGAAAAATACATATTGATTTTGCAACATATAGAAATAGACTGCTACGTATTAGTGGCGTGTAAACAGTTCAATACATTATAAATATATTGTTAATGTATTACAAATTATTTGAAAACTTTGTCAATCTGCATTCACAATTTGAACAACATTAAAATATAATTGTTATTTTATCTGTCATAAACAGAAATTAAAAACAATTTTATACTTAAATAATATATGAAAATTAAATAACACATGAATTTTCATAATTTTACATTTCCGAAATAAAGAGCATGGGCACGAAATATATTAAAAATCTTTTCTAATTTATAATTAATTATTGCATCGTGAATCCTTTTAACTTTAATTTAATTAATTATTGTTTTATGGCAATATTCAAGTTGAGACACAGAGTGTAACGATATTCGAGTAGAGACAAAGAGAGAGAGAGAGAGAGAGAGAATTTAGAGAAGGAATAACGAGGGGCCTGTGAAAAGGAAAAAAGCTCGAACGTGCCAAATAGTCAGAACGCTCTCAACCTGTCGACCAGATATCTCTAACATCGAGCTTGAATTCTGCATACAAGACCGAGGCGAAACGTGAATCATGAGAGCTCGATGACATTCAGCGTAAGCAACCAAGATCAGGCCGATGCTGGCAAAGAGAATCTCTCGAGCGGACCATTGGAGACCGAGGATCTCTGGAGCGGACGTTGGAGAAACGAAGCCCGACGCATATACGTCAGAAGATGGAATACGGCTCATTGGCGACATGCAGATCTTCTCTCCATCTCTCTCAGGTCAATTCGTTAATTTACTGATTATTACGGCATTCTAATGTAATCGCCGCCTGATTAATGCAATACAACGTCGGTATTTACAACTATTTGTAACCAGAAATCAATCGCCGCATCTTAACGTTTCGATACATAATATAGTATATAATTAATTCGTTCAAATATAATAAGTTCGTAATTAATCCTCGCTACTATTCGTTGCCCGCTACGTAGATCCTCGGAACCGTTACAGTTCATATATCATTAATTAATTTATATTATAAATTAATTTTATATATAATTGATAATGATAATAAATTATCAGATTCTTTAATTTGTACTTGTATGTGCGAGTTTCGATTATTATTTGTAATACAGAAAAAGCGAGAGATGATGAACTCAAATTATAAATATGTCATCCGCGGTGACTCCATCAAAATATTATTTTATTTTATTTCTTATAGTAAAACGTCAATATTATATAATTTTAAAAACATCTGTCGTTTCAAACGCCTTTCATACAGTTTCGGTTACATAGTAGAAAAACATTGACGTGAATTGACAACAACTCGTTATTGACAGGCAAACGTAACTAAATAAACCAAGTCGACGTTTAGCTTGTATTTTTGGATATTTTGTGTACAAGATGAACCATTCGTGTGATGCATCAAAAATAATTGTTGAATTATTTGCGACGTACCATAGAAAAAGTAAAGGAATTTTACTTTTTATAAATTTCTAAAAGTGACAATTGAATGAATCCATTTAGCAATTAATACGTACAAGATAAATTTCAATGATTGACTAATGAGCACTGTTAAAAGTCGATCAAATCTATCCATGTGACATACAAATCGAAATGCAGGTTGTTTCAACCAAACGTATTCCGAATGCAAATTTAAGTAAACTCCAATGTAAATTTGTTGAAACTGTATACCATTAAAATGTGCATATATTTCAATTAAATTTGCACGACGGTCAGTGATTGATCAATTTATAATTGCCAAGTTCATTTTTTACAGACTCGATTAAAAAGCAACATGTGTCATAATTAAATGAGTATTCAACATATATCTGCATGTATGTAATACAAGTAAAAATAAAATTGCGCCAGTTTTTAATCAAACATATTTTTCATGTATCTAATATTTATGTATACAATGTGCATAAATACAAATTTTTGGAGTAGTTATAAAATTATATTATCGATTATTTAACAAATAAGTTACTGTATCAATGAATGGCTGTAATATTAAAGTTTTAATAAGAAATTTTTTTTATTAAGATTGAAGACATTTTAATTGTCTCAATTGAAAATATATACAAAATCAATATGAAAAATGAATGTCATATTTAGGAACACCTTGACTATTGTGCAATGTGCCATACATAAATGTTGGACAGTTTAATTTGTCAGCTTTAAACCGTTCTCATTTAAATACTACTGTAGCCTCGATTTTGATACTAGGATTTTCGTTTCGTAATGATCTCAGAAATCTGCCATGAGTTACGCAAAATCTGGAACATCCCGTATATGATAAAATTAAAAATTCTCAGATTTTGAAAATATAATGAGTACGCACAAGAATACTCCGAATAATAAAATACGTGAACGCATAAAATAATTTTCAACAAGACTGGATGTGACTGGTGCATTCTGCTGCTAATGTCTTTATATTATCACGTCCTAATTTCGCAGGATCGATAGTCGACGTAATTACGGGTGTATAATTGTGTACCGCGCTGCTGTGTGATGGTAAATTTACGCAACACTCATTAAACTTCTTATCGATTTTTTGAACATCTGCAAACACGGATTTTTTGAACTGCACGATACGGGTGGTATTTGCACACAGCGATATACAAATTATGCAAATGTAGATTATACGAAGTCTGAACATTATTTCTTTAATCTTTTATTCGACATGTTAATCCTGTATTCATGTTACTATTACTACTGCACGTCTTTGGAAAAAAAGACACTTTACATTTAATTCGTTTTATAATGACATTATTCATCAATGGCACATTATAAAATTTCAAGATTTCCTAAATTTTAATTATGTATCATTATATATTACAAAACTCTAATTATAAATAAAGATATATTTAACACAATTAAAATCTAGAGAGGGCCAATGAATGGTTATAACAGCCAGGATCGTAGTGTTCACTAATATTTCTTTGATTTTATGTGCATTTTTTAATTCTTCAAGCAACGCCCATTATTTTCGGTCTTGAAATGTAGTTCCTAATTTGAACAAAAATACTAATATCACTAATATCACATAATATTAAATTAATAATTAATTTAATAATAATATGTAAATTTGATAATAATAATTTGATAATATTCTTGTTCAAGCAAAACATTCATATTATCAAGCATCTATTATGGTGTTAAGATTTCCCCTAAAAATACTGTAAAAAATTAGTTGCAAAAAATATTATCTCACAACTAATTAATATTTAAATCTCGATTTCCCCACATTCCGTAACGTCTTAACCAGCTCGATTATCGAGGTATACGATAATAAATATTTTTCTCAACAACGCAATGAAAATTATTAGTTACAATCATATGCGAATTTATATTCGATCTAACAACATCTATTTCTATGCTAATGTTTCTATGTTGTGCAAAATGATGTATAGTAAAAGTCCAAGTATATATAATCGTTGGCACTTCATAAATTTACTCTGTAGCTTGGTAAAGTAATCGCTAGTGTGAAAAGAGTCTATAATCTAAAAAAAAATCGCCCATTAATCCATTAACGTAGCCGTTAACAATTTAATTTACTGCAGCACTCTACGTTCCAGATTATATACCTAATACCCTGAGATGGTAATAAGATGGTATCCTGTGTAGGAAAGACGTTTTACGCAGATTAATGAATTTAAATGCATTAAAGTCCTGGATACATTGGACATCTTTAATCAAATTAACGCTAATTATATTATTCATTAATTATTAATAAATTTATTTCATTATAATGTTTAATCTACGTAAAATAAAAATTCCATCACGGTCTATTTTGAAAAATCCATACTGTATTTTATTGTTGCAGCTGATGAAAGCTTGCATTTCCAGCTTGACGGTGTCCCTCGCGATAAACTTGACGTTCGTAAATATTTTAACTGGCCCAGCTTTTCGTGGCAATTTGCGTGAAAAGGGACGCTAAAAGCGAGGTTGAACGCGCTATTGGGAAGGTACATTCGTTTGGCCGGTCGTTGTTTATCCGAAGCAACAAAGTTGAATTGCCCGTTAACAAAGCAAGATCGCAAACACTTTTTACGGAAAAGCGGCCTCTTTTTTTGTTTGAGTCACGCACAGGGGCGAATCTGCGGAAATTAGCCACCGTTTGTCTATCCGGGACTATCGAAACCTCTCGATAGCCCCGTACGCGTGTCGATCTACGAAAACAAAGCGAATTTTGAAAAAAAAAGAAAAAAAAACATATAAAATGTGTCCGAAAAATCAACTACATTAAATCATCAAGCACAAAAAAATGTACGGTACAGATGCGTGTCGTTTATAAAATTCCATACGCCATATCGCCGAGGCGGTTTGTTTTTTTTTACCATTTAACATGTGTATTTTATTCTGAAATTTCGGTATTATTATGTACTTTAGTATGATATTGTGAATTTAGTGCCAATGCTTGCAGGATTTAAACGTATCAATATGTTCGACGGTTTCAATAGTGCTCCAAGCAATCCAATTAATATACGCAATTTCAATACAATATCAGTACAATAAATACAAAATATCCTGATTTTTCAACATCTTTTGTTTCAACTATGATTTTCTCGTAATTATATTTCTCTTGTCTCTCTTCGATAGAAAAAAAGCATTTGTTTTTTTTTTTAAATTACATAGTAAATTGTATGCTATTAATATGTAATTGATTCATTATAAAACTAACGTCTTGGTTAAATCGGAAAATAGTTCTTATTTACAGTATTGTATACATTCCATTCGCTTCTTTTCGTAATTGCAACTTGAACTCTTGTTTCTGTACGCGGATCTAATAAACGTAGTATTTCGAATATATTTCATTTGAGATTCAGCGATGGAATAGCAGTAAGGAGCACACAATTGCTCGTACGAAACGTCACAATTCGCATATCGAGTCGCGTGAAACAGAACTCAAAGCTACGTCTTCCAAGATTAGCTTTATCCAAGTTCCTCCACTGTATCGCGGTATAAGCAAATATGACGTCACGAATATCAAATTGACTCTCAAGATCGTATATTGAATCATATTATGTTTCAAGATTGATTTCACTTAAATTTGTATGCAGAAACACCGTGTAAATACTGCATATAAAATTTAGGTAAATATTATAAGATAAATAATTACGGCTGCGTATGGAATTATTCTAATAATTCAATATTTCCTGGAATATATTTAATAACAGCAATCGAGTCGATAGTCGTACGGAGAGCAATCACGATCGGGCTGATCTTTAATTTGAGCGCAGGTGAAAGACGGGAAAGTGGAAGATACGTGAAATTTATCGTCGGTGGACGATGCCCACTAACGAATGTGTCCCAGAGGGGCAGAACGGGTGGACAATGCAGTTTTCCAATTTTCATCCCCCCACCCTGGGCGGGCATTCGAGCCCCTGTTCGACCTGACCAGCTAGCTCCCCGCGCGTGCTCTCATCCTTTATCATCCGCTACCCGAACAATCATAAAGCATGTTGATTCACGGTCCGCCGTAAATTTAGTGTTATTTTATTCTTGCTTTAGCGTCGCTTAAGCGGCACTTTTAACGATCCGCGACGCGCCACTCGAATTGCATCGTGCCTCGTTAGACGCGAGATCCGTCGTTCGCTGACTTTTCTGCAACTGTCTATCGCGTGACATTCACCGACATCCGGCAATTTAATTACGCGTCACGCGATCTAATTAATCGCTACATCCATACGAATTCCTCTTTGTGTAACATGAATTATTTGTTTTCCCATACGAGAGCGTTTAAATTTAATAATACATTGACAGTTAGCACATTATGAATGTCTCTCGCGCGCGACATTAGTCGGTGTGATCAGACTGATATTGCATTCTTGTTGCAACAATTTTGAATTTTGCAGAAACTCGGGTTCTCTTTCAAACAAAAAATTGTAGCGCTACAGCATTAGAAATTTCAGTCACGCAAATGTTGTAGTTTGGATCTGAATACACGCCGGACTTTACGTTGACGCGGCTGGCCGAGTTTTACAGTTCGTATCACCTTTACTGCGGAGTGACAGTTATATACGATTACACTGAGAGAAAAGCTGAACCGGTATTCGTTCTGGCGACGGTGAGCAAGCAGGAGAGGTGGCTGAGACAGGAGCCTCGTCCGGGAAGAGTTACTACCGCTGCTACCAGTGCTCCTGTCCGAACTTGAAAAATAATTCAGCACGAAGTAATGTCCTGAATATAAAATGCGCATAGGACGCGTCAATTTCAAAATAGGTAGAAGTCTGGACGGAAAACAGCTGCTTGCTGCATTTTCATTTTCAGGTTCGGCACAATTTGAAAATTACAATCTTCGTTAAAAAATAAAAAAATAAAAATCGCGAGAGAAGTACCAAGAAAAGCGAAATTGAAGATAGAAATAAATACTCATTCTTTTATGAATTCATATCTTATTTTTTTTATTTTTTATTAATATTAATTCAATAATTAAATTTGATAAAATAAGAGATGTATGAAGAATGTTAATCCTTTAAAGCATACATTTTTTCCTTGTATTTAAATTTCTTGAAATTTGATGTACAGGAGTTTTTGAGTTCGCAGATTATGAATAAGCAGAAAATTACTTGCAAATATGTACAGTGTCGCAATAATAAAAGAAAAAAAATAATCAATAAAATTTGAAATTGTTTACGATTTTAATCCACCATTTTACAGTTTGAAAATTTGAAAATTTTTATTTCGAATTTGAAATCAGCGATTCCAAAAACTCCCAAATACCAAGTTTCAGTATATTACGTTTAGGAGAAATTTTCAAATATAATATCTAATTTTACATAAAACTAAAATTTATCAGATTTCGAATCGTCATTTTAAGTTAACTGTTGTAAATTTTGAAATTTTGACTTCAGATTTGGATATAGCAATTCAAAGTTACAAAGAAATTGGAATAAACGGAATAATTTTTCTTTAATTTTTAAAAAGTTTCACATATACATATACCGTGTGATACCGTGTTTCAAAGCGTTAACCGATTTAATATATTTGTTTGCATATTAAATTGTTTTCGCCATTTTATAAACCCAATAGTACATTTAAATATTTTACAATATCGGTATCTCTGTTATAATAAAACTTAATTGTTTTTATGGATTGTTAAGTTTGAAATGCATACTCAGTAGTAAAAGACATGCTTTGGTATGCCGTCACGTTCAGTGGTAAAGAAAGTGTATAGCTGCGGCGTGATGTTTGGCGTGAATAGTAAATAGCGTATTTGCTCTCTATATATATATACTAATATATACGATGCCCATAGACACTAAACAACTATAAAACTGTCAGATACAAATATTACGTTAAGCATATAATGTAGTCTATTTTCCAATTTCTTGAATAAATATTTAGAAATAACAAATTTTGTTATCTGTAAATTGAAAATAAAATTTTGAAAATGTGAAATAATCCTTGATTGAATTTCAGTTATGAGTACCGTACAGTCGTAGCATCTGCTTTATGAAAATAATAATGTACATTGTCAACATAGCATTGCAAAGTATTAAAAAGCATAGCTAATGCGTTCGTTGTTTTATTTCAGTCATACTCTCTTGTCGTGCAGGCAATTCGCCTTTGTGATCAAATATGTAATCGCGCCCGTCACTGTGACTTTTTGCCCATCTTATTTGTAATTCATAACACATCAAAGCGCTACCGCTGTGAGAGAGTTAACGGCGTAGTGAAATTGCGAATTTAAGGAGAATTATGTTTTCAGAATTCACAATGCATGATCAGAGAAATTGCCATAACGCACATACGTACTTGATCAATTAAAGTATACGGCATGATAATCTTTTACGTATCGGAATAATAAACAAATAAGCTAATATCATCTTATTCGATATATAAAAGAGGCTGACGCATAATTCAATCAGTGTTTATATTTCATCGGAATTTACTCCGTGCAATACGCAAACCGAATAAGAATTGATTGCACGCACATGTATTATCTCTGCAAAGAATAATCTTTATATAACACACATTATATGAAAAAAATGTTGCAATAATACGAAAATGTGAAAAAATAGTATATATTAAATTAAGTCTGTAATATAACACGTATTTATATCTTTTTATTCTGTGCATAGTAAAAATATGTTGAAATATGAATATATGATCTTCATTTGTGCAATGATTTTCTATAAGATAGGACAAAGCATTATTGTTACTTTTGAAACTGTTTCAAGCAGCTTTGTCTTTTTCACACCAATTAATTCGTCATATTATTCATCTCTTGACTTTACCGTTATTTGTTTCCCTTTAGATAATTCAACTTTTGTCTAAAACGTTTTCGTTACGATAAATAATTTCGGGACTAATAATTTCTAACGCTTTAAATGCCTCACCCCGTATGTGTATTACATTTTTTATTTACATTGTATTATAATACTAATAAAAAATTATTTTTGTTTTTCCCGACACATACATTTTCTGATTAAACGAAAAGTAAAGATTATTATTATAAATTACTACGTACCTTATTTTGTTGCAAACATCTGTCGAGTCTTTTTGATTATTTATATATAAGGGGAACATGATAAGGTAAAAGAGTGCAACACACAGTACAAGACACACTTATTCGTCGGAATTTCTTGAAATTCATGACGCATTCTCCTAGATCCTTCGAACGAAAGGATATAGCACGATACACGATATCAAATTACCTCCGCATCCTTTGGCGTTGCGCGCGGTCGCTTTAATCCCATTGACTTTAAGAGCTGCGCTCAAAGAAACGCCGTGAATTGCGAGGGCGCAGCGAAAAGAACGTTCCGGAACATTGAGATCAAATGGAGTATCGCAGGTCATTTAATGAATTATTTGCGCACGAAACTAAATTTACGAGACAGCACACGAGGGAACTTGCTTGCAAGAATTTTATTTTTGTTCCATTTGCGTGAAATTCTTTCAAAGAAAACCTACTTGTCATCTTGTATGCACAATCGTAGAACGAATATATAAAATTGATCGCGGCTTAATCAATGAGAAAAAGTCAAAGATTTTAAACATGGTCGACGGAAAAAAGCTTATGCACTCTTATCAAGCAAAGATTATTTTACTAATACGAGTCATTTTCGTTATAATAATATATTATGACAAAAAAATACTAAATTACAATTACAACCCAACTTCCCATTTATATTCTTCCTAATATGAAATTGATTCCTTGCAACAAAAACTGGCTTTGTGTGCGTATAACCATTATCTATAATAAATATCTGTAAAGATCTGTGTCATAGACTCTACTCATTTACTATCTTGTTGCAATTAACTTTTCAATTATTTCCATATTCATATATACATTTTTTTTAAATTCAATTATTGTCCATTAACTTTCTCTGTTACTTGTAAAGACAGAAAAAGTGCATTAATACACTATTTACCTTATTTTCCTCGATTGCGTTATGCACAATACGCAGTTATATGATTTAATTGTTAGTCTAATTTATCGGTCACGATACAATTATATTCTAGAATCTATATAATTATTGGTATAGGAAAGACGAGTGTCGTGAGATACGTGTGGGGTGGTGAAATCCATGATATTTATAAAACATTATTTTCTGACACTTATTAACATGTAAGATCTACGAAGAATCATTAATTTGTTTTTATAATTAAAAGTGCCTTTTGACATTAGCTATTAATATTCCACGAACCCTTTGCTATCTCACAAACGCATTCCCTTTTCCTCTTCAGTAAATTGTGAATTACGTTCGTTCTATATACCTGATGAATCTATTGATTGGAACTCTATAGCTAACAAACTGGTGATAATAAGAATTGTGTTACGTTAAAATTTATTTAATTATTAAAAAAAAACAACAAAATGGTATTCCACCACCTCCTTCCTTTCTCTATTAATTTTTAAAATATATTTTTTCCCCGAGTTAAATCAAACTTTCCATCACTCTGTTTTTGTACGTATGTACAATTAATGTAGAAGGAGCCCACCACAAATGGCTCTAGTAATAAATTTTTAGATTGCATAATCTCTTCACTTGACATATTATACAACACAATTTATAAATATGTTCTTAAGCTCTATAAAAATTTATCTTTACAATCTAAATTCGCTTGGTCGTATTTTAGGTACATTTCAGCGTTGGAAACGGCAAGAAATAAGCGTGAAATACTGTCGGGTGTGCGCTAGAGCAAGAAAGTTTGGCTGTTGCGCGCGAGTATTAGAAACCACGAAAACGGAAGCAGAAGTCCGGGCCAGTGCCTGACGTCACTTCCGGAAGAGACGTATCCGGCGTCACGTTGCATGGCTTCCGTGCGTTCCCCTGCAACAAAAAGGCAAAAAAAAAAGAGAGAATCAAGTGTCAGTGCTACACTCGTCAGCCGTCCTTGTATCGCGCACGTAATCGTATGAATATTTACGAGTGCGGTATCAAATTAACGCGGTTTCACGCGATATCATCTAATGAGCGTCATATCAGCGGGAACGCTTCGCATGAGTAGACGTTGAAAAATTGCCGTATTAGGATATTGAATCTGGATATCACGCGCCGGAAATCTTGATACTTTTTGAGAATAATGACACCACCCACACTCGTAAATCAATGTCGCTTCAAGATTACGAGGAATTATGGGTTTCCTCGTATTACAAGGGATCCATTAATTATTGCGTTGTTTGAGGGATGTCGATACTCGTTTCTTCATTCTCCGCTATTTAAACTTAATACAATGTTGCGAAGATCAATTTGATCAAATTTGCATAGCAGATACCATCAATTACCATCAAATTTCCAGAATAGCAGCTTTAATCCGGCAAAAATTATTATATCAGCAGAATCAAATTACGTAAATTACGTTATCGAATAACAAAAGTAGATGTTATTATTTCTTATTCTAAATCAAGTTATATTAAACAATTTTTGAAATTTTTTTTACGTCTAATTTAAGCCAACCAATCTCTTAGATAAATATATTTATGAGGATATTGAAGTAAACTAAGAGAATAAAATCTTTCAATCGCTCACAAAAATAAAATATATCTTCCTTATCCAATATCGGCGATGTTGAAACTCGCACACAATGTATAACGTACTAAATGACACATCCCGCTGCAAAAGAACGCGCTTTGCAGATATGGTATCGAGCACTAGTAAGCGCAATCAACTTGCATAAGGTTGGACAGTTGGTTTCGTCAAAATTGAATCTGCAATATTTCCAGCGAAGCGCCAACAACGATGGCCATACATAAGAGGAAATAAAAAAAAAAAATGATTCGTAAGTATTCCAATCGAGCTGCAATATTGCAAGAATTGCTTCGCGACGTTGATAGAGCGATAGGAATAAAAGAAAAACCTTTTGCACTTTGATCTGACGGAATTCATTTTGCGTTTACTATTTGCACACTTGAGATGCATCTACACTCGAACTCTAGCGACGCTGGCCGATGTAGAAAGTAGTTAAAGTCTTAATGACGGAGAAAACCTTAATTCCAACCACCGTGGCCCTTTGAAGCTTAGATTCCAATCGCGCCTTCATCTTTACGACCATTAACGGGAACGGAAGCTGAACTTTACGGAGAAACCGGTAACAGGTACTTTATTTTCTGAAATTACGCTTTTAACGACTTCTTCTTTGATTACGCAGCGTTGATCCTTTAATAGCTGAAATACGTCCGCTTTGTGGTACGCGAACAAACTTCCGTTCCTCTTTCCGTTCAAGAAAGACAATATCGATAGATGTACCAGAAGAATGAAAGAAAATCATCACTAAATAGGTCACAATATTGTTATTGGCTAACGTTCAATTTCGACTGGCAGTAGTAACGGAGCGTATGAGGTCCGCCACGCAGTAGCGAGATTTTATATGGCTGAACCGTGTACATATTCAATAGTATAAGTATCGATGTGGTCAATCATGTTGCATAAGCAATATGTCATCAAAATTCCACCAATGTCTGGTTCCAGGCAATATACTCACTAATTACAAATTAATTCTTGATACAAGCAATATAATGTATCGCGAGATGTAAATTCAATTTTACGATTGCGACTAAATTACCTCATTAGTAAATACGTATATAGCATTGCGCGAAGGATATGTAAGTTTTAACTGTTACATATACCTACAATGAAATTATTGTGCAACTAATTAAAGATGGAGCTTATAGTTGGATCTCAGTGTCGGTATTTCTTATGTAATTTTATATATATTTCATTAAACAAATTAAATAAATTACGCGTTAAATCAATTTCCGGTCGTGAAACACAGTTCTGAATTAAACGAGAATAGTAATGTCACAACATTAAATTAATTAACCAATTCAATATTGATACTGACTACCATCTATTACAGCAATGAAGCCAATAAATTTCCACCCCTTAAATAATGTGAAAAATTTGTTGCAAAAAAGAAAAAGAAAAGTCGAGTTACTTAGTAATCTGAAAATGTTATTCGAATATATATACATGGGTATGAATTGAACGTATATTTCTTTAATACTTTCGACAATACCTTTTTTTATTAATATAGGATTATAAAAATTTAAAATTAAGAAACTTTTTCAATATTATTTATAATATACTCAATGCAAATATGATAGCAATGTTCCTTACAATTATCTCGTTTAAATTTTAATTTTTTTTTATAGTAAAATTCTTGTTGTAAAATTCTTTTTGTAAAATTCTTGAAATATAAACGAAAACTAGTTGAAAATAAAACAGTTTTAACTGCAGGAAAAATATTCACTCTGTAAGTGCACGAGAGACACCTTGGATCATTCATGTCCCAAGGTAAATTTCCGAGGCATCCTAGAGGAAGTACATGCACAAACCGAGGCCGGAGATGCATTAGGCCAGTCCCTTAGCTGCTAAACTTATTTTAGAAAGGGGGGGGGGATAAAAACCGTTGTTTACCCAGGTTCTTAGTATTTCAAAGAAAAGTTATGCATAAGTAATAAATGTAGCTAAGATGCTCATTGAAAGTTAAAAATGTAATAATATGCTAATGCTTTCTAAATAACTTGTTAAAAGTAAATGTTTCGTGTATGTTACGCCATTACGTATATTTGACGTAATTTTACACGATGTAATTAATCAGCGTGCAAAATTTGATGAGGATCGATGACGATCGGCTGCACCATATTAAGGGCGATCTCCAGAATTCGGGCGACAATATGCTGCCGGGGCATGTCTGCATATAGCCGGGGTATGCGTCCCGATCAGGTATTCGTATGAAAGCCGCATCATCAAGCCATATGAATCGCACGCTCTCGATCGGGGCGAGCTCACGATCACGACCGTGAACGTTGCGCGTCCGTGTTAGTGTCTGGGAATGCGACACGCGTGTATGGGCACGTGGCACGCATACACGCCGGAACTACACGCGGCGTCGATTAAAGCGGAAGCAAAATCTTTGCACGTGCGGTGCATCTACATCTGGGAGCACAATGATCTATCACTGTTGGTTTGCGATCGTATATATGGTAACACTTGACGGCATCCACTTGGCACCTTCTGCATGGACAATTCCAAATGCAAATGACGTGCAAATGTACGCTTGATTATATTACTGTTCCAAATTATGGCACTGATTTCGACGTGATAATTTCACACGTTCGAGCAAATTTATTCTTTTTTCGAACTTTCCAAAAAGTATCTCTCTCTCTCTCTCTCTCTCTCTCTCTCTGCACGGAAAGAATAATTTTACTGCAGAATTTAAAAATTTAGCTGGATAGAAATCAGAAAATAATTTCATATTGAGTCATCAAAATAATTATGTAAGACACCCAAGTCTGATGAAGTTTTGCAGCAAATACTTTTGAAGTTCTAGCAGCCAAGTGAAACATCCGACACAATTTTTTTAATGGATCCATTTAATTATTTTCAGATCTGTATTTCAGTAAAATTGTTCTTTCCGCGTGTTTTCATATTTAAAAAATATTGATAATAATTATAGCGTTATTATACAGTAAAAATGATTAAAAAACTTATTTTAAGTTGTTGTAATTTATTTTGCGGAAATATAGTGGAAAATTGATATTTTAGATCACTGACAAAAAAAACAAACTATTGCCATTACCCAAATTTAAGACATAAAAGTATTTAGTTTTATAAAAGCTTTATCTATAAGTAATTGTCAAATATAATAGAAAATGAAGTAGAAAATGAGAGATGAAAATTATGTTTTCATGAGACTAAGTTAAATTATAGAAAAACAATCGAAATAATGTAACTAAATTGTTGATAGTTAATTAGATTTTTCCAATTATAATCTTATTAAATTTAAAAAAATTTTTCATTAATCTTGTCTCTCCAAATATCGACCTTTTATTATTCAATGTCGTTTTTCACGTTCAAAGTATTTAAGCTCTTCTAAAAACTAACTGCGATATATTTTAAAATAACACGCGCTTAATTATAACGGGATTGATTATCGGGCTGAGCGAGAGCGGAATTAAAAATTAATTTTCAATCTGCGATAGCGATTCTGTAAGGCTCGTATGGTAGCCCGGGCAAATAATTTCCCTCGCGAGTCAATAATTTCTTCGAACAACCGACTTGAGAAAAAGACAAAGCGCCATGTAAAATGTAGTAATTAAAATTTTGTAACGGCATATTAATATATTATAACGGCATAGTAACATGCATAACGAGCAACATCAATGTTCGCGCAAGTAGCGTTATACGAGCGCGTTTTGATTTTTTTCGCGCGCCATAATTACTGACCTAATTTTTTCTTACCAGGTATATATATATATTACCAGGTATATATATATATATATATCAGCACATAATAAGTGCAAACGCGTTCGCATTATAGCCGCGCGGAATCATAATGATTTATGAGCGTAGGAAGTTCACGAGTAAGTTGCACTTTAGCTCATCCGCTCGCGCTCTTAGCAACTCCTTAGACACTGTCTCGGAAACTGTCCGCTCGCGTCGGAGAGTTACGTCTAAAGCGAGGTAAAAGAGTACAAAGTTATACAAAAAATGGAGATCTTTAGTTAATGGATGCACACAATTTTCCGCCTCTCTCGCGCGTGTAAATTCGTACATAATTAACCGTGCGTAATTAACGATAGATCTCGAATAAATTATTAATGTAAAATAATTTGGACGCGCTTTCGTGCAACAAACGACGAAGTTAGAAGATTAAAGGCTTAGTTTAAATCCGTTTATAATCCACGCTATAGCTGCACCGATACGAACGTTTTAACTGGCTCGGAAGATATCTGTTAAAATGTGCATTGTCGTATTAAGCGAAATAAATGGATTCCGCAGTTTAAGAAACTCTCTCTCGTCGCGGTGGCGCGCCGAGGGTATGGGCAGCGGATGAAAAATTAGCGGAATTCCGCGAAAGCCGGGGCTCGCGGATTTCACTTTGCCGGCGAGTATTTCGATTACGAAATTTAATAATATCGTACGTTAAGAGGGCGCGACACCGCGAGGAAGTAACAGAGAGCGAGATAAGAAACGAGAGGAGAGATCTCGAAGAGCGGAGAGTTTGGAGCCGGTATAAACGACAGTCTAGGGAGCCGTTAGGTATTAAACTCCCTGCAAACTTCCGCAGTCCGTCGTGCTCGATATATATTTAAAATATCTTGGAAGAGTATCCATGAATCGTCTAGACTGAGCCGTCGACGTACCGAGGCACCGGGGATTCGTAGGATGTCGGAAAGTGATATCATAACTCGCTACAACGACACGGAATGTCCCGATTTGCAGAGTTATATTTAACGCTTGTTTACCCACCTATCGTTTCTTAAAAGATTTTAATCGATTTCCTCGATGCTGTCCGTAAATTATCCGTGATGCGTGAGTCTCCGCCTCGTTCACGTTTTTATTGTATCCCTTCGCGCAAGTGGAGCAACATTTTAATGGATCGCCATAAAAAAATTTGCAAACATCAGGAATCCTTTTAAATACGTCTAACTCGGCTTCTTCCACTTGAACCTTGCCCTCGAAAGTTCGCAGTCAGTTGCAAGATGGTGAAAGGGGTGAGCTTGAAGATATTTGAAAAAAGAGAAACAAGAAGAAGAAAGAGCCGCTCTTAAATCGAGATAGTGAAATTAAAAGGGGTCAAGAGAGATAGAGAAAGAGAGAAAGAGAGAGAGAAAGAGAAAAGCTTTCGACGGAATCCTCGACCCCATAGCACTCTCCGTCCGCCGCCGACTTTCTGGACGTAGTAGTGCAGCTCCGCAAACGAACAGACAGGATTCTACCGTTGCTAGGTAGCACAAGCGGCGCGAAAACTCGGTGATGAGCAATTAGGAAAATTGAATTCCGGCGTAATTAACTTTCTTAATTAATAGCATCGCGGAATTGTATCTTTAATCTGACCGAGACCATAAGTGCTGTTGGCAGACGTGCAAATGCACGAGCGGTAAGTGACGGGGTCGCGGGGGAAGGAGGAGAGAAGACACTAAGGGAATGGTCAAGGGGAACGCGAAAGGGGCGCGACAGGGTGAGGGATGCAGGTAGAACGGAAGGGGAGGGAAAGGGGTGAAGCATAGGACTATCGCAGGAGACGACGACGTCGACTGCGACGCCGGGATGGGGAGTCGCTGTAAGTTTTGATATATGCGCGACATTATTTACGATCGCATAAGAATTAGCTCAGACGGCCGCCAAAGCCCATCCCCCGGGCAAGAGCCGGCGCAAAAAGACCGGCATCAGCCGCGGACTGGCACTGCACTCGAGGCGTTTTTGCGCGCGACGCATTGGCTTCCTCAAAAGTCGTTAAATCTCGCGCCGCTTTCGACAAATCGCAAGCAAATGGCGCTTCTTGCTGCACGAATGTTCAGCGGAAACGTTTACGAATACTTGAGAAGATAGCGATGCGAAGTACTATCGTGTAGCATCCTCTTCTGAAATAAAGCACAGAGCTCGTAAATTAGGAGCCATGCGTTATAATGTGTGCTGTGTCATATCGAAAGATCAATAATATTTAAGTGAAATGAGAAACGCATGGGCTTTTAGTTTAAATAATTGAAATGGTTTTATTTCAAATTATATCAATTTTATATTAAAAATATGTAATCCATAATAATTTGAACTAGAACGCTTAAGTATATTCATACAAATAAATAAAGAAGCATCTTATTATTTTATATATAAACTTTAAATACATTTTCAATTTTTATAAACTGCGACCGTCGAAGCGCAATCAAAAACTGTAGCTAGAAATATCACAAATTAAATTCGTCAATTTAATAATGATGCTACTAGTTGGAAACTGTAAATAATTTATTGCGAAAAATATTATCTGAGTCAGGGTTCACGGGATGGAACTCCCTGAAACTTTCTCATTCCGTGACGGATATTACACCAATATGGTTATGGGGACGTATAGTAATATTTATCTCAACAACCAAATATATATTGAAGAAGAATGTATTAAAAGATAACTGGTGCTTTAAACAATAATAATTAAAACTGAATATTGTTAAACCGCTTAAAAATATTCACAAATAAGTAAAGAAACGTTATTAATCTAAAAAAGGACGTATAATTAATCAAATTAAATCGTTAGTATAAATCGTTAATAAATAATTAATGAAAAACAATTAATATGAAGACAGATGCAGACTTTTCTAAAAAATTGTAAATAAGTTAGAATCGAAAGGTACATGGTGTTGTTTAATTTAATATTTTCAAAGTGATTTAACATTTATTTGCTGTTGTGATCAATGTTGTGAAATTGACAATTAACTTTTCAGAAAAAAAAATTTGAATATAATGTATTATTTTGGATAAAATACATTTCATCAGTTGTAAGAAATAAAGAATTGGCATATATTATACTTAATTTCTATGTTTTTCTCTTTATACATTTTATACTAATAAACTAATCTCACCTAAAACTTTTATTTAGAAGATAACATAATATGTTCTTCATAATTATATTTTGCAGAGAAAGTGGGATTTAAATATAATCAGTATATTGTCAGTGTCATCACCAATATAACATCATTTAACGCAGTATCATAAAAAATTCGATATCGAATACAACAAGAAAAACTTCTCGCATTAAAAAGTTTTAATTAACTGATAGAATAGTCAATAAAAATTGTACATTATTAATTATATAACAAAATTTTTAATTTACTACATTATAATGTCGTCAAGCAGTATTATTACATGTTAGAATGTACATAAAATTATATTCAACGTGATTAAATAAGCCATCATAATTCCATTGTGTGCGAAAAAAGTCTGCCTAACCTCGTAATATCATTAATTATCTACTGTCAATTTATAACGGTCTTCTAATTAAAATGGGATATTTATTATTTTAAAGGAGTATATTCATATAGACTGCCTAAGTTGAAATATACCGATGTGCATATTTTAATTGTCGTGTAGCTTCAGTGAAAAAAATCTCGGGATCCGTTCACAAAATTGTTAATCAAATTATAACATTCATTCCAATAAAATCTCATAAAATAGTTTGTCCGTCACTGATTTATTGTACCGACCTCAAACTTTAATCAGCGATGCGAAAATTTTTAATGGCCTTAATTCAACTCTCTAATCTTGAGAAGCTATAATGGTTATCAGCTTAGTCCCGATTATCAGTATAGATGCCAATAATTAATTGGAGGATGATCAATTATTGGTTATCCCCGCGGTATTTCCGAGACGGTCGAAGAAAGTTTTCTTCCTTCTACCATTTTTCTTCGATAAGATTGAACACAAAGTTTTGATATGATCTTGCTAGATCGACATTGTTATACGGGAAAACCGTGGAATGTTTTTGAAACAATTTTTAAACTAATTTAGACAGTCTTGAGAAATTATACATAAATAATTACAATAACATTGTGTATTTACAATTTTTTAAATATTTAATTTAATATGGATCAAACAAATTCATAAATTCTTGAGAAACTGGGACAATTTTTGAAATGCACTTTTTTTATTCTACCATAATTTAATTTTTGTTACCATTATCTTCGTTAATTTTAATTGAAACAAGAATATTTTTTATTTGTGATTTTAAATCCGTATCTCATATATGATATTTGCTTGTCATCCAACGGCAGTATTTTTGCAGGCGCGCTCTCATAAAAATGCCCACTGTCCCGTTTAATCCCATCGCAATGGCACTTCCTTCGGACCTCGGCTCGTCCGTGCCGATAAACTGCGCGAATTCGCAATCTGCAAAACTAGAAAACAAGTGGCCGGACTTCTGATTTATCGTCGTGTTCTCGCGCGGCAGCGTGAGTACGTATCGTACCTGCGGTTGATGTATTGTACGCGTACGTGTACACACGCGTGAGTGAAACGCTATTGCAAAGTGACTCGCGATCAGACGAAAATTCAGTTTTGCGATATCCGTGAGTGGATTTAACGCGGGTTCCTCCTATTCGCTGCGTGCGATTTTTTCGTTTTCTCTTCATTCCGAGTGGTTCTATAGTTTCATCTATTATAAGTTATGGAATTACATTGAGATTCTATTACGATCCCTTCCCCATTTACATTTTGTACAATAACTTTGTTAATAATCAATATTTTTAATTAAAAACATAACATTTGTTGACGTGTTATCAATCAATTTTAGGCTCAAAGTTATTAAATATTTATTACTAAGATGTTATATTTATAAAAATATGACGACACTACATGGTCATTGGTCAAAGAGGAATGGTAATGCACTCTCCCCCTCTCCCACAAAAATAAAAAAAATTGATTCTGTTTATACCTATTATAGAAACATAATGTTTTGTTAAAATATAATTATATGTTTATTAAAAATAAAAAATAATATTGCAAAATATATGGAATGTACATATGCATAATCCTTTCAAATGTATTGCAGTACTGAAGATCTATTATACATGTAAACTTAGCAGTAAGATTAATTAGTTTATCGAATAACTACTAAAAGAAGTTATACTAGGCCTGTTGGGACTTCAGTAGGCTGAATTTGCAAAATTTCGTGCTATGAAATATTTGCACAGCTGAATAAAATGTTATATAATTAAAAAATACACTGAAATGTACACATATTTGTGCGATAAAACGCTCAAGTTCAAAAAGAATGAGGAAGTATGCGCAATTAAACGCCAAAATGTATCTTGAAAAAGTTTCAAAATGCTCAAAAGAAAAAATGCGTTATAATAAATGTCGGCTATTACACATTGACAAATTAGCACGTCTGCAAACAGCGGGCTACTAAAACAAACGATTCTATAAGTAGTCACGAGAACTCGTGACCTAATAACAGAGATATTACGAGTGACCATTATACCTAGAAGGAGCATAATCTTCTCCTTTATTCATAACCTTGTATACACATACGCACAAGTTAATCTAATAGATATTTAATTATCTGCCCTTTTGTAGCCGTGATACCTCCCCCCCTCCGTAACTTACACACGCGTTAAGTACTGGTGTAACGAGTAAATGTACAATTTATACGCGTTGCTCGGTCCGGGGAAGCAACGAATTAATTCTATATTCTCTCGGAGATTTACTCCGACGTGCATGTGTGTGTACGTGAGGATTCTACACGGAGTCATAATTTTACAGTATTTAAACTGTGTTTATGACTGTATAAATAATAATGAGATTTCATGAGCTACGCCAGGTATGATATTATTAAGCTTTCGCTCCACATTTTTTATTATTCCGCTGCGTTAAAATATATAATGTACTTTTATTAAAACCGAATTGTAAAGGAACATTTAAAAAGGAACATTACCTATATCGCATCTCCACATTCCTTCTGTAAAACGACCATTGCACGTAAGTTCATAATTATTCGCAAAAATTATCTGTCATAACATTTACCAACCTACAAAATTCTCCTTCACTTTATTCAATTTCACTTCTTTAATATTAAGTTACATAACAGTTTCAAAAGACACGTGCAAAATTATTCAAATTATTCAAAGAAACCGCTTAAAAATTGAATTAAATGACGTTAATAATTCATATCACGATGCATCTCGCAAATCCTCCGCTACCCTTCGACCGACGATATTCGTTTTCACATCTATCGCGATATTTACGCTCGATACACTCTCGTAAAAATCGGACGACGTGCACTTTGCTTAGTTACGCGCGGTCGAGACGGTTTCCTTCGGGCGCGTCATAAACCGCGTAAATCCGCAATCTACGAGGCCGCGAGTCGTCCAAGTTTTGATTTATAGTCGCACGGGACGCGTTTCGCGTGTGGATAGACACCGGGTTAGATAGCGCACCCGCGTGCACGCGCTCGCTCCTGGGAAAAATGCGACTCCACGCGCCACGGGCGCTTCCTCGCAATAACCTCCGAAGGGAAATTCACGATAATAGAGACTACCACGTGAATTTCGCATGCAAGTGTCCCCGCGATCCCACAGCGTTTTGCCTCCAGGCTCCGCGCCTCCGCTGATCCTCCCTCCCTTCCTCCCCCTGTCCTTTTCCGTGCCATTCGCTCCATTTCAACCGGCGTGTTCGCACACACTTTTCAGTTCTCATTGAGGTCTTTATAATTTCCGTCACTTTGTTATTTCATTATTTCGTTATCCTCTTATTTCATCAAATTTAATATTGTAATATTACTTTTCTGGTTCAATTTAAGGACTGCATCTCAAAACTGATAGTAACGGCGTTCGTTAAAGCACTAAGAAATCTATATAAAATCACATATGAATTATCGTTTGAGCACTAACAAGGAGTGGGCAAGAATCAAAAAATCAGTTTTTAATTTAAAAAATATTCTGCAAAGCTTGAAGGATGCTTATTAATTGAGCAAATCATTATGAGTGCATTGGCCCCTTGTTTTCTAGTAAAAAAATCAATAAATTTATTCACATTTACATTTACTATACAAAGAGGTATTTTATAATTACTATAAATTGTCATACATCATGATTGTGCTGGTAGGGCATCGTTGTAGAGCATCGAGAAATTTCGACTTGCGAGTCTCGGGTTCAAAATCAAACGCAATCTTGTTTTAATTAAATATTCAAATTAATTTTTATATAACGACGAATGTGTTAAAAATTAAATTAGAAATTGAAAAATTTGTACACATAATGATTTGATAATAAGTATCTAATTAATAAGTATCCTTCAAGCTGTTCACAGAATTTTTTTTATTGAAAATTCATTTTCTAATTCTTGCCTACTCCTTGTAAAATCAGCTGTGACCATCGTTGGCCTTTTCTCGCTTTTAATTATGTTTGTACACTTCACGATCATATACTGCGCTCTCGGACGACGACCACCGTGCGCGAAGAAAAATCGATGAGGCTCGACTTTTCGAGCGGGAAACAAATGATGGGAAGGTCCGTGTCTAAATTTATACTCAACTTTGAAAAATGTGTTAAAAGCGCGCGGAATAAAGGCGAGAGGTAGGGCAAACGATCTCCTCACTTTTTTCCTCTCTTTTTCTTGACTTTATCGATTGTGTTTAAAACTATTTACTTTCGTTTTCATTCTTTCGCGCGCCATTCTCTCCATTTTTCCCTTCCCTCTCGTATCTATTATTCTCTCGATTTTAAAAAAGGAGAAAGAAGACGAAATAAGACGTGCGGTGAAGCTTACATGGAGAAAGGAAAACGCAGGGAATCTCCGCTTATATCCACTTCTTCCTCTCCCTCCCCCCACAAGTTTCCTCCTTTCTCTCAAACTCCACTCCCTCTTCGTCAGCGTCCTTCTATCTGTGAACCGCAATTTCTCTCCTTCCGCGATTCCTCGTACCTCGTCCCTCGGACATCCCGTGCACAGGAGTACACGCGCACGAGCGAGCGGTCTTCCGTCTTTTCCATCCCTTCGCAACTCCCTTTCCCTCTCCCCCCCCCCTCCCACCTCCCTGCTTCCCAATCCCTCCCGTGCTTCCGCTCCTTTTCATCCCTGCCGTGGCGACCGAGGGGCTGAGCTAGACAAATAGCTTCAGCGTGAAATACCGCCGCCTCTTTAAAACTTTAAAGTGTTTCAAGTAATCCTAAGGCACGACTTTACATCATGGTTGTACCCCGCGGAGGATACACGCAAGCGTAGAAGGAAATGGAATATCGGTGCGCCCGCGGTGGGCTTCCGGCTACGCTCGTGGCACATCCGGCGGTAGCGAGATTTCCCGGAAGATCGCGAGGTATACGTAAGAGTGCTGTTATTATATCATTATGTTTCGCGAAGTGTATCTGATATACGTTTACACACAACGACACATTTCCATTATGTCCTTGTTTTGGGTTTTTAACCGGTTCTTGCTCCTTCGTTCTATTTTCTCTCAAATAAATATTTTCACGGCATGTACAATCGATTATTAAATATAAACATATAAATATGAAAAAATATATTTACGTTACAATGAAATTATTTATAGAAATTGCAAGTTTATTTTACATTATATTCCTGTAAGGAGTAAAAGACTAAGACTAACCTTCCTCAACGGCTAAGGTGACAGTGGCTGATCGACCCTCCGTCGGCCTGCATGAATAGTTCCCAACGTCATCTTGAGTCACTGCCGCCAAAGTCAACACGGATACCGTACGTGCCGCACCCCTTTCGGTCTCTACATTTATCCCTCCACGCGCTGCCTGGATAGAGAGTAAACAAGTGAACTCGACGATGAAGAGTAAGTAACAGAAAATTTTTTTTAATATTCGAGAGATATAGAAGCAAGATGCAGACTTCTTATTTTTCTTTGCAGTGTAGTCGGAAGAACTTGACACGGAACACGTTGCCGAGACCCTTTACGTTTCGCCAAATTGCATATAAAAACTACTACATTAGTCCTGTTATAAAGTTTTATGTATCTATGAATAAATTTGAAGAAATTAGAGTTTTTTTTTGCTTCTATATACCTCACATCACGTTTTACGCTCGAACTGAGATTTCGTTATGCAAATGCGTATTTTTATGTGTATCAACGTAAGCGCGATTGTTGCTTTTTGGAATCAGTGGAATAGATGCAAACTGTCATTCCTGTTACATAGTACGTAAATCATTCCACAAAGATGAAATGATTAAAATGAGCGATATAATACGCTAAATTAAAAATCCATGAAGCTACAAATCGCGTATGCAAGAAAATGCCCCGAGAAAAATAATTGTTGAAAAATTAAAACATTTAATGCAATAAGATCAATCAAACGTTGAGTCAACAATTATTAAGTTGCACAAAGAAGATAGTTTATTCATGTCAATCATTAAAATTTGTCAACTAAGAATTAACTAAACCAACTCAATATTTAGTTAAACCTATTGGATTAAATATACCTAAGCCGAGTAAGGTCCATTTGATGAATTATTATTTAAAAAAATTTTATTCATGGAGATATTGTAATAAAAATAAAATCTTTTCTTCAATCATTTACAAAAATAAAATATCGTATATCTTCCATCTTGAATATTTATAAGTAAACAAAAAAATTTTTTAAACTCTAACATTGTGAGTTTTATTAGACATAAAGAACCGTTTTACATGGTACATTCAATAGTGGACCTTACATTTAGTACCTTATTCAGATTAGGTACCCGATGATTATAATTTTAATATTTGGTGAAAGAGCTTTTTGTGTTACAAACAATAAATAATGTAAAAATGTCTCTTTAAAGAAGACTGACGAGACTTGGGTGAGTCGACGTTTCAAAGGACGCGTGTATCAAGCAAGCGAGATAATCGCGCGCAGTCTCGCAATGGCAAAACCGCGTCGACTGCCAAATCGATCAACTTTCAGCCATTACGTATCGCGCGAAAGAAACAGCCGACGCAGACTATCACGCAAACAAAAATGTTGGAAGACGCGGTTAGGGGTGGCCATATGACCCACATCCCTTCGCGTCGGGGTGCGATGATATACGAGCGCCCCTTTTTTCTCCCGTCCTTCCGATTCCCGGTCGTCAAACAGAAATTTCATTAGAGCGGCCCCGCGTATCCAGCTGAGGCTGCATTACCTGGAATGTTAGGAGTTTGTTATCCCGGAGCCATTGTACACCCCTGATGGGACGGGTCTGATACGGCGACAATATGACGCACCTCAGGGTGATCGTCGAGCCCGATGGCACCCTTTGCTCCCGGGGACCCATTATGTCTGCTACCGGCGCTGTACTCTCATAGCCTGGAAGTCATGTTCGGACAAATATCATGCGGTGGCTGAAGCAATTGAATGACCGCGTCGTGACAAGATTACGCGCATATCCGATGGTTGAGGGTAACCACGATGCCCCACGCCGCAACGGCGAATTTCCCGAACTGAATCTGAAGATTCGGGCGCTGCAGGATCTTGATTTGCAACGGAAATGCAATCGGGGATTCCTTAACCGATGTACTGCTTTAAAAGCAGCAACCTCCGGTCGTACTTTACTTTAGTACCAGCACGCGCATTTATCAATTCATTTGTATAAAACACAATAATGTAATGTAATTTGAAGCTAAAGTTTCATTTATATAGGTATGCTCAATGCATTACATTGTTTATTCCGTAAATATATTAAATTATATTTTTGCATGAAAAATTATACGTGATACGGCCGCGATAGGTGAATAAATACTTTCATTTCAATCAAAAATAATTTGCGGTCGTCGATTGCAAATGGCAATAATTATTGAAACACATGTTTATTAGCAAACTGACAGCTCCAAATTGATTAATAAATCATTTGCTAAAATGAAAAGGCCAATATATATTTCTGCATATTTAAATTAAATGTGTGAAAAGCAATATAATGAACGCCCGAGCAGAATTTAGTTCGGGAAATTTACTCCAGATATCATTTACATTTGCTGTATGGTATTAAAAAAAAGTGTTTTAACGAAAGAAAATGTTTTTCTTTTAAATCACTTAACGTGTACATTAATTTCGTGCATTAAGAGATTTTCATTAAATCCCGGCGAGATGATATCGAAATGACGAACAAAGAGTGACGCACGGCAAAGGGATTTGCAACTTTTTAATTGACAACGTCATAGCGAGCGTGACGTATCGTGAATACCCTCTAATTGATGCAATCCGTTCTCGGTTTTAATATCTCAACGAGCGAGATTAACTACTACGTACTAGACTTCCTCCCGATGAAAAGAAACACCCTGCGATACCCCCGAGAGGACGCGCCATCAAGGATACTCGACGAATGTTATGTAATGATTTTAATTAATGCCAACGTTATATTCACTTTCATTGCGCTGGTGCTCTGCCGACGCGGCACAAAATAGGAAACGCTGAGGTAGGTAAAAAACGTAATACGCTTACACACACATAGACATGCCGTCAAGCTTGTACATTTTAATTTAGAAAGCAGCGTTTAATGCGCAAACCACCACTATGCATCGGCTTTTACGAAATGTGCCGTAAATTATCCCGCCTTGAAAACTCTTCGGTTCTCCGTTACACGCATGCGATAAATTGCGAACGGGCTTCCCATTACGAACTTTGCTACTGCTATAATGAAGCCCCGTTTTGCTTTTGTAGTGCGTCACGTCTACGCACAGCTGTCATTCGTCTTCATCTCGTCTTATATCTTACATTTACATTAGATATCACAGTAATTCTCTTTAAAGTTAAGTACACGTAGAATTCTATAAATAATGTATATGTACGTAAGATACTGCAATAAACGTAGACTTGACGTGCTGAAAATTGCATGATATATATTTAATATTGTTACAGAATGAATATTATTGAAGGCATTATAGCATACAATTATAGTACTGGCATTACTGTTGTTTAGACAACTTAAATTTATCTAAATAATAAGATAATTCATTATAAATGTATCTTAGAAAGAGAATCTATTTCTAGATAATTTGAAGATAATACGCTGTTCAGAGATCCTTGTAAAAGTTTTCGAATTACTTATAACTTAAATTTAGAATAATTTTTCTGTTGATCTACAATTTTTTTTATCTATTGCAATCTATTGTTATCACTTTAAAAAATTCTCCTGTTAAGATAAATAGTAACTCGGAAGTTAAAATTCAGACTAAGGACAATACTTTTCATTATTATTTGCATTAACTTAAATATAACTTGAAAAAGATAATACTTCTCTTATCTAAGTTGAAGATAAAAATAACATGTATATTAATAATCTAGATAATTGATAAAATAAAATTCTTTCTTTATCTAGATGATTATCTAGAGTATTTTATATAAATAATGGCAAACACTGGTATTATTTAAAATCATTATACATCGTGATTGTACTTTTAGACTAATTTTGATAACTGATGTAAGCTCTCTCCGATTAGATTAATAATTCACCATCATCTCCGAAAGCAGAAAAGAAAAATGGTCGAAAGTAGAGAGTTCTCAGTTTCGTATAAAAATATCGCAAGGCCCGTATACATTATTCAGTACGAGGACCGCGGTCGAGACTCATTTAGCGGTCCAACCCCTATCCCTTAGAACTCTGAACTCTCAGTGGCCAACGAAGAAAAGGATACGAAGAAGCCGCGGCAGGATCGCGGGATTAAGGATAATCCTATTAGACTTAAATGAATCCGGCGACGACTGCGTTCCCTCTAGCGAAATATTATGTTATGCTGTTATTACTGTAAACTCGCTCGCCAACGTTTCTTTTTTGAGCGCGGTCTCGCTTGCTTTTTTGTGTTGCCGGAGACTTTGTGGATAAATTCTCATGATTCACCAGTATCCACTGAGTCATAATGCTCAAATGCGGATTCGACATGTTAGTATGTCAAGTATACGCTGAATTCTTAACTTATCCGATTATCTATATTTCCCAGTTACTTGTAATAAAACTAAATATTATATTATTATTAAATAAATATTATAATGTAATATTATTAGACTTAAGGTATGTTAATATATATATTTTTTTAAATTTAAGTTAAAGTTAACGGTTTCTAAAATTAATTGAATTATGTTTACAAGTTACATGAACAAAAAGTTAGCTAGTTACGTTAAGGTTAAATTAATTTAAATTAATACTTTATTTGTAAATTAAATTTATATGAAATAATTAAAGAAACAAAAAAAAACGGAAAAATATTGCTTTTTATGTGGGAATTTATTCTTTTACATAGATAAATTTTTAATTTAGAAAATTAAAATTTATGTGTTCAGAAATAATTAATTAAAAATTAAATCATTTAAAATCAACAAAATTAGGTTAAAAATTATTAACTTTTTAACGTTATTATTCAATTTTTAATTTTTTAACTAGTTACTACCTAACCTTGATTATTATTAATTCTAAATAAATAATTTCATATATATATTTGAAACACGATTGCGCGGAGAAAAACTTTACTATATCATTATGTCACATTATTATGCGCATATACGCAGCGCGTAGTACTTCCATTTGCCTTGTTTCCCTTATTTATCTGTTACAAAACTTCGACAATATAGCTGGCAGCGATCTGTGACTATCTTTAAGTCTCGCATACATTGCGAACAAAAGCGAAAGAAGAAACTTGGCGCGAGTATATTTATTAGTCGGGTGAAACTGCATGGAGAGTGTTCTGAGCGAAAACACATCGTGATACGAAAAGAAATATTCACGGTCGCAACTTCGCCATTAAGTTGATAATATCACAAAATATTTCATTCAAAAAATATGGCGATAATGCGAAAAATAAGGCATAACATCTGCAAAAGTAATTAAATTCATTTTACAGACGTTCGTATTGCACATTTTGCGTGCGAGGACTGGAAAACGGCGAGAAGATCGAGAAGAAATCAAGAAACACTCTATTAACGATACAAGCCGTGCTTCTGCAACATTTGTGAGTTTTTGCCAATGATTTTGAGCAGCGGTATCAAGAGTAAGCTCCCCGATATCGAGAAAACGCAGCTTCTCGTAATCTGCCGTTCCGACGTAAACGAAAAAGCGTAGACTCCGGAACATCGAAGGCGTCAAGGGAGAGGGCGACGTGTCTGAAATAAAACGACGTTACTTAAAAAGAATTATGAAGCGGCTGAAGAAAGTTCGCAAGAAGAATCGACGACGACGGATCACGAGCGTCAAAGCCAGGACGGTGTCGTACTTATCCTTAAGTGATTGATGTCGCTCGGTTCTGCGAGAAAAATAAAAAGCGGCTTCTAATGATTTTTTAAAGGGTGTTCGGTGTACTATGACGAGAACGTGTCGGAGTTTATTAATACATTTATGAAAGATGTGATACGTTATCGACGTCGACGTTTGACTTGCTCTAGTTCCTCAACACGGAGCAAAATTTATTGAAATTTTAAATAATGCTCGCTTTTCCATTTTTATCGTCAGATTTGTCCTATTGCGCTCGTCTGCCATTTACAATCAATTTTATATTTCGCGGAGGAATGTCTACAATAAAATTAGAAATAATATTGTGATTCACGGCCTATCACCTTCAAATATCGAATATTAGCGATATGCGAATTAAACGCGAAACGGTCGAAGTACTTCGCCAGTTACACATGTACACTATGCAGATCTGATAATAAACTTTCATATAATGCAGCCGCTAGAGTTTCACAGAGTATTACGGTGAACAACAGAAATAACGCTGTTTACTCGCCCAAAAGTTTGCCACCGACCATCTAAAGCGGTAAACAGGCATCGTGCAAGTTTAAAACATACGTTGTAATGTTACGCTCGTAAAAGCTCAACCTAATCTCTCCCGCCTACGCGATTGGCCATTGTGTCTAATTCATGGATTTTATATCCACGATATGGGCACGGTTAATATCAATTTTAGTAAATCCGACGTGATCATTTTCATGTGCGCTTCTGATTTCTACAAAAATAGATAAAGTAATATACAAAAAAATAAAATAAAATAAAATAAAATGGATATAACATAAATGTGAATATCAGAGATACGAGGGACGACGATAAATTATTAGATAATAATGCGTGTGTATATGAAAATAGCAATAAAGTACAGAATCTTCATAAAATATAAATATTACTGTTTGCAAATAAATACTTGATGACGGAAGTACAGTAAGAAAATTGATTCAAATATTTCTAAAATATCTGTAGATATAAGTAATAACTAATCAATCTAACGTTCTTGACAATTCTTAATAATTAGTCGCGTTAGTCACATTATATCGCTATAATATTGTTCGGCGAAACACTAATAAAAACAGAATTAATGGCTACGGTGATACCTTACAGTGGATGCCTTACATTTGTAATGATTGTATTACAAGAAAACGCGCTTTCTTTGCCTGATAATTATCAGTAAGCTTAGCGCTGTACCTCGCGGCTGATTAATCGCGCTTTTTCCAACTGATGCAATCTTAACGACGATTCAACCAGCGTGCTTTCGGTTCCGCTACTTTCCGAGTGGCGAAACAAAGCGGAAATTGCCAGTCGCTCGCGATGAAAGTTATATTTTTAAATCTCTTGCTAACCAGGTCAATCTTTGCACCCGAGGGAATTTTATAGATTTAAACCGGTGAAAATTTTTATTGTGTGAAGTGATGTTCACCGCGCGTATTTTATTACGTTCATCATTCGTGGCGCGCGCACGCCGATCCGATAGAATGCAGAAACGGATGAATTCGAAGGGAGAGGAGGAGAAAAAAAAATGCATCTTATATCCCCCAACCGTGGAACTTTCAACGAAGTTTTGATTGCATAATTGTACGCTTGTCCGAGTTTCGTGCCGATCAAGAAATTCATAAAATAATTTGCATGATATAATTTCAAACTGCGCGATACAGGCGCCCCATTTTATACACACCGCGCGCGCACACCCGATTCGGCTAATGCTGATTACGCGGGAAATTAATTATGCAAGTCTGCGCAAAATATTATCGCTGATATCACAGACAGTAAAATAAGTTTAACGTCAGTGAAATTAGAATCACAACAAAATGCAAATACGCGCATATAGCCGTATAAATTTCAATAATTAATCTCGATTGTTCGCGAAAAAGATCTGTAAAAGATTTAAATAATACAAATCTTTTAAAGCAAAATTTACACGGTTCGACAAATTTTAGCAAATACAATCGAAGCGCAGAGCTTTAACTGGTATTTATAACGAACTCGTGAAACAGAAATAATATAGCTTTTATTATAGTTAAATAATATTCTATCAAATATTTTTAGATACTTTATATTTCAATCAAGTATTTTTATCGTTTTTTTCGTTTTGCCGCAGCGAAGTGAAGCTATTATAATGAAACGCTATTATGGTGAAACGCGCACGACGTTCTACAATTAACAAAGTTTAATTTACTCTTTTGAAATCTTTATTTCTATTACCATCGGTCTGTTCAGTGTTAATAAGGAAACGTTTCAGTCGTGTCTTTAAATATACGACCGATTCGATCGGCGTGAGCTGGAACGAAAGGAACGTCACGCTCATATATGTCACAAACGCACAAGCCAGAAATACGCATCTCACGTCCGTGGGGTATATATACTTACTTATACGTGTCTGCTGAGAATGCGGTTCGTCATAGCCCTCTAGTTTGTCTGGATCTGGAAATACAAAAGCTCTTAATAATGAAACGTTATCGTACCATTATAAAGGAAAGAATAAAGTGTGCGATGATTCATTGGGAATTTTTAACGTGATGAGGATGAAACTATTTCGCCGACTCACTGTACCATTTATATTACTTTACACGGTATGTTATTGGAGATAAATCTCGTTTCATTTCAAGACAAATGTATCTTTAATTCCACTTTTACATGTTTGCGTAATTGCATTAGTGTAGGAACATTCAATCATGCCGTCTTAAAATTCAAATAAGAGTTATGATTTTTATTTGTATAAAAACAGAAATGTCGAATTTTTCTATCGTAAATCGTCATATGGGAAGGGGGAGGGGGGGAAGGGGAGCAAACGTGAAGGACGAAATGTGAAGTGGAACGACAATCACCTCGCACAGAGAGCTGCACTGCATACATGATCTTCGGTTCCGTATTGACCTGGCACTCGTACTTGCCAGAATCCGTCTTCTTGGCGTTATCCAGCCTGAGAGTCCAGGCGTCGCTGCCTGGGGTGTGCTGAGGTCCGAATCGCGCATCCGAGCTGAACGAAAAATTTCCAGAAGTGAGGATATGGAGATCCCTACTCCTCATCCAGGAAACCTTAAATCACAAAAATGCATGTTACTAGAAATGAAGAAAACATAGCCTCGAAATTTCGCGTGAATTTTTTAGATTTAATTTGGACTTTTTTTATTGTCGTTTGATTAATGTACAAACAATGCGAATAAACAAATAACACAGATGCAATAAAAAGCAATTGTCTCTGAAATTAAGTTTACAATTATGCAATAATGTTTAAAGTTAAAGCTTGTAATTAAAATGTATGATATCTGGCACGAGCATTGAGCAGTTAACCTACGTAACTGAATGCAACCGTTTTTATTTTTATGACTTCCATAAATATATTTTATTTCCTGCCATTCATACTACATGCGAACCATTTATATGTTACAAAACCTAGTTTCAATCAAAAAATCCGAACATAATCTTTTTATCCAATACACACATGTAAAGATGTTTTGAACAACCAAAAAATTAAAAAATTTGCAACATCAGCACGTAACACTTCTAATCCAAATAAAACAATTTTCGAGCAAATAGGAGTTCGAGATACACTCGAAACGTACACTTCTCAGAGATCTTTCGTTGCAGCACAAATTAGGGATGGTGATATGGACGCCCGCGCGATAATAGTGACTCTCGGGAAGCGTAAAGTTGCCAGACGTCATTGATGACGCTCGTTTATCAGGATGGTGTCATTTGGCCGATATGTGAAACCGCGAATGCCGACTGACGCTTAAAATTGAGAAGTCTTGTACGTGCACTAAATCAGTATCCCGCCGTGACTTATCTGCCTTGTTCCGCGTTATTCGTACACGTAACGTGTCGTGTAATACATAATAATACATTACGACGTGATGATAATAAAGTTAATGAAGCGGAAGCGAGAACATGCGGCGCGAAGGGTGGTAACGCGACGATGGGCGTAATGGCGCTAATGGATGCTCGATTACTCGAGCGGCACGCAATTATTATTAATTATCATCGATACTGTATCAGTGATAGCCTTTTAGCTCTTTCTCTCGTTTAAAAACTCTACTGCACATTATGTGGAATGATATTGCATAATAATAATAATAGATCAAAGTAAATAATAATTAAGACTGGCAGTATTCTGAAATTCAATTTCAATGCTATTCTTAACTTTGATCTTAATTTTGATCTTAATCATAATTGTTATGTTTTTTTATCAAATAATTAAGAAGATCTAATAAGTATTATCATATATTTTTGATGAAAATTGTAAAGACATTTATCAGATGTTTACACTAGTAGCATAAATAAATATTTATATATATGCATTGGTTGCACAAATTCTTTCATAAAAGCAGTCTTTTTTTTCCATACTCAATATTACTGAAATTTATAAAGAATTTGTTAAAATATATACAATGTACATTTTCTACTTCGTTATGTGAGTAGAATTTTTAAACAGACAAACGCGTGAGATGGACCTTAAGGAACATATTCATTTTAACCAACTATGAAAGCGTCAAATAATTTTTTTTGGTTATATCCTTTTCTCATTCATTCTTTCATTAACGTTAAAATGCCGTACAACTTATTTTCAAAACATTACTAATGAGAGTAAATCTAAAAAAAAAAAGTTCACTCATTCGTGTTTTATTGACATGCGTAAACATGTATACGCAGTATCAGTGCAGCTGATCCCAACTATTCGAAGCAGTTAGATTTTAATCATCATTATAGCTTTTATAAAAAACAATAAAAAAATATTGCTGCAAAACATTCAATAATTTATTCATTGCGTGATCTACAACGTTTCTACGCACTTGATAATTAATAACATGAAATATGCGAATTTATTTTGACTCTAAAATAATGATTTAATAAAACGGCAAGAAATTCGTGTTCAAGCAACGCAAAGTGTAACACTTTAATTTTAAACTAAATATAATACAACTGAAATAAATAGACTGTCAAATAATCTATATAACTGAAATAAACAGCCTTTTAATATTAACTGATTAGTTTTTTAACAACTTTTTTGGCTATTTATTTTGTCTGTTTAATAATGATTGAAATTTGTCGCAACAGCTTAATATCTGTTATATTAGCAAATCTATTATTTTCCGTGTTACTTCGCATTATGAACAAAGCAATTGATCCCGATCCTTCTCTTCAATTTGAATTTTCTACTACATTCCTGTTCGTTGAAGAGTCTTCCTAATAGAACGTTCAGTCTTTACCGGCAAAGACGAATCGAAATTTTTGCGAGTGCAGCATCGTTGGAGCAAAAGGTGCAATCCGATGAATATGGTTACCGGACAGTGCTTATCCGATTCTCATATTTTTCAGCACTCGGCCGGCCAAACGGTCGGATATTAGATATCCGGTTATCGGCTGGTAGTCATTTCCGGTCTATACCCAGTTACCATTTTCCCATTGGCTATTCCGCGAGGTGCCTCACCGTGTATTAGCTTCGACGAGGTACGTCCGAGAATAAACGATGCGCCTGATGATTTGTTGCCATTCCGGTGTATCGAAAAAGTTATCGATTCGTGGCCGCAAAAACGTGAGACATCCGCCATCGCTTTGAACGGGTTTTAACGTCATAAGTAATAATAAGTAATGATTCTAAGCATTGCATCAATCTTTAGTTTAATCTTGTTCCTTCAAAGAAACTACAATACAAACTATTATCCCTGAATCAATACCATATAAATTCAAGATGAATATTTTAAGCAACTATATATATTTTTTTATACAAATTAATTTATCTCATTATTCTATACATGAAAGTATAAAGGTGAAATTTTCAAAAAATTATATTTTATGTTGAATTATATATATGCCAGAATAAAATATTAAATATCTTGTTATTAATCTTTCGGTAACTCTATCATAATATTTTTATATTTATAAAAAATAATTACAAGAATTATTATGTTAAAAAATCATATAATTTCAATTTAAAAAATGGCGATGACTTTCATACGATCTTAAAAAATCGATTTTTTTTCCAAAAGTGATTTTATCATTGTTTACCTTTCTTCAGACAACTTTTGTCTGAAACGTTTGCTGTGATATTTAATTTCCAGGATAATAGTTTGTAATATTAAATGCGCTACTTTATATTTATTATGCAACTATATATTTCTATTATTATGTAATTGCATCCTAAATCCTCAAAATAGTTAGCACTACGTTATTATTTATTAGGCTAATAAATACAATAATTGTTACAGCGACACGTAAACTGATATATAAATTCAAGAAGTTAAGAATTTAAGAAAAATGCATCTAAGGACGATGTTAGGACGCATTCCTTTAGTTTCTTTATTCAAGGATTTAAATCGTGCGATCCTTTTTTTTCTTCGATTCATCACCAGCAGTGTGCCGGTGAGCACAATCGAGAATGTCCCATCGACGTGACATCGAGACTACGAGAAAGTCCAATAATCTGGACGGCAAAAAAAGAAGGCAATGGCGCGTAGTCTCGAATATTCCGTCGGCGTGGCGGTGGGACTCGAGATTTATCGTCGTTATTAAAACAAGCGCGGTGATACACGAGCGATCTCTGGTCGGGCGAACGTAGACATTATTCAAAGGGAACAAAAGAAGTCTAGATTAATCGGTAATTAAATCGACGGCGGAATACCGCGGTATACTGATACGGGCGCTCCCGCGACTTGCTTCTCCCGATTTTATCGGCCTGATTCGTGGGGTTGATGCATTTGATGTATTTGATCATCGGTTGTGTGCGTCACACGGGATTTTAATGGAGCGTCTCGTTTTAATAAAAATAATCCGATACTTTATTGCGTCATTATAAATCCTCGCGTAACGTGTCTGACTATATAAGAGGAGAAAAATCTGTTTGAAACATGCGAGAAAGAGGAGCAGAAAAATCAAACTCGTTAATACGTGTACCATCGAGAGCCGATAATCAATGCAAAAAATATTTTTGTGTTGAATAATGCGTTGCAATAATGCACCATTTCTTCAAATTGCTTTCGTTCCTGGAGGAGCACGTTCTACTCAAATCGCAGTCGTTCTTGAATACGGAGCAAGTAACGTACTGTACGACACGTACGCGCAATGTAATATGCTTATATGTAAGCGGCATTGTAAGGAACAAGCAAATCTATAATTAACTGAAGGATTCTCATGTTGAATACACAAATGCGTAATTATTCCGACAAAGCAGAATCTATAAAGGATGTGCCAACGAGCAAAGATTTGCATGTAACATGTTCTTATGTGACATATACATATTATAATTATATATCAAATTCTCTTTCTCTCTTTCTTTCTTATTTATTTGCAGCAAGGCAGATCACATCAAAGTGCATAAACATTATTATCTTTGTCTTTCACTTAACGCTTTTAATTTTAATTTAACTTTTTTATTTTTTATTCCTTATTCTGTTTTTTTCTTTCTCTCTTTTTTTGTTACATCTCATGACTCATGATTTGTAATTTTTGTATTAATCTGACGTACTTTACCACTTACTTCGCTTTTTCTTTCTGTATTTCTATTTTTCTTTTTTAGTTATTTTCGTTTCTCTTTAGTTTTTTCTTCTTTTCTGCGTTCCTATTTTTTTTATATTTTCTCTTTTTTCTTTCTCTTCATTTATACATTGTGCTTTTATTTTAACATTCTTAGAGGGCTTGCCCTAGAAAAATAATAAACGCTTTCACACATTCTCTCTCTTTATATATATACATATATGTATGTATGTGTATAAACATAGAAGCATAAATTAATTATCATTAAGAATTTGATTATATGCATCAGATATGCATCAATTTGAACAATTATTCAAACAAAAAGTGCATTTGCCGATGTCGTACAAATATGCTACCTACAGAGATTCATGTGTTTAAATTTAATTATAGCTGAAAATGATCGCGTAAGAATTGGACACCATCCTTCTTTCGCGTGTGACATCTGTTGGTTGGCTGTAATCGGCAGTAAAAGCTAATTTATGAATTTTCATTTCTCAACATATGTAAACATTTATGTTATTAATGAGATAAATTTCAGGCTTCCGGAAAACATTGACATTATGCGCGATTTCACATTTGTTGCAGTTCGTGATTAATGAATATATGGAAGTATTATTTCAACAAATAACAGTAAGTTATCACCCAACTCGGTTGTCAATAATTTTACAACGATATTAATAAAATGTCGTATTAGCAAGAAATATTAAGAGTGATCGAATTTTACTGTAGAGCTGAAAAGGACTCGTTGTCACTGCGACGGAGTGTAATTTGGTTTCCAGGAAAAATTATATTATTAAGTTTTAATAGGTTCAAAAATATTTATAACTACAGATTTCCCCCCCAAAAAAGCTTTCATTTTTTTATATATGATCAAGGCAATACAAATGTAGACCATAACCGATTATAATCCCATTTTAAATCTCGATCAGATTTTCTCGGGAGAGAAAATACCGCGGGACCACAGAGAAATCCACTCTTAGCGGAATGCAAACCCGCATAATGCAACGTCGCGAGGAAAGGGGAAGAGCGGTTGGTTTGGCAATAACATTAGAGCAAGAGAGATTCACCATGCGGCACAACACGTTATACGGCATGTTGCTGCGGGGGTGGCGGTGTATCACGGCATTTGGTCGTACGCCAGTGTGCCTGAATATACCTCGGTTGGCCCAAAATAGAGCTGGCTTTGAGGTCGCGAAAGAGGAAGAAGCGGAAAAGATGACGGGGCGCGGAGGGGGAGGGAACGGAGGTCCGGGGGAGGATGGAGTCGCCGCGGCTGTTAAGGAACGTCTTGGATACGGGGTGGGAGACAAAGGACGGCAATAGAGAGCCGACATAACCGCTTTCATCTGCTGCGTCGGCACCATCCGGGATAAAAATGCAACGGCTCCTGGTCGTTCCAACATTTCGCCGTACCTTACGAGCATCCCGCCGCCGCGGCTCGACCAGAATTTTCCGCAGGATGGCACCTTATGCACGTCGTTCCAGCACATTCGGCTACCTTCCGCAGAGAGAAAACCAGCCGCGCGTACTTTGCTCGTGGCTTTATACATTAGGTGTTGTACGCCATCAATAACGCGACCGAAATGTTCCCCAATTGAAATCCGACATGGAAAACTTTAGAATGCACTTTCTGTTATTTATTTCTTGGCATGTACTGGCGAATGCCATTATTGTTCATTCTATTGTCCTTCGATATCTATGAAGCTATATGTGTAAAAGGTTGTCTCTTTGTACATTACTTAAATTATAGATTTTTAGCAAAAATAGACACATTTTTCTATTACTGTTATATTCGTTAAGTTATATTATTTCCTACTACCAATAAATCTGTTACTTTCAATCACTTTGTGAATTTGCATTGCGTGTTTTCTTTCCAAATATTAGCGCTTGTGTGAATCTGTCTCTTCACATTTAGTACAAAAAATAATACGTTTGACTTCCGTATCATTCTCATTGTTCACACTACAATCTTAGATGATATGAATCATAGTTTACACTTTAAATATTAAGTACCAATCGTTTGGCTAAATTAACTTATGGATCTTGATACGCAGCATTTGCTTTAATCAATCTGAGCAATCGCGAAGCATTTAATATGAACGTCAATGTTGTACTGAAGATGGTCGAAAACGCTTTTTAATACATTAAAATAATACATATTTTGTAGTATACACGAAGATCTCGTGATTTGCTTGTATTGGCATTATATCTTGTTTAATTTGATTTAATTCGTTCGAGTCTAGTTTCTTGCAATTTTAATATGACAAAGTTTAATTTGATTTATAATAAATATCTTAAAACAATACAGCTTGGCCATAAACTACTTTTATATTAAGTTAAATGTGTTGCTCGCAATTATGTGACTCCATAATCCCTATAGAATAAAATATTCTTTCTAATTCCTGATTCCCAGTTTTTAATTCTTTTCAACAATCAAATTTGGTCAATAATTCAACGGAAGAAAAAAGTTAATAAAAGAGTCTGTTTAAACGGAGATCTCCACGTCCTGCTATGCCTCGATTTGGTCTGCCGGTCGTTGCAAATCGGAACGGCTCTCACAACCGATCGTTCGACATCATTTACTCTCCCGTTTACCCGACGAATCACGACGTGGCAGTCCTGAATGCGCTTTTGCTCTTTCAGCTGGGACGGGTGGTGTCCGGGGGAATGGCGAAAATACGTCGATGGAAGCACAATGAATTAAGGGAGTTCCTCGTTCGCCCGAGAGTCAAGAAAGTCACGAGTAGTCGAGCGAAAAGAACGGCGAGGATGGAATTGGGAGGAAGCGAACGCTCGCACCAAAGGAAAGTCACTCGACGACGCCATCGAATCAGTGTTCCCCAGGTAAATTATTTACTCCTGCTTCCGCATCGGCGATAAGAATGCGCGGGCGTCGTCTCTCCACCGCGAAGGACGACCGATGGTGCGCCCTTCGCTTCGGTACTACGGTAAAGTCGACTCAGCGCTCTCGGATTTACATCCGGCTAAAGTTGTTCGGCAAGTCCGATCGAGAGATTGGCAGCCTTTGTGATCCTCCGTTGCTACTTTCCAGCTGAATTCCCAGCGTCGCGATCTTGCGGAATGGAATCGCACGATTAACCGCGATGAGACCTTTCCCTGGCAACTATTGACGTCATTCGCGATTAGACGGTTCGCGTTTTTTTTTTGCCATACCACGAGGACAGATAATCCAATTTTTCTTCAAGAGACGCTGCACTTGCGCGATGGAAAAGACACGGATAAAAATTTATCACTTTAATATTGATAAATGCTTTTAAAACAAAACTTTCCGTTATTTATCGTTATCCACTTTCGCAATTTAAACCTTTGTTAGAAATACACTTCATTTAACAATCTATAGCAGTTACGTGCATTTCTGCAAAACTTAGGCGCAGTCTTCGCGCCGATCGAAAAGTTGAAAAATTTACGGACCCCCCACGCAACTTCGCGCCGCGTAATCCTCTTCGACATTCGGACCGTGTGCCATTTCCGCTCGGCGGAACAATTTTTACACTCGCGCCGGCCAGCAGTTTCTATCTTTTCCGATAAACGAAATCGGATTAAAAAACGGACGGTGTGCATTTTTCCTATCTCCACGCGGATAAAAAAATGTCACTACGGAAGTAATGTTTGCAGGCGAAAGGCTTGGTCAGGAAACTTTGCAATACAAAATTTTACGCCCGTAAGGGCGGCACTTCTCCTTCGGGAAATGATAGTGTCTGCTGGAAACATCAATCCTTTGCGAACAGCAAGTGTTACTGCGATGCAACTTTTTAATTAAAAATTTACGGTTTCTACAGGTATAGAGGAAAATCGTTTATTTTTCCATTATTCCAGTTTCTGCGTATACTTCGAATAAATTACCGTGTTTAACGATTATTTTTATAATATTGTTTTACGATAATGTCTTATCTAAAGACCTAAGAATAGAATAAGAGTATGTCGCGTAATCAAACTATTAGACAATTCGTTGATAAATGAATTTTGATTTATTGATTAAATCCGATTTGAATTATGATGGAGTTTCTACTTGTTCCATTAGGGAATTTTACATTCTTCATTTTAATTCAGACAAATTTAAAACTCTATAAACGCTAGAACTTGATTACTTAAAAGTTAATATGCATTCAACTTTAGGAAAATTAGATACTTTGCCTTCCTAGCGTGAAGAAAGTTTAACTCAAAGTAAAATCTACGTTAATAAAATAATATACTCGGAATAAGAGATTGTTATCTTCTAAGAGGTAAAGGGTGCATAAAGTTTCACGCAATTTTGTCTTATTAATTTTAATATTTTCTGTTGAAATAATTGAAGAACGAGCACGTCTATTCAGCCATAAATATTCGCATTCGGAGCTCGAAGCTTCGGGTCGCTATTAAATAATCTTAAAACTACTCGAATGTGGCATATACTTTCTTTATCATAGGTTAGTTCTATAGTAAATACTTAATCCACATATTTCAACATTCGAGAGTTCCCACGTTAATCAACAAGTAGTCCCTAAATGTAATTTTTTTTCTTTGTGACGATATCACGGACCCCGCATGCGGTTTTGATCTCGGCTGATCTAAGCTAATCTGTGGCCAACAGTGGTCTCGGGTCACCGTGCTTTCATCGATTGCCTTTATTGCGTTACACGTTGCGCCAACCATGGCAGTAATGCCATTCGATTATCCGTGTGCCTCTGACACTCTGCGTAAATTAAAATCCGGTGTGTCCCGGCCGGTCCGCCCACTCCAGTGACTCGGAGATGCGAGCGGGAATTGGGTCAGAGGGAAACAAAAACTCGATTTTCTATTTTCTTCGCGTCTCTACAGGAGGCGCAATCGATGCCGAATGCGTGAGACTGACCAATCAACGTTGGAACATTTTTTTTTTACATTGATACTACCTTTTATTTGAAGCTCGCGCTAGTGCCACTGCAAAACTAATGAAATCTAGATTTCTTCTAAAGGCAATCTCTCGCATATATCCGTGCACGGTCGAAAGATCAAAAATCGATTTGATGTAATAAATAAAATCGTATTCCTTTTTCGTTACTACTAGACGTATTTGACTGAAATCATGCATGTGTGTTCTGTATAAAAGCTCTAAAATTTTCTTTGTACGCGTTACAATGCAATACAACTCGTTATTAGTTATTTTATACTTCGTATAAAAAATATGTCTCATAATTATATTAATTACTATATTAACCAGTGTCAGATTATGCATTGGAAATTAAGATTGGAATTAAAATTGAAGATTATACAATCACACTATATGATTACAATTTGCATCGCAATTGACAACATAATCTTCTCTTTGTTTTAAATTTCTATTTTCATAGATATTTTTATATACTTTAATCGCTCTAATTTTTAAAACTTTTTTTAAATCTTTTATATATATATATATATATAATTTGTTGACATTGATTACATTGAAAAATTAGGAGCTAATTAGTCAAGATTGAGATTGGAAATTGGCAAAATAAACGGAGTCCTAAATTTCTGTAATCTCAATCTCGACCTGCTTTGTTATTGGTCAAACTTAAGTCATAAAATTTTTATCTTCAATATATGCACTGAAAAAAAAGTTTCTTATGTTCAAATCATTTCCTTGATTTAATAAATATTAACTAATATACAATAATTTATTTTAAAAATTAAAAAATAATTTTTTTAATCAAGGAAATGATGTTAAAATAAATATATTCACTTGAGCATAAAATTTTTTTCCAATGTAGTCTGATATCGGTAGATTCATTCTCGTATAACTAATTTCGACAAATAAATTTCCGTTAAAATCTACGAAGAAACGGCAAATACACCGATCTCAGACAGAACTTTCGGTCGCCTGCCCGCAGGAGCGCCTTCAATTTTCGGATGTAGGCCAAGGAGAGTCTTTCTTTTCCTTTGTGCTCAACTACGATCTCCTGCGCGACCTTTGAAAGTGCCTGAACACCCGAACAGTCCAATTATTTTTCGTCATTATCTGTACACTGCCTCTCTTTACGGACGTTCGACGTCCTTAGAGTTTTGCCTCCTTACATAACCGCAGGAAGAAAGCCGACTAGACATACGAAGACTGAAATTCGTTGTACGGCTTTGTCGCATTTCCTATTGTACAATACAAAAGGACGGTCGACTAACTGGATCACAGTGCATCAGGACTGCGCGCTCGTTTGAGAATGCAAAGGTACAATTTACCGCACGGTACGTAATTTGATTAGTCGTGATCGTTCAGTGAAAATGTCAAGACTAAATGGATACGATATATAGTACAAGAGAGTTGCTAATACACTGCCAACGAGTCTTTTAAGTGAGACTCCCTTATTTCTTGGAAATTAGCCATTGTATTCTATTAATACCGATAAAAACATGATCTGCTTAAGATAATTACAGAAAGAGGAACCTCTTAATTCATATGCTCATAGATTTTATCTAAAAATAAATTCTTCAAATGCGAAAAAAATTATCCTTAACACAATTTTCTTTTGCAAAATAATAGTTTAAACAATAGTGCATGCATTACTTTTAGTCCTGCAATTTTTATTTTTATTTTAGCTTTTGTGCAAGAGATACAATATTCAAAGACAAATGATATGTGATACGTCAGTATTGGCAGCCTTCCTCCAACTCTGATCTTGTAACATCAAATTGATAGAAAATTATTGTCGAAATGTACGTTGACGTCAGAAATGCACGAAACAAAAAGCAAATGTGTCATCGCCAAAGAATAATCCTTAAACTTTTTTTAAGAATAAGAAAAGAACTGAAACTTATTAACACGTCATCGCAAGAAGCGCCTGCGATGATTGTGCTGCGCAGCAGCGCAGTAAAAAGTTTAAGCTGAGACTCAGGAGCCTTGGGGAACGACGACTCGCGTTTGAAGCGCTGGTACGGCGCATTTCTTCGCAACCGATGAAAAGAATTTATCGCGAACCGTGTGCAAAAGAGCGTGAAGCTCGCTTATCACCACACTCGCAACCCGAGAATACGAGCGAAATACGAGAGGCCAAAGTTCCTCGGCTGCGCGTAGCGAGGAGAGTAACTCCATTCGTCCGGAGAAAGGAAAGAAGATATGAGAACCGCTTTGGTGACACGGATAACACGCGTGGTGCAACCCCGTCTTGGGTCGAGGAGGCAAGGGAGGAGGAGGAGAAGGGGGAGGATAGGAATCTCTGACGGTCGACGTTGTTTCTTAGCAAACTAACTTCATTAGAACATCAAAGATGGTCTGGTCGAGGCATCACGAGGGGTGGCCGCGGTGACGGGGGATCAAAACAGAAATAAAAAAAGAGAGAAAATCTTACGACTCGGCGAACGGACGGTGGGAAACGCGCGGTGGAAACGCGCGCAGCGCAGACTGCAAAGTAATCAAATTGAGAAGATAGGAGATGGAGAGCACCAGCCGGATTTCTACATAAAAATTCAATTGTGGGACGATTTAAATTTTGCCTCCTGTGTGCCGGCCCATTTATTCGGTGCGCCGTTGAAATGTTCGTAATTCAATTAGGTCTCGGAGCAGAACTTACAAAGCAAGCAACTCGCAAGAAACAAATTGCAGAGATCCGGGACGGGACATTTGCGACGAGGAAGCGAGATAAAATCGCCGGCGCGAAGTCTCGAGAAGTACCGAGGCGGCACACGGGGAAGTTTTTGAGACGACGAAAAGAAGGAGCGTTAGCGAAGGGGGATGGTGGAGGAGAGAAGGAGAGAGCGTAACGGTGATGGTGAAGAGCGCGGCGCGCGGATAATTACGCTACGTGCGAGGCGGCGACGTGCGCGGGAGCACGCACGCACGACGCGACGCACGGGACACGCGTGCTCGGCGTACGATAATGCCCGACGCTGTCTCGCATCTACGATGCGACCCGCGCACAAAGAGGCGAAGAGTTTGCTGTCGTGGCGGGAGAGCAACGTCGTCGGGCGCGGGCGGTTTCAGCGGCTGAACGGAGAGCCGTCGGTGTATGGTTCCCAGTCGGGCAAATGGAGAACACAAGGGAACCATGCGCGCATCCCACCCCTCCTCTCTTCACCCTTCCGTGAGAGCGAATTCTACGTTTTGCATACTGATGAGGACACTTGCCCGACCGCGCGCGATACGCGTTTCCTTTCTCGGTCGTCTCCTTGTCATTTTCCGAGTTCCGCTTTGAGTTCGGCTCTAACGCCGCTTGAGGCTCCTCGCCTCCGCCATTTTCTGGGACGTGCTGGAAAACAGGCGACGCCAGTAATGTCAATTTCCTGAAGACAGTCGTCTCCGTGTGGCAATATGATAAGCGATTTACCCTAATGGTATCTCAGAACGGACGTAATAACTATGTAAGTGATGTCGGAATAATAAAATAAAGAAATTCCAAAACCGTGTAATTCTTTGAAAAGTGATTTTGTGTACGAAATTTATTTTGATAAAAATTACTTTGTGCCTTCTAAAATTGTGCGTTCTAAAATTAAATTTGTACTGATAATTTCATTACCGGCATGAATTTTCCATCGGAGATATTTTAATTTAATCGCGTTCTATATTTTACATTAAAAAAAATTTCTAGGTTCAAAAAAATTAAATTTGGATTAAAAAATTATTTTACATATTTGCAAGAAAATTTTTTACTTTTTTTAAAACATTTTAATTCGAAAATAAAAAAAGTATTGTTTAATTGTAAAAATGCAAGTGATTTCTTCAAATTAAATTAATATTATTTATTAAACAAAAAATATGTCAGTTGAATAAAAAATATTTTAAACTATAAAATGTATTGCGCAAAATAAAAAAAAATTTTTTCATATAAATATAATATGCAAATTTCTTAAATAAGTAAATCATTTTGAAATAAATTAAAAAAATTTTCTACCGTAGTAATTAATAAAAAAAATATGTTTAAAAAAAATGTTGTTTTCAATAGAAAAAGTATTACTAAAATTACAGAAATTATTGTTTCAAATTTTATTTTTAGTTTAACAAAATGAGCAGAATATTTTACAAGTTTGTGATAAGAAAATGTTTTCAGAACAAAAAAAATTAAATAAAAAACGCGTTTACAGAGCTCCAAAAGTCAAATTCACTTTTGAAAACTCATTTAAAATGTACCATTTGATTAAAATATCGGTGCAATGTCTCCTCTTGTTGCGCTTTTTATTCTGTGTTGTGTCGGTTTTTTACTTACAGGAAATAAAACACTGTTGCATCCATCCGGTAGCAACGGCGTTCTTCTCGCGGATGAACAACTTTAGTAAAAAATTTTGTAAAAAGTTTAACTTTTTTTAATTTAATATTTATTTTCTTTTTTGTTCTAAAAAATATTTACTGTTAGGTCATTCTAATATTCATAATAATAAAATTTTTTAATCTTGCAAAATAATTTATTTAAATTTAATAATATTATTAGATTAAAATGATTCTTTCTTTATTTAAAAAATTTTTATCTCAGTGTATCTACTATTACAAATTTAGAAATGTTCAGTTCTTAAAAACAACATTTAATAATTTGAGTATAAATATTTATAGAACCAATCCTTTTCATGTTGAAAAATAAATTATTGTGTTTGAAAAATTATTTAAATTATAAATTTACATATTTGCAAAAAGTATAATTATAAAAAAGTATTTTCTTCTACGTATATTTAAATAAATATAAACAAATATAAAATAATTTTTTATAAACAATCAAATAAAATATTTTTTTCTAGTGTACTGAAACATTGTACGTAATTGACTACATTGCAGCAAACATTTTTTTAAGGATTATATAATTATATTACAATTAAACGTTTAATGTGTTCTAAAGTAATTTGTTATTTTAAATCGTTAAAAGCGTAACTGAATAAAAACAGAAACATTCAATTCCACTTATTTAGTTATCAAAGAAATATATTCATGAAAAGAAATCAGATATTCAGAAAACATTAACGACAGCACAGGGACTTCAACATATCGCGAGCTTCAAGTCATTCCATCACGTCATGTCTTTTTCACGTTCAAAGGCACCACCGCGAGAAGTTGAATGCGCTGTTTACCGTAATCTCTGCGCGCGGAGTTGCAACCGTAAAAATATCGAGGCGGATCGTTGCACCGTTGAAAATAAAGGTAAAAATGTCGGGAGTATAAAACGTTGCACGCGCTACGTTGGAACGTTTCCAATCGCTTGTGAACAGCCGCGTGTAAATCCGAATTTGCCAGGGGCCATTATCTCACGGGGGAGAAGAAAGAGGTCTCCTTTCGCCGGTTCGTAAGCGATGAAGCGTGCATTAGGTCAAAGAGATCCTTGGTTTTTGGTTATAATTCTTCCTGCGCTCTGCCTTCCTGTCAACGTTCCGCAGAGCGTCCTGACTAAAACATCATAAATCGCCGTCCAGCGGAAGTACTTATGCTTTCGAGAATCGCTGCTTTGGTGAATGATATATAGACGGGTCAATTTAAAAAAATTAAAATTTTCCAGGAAGGAAGAAAAGAGAGTAGGGAATAAAACGAATTATAGGTGCAATTTCGCTCGTTATGGAGCGAAATGTTACAATGTCAATGTTTTAATTAGATAATTATCAAGACTCAAAATTTGAAAGAATATCTTCCTACTAAAATTTTTATAAAATTGTTCTGTATGATGTATAAAACAGATAATAAATTACTCTAGAATAAATCATTTAATTGTAATATAACTGTATAATATTGAAAATTACTTGCTGCAGTGTGGTTATTAATCACGTTATATGCAATACACAATATTTCTGTACAATCAAAAAAAAGTTGATATTAAATAAATGTATTTAATTTACTATCTGTTCCTTGATTAAAAAAAAAAATACTTCATTTGGTTGTTTATAAAAAAAATTATTTCATACTTGTTAATATTTATTTAAATACTAACGTAGGAAATACATATTTAAAATTGTATTACTTTAAACATGTAAATTTATAATTCAAATAATATTTTTTTCAAATACAGTAATTTATTTTTTAACGTGAAAAGGAATGACTTTTTAAATATTAATACCTGAATTAATATTTTTTTTAAGAACTGAATATTTTTTAATTTGAAATAATAGATTCACTGAGAGAAAAATTCAAACTCTCGATAAATTAATGCGCGCGCATCGAGTCTCTTATTGATTAAAAACACAATTTCTTTCATTTGAAAGATTTATTTGAAAGATAAATAGTCGCGTTATTAATCTTTATTTATAACATTAATTATTTTTCGAATTTCCTCTATTGTGTTAGTTATGTTATATTATGTAATTTAAAAGTGCTTTCCGCGTGTTACTTTTACAAAGCCAACATTCCTATCAAGTTTTGTACAAAATCTACTTTAATTAAAACTGTTTTCCTACAGTATCGATTTAACGCCGGAGTTTTTTCCTGGTTACGGATGTAGCATGTGAAATTCTATCAAAGTACTTGGACGAGTATTAGCAAATTTACGTAGTTGTTATATCGAAAAATTGAATTAAGCTATCTCATTTCACTTTTTCATTATACTTTTCGATGTTTAATGCACAATGAAGTTTAAATGAATCTTTTTATTAAACATTTCATTAACGTTCTTTTATTTGCCCAGATTATACTGTATTTGTTTATTAATTAAGGAGATGATAAATATAAAGACTTTCTAATAGTAAAATATCATCAAAATGTGTACTATTTGTTGATTTTCATTATCTGAATTGAAACAAATCTGTATCAAAAATGTTCTAATACTGTTGAGCTTATACGTTTGTTGCGAGCTCGAAAATAGGCTACAGGATTAAAAAAAGAGACGGAAAAAAACTTTTTTCTGGTTTAAAAAACGGATATCGATCGCTCGGTGGTTCCAACGACCCATAAATGCTTTTAATGTCAGATATCCGATTGAACGACAAAACTATGCGAGGCCGAAAAATTCCGCGTGCTTCAAATAATTGAAGAACGAGCAGGCGTTTCATATCGTTGATGCGTGACATCGTGTTAAAAAAATCGTGTGCAACGTAGCAACTCTTGGCGCGACGCGATAGCAATTACGTTTGAAAAAACAGTGATCTCCCCCCCCACCTCAAAAAAGGGATGAAAAGAGGAAGAAGCATTCACGCTTTGGCGCGGTTAATGCTTTTAGCGCAATCAAAACTAAGTGTCGCGGGAAAAATTTCAATTGTGAATTTTTATTGGTCGTTGATTTTATTGGTCATGAGAATTTTTAAGAGAGTATCACAAGCGTTTTGTAATCTCTGTAATCAATGGCTAAATTATAATATTAAGTGGATAATATTAAATTAATTATCTAAAAGAATTAATAAAAAATTGACGAATGAACAATATAAATGCTTCTGAAATATTGTATTATACTGTAATAATATAAATTTACACACATATATTTAAAAATAAAAATATTTTAATTTGTTATATTAAATATATAAATATATATAATATATTATATGTATATTATGTTATAATATATTAAAATATGTTCTGATAAAAATATAAAAAATATTATCACCTACACATTTTAAAAATATTATAATTAATGTATTCGCCTCGAAGAAAATTGTGGAGCATTAAAATTATTTTAATTAAAACGTAGTAAATTTTTAAAATAAAAAATTATTAAAATCCTTAATAATAACCAATTATGGCACATTTTATTTTATAAATATCGATCACACTTATGACACTGAAAAAAAAAAGAAGAAAATTTTAGTATCCCCAATTATTCAAAGATTGCCGGTTATAGATAATAATAAAATTTTTTCATTAATTGTGTTAATCAGATATTATGTACTCATAAATTTTACGCATGTCTACATCGCTTCCTTATTTATATATTTAATATTTATATTTAATAATTTATTAATCCTTATTCATTCTACAAACTTTTTGTAAACTCAATTTAATTATTTTCTTGAAATTAGTAATTTGTAAATTATTTATCTTTATACGTAAAGACAAAAAAATCTCTCATTCGGTCATTGTCATCACAATTAAAATGGATATACTCTCTTAACTCCTAATAAATGTTCGCATGGTTCGTGTTAATCGTTGTGATATGTTTAGGCGCGTCAATCTAAATCCTCAGAGTGGCATTAATTATTAGGGTCCAAATTCCCTGGCTAAGTCCAGTAAACCTGACTTAGGGCAACTTCGCTCAACGTTTAAAATTTAAGCGAAGCTTCAAACTCGGCTTAAGCAGGAGCCATTTGGTACACGTAATTTGGTAGTAGCTCAGCCATTTTAACACTTAACGCTATCGACTCCGGAGATAATCAAGAAAGCGGATTACTCGAGCTGATAACCGTTTACATAGTTCATGAAATATCTGATCTGGGAGGGTTCATAATTATGTAATGTACTCGTGGCTAGTGTGGTAATTTCAAATAATTAATTTTTCGGTATTAGTTCACTTAAAAAAATGTTAGAAAAAAATTTTACGTTTAAAATAATTTATAAAATTGTATAAATTCGATATAAAACTCCAGCGTTTTCTGATTCCGATATATCCTGTATTGTTGCGTAAAATAACGCGATGCGGAAAATTTTCAATTTTTCTTGTGCATATTTCAGTTTATACAACTGGAATATTACTAAGATATTGTACGAAAATAAAGCGAGAAGAAATAAAAAAAGAGATAATCGCAAAAAAAAGAAATTAAATTCTGCGTTGATTTCTACTAGTAATTTTGCTCAAGAATTAACCATTCTTTTTAAATAAGTTCAGTATGTTCTTTCATAGTGACCTCAATGGTTTAATTAATGCCACCGACTTCGGAAACATGTGCAGAATGTCGGAAATGAAGACATTACGAATGAAGAATATTCTGAACTTATGAAACCGGCGAAGCCTTCGTCCCGAAGATAACAATGCCATTAGCTAATCCGCTTTAATTATAATACGCTCGAGTATAAACGATGGTCTCGGGATAGATTTTATAACTTTGGAGTCAGTGCTTTTATCCTGCTTAAGCAAATCTGCAAATTCTCAACTATCTATAAGAAGCTACTGTAACAGACGTAATTTATAAGAAATTCCACTTTTTGCAAATTTGCCCCAAATTCGTTTCGTCTTTCCATTCTATTCTCATCGTTCATAGATACACTTTGATTGTAAGAAGTAAAAATTTGCTAGAAAGTTCGATTAAATAATGTTAATTAAGGAAAATATTACAAACTCAAAATGAATTCACGTCGCTGGGAAATATTATATTTGCGAGTTAAAATACAAGTTTCCCGAAGACTTCATGCGAAAACCGTGTCTACAAAACTTGACATGTCCAACCTTTTATTTACTACGCAGCGCACCGGCAGATACCACAATATATCGTTTTTGTCCACGGATGATACACGGAGAGGGGTATTCCTGCGAGGAGAATTTTTCCGCAGCTTACGCCTTTCTCGGAGTTGTCGAAAGCGTGCGTGCTTCCGAAGCGTCCGTTCGAGGGCGGCGACCTTTCACATCGCTCGGCCACGGCGAAAGAGTTATCCTCGTACAACGCGCTACGCGCGGCATATTCGATGTAAAAGTACTTCTCCCAAGGCTCGTTTGCTCGGCGTCGAAGTTCCAAACGAGTTGCCTTTGAAATCTAACTCGGCGGCGCTTCGCTCGCCTCGCTAAGGCAATAGCTCTCGCGCGAGTTACCCGCGCCTCCGCGGCAAGCAAACCTGCGGGGATGCGTCTATCGGGAAATTTAATGAACGAAAAAAGTTTGTTGCAAGGTATTTGATATTTATTGGCAATTAACAAACAGCTAGTTCCAAACGCCGCGCGCGCCGGTCGCTTCACTTTGTGGTCGGAAACGAATAAACGGAATTTTTAATCGCGTGTAAAATAATTTATCAATGTTGAGGCTAATATTTTAATTAACGATCAATCAGAAATTTTCATTGTTACTAATGTAATATTCTAAAATTCATATAGATTTTTGTATAATTTATTTAATCGTGTTTGCACAGATATATGCATCTTGTCAATACTACTAAAGTTTCAAGACAATACATGTTTTCCCAAATTTCCTAAGACATACAGCAAGAAAGTAGAAGATTGTAAAGCAATCTAAACCGCGAAAAAGTTGCGGATGTAGGTGAAAAGGATGACCAGTGAAAGAAATACGGAAAGGTTTTACCGCGGAGAAATTCATTTCACTTTTCTCGGGGTTCTTTTTTTTTTATTCACCCCCGAGAAATCCAGGATCATTTGAAATCAACCCACGGTCCACTCCTACGTTCTTCGTAGTATATCGCGAGGAAAGAAATCTCGGTGGTGGACAGCCGTAGCCCCGCCAAGCTCATCGTCCGCCACCCTCCCTTGCCACGCCGCGTCCTCTTTCTATCGTGGCGTGCAACAACCTCGACGTTGCTCTGATCGAGTTTTCATCCCCGGTTTCCTGCTTCCGCCACCGCGACGGCGAGCGGACCGCCAAGTCGCCACCTTTGGAAGTTCCACCAGCCCCTGCTGATTTTTATTCGAGCCACACCGGCTTCGTTTATAACTTCGTTCCTTTCACGCGGTCGTCGTCGCGATACGTTATCGATCCGACGATGTACCTGAGGCATTCTACTTTTAGTCCTCCCGTGAAAGTTCATAAAGTGAGTTCTACCATCTCGTTTCTTCTGCGCTAGACGCGGTCTAGCAACTTCAAGTATAATCCCACTGCGAGATCCCATTCGATGAAAAAAATTACATACAGTCACGAAATTAATTGTCCGGAATATGGAGGTTTATTTCATGCAAATTCACTGAATATTATATAATTTTTTAAGAGTTCAATTGAAAGCGAAAAACCTTGTCAGTGAGGCATTTTAATGAATACTAAAGTTTTCAATTTGTAGCATATGTACACTGAGAGAAATGTTTTGTTGGTAAAATCAACCAAAGTTTCGTTAAATAATGATCAAATGAATTTTACAGTTATAATTACTAAATGTAAGTTGTTTGGACCAAACAATTTGTAGCCTCAACTAAACAATTATTTTCATATAACTAATTACAAAAAGTTTCGTTAAATTAACTAAGTTTTTGGTCCAGTAACTACAAAATTTATTTCATCACTATTTAACTAAACGTTCGTTGACTTACCAAACAATTTCTCTCAGTGTATAAAGTAAACTTTCAATATTTTATGTATTCGGACAATTAGTTAATTTCGCGCAATTATGTATAAAAGATGATTATTTTAATTACTTATTTAATATTATGCCGCGACAATTTTACCATCTTTTACACATATTTTCAGATTTAAGTAAAGAAACAGATACAAAAAAAAGAGATAAAATAGTAACTCAGTACTTTGTTGCAATTTTATTTAAATATATTTTTTTATCTGATTTTGTTAATAACAAACTAGTAAATTTTTCAGTTTGGACACGAGTTTTTGCTTTTGACGAAAATCACTGGCAAGAGGTTTTATTTGCAAAATCGAATTTACCTAAAAAATTATAACGTTTGGTGTATTTGTATAAAAAATAAATTCCCAGTACCCTGTGTCCGGACAATTAGCTTCGCGACTGTAGGTGCATTTATTATTGCAGATGTATATGCGCCGTACATATTTTTGCAAAACCACAGCCCTGCAGTTCGATGGGAAACGTTACATATTTTAATCCACATTGGCGCGGGAGTTTTAATCCACTTACTCCAAGACCGTTTTCTCCTCGTTTGCAGAAGCGCTTCATATTTCGCGCAACAATAGAGAATCGCCATGCTCCATAGTTTCCAGCCGCTTCTGTACATTATCCTGCAGTGGCGGCGATGGCGTCGTAGTAGTTATACGCGATTCATTGTTATACGCCGTTACTTGGCAAGCAAGAAAGGGTCGCCTGGAGATTCCAGGCAGTCGACGTGGAGCGTCGTCCTACAATTCGACGCGCATGCGGACGTCGTCGAGAATCGGAATTACCATAACGACATACATATATGTAGGAGAATCGCTGGGATCCAAGGAAGATCCTTTTACTGCCCGGAATCGTGAATTTCGTGTGACCTTGAGGGGTCCGAAGAGAAGGCATCGGATTTGGTGGTTGTATACGCGCATAGGGTGGATTTTATACTGCAAGTTATTGCGCGCTTGCAAGTAACTTGAGGGTTTATAAATTGTTTAGATGTAGTCTCTCGAGCATTTCTGGGAAACCGACATTTTTCATATCACTGAAGGAATCTAATATTAAATTTCTTTCAACAAAATATATCGATTGCATAAGTTATACCACTATACTTGTTAAATTAACAATAAAGTTAATATACTATGTAACATATTCGAGTGTCATTTTTTAAGATTTAAGTTTGTCTCAGTAACACATGTCTAATAAGATTAATTTTAGATCTATTTCTGAACAATTAATTTTTCAATTGACAATGCATAACTTTCAAATATTTTTATATAATATATTTCTTCTTTTTTAAAAAAGTTTTTCTAATTTTTAGTTTCCAATTCTTCCTGTACTCATGTTTCTCCCTTATAATTACTTCAAGCATTATTTCTATTAACAATTAATATAAAACAGAATTGCAAAGTTTAAATTTTAATTTTTTAAAAACTTAAATTAATCATTAATTTCGTTTATCGTCCTATTTCAGAAGTTTCAACAGTTGACAGAGCTTACATTTATCATACATATAACATATCGAAAGTTAAACGTCTGACCACGACGTTTAACTTTCCTGCAATTAACTTTCCTGCAATTACTGTACGAATAATCGAAATTTCAAAAGAATAGTACATAAACAAGATTTCTGTATAATATGAAAAACAAGTATTAAAAATATTAAAAATACAAAAAAGTAAAAATTATGCGGAATTATATATCATCAAAAATGTTTTATATAAAATTTTTAAGGAATTTTATATGATAATAAAATTTTAAGAAATTTTATATGATAATAATTTTCAAAAACCACAATTAATATTATATTACAACAAAAAAATTCACAATATTTTTATTTGCAACGTCTACAAATTTACAAGTGTGTAATGTAAAATAAAATACATGTGTCTTATCGCTTTAATTTTTTATATTTTTTGTTATGTTTTGGTAAATAAGTTTTATTAAAATTGTATCCACGAATTGTATTTGGTTTTTCTTGATTTTCGATAAGGAAAAGGAGAACAATTAAATCAGCCATGGTTACTTATCTGTTCGGACGGTTTATACGTCAAAAGAAGTTATCCGGAAGACAGTATGCGGTTAGGAAGAATACCCGCCAATTTCTCTTTTTGACCCGCAATTTTTCACTTCGCTCCCATCATCCACGTTGATAAGTTTTCCCAGGAAGACCGTAAAATAAAATGGATGGAACCGAGAGCTCCGGCGTTACTGTTCAGTTTTTTTCTCAGCTGGTTCGCGGAAGCCAGAGAAACAAGAACAGGATGAAAAAAATGCACGGGGAATTCGGCGGTTTGTCAAAGACGATCGAGAATTTTGGAATCAACATAATTGAAACGTTCGTAGCGAAGCGTATGCTGGGGTACGCTGGGGAAGCAGTTTCTTTTCTTCTTGTGATTTCTTCTTATCTGTTTTATCTCCAGACGGCGTGCGAAAGAGGGAAGGAAGTTTTATAGAGGCAATTAAACGCGCGATAAGTACCAATTTAAATACTGGCAGAAGATATTTGATATAAAGATCGGTCGCAAAGGAGGAACGGGGCGGAATGAGAAAAGCGGAAGAAAGCCCGTGCGATTTATATGGCCGATTTTTACGCTGTATTACGCACGGTTGGACCTTCGAAGACCGCAAGAAATTCTCGATTCCAGGCAAAATCTTCCGAGGATTGTAACGACGCTCGTGCATATATGCATGCGCTACGGAGGTTTTTGGCCTTCGAACGTGCGCGTGACGCTGTTTTGCTTTTAAAAATCGAAAACTAAGGATCACTCGCGATCGTAATTTTCTAACTTCTCATATTCAACACGGAAAAATTTTTATATTTATTTTTTAGATTTGGTACAAAAATATTATCTCATGTTAAAGTTGACTTTTTCAAAAAATCAATAAGTTCTTGATATCATGAAAACAACAGCTAAAAGCAACTGTAATTATATATATTTCTAAATATTCATAGAACAATAACATTATTTTTGTTCCATAGTATCAATACAGTAAATGCAATTTATGATTCGATTGGCAATAATCAATATTTTAGATAGAGAGAAAAAGACAGAATTAAAGTTTTCTCTCTCTCTCTCTCTCATCTTCCAGGATAAATAAAACTGATACACAATTTTTGAGTAAATATAATAGTATTCGTCAATATTGATATGTCACTCATATTTCTTCCAGCTGTTAGAGAAAAATATATAACTAAATATAACATGTTGCAAAACGTTAGTTATAAAAATAAAAAATTAGGCTTATTTAAAAGTACTACCTCTTCTATAAATAATATGTATATGTTTGGAACAAGATCTTATGCAATTATTATTCTATTCATTAAATTAAAAAATATTCTGTATCGCCTTTCCACAAGTTATCCTCTCGTTGCCTTCGTTATGGAAATATTCGAGGTGCCGCATTGTCTACTCGACACCCAATTGTTCATAAAGCTCCTAGATCTCAGATTAAAGATTATATCTAACTTTCACCTCATCACCCCATGTGCTTTAACAAGTCTGACATGCCTTTCTTCTGCTAGCGACATATTCATTTAAGGTACCTTAATCCAGTCTGCCGTCGATGAGTAGCTCCGCTAATGAAGCGCGGCTATTTAGCCCGGAAGCGAGATAACGGACCACTTCTCTGTGTTCAATAATCTCCCGACGTTGAAGATTGCGCCGCCGCCGGTATTCATGTCCATTTGTGCGAGCATCTACGACCGTCTCACGGTTTATGATCTAACTGAAGTTAGGCTAATAGGACAAAGCAAATTCCACGGGCAATAAATTCATTTGTGCATACATCGAAATTTCAGAAATTCTTCTGATATATCTTTTAACATATATCTGTTACTTTAAAAGTATCCTGAGTATCCAAACTTAAAATCTTTAGTAAATTTATAAAACATATGTAGTTTTCTCTCTCTCTCTCTCTCTCTCTCTTCACATGTTTTAATTTCTTAAAACTTAATATGTATCTTGGGATGTCGTGTAGCTCCGGGAGAGCGATGGACTTGTAAGTGACAAGTCGTGAGTTGAAATTCACGCACTCTATATATACGGATTTTTAAGTTTGTAATCTTTAACGAGAGTTATAAAGAAACCCTTTAGGTTTAAAGTGACGTGTAAGGGTAACCTTTCTTTAATATTTTAAAGAAAAGACATACTATATTCTGAGGCCACAAGTTTTAAAGTTTGTACAATATTAATAGTATTAGTGATCTTACGAAAAGAAATTTTAGTACATTTTCTACACTAAGAAATTATTATTTTTTCTAATTTTAACTAATTTTCGTTTATATTGCAAGGATTAAATTATTAAAATATTGACATTTTAATTCTAATTTTTAAAACTTTTTAAATTAATCTTCATTTTTATCCATTAATTTAAAAAAAAATGCTTCTTCTAATTAGTCGTAAGTTTTTGTAACACAATATTAATAATAAAATGCATTGTTTAAAATACCTTTAATTTATATTTATTGCATATTAAAAAATTTTTCATTTTTATGTTACTGAATAACTCGATTTTTTGGAATTGTTGGCTATAAATATTTAGTTATAACATTTATTATTACAATTAAAAAAAAATAAACAACCATACAATACTTTTTAGTGATGTTAAAGTATATGTAAAAGTTATTAATAATTTTTTTATATTTGTAAAAGTGATGGAAATAAACAACGATAAATATTAACAATGTTAAATACTAAATAGAAATTTTATCATTTATTGGCTTATTAAAAATTTTTATGTTAAATGCTAATAGTCGGATTCACTGACCGTCCATAATTAAATGTTAATTGCATTTATAACTCTGAGATTTAACGGCGCGTTCAGATATCTTCCGGATCGCAATTATGTTCGTGTATTCGATCGAATTAACGGCGTCCACAGGAACGCGGATATCGGCAAAGTTTACCACGGTTGCGTTTATTAGCCACGAAATTCAAGGCAAGCGGCGGATCATTCTCGCGTCCTTCCTGCGAATATTCGGGTATACGACATAATACGAGATGCTCGAGGCACATTCGACAAATACTAAGCTGTGCTCGGGGAAACTATATATATCGCTCTTCACGAGATTAGAAGTGCAACTAGGCGTATAGTTGATTCTGAAGACGTTATAATGGAGCGGTTCCTAAGACACCGTGCGTCAGCAATGACGCTAAACATCGCATAACGAACGCTTATTGAACACTTGTATGCTGCATCTTTTAATATAATTGTTATATCTTCTAATGCAAGTAGAACGATCAACTTTTCGAGTTTTTTACCAGCTTTTGAGACATTTCCAATGACGAAACCAATTTTAATCATTTGCGTTAACTCAAGAAACATAAAATGTAATTTCAAGCGAGTGATGTAAAGGATGGGAAATTTAACTGTGTACTCACAATGTTGAACTCGAAGAATAAAATTATGAAATAAATGTTATCAGAATGCGCACTCGATTATTCTCAATTGTTTATCGCAATATAAATTTGAATGGAATTGATGTTGTGGCAGAGTTTTGAATGGAAGCTTTGTAAACGGGGGAATCTGATCCATTCGAACTACACAATAGCTATTTTGATGTTCATCTATACTATGCGGGACATTTGCGCTTGAAACGATCGAAAATTGCGAATCGATAATTGGATCGAGCCCATCACTCCCTTCTCTCTCTCTCTCTCTCTCTCTCTCTCTCTCTCTATGGCGTACATACACACATCCATATGTTGTATATGTCGCATTCGATTGTGGTGGTCTTGGTACGTCGATCCGCGCCGTAATTCCGAGCCATGAATTCCACTCTATCTGCATTGTCATCGTGATAAAGGAGAAGAAGAGAGTCGATTGAACGTATACCGCTGCGTTTTTTGCCCCTCGACGGGTTTTCCGTCAAACAGAAAGCGCTGCGTTTGTGCTTGCGGTCCAATGTAGTTTCAGTATAATTTCTAATTGTTTTATGGTCGCGTAGCATTGAGTGCAACACAGATAACCACATATGCAGCATATGTTTCTTTCTCAATTAGTGGCTATTGAGTTAAATAAGTTTGAGAAGAACATGAATAAAATTCGGTGCGTTCGCGTTCTACGCATGCTTATTTATCTTAAATGATGGCATTTGATGTAAAAATTTTTACTCGTAATTTCGATTTGTATGTGGTGGCTAGATTTGATCGACTTTTAACAGTACTCATTAGTCAATCATTGAAATTTATCCTGCACGTATTGATTGCTAAATAGAATCATTCAATTGTCACTTTTAGAAATTTATAAAAAGTAAAATTCCTTTACTTTTTCTGTGGTCATAAAGAATTAAGAAAATAAGTAAAAAAATATTGCTATTTAAAATATTTTTAAAAAGTACATTTATTCTGTAAAGTGAAGTTAAGTGGTTTTTCAACGTAAGAAAAGACGAGTTGATAGAATAAATTCAATAAATCATTCGTTTTTTATTACAATAAAACTTGAAAAAAAAAAAACATAAAATACAATATAATATACTTTATTATTATTTATTTAAATGGAACATTTGCAACTTTCTTCTGCAACATCTTAAATATTTATAATAAAACTAAATTAGACAATTATTCTTGATTTTTGTTTAATTTGATAAAAATTGTAAGATCTGAAGAGAAATATATATAAAACATGTAATAATTTGTGTCTCGATTGCGTTACGATATGGATGCAACTCGCATCGTCACGATGGTGGCAGCAGAAATTAATTAGCTGAACTAACTCGCGATTGTGTACGCTGATTGGGGCATTCTTTCGGTGACCTCTCTTCAACCGCGAGAGCACGTTCCGGATGAACTTTGAGATTTCTACGTACCGACGAAAGTAGGTCGAACGAAGTTTTAATCGAGCCATCAGACAGCCCGTACCTTCGAAAGAGACATCCGACACAATTGGTCGCCAATGTGCGCGGATGGAATGCAGTATGCGCACCGAACGCATAAGTTAGATGCACGTTGCGATTGTGATTTAGTTCTGACGTGTTGGTCCTTGCAGAATTCTCTCGCGTCACAAGGAATTTGCTATTGCCAAAAACGTTACAATTCATTGTGGCTTTCATTTCTTTACAAGACAAAAGTTGTTTCAAAATTCGAAAATCAAAATACTATATCTCGAGGTTTTCTAAAAATGAGATAAAATAGTTATTTGTAAATATAAGAAGCAGTTTTTGAAAGCTTATGTGAATTGAGACATCTTATAGTATAGTTTAGAATTTCTTCCGTTATTTAGAAAAAAAAGAATTAATAATTGCCTTCAGAGAGAATATTATAGTATTTCTGGAGATTTGTTATTAAATATATATTTAAATTAAAAAAAGAAAAATTGAATTTTGTTATTAGAGAAAAGATAGGTAAATATAGTTTTTATTTTAATTATCTTTTAAAAGATAAAAAGATTATATTGGATTTTAATATTTTTAAAATAACAATGTATTAATAACCAAGAAAACAACTAAATATTTTTAAATTTATAAACTTAAGATATTTATATTTGTTATTACATTTTACTATCAATACAATTATTAATGAAGATATTTTGTTGTTTACGTATTAACTGTGACTAAATATAAGGCGCGATAATTGCCCTTTAGATATTATCTCATAAATCTCAAAATCAACATATAATATTCAATGTTATCTATTCAAATAGCGGTTTTACTTTCGCAGAAATTACAAAACGTTTTTGTGAAATTATAAAAACGAGAAAAAATATGCGGAATCCGATTCAAACGAGGAACGTTGCTTGGAAATAGAGAATAGCTTCCAAAACGATTTGTCATGATCGAGAACCAATTTCTGGTAGATTGAGTGTATCGCCAAACGTAGAACAGCTGGTTTTATATGGGTTATACAAGAGAAAAATGAAAAATGCGAGTGAGAATTATTCTTGAAAATTTGAATATATACCACTACTAAAAAGTACACGGATTGAAACACGAGATAATGCGTAATCGGAACATTCTTTTCATCGAATAAAAGTTATGTCGTATGTATCTACAGCATGTTCGCTATTTCCTTCTTGATTGTCCTATTCAATTATTATTGATTATAATCTCTCTCTCTCTCTCTCTCTCTCTCTCTCTTTCTCTCTCTCTCCTGTTCTCTTTGGCAATAAAAATGTTATGTTATTATTGTTTGTTCACGTAAAACGTTTAATAGATCAAATATTTGCAGACTGTGGCTTTGCAAAGATAAATTACAAAGGAATATTATTTTTGTGAATTTTTATAAAGCTTTCCTATAAAAAGAGATCAGCAAACCACCACCGTCGACATCTGTGATTGCCGAAAGTGGATCAACAGCAAGTTTTCCGAGACAGCGAAGAGGATCGATTCTGGTACCACTGAAATCCGGATAATCCGACTGTATGACGTTCGTCTATCCTCTCAATGATAAACCGCGTATTAGTCAAAATCTGGCAAAGGGCACTGATAACTTAGTTGCGGTTTCGTCGCAATTCGCCTTTAATATTGATCCGCAGTAAAACTCTTATCTTCATTAAATATTTGAATGCAAACTGAATCCTTATATGCCTTGATATGAAATACACAAAGAAGATTATTACGAGAGCAAGATATATTGTATAAAGCGGAGCTTTTACTTTAACGATCCTTAAACAAATCCATAAACGAAAAAAAGAAACTAAAACATTTATATTTTGTTCATTTGTTTCTGTTATTTTTATACTGACCGAGTATGATATTTTCGCCATAAAAATATTCAAATTTATGATATTCATTTTTCTTATAGGATTACTAATGATTTCGTTTTCTTCAAAACATTTTTGTAAAGCATTCTTATTAAAAGAAAGAAAGAAAGAGAGAAAACTGGTCGATCGTTGATTTCTGCAGCAAAAGAAGATTTCACCAAATTCTAAGGCAAATCTCATGGCGAACAATTTTGTTGGCAGTTTTCGTTTCATCCGTAACGCGTAGCAACATACTGCCCGAGTAATTTTGCGAACGGGTAAGTAGTCGATACGTTCTCCACGGTTCGTCAATTACCGAAAGTTCGAGTATTGCTAGAACGGAGAGAGACTCGGAAATACGATATAACTTTATCGTGGTCCTTTCGACAATCTCGCCGGAAATGGCGCAGTGGACGTCGAGGATCGAACTGGAGGCGGAAGAGAGAGAGAGAAAGAGAGAGAGAGAGGACCGTCGGCCAGAGGATGAGGCGAAACGCGCGTCCAGAACGTATATTCCGATAGAACAATACAATACAATACGCGAACGAATGCGGAGCCGCGTTCATACGATTTTCTCCATACGATGAACAGGTCTCCCTGCTTGCCATTCGATTCATGTATTCGAATCGCGCGCGCGCGCGAGGAGAAGGGGCTTATGGGTGGAAAGAAGAGGGATATCGGACCATCATTGTTGCGCTTGCAATATCCTCTTTATCGAGCAAGCTCCACGAGGCGAATCGGTTGATCGAGACGCGGAATTTGGGTAAATCAATGTGAAATTTATCGAATACAATCTGAATTGAATTTGCACATTGACGTTCCGCTTCCTTTGCGCAATGCTATGACGTATCGAGGGAGCAGGAGCATCGTCTTGAGAGAAAATATATTATGCTCGCGGTTTGACGTATGTCCTGAGGATGCATTTTATCCGCCGATTTATCTGTATCAACAACTTCATCTCTCTTTACTATTTTCTGTTTTAATGTAGAACATCTTTACATAGCAAATAATAAATTGGTATCATATCATCATAGGAGAGAATTGTCAAGATCGCCCCATCTCAAAATTCGATCACTGTACTTGTACATTCTTTGGAAATATTTGAGAACTGTTGTAACACTAATATGATGTTTTATTACACTCGAGACGTTAAGCAATAGGAAATATGTTTAATTATTTACGTTTATAAGAAAATCACGATTATGTTATACTTGTTTCTATACATTTTGTAACTGAATGGTGGAAAAGGTAAAATAAATGGTCTATTATATAAAAAACTATAATTATGCAAAAAATTTAAAAAATTCACGCAAAAAAGAAAATTTTGTGCTGTATTATACCGTTATTACTCGTGTCGTACGACAAAGCTTTTCAAGTCTGTTAATTGGCTGTAGGGAACAAGAAAATTCTTGGATCTCTTTGTTCTGTAACCAGAACAAAGTTTAAGCTTGAAAAGCCTCGTCGAATGACATATGAAATATCGGCCTTATGATACAAGGAACTTAAAAATATTTTTCATAATTTCTAAATTATAAGCCTTCACGCGAAAAATGGTGCGATTTAAGGTAATCTTACTCTATACAGCAAAATGACAGCAATTCATCGCATAATTGTTTAAATCGCATAATTGTTAAATCCTGCGAATGTATCGCCTGAAATCCTCCAACAATTTACTTGTGTCCAAAATCATTCTCATAAGCGATTATTGGATTGGCGTTCCGCCACGAGCTTCTTGTTAAAATTTTCTCACTAAGCGAACTCTTGTAAATGATAGAACGTGGTTTCGTCACGACTGCGTTCACTTCAGCGCAACCGCGAATAGCTGAAAACTCGAAACGATCGTGCAGCCTGCGGCTGATAGGGCAGGCTCCCAT